>NC_047042.1:21048142-22392142 GCF_011762595.2 Tursiops truncatus | reverse complement strand
GCCCCATACTCACCAGATCACTGGTGTCATCATTCTGGGCTTCTGTTTTGTTCACTGACTGTTTTTTGGTCCCTGGCAGCATCTTCTCTCACTGCTGCAGCTGCAAGTTGATGAAGCACAATTGGACATTTCTTAAAATGCTGCCAAGGAAAAAAAAAAAAAATTGTTAACTATCCAATTGTTTGAAAAGTCCCAAATCATACATATTGTTGTAAATTTTAAAATTAAAGAATTTTAACTTTGGCAAATTGATTATTCTGTGCATTGACTTTTGGCAATTTGACTGTATAGTAAAGAAGCTTTTCATAATTGCCTTGAATGAATTAACTTCCACAATTGTTCTTCTCACATTAATGGAAATCTAGTCTGTTTTTCATTCTCCTTTGGCAAAAAAACAAACAAAAAAAAAATATATATATATATATACACACACAGCCACATTTTCTTCAAAGTGGCTTTTAAAATTTGCATACTCAAAGGAGTATAGAAGGTTCCAACTTCACCACATCTTCACATACACTAGTTGTTATAAAACTTAGTGTTTTGTTATTATCACTGTCTTTCTCTATTAGAGAGATTGATATTTACATTTTTTAATGGCCACTGGAATTTCCTCTTCTGTGCTTTTCTCTTTGTATCCTTTGCCATATGTCAATTTCAATACTATGGCTTTTCTAAAAATTAATCTATAGGAAACTTTGCACATTCTGCTCTCATTCCTTTGTTTGCTATGTGTGTTACAAATAAAATTTCCAGTCTGTAGCTTGTATTTTTGTTGTTCAGTTTCCCTTTTTTCTTTTTTTTTCCTTAAATTTGTTTATCATGTCATTTATCTTACAGAAATTTACTTTCAAATGTCAATTTAAAAATATTTTATTTCATGTCTCTTGCTCATTTTGGAACTTAAGATGGTCATCCCTGTCTTAAAATCATAAATATTTTCTTTTATAATCTGCCAATATTTGAAATATTTTTTTCCTTTTACGTGTTTAATATACATGGAAATCATTGTTCTAAAAGATGTGAGACACAGATCTAACTTTAATATTGGAGGCATTCAAATCTCACTTTTTTTTTTAATTAATTAATTTATTTATTTATTTAGGGCTGTGTTGGGTCTTCGTTTCTGTGCGAGGGCTTTCTCTAGTTGCGGCGAGCGGGGGCCACTCTTCATCGCGGTGCGCGGGCCTCTCACTGTCCCGGCCTCTCTTGCTGCGAAGCACAGGCTCCAAACGCGCAGGCTCAGTAGCTGTGGTGCACGGGCTTAGTTGCTACGCGGCATGTGGGATCTTCCCAGACCAGGGCTCAAATCCGTGTGCCGTGCATTGGCAGGCAGATTCTCAACCACTGCGCCACCAGGGAAGCCCCCCAAATCTCACTTTTAAACTTCCCGGATTTAAAAGAATCTTTGGTATTTGACAGAACAAGTTTCTATCTTTCTTTGTTAACTTAGCTGATCTCGCTAAACTGACATGAATTTTAGAATAAGTTTGCCAAGTTCCATGAAAAATTTCTAGAACAATTTTAATTGAAATTGTATTGATAGTAAATCTATAGACTGATTGAAGAACTGATTTTTTTTTTTTTTTTTTTTTTTTTTTTTTTTTATTTTTCAGTACGCGGGCCTCTCACTGTTGTGGCCTCTCCCGTGGCAGAGCACAGGCTCCGGATGCGCAGGCTCAGCGGCCATGGCTCACGGGCCCAGCCGCTCTGCAGCATGTGGGATCTTTCTGGACCGGGGCACGAACCCGTGTCCCCTGCATCGGCAGGGGGACTCTCAACCACTGCGCCACCAGGAAAGCCCAGAACTGATATTTTTACCATATTCATTCATAGCAACTATTCATTGCCGTGAATAGAAGATTTTTCTAGTTTTTCCTTTAATGTCTTTAGTACCTCTTTTATAATTTTTTTAATACATGGTTTGTCCATTTCTGATTCAGTGTATACATACTTTATAGATTTTATTGCCATTTTTAAGGAATTTATATACTTTGTTTGCATTTCAGAATTAGTTATTGTTGTTTTTTAGGAGTTTCAGTTTTATATATTAATTTTGTACCCTGCCACCTTGTGGTAAACTTCTAAATGGCCCTGAATTTATTGGAAATAATTTTAATGTTTCACAACAATTTATTTGCCTACTGAAAGTTTTAGATACAATCACTAATCACATTTTATTCCTTCCTATGTTTTATTTATGAAATATCTTCATCAGAAATGAGAGGTAAATTTTGTAAAACACTTTACTACTTGATCTGTTGAGATGACAGTGGTGTCCTTCTCTTTAACCTTTTATAAAGTTACATTAATAGAGCTTCTAAATGTGGTACCATTCATGCACTCCTATGGCCACATATTTTCAAATGTTTACTAGATATTTCTGTTTCTTTTTTTACTAGATATTTTCTGTTTTCTTTTTCTGTGACTTACTTATTCTTATTCTTTACCCATTTTTCTAACAGTTGTATTATTTTATTTGTAACTGTACTTTATGATGGAAATTAACTTTTTGTCATCATGTGTTTGCAAATATCCTCAATTCTCTTTTTTGGTTTATTTGCTTGTGGCTTTGGTTCTATATAATATCTAGTTTTTAGTTTCTTGTGACAGATTATATATTTTCTGGGGTTGCCATTCTTTCTTCCTTCTTTCTTTCCTCTTTGCATCTTCAAAGCCTTCTTCAGAAAAGCTTGCTAGTTATCCCAAAACATTTTTAAGAGAGTCCATTTTTTACCACTAACTTGAAATGTCACCTTTATCACGTACCAAATTCTCATACATATGAGGATATATTTCCCAATGCATCAATAGTATACTTAACACTAGTTTTTTGGTCCTACACTCTTCCATTGACATGTATATACTATTTTAGTCGCCTCATCTTTAACATGCTAGATTTTGCCCCCAGCCATTGCAGTTTCTGCGTGTGTGCTCTTCTTGGTGAGCTATCAGTCACCTCATAAATTTCTAAATGTTGTTTTCATAGCTTAAGTCAAAAGAATTGTCATTTTGACTATTACCTCTATTAAAAAGGCATTTTAATCTATTTATTCAAGCCTTTTCTTTTGTTGTTCCTTGACAGAGTTTTAAAGTTTTATCCATATAGTTTCTGAAAGTTTCTTGTAAAGTGTATTCCTTGTTATTTAATTCTTGTGCCCCTATCTAATGTTTTTCTTTTCCATTATATTTTCTAACTGGTTACTTTTTTGCATACAGGCAAATTATTATTTTTGAAATATTGTTTTTAAACAAATCACATTACTGAAAATCTGTATTGTTTCCAATATATTTTTACCTGCTCTTTGCCTAGAAGTCACACTTTGATGATTGGGAGAAATAATAAAAATTTACAGTGCAACTTCTTCCAGAATACAATATAAAATTTAAATTTAGCTATTCTTGTTCTTAAAATCCCTGAGTCATAGCTGCCCTGGGAATCTCTCACTGAAGATTTCCTCTCTCAGGTTCACAGGCTTTTGCCATCTTGCTGGGTCTATCTCTCTTTTCCTGCTCTCATCTTCTCTCATTTCCCTTTGCACCACTACATTCTTATCACTGCCTCTGTAGGTATGCTCCCCAAAATAATAAATTCTTAATTTCAAAACAATTAAGTTATCTTCCTGTCATTTTTATACCAACCTAATCATGCCCTAAAAACTATATTTCCACAACCAAGTCTCTTCCCAAGCAGTTTTATTAATAAAAGATTATGTCTTTTCTCTGAGAAATTCTGTCATATGCTTTGAACTAGCAATGGAATAGCATGTGTGTGCGTTTGTGTGTGTAGTAGACATGTATTTTTCAGAACTCTTTCAGATAACAAATTTGTATGCAAACTACCCGAAGGCCCAAGAGGAACTAATTGGCACAATTAACTGTGACACTGGTCTCAGTCACACTGGGAACCAGGGCCATTAGTGATATCATAGCATTCTATCACTCCAAATTTTAGACCAAGAGTATCTATGTGTCAGCCCTTAACTTGTATACTCTGAAAAAAAAATCTTTCCCCTTAGTTCCTACAGAAAAATTATCAGGGAGGACTTGATGGGCTCAACCAGAGACCTGCACTCATTCCTGAACTTGTTGCTGTGTCCAATGTGGAAATGGATACTCCAATTATCCAAGACTTGGGTAATGTGTCCAATACTGGCTGACAGGGAGAGAGCAAGGGCATTACAACGCAAATCCGATGAAATGACTTTCCCACGGGAAATAGGGGTCTATTAACCAAAGCAGAAAAAGGGTGTTGGACTGGCCCAATCAACAAATGTGCGCTGCAACAGAAGTGTTAGAGATATAAAACAAGGTATGATATCGAGGGTTATTCCAGAGTATAAAAATTAATTGGAAGAATTAAAATGAATCACACTTTTATAGACACATAAAACCATTAAAGGTAAACAGTACAGATATGGGATATTATCTATTCATTAAACAGATAGTTAATAGGCACTTTTTGAGAGCTAATTTGCACCAGAAACTGTTTTAGCTGTTGTGATTAGAGCACCAAGCAAGACATAAAAGAATTCTGCCTTCACAAAGTCTACAGTGTTTTAGAGTATATTAATATTGTTTTGGTTGCAAATATTAGAAACTCAATTTGAACTAGCTCAGGAGAAAAAAAGAGAACTTTGTCAACAAAGTGGGATTCTCCATAGGCTCTAGGACAAGGATGCAGCAATTTAAGAATGGAACCAAGGCCTAGATTAGTATTATGAAACCAAAAATCCTTCTCTATTTTCTTCAATCCTGCTTTTCTTTGTGAGTATCTATTGCATTTGCAATCTTCTATTGCAAACTGATTTATGCTTCCAGGATCTCATAGCAGAAAATGGATACCATAAACAGTTCCCCAGGTTATATGTGATAGTCTAGGTATCTGAACTCTCTGTAAGTTCCAAAATTTCCAAAGAAGAGACCCTACAATCTGAATGAGATGCTTAGCACTGGACCAATCCTCTACGGCCAGAGAAAGGGGCATAAATTGCGGTGACTGCTACAAACATGCAGATGGGAATGCAAAGAAATTACCAGACAAGGGTGATAGGACTACTATTCAATAGGTGTCCACTACACAGGAAAGATAGACAACAATTTCTTGTGGTGTGTTTTATGGTAAGGAAAATACAGGGTCTTCAGAAGTACACAGGGCAGCGCAAAAGAAAGGAGAAAAGCTCTTGCTTTTGTTTAGGGAAAAGTGAAGACCTCCCAGGTGAAGTATTGTTTTCACTAAGTTTTTCAAGAAATAAGTAGCATTTCCAGATGACCTAGACTGGGATCAGCCTGGAGTCTCATCATGAAATCTCTAATTTCACTGAAATGAAATTTTAAAATTTATTGATAGAACTCTAGAATAATTATTCTCTAGTACAATGCTCATCAAATTTTAATATGTGTATAATCATCTGGGGAAGACTTGCTAAAATTCAGACTCCATTGTCTAATGCCTGGGGATGACAGGATTCTGCATTTCTGCAAGCTACTAGGTGATGTTGAAAATATTGATGCACAGAGTACACTCTGAGTTACAATGTCTAGTGTATTTTAAAGAAAGACTTACATTTTGGAGACTAATATGCTACTTAATGCCTAATCATGAAGAATATTTCACCATGTCATGAGTGTTGTTGAATGAATCAGTGATAACAGAAGGGAATATAATCATTTTTTTAAAGTCAAAATCAAGTATATTAAGGCTTGGATATTGGATAATTGCAGTCAATGCAGCGGCATATAAAACAAATTTTCTTTGACATCTGGGGGACCCACCGCAGATAAAGCAATTTTTTCACACCATGTTATTTTTACAGCTAATTTATGGCCATTTGGTTCTTTGCAATTATCTTCAGTGTCTTCCGGTGATCTGATGAAAAAATATACTTTCCTCTGGAGTTTACACAAACACCTGCTGCAATGTCCCTACAATTTCTTCACTGAATTATTGAGGATGTGAAACTAATTTGGTAAGAGAAACTTAAATATATATTACCATGAAATATTACCATAATATACCATGAAAACACTCAATGGTCAATGTTTGACAAATTGGGAAATAATGTCATAATATCTTCTTATATACTATGAAGTCCCTTGTGTAAAATTAAGACTAGTAATTGAGTAATAACATTAAGCTGTTTTAAACTAATATATCAAAATTAATTTATAATTAATACATAATGTAGTAGGTCTGGTTCCCAGGAAAGACTCCAAGCAGAAGATTTGTATGGAAATTTTTTATTGGAGAATACTTCCAGAAAACTACACCCACAAGGAAGTGAGGGAAGGATAAGTAAGCAGAAAAAGAAGTTGAACTGTGCTAGTTACAAAAGAGGCCTCAGCAGAGCCCATGGTAATTCTGAAGCCAGCTCTCCGAAAATTATTTTGTCCTGTCTTGAATTGAAGCAAGGAAGTGGACTCTTATTTTCTTGCCCATTTGAGCCCCATGAACAAAATTCAGCATTTTTCCTCTTCTGTCACCCAGTCATGAAGTGAATATAAGGCCACAGATGTGAGCTGGGGTAGATGTACCAGTGTAATTAGGGTGGATGACATGGGTGTCAGCTTTCTTATATCTAACTTTCTGCGTATTTTCTCAACTTAGTGCAGATATATTAAAACAGTCAAATTCTATATTGATGAATATTTCAACCTACAAATCACATAGCATGAACATCCAAAGATAACTTGATTAACAATTAGCTTCAATTTACAGAAAAAAAATGCATTCAGTGAAGAGGAATTCCCCTAATTCCTTTTAAAATGATAAAGAGAATTTATAAATATCTTAAAGTAAATGTAAACAACAGCAACTTTTTAAAACATAACCTTTAGTAGTGTGAATTTTCCTGAAGTTCCTTTCACTGAAGTTTGATTTGAGGACAAATTGAAGCTTTTGAATAGCACCACCTGGTCATCTATTAGACAGTGATACACAACAGAACAGTTTCAAAATGAAAAAGAAATGAAGCAATGTTTGAAAGTAAAGGCAAAATGGTTTCAATTTCCCAGATTTCTGAATTGACAGAAGACTGATTTAGTAACTGTACAATTGGGATCATCACATTCTAGACCAGAACCATAATAAAACTAAAAATCATGTTTTCAGTGGCAGAAGTGAAAGGTACACTGCACAGTAATTCCAAGAGCCTGAAAACAATACATCAGAGTCTAACAGTCTACCAGGAGTCATTTTACACTATTAAAACTGTTTCTAAAAATATATAGATGCCCATAACTAAACCAATAAGCTAATTGTCAACTGTTAAATTAACTTATAAGTGTATGTGTATGGGTGGGGATTTAGCAGAGGTGATAGTAACAAGGGATTTTAATGACAGCCATCTAAAATCTCTTCATGCTGATATGTATGAATTAACAGTGAAAACTAAAGGGGCAATGTAACTTGGCTGACAGAAAAAGAAACACCGTCTAAGACACCACCAGGTCTACTCACTGAAGCATAAATGGATCAGTAATTGCTCCTCCCTAAAGAATGGAAATTCCTGTAATAAATTAACTAAACTCTTCTCAGGGATTATCTTTTTTTAAATGTTCCTATGGAAAGCATCAAACATATACAAATGTAGGAATAATAGTATAGTGAAACTCCATTTATCCATTATCCAGTATCAACATTTATGAACTCCTGAACCATCCGGTTTTACTTCCTTAGCCTCCCTCTTCTCATGATCTGATTTAAAGTGATATCATATTACTCCAAATTAATATCTGAAAGACAATCAATAAGCATTCTACTTTTCATATAATTTCCTTATTCTGTCTCAATGTTTAATAATTGCACAACATACACTGTTAGAATGTATAGCCACTATATACAATACTTATTTTCTTATAATCCATCACTTAATCAGAGATCTACAGGTAAATATATTCAGTATCAGCACTGGTCCTTATGTTGATGGCTTTTCAATCATTTAGATTGTCTGAATTCATTATCTAATAGATGCCTCAGGAACAATATTTGCTAAATTACTGAACGTCCATAGAAGATTGTCTGTGGGCTTTATATTTGAAGTTTATTGGGTTGAATTTACAATCTTTGACTAATATTTTCTTTTCTTAAATTTCTTACTATATTCTATTTTTGTCTAACAAATAAAAGGTGTTGCTTTCAAAGGAGTTGATGATGGTCTGATTTTTAACTTTGCAATTAGTCTTCTTGTCTAGATGGCCAAAAGATTTTCTTTCTTTCTTTTTTTTTTCCCCCACGTCCAGTACTTTTAAGAGGGTATATCTCAGTGTTGGAAACTCCAGCTTGATTTTCCCAGATATGTAGATATGTACACCACTTCATATGTAGCTTAAATTCTCTTTTAATATCAAACATATGCTTGAATTATAGTTTTTAATACTTACTCTGTTCCATTACTTTATTTTTCTTCCACAGGGAATTCTACTATTCATACGTTGTACCTTCTTTGCATAAATCTTACATATTTAACTTTCTGTCATATCTTCTTTATCTCATTCTTTCTTTTTGAATTTTAAAATGTTTATTATTTCTTCAATTTTCTCAAGATTTTATTTAGATTGTTTCTATATTCCTGTGTCTCATAGTTATTTTCTAATTTTTGAAATGCTTTTTCTGTTAATTTTAATTCTTACTTGACTTTCACCTTTCTTTCAAAATTTTGTTATTCTAATAATCTAACTTATGACTTTAAAATTTCTGATTTGTACTGCTTTTTCATAGCTTTTACTCTTTTCTTAATATCTTTAGTTCATTTTTGAAATATTAGTCTATACTTTTTCTGCAAGATGTTATTCTACTTCTTTTTTCTTTTGCTCTTAAAATAATCTGTATATTTGTATGAAATTTGACCAAGATACTTTCCCATTCCTCTTTTTCTTTATAGTAAAGTGAAATTTTCTGTATTTGTAGGAGGGAGAGGCAGACTAGAATAATTTTCTAGTTTTAAGGCTCTATGAGTCCATTATCTTTTTTTTTTTTTTGCGGTATGCGGGCCTCTCACTGTTGTGGCCTCTCCCGTTGCGGAGCACAGGCTCTGGACACGCAGGCTCAGCGGCCATGGCTCACGGGCCCAGCCGCTCCGCGGCATGTGGGATCTTCCCGGACCGGGGCACGAACCCGCGTCCCCTGCATCGGCAGGAGGATTCTCAACCACTGCACCACCAGGGAAGCCCGAGTCCATTATCTTTACTGAAGCAATAAATATATGCCTTGGTACTTGCTGACTTCTGTGTCTTAACTTTCCTTCTCTCACTTTTACTTTATATAGTCTCTTTCTTTGCTTCTCTTATCCCTGTTCTCCTGAATGTGTTTCCTACTCCCAACACTTTTTCATCATATGGGACTTTCTACTAGAACAGAACTTTGGTGTGTTTAAGAGTTCAATGCCTTAAACTACTTCCAGAAGTTCTAGACTTTCTGATAATCCTCTTGAGGCCACCTGAAAACTGGAATCTACAAATCCCTTACCAGTTTTCCTGCTATTCTCAGAATAATCTGTTCTCACGTCACCGAATTCCTGATGACAATTTTGGGGTTCTTCTGTTCTCAGGACCTCCACTTCTACATTGGTACCACATGGATCTTGTAGATGCTGGTGCTTTATTCCCACTTGCTTAGATTTTGAGGTCATTTAGTTTTGTTGCCCATATTTTTCCTAGGATTTTAGATTTATAATCCTGGTTGCTTTATGTGTTTTATGTGGAAATCTAGAGAGATTAAAACACTTCAGTAGATAGCTAGTGGGAAGCAGCCGCATGGCACAGGGATATTGGCTTGGTGCTTTGTGACAGCCTGGAGGGGTGGGATAGGGAGGGTGGGAGGGAGGGAGACGCAAGAGGGAAGACATATGGGAACATATGTTTATGTATGACTGATACACTTTGTTATAAGGCAGAAACTAACACACCATTGTAAAGCAATTATACCCCAATAAAGATGTTAAAAAAAAAAAAACACTTCACCATTATCTCCCTCAAACCCAGCAGAAACAACAGAATCAATGTTATTAAAATCTAAAAATAATAATTTCCCAAGACATATAGAGCAAAAATTGGCAAAGGAAGGGATTAGATGGAAATTAGTAGCAATAGGACATTTATATCTTTTTAAATGACAGCTTTGGTCCTGGGAAATAATTATATGGGTGCATTATTTTGCATATGCACACACAAACACACACAATGTTGCTTGATAAATGAGCAATAGTAGCAAAACAGTAAGTTTTAAATACCAAAATAAATAGGTAAGTAAATAAATAAGTAAATGAAATAAGTAGGCCGGTAACTGCCTACAGTATTTAAAGAGAAAAATAAATGGCTATTGGAAATGAAAGACTAAAAGATTATACAGTTTGTAGTGATATAGCTTTATACATAGTTAGATAGTTATAAAAGATTATATAGATTATACAAAACCTGAGCTATTCCAGAAATGATACATTTAAGAGTTAGGATCCTATGAGATCTAATTTACAATTCCCTTTATGCTTAACTGATATTCTTAAATTCACCCAGTAAGTTATGAAATATTAAGTACATCCTTATTCCCTCCTTTAGCATTATTGTACATTATAATCAAACACAAAATTAAAATTTGTCATTAATGATTCAGGATAGCCAAAAGTGTCTTTATCAAACCATACTCCAAAGAAATATTAACAAAATGTTATGATTAATTTCATATAATAACAATGCAATATATTTCCATTTCTTTTGAAATTAATACCTCACTGTTACTTTTTCCTTGTCTGTTACTTTCAATTGCAAAATACTGGTGACCCAAATGTAAGTCAAAATGAGTTGATGCATTGATTGGCAAATAGTAGAAGCAGGACTGGAGAAAAATGGACTACATGAATGAAGGAAGAACTGTAAAATGGCACAACTTTTTTCTGGCCCTCAAAACCCTCAAATTGGGACTTCCCTGGTGGTCCAGTGGTAAGGAATCTGCCTTCCAATGCAGGGGATGTGGGTTTGATCCCTGGCCAGGGAACTAAGATCCCACATGCCCTGTATCAACTAAGCCCACACGCCACAACTATTGAGCTTGTGCACCTCAATGGAGGAGCCCGCGTGTTGCAAACTGCAGAGCACATGTGCTCTGGAGCCCGTGTGCCACAACTGGAGAGAGAGGGCCCACACGCCACAACTAGAGAGAAGCCCGAGCACTGCAACGAAGTATCCCACGTGCCTCAACGAAGATCCCGCATGCTGCAACTAAGACCCGATGCAGCCAAAAAAAATAAAGAAAATAAATAAATATTTTTAAAACCCCTCAAATATTCACAACTACTTTGCAAAAACAGTTGCATAAAGCTTATTTTCCTAACAGATAGATTCGAAAACTGAGGAGGTGAATGCTTCAAAATAAAATATCAAAAATTATCATTATTGTAGTAATAATGAAGGTAAATAATATTTATTCAACACTGTCTATGGGAAGACACTGTGCTCAGTACATTTTATGTATCTGTCTTATCTAATTATTATAAATATTCTAGGAGGCATATATTGACATTTTGCAAATAGTCATTAAACATTTTAATCTTTAAAAACACAATATTTAGAGTCGAGAGAAACCTCGGTCAGAATTCTAGCTCTGCCACATACTAAGTGTGGGACAAAAAAAATTATTAAATCTCTTTGAGTTTAGAATTCCTACTCTAATAATCAGGATAATCTTACTTATCTTGCAAGGTTATTGTAAGAACAAGAGATTATGTATGAAGGAACCTGGCCACTGGGAGGCACTACACATGTCAGAACTAATATACTGCTTTACTACTTGTGTAACTATTGCTTACTACTCTAACTGTTGTTATACTACTTTATGCTGTTCCCATGTGTATCATCAATAATACTTTGATTTTTACTGTTTCAATTTTATTTTTTCCATATGACTAAAATGGCAAAAAATTCAGTAATCATAATCGTAAGAGTTCACCATAAGCTACTTGTTCAGAGATGACATTTCAAAAGTGACCTTATTTCCAAATGAGTCCAATCTCTTGAGGAATTAGTAGAAATGTATAAGACATTCTACACTGCAGAGATTAACAGCCTCTGGCCATTTCTAAAAATGTAGGAGACACTGAAACAAATTACTATCTATTTATTTTCCTGAAACTGATATTCTCTGTAACTAGCTGATAATCAGTGGTTAATTCAAAAGATAATCGTTTTCCATAATTGGCCCATTTTTCATAATCTTGGTAGAACCTTCAGTAAAAGGTCGCTCACTATCACTCCAAGGAAAGGTTTCTAAGAGTCTAACAGTTCTCTCCCTGGAGTGAGATTATTTCCCCCATTAACCTTTTAAATACAATTACATGAGTTTATTAACAAGAAAAAATCTGTTTGTTAAACTCAAGAGGATTTTTATGACATATGACTTGTCATTTTAAAACATATTAATCTCACTCACCCTACATAACAAATCCAAAACCATCTTAGGCAGTTTATCTCATGTGCCACAGTAAACATAGAACAAACGTTTATAATTACCATATAATAATTTTAATGATTTTTTTTAATGTCAGTAAACTCTTGTCTAATCAGTTTGTTTTCTCTAACCCTATTTATTATTATTAGCAAAGGTAATAACATTTTGAATATTTGCCTATCAAACACAAGCATAATTTAACTCAGAATCAACCATTTCTTAATATTTTTCTGAAGCAGTAAAAGTCTACTAGATATTTCTTACAAACTACCCAGAAATTTATATGAATTAAATTTTACTTGGGAGAATTAAATCAATAAATGGATCTTGGTGATAATTCATGTTGGTAAATCTTCTTGGACATGGAATAATATAAAGTTATTTTTTAAAAAGTGCTTCAGTTTCTGTTCATTCTAACAAATGCTTATTAAATGTCCAATTATATTGTCTTACTTATTTAGCTTTACATTATATTGAGTAGTCTGCTTCCAGTTTGCTAAACTGCAATTTATAGTCATCAAAATAATTTCCTCCTTTTCTAAACTCCTTGCTACTGCCACATTAATAAACCAATTTTCTTCCATCTCCCAATATTTTTCATATTCAAACAGCATGCTATCTATCTACTCAGGAAGAGGAAGTTACCAACTTGTCTCTAACTGGTGGAATCTTAGGTATTCCTCAAAGACACTGTTTAAATGCAGTCCAAAAGTCATATCTCCCTATAGCAAATTGCTAAAATTAAGATAAAGAATACCTATATACAGGGACTTCCCTGGTGTAGCAGTGGTTAAGAATCCACCTGCCAATGCAGGGGAGACGGGTTCGAACCCTGGTCCGGGAAGATCGCACATGCTGTGGGGCAACTAAGCCCATGAGCCACAACTACTGAGCCTGTGTGCCACAACTACTGAGTCTGCCTGCCTAGAGCCCATGCTCCGCAACAAGAGAAGCCACTGCGATGAGAAGCCCGTTCACTGCAACAAAGAGTAGCCCCTGCTCTCTGCAACTAGAGAAAGCCCACACGCAGCAACGAAGACCCAATGCAGCCAGAAATAAATAATAAAATAAAATAAATAAATTTTAAAAATAAATAAAATTTTAAAATTAAAAAAAAGAATACCCGTACACATAAATGAATAAGTATCATTCCATTTATTGTAAGAAACTCCATTAGAAGAGTTACAAATTATACAGAAGAAAAAGGATACCAATGGATGCTTTCTTTTTTTTTGGGGGGGGGGGAATGTGCTTTCTTTTACCTCAGAGTGATTGCACATTTTAAGGGCACACGCCTATATTTAATGAATACAAATTTAGTGCCTACTATGTGCCAACACACTTCTGGAGATTTAATGGTGAATAAGATAAGCAAACTTACATTCTAGATAGAAGGGAAAGAAAATACAAAAGTAAACAAATAAATGAACATGACAATATCAGATGACACTAAGCCCTAGGAAATAAAAAAATATATAATAAAGTTCTGGGGTGTCATGGCTACTTTAGATAAGGGAGTCAGGGAAGGAGGTTCAAAGAAGTTGACATTTAAATTAATAAATGTAAAACTTTACAAGAACAAAGTAGCTGGATAGCAGGAAAAAAATTGATTTGCTGAGTGTGAACTCTTCTTAAAATATCCAACCTCTTCAAGAAGGTATGTTCTCCAGTCACTAGGACTCCAAGCTTGGATAAAGATTGAAAGTCAGAAGAGGAACATCAAGGACTCATACATACATGATCCAGGGAGTTCAAGACATAAGTGATAAATTGAATATTGACTGCCATATCAGTAAACAAATGATGTCACCGTTCATCAGCGACTGCAGCCACAGCCGATGGTGATGGTGAGCAGGAAGGAAAGAATACCTGCCATCTAGCTGCCATCAGACTGCAGCCACTCCCCACGGTGAGCCCTGAGGAAACTCAGGGTGTGAAAAACAGGATACTGGCCCCAGAGAGCTAAGGTGCATATCAAAGGAATGATTTCAGTGAGCGCAGACCCTTGCATCTTCCCATACACAGAAAAGCGCTACATTCCTTACCTTGACATATATGGTTTTCCCTAGTTAACAGTAATCTTTTGACTTTCAGACTACCTGCCCTTTGTTACAAGAGTCCTATGTATCCTGCCCCCACAACTCACCTCCTCCTCGGAGGAGTTCTCTCAGGGTTACCTGAGATGCTTGCCTCCTGGGCTTGAAGTCCTAAAAAATCCTGCTGAGTAAAACAACTCTCAACATTTAGGTGGTGCATATTTTCGACATGAATCAACCCTGAATGGGTCACTGCGGGACAGAGAATTTTTTTTAATTTGTTAAATCGTGAAACAGATATTTACTGCTACTTATTATGTACAAAGTACTATTTTATGCATTTTCTTATCAAGAGATAATTCATTTACCAGCCACAGGACTGGGTTAAGACAACACCGTTTACGTTTACAGGCTAATACATTCAGCAGAGATTTACTGAATTTCATGTACCTGGCTAGCATTAACAGAATTTTAAAATTAACCTACTCTTCCTGGTGTTTAAAAAAAAAAAACTGCTTTAACTACTTTTGACATCCTTACTTTGACATGTTAAATAAAGCAAAAGGTTAAATTTCAGATTGCTAATGCTCTTGACTTTCCTCTCCCAAATTCAACACGGCTCATTCCCTTTAGTGCATATAATACCTTAGCTATTTCACTGACTTTGACAATGTTCACAACTATGCCATAACTTTTTCGCAAATGCTTGCCTAAGTACAGAGAGCAGGTTTCATCATCGGTTATTCAAACAAAACCCTCTTTGAAGGACCGTTATGTTAATTTTCTAAATGGAAATTTTTCCAACTTGCTAAATCTTTTCAAAATGAGAACACAATATTTATAAAAACAGATCAAAAGTGGTTCAGAAAGATTATTATAGGATTGTGAGTCAATAAATAATAAAAGCCTGTTTCAGGAATACAGCACATTTCAGCCAAAGTGCTTTATGTATGGAGATAGCTTCAATCACTCTTTCCAAAGCAGAATGCATTTTATATTGTAGCCATTTATGATAGGAAAAATAAAATGACTGTACCTCACTTAAAACACAAAAAGTGTGTAGAGGACAAATTGTGATAACTAAAATGCATCTAGTTTAGGATGGCAATATTTGAGTCAAAAGTTTCATGAAAATTAATTTCATCCTCAAATCAATTATGAGAAATGAAGTCCAAATTGTACAGTCATCATAACTGAAAGTCATGAGGACAGACAAAAATCTTGCATAAGATAGAGGCCAATATGCAGCACAATGACTTAAACATTTTGTTGTCATAAGCCTTTGTGAATACAAAGCAGCCAAGGTTTTACCAGAAGAAGCAAAAACCAAACAAAATAACATCAAAATACACGATGACTTAGGTCCTACATGGTGCCAAAGCCCAAAGTAACAGGTAAATAAATACACACTAAAGTACTAAAAATTCTTTTAGTATAGTAAAATCAAGCCAAAAAGTGAATTTGGCTGCATCTCAATTAAACTTAATCAAATACAGTATAATTGTTGTAAAAAGGAGGATGTTGTTTAGAATGCCTTTACTTATGACGTGGTTGGTTTTTATGTCTGCTCAGGAGCTATGGTTGCTTTTATGCCTCAATTCCTGTGCCTTAAATTCTCCACTTCCTCTGTTTTGCTGTTGCTATTGCACATTCTCATTGTGTATACAACTTTTAAATTGAGAGGCTGATTTGCCAATATTACTTGAAGGGTTTTAAACCTGATTTAACCACCTCTTTTAGAGACACGAGAGCCCAGTACAGTAGAATCAGATTCTGTGGCAATTCAAGAAAATTGTAAGTTGTGTTTTTTTTTTTTTGGTATGCGGGCCTCTCACTGTTGTGGCCTCTCCCATTGCGGAGCACAGGCTCCGGACGCGCAGGCTCAGCGGCCATGGCTCACAGGCCCAGCCGCTCCGCGGCATGTGGGATCTTCCCGGACTGGGGCACGAACCCATGTCCCTTGCATCGGCAGGCGGACTCTCAACCACTGCGCCACCAGGGAAGCCCGAAAATTGTACGTTTTGCTATCCTGTTTCATTTTGTTACCAGATAAAATTGTATACTGGATTCATGTGGTTGGCTTGGGTTTTTAATCAAACATTTTAATATACCTTATTTAATCCCATAAATTCTATTAAGATTTTCCTACACAAATAAAGAGTTAAATTTCAAGCCCAGAGATGATGTCTGGAAATAATACCATTTTCTTACCTCGTGCCCTATTAATACAAGAGAAAAATTCAGCACTGCACTGTTAAGTATCTCTATGATGCCATTTTGCACATTTTATAGATTACATTTTCATGATTATAGATTAATTCTTTTGTAATGCTAACTAACCCCAATAGTTTACTACTAGGTTCAGATGTTTGTGGAAATATGATTCAAATATTCCATTATTCTAAATATTTGTCTATTTTATATATGGATAGAGGATAAATTTAATCTTTCTTTAGAAATAATTTGGTTAAATAGAACTGAAAATCACCATAACTACAGGACGTTTCAGATTACTACTTGAGTTAATTCTACGAATTCTGTGAATCAATTTTCTTTTCTTGGTTTACTTTCAATGGTTCATTTCTTATCTTACTCTAAACCCTCTGACTTTCATTGTCCACATCATAAATATTGTTCTCTCCTCCTCCTCCTTTAGGATTCAATTCTAAATACTCTTTTTACACACTGAGTATTTCTATCTTCTCCTATGACTTCAGAACCATCTATACATTAGCAAAAAACACTTATATTTTATATATCCATTCTTAAACTCTTTCTTCAGATCTAGTTGTACATTTCCTTATTTCATATTTCCAGCCCTTTGCTGATCATTAACTTCTGCTCATGCAAAAGTTCTTCAAACTTAATATTTTAAATAAAATAAGCATCTGTTTCCAGTAATATGGTTGGCTAGAAAATTGGACCAATTCTTCCACTAGGGAAAAAGGTCAAAACAAAAGAAAATAAAGCAAAACCAAAACAAACTTTTAATAAGCATTGTTGAGCTAGCAAGAAAGTAATACACTTTTAGGCAAGGAAGAAGTGAAAACAGGAATGAGAAAGAAGCAGAGCACAGCAGCAGCTGGTCATCTGCATTCATTTGGTCAAATGGGGGAAGCCATTGGTACACAAGACCTGCTAGGAGAAGGTAAAAGGGATCTAAAAGCAGGACATGGCCAAGGTAGGGTGCTTAAAGAGATAATTACTATCTAAGTCCAGACTCTTATCCAGAGGATCCTAAATGTAAAGTTTGAGGGCACAGTCTTCCAGGAGACCACCCTTACTTCTGACAGCAACTGTAATTTCCTGGGGTTCCAAACTCACCTTCAGGTTCAATGATGTATTAGAAGGACTGACAGAACTCCCTGAAAGTTATTATACTCACAGAGTTTATTACAGGGAAAAGTGCAGATTAAAACTGGCTAAAGGGAGAAGCTTATAGGAAGAAATCCGGGAGGGTTCTAAACATGGAATTTCTTGTGTCCTTGCCTCATGGAGTCAGAACACATTATTTTTGCCAGCAGCAATTGTGACAATAGACATGGACTACTGCCAGCCAGGAAGCTCAACTGAGTTTCTGTACTCAAGAGTTTTTACTGGGGTTCCAGTGCATAGGCTTAATTGACTGATTGACTGGACATGTGGTTGACCTTAGACTCCAGGCTGATTGATACCACATGATCAAAGTCCCAGCCTTTAAGTCACATAGTTGGTCTTTCTAGCATGGCCAGCCCACATCCTAGGACAATTGGCTGTGTCCAGCTGTAACCGAGCAGGACCATAGGGGGCCTTCCCAGGACAGGCCTTTCTTCCATATCCTCGGCTTTAGCTCCTCTCTGAAGTACCTAGATAACAATATTTGATGCACATTTCCTGAGTTGTTTTACAGAGATGTGAAAACCCCCCACCAAATGGAAGATGTTAACTACTTGATGAGCATGAGCACACAGGCCCAGGGCTCCTGGAGCCTAAGGACTGATAACATTAACCCCTGTGACACCACTTTGTTCCATCAGCAAAGCAGAGACTTGTGCACAAGCTGATCACATACCCTGCAACCTCCCTCTCTCACCTGGCTTTTAAAAATGCTTTGCCAAAATCCTTGGGGGAGCTTCGGGCTTTTTTTAGGGAATGAGATACCCGTCTCCTTTCATGGCCCTGCAATAAACCTTTCCCTGCTCCAAATTCCAACGTTTTGGCGTGTTTGGCCTCACTGTGCTTCGGGCACACAAACTTGCACTAACACAGCCTCATCCCTAAAATCAAGTGTAGCTGGGCCCTGCCCTAGAAAGTCTAGGGCAAGGAACAGACCTCTTTTGAGGACAGACCTCAATTTCTTTACAATACAGCCTTCAAAAGGCTATACAGCTAGTGTAGAAGTGAATTATAAATAAACTCAGGGAATAAATAAATAAATTAGGGAATAAAGAAATGCCAGCTGTCTTAGATCTTGGTGCTTACCAGAGGGGAGAAAATAATAGTCAATAAAAATTTGGAACCATAGCTGACCTTCACAGTTTTGTAGCCCAATTTCACAAGAAATGAGAAGTCCAGGAAAATCTCAAGCCAAAAATATGCAAAAATATGCAAAAGCAAATACAGATTCTCTCTCGTGTAAGCCACCTTCCAGTTTGGGCCTCAAACAATCTCAATGGATAAAATCCCAAGCAAAGGTAATATTTATCAGTCAAACACAGTCTAGCTACTCATAAACAAGAACAAGCAGAAATAATAGAGAGCAAATCAGGCTCACAAAATCTTCAAATAATGAAGTTATTAGGTATGGACAATAAAATTACCACATTTAATATACTTGAAGAAAAAAAGTCAAGCATGAAAATACACACAAGTAATCAGAAACCAAATTTAGAATCAAACAGATTTGAATAAAATTCAAAAATCAGTGTACTTCTAGAAGTAATACAAAATAATATTTTTTTAATCAATAAATGATATTTTTAATTCCATTCAGATAGTTGCAAGGGGGTGGGGAATGGACAGGGGTGTCTACAAAGAGGCATGAGAGATTTTTTTTTTGGAGTGATGGAATTGTTTACTTCTTGATAATTTGGTGTTTAGGTGTTTATATACATTTTTAAAACTTCTTAAGATGATAAACCCAAAAGTGTGAATTTTAACATTGGTAAATTATGCCTCAATATTTTAAAAAGATTGGTGGTTTAAATAGCAGATTAGACAAATGAAGAGAAATTTTCTAACTGGATGATGATGCAAAGAATATTTCATAGTTCAAAAGAGGAAGCTAACTGTAAATATTATAAATAAATAATGATGAATAGAAGCTTAAAATATACACTGAAAATAACAGGATGGAAAATATACAAACAAACAATACTTCAAGAAGTTCACTACCAGGTCAAATATATATATATATACAGAAACAGAGGAGAGAAAGAATAAATAAAAGATGGAATTTGGAGTCAATGATAGAATATTCTACTCTTCATATTCTTCATCCACAGATTAAGAAGTCCTGAATGTCTCAATAAAAACACAAAGAAATACACTTTGACATATCATGGTGAAACCAAAAAATTACCAAAGACAAAGGCAGAAATAAAAATATTTTTTAAAAACCCAGATTATCATCAGAGGATATATACATAGATAGTAGACAAATAACAGCAATATGAAAGTCAAAGGCAGGGGAATGATATAAAGTTCTGTGAGAAAACATCTGTCAACTTAGAATACTAGACCTAATGAAACTATTGTTCAGGAACAATGGTCAAATAAAGATATCTTCAGACCAAAACAAGCTGGAAAAACTTAAAGGGGCTTACTGAAGCTGACTTTTATTAAAGAAAAATATAAAAGAACATTTTTTAAACAGAAAAGGAAAGGCCTGAGATGCAGGAAAGAAAAGAAGAATAAAGAAAGTGGAACTCTTATGGTTAATTGAAAAACACATAGTTTGAAACAATTTGAAAAAACCAATAATAGCAATATGATACAATGTAACAGAATTAAAATATATCATAAGATGGAAGTAGATGAATGCAATTAGAGTATTGTTATTGTATTATTCAAAAGAAGGGTAAAGATACTCATTAACTCTAGACTTTGGCAAGTACTCATGTTATTATTACACAGGGACTTGTTAAAAAATTAGAACACCATATGAATCTTTTAAACTAGTAAAAGGAAAAATTTGGGTTGAGTGGAAAAATAATAAAAGAAGATAAGAAAAGAAAGAGAGAGAGGATAAATGGAGGATAATTAAAAAGCAGAAAACTAAAAATTTAGATACAAAACCATGTATGTCACTCATTACCAGAAATACAAATGGACTAAATACTCCAGTTAATTCAAAATTTTTAGACTGGATAAAAAATAATTTTTAAAACCTCTATGCTATTTGCAAAAGACATAACTAAAACAAACAAACAAAAACATAGAAAGCTTGAAAATAAACAATGGAATAAAGATATATATACACACACACATCAACAAACTTCAAAACAAAGCTTTAATAGAGAGGATCCAAAGGCCAAGGGTTTGTTCATTGAACAGACTAATACAATTGATGGGTCTCCAGTGAAATTGATCCAAAAAAATAAAGGTACAAATAAACAATTTCAATAATGAAGAGGGAGATAGAAATGCAGTCAGATATTGTAAGGATAATCAGAACATATTATAAACTATTATATGCCAATAAATGTAAAAATTTCAAAGGAAATAGACAAATTCCTACGAAAATAAGACTGATCAAACCTAATTCAAGAAGAAATAGAAAACGTGAATAGTCCTATAACCATTAAAGAAATCAAAATAGTTCTCAAAATTTTTCCTACAATGGAAACTCCAGGTTGAAATGGCTTCATCAGATTGCTCTACCAAACAATCAAAGCAAAATTAATTCCAATCTTAAACTATTAAAAAAAGGAGAAAAGAAGGAATACTCAGCAATGTAGTTTATGATGCTATCATACTGTTAATACCAAGGCTCCAGAAGAATAGAATGAAAAAGGAAAATTATGAGGTAATGTTACTAATAAACTTAAGAACAAAAATTCTACGCAGACAATAGCAAATCTTAATCTAGTAATTTAAAAGAAAAGTGTTGTTGGAAACAATGAAGACGTGCACATCCCTTCTTAACATAGAGTAATTTTTTTGAGATTACTAGGTGACTCATAAGTTTGAAAAGTTGCCCATCACAAGTCAAGCTAATATTAGCCTATTAATCATATGCTAATATACCTTTGCCCACATCCTTAGTAGTTCATATAAAATAACATCTGACATAGAGGTGGTTCTATTTGAAATAGATGATACATCATAATTCTTTTGGCCTTTCCTAGGAATTTTTTTCAAAATCAGTTAATATAGTACATCATAAAACTGATTAAAGGAGAAAAATCAAGTAATAACAATGAGTAGAGACATATTAGATTTATCAAGGGGGAAAGCTAATCAATGTCTAAGCACATTTTGAATAAACATAGTATAATTCTATATAGGTAGGGATGTTATATTAGGACAGTTCAAAATAGGGAATATATATAAAGGACTTTAAAATCTAGAATACTTTCATAATGTCTTCTTTGTGAAGTTCCAGGATAAAATATTAGATAGATTATAATTAAGAGAGAAAGAGATGGGTTGACAGCAACATCTCTGTATTTGTACCATTGAAAGAATATTGATACATAGAGTTTTTGTAATCCTTTCCATCCACTCTTACTGAAGGTTCTTTTTGAACTTCACTGTTTTTGCTCATTTTGAAATTATGAGGTGAAAATAACTAACATGTTTATGGAACGTTATAGGTTACAAAGCTATGTAAAATACATTGTTTTATTTAATCCATAAAATGATTCTGAGAAGATCTTATCATTATCCCTATTTTACAGCCAAGGCGAAAAGAGTGAGAAAAGTGTAGTATATGAAATACTACAGACAAGTCAAGAAAGATGAGGAATGAGAATTAATAGTGAATTAAACAACCTGAAAATCACTGGTGACCTTGACCAGAGAGTTTCTGAAGGGTAGTGGGTTTACAAAAGAATGGGAAGAGAGAGATTGGAAGTGGACAGAATAGGAATCCCTCAAGGAGCTTTGCTGCAAAGGGGAGCGAAGAAATGCTGTGGCAGTTAATGGAATATGTGGAATCAAGAGCAGAGTTTTACTTTTTTTAAATTGGAGAAGTAATGGCATGCTTGCATGACGACAATGGAATCAATGGAGCAGGAATCAAAACATTGATAAAGTAGGAGGGATGAGAGCATTAAGGGCCCACTTGAGGATTACTGCCCTGAATTAAAGTCTGGCCAGTCAGCAATGTTGTGTATGTTTCCCTCATTCAGCTGCACTAGCTTAGCCTAGAATGGGCAGTGTTGGGTTTAAATGAGGTGTGGCTTTGCCAAGTCTTTAGTACAGAGTGGCTAAGTCTTATAGATCCTTTGCCCTGTCCTTGTAAGTAAGAATACATCATTTACAATAATAATTAATGATAATAACAATACAATACTAACAATGACAATAATAAAGTCACCACCACTACCATCACCATTAAGCACCGCTTCCAAATACTGTTCCAGCACCAAATTACATTATCAGTAGTCCTTGCAAATATTCTATAAAATGAGTGTTATCCACATCAGTCTACAGAAGAGGAAACTGAAGCTCAGAGCTAGTAAACAGTAACTCCAAGTCTTTTAGACTCCCACATCCATGATGTAAATTGCCTGCCATAGTATTTGGAACATAGTAGGTTTTCTGAAAAAGACAGCTCTTATTATTAGTTATATCTGCTACATCATTTTCCTAGAGGGCATCAGGAAGAATGCAAAGAATTCTGCCCAATAAATGCTTTAAAATGTCAAGATACTGTAGAGTTGGGCACTGTTTTTACTGGGCACGATCAAGTTGTTAATTGATAGCATCAGGCTGGGTGACCAGGGCCCGCTGGTCTTCTTTGCTTCCACTCCAGATCCAAACTGAAGAAGCCCTATCTTTGTGTATGACTGGCTCTCTATTTTCATTGACCTTCTATGTTGCTCTTTACCTACTGCACCAAGACTTTAGCAATTCCAATTAAGTGACGTGACATAAAGAAATGGCAAAGGTCCCTTTTTTCAACTCCTTCCAGGAAGGGGCTACTCCATACAGAACTCAAATGTATGAAAATCCATATCCACTACCTGAGAGGCTCCTGCTTCCATTTTACCACCTCAGCAAAATGACCTCTTTATAGGCAGAGATTCCTCAAACAGATGTACGAAACTCACCACTCTTTCTAACGAGGGAGGGCAAGTAAGTCACTTAGAGTTTAAATTAGGGCTGTTTCAAAAGACAAATAATCCTGTTGAAAAACAAAAAACTTACCCTTGAAATAATTTCTTCCAGAATGGAAGGGAGAGGAGGGGTGGTGAGTGGAGACAGAGGCCTGGTGCCCCGGCTGCAGTGGAAGCCTCTGGAAGACCAGGCGGAGTGAGGCCGCACAGAGTGAAGCCCAGGGTCACAGAGCTGTCGGGGCTGCTGTTTGTTAGTTCAAGTCCTGCTCTGTGTCAGCTCTGACCAACAGGGTTCCGCATGCAGAGGCCTCACACCTGGCACTTCAGACCCGATTTCCTAGTGCAAAATGGCTGCGCCGACACCTCAGCTCGCGGGGCCCGGTGCGGAGTCCACGACACAGAGCCAGAGGTGCAGCCAACCCGCCCCTCGAGAGCTCCGCCCCTCCCTCCCGCTGACGCTCACGGGATCCCTATACAGCAGCCCCGCCCACAGCCCGCGAGGGAGCGCACGCTCTCGCCTCTCCATTCTCAAGTTTTCCTTTGCTTCTGAACCAAACTCAGTCTCGATCTGTTGGTTCCAATGACACTGGGCAGGGGGACCCAGGTTGGGGCTCACGCTGGAGGATCGCTAACAGAATTTGAGAACATTGTAACTTCAATGAACAGTTGTGTGAACCAAATAAAGAAAACTTTTCTTCCCCTTTCTTCTTAAGGGAAGAAAAGATTACTTTTAGATGGTTTCTGAAAACGTCAGTAACTTTCCTGTAGAAAAACGGACAAGATGTTAATAAATTGGGAAAGAATTTTTGAGCACATGCTGTTCTTAACACAGTTCTAAAAGCAAAAATATTCAACGGGATCCGGTGCTGGGAGTATGGGGAGAAGATAAACCTTGGAATTACTTTGAACTGTTCTGTAATTAGCGTATAAATGACCAAAAATATTAAATATCATTATAACAGCTTCCAAATATTCAGTTCACCCATTTAATTTTTTTCTACTTGATTATCTTCTACCATAACAAAAACTCCATTCCTGGATCTTGTTTGAGAACTCAAGATTCTTAAAAAATATAAAAATTTAAAAATTGATTGAAATAATTAATTTCATTGATAGCAGATTTCTAAAAATGTTTACTTTTCATATTTATTCAAATAAAGATTTAATGTTAATAAATTTTATGAAATATGTGACTCTTCATATCTTATTGTTTTATAACTCTAGAAAACATACAAGAAATCTTTTAAGAGAAAGTAACAGCTTTCATTTTAAAAACAACAACACACACACACAGGATAATAAAAACATTATTTTCCATGCTATTAAATTAAAAAATGGAAATGTTCACAGGAATTTTCTTTCACTATTATGAATGAGCATATGTGATAATGGACATTTAGAAGCAAAAATAAGAAAGTAGACAGTGCTATTTCTAGAGAATGTAGCTTTTCCATTTGTATATTAAGGATGTATTTAAGTTTCAAATCAAAGACATGAGATCACTAATCAAAATATTTTACAAAGTAAGTGTCAACTGAATTCTATCTTTTTTTTATTAATTACAAAAACTGCTTAAAATGGACATAAGAAAATAAAGACAGTTATGATGTCTTAGTGTAGCATTTTTTTCAGGAAGCAAAGACGTGGGGAAATAAAAGACTTTCTTTTAACCTAAGTCTCAAAAAAAAGAAAAATGCTCATTGATATCAAAAGCCAAAGAGTGAATTTTAAAATGGTCTCATCTCAGTAAGAATTGATAAAGAAGAGGTGAATTTCATTTGCAGTTGATATGATTATATATCTGGAAAATTCCAAAAAGTAAATGGAAAACTACCACAATAAGTGAATTTCGTGAAGTAGTAAGTTATAAAATTAATATATGTAAATCAATAGTCTTCTTATATTAAACCAGAAAATGTGTGTGTGTATTATAAACTCTATATAAAGAGGCAAAATCTTGCTTATAATTAGAAAAATGCAAATTAACCCTTCATTAAATACCATTTTTCACCTATGGATAAAAAAAAGTGAAAGTTTGAAAACATAACATCACTGATGAGCCTCTGAGACAAAGGCACATTGCAAATAAGAAATTAAAATAGATTTTAACACTTAACAGACATCAAAAAAGCCAGTAAAATCCCTTTGACATTAGCAATCACACTTCTGGGGATCCATTCCAAAAGCACACTGAGACAAATGTAAAAGTATACGTCAGGGCAATTCACTGTAAGAAGCCACTTTTAGATGGCAACATGTATCAGTCAACTATTGTCACAATAATTTTGTGTAACAAACCACAACAAATCTCAGTGGCTTACAAAACACTCATTTATTTCCTGCTCCTGTTTTTGCTAGCTAGCTGGGAGTTTCAGAGACACATGTGGCCTTGGCTCCTGATCACAGGTGAGTTAGAGGTAGGTTGCCCAAGCTGTTGTTGGACTACTGGGCTACATGGGGCAGATGTACAAAAGAGCAAGCCCAGAACACGTTAACTTTTCTCAAGCCTCAGCTTGCATCAGGTCCACCAATATACTCTTTACCAAAGCAAATCACCAAGACAAAGCCAAAATCACTGTTTGGTCAGTATACATTATATACCATGAGGAAAGGATATGGACTTAATATTACTATGGGGGAGTAAAGAATCAGCACTATAAGTTGTTCTATTACTCAACCCAAATTTTCATCAACACGGAACTTGTTGAACAAACTATGGCATATCTGAAAACTAGGTAACTATGAGGCTATAACAAGGAATAACACAGTTCTACGAAAAAATATCAAGTAATGAGAAATTTTATATATTGCACTTCCCATCATGTCTAATTACCAAGCTGTATTACAGCTATAACGCAAAAAAATGTAAATATGACTCAGGTTACCTCAGGTCTCAATTTATATTTACAACATAAAACTATGCTTACTCTTGTTTAGTTTATAGCTCAGTGTTTACACAGCACAAGAAGAGAAAAGAAAGAATAGTGTGGGTGGGAAGGAGGGAGAACATGTTTCAGGAAACTTGGACCATAATTCTGAAAGGAATTGAAGCCTAAATTGCTGGCTGACCTTAGACAAACTTCTGAGAGCTCTCAAGGCTGAGCATTGTTTTAGGTACAGTAAAGTTTGGTTTGGTCTGGTTAAAAGATCTTAGCCATACTTCCCTAGTTATGCACATTATTCAAATTCAGGATATCCTCTGCTATCCTCTGGGACCTCTTGATGACTTAACTGTCAGCCACTGCCACTATTTACCTTCCATCCTTAGGCCATTCTTTCTTCTTATTCAGAACAGCAACACAAAGAAAAGTACCATAAAAACTCTTCTCCTTACTAGGTGCTTCAGCCTTGTCCATCTCTATGTTGACTTCTTAGTTTTCTCCCCATCTTTCTGTAATTCTTATATTGAGACACTTGGATTCTCTCTCTTCCTTTGTTTCTATATCTCCACCAGTGACACTTGCTCAGCTCATCAACAATCCCAGTAACAGCATAAACTACACTCTTTGCAAGACAGAGAAAGTGGAAAGGATTAGAGATTGCACTAACTGCAAGTTCCCTAGATCAGGGTTTCCTGTAAGAAGCTGTGCACCGAAACTATTGATACCAGGGAAACTTTCAGAAAGTTTCAATTCTGGTCTTTAACTCCAAAGTTTCGGCATTAAAATTTAGTGTAAAAGAGTAACATTTGGTCTTATAGAGTTGAGAACCACGGCTTTAAATAAAAAGAATGGTTGAGTATCTGACAATAGGTTTTAGAACACTGTAGGACAGGGAAAATTCTATTTAGAGAACCAAAAATAAACTTGGCAAGAGTAAAAGGACAAGAACTGACACTATTTTTTAATATCGCCAAAGAAGTATGTTCAATGCAACAGTAATTAATCAAGTATTTAATATGCTGCTCTGTTCTTATTTGTACCACCGAAATTGTTTTGTGACAGTTCTGACTCATTTTCTTTTGTCTTATCCTGTGGTTCCTGGAGACAGGATGAGAATAAAGTTATCTCTTGGGTAGCTTAAAACAAAAAAATCTCCTCACATGAACATATCTGATAGACCTAATTTTCTAACCCATTGCTTTCCTATAAACCCTGCAAATCCAAAATTCAAGCCAATAGAAGCACAATGTTTGAAATTCAGATTAGTACTATCTTTCATTTCTTTATTTCTTCTAAAGTGTCCTTCCAACCCCATCAGTATCGTAATTCACATAATCTTTGATGTATATTTCAACACTCTCTGTTTCCTCTTGCCTACAAAAGTGGTTCAGCATTAGGTTATGCTCTGCAGCCAATGTCAAACACAGTTACGCCAGCTGGCTTAATCTATTAAATACTACTCAAAAAAGGGAAAAACTGAATAAATTCCATCTTCGCCTACATGTAATTGAAAGTTTTGTGAAGTGTTAAAAGAGTGCGACTCACTTTTGTTTCTTGATAGTAGTCAAATGCTTTATACAAAATAACAACTAGGAAAAAAATCTGCTGTCACTGCTCCATTGCTTACCCCAAGTTGACACATACATAGTTACTCTATTTCCTTCAAGAAAAACAGATTTTGTGTTTTTTTGTGTGTGTATGACTACTATTCAGTAAATAATATCTAAGGCTTTTAGACCAACTAAGTGCCAGGTTCATAATTTTATCATTTATCTTGTCTTTTCTTCAGCAAATCTTTGCCATACTTCAGAGGCTTCAGTGACTACCTTGAAGTGGATGACTCCCAACATATACCCTCTGCTCACACCTCTTTTCCTGAATTTCAGGGCTAATATTTACCAGGCATATCTACCTGTCCATTAAAAACTCAAAGCACACACAGTTAAATAAGAAGTCAGCCTAGATTACCCCCTCAACCTCACCTCCTATCTCCATTTAATTACAAAGCTGTCATTTCCTCCTAAGATTAAAAAAAGAAGAAAAAAAGAACTTTCCCACTTCTCAATCTCCATCTTGTACCAACTACTGCCAATTCTTCCTTTAACTAGTGAAATAGCCTCCTTGTTAATTTCTGTGTTCCTAGTCTCATTTATCTTTTTCTAACATCTAAATCTGATCATATCAGTTTCTTGTTGATATTTCTTCAATGACCCCCACTGTTAAATAAAGGATAAAATTAACAATCTAAACAAGTTATTTGCATGGCCTGTAAGATCCCTTAGATTCTTGCCCACTGGTACAATAACATCCTCATCCACCAAGCTCCTCATTTCTGGCACTCCAGCAATGCTAATACGCCTGACTTTATCTCAACACTTCTGGCTCTCTCGTGCCTCCATGCCTTATATCTTTGTTCCTTCTCCTTTATATGTCATTCAACATATTTTATTGAAAGCAATAAAAACTGATTCTGGGTCATTCAAGCAGAAAGGGAATTTTTGAAAAGTACATCTAAAACCACAGAAAATCACTGAGAAGTCTGGATAATCAAATTCAAAAAAAAGGCAGGAACAGAAGGAGGTGAGGCCAGAGATTACAATTCAGAATACAGTTCCTTCATTGGACCAAGGATGGCACCACTGGAACCACTATTCCTGGAATTGGATATTAGCTGCACTGCTATCGCTACTATCAGGAGGATTTTCTCATTGGTCTGGCATGTGGGGGAGGGTCTGAATGACCAAGACTAGCCATCTGGCTCATGCTTTGTTTGCCAGAGAATTAGGAATGTGAGTCTCTCCAGTGGCATTATTTGCTCCTATGTCAAACAGTACAGAATTACCAAAATATAGAAAGAGTATTCAGATGTTACTGAAACAAACAAAAACCACAATGCGTTAGTTTCCTATTGCTGCTGTAATAAATTACCACAGGCTTAGTGGCTTAAAACAACACCAATTTATTATCCTGTAATTTGTGAAGGTTAAAAGTTCAAACTGAGTGTAACTGGTCAAAAGAGTATTACTGGTCAAGGAGTCAGTAGGACTGTGTTCCTTCTGGAGGTTCTAGGGGAGACTGTATTTCCTTCCCATCTCCAGTTTCTAGAGGCTGCCTGATCCCGTGGTTCATGGCTCCACATTACTTCAGCCTCTGCTTTTATCATCACATCTCCTTCTCTGGCCCTTTCCTTTTTCCTCTACTTATGAGAACTAAGTAATCCTACCTATCTCAAGATCCTTACCTTAAGCATATATGCAAAGTTCCTTTTACTGTACAAGGTAACATTCACCGCTGTCAGGGGTTGGGAAGTGGACATTTGCGGGGTGGGGGTAGGTGGGGACATTAATTCACCTACCATGAACCAAAACAAAAATAAACATGATTTTTCCTCCATGAAAAGGAGGATTCCTTTCCTCTAGAGGAGGAAATCCTCTAGATTTCCTCAGACAAACTAAGGCATCTTCCTTACAGGCTAAGAGTATATTTTGTACATTTCTATCACTGGTACTTGTAGGATCTCCCAGCTTAGATTACTAACCTGTGAGTGCCATGAGGGCAATGGCTGTGCCATCTTCAGCTCTGTGTCTCCAATAATAATCACATTATTTGACACTTAGTAGATATTTTTGAAAATATTAGCTAATTAACAAAGTATTAACCATAGTTAGGACTAAACGTGTTTGTAAATTGAGACCTTTTCTTTGTTTCCTGTTAGAAATGTATTTAACTATATATGGTTTCTAGAGATTGTTGTATCATGGTAAAAAGAGATCAGTGAATTAGTCTGCTCCAAAACTAGTCTTTTTCAAGATGGACAAATATTAATGTTAAATCATATATTCTCCCTCCTTGGGTATTAGCTGAAGATTTATTCCTATCTGCTTTTTCCCTATAGGCACCAAAAATTTCAATGTATCTATAGTAATTAAACATCTTGTGAAGTAATCTAACTTTTCATCTTTGGAAAATAGAGAATAGTCTACAAAGTACTATATATTATAAGAAATCCAAGATCTATGATGCTGGAAAAGAATACGAGTTCTCTTACAACTATATTTATTTATAAATACTGTGTTTAAAAAAGAATTGGGTCATGACGTTAAGCAAAAGTCTTAACTTATGACAACTAGATTTCAAAATGTGCTTTTAGGGTTTTTTCCCAACTGCAGGAAAATTTGCCATTTGTATATTACTGGATGCAAAGAAAAAAAAATCCTTACAGATTGCTCTAGGTAAGGCTTATTTCATTCAGAGGTTAACAATATTGATATTATAATGATCTCAATATTTATTAATAAATATCTCCATGACATAGTTTTCTGTGACAAAAATCATAGTTTTTCAATCAAATATTTTGTTAGGTATGTAGCATATTGCATAGACTGCAGAATAATTGAAAGGAATGGCACACACTTGCTCAATACCATGAAAATAAAGGAAGTCTGGATAATTGACAGCTAACTAACCATTATTTTTCTGTGCATGTAACTCATCAGCAGCATCAGTGGAAAATAACAGGTATTAACGACTACAGAGCCAGGTACCTACCATCTTATTTCAATAACAAGATTAGATTTTGTAGTTTAGGTTTGCCTCATCATTTCACTTCTTTGCCAGCCTCGTAAGAACAGCCATAAAATGAAAGTGTACTGTTCCCATTAGATGTTTCTGGTAGCAAATAACAGAGTGAGTCACCACGTGAGACATATGGAAAATTTTAAACTCAGCCCCTCCTTGTCTAAACAGCCTATAGATTACAATTGCCTAGTAGGCCAGCAGACAAGCATTATACTTCTACAAATGTAAATTCATAACAAAGTCAATAGATGTTAGTGATTGTAACTGAAGAGAAAAAGCAATATAATTACTTTAATTGTAATGGAATACATTTAATAACCACTAATTTTTGAGAGACAAAACATTTGCAAAAGTCATTTTATTTCGTACATGTAAGTAGGAGATGAAAGACTACCCTCCTAGGCTGTATATCTGGGTCTTTGAAATAAACTGATTACAGGCAGATTAACAAGAGAAAAAGGTATACAAATTTATTAATTTTTAATATTACATGCACAGGGGCATCATGGGGGAAAAAACTGAATACCCAAGAAAAGGTAAGATTTGAAAGCTTACACAGTTGGTCCTTTCTATCTGCAGGTTTCACATCCACTCTTGGTTGAATCCATGTATTTGAGCCTGGGGATACGGACCCATGGATAAGGAGGGGAAACTGTGCATTTTACATAAGAGACTTGAGCATTCGTGGAATTTGGTATCTGCAGTGGTCCCGGAGCCAATCCTCCACAATACTGAAACTGAGCAGGACCCTGTGGGGAGTTCCTGGGTACACAAGCTCCTCCGTGTCCCCTGTTTCTTCTTTGTTAAATAAAAGGCTTTAGTCTCCTAGGCCTTACCTGAGTTCCAACGAGCAGGCTCAAGTATTTAATTATTTTAACAATAGAATCACAGGACTCCTAGTTCCTCCTGAACGATACAGATAACAGTCTGATGCATATCTTTGAGTTGTTCTGCAGAAACTAAGAACCCTCACCCAGGTGGAGGATGATGACTACAAGCTGGAGACCCCAGACTGGTTGGAACCAGAGGTTGATGACTGAGATTCCGGAAACATCACCCTGTTACCTCACCACCAACCAATCAGAAGAAGGTCCATGAGCTATCACTCCTCCTAAGACTCTCTCCCCTAATACTGTCTTTAAAAACCCTTGCCTGAAAGCCATTGAGGAGTTCAGGTCTTTTGAGAATGAACTGCCCATTCTCTTGCTTGGCCCTGCAATAAATTTTTCGCTGCTCCAAACTCCAATGTTTCAGTTTGTTTGGCCTCACTGTGCATTAGGCCCAGGGACTTGGGTTTGACAACAATACCAAGGGACTGTTTGTCATCTTAATAGGGGAAGGAGAGGGGAGATGCAGGTCACTTAGGGGAGAGTAAATGATTTTTAGGAAAGATGAATGGGTCTTTCAAAGAATAGATGGGAGGTATAATAGTTTTTTACAAAGTTTTTTGACTTCTAGTCTCCTTTTCTGTGATAAGAATCAATCTACCCTGGTTGATGAAACTCCTGGTGAGAGGATTTATGGCGCTTGAGTTCCTTTTGGAGGATCAGAGAAGGGAGTTCAGAGAAAGTCTCTCCCTGTATTTGCTGTTTTTCAAGTACCCTCAGCACAAAATAACCAATATACCAAAGCCCCATGTTCTGGAGTGGCATGTCCTGAACTCCTTCATTTATCAGTACTTCATTAAATTAGCCCCAAAATTCAGAGTGTTAATAAATCTAGAAAAACTCTGGCTATGCAGATTAGAAATAGGATTCTCCTATAAACGAAATGATAAATGTTTTTGAAATTTTTGAATTTGGAACTTAAATTCTTTAGGAACTCTATTAATAGCTTAGAGAGAGATTACATCTCTTTCATTACCTTTATATCCTACATAAATCTAACTGAGCTGTTTTCATTTTCCTTTATCTCTTCATGCTATCTTAAAAGTGTGTGCTTTTGAATGCCAATATCCTCAAGATGAGATTCATATGTCCTCACCGGAGTGGAAAAAAAAGACAGAAATCAAGACGCACTTTGTAAAATTGGTAATGTAGTCATTTTTTGACTGGCATTATATAGTACAACAGAGCCATTGTCATGTTCTAAGTTGTGCTTTGTCAGTGACATGACTCACCCGAGTTGCTTTTCTGTCATTCCTGTTATTTTCCCTATGGATAGTCCATCTAAATCACAAGGAGCACGTTATTAATCTACCTTTGCAAGGGCACTTGACAGAGAAAACAGCAGCCTTCTTAAGAGAGCACAATTGTACTCACATGAAGTTAATCTGAAAAGGGTCGAACTTTTTGAAATGAATTATCTGCAGTTAATGGTCCTAAGAGAGCAGAAAATTATCATTTTAGAGAAATCCAGCAAAATGGGTTTTCTTCAAAGAAGATGGGAAGAAAAATTTTACCTGAATGTGGGTGTCTAAAGATCCTAATAGTGTGTGTGTGCGTGTGTGTGTCTGTGTGTGTTTCTAAGTCCATTGTGCATATAAGTATTTGGCAAAAACTAACTTACTTCCCTTTAGTTTGGGGTGAATTTGTTAACTAACAGTCAGGATACATAGTCATTCAAACCTCACACACTGCTTCCACAGGCATTATTTTAATTAAATCTCACAAACTTCCTGTGAAATGATATTATAATTTCACTTTTACAACAGAGAATCTGATGCTCAAAGATCTTATGGTATCTGGCCAAAAGATGAATCTTCTAATGCCATTTCCTTTGTTCTTTTTACGAAAGCTCAGCAAGTCTTACTTGTATTGAGCATATGACACAATGATCTAAATATGAAAGCCTCGGGATTTCTATTAGATGTTTATCACTTTTTACTAATAAGCATGTGCAGGACAAAAGAACATTCTTTAATTTGAAACAGATGTCAAATTGTGGGTTAAGAAAATTTAGAAGCCTGGTGTCAAATATTCTAAATGCAACAGAAAGAAAAACTTTATTAAAAAGATATTCCCAACTGAAAATGTAAACAATTTAGCATAATTTTAGGACAAATATAGTTTTGAGTTCCTAATCTAATAAAGAAAGTAAGGTAGAAACTATGGGTTAGCTACACAAAAGCCATTCATAACCAAATTTCCCCTTTTCTTCCTCTAATAAACAGGTTGGAATGGTAAAATGCTCACTTTCCCTGAGTGCCTTAGAGGACATAACATGAGAATCACTTTTGCCCAGGAAATGTGAACAGAAGTTGCTGAGTAGGAATTCTGGCAAAGTTTTTAAAGGAAAAGATTAAGTCAGTCTCCTTGCCTTTAACTTTTTGCTTTCCCCTTTCTTCCACCTGGAATGTGATGCAATATCTAGGAGAACAGGATCATTTTATGACCAGTGACAAAAGACACATGTACAGAATGGAAATCAGGGAAATGAAAGGATTTGTCTTTGAATAACTACCCCAGGCTCCTTATTCAGTGGAACAGAAAAAGCTCATAGTTGTTGAGCCTGACTTTATTTGCAGCCAAACAGAATTTTAACAAATACAAAATGTGTGCCTGAAAATTGGGGTGCTGAACAAACAAAAATGAAAATATTGACTTTGCTAAGTGTAAAAGTAGTAGGACCCTGAGAGGTAAAGTCCTAACAATTTCTGGGAAGCAGGGTATTGATTCTTGCTATACAAAGAAAAACATTTGGTGTAACTACAGCCTGCTGTAGTCAACATGCTGACTCAGGTTTCAACTTTAAGGGAAATAATAAGAAAAATCAGAATCCTGACCAGTGCCAATTTCAGCAAATTCCCACAAGAAAGGATGGGTCTTCCAGATTTGGTCTACCAAATTTGCAAATCAAAGAGAGATGCTCTTTGTAGCTGCAATCCGTATTGACTAAGATTACCATAATGTGGAATCTTGTTAAGTGTTGAAAGGACAAATTCAGGTTCAGGATGGGGAAATCAGGAATACAGGGGAGTCTGTGTATTTGAAAAGGTTAAATGTTGCAGCCTTACAGGAAACTCAATTGGACCTCTAGTTTTCTCAAGCCTGTAAAAATGGTCTGCCGTTCAAAGGTTTGGAAGTGGCCGAAAAAATGGAATTAAAGATTTACCTCAAAAAAAAAAAAAAAAGAAAAAGATTTACGTCACTAAAGTCCCCATTTTTAAATTTCGTCAAAGAAATTGCATTAAACTAAGGGCTAGGAATATGGAAAGAGTAGAAAGGCAAACACGTAAAAACCGAAACTTTTGAGGTTTAAGGATTAAAAATACATAATATCTGTAATTACTTTGTCATAGATATGACCAAACACAAATTAACTGAGCACTTGCTAATTTTAAAGAGAATTAAGGGGCTTCCATGGTGGCGCAGTGGTTAAGAATCCGTCTGCCAATGCAGTGGCCATGGGTTCGAGCCCTTGTCCGGGAAGATCCCACATGCCATAAGCAACTAAGTCTGTGCACCACAACTACTGAGCCTGTGTGCCTAGAGCCCGTGCTCCTCAACAAGAGAAGCCACTGAAATGAGAAGCCCTTGCGCTGCAAGAAAGAGTAGCCCCTGCTTGCCGCAACTGGAGGAAGCCCGTGAGCAGCAATGAAGACCCAATGCAGCCAAAAATAAATAAATAAAATGAATTTTAAAAAATGTAAAATAAAAGAGAACAGAGAGAATTAAATTGCCAATTAATTTCTGACTATAACTTCAACAGCCAGTGAATGTCCAAAGCTAAGACAAATTCCAGGCCCCTAAACTCAGACCAAGAGAAGAGAACTTGAGAAATCTCTGCAGCCCCTAGTAAGGGCATCATCCCCCATGTCCACGTCAGACATCACCAAGGAAGATGAGAGATAAAGCAGATCTTCTCAAGAACAGAAGGAAAGATAAACTGAGGAATTTTCTCTATCATGAGAGAAAGTTGTCCCTTTTCCTAAAGAGCAGGATAAGTTGTTTTTTTATTTATCATTCTCCCTTTCTCCAAATGATAGGTTTATTGCAGATATCTCACAGTTCTCTGCCACTGTAAACTGGATGTGTGAAAGCAAATAACTTGTTATTTAAGCTTATACGCTATCAGGTCACATCCACATTAGAAAAACTGCATGTCACCCCAATATCCTAAACTTGAAACTAGATGTAATAAGTGAATCACACTTTTAGATTGTGTTTCGCATGGAGGAGGTCAGTACATTAACTATGAAATAAGAAATAATATATTGAGTCGCTAAAAGATTGTGGCAGACAAGGCAGGTTAGTTCTCCAAAGGCATTCATAATGCATGTTTGCTTTGCCTTTCCTTACTATAGCAGATACAGCTGCAATCCATGTTGACTCAGCTTCCCCTAATTTGGAATCTTTTAAGTGTTGAAAGGACAAACTCAGGTTCAGCATGGGGAAATCAGGAAAACAGAGGGTTTCCCTACTATCCTACCTTGAGAAAAAGAGTAGTCATGAGATCCCATTCTAGACAATGAGATGTTTGTTGAAGCTAAAGAAGGACTTATTGGAGAGATTTTTTTTATAGTATTTTTTTTTAATTTAATTTATTTATTTTTGGCTGCATTGGCTCTTTGTCGCTGCGTGCGGGTTTTCTCTAGTTGCCGAAAGTGGGGGCTGCTCTTCGTTACGGTGCTCAGGCTTCTCATTGCGGTTGTTTCTCTTATTGTGGAGCACGTGCTGTAGGTGCACGGGCTTCAGTAGTTGTGGCACGTGGGCTCAGTAGATGTAGTTTGCGGGCTCTAGAGTGCAGGCTTAGTAGTTGTGGCGCACGGGCTTAGTTGCTCCACGGCATGTGGGATCTTCCTGGACCAGGGCTCGAACCCATGTCCCCTGCATTGGCAGGCGGATTCTTAACCACTGCGCCACCAGGGAAGCCTGAGAGATTTTTTTTTTTTTAAGGGACAGATCTGAAAGTCTTCTTGACCCTAGCCTTTTCCCTTTGTTTTTTTTTTTCCCTACCTAGAACATGCATTTGATGTCTATAAGTGCAGCAACCATTTCCTGACCACAAGGATGGAAGAGCCATAAGATAAATTTTGATGGAACAGGAATACAGAATAATTTGGGTCTATGATAATATACTTGAAAGATTATACTAGTCCAGGATTTCCTTCTCCAGAATTCTTGTGTTATAAGTAAACCCTACAAATACATTGGTTAACTATTATTTAATAGTAAAACTCTTCAAAATTCAATGGCTTATCACTCTTATCTCCATGGGTAAGTCTATATAAGATAGGCTTAGCTGGGGTGGTTTGTCAGGGTGGCTCTGCTCCACATGTCTTTCATTCTTTTTCTGGGACTAGCAGAATAGCCCAAACAAATTCTTACGATGATGGTAGAAGCACAAGAAAGCAAATGATAATCCAAAAGGTCTCTTAACGTCTAGACTTAAAACTGGCATGTTCCTTCTAATGGCTATAGCAAGTCACATGGCTGAATCCTAGTCAAAAGGGGGAAATATGTAATAGGGAAGACGCTCTGTATTATATTACAAGTTAATCACTAAAGTGATGTAGCTTATAAGCTTAAATTATACATAATAGCCCATCTCTGGGAACCCTGCCTCCCAGGTAATGAGCATTAAGCTAAAATACCTCTGTTTAGCTTAAAGCAAACATCCTGGCCAGGCCCACGTGTGAATGACTGCAGGCAGGAAGAAATTAACACATCCCTCGCCAGAGGCTGACTGGAACCAGGAAATGTTTGACTTTACCCCTCCTCTTCTGGTATAAAAGAAGCCTGCATTCTATCTCAGGCAAGATGGTTTTTTGGAACACAAGTCCACCATCTTCTCTGTTTTCTGGCTTTCCAAATAAAGTCACTATTCCTTGACCCAATAACTCATCTCTCAACTTATTGGACTGTCATGCAGTGAGCAGTATGAGCGTGGACTCAGTGACAAATGGGCTCTACCCCATTTAGAGTAAAAAACTGCAAAGTCAAAAAAAAAACAAACAGAAAAACAAAAAAACATGGGCTTCCCTGGTGGCGCAGTGATTGAGAGTCCGCCTGCCGATTCAGGGGACACGAGTTCGTGCCCTGGTTCGGGAAGATCCCACATGCCGCGGAGCAGCTGGGCCCGTGAGCCATGGCCGCTGAGCCTGCGCGTCCGGAGCCTGTGCTCCGCAATGGGAGAGGCCAAAACAGTGAGAGGCCCGCGTACCACAAAAAAAAAAAAAGAAGAAAAAAAAACCTGCAAAGTCACATAACAAAGGACAATGGATCCAGGAAAGGGTGAGTGAATATTTGCAATAAATAATGCAAGCTACCACAGTTGATACTATTCACATTTTCTATTAGTTGCACACAAATACAAATTTAACTATATCACCTATATGACTGTTGGAAGCGTTAAATTAGCAATGTAGAGCAACCAGTACAATGTTAGGAACAAAATATGCAGTGAGTAGTTATTATTATTACCCAGTTGTATCCTCCAACATAATCCAAATTGAAGTCAACAAAGGAACTATCCTAAAATACTAAAACACAACAATCATAACATAGGAGTGATTTTTTACTTTTTGCAAATTATATTTTATGACATAATTTAATGTATTTTAATTTTAGCAAAGCCAGTTCTATAAAACTAAAATAAGACTAGAGAACAAAAATATTGTTGGGCTGCACCCCTCAGGCCTACAAGCCCAGTGCCTGCCCAGCTTCAAGACCGAAGAAAGAGCCCAGAGTCAACAACAGAGACATTAAGGGCTAATGGATAGGGGGAGCTTAACACGTCTGAAGAAGGTCCTGGAGCCATACCCCACCATGTGCGGAGGGCAGTGGGGGAGGACATGGTGGCAGTATTCGCTCCTGGGGAAAGGGGAGATTGCCAGTTATAGGGGGAATTGATGTCAGGTTGGCTCATCGGTTATCAGGGAAACTAACAGATGGGCACACCCCTCACAGCCTTTTTGATAAGAACAATCACTAGCTGGGGCCTGGGGCAAGTACATAGGAAGGTCAGTCATGTGAGTAGGGTATAGGTGGAGCAGGCACTGGTTGAGCAGGGAATGTCCAGAGAGCAAGAGAACACCTATCTTGAGTGGTTTGACCATACAAATATTTCTGGTGATTTTGAGTTCTTTTGTTATCTGCCTATTTAAACAATAGTTATAAAAACAATAGAATATATTACTGTTCATAGAAAATAAATATTGTGTTGATAACCAAACTTACTAACATGTAAACACTGCATTCATGTTTGGAGTTGAATGGTTTACTGACTACTTTTTAAGCCTTCATGAAAAAGAAATTAATTTTTAAAACTGTGAAATAATATAAATAAATAAGATGGGGTTTTAAAATAAAACATTAAAAATTTGCAAAAATTCTTAGTAAGACTTTTTCAATATTTGCTAGCTGATGTTTCTAAAATTGCAAGTAAAGATTGTATACATGTAATACTAAGCACATATTACCTGCATTAAGGAACAGATGATAAGAATAGCAGCCATCCAGAAAATAGAATAGTTGCACATAAACTGTCTGACTCTCAGACAATCATTATCCTATTAAATGAATCCAGACTTCCTGAAAACATGATAAATAGTTCATAGAGCAAAGAGTCAGCTGGGTCCTATTTCATCAGAGAAAATCGGTCAGGTGACTAACAGATAGCTGTCTAGGCCCTTTTACTAAATTAAACCTAGTTGGATTAGTCTAGAGATGGGCGCTATCTCAGTGTCAGTCATCAACACCAAGGCCTCTGCACGTTCTGGGATCCACTTAGGCTGAACTCAGGTTTGTCATTAACACACATTCTCATGACTATAGGAAAACACCTTGTTAGGCCTGAGCAAGAGGGGCCTCTGGCTTGGGTCCTATGTTTTAGAGGGTCCTCTCCTCTCCTCCCCACACTTCCCCTTTCTCCTCTCCTCTCTTGACTCACACACATACACACACACACAGAGACACACAGAGACACACACAAACACACAAACTTAAAATTTAATTTAAAAAACACATGAACCAGTCTATCATTTGGGATCCAATGTGCAGCCCTGGCACACAGCCAGTAGCTCTAAAAAACTGCTCTCCTAAACTCCTAATTTAACATATACACAGTACCTTATATAAAATAGGTAAACAACAAGGACCTACTGTATAGCACAGGGAACTATACTCAATACCTCTAATAACCTATAATAGAAAAGAATCTGGAAAAGAATATATATATTATATATATATAAAAAACTGAATCACTTTGCTGTACACTTGAAACTAACACAACATTGTAAATTAACTATACTTCAATAAAAAATTATATATATATATATATATATATATAAAATGGCAAATTACCCTTCCAAAAAACAAACAAAAACCCCTGCTCTCCTGATAAATGCAAGTACCAAGGAAAAGGAAACACTTCTCCACATCTCCTGCCCTATATCCAGAAACAGAGGTCAACTGTGTCCAAATGAAGGCTTGTGGTTTGGATTGTTGCTGACATTGAAGAGGGGCACTGTTTCAGAGTTCTAGAAGAATTTTATTGGTGGGATACATAGGTTTGAGGAAAGACAAACAAATAAACGTACTTCTTCCTGTCAAATAGCATAAAACAATAGTTTTTGCATAGTGAAATAGAATTTCATAGTGGTGCCAAACACCCATTTTCTTTTTCTCTTTGCGTCCAAAGCTTGGTTCAGGAAGTACTCAAGAATTATAATGTTTGCAAAACTATACAGAGCAAGAGGAGAAATATTTTGCAAAATTAAACTATTCATATTATTCTCAAATTTATATATCTGTAGATCATGATTAACATAGATGAAGTATGTAACAATTGTTGACATTAACAAATATACCCTAGATATTACTTTAAGGGAGAGCAGAAATCATGTAAGTGAGGTGAACTTTATGATAAAACTTTAACTTCTCTGTAATAGTTATTCTGTAATTATAATTTATCATGCATGTGATTCTTTTACAATTTTTGAGTACCATAGGTAAAATTCATGGAAAATTTCTGAATCTGTTTTACTTTAAAAAATGTATTAGTAATTTCAATTTAGTGACAACTTCAGCAAAGCAAACTGTCTATAAATTAATATAAATAAAACACTACCTAAGAAATATGACTCAAAAATTAATTTAGCATTACTATCATAAAAACACAAGTTGTGTAAAAGTCATTATTTTAACAACCTAATTTTGCTTGAAATAAAAGCCAAATAATTTACATATTACGTGTCTTGATATTTAGCCAAGTCTGAATCATATGGCTATATATATATATATATATATATATATGTAATTTTCTTATTAGAAAAGGGACACTTTCCAAGGTAGGGGAAAGAATATATTTTAGGAATTCTATGATTTAGCACTTTGCAGTACATAGACACTTACTATGTGGACCTCCTTTTTTTTTTTTTTTGCAGTACGCAGGCCTCTCACTGTTGTGGTCTCTCCCGTTGCGGAGCACAGGCTCCGGATGCACAGGCTCAGTGGCCATGGCCCATGGGCCCAGCTGCTCAGCGGCATGTGGGATCCTCCCGGACCGGGACACGAACCTGTGTCCCCTGCATTGGCAGGCAGACTCTCAATCACTGTGCCACCAGGGTAGCCCGGACCTCCTTTTGTATCTTTGCCTTAGATCCAACAGAATTTAGAGGTGGACAGGCCACAGGAGATTTAAATTTGAAAAAGTGGTTTGAAAGTCTTATGAGGAAAATTAATTGTATTTATGGTTTGCAAATGACAACACATTGGGGAAAGAAAAGTCGGTGTTTTATAAAAAAGAGGATTATCTTCAATTCTTAGCCAATGGCACCTGAGAAGTCTTCTGCTGGTTTGCTTTTCTAAAATAACCAATTATTTCAACATAAGATATTCGAATTATTAGCCCATATTTAAAATTTTTTATTATGGAGTCTGTTATTATTATTTTTTATTTTTTACAAGTGACTGATTCTCAAGAAGGGATATTTCCCTTAGGGTAAATTAATGTCGTATCAGGCCACATATTTCCTTTTTCCAGTAACCAACAGATAGGATGTAGTAGGTACTCCCATCCAAAGCACAGTTCTTCATTCATCAGTTGGGTTTTTTTTTAATCTAAATTTCTGTTTGCTTCCGTAGCCCACTGAATCTAGCCTAGCAAGACTATTTTAATGGTCTCTTTTCCATTTCACATAAAATTTAGTGATAGTACTAAGTGGACAATTATGGACTTCCTCATAGGCCTCTCAAAGTAAAAGATATTTTCAGGTTTAGGTCTAACCACTATATCAGGAGAGTGTAAATAGAGAAGAGCAGGGATCCAAAAACCAGCAATGAATGGTGTTAAAAATCACATGTGACCAAAAGATCCATTCAAAATGTCAATTAGGCCAAGATCTTTAACTTAACAAAGTATGAAACATTTGTTGATTTTCTATTAAATTATATATGGCAAGCAACTTTTAAGAAACTACCATTTGAGTTTTGTTTGGTAGTGAAACTATCAATAAAACAATATGACATTTACCTGAAAAGACTAAAAAAAATTCTTACTTTTCACAACTACATATCTAAGAGGGTCTCTTACAATAATTTAACCAAAACATCACATGACAACAGAATGAACACAGAAGTAGATAGGAAATATCAGCTTTCTTAGTATGTATAAAAATCTAGTTATTTAGACAGACATTAATAAGATTTTCAAAAATTTAAATAGTGACATTCTTATCTATTTTTTTTTGTTTTGGAAAATAGATACATTTCTCAAAAATATGTTAAACACAACAAGTTAAAAAGAGTTTCAAGTAGAACCGAAAATTGAGAAACAGAAAATATCAAAGTAGTAATAAATTTCTACTCAATAAATTGAGAGATATTGAGGTTTCCACTCAAAATGATCTTGAGTTCACACTTTTAAGTATACCTATTCATCACAAATGATAGCAATAGAACATTTTTGGAAATTAAATTAAAGACATATAGCCATTATCAAAACAAATGATAAATCACTGTAGGTTAGAAATTATAAAATAAGCGTAAAATCTCAGATCTTTCTGGCATTAAATTCAGAAACAGATAGATGCTGCCAGCTCTCTTGCCCCTTCCAGACTAACTGGGACCCAAACACTCCCTACACATGATTTGGAGAAGAAAGAGCCAGGCTTACAACATGAAATCAAGGTCTGGAATAAATTCTCTTCATCCACAGAAAGATGCTGAGCATAAATGTAATTATTCCATGTAACTATGACCCATGGACTTAGTTTGGCAAATGACATAGAGACAGCCACCCGATTAGGACTTATGCCAACTTAATTGCTACCTCCATGAGTGGATATGAGATATCTCCAGTGTCACCATGGGACAGATGCCAAGAATCTTATATATGACCTGCTTCTTGACTGAGCTGGAGAAGAGACAAGCAAAGAAAAATACAATGAGAGGAAAAGAGAGAGAAAAACAAACAGAATGAACCAGAATTAGGCCTCAGTGAGCCAGCACATGAACACTACGAAACACCTGAAAAACAAAACAAAACAAGACTAAACACTAAAAACTAGGGCCAACAAACTTAATAATTACTCAATGTGAAAATAATAGCTTTGAAATAGCTTTAAGATACATACTTTTAAATAATTAAAAAGACAATAGAAAGAATGACATCTATAAATGAGTCATTATGAGAAAACTGAGGCAGAAATTAGTCAAAGATAGATGTCTACAGAAGAGATATAATTAGAAACATAGCATATAAACATTTTTTGTAATCAAGTTTAAAGAATTAATATAGGGAATACTCTCTAGACTTGTCCAATAGAACTTTCTATTATGATAGGAAGATTCTGTATCTGCATTGTCCAATATGGTAACTACACTCTAGCTATTTAGCAATTCACCTATAGCTACTAAAACTGAGGAATTGAACTTTAAATTTTATTTAATTATAATTAATTTCAATTTGTTTAAATGAGCATACATGGCTAGTACTACTTTATAAGACAACAAAGTAAGATAGAACATAATCAAAGAAAGAAATAGAAGTTTTTGAAATGTAGCACTCAAGAATTTGTCCAGAAAGTGACATAGAGATAAATACAAACATATAAAAGCACAAATAATAAAGAATGAAGATAGATTGAGACTCTAAAATACATGTCTAAATGAATTTTCAGCTGTAGAAAATAGAGGGAACATTGATGAATCAATATGTGAAGAGATAATGGCTAAAAATTGCACAGAAATAGAGAAGAGATTTCAGATTGAAAACATGTTCTGTGATTAAGAAAATAAAGACACTTCTAAATATAACCCAGTGAAACTGCAGAATAACAATGATAAAGAAAAAAAATAATCCCTACAAACTACAAAAGGGAAAGGGTATCTATAATTGAATAACAGCTAGACTTACAGAAAACTTTTCATCAGAAACAGTATTGGCCAGAAGAAAAGAGTAGTATTTTCAGAATGAACTGATAATCTATAATTCAATGGTCACATGAACTTTTGTTTATTAGGGCAAAATAATTACTTTCTAAAGAAATAATACAAATAAAAGTATTTATTTTATAGATTTTGTAAATCTTTCATGAAGGAAACATTAAAAGAAATATTTCAACATGAAGAAATGTTTACTCATGAGTGGGATGCAAGAAAAGAAGGAACAAAAAATTTGCAAAGAAACAGTAGTAAATCTGCCTATTAGGTTGCGAATAAAAGACTGGTAACAGAGCAAACTCTTTCATAAATAAAAAGGGAATTTTCTGTGTAAAATAAGTGTAAAGTCTTGAGGAAGTTAAACTGGGCAGATTGATCCAGTGGCTCTCAACAGATCCAATCAAAGACCCAATTTCCTTTTATTTCTCAATTCTACCACCCACAGCTTCATTCTAGAGGTAAGTCCTTTGTAAGTGTGACTTCCAATACATTTACTTTAATTATTGGCTATAATGAATGAACTATTGAATTTCTATGCTTGGCAGATGATATAATAGAATTAAAATTGTATATACAAGAAGGAAGACAGGTGGGGTACTTCAGTAGTTATTTTTAAAATGCAACATTTCTTGTTTTGTTTCAATTTTCTATGAGAATGATTTAGAATCGTTAAAGAAGTATAAAGTGTGATACGTGTGTTAAAAATTTAAGAATACACATTGAAGACTAAAATAAAATTTATAGTTTGCAGTAAAGGAAATGTTTAAATTCATCAGAATGAAAAAAATAAAGTAAAAATAACACGATAAATTGAAAACTCAAAAATACATGACTGAAATATATTCAAATATATTAATAACAAAATAAACATATTTAATTCACCTATTAAAAGACAAAGACCATAAGGCTTAAAAAAAACTCTGGCTATATACTTTACATGAAAAAACACGTTGAAAAAAATTACACAGAATGATTGAAAAAGCTATACTTCACAAATATTACCCAACAGAAATTGTGTTATAATTTTAATGTCAGAAAAAAATAGAATTTAAGGTAAAATATTAATAAAGAGAAAGAGAGAAACTATCAGATATTAAAAACGGAAAAACTTGCTCAAGATATCTCTCAACCACAAACATGTACGACCTTTGTAACACTTCTTACAATCACACATGACAAAACTGACAGAATTAGAGGGAGAGACTGAACAATCTACGTTCTTGCTGGGGAATTTTATACCCAGCTGTCTCAGAAAACTATGGATCAGAAAACCCCCCAAATTAAGTGAAGGCACAGAAGATTTAAATTGCACAGTTAATCATCTGTGCTACAAAAAATATAGTTTTTTTCTGGCACACATGAAGATTGTGGAACAATTGACTACATAAAAATTATAAATATGAAAGGATATATAAATATATATCACTTTCTCTAAGTGAAATGCAGCTTACCTTAGAAAGCCCTTGGGATCAATTGTTAGTTAGAACTCAGGAAAAGGGAAGAAGTGAGGAAAATGCTCTTCATTAGGAGAGTCTGTGTTCTAGTAGTCTGGTTTCAGGACTAGATCATAGGCTGAAATGGCTAGGAATGTCTTCCCATGGAGCAGATGGTTGAAGATCAACAGGAAAATAGAGTCTGATCAAATTAAATTATTTCATATTTTGTTCTACAACTCTCTTACATTTACACTAGTGAATGTAACAAACATTGTACAGTGGTGCTTTGGAAAATAAAGTGGAGTTGGACATATTCACTTTGGGTGAATTTCACTGTGGGTGAAACCAAGCAGACTCTAGCATATGTAGAAGGAAAGAAGACATGAAACAAGGTGAGCCCAGATGGAGCAACTTGACAGATTACCATAACCCTGTGGTTTCAGGAATACGGGGTTAGGTATGACAGACTTTGAACAGCTGTGGGGATGAATGCTTAAGTGATTAAGGCTTAGAATAATAAATGAAAGAGTAACCCCTTGATGGGGACATTCAGATTAACATTCGTAAAATATTTTACTTGATTGAAGAATACAGCTTAGTAAACTCAAGGGAAGCCTATTTTTCTATAAAAACAGATTTTTCCGTCTGGCAGGCCTGAAATAAATTTGCCACTGTGTCTTTACTGCACTGTGTCTTTACTCTCTACTTTGGCGAACAATGAAGCCAAGAACTTTGTATTTCCTTTAAGAAAGAAATGTAGATTTCCTATTAAAAGGCAAAGCCATCATTTCAAAAGGATGAATTAGAGAGTACTCTAAAAAGAATTCCTGTTGGATAAGGTATTTAAAATAAGTCCATAAAGCAATTATACTCCAATAAAGATGTTAAATAAAATAAAATAAGTCTAAGAACATTTTTTAACACTAGGCCTATAGAATTTTAATTTGATTGTGAAGAGTGTACACTTTTTTCACTATAAACCTCTGCTTCATCAGATTTTATTTTTGTAGGCATGCAAGAGTAAGTAACAGTGTCTCAAGGTCTTTTAAACTTAAGGAAAAAAATCTCAATTTTCATCAACTCATGGTGACCTTGAATTGCTGATATGTTGAACGTTCAATAATGACTGTTGAGGGACTTCCCTGGTGATACAGTGGTTAAGAATCTGCCTGCCAGTGCAGGGGACACGGGTTCGACCCCTGGTCCAGGAAGATCCCACATGCCGCGGAGCAACTAAGCCCATGCGCCCCAACTACTGAGCCTGCGCTCTAGAGACCACAAGCCACAACTACTGAGCCCGCATGCCACAACTACTGAAGCCTGTGCGCCTAGAGCCTGTACTCCACAACAAGAGAAGCCACCACAATGAGAAGCCCATGCACCACAACGAAGAGTAGCCCCCGCTCGCTGCAACTAGAGAAAAGCCTGCACGCAGCAATAAAGACCCAATGCAGCCAAAAATAAATAAAATTTTTTTTAAAAATTAAAAAAAAAGAATAACTGTAGATATATTGATATGTTGATATATTCATCAATTAATTGAAACTTCATCTTTTAAGACTTTGAAGTTCATTGGCAAAACAGAGATCAACACTAATTCACTCTTGCATTAGAGCTTGATATGAGTGCCTTAAAAATGCCTTATCTATACAAACATTTGGTGTTTTGGGAGTTGTAGAATTGATAGAACATGGACTTACTACATGGATCTTAATAGCACACTTGTTGCTGCCTCCCTTCCCAATCTAAAAAAATACACTAAGCAAGCACCTAAGCAGTTTCAAATTTTCAATGGAAGACTTTACAATACCTGAGCAATACTTAATCAATCCTTCTGTCTAAGATGGTAGCCATTATGAAATGTTATGTTATCTGAACTGAAAAGTTCCAGTTTAACACACTTAATATTTCAAAGCTTCTCTGCACATTCTTGAATGTGTCAACTGACAACATTCTAAGCCAAAAACGGAGACAGCCATCTCACAAGCTACTGAAGAGAGGATATGGAAGAATCAGTCTACGTCATCTTCGTTACAGATAAACAATTTATAGAGCATTTTCTACTAAGTGCATTATCTTTGATCCATAGTCAGAGCATCATCACATCTGAAACTGTTATATAGTTTTAATGACAAAAACACTGTTTCCATTTAAATATATTATTTTTTCTTCTATATTGGCTTTAAACAAGTCATAGCAGACAAAAAATGTGATGCTGCAGTCCACGGCCCATCATAAGCTCCAGCTGATTAAGGACTGTATTCCCAATTTAAACAGCACCTAAAGCAGACTGGCCCAGAGAGCCAACCAATAACTACAAGTGAATCAAGAAATGCATGTTTCCACAAAAGCCTCTCAAGAAATAGAGCAACACATGCCGTAAATTCAAGGGACTACTGCATTATGCATTCATTCATTTAAATTTATCCTATTGTAGCATGATAGGATAGCCGAATCTGAGTCCATGCTTTAAATATTAATATTTGAATTAGTGATTTAGACAAGTTATTTGACCTCTCGATTCTTACCTTCCTCACATACAAAAAGGGATTAATGATAATATGCACCTTATATACCTAACCACTTTATTATAAGGATACAGAAAAAGACACTAATTATGAAATCCTTTTGTAAATTAATATGGGAATATGCATACTTAATTTAAAGTAAATTCTACCATCAAAATAAGTTAAAGACTATTTCTGTCAACAGAGTAGATTTTAATATTTGTCCTAACTTTCTCAATAGCTATGTGTAAATCTCTACCTAACCTAATTATAGTTATTGTTTTATAGTAAAATAGAAAACCTTGGGGATTTTCTTCCTCAAGAGCTATTATTTTCTGATTCAGTTTATATACCTAGAGTGAGATTTAAAAAAATACTTATTTGATACACTAAATACCATTCAGACTCTGGAAGTATAACTTTACCCTTCAGGTCCTGGAAAACACTCTTTTTTAACCATGAAAAGGGGTATGAAGACAAAAAAGAAATTAGGCTAATTAAACTTACTGAGGTACTGAATATTAAGTTCAAGGACTTGCAGAGTACTAGAATACGTCACAGAAGTTCTTTACTCCCGAATTGTATATAATAGGTTGTGTATAAGTGCATAAGTTTTGTTCTTCTCAGAATATCTTTTATCAGAATTTCCTAATCCCTGAAAGATTAAGAACTGCTTCCTGAAAGAAAATCAGACAATGGGTATACAAGGTAAATTATGAAGAAGGTTGTCATTTCAGCTACTGAATTGTTAAATATGTTCATGGAACTAAGATGATTGTATAAAAAATGCAGAAATACTCTATTTTACTTCATTAATTTGCCCTTTATTACTTTACTCTCTTTAAAGTATTTTACTCTTTTTATTATTTTACTCTTCACCTAGTAGAGAATATTTAAGTAATATAGTCTATGACTATACACAGTGTTCAATGGGATTAATTCTATAAAACTATGAGCGGATTTTTGTCAAGATTTCTTACAATGTCCACAACTAAAAAATGATTTTAATGACTATCCCAATAGCCCTTCTCAAAATGATATAAAGTTTAAATATTGCCTAAAAAGTACTTGGAGTACTGAAGGGATAATAAAAATGCAAGAAATTACTGTATTAATATTTTTTGCTGTGCACCTTTTTGTTTCTTACGTTCTCCTTTATAGCTTTTGCTTCAGGAGTTTAGAAAAACCAATAAAAATTGAACGCTAAAATATTAAGCTTATTCATTTTAGAAATTGTCACATTTTGGAATTTAGAGAAGTTGCCTCATAAAGCCAATTGATTTTTAAATTTTCAGTCTTAAGTCATTGTATTCTCAGGTCAAAACTTCTCAATTTTGCCTTTAGAGTTTAATAGGAAGTCATAAATTGCAAAACTTTTTAAAGTTAGCTTCTGAATTTGTGCCTCACCCTTATTGCAAAAGCACTGAATAAAAACCTCAAACTTCTCTCTTTCTTTGTAAGACAGGTATGTAAATGCAATGAAGATACTGATTTTTCTTTATAACTGACTTGCTAAACGTAATAGAAGTTGGTGAAGATTCCTTGTAATTTCATTAAAAATATTTGTAAAAGTAAGATGTACCTTCTTCATTTCTCCATGCATGACAAAGAGTAGTGGGGAGAAGAAGTTGGCAGGAGGGGTGTTTTTTTAAGGGACTTATTGAACAAAATACTTTATAATAACTGAAGAGTCATAAAGAGACACCATGCATATTTATCAAAAATAAGATTTAAGACAATGTAGAAGACTATGTGATCATTTCATTCTATGTTTTGTACTTTTTGGAACTTAGTTAAATTTAGGAACGATTTAAAATAATTTACACTTAACATGTATTCTGTTTAAAACTAACTAATATTAAATGTCTCCCTTGTTCAGTAATACTTTATTTCAACGGATAGAAATCTGCTTCAATTCATATAGGTTAGTTGAAGGCTCCAGCGGGAATCCAGCATATATATTTACAAAAGTTATATGCAGCGATTACATGAACTAAAAATTTATCAGATATATTTGTTCTCTTTTCTTTCTTTATATCTTTCTCTCTCCATCTTTCTCTTAAAAGTACACTGAATTTTTGCTCTTAATACTTACCCTTTCTATATTACATCAAGGATTTTGTCACATGTCTTGGTACCCCCTTGCATCAGTGTGGGCAGAGTAGATTTTGTCATCCCATTAATGTTGGATTTGGCCATATGCCTTGCTTTAGCCAATGAAATGTTATCAAACAGACATGGTTTTCATGGTTTGGATAATATCATGGTATTATTTGGCTTGGCCTCTTGTGCTACTATAATCTGCCATGAGAAAAGCACATTTCAGGGAGCTGCTGCCCCATTAACCTGGACCCCGGCATAAAAACTCGTGGAGAAACATGGCACTGAACCAGAAGCCTGGAGCCCAGCCTAGGCTGGCCCTGCCTGGCTTATGTTAGCTGAACCACTGGCCACAGGCAAACTGCCATGCAAGAAAGATATAATTATTATAAGTCACTGAGATTTTGCAGTCCCAAGCCCTACATGACCTTATAGCTACACTACATGTCCCAGTACCATCCGACTTTCTATAGTCTCAATTTCTTAACTCAGAATTTGAAAGAGAATCTTGTGGTTAGCCAAAAACTAGGTTAGCTGACAATGAGTCAACTGGACTCATGGTACCATCTTGGCTGCTGATTCTTGGCTATAGGCAGAACAAGTTTTCTTACAATTCTCATTAAAATGGGTATGAAGAGGAGATAGATGAAGGATTTTTCAAATACGATGTCTAAAGTAATAATGTTTATTTTCATCTCTTCACCTGGAGGTTGACATGGCACTTGTCTAGCAGTACTTGCTTCAGTGTGTCCAAAATTTCCATAAAAATACATATTACAACAGGGAAAAAAAATCATAAACACAAAATATTGGATCTTGTAGCCAACCCAGGCTTAAACTCTAAGAGATATTTCCACTAATATAAAACTTATAGCAAGTTGAATTAGAGATCAAGATCAATAGCATGACATCAGCAAGATGGCAGAAGAGGAAGTCCTATACCTTGTTCCCCCACAGACACTGACTTAGCAATAATGACCCAAAAAAGATTTATAAGAACTTGAGAAACCAGTTAGGAAGTCTCAATACCCAGACAAACTAAAAGCCAAGAACAGCTTTGAACTGTATTGAAATGGGTAAGAAAAGCCATTACATTTCAACTGCATCAGGCTTTCCCCCAAGCTGGCACAACTCATGTTGGAGAGGAAAAACCCAAACCATCATTTCATCCTTGAGAAAGAAAGTTCTGGCTTTTTAGCGGTCTGTCCTAGGGACTGGCTTCTGTCTTGCCTGACTCAGAGTGCAAATAGAATTGGCCTGGGGACCACAGAGAACAAAAGAAAGCTTAGCAGCCTGTGGTAGTACCAGATAATTTATAATATTGCAGATAGAAACTGGCATAGCTCACGGTGATTGGGAGAAAATGTCCAACTCTTGGCTTCTCACTTGAGAGAGAAAGGAGAAGAGTGGAATGTACATCAAATATTCAAGCTTTCAGAGGACTGATTTGTACCTCAGCTGATTTTGAGTGCTCATGTACTAGAACAGCTTGTATTCCTGGACTACGCAGAGAACAAAAAAACTCAGTAGTTTGTGGAAGCCCTAGAACCTGCAGTAACATAACGAAAACACCAGAGGGAGCAAGACTACAGAATCCTGAAGAAGAAACCAGCAAACCAATCTAATTGAGAAATTACACACCCAAACCCCGACAAGACACATCCCCATAAAAGGTTTCAGGGCCCCTAAAAGCTCTAGCCAGGCTGATTGGGAAGGTCTTTTCCTGCACAAAGGCCAATCTGTAAAGACTGGGAGAGGTGGCTGTTTTTTCAAATGCATAAATCACAACAACAATAAAAATAACAAGGCATATGAAGAAAAAGGGAAACATGGCCCAATCAAAGGAACAAAATAAATCGCCACAAACTGACACTAAAAGAAGTGGAAGTCTATGAATTACCTAACAAAGAATTCAAAATATTAAGCTCAGTGCACTACAAGAGAACACAGATAGACAACTAAATGAAATCAGAAAAATCAGCGTATGAAAAATATTAGAATACCAGCAAAGATATATTCAAAGTGATTAGAGAAAACAACAGACAACCAAGAGTACTATATCTGACAAAAATGTTCTTCAATAATGAAAGAGAAATTAAAGCCTTCCCAGAGAGACAAAAGCTGACAGAGTTCCTCACCACTAGAACTGCTTTAAAAAATTGCAAAAGTGAGTCCTTCAAGTTGAAACAAAAGGACACTAGGCAACAACAAAAAAGTGTACAAAAATATAAAACTTTCTGGCAAAGGTAAATATATAGGCAAATACAGATTCCTGTAATGCTGCAATGGTGGTGAGTAAATAACCTTTAATTCAGTTGTAAAATTAAGATAAAAGCATGAAAATAACTATAACTATAAAGCTATGTTAATGAATACAAAATATTTTTTAAAATGCAATTAGTGACATTGATAACATAAAGCAAGGGGGATGTAAAGGAGTAGAGTTTTTATGCAATTGAAGTCATTATCAGTTTAAAATAGATTGTTATAAGGGTTTTATATAATCCCCATGATAACCACAAAAAATATACCTATAAAAGACGTACAAAAGAAAATGAGAAGTCAATCAAAGCATAAAATAAAAAATGAACAAAATACAAAGGAAGACAGCAAGAAAGGGAAAAAATAACTATACCACATACAGAAAACAATTAATAAAATGGTAATAGTAAGTCTTCCTTATCAGAAATTACTTTAAATGTAAATATATTAAATTCTATAATCAAAAGACATAGAGTGGCGGAATGGATTAAAGAAAAACAAACAGGGGCTTCACTGGTGGCGCAGTGGTTGAGAGTCCACCTGCCGATGCAGGGGACATGGGTTCGTGCCCCGGTCCGGGAAGATCCCACATCCTGCGGAGTGGCTGGGCTCGTGAGCCATGGCCGCTGAGCCTGCGTGTCCGGAGCCTGTGCTCCGCAATGGAAGAGGCCACAACAGTAAGAGGCCCGCATACTGCAAACAAACAAACAAAAAAAGAACAAGATCCAACTACAAACTGTCTACAAGAGACTCATTTTAGATATAATAAAATACATAGACTCAAAATGAAAGGATGGTATAGACATTCAATGCAAATGGTAACCAAAAGAGAGCAGGGGTGATACTTATATCAGGTAAAATAGACTTTAAGTAAAAAACTGTCACAAGAGACAAAGAAGGATATAATATAATGATAAAAAAGTCAATTCACCAGGAAGATATAACAATTATAAATATATATATATATATATATATATATATATATATATATATATATATACCCAACATCAGAGCACAAATTAGAATTGAAGAGAGTAATAGCATCACAATAATAGGAAATTTCAATACCCCACTTTCAATATTGGATAAATCAACTAGACAAAAGACCAATAAGGAAGCATAGGACTTCAACAACACTATAGATTGAATAGACCTAATAGACATATACAAAACTCTTTATCCAAAAGAGGCAGAATACACATTCTTCTCAAGTATACATAGAACATTCTCAAAAATAGGTCACATTTTAGGTAAAAAACCCAAGTCTTAACAAATATAAGAAGACTGAGATCATACCAAGTGTATTTCTGACTACAGTAGAATGAAACTAGAAATCAGTAGTAAAGATAAAACATGAAAATTTACAAACGTGGAAATTAAACAGTACACTCTTGAATAACCAATGGGTCAAAGAAGAAGTCACAAGGGAAATTAGAAAATATCTTTGACAAATGAAAATGACAACACAAATTGTGGGATGAACTAAAAGCAGTACTAAGAGAGAAGTTTATATCTGTAAATACCTACATTAAAAATAAGAAAGATCTTAAGTCACCAACCTAACTTGACACCTCAAGAAACCAGAAAAAGAAGAACAAACTAAACCCAAAGTTAGCAGAAGGAATGACATAATAAACTTAGAGCAGAAATAAACAAAATTGAGATAGAAAACCAATAGAAAAAAATCAACAAATCAAAGAGCTGATTTTTTTAAAAGGTCAACAAAATTGACAAATCCTTAGCTGGACTAAATGAGAAAAAAAGAGAAAAGACTATGTCTTAGTAGTTCAGGCTACTATGAAAAAATTACCACAGGTAGGGTGGCTTAATAAACATTTATTTCTCATAGTCCTGGAGGCTGGGGATTCCAAAATGAAGGTGCCAGAAGATCTAGTGTCTGATGAGACCCCACTTCCAGGTTTGCAGATGGCCATGTATCCTCACATGGTGGGAAGTCAGAAGAGAAAGCGAGCTCTCTCATGTCTTTTCTTGTGTGAGCACAAATTCCATTCATGAGGGATCTACCCTCATTACCTAGTTACCTCCCACAGCCCCCCCCCCCACTTCCTAATATATCATACTGGGAGTTAGGATTTTAACATATGAATTTTGGACGGACACACACATTCAGTCCCTAACAGACTGAAACAACAAAAATCAAATGAAAGAGGAGGCATTAAAACTGATGGCACAGAAATAAAAAGGGTCATAGAGACTACTATGAATAAGCACACATCAACAAACTGGATGACATAGGTTAGAAATTCTAGATAAATTTCTATAAATGTACTACCTACCAAAACTGAATCATGAAAAAATTAAAAAATCTGAGCAGACCAATAACTAGTAAGGAAACTTAATCATTAATCAAAAATCTCCCAACAAACAAAAGCTCAGGACCAGATGGTTTCACTGGTGAATTTTAGTAAATATTTAATGGAGAATTAATACCAATTTTTCTTAAACTTTTCCAAACAATTTAAGAAGAAGGAACACTTCCAAACTCATTGTATAAGGCCAGCATTACCCTGATACCAAAATCAAACAAAAATACCACAAGGGAAAAAACTACAGATCAATATCCCTGATAAATACTGATATAAAAATCCTCAACACAATACTAGCAAACCAAATTCAGCAACACATTAAAAGAACTGAACATCATGATAAAGTGGGATTTATTCCTAGAATGTAAGGATGAGTCAATATAAAAATAAATCCATGTAATGTGCCACATTAACAGAATGAAGGATAAAAACCACATTACCATCTCAACTGATGTAGAAAAAGCATTTGGCAAAATTCAACACCCTTTCATGATAAAAATATTAAAAAATCTAGGAATAGATGGGAATTACTTCAACATAATAAAGGTCGTATTTTAAAAGCTCACAGCTAACATTATACTCAACAGTAAAGACTGAAAGTTTTCCCTCTAAAATCAGAAACAAGGCAAAGATGCTCACTCTCTTTACTTCTGTTCAGCACAGTACTGAAAGTCCTAGTCAGAGCAATCAACAAAGAAAAAGAAATTAGAGGGATCCAAACAGGAAAGGAAAAAGTAAAATTATCACTGTTCACAAATGATATGATTTTGTATGCAGAAAACCTTAAAGATTCCACAAAAAATCTGTTAGAACTAATAACAAACTAAAGTTGCAGGATACAAAATCAACACATGAAAATCAGTTGCATTTCTATAAACTAAGAATGAAGAATCAGAAAAGGAAATTAAGAAAACAGTCGCATTTACTGTATCATCAAAAAAAGAATAAAATACTTAACAATCAACTTAACTAAGGAAGCAAAGGCTTGTACACTGAAAATTATAAAACGCTGTGGAAATAAATTAAAGAAAACAAAAATAAATGGAAAGACATCCTATATTCACGGATTGGAAGACTTAATATTGTTAAAATTTCCATAGTACCCAAAGCAATCTATAGATTCAATACAACCCTTATCAAAATCCCAAAGGCATTTTCTTCTGCAGAAATAGAAAAAGCCATCCTAAAAATCATATGGGATCCCAAAGGACCCTGAATAGTTAAAACAATCTTGAGAAAGAAAAAAACAAAAACAAAAACTAGAGACCTGGTACTTCTTGATTTCAAAACATATTACAGAGCTACAGTAATCAAAATATTATGGTTCTGGCATAAAGACAGACATAATAGACCAATGAAACAATATAGAGCCTAGGAATAAATCCTCATGTATATGGTCAAATGATCTTTGACAAAGGTGTCAAGGCTACACAACAGAGACATCATAGTCTGTTCAAAAAATGGTTTTGGGAAAACTGGATACCCACATGCAAAAGAATGAAGTTGGACTCTTGCTTAACAGTGGCAAAAATTAACTCAAAATGGATTACAATCCATTTTGTAATGGATCGTAACTACAAAACTATAAAACTTTTTCCTATTTCTTAATTTTTTTTACAATAAACATGTAACACTGTTATAATCAAGATTTTTCAATGTCAGTTGTCAGAACCTTTCATAATTCCGACCTGTGTGTATTGTCTTAACAGCAGTTTTATAAAAGCACATACATAATGATTTTTCCATCTTAATTCATACAAAAAAATCCTTACTTTTCAGATGTAACTAAGTTTGAATATATAAAAAGGCAAAAAATTGCACATACATATATGCATATTTCTTTAGACATAACATACATAGTTTGACCTCCCCCAAAATAAAAAGTCTGTTCCCTGTGTAGTATCTTCTTGCCCTAAATGAATATCTTTAATGCTTGCATGAAAATCAGATAGATATCTTTCCTTGGTTTACATAAACAAAATAAAAGTAAGCAAATAAAAGGACATTTTAAATTACTTTGCTATTTTTTCCTAAGCCATGAAATATTTTACTAGTTGTTTTGCATTGTTTGTTCTTTGTAAATGCAAATATATAGTGGCTTTTAGGAAATTTAAGATTCCATTCATCATCTCACCATATTAATTTAATGATAGCATTAATTTAATACTGGGGACTAAGTAGTTTTATCACTGATTTAAATGTTGTGATTTTTACCAAAAATTATAGATAAGAATAATAGATCAATTCTCATAATAACTTGGAAAATATCATTTATTCTTTTAGTGATAGTCTTGAAACGATTATAAGAAGCTCTTTTTACTTTTTATCTACTTTTGCAGGATTCAATCATTTGGTCAGATATTGTTTTTAATGTTAACCAGAAATACTTGTGTTCTTTGTTTTGTAATGCCAGTTGAATGTTATTCCTCAGAAACATAACAGTTTCAAATTTTTTTCTGGATGATTTTGTACTAAAGTCATTAGAACGATTTTCCTCTGAAAGCATTCAATAGCAATGTTGATTCCAAGTATTTGTTAAAGCAGAAAGATGAAAATCCAATGGTATTTTACTACTCTGAATAATTTCTTGGAATATTCAATGTGAATTTGCTAGTATCAATTGTAATAATCTCTTTCTTGTTGGTTAAAGCAGTGGTGTGCCCTCTGCTCTCTGCCTCTGGATATTTCTATTTTGTCTGATAACTGTGTAAAGCCATCCTGCTGTAGGATTTATGAATCTCTTGAATGAAAGTGATGGAAAAAGTAATGGCATGCATTTGGGTATTACCTTAATTATGCAACTCATGGAGTCTGTCTCATTTAGTTTAACCTTTTCTTTCACCACTAGTTTATCTTCATGTCAGTGTTCTATTGGCCTGTTTTTATTTAACTTGTCCCACTGCATATTTGAGAACAAAGTGATCAGAAGGTATATGCTGATTTTCACTGAAATTCAAGTTAAGCTGGTTAAGTTAGCTTCCATTGCTGTATGGTTTAGTCCTGCTTTAAGAACACTTAATTCATTCCCTTCAATAGCATTTGTTATTTCTGGCATGGAGTTTTGACACACAGGGGTGCTTGGATAACTCCAAGAGGTCAATTGAAAAGAGTATTTCAATCAAATTCCATAACAAAGAATTGACCCCTGGATGCTTATGGTGAGGATTTTGAATTCTTTTAACCTTATAATTCTATTGAAAAGATATTTTATTCCATATGCACTATTTCAAAGCTATTGTTCTTTGTAACTTTTTATCTTTTACCATCTTTGACCTGAAAAAAACGAGATCAGATATAACAAACTTCTGACCCAAGTTACCAAGTTTGCTGATTAAATATCTCATTAGCTTCACTTTATGTGTCAAGTCCTTTAGCCTGATTTAAAGTACTTAATTTGAGTTGAAAATATCTGCATTTTTGGTGAGGTTTTACTATGTTATGCTGATTTTCCCATACTACATTTCATTTTGAACTTTTAATGAGCTTATGGGAGTGGGTTCCCAAGAGTTCAAGTGGATATGTCACCACCTCCAGTCTCTTGATTTGTCTTTTTGTTAGCTCTGCTAGCTTTGACTGCTCCTTGAGTCATGCATGCAAGGCCCTTGGAATTGTCTCTAACCCTGACTATGACACTCAGTGAGTGTCTAGACCACAATTTGGTGTGGGAGCCTTGCCAGTACTAAGTCACTATGAAACGTTTCGCTCAACCTCTGGTTTTGGCATAATCTCTTTCAGCCTTGAAGGTACATAGAGTTACATAATATATTTGCAATTTATAAATAATACCAAATTCATAACGTATTTTATCTTCTACAATGTAAACAAGTTTAATTCTTTTTGATTCTTTATATAACATTTCTTCTTATAACTGGAAATCAGTTTCCCAAATACTGTTGGGTTTTTTTAATTTAAAAAGTAATCTACTAAGTAATATAGGCAATAGGGTAAATCGATTTTCAATTTATTTATTTATTTATTTTAATAAATTTATTTATTTTTGGCTGCATTGGTTCATTGCTGTGCACAGGCTTTCTCTAGTTGTGGCAAGTGGGGGCTACTCTTTTTGTTGCAGTGCGCAGGCTTCTCACTGCAGTGGCTTCTCTTGTTGCAGAGTGCGGGCTCTAATCATGCGGCTTTTGTAGTTGTGGCACACGGGCTCAGTAGTTGTGGCTCGCAGGCTCTAGAGTGCAGGCTCAGTAGTTGTGGTGCACAGGCTTAGTTGCTCCGCGGCATGTGGGATCTTCTCGGACCAGGTCTCGAACCCATATCCCCTGCACTGGCAGGCAGATTCTCAATCACTGAGCCACCAGGAAAGCCCTATTTTCAATTTAAAAATGCCCTCCCATTAAACTTCAGAACTTCAAATTGTTGCATATATATTGATTACAGAATGTAATATAAAACAATTTGACTTACTTGTTAAATTTAAATTCAGTGATAAAGACTAATATACATACATGTTGTATATACATATTTGGTTATAAAATTTCACAAGACTTGGGTGTACAAATATTCAACATTCTCCACTGAATTTAACCTCGTCTCAAGCCATTAAAAAAAATTCTCCTAAACTCTTATTGCCAGTTCATAATTATTTTCAGCTTGAAAGTCAATTCTATTAATTAATTTCTCAGTCCACACTATCCACTTTGATTAAAAAATATCTCAATTCAATATTATCATGATACTGTTCATCTGCATTCCAGATTGGCCTCTAAATTCCTGGCGAGAGATTAGGAGTGTTCTGGTGTCAGATTTGGGGAGCATCAGACCTTACCCTCTTACTTTGCTGACCTTTTCCTTCTTGGATGGGTAACTGAATATCTATTACATTTCAAACTCACACTCTCATTGATCCAGTAATATTCTTACTGGGAATTAATCTTATTAAAAGAAAACAAATCAAATAAGTATGCCAAGATGTAAGTACAAGGATGTTCAGTTTTGGCATGGTTTTATAATAACAAAAGCCAAAATAGAAAGGTCCCTAAATATTCAACAAATAAGAAACAATAGAATATAACATAACCATTAAGCAAACATGTAGACTTAAAGGTGCTAATAACTTGTTATGTTGGCGGGGAAAAACAAGTAGGATAGTACTACCCTCTTTGTGTAAACATGAGGTATAAATGGATTGAATATTTCTGGATGAATATCCAAAGAACTGAATATGGTGGAAGGATGAGTCACCATTTTGCCTAACTTTTTACTTAAAAAAATAAAGTCAGAGAAAAGTTTAAAAAATGAGCAATATCTTTTATCCAATATTTTGCCACATTTCTCAGTCACTTTATCTCTTGTTAATCTTTTTCTATATTTATTTCTATATGAATAACAGATGACTTTCCCCTTCATTTTATTGGTACTCATTTTTCTCTGTACCTTTTGTAATAAAAAAGGAGCAAGATTTATCTTTTTTGTTTTGTTTTAACAGACGTACAAGTCACATCAAGCTTTTCAAACAATACATCATTTTGATCTTAATTCCTGCTGGTCTTGCTCCAAAGTCCCAAATATCTGTTATACATTTAGTTCTCTACCACCATTTTTGGCACTTACAGATAGCATTATAGTTTTATTTAACTTTTCATAGATACGGTTCTTTGCACATAATAAGAGTTTGCTACATATTTGTTGAAACACACGGATGTAATGTATATGTCATGAGTTCTCCTGTCCAGGAAGAAAAAAAGCTACCTCTTAAATATCTAATTTTTATGCTCGATTATGCCATTCAGTACTTAACTCTGGTCTAGAGCACAATAAGTATCAACTAATAGTCTTTTATCGTTAATTAACAAATAAATAAACTTTCTCCAATAGGTGTTATTAAATTTTGAAAGTTTGTTTCTACCACTCAAACTTTAAACTCAGCACAAAACACATTTTAAAAAAATTAGGTATATTAAGAACATGCTTCACAGTCACTGATTTTTTAAAAATTAATTAATTGATTAATTAATTAATTTTTGGCCGCATTGGGTCTTCGTTGCCATGTGTGGGATTTCTCTAGTTGCGGTGAGCAGGGACTACTCTTTGTTGCAGAGCATGGGCTGTAGGTGTGCTGGCTTCAGTAGTTGTGGCACGTGGGCTCAGTAGTTGCGGCTCATGGGCTTCAGAGCACAGGCTCACTAGTTGTGGCTCTCGGGCTTAGTTGCTCCACGGTATGTGGTACCTTCCCAGACCAGGGCTCAAACCCATGCCCCTTGCATTGGCAGGTGGATTCTTAACCACTGCACCACCAGGGAAGTCCCTACAGTCATTGATTTTTAACCAGCTGTTTGCATATGCCTGCAATAATTCCTCGAAAAATGACTGAAATAATCTTAATATTGATAGAGAAAAGTTGTCCCGTATTTATAATTACACTCTCTACTTGACAAAGGTCAGAAGACATTTTGAAAACATGGCAAAATAAAATTGATATGAGCAGAATTTACTAAATAAATTCTATTATGTTAGGATATCTAAAGTTTCATACCCTGTGCTATGTCTTAGTTTCACTAAAGTCAATAGAAGAAGAGAACAGGGAAAGAAGTAAAATATTAATTTTCATTTTGATATAAAATGTGTCTAAAATTTAACATCCTGATAATGCTAGGGCTTTCCATGACCTCAATTTCAATAGACAGAATGCAGAGTGAGAATTTAATTGTTCCATACAGATTTCATTCAATCAAGGGAACAATGAAACAAAAATGTTCTTCAGAAAAACGCCAAGCTGATTATTGACCAGTGGGATAGAAAATAATGGAGCAAATAGAATTTTGGACCTGTGTGACTTATGGAGGTCTCTTTATAAGAATCAAGGCCAGGATTTTAAGAGAATGGAAAGAGATGCGATTATATCATGTTCTCAGCTTATTTTAAAATAATGTTTATTGAGCAAAGAAAAGGCTAATATATATCAAAATCAAATCAAATTTGACAGGTCAAATTTCTAATTCTATTAGTTTTAAATTAAAACATTTATCATAAGATTAAAAGTTAGAATTTTCTCAGGGGTAAAACATGTTAGTTTTTCCAAAACTGGTGCAGTATTCATCTACAATGATTCCAAGTTTTTAAAAAAGGAAAGAATTCAGTTTTTAAATTTGTTATCCTTATAGTATCTAAAAACAAAGCTAAAAGTTGGCACATGCTCATTTTACTAGAGGATAAATTATCTGCCTTTGAAAAGCCTCTTGATAATCAAGTTAACTTTGAAACCTTTGAATAATAACTCACAAGTAAAGAATTCTAGCTGAAATAATACAGCATACATTTCATCGGTAATATGAGCAAACTGAATAGTCCTATTAATAAAAATGAGGCATCAAATGGAAGGAAAGCTAACCATAAGTTCATTTTCTGTATCTGTGAGTCTATTTCTGTTTTGTAAATAAGTTCATTTGTATCATTTTTTTTAGTTTCCACACATAAGTGATATCATAGGGGGAGGGATAAATTAGGAGTTTGGGATTAAAATATTCAAACTACTATACATAAAATAACCAACAGGGACCTATTACATAGCACAGGGAAATATACTCGATATCTTATAATAACCTATAATCAAAAAGATCTAAAAAAGAATTGCGATATATATATAACTGAATCACTTTGCTATACACCTGAAAATAATACATTGTAAATCAACCATATTTCAATAATTTTTTTTAAAGTAAAACAACAGCAAAAAAAAAAAAAATAGAAGGAAAGCTAGAGACAGCAAAGCTATACTTTTCTTCCTCATTTCCATTCCACTTGTTGATAATGTCTTCTCTCCTTTTGTTCTGGAAAAAAATTCTTGCTAATGATCCCATTTGCCCAATCTCTTTTCTCACATCTTCTTCCCTCCTTCTTCCCCTCTGTTATCCACTACTTCCTTCTCTTCCCTTCTCCTCACTCTGTTCTTCTGCTCCTCTACCCTCTACTCTGCTCTGTCCTCACTCCTCCCTTCCCACTCTCTTTCTCTAGCAGTTTTTCAAGATAATTCTTCTCAAGGATCTTTCTTCATGCAGACCCACACAGTCATCAGTGCTATCTGTCTATGAGAACAGTTTTGATAATGCTATTACAAATTTTAAATAGCAACTATAGTTAAAATTGAAAACTCAAAACAACTAGAGTTCACAGATTTAAAGCCCCTATTAATGTGTTCCTAACCTATCTTTTCAGTCCGATCTCCAGCCCGCTTTGTCTCATGTATTCCTTAGCCACCCTAGAATGACCACTCTCAGTTTTCTGAATATGCCCCTTGGTGCTCAGTCTTTGCTTATGTGGGTTCCTCTATACCAACCAATCTACTCAACTAGTACCCAAAGATGTAAGTTTTATCTCAGTTCACTGCTGCTTTCAGGAAATAAGTGCCACAATCAAATATGGAATAACTCAGCTTTGTTCAATTAGCACAACAGTTGAAATGGGAAACTAATCTCCAAACTTGCCAAAAAAAGATACATTAAATCAGTCAGTGTGCCTGCTATGTGCCAGTCACATAAATATGATGGATTTGATCCTATCTCTAACAGATTTGTACTTTAGCAGAAAATAAGAAAATTAAGTAAGAACTTCCATAAACTTCCCTGGTGAAATCACAAAGTAGAACCAACTAACATCTGCTATATTGATCAAGAAATGATCTCTTAAAAATAAGTTACTGTAACTGAAACCAAAAGGGATGAAGAAGAGTTTGTCAGCTGACAAAGAGAGGGTAGAGTGTTCTACCCACACATGTGAAAGCCTGGGGGTAAAAAAGATCCGGACTTCTTTAGTATAGCTGGAGTCTGGTGTGAAATGGCAGATATTCCGAGAAATGAGTCAGGGCCTGGGGATATGTTAAAGGGTTTAAATTTTATCCTAGAGACATTGAGAAGATAATGAAGGATTTAAGTATGTGAGTGAGATGATCAATTTTATGTTTGAGGAATATTACTTTGTCTGCTCTGTGGAAACCTATCTATTCACCAGAAGATCTACAGATTTTAAATGACAAAGTGAATGACCTATACTTTGAGCTTCAGATGTGGACACATTCTTTGCAATGTCCCTAGAGTCTGAAGGACAGACTTAGCATCATCTCAAGACTGTTTTTTAAATTTATTTTTGAAAGGTAGGACTTAGAAGTCAAAGGATATATTTTGGATTAACATAGATAGGAAATTAAAATAACCTGGTGTGTCTTAACCAATAATTAATAAACTTTAATAAATTATGTTTATAGTTAAATGAGTTATTATAAGATTAATAACAATTATGCATTATTAATAAGGATTCTCAATATTGAACATGCAATAATATGCTTATAAGTGTGATATAATTTATTAGATGAAATAAATTTTGAAATTTATTTATATAAGTAAATAGGATATAATTTATCCTTGAAAATATTACCTTTGGTGTGCATTTTTATGTACAAAGAGAATATTTAGAATCTACTGAAAGAATATTTAGGGAATATTTAGAATAAAGTGCTTTACTGATTAACTTACAAGATGTCATCGAGCTCTGTTTTCCAGATAGTCATTAGTAGTGATAGGTTCTATCTTACACATAGGCATCTTACTTCTTGAGAATTAATGAGTATAATTGATCATGGCAGATTGTTGGTATTTTCTAATGATAAGTAAGCTGTGTCTTCCAAGAAATGGTTCCAGTCATGCCACCAGTTTGAGAAGGTTTAGTTAAGGAAAAATGAGGTAAGTCATTGGAAACCTGTTAGCGTTCCTTCTCTCCTTCACTGGAAAAGATAATTACTCAGAAAACAACCTTGGTTCAAGGGCAGATTTAAGTTTTGTGGAGATACTTCAAGAAAAAGAAGACAATATTATGAACACAATATTTGATAGGAAAGTAAATTTTACACTGAGAAATCACATATAAAAATTAACTGAAATGTAACAAATACCACAAAAATTACAAAATCAAGGAGAAAAAAGAATATTGATTAATCAGCTTCCTGACACATCCCTAGTATATTGTTTGGTTGCCTTCTCTTTGATCACCTATTCATGTGATGCTGATTTCATAATACCATTTTCCATCATGTGAATAGGAAAGATAATTATTCCGCCTACTAGTGTAGTTAATAGAAAATATTGATAATTGGGATTTGTAAAACATGTATCACAATGTTAGCTAGAGTCACTTGTATCATTGCTTACAGTTAGGTGCTCTACAAACACAGGGACACTGGTAAATTATGTTTTGTACAATTTCCATCATAAAAGAAAAAATAGATGGTAGTTTTTTGGGTTTTGTTTTTTGTTTTTTGCGGTATGCAGGCCTCTCACTGTTGTGGCCTCTCCCGTTGCGGAGCACAGGCTCCGGACGCGCAGGCCCAGCGGCCATGGCTCACGGGCCCAGCCGCTCCACGGCATGTGGGATCTTCCCGGACTGGGGCACGAACCCGTGTCCCCTGCATCGGCAGGTGGACTTTCAACCACTGCGCCACCAGGGAAGCCCAGATGGTTGTTTTTAACTTTACCCTCTGCATATTCAGTATGTTCCTCATGGGAATTTTCATTTTGACAAAGCATCAAAGAGACCTATTCTGCTTGAAATTTTGACATGTTTGAATGTTGAAAGAGTTTTCCACAGACTAGCTTCTTAGGCAGATGGGTCAGCAAGCAGGCAGTAGATGTTCTCCTGAACATCATTCTACATAAATAGCTAGAAATAATCTAACTTCTATGGAAGTGATTACAAACCGTACAGCCCACGAAAACCAAATATTTCAATCGTTTCAAATTCACTTTAGCTGGATCTCCAAAATGGTCATTGTTACCCAATACAACAGAGGGGAAGTCAGAGAGGAAAGTGACTGATTGTAGTTAAAATATATCAGTTTTTCCATACGACCCAGCAATACCACTACTGGGCAAATACTCTGAGAAAACCATAATTCAAAAAGAGTCATGTACCATGATGTTCATTGCAACTCTGTTTACAATAGCCAGGACCTGGAAGCAACATAAGTGTCCATCGACAGATGAATGGATAAAGAAGATGTGGCAGGGCTTCCCTGGTGGCGCAGTGGTTGAGAGTCCACCTGCCGATGCAGGGGACATGGGTTCGTGCCCCGGTCCGGGAAGATCTCACATGCCGTGGAGCGGCTGGGCCGGTGAGCCATGGCCGCTGAGCCTGCGCGTCCGGAGCCTGTGCTCCGCAACAGGAGAGGCCACAACAGTGAGAGGCCCGCGTACCACAAAAAAAAAAAAAAAAAAAAAGAAGACGTGGCAAATATATATACAATGGAATTTTACTCAGCCATAAAAGGAAACGAAATTGAGTTATTTGTAGTGAGGTGGATGGACCTAGAGTCTGTCATACAGAGTGAAGTAAGTCAAAGAGAAAAACAAATGCCGTATGCTAACACATATGTATGGAATCTAAAAAAAAAAAAAATGGTTATGAAGAACCTAGGGGCAGGACAGGAATAAAAATGTGGATGTAGAGAATGGACTTGAGGACACAGGGAGGGGGAAGGGTAAGCTGGGACGAAGTGAGAGAGTAACACTGACATATACACACTACCAAATGTAGAATAGATAGCTAGTGGGAAGCAGCTGCATAGCACAGGGAGATCAGCTCGGTGCTTTGTGACCACCTCGAGTGGTGGGATAGGGAGGGTGGGAGGGAGACGCAAGAGGGAGGAGTCATGGAGATATATGTATATGTATAGCTGATTCACTTTGTTATAAAGCAGAAACTAACACACCATACGCCAATAAAGGTGTTAAAAAAATGCACAGACACACAAATATATCAGTTTTTCAAATTTTACAAAAACATCTGGTAATGTGAAAACATAGTAAATGACCTTCTCAGGTTGCATCCTTCTACAGTATGTACAAAAGTTTTATGTGTTCCTCTTCATCCAGATTCCAGAATAATTGCTCCTTTTCCTTTGCCTTCAAGAGGTGGCAAGCCCTCCACTCCTCCTTCTGCCCCAAACATAGTATTAGTAGATCTGAAGTGCTGTTTTGCTCCTTAAGGCTTTCCTATACCATACCCATTCCTCTTAAATCGTTCCTATACTTGTAAATGCTTACTAATTAATCATTCAGATTGTACTATCTGTTTGCTGCAAGGAATCTGATTGATATACCTTCTCATCTTTCAGTTCTTATCTTAACTATAACTTCCCCTTCAATCTCTTTCCCAACCAATCTCTTAGTATCTTTTTTTTTCTATCACAGTACTTCATTAACTTCTGTTACAATTCTTATCCAAATTCATAATTATATATTTATTTGTTCATTTACCAATAATCCCCTTGTTCCAAATACTGTTCCTGCCATATAATAGGTACTAAATAAGTATTTACAGTAAAACCCCAGGGTAAGGTAAATTCACCCAGTCTACATTCCTAAAAAGGTGAGGTTAAGTTTTTACCTTTGGAGGGAGGTGTGGAAATGGAAGAGAGGGTGAGATGTAAGGCCAGACACAGGGAGTTGACAGGCAACCCTAATTTACAAAAGGTGCCTCTTGACCTTCCCAGTGTGTTTCCCAGCCTGTTCTCCTTGGGCCAGCCAAAATAATCGGCACCAAACAACAACAAGATTATTAAAATCGTAGCTACTGTCCCAGGTATTCCATCACAGCCACAAGAACAGGGGTTAATTCCATTGATATCTAAGCCAATGTGCACATCTGATACCAGCTAATGCCAAACCACATTTGGGATCAAAACTCTTGGTAGGTTTGCTAGATTGTAACCACTCTTGGTCATATTATTAAATTTGCAATATTGCCATCCTGAATTTGTAAGACTGGGCTGTCTGGATCCCAATCACTGCATTAGAGAGGGGTTTTATTGTATTGCATGAATGGGTGAATGAACTCAAATTTATCAGTACTTCTCCTATTTTAAGGATAAAAAATATTTACAGTTAAAATAATGAATGGGATATAATGAAAAGAATTTTTCAAAGACTGAGTTTAAACTAATACTATCTTGAGGGAAACAAATCATTTAACTTTGTAAATAGAAATTGACAACTGTTATCAAAATGTTTTAAATTTTCTATTTTCTTCTTAGAAGAAATCCATGTGCAACATACTGGAAATTAGATGTTTTGGGAAATCAAATAAGTGTTTCTATTTTTGCACGTGTCTTTTTATAAAGTTTAAAAAGCAAGTTTACATACATTAAATCATTTGAGTATAAAGACCTTATGAGATGACTACTTATATGTTAAGTAGACTCAATCAACATTTATTCTAGCCCTGTTTTCTTTCATTTCTTGTATTTTATTTTATTTATTTATTATTTGGCGGTACACGGGCCTCTCACTGTTGTGGCCTCTCCCGTTGCGGAGCACGGGCTCCGGACACGCAGGCTCAGCGGCCATGGCTCACGGGCCCAGCCGCTCCGCGGCATATGGGATCCTCCCGGACCGGGGCACGAACCCGCATCCCCTGCAACGGCAGGCGGACTCAACCACTGCGCCACCAGGGAAGCCCCATTTCTTATATTTTAAAGCTAAAATCTAATCTTTCTAGGCCACCTTGCGTCTAGCAGAGACCATGTGGCACTCTAGCCAAGGAAACTATTTAGAAGTGTTGGGTATTTCAGGAAAGTGTTTGTTTCATGATACAGCATCCTCCTCGTTCTCCTTCATTACTTTTTCTTCCTGACTGGGGTGTAGTCATAAAGAGTGGAGATACCAAAGCAGTGATATTTAAACAATTAAGAAAATCTCAGAACATCAAAAGATTAGCCCTGAAATCCTTGAGATTTTGAACCAAGGCCAACAACTGCCTCCTTCCTGGCATCTTGTTGCATGGTAGTATAATACATTTCAAGTTTATTTAAGCCTCAATTCAACAGAATATCATTTTCTATCAAGAAAATAGAAAGATGATTTTTTTTGTCTTCTATGATATTTAGAGCCAAACACAATCAACAAATAATAGAGTGACACAGGAATATTATTATTTAGCCAATGGGTAAACTGAAGTTCAGCATTATTTGTACAGGTTTACACCCAGAACATGGGGTACAGCCTGGGCCTAAATCAGGGGAAGAAGTACCCTCATTCACTAGAAGTTTACAATCAGGAAAGTGTTTACACTTTACACAAAGTTTACAATCAGAAGCGAAACAATACTTGCCTTAAAACTAATGTATTGAAATATGTGATAATTTGTTAGGCTGGGTGGCTTAATAGTACAAATAGCTAACCCTTTTTGAGTAGTTATTATGTGTCAGTCACTTTTCTAGCCAATTTATATACATTAACTCTTTTTATTCTCAACATAACCCTATGACAAATGTGCTATATTACACACATTTTACAGGGGAGAAACCCGAGGTATAAGAAGTTTTCAGTTTTTAAGTAACCTGTCATAAGTGACACAGCCAATAAGTGACAGAACTGGCATTTGGACTCAGGCAGTCTGGCTCTAGCAATTGTGCTCTTAGCCATTACCTCACACTATTTCTCACCGGTCTGTTCATGTCGGTCTTAATGAAGTAGATATTTCATTTTAATTTTAGGATAACAATTAAAACTTAAAGGGTTTTAAAAAACACAGTTTTCAGATGCAATAAATAGAGAAAAACTTCTAACACTTATATAGCACTTAGTATGTGGCAGGAACTGTTCCAAGTAATTTTCACGTATTAACCCATTTAATCCTCATAACGAAAAAACAATTTGATGGAGCTGGACGTATTTATCATCTCTATTTTATAGAAGAGAAAATTGAATCCCAGAAAAGGTAAGACACTTGCCCAAAGTTGGCAGAACCAGTAAGTGGTGCAGTTGGGATTCCAACCCAGGAAATCTGACTCCAGCATCTGGCGCTTAAGCACTTCAATAACAAAGCACATGAACTTCTGTTCAGTACACAGATTGTAAAGGCTAGTAAAATCTATAGACGAGATGGAGAATACCTACTAAACAGGGACAATTTCATGGAAGGAGAAATTTGATCCGAAATAACTTTGAAGGGAGAAGAAAGTAAGTTGGCTTAAGCAATGAAATTGAGATTCAGAACGTATTATGAAAAATGAAGAAATATCTGGGCAAAATTCCAGAAAATCAGAGTCAAGTAGAAATCTGATGGCATCCAATGAGATCAGTTTATTTTTAAAAGCAACAGATTAACTCTAATTTCTAAAGTTGAGAAACTTTTAAAAACCCAAAGTTAACTTGTTCTACTTTCACCTACCGACTGGTACTTGTTCACTTCACTTGTTGACTGTTATCAGTTTATTCTACAACAATTTATGTTCTGACTAGCAGCTCTTATGAAAATAAAATTCAAAAGCTATGGTTCCGGGCTTCCCTGGTGGCGCAGTGGTTGAGAGTCCGCCTGCTGATGCAGGGGACATGGGTTTGTACCCCGGTCCGGGAAGATCCCACATGCCGTGGAGCGGCTGGGCCCGTGAGCCATGGCCGCTGAGCCTGAGCGTCCGGAGCCTGTGCTCCGCAACGGGAGAGGCCACAACAGTGAGAGGCCTGTGTACCGCAAAAAAAAAAAAAAGCTATGGTTCCTGCCTTAAAGGAAATTATAATCTTCCAAATTCCAAACTGTCACCAGGTGTCATGTTCACCATCTCTTTTTCAATTTTTTGATCTGACTGATTTTAATACGTTACTAAATAATTCAATAGATCAGTTCAATAAACATTTATTGAGCAACTACTGTCTCCCAGACATTGTGCCAGGAGCTGGGACTATAGAAGCTTGTTAGGAGAGAAGACACATAAGGAAATAATTACATTACAATGTGATGAGTGTAATGAAGCAGCAGGGTCCATGTGCTCTGGATTCAGTAAAAAGAGGGTCATGCTAGAAGGGATGAGGTATGAATTGGACATTTAGAAAAAACTTCAAAAGCTTTCATTTAAGAAATATTAGTGCATGCTTACTACATACCAGGTACTGGGTTAAATGGTGGTGATACAGTATTGAAAAATTCAAACCTCATCTTTATACTTGAAAAGCTTGTAGACCAACAGAATTAATGCAGTCCTTTTAGCAAAGTGCTGAAGAATAAAAAAAAAAAGAAAAAGGAGGATGAAAGGAAGAAGGGAATGAAGAAACAGGGGAGGGACCACGGACAAGAATTTTAGAACCAACTGAAAGTTTGTTCACCGTCTGAATCTGCAACTTCTAAAAACGGAGAGGCACACAAGAAGGAGCCAGATGAGAAAGGAAAGGGGGGGATCAATCACAACACTTGAATCCAATAAGTTTCATAGTTTGAGAGAGGTCAGATATCCAGATAAATCTGGAAACAGCAAGAATCAGAGCATACAAGAGATGACAAAAAAAGCACACTACATTGATGATTCAGAGGTATTAGTTTTCTTTGGAAGTTACAGGCTAGGTCTTCCAGCTATGCCCTGTCTAGTTAAAGTAGATTTTTTCTTAGCACCCATGGAACAAAATGTCAGAATCCACGGAAATGATAGTGTATTTCACGTTACAAAGTTTTCTGTGAATAAAAGCTATGCAGATTGAATCACATTTGTACTGCACTTATGGAATTTTCAAGGCAGACATACCTTGTTGTGAATCCAACAAAAAACAAATAACCATTTCTAATGAGAATGATTTCTTTCTGCTTCTTTCTTTTTAGTAAATTAAAATTCATGTAGATGTCTTTTACTGATACTTCAATAAACATGTTTTGTTTTTTTACAAGTACACTTTTAGACCCAGTGTGGGACACTATGGTGATAAAATATAGTTTGAAATTTCTTGCCAAGATGGCTTTGTAAGTTCAGGCGTTAAGGAGTCCCCTTTACTCCAAGTATACAGCAATGAAAGATAAAATACAAAACGAGTGAACCAAACATATACAACAAGATCCAAAAAAGGTAAACATCTCCATAAATAAACACAAAACTAAAATATCAGCTTAAATTGCAGATCTTCTGAGCTATCAGTCAGAAGCCAGTAGAGGTGGTGGGGAAGTCCATTCCTTCTTTAACGGAGAGTAAAAGTATCCTCTAGGAGACAGAAGATAGAAGAAATTACCTAGGCTCAATGAATGATACTAGGATCTCAGGCTAGAGGGCTCTCCCACTAACTCACTGGGAAGAAAGCTGAAAAGTGCTGCTAATCAGATCTGCTTCAAGCTCTGATTTATATAAAGCTATATACCTAAGTAGGGAAAGAACACAGGTAAACCTTCTTAATACCAACCTAGCCAAACAATCCAATGGCTCAGTATCTGGATGTGTATGCTTCCAGGATAGGTGTGTATGCCCATACAGAGCAACTCTCCAGTTGGTACCCTGGGCAAAATACAAAAACAACTGCCAGAGGATACTGAGTAATAAACAAAATCAGGCAGAATATGGAGGAGTCAAAACTTTGAGAGGTGACTAACATGAAAATGATTCCCATTTTCTTAAGGCCTTTCCCTGCTAGTGGGGACTTCAAAGAGAGTTTCTTGGGAGACAGCATGACCTGCTCGGTGTAGAAGAGGCAGCCTAGAGCCAGATGGGATCAGAGGAAAGGTGATCCCAACAGGTTGCAATGGGGGAGATAAAAGTTCTAGAAGCTGAGACTGTGCACCTGCATCCCCAGTGACAAAGCATTAGCTGGTCTACAGTGTCCTACTGGATTTCAAAGTAACAATCAAAAAGTAGGATCAGCACATCATCATGGGTTAAAATTATGATAATACAGAGGAAAGTTTCTGAGTTAATCAGGAAAATTCAAGATAAGAAAAAAATAGTATTATGTAAAGAAAATAAGATAAAATGGCTTAAAAAGGAAAAAAAATAAAACATTGGAAGTGAACTTTAAATAAGAAACAGTAAATTAATATATTTAAGTATGATGCAGGAAAAAAATTAAAAAGGCAAAGGAAAACTAAATAATAGATAAAAAAAACATATGGAAGATAGAGAACTAGAATCCAACCCATGAAAACTAGGTATTCTTAAAGTCAGGTCAGAACATTTAATGATTGCTGTCCATACCCTACCCAGTTTCATCCAGCATGAGTACAGACAACCTACAGAAATCTGAAGTAACTGTCTTCAGATCAAGGAATCCTGTTCTCATCCTCATATACCATGGCAGCCTATCACATTGTTCTACTGTAAGAGCAGCACAAATGCAGATAATAACCCATTCTCAGTTATCTCAGTTGATGAGTAATTGAGGCAATTCAGGGCTCTACCACCAAGAAAACTGTAGTTCTGTCTTCCCCATTAAAAATTAAGCATTCAAATTGAGCATATGTAATAATTAAAATAATCTGTCATGTATATTTTGTTGCCATGACAATGAAGTTGTGCACCATCACCAACGTCACGTTAGAATGCCAAAATATTTTTTCCCATAAAATGTCTTCTATAAAATATCTTTTATAAATCTCATTTCACAATGAAAAATGTAATCAGCAGACATTTTGAAGATTTTGTAGATTATACTGAAATTATACAGAAGACTCAAATAAGTAATATGGAAATTGGGAGGCACTAGGCCAGGCAGCTAACATGAACATGGGTAAGAAACAGTCTGTCCTCTAAAATGTTAATGTCATACTCTTTTCTACACAAATTGAGGTTTGCTTTATGTATGAAATGACACAAGTTATAAATGTATCCAATGTATTTGGTTTCTTTAAAAATGCATTAAGGAAAGGTACTCTCACTCTGGTTCTCTTTAATGAGCAAGCGTACTATTCTTAATGATCATAGTATCTCAGACTGTCCAAACCCACAAAAAATTTTTTGAAAGAAATTAATGTAGAAATTGAGATTGTAAAGATTATGACAAAAATTTTCCTCTCTAAACATTATGGGGCTTCACATGTACTAATTAATAAACTTACACAAGCACATTATTTGATAGTGAGCTTGATTCTTGGGCAAAGCAAAAAATTATAATAATTAAGATACAAAAGCATTCTGAAAGAATTCTCACTCTATATGCCTTAGTGTAAATTTCTATTAGATGCATGCTATAACTCTAACAGGTACTTTTCAGAAGATACAGATGCACCTACTGATAATGTTCTAATGAAGTATACAATATAGGAGATATGTGACTCAAAGCTGAATATCATTCCATCAGAAATCAGTCACTCCAAAACAAAACAATTAAGAATAGAAAATATAAGGCGATGCTGAAATAAATTACAATTAATTTAATTTTAAAAGTTTATTCCAGGATGTAAAATTTCAGCAAGCTATAAAAGAAGCTTGGAAAAGAAGATCTAAATTAGGAACAGAAAAGAGGGAGGCAAGTCATAGACTCCAACAGCTATGCCAGAATATTTCCAGAGGTCAAGCCAATATTGGTGACCAGCAGAAGTTTCAGTATTATCAAGTCATGACTGGTCTCTCCATTTTGTGACTGTATAAATGTTGTCATCATTATTATTACAACTACAAAGCACTGAAATCAGTGTTCTATGTCAGGTACCAAAAGGCCTCATCTGGTACAATATCACATGGTATACCTGTGGCAGGTGGAGCGCTCTTCCCCCAGTTATTCAATCAGTGAACTCCTGTTTTCCAAATATCAACTCCCAGAAGATTATAAGATAAGAAAAATAACAATGAGGGGCATAATTTTATGGTGATTAAACCAAGAGGGATACAGTCAAAACTGTAGCAGGCTTCTTTTGTAGAATTTGACAAGTTGATTTTTAATATTACATGGAAATGCAAAGAACCTAAAATATCTACAGAAATTTTTTAAAGGAATAAAGTAAAAGGCCTTGCTATATCTGATTTCAAGACATATTCTAAAAGTATACTAACTAAGACAGTGTGGAACTTGAGAAACGTGACATACATATCCATGGAATAGTGCCTTCTAGGCAATTCAAAATGTTGTTCTATCAATATGGAAAAAATAGAGGGTGACCCTTATCAGGCTCTATATGCAAAAATTTATTCAAAATGGATCACAGACCTAAATGTGAAAACTACGGCTGTAATTCTCCTAGAGGAAAACATAAAGGAAGATCTTTGCAAACTTCAAGTGATCAAAGATCTCAGATAGAACACAAAAACAATGAACCATAAATTTATTAAAAATGATAAATTAAAATTCATTAAAATTTAAAACTCACTCTTCTAAAGATACAATTAAGAAAATGAAATGGCAAACCACAAACTGAGAGAAAATATTCACAACACATAAATCAGACAAAGATAAAAAGAATGCTTACAGTTCAATAATAATAAGATAAACAATGAAATTAAAAAAAAATAAGCAGAAGAGTTTAGTAGTTATTTCAAAAGAGAAAATATGCAGATGGCCTGTAGACACATAATGTACAGCATCATTAGTCTTTAGGGGTAAGAATTCAAACCACATTGAGATACAACACCACACCCATCAGAATGGGAAAATTAAACAAAATTAAAACAGAAAAGGGAAGGATATGGGCAACTAGGACTCTCATACATAGCTGGTGGGAATATAAAATCGTATAACTACTTTGTAAAAGAGTTGGAAGTTTCTCAAAAGTTTAAACATACACTTAATGATTCAGACATTCTACTCCTAGGTATTTACCCAAGAGAAACAAAAATATACAACCACACAAAGACTAGGTCACAAATACTCTTAACGGCTTTATTTTAAGTAGACAAAAACCATAAATAATCCAAATGTCTAACATACATGAATGGGTAAACAAACTGTGATATACCCATTTAATGAAATACTGGTTAGCAATAATAAGGAGCTACTAATTCATGCTGTTGAATAAATCAAAAAATCATTATGTTAGATGAAAGAAGCCAGGCAAAAAAAACAAACAAAAGTAAGAAAATAATACAAATTTTATAATTCCATTCATATAAAATTCTAAAGAATAAATTAATCTATAGTGACAGAAATCAGTTCAGATATGGGAGTGCGGGAGAGATGGGTTACAAAGTGGTACAAGGAAATGTTTGTTATCCTATTTTGATGGTTTCTCAGATTTGTATACATATGTCCAAACTGATCAAATTGTACACTTTAAAAATGTGACGTTTAGTGAAATTTAATTATACTTCAGTGAAGTTGAAAGAAACCAAAACCAAAAAATAAAAAGGAATGATATTAAATCCATTTTAGGGGAGAGGTTTATAATAAAAAAGACGTTTTTAGAATAGGTTGCCTAAAGCTCATTTATTTGAGATCATTTTTCCTATAGCTTCTATCTAATAACATTTCTCCTAAAATTTATCACCTGTTAAATAATTAAATGTCTGTTCAGATATTTTTAAGGGATTTGGGAGATACCTTTTGCCATTTTAAGAAATTGTAATCAGTCTCTTTTTTTTTTTTTTTCCGTTGCGGAGCACAGGATCTGGACGCGCAGGCTCAGCGGCCATGGCTCACGGGCCTACCCACTCCGCAGCATGTGGGATCTTCCCAGACTGGGGCACGAACCCGTGTCCCCTGCATCAGCAGGCAGACTCTCAACCACTGCGCCACCAGGGGAGCCCTGTAATCAGTTTCTTTAATTTAAATTTAAACCTACTTAAATTTTAGCTTTTCTAGTAAAAAATTATTAAATTTGCAGCAGTTTAGGAATGATGCAAATTTTTCTATCTTTTTAAGTTCATCTACTTATAAAATACTTTTTCAAAATTATGGTTGAGTATACCAAAAACCAATGAATTGTATACTTTAAATGAGAGAAGAGCAAAACTTTTGTTAATACATATTTATATGAATGAGAAAACTGAGGCAGTATTCTGGAAAAAAAGACAGTAAACTTTTAAGGGCCCTGAATACCAGTCACTGTTTGTTAACATGGAAGTCATGTTTCACCCTTGAAGGTTCTTGAACAGGATAGTATCTTGATGCGGTCTTTGAGAAAATTGATCTGACAGTGGTGTGTGGAGTAGATTTGTGTTAGAAGAGATGAAAATCCTGTTAGAATGTTACTAAAATAAACTGAATGTCAAAACACAGAGTTTTAAAGTAATTAGAAGTAGCAGTAATGATAATTTTTATCAAAAGTGAGGGGAGGATAATACGAGTTTAAAACTTTGCCACTCACTGAGGAAGGGGAGTAATGAGAAATGAGGAATCAAAGAGAACTCTAACTTCTTTTCAGTATCTGGGAGGATAAAGCCTCCATTATAGAAGTTAGGGGAGAATTCAGGAATCTTACTGGTTGGAGGGCTTCAGTATTGAGTATCCTAAAATTCAGGTTCAGGCAGGATACCTAGTTATCCATCTGGCCCTACAGAAAGTGTATTCAAAGCTTTCTGGAGCGACTGTAGGTAATATTTGTCATTTTATGGCTGCTGAGCATTTGAACTCCCTGTCTATATTTAGGGAAGTAGACATAGTTTTTGTTTTACATAAAAGGCCAGGTACTTGTTCCCCCCAGGTTCTTGACTCTAGACCTCAAAGACATGTCTTAAATTTGAGCAATCAGATGCTCCCACTCAGAGTGTGAGTCTGAGTGGCTTACACAAAGAAGCTAGGAGCGTTGGTCTCATGTCGTCAGTGTAAGCACCCAGTATCTGTTCCCACTGGTGGCAGAGTGACAGGACCAGTGGCAGCATGAAAACTTGATTGGTCCTGTGGCCAGAGCTGGCTATGTCTTATTCTGGCTGGCTTTCCATGGTCCCTGATTAACTTTTTAAAAACAGCTTTACTGAAATGCAATGCACACAATATAGTAATTCACCCATTTAAAGTATACAGTTCAGTAGGTTTTAATATATTCAGAGTTTGTAAACACCATGAGCTAATTTTGCAGCATTTTCATCACCCCAAAAGAAACCTTGTACCCATTAGCAGTCAATCCACCTCCCTCCAGGCAACCACCTATCCACTTTCTGTCTCTATAAATTTTCCTATTTTGGACATTCATATAAATGGAATCACATAACATGCAGTCTTACGTGAGCAGCTTGTTTCACTTAGTATAGTGTTTTCAAAGTTCATCCATATTATAGTATGTATCAGCACTTCACTCCTTTTTATTGCTGAAAAATTTTATGGATATACCACATTTTGTTTATTCATTTATCAGTTAATGGACATTTGGATTGTTTCTACTTTTTGGATATTACAAATACCATTGCTATGAATATTTATGCATACACTTTGGTGTGGACATATTATTTCACTTCTCTTGGCTATATACCTAAAACTGGAATTGCTGAGACATATTGTAACTCCATGTTTCACATTTTGAGGAACTGTCAAACTATTTTCCAAAGTAGTTGCACCATTACCTTCTCACTAACAGTATATGAACATTCCAATTTCAACACATTCTTACTAGTGTTTGTTATTATGTATCATTTTTATTACAGCTATCCTAGTGCGTATAAAGAAGTTTCTTCAGGATTTTGCTTTACATTTCTAATGACTAATGATGTTGAGAAGCTGTTCATTTGGTTATTGGTTATTCATATATATATTCTTTGGAGAAATGCCTTTTCAAATTATTTGCCCATCTTTTTAATTGGGTTAGTTGTCTTTTTTTTATTAAGTTAAAAACCTTCATTCCTGCTTGATTTTTGAATCATGTTCGTAGTCATACTCTTTCCTTTGTCTGACCCAATATTCTCACATTAAATTGCATTTTTTGCTTAAACTGAGCCCAATGGCTATCTGCTCCTTGCAACCAAGAACCAGAGATCAAATCTACATATACATATTTAGAGTTTTTCCAAAGTGGATATTTGGTTTTTTTAACATCTTTATTAGAGTATAGTTGCTTTACAATGGTGTGTTAGTTTCTGCTTTATAACACAGTGAATCAGCTATACATAGACATATATCCCCACATCTCCTCCCTCTTGCGTCTCCCTCCCACCCTCCTTATCCCACCCCTCTAGGTGGTCACAAAGTACCGAGCTGATCTCCCTGTGCTATGCGGCTGCTTCCCACTAGCTATCTATTTTACGTTTGGTAGTGTATATATGTCCATGCCACTCTCTCTCTTCGTCCCAGCTTACCCTTCCCACTCCCTGTGTCCTCAAGTCCATTCTCTACGTCTGCATCTTTACAAAATGGATATCTGATTTAATAAAAGTACATGAGATAAATGAGGGAGATATATAAAATTTAAAGTATTAAAAAGTTAGTGGTCAGTGAATGAATAATCAGTGACTAAAATTTTTTACTATTATTCATTTTGATGATGGAGGAAAAAGGAGAAGCAGGGTAGTAGCTTGAATCATCTTTACTCAGGGGAAAAATTTAAAGAGAAGATATTACACATGAATATATGGGAGTACATAATTAGTGAAGGAAATTCCTTAAGGAGGTAGCAGAGAGATGTGGAAGAATTAGGTTTAGAAAGGAGGAGTATTCTTCCTTAGAGATAAGGAAAAATAATAATAACTTAGTGGAGGAAAGTAAAGAGATTCTGAAGTGGAGATGGTTCCCTGAGACAGTCTTCAGCAGGTGGCTGTGACATCCTCTAGATATAGGAGTAATATTATGCTAACACCAACATTCAGAGGTTGGATGGGGATGTCGAGGAGGGTAGAGAGTTGCTGAGGTAGGAATGAGGTCGCAAGTCAGAGGGAGTTAAGTTGAGAAGAATTTTCCAGCAAAAATGATATTCTAGCAGTAGTGAATTCAAGAATATTTTCTATCCTTCCACCCAAATCTCTGAATTCTTCCTTTCTTTCTCTCTTGTACCTTACTTAATAAAAACGTGTCATAAGGGAATAACACCAACGAACACTCAAACATGTAGAATGTTAAATATATATGAATCATTGCTCTGGCTCATTCTTTTGAAGTTGTTCCTTTGTGTGTTTCCCCTTTCTTCTAGTTTCAGAGTACCCATTGCAAAATGTAAATACTATGAGCAAACTAGGTATATTCCCTTTTTGGTTTGAAATGTAGTTTCTAAAAATGTCCATTTTAGTCTTAGTTTTCAGAGATGCTTTCTTTCTTTTGTCAAGTGTCTCTGACTTAAACAAAAAAGTCTAAAAGTGATTTCCATAGTGATTTATAGTGTTCTTCTCTGAGCTTCTTTCAAAATAGGTATCTCAACTCCTTACAATTGATTAACTGTAGTCTTGTACTAATAATTTCTTCATATTACAATGTTAATGAAACAAAAATCTCTAGACTACAGTAAGTCAGGTTATTTATTTTTTCTTTTGCATAATCTATTTGCCCTTTTAAAAATTCAAAGACAACCCTTTGTCATTCTCTTAAATAGCAAAAGATATGCCTGCATTTCCAACAGACTCTCTTTGTTCTTTATTTGTTTATATATTTGCCTTAAGGTACAAAATTAAAAGCATACCTAAATGAAAATATCACGGATAGAAAGAGAACACATGAGATTTAAAAGACAGTGATCAAATTACTTTTCAAGGTAGAAAAGTGTTACATTTCACATTTCTGTGAAGTTGGGGGTTTTACATCCTACTGAACTCTTCAGCTGAAGTTAGCACTCCAGGGGATTTCAAATCAGTTCAAAGTGACATAGTAAAGAGAAAAAGAAAAAGAAAAAGAAATGAGTGAAATTCCTTCAGTTCAATTTCATTGTTTAGCATTTTAAAGTTTCCATCTATTCTCTTCATTAAAGCCCTGGTTTCATTGGGTTTATGGATTTGTCTGAAGCCAGGAATGTGTCCAAATTCACAGCAAGCATTTATGTATCCAATTAAATCAAGAAGCTTAATTGAGAAATTTTCTTTCAATTCAGAAACAACCTAAAGCCTATCCAAAAGTAGACATAATCTATGTATAACCAATAACATTTTATTTGGCACATGGAAATGAAGAACAAACTGGGGGCTGGGAGTTTGTGGACCTGGGGCTCTCATCCCAGCTCTTCCATTAGCCAGTATTTGGCCTTCCATAATCATTTTACCTTTCTGAATCTTAATGTCATCTGCTATAAAATAAGAACACTTAATGATATTGGATATTTATTCTATTTCTAAAATTTTATTGATCTACTCAGAAAAAAATTTTAATGTTTACTTCTTTGGGATATTTATATGAAATATGGTATTTACTGTATATAGTCTGTTAAGTGCCTATAATGATAGCATATAATGTTTATTACGTATATATATATATATGGCATATATAATACATATATACATATATAAAGAATATTTCCATTTTTTAGAATTATACAAATTAATTACCACCTCAAAATCTAGCTATTTTACCAGAAGATAGTAATGCTTCATAACTGATACCTTGTTAGTAACCAAAAAGTAAAATCATCACTACTATTTTTTATATGAAGAAGCAATTTTTCACACTGTAATTTTTTTAGAGTGCATCAGTTGAACTTAAAATTGTGCCTCTTTGCTTGCTAGTAGGTCATTGTTCTAATATGTACTACAAAATTCCAGAGTTTTTAAATAATATGACTTTCATTTGCCCATTACCACATGTCCAATTAATGTCTACCCACACTCTAATTTATCAGTGAGTAGGGAAGTAATGCTATTTTTAATAATTTGTCCTATTCTTCCCTGAAATAATAATTCTAGAAATACAAAAGATAAGTTAATACTGGGAAGTTGTATATAATGTGAAGGTCCAAGCTGGAAATTAGGAAGAAATTTCAAACAAAGTATTTAGCAGGATTTTTCCTCTTCTTAAATCTCCTGCTCCCTAATATTGAGTGAATATTTACTCTAATATTATTTACTCTAATTTTTAAACATATGACTGATATTGTTCTTAAGAAAAAGCAGAATGGGAATTAGCCTGTGAAGTATTATAAAGAATTCTAAAAGCCCTTAGCTGAATATCATTCTACCATATTAAAAGACTTTTATTGATGTCTTAAATTCTACCACTGAATCTTCAATTTAGGGCAAAATTAAAAGTATTTTTCTAAAATGGGCAGAAGACCTAAATAGACATTTCTCCAAAGAACAAATACAAATGGCCAATAGGCACATGAAAAGATGCTCAATATCACTAATTATTAGAGAAATGCAAATCAAAACTACAATGAGGTATCACCTCACACTGGTCAGAATGGACATCATTAAAACCTCTACAGGGCTTCCCTGGTGGTGCAGTGGTTAAGAATCCGCCTGCCAGTGTAGAGGACACGGGTTCGATCTCTGGTCCGGGAAGATCCCACATGCTGCAGAGCAACTAAGCCTGTGTGCCACAGCTACTGAGCCTGCGCTCTAGAACCCGTGAGCCACAACTACTGAGCCCATGTGCCACAACTACTGAAGCACAGGTGCCTAGAGCCCATGCTCCATAACAAGAGAAGCCACTGCAATGATAAGCCTGTGCACCTCAATGAAGAGTAGCCCCCACTCGCCGCAACTAGAGAAAGCCCACGTGCAGCAACGAAGACCCAATGTAGCGAAAAATAATAAATAAAATAAATAAATTTTAAAAAAAAACCTCTATAAATAACAAATGCTGGAGAGGATGTGGGAAAAAGGGAACCCTCCTACACTGTAGGTGGGAATGTAAGTTGGTACAGCCACTATGGAAAACAGTATGGAGGTTCCTCAGAAAACTAAAAATAGAATTACCATATGATCCAGCATTCCCACTCCTGGGCATATATCCAGACAAAACTCTAATCCAAAAAGATACATGCACCCTGTATTTATAGCAGCGCTATTCACAATAGCCAAGACATGGAAACAACCTAAATCTCCATTGATAAATGAATGGATCAAGAAGATGTGGTACATATATACAATGGAATACTACCGAGCCATAAAAAAGAAGGAAATAATTCCATTTGCACCAACGTGGATGCAACTAGAGATTATCATACTAAGTGAAGTAAGTCAGAAAGAGAAAGACAAATACCATATGATATCACTTATAATGTGGAATCTAAAATATGACACAAATGAACCTATCTACAAAACAGAAACAGACTCATAGACATAGAGAACAGACTTGTGGTTGCCAAGGGAGAGGAAGTTGGGTGAGGGATGGAGTGGGAGGTTGGGGTTAGCAGATGTAAGCTTTTATGTATAGAATGGATAAACAACATGGTTCTACTATAGAGCACAGAGAACTATATTCAGTATCCTGTGATAAACCGCAATGGAAAAGAATATTAAAAAAAGAATGTATAGATATGTATAACTTAATCACTTTGCTGTACAGCAGAAATTAACACAATCTAAATCAACTGTACTTCAATAAAAATATTTTTCTATTCAAAAGCATATATCACAGAGGAAATAATACTTCAAAATGTAGCATTTATGCCAACCTAATGTAAATGACATTGTGACATTCTTTCTCAAATGTCAACTAGTTAGCAATAGCTAAATGTGGTATCCCAGAGAAGTAATTTTTAAGTGCTCCTTCATGGGAACTTAAAAGTTCCAAAATGTGTCTCAGGACTTCAAAAAAGACATCTCTACCTATATTTCTTCTAAAACTTTGGTTTGGACATTTGAAAAGCCATTGGATTAGAAGATGGAATATAAGTTTTGAAATTGGTATAATACTAACAGAGGAAAAAGCACCCATGGGAATGGGTATAGGAAGGGAAGGATAGGGGAGAAGAGGCCTCAACAAATAAGGAAACAATGTGATAAAATGATGAATGGAACAAAGGTCAGTAGAGCAAGGAGTTGGAGAAAGGATATTAAAATTGATCTTGGAAATCTAAAATGTACTTTACAAATTTGCTTATGTTTGCACATACAAAAGTATCAAATAATATTGCACTGTCACTCTCCCAATGATAATTATGCTCACTAAAGACTAAGAACAACTGTTCTAGTCTGTGTTACAAAATCGTATAACATGAAAATTGCTTCACAATCACAAACTGGCCATTTAAAATTAGTTTAGAGATGGACAATACTTCAGCGTACTTTTCAATTAGCCTCAAGTCTAACCCAGCTCACATGTATGGTAGGGTCTCCACATTTTATTAAGTCTAACTGAAATATAGGATTTCTATTTACATAACTAAATCACTGTCAATATCACTAAATCACTAAGTCAGTAGAAATTTTTACTGTGCTTTTACTTATCTAGTGTGTAAGAAAAATAAATACATTAAAATTTATGCTCTTAATTGTTTTACTGTTTCATTCAAGAGCATTTACTGAGCACTTAATATTGGTTATAAATAAGGCAAGTTTTAATCTCTAGGAACAAAGATGAGTGAGTGTGGGGGCTTTTTCCTGTTTGTTTTTGTTTTTTTGCCCCAAGAAGTTTTCAGTCCAATTGACATAAACAGGAAAATAAATAATCACAATGTGGTGTATGATTTATATTTCTATTACATCCTCTAAATCTGAGTCAAAAGACAGCAATGCTTAATTAATATGCCATTGATAACATGGTGAGTGCTAAAAGACATGGCTTATTCTACCACATTTGGTTTCATAACCGAGAATTTAAAGCACATGATTACAGGCTGTGTTTTTCTGTCGTACCAGGAGAACTGATTTGAATGTCTAAGTGTGAGAAGAAAGATGAATTGTCTCTTTTACAAGATAAAGAGGCATTGTAAAACCTAGATTTTTGCTTTTGTCTTTCAATTTTTCAACTTAAGTCAGTAAGAAATGTGCATCTTATATTCAGTAGTGTGCATAATAATAAGGCAATGTACAGTTTTAGTTCTGTGGTTCTCAATCAGGATGGTTCAGCCCCAGAGGAGATATATGGCAATGCCTGGGGACATTTTTGGTTATCACACTAGGCGGAAAATTACAAGAATCTAGTGAGTATAGAGAAGGGATAAGGCTAAACATCCTACAATGCACATGATCTCCCAACAATAAGAATTATCTTCCAAAATGTTAATAGTACTGCCATTAAGAAACCTTGCTCTAGTTAAACTTACCTAGCACTAAGGTTTCAGGGGCTGGACCTAATATCAGTGGAAAACAAAAAACACGAGTAAAAACACAAAACAAAAACAAGAACAAAAACCTACAATTATAGAGTTTATAATCTATTTAAAGGAGACAGAAAATTAAATAAATAAGTGAAATAAATGCCACGATGTTGATTATTATAAGGCTCAGAGCTATGTCTGGCTCATCTATAGTGACTATAGGTTTTTTATGGAAGACATTTTTTGTATTAGCCTCATTTGTAACTCAGGTTTTCTATCTCTACTGGTTTTTTTTCCCCTCTTTCTCATCACTTTTAAGTTTATGAACTTGTTTCTAAGCTGAAAGTCAAAGAATAGATAAATCAATCAATTAAAAATGCAACACAATGTTGAAATTGGACTGTTTCTAATTAGTTTCAATTAAGTCCCAAAGGCTGAGGATGTAGCAAGCACCCCCAGGTTTCCAAGTGAGAGAGTAGACCATTATGCAAAAAAATGCCAAGGAGGTATCTCAGAAACTAGTGTTGTGAGCATCAGCCTAGCATTCATCTCAAAAGTATAAAATGGTTGAGGTTGAAGAAGTGGCCTAAGGATCACTTAAAATCATACCCAATAAAGGAAAGCTTCCTAACAGGCCAGGCTACCTCAGCAGAAAGATATTTTAGGCACCAAGCAAGGGAGTTATTTTGAGAAATAATTTGGAGTGCTTAAGCATTTTCTCTCCCCTATTATGGGGAGGGAGCTCTTCCCTCACACCTCATGCCAAGGAAGAGAGGCTGTATGGCATCGCTCTGACAGCTTGATATATATCCCATGGAGTGTGATGGGGCATAGGGGCTGGTTTTCAATTCAGTGTTGGAGAGCAATGAAAATGAAAGGCTCTGACTGGACTACCTGCGTAGCAAGAGAATTCACAGAAGTGACCCTGACAGATCAAGCCACTACCCTACTGTAGGCTCCTCAGAATTGTGTATTTCCTGTGGACCGAATGTGGTCCTTGTATCAGGGAGCTAGCATAGGAGCCACTTTAAAAGACCCTTAAAAATGCTGGCAACTTGTAAAACTGGCCAGCTGGAAGAGACATAAGGTATACAGATGGTTTTACTTGCTAGAACAGTCATATTCTAAAGTTAGTATACCCTGGCAGGTATTCAAAACTGACTGTTTGTATCATGTTGTGCTTTCATAGGTTTCTCAAAGACCCTCCTACTGAGAATAAGTAACTGCTACTCCCTAAATGAGGGCAAAGCCATTCTACCAGCCAGCTGCTACCTGCCCCCCCTCAGCTCCTGCGTCCTGTAGCACTCTGCAGGCCTCCCTCCATTCACACCTCAGGGCTGTTGCATGAAGTCCACCAGGATAGGGTCCATTTTAAATTGACACCAGAACCACCACTTCCAAATCGGCCCTTTTATATCCTCTTATATGATTAAAACTAGCGTTTGAACCATCTCCACTGAAAATCTTGCATAATTGTCCTTGTAACTCACTTAAGAATACGAGTGAAGATACCACCTATAGGTTTGTTTTTAGACTTTGGACCTCAGCTGAAGCTGAGGCAGAAAGAATTTCGTTTTTAAATTGTGTTAATAAAAAAACAAATCAGGATATTCAAAGTATCAGTGGAGAAGTGACTTAACAGCATAGAGACGCTATGAAAGAAAAAGTCGACAAAGCTTGGATATGGGGAAAAAAGGATAATTAAGAGTCAAGCATGAATTTAAGGAATAAGTTTGTGTGTTAAAGGAAATGATGGTGAGATTTCTCCCCAAGATTACCACTAAAATGCAGCGAAGAATTTAAAAGTTAATAACATATAAAGACAAAGAGGGTGGGACAGAAGACAGTAGTAAATGTTATGATTATTCTGCAAAAGCAGGAGGTTCCCTACCCAAGGTTTGGTTTGGATGTTGAGACTGATGACACTACATACTCACCAAGAAGGAATGAAAAGATTTACTACTTACATAACTGAAGTCTCTGGGGAGATCAGGGTAGGCCTCTCAAGCACGGCTGAAATGGCTTGAGAGAGTAAGGAAAGGAGACTGGCCTGGGTTTTTACTGGGGTTAGGATGTGGAAACAGAGGGAGAGTTCTCACACACATGGGCAGAGACTTGCGAGGTGTGAATCATCTGCTGATACCAGAAGAGGGAGCACCCAGGCTTTCTTTCAGTTTGCCGAGATATGTGATACAAGAGGTATAGGAAGGGATGAGGTTTAAAAGCTGTCAGCAGTCAATAATCAAACAATGAAGTCTGTCTACTCATTACAATAAACATATTTCAACAAATTTTTGAAACAGAGAGAATAGTTGGAAGAATAGCAAATAGCTGAGGAGGGAAAAGTAGAGCCATCTTCAAGCAGAGGCAGGAAATTCTAATTAAAAGTGAGGGTATTTGTAATACAGAAATCCTGAGAGGCACAGAGCTAGGACTACTGAGCTGGAGTGAGATTTATACTTTTTAGTTATCAACTTAATGGGAGCCAAGGATCAGTGAGGTAAAGTTTTCAAAATGCAGAAGGGAAATGATTTCTCAATTATTAATTATGTGTGAGAGCAGAATAAAGGTCATTTTCAGACATTCAAGGTAAAACAATTTATTTGCCATGATGACTTTTCTTAGGAAATGACTAGAAGATGTGCTACAGTTGATCTAAACGAAAAACAAAGAGCGGTCAATGGCAAAATTGGTTTTCTGGCTCAGAAAAGCAACAAATTCTTTTTTTTTTTTAAACATCTTTATTGGAGTATAATTGCTTTACAATGGTGTGTTAGTTTCTGCTTTACAACAAAGTGAATCAGCTATACATATATCTGCATATCTCCTCCGTCTTGCGTCTCCCTCCCACCCTCCCTATCCCACACCTCTAGGGGGTCACAAAGGACTGAGCTGATCTCCCTGTGCTATGCAGCTGCTTCCCATTAGCTATCTATTTTACATTTGGTAGTGTATATATGTCCATGCCCCTCTCTCACTTCGTCTGAGCTTCCCCTTCCCCCTCCCCGTGTCCTAAAGTCCAATCGCTACATCTGCGTCTTTATTCCTGTCCTGCTCCTAGTTTCTTCAGAACCTTTTTTTTTCTTTTTAGATTCCATATATATGTGTTAGCATACGGTATTTGTTTTTCTCTTTCTGACTTACTTCACTCTGTATGACAGACTCTAGGTCCATCTACCTCACTACAAATAACTCAATTTCGTTTAATATTCCATTGTATATATGTGACACATCTTTATCCATTCATCTGTCGAGGGACACTTAGGTTGCTTCCATGTCCTGGCTATTGTAAATAGAACTGCAATGAACATTGTGGTATATGACTCTTTTTGAATTACGGTTTTCTCAGGGTATATGCCCAGCAGTGGGACTGCTGGGTTGTATGGTAGTTCTATTTTTAGTTTTTTAAGTAGCCTCCATACTGTTCTGCATAGTGGCTATATCAATTTACATTCCCACCAACAGTGCAAGAGGGTTCCCTTTTTCTGCACACCCTCTCTAGCATTTATTGTTTGTAGATTTTTTGATGATGGCCATTTTGACTGGTGTGAGGTGATAGCTCATTGTAGTTTTGATTTGCATTTCTCTAATGATTAGTGATGTTGAGCATCCTTTCATGTGTTTGTTGCCAATCTGCATATCTTCTTTGGAGAAATGTCTACTTAGGTCTTCTGCTCATTTTTGGATTGGGTTGGGTTTCTTTTTGGATATTGAGCTGCATGTGCTGCTTGTAAATTTTGGAGATTAATCCTTTGTCAATAAGCAACACATTCTGATTTGAGCTGAAAGAAGTACTCCAAGAAATAAAAGGAGGAGGAAGAAGAAAGAGAGGGAAAAGAGAGAGGAGGAGGAGAAAAACAGAAGGAAGGAAGGCAGGAAGGCAGGAAGGCAGGAAGGCAGGAAGGAAACAAGGAAGGGGGAGGGAGGGAGAAAGGGAAGGAAGGAAGGAAGGGAGGGTAAAACCAAGACTGATGTGCTTGTGCATTTTCCAGTTATTTAATGTATATACTGGAACATATGGGGAAATAGTGATATTACATAGAAAACTAAGAAAAAAAATCTTAAGAAATTATCATCAACAGGAAAAAGTTCCATGAGATAGGAAATGGAATTATAGTACACTGTCTGATTCAATAGTGAAAACACAGTCTCATAGCAATATAAACATTGACGGTTAACCTAAATTATAATGTAATTATAAAGGAAAGATGGAAGGAGAAGAAATAGGAGTATGGTGTGTAAGTATGGCAAATCCTCAGCTACCATATTAGAGTGTCAGTCGATTTAAAAATGCATCACTGAAACAGCCTAACAGTTAGAAATATGAATGCAAATGATAAGACATATAAAAATATTAGAAAGTGGTTCTGTGAGAGCAGAAAGACCCTTAAAAATTTAATCTCTTTAGTATTCTTTGACACTTTAATTATAGACATGTATTACTTTGAAGAAAATGACTTTAACAATTAGAAATATAAAGTCAAATGAACATGAAAGGAAAAGATGGGCTGAGTTTTAAACATGTGGAGTGTGAGATGATGGCATTCTATAGCTTTCAAATTATTACTTGTTGATTTAGTATTCAGGCTGGATGGAATCAGAGTGGAGATCAAATACTTGAGTCTTAGATTAGAGACAATATCTCAATCAGAGAAGCCAATTGTTCAAGGAACAGTTTCATCTTATGTACAAAGAAACCAGTAACACATATAGAAAAAAAAAAAACAGAATATGCCACTAAATTATAGAGAGTTTGAATTCCTCTACAAATATAAATTTCTATATTCCTTTCATTCACATGCTTCTCTGTTTTTCTGGAATTTCAATAATTTCCTACCACCTTTTACTATGAAAAGACTATTCATGAAAAAAATCAAATAAAAAATTCTCATCCCAAGAAGAAACCATTAGCAAGAATATTTTAAACAAGCAAAAGCAAATGCCTGGGAAGCGTGTAGGTATTACACCTGTCATAACTCCAGTGTGAGTGGGGTAGATATTGTTTTGTTCCTATTAAAGTAGCCATATGTTATAGCTAAATTTAAGTAGTGAAAGTTATACTGTTTAACGATTATATCTATTTTTTCATTGGCTAACACAAGGGATTGAAATGACACATTATAAATTTTCCTTAAGATTAAAAACAGAAATGCCATGTTCTTCCACAGGAGTTGAACGTTAACATAAATCATAATAACAAATAAACACTTTTTAATGGCTTCTATTTCCTTTCATAAGCTTATAAAACACTAATCAAAGAAACTCTACAACAGTGAACTCAAAACAGAAGCAATGACCCCATTGAAGTCCTTGTGAGGATTTCAGAATGAGGAGAAATTCACATCCCTTCCATTCTCTCACTATCCAGGAAAACTGTTTCATAATAAATAATCTCACAAGAATTTCATAATTATGAACATATGCTTGGCGTCTTCAAAGTCTATAGGTCTTTCAATGTTTAAATTAAAGAGAGACAAAAATGCAGGGAATGCCCATCTTCTAGTCACAGAAAGAAAAATTGTGAAGAATACCTATGTAAACATACGAAGAAAGACTTTTTAAAGCATACTTCTAATTATTCCCTTAGAGCAAATGCTGCAAATTGAAACTGGATTTTAGAAAAAGATACCTTCAAGACAAAATCTTTAGAAATAATTTGCTGAATTATACTCCACCAACAGTTTCTCTTCCCAAACTTGAAGAATTTTTTTTAATTTATGTTTGCAAATTTATTAGGAAAAATATGATGTTGCCCATTTATTTAATCTTTTATTATTAAAGTTGACTATTTTTATATATGTATTTCTTTTTTTATTTATTCTTTTTGAATTCCACATTCATATCCAATTTTATTTATTAGTAATAGTTTTCTATATTGATGACAATAACACTTTGTAACATGTTACAAATATTTTCACATTTTCAATCTTGATTTATTTTAATTGATCAAGTTACAGTGGTAATAATCCTGTCACCTGCATATATTTATTAAAAGATGAAAAGAAAATTCAAAGTTCAAATAAAAGGCCATACAATGCTATTTAGTTTTCTTTTTGAGCTGTGTTCTATGTCACAAATGTATTAAAGAAGAAACTCTAAGCTAAAAATTCTATTAAAAGACAGAGAACTGGAAATGACATCACTCTTTTCAATCAGTTAGCTAGAGTCTCATCTTTTAATTTTTTTAGCACTACTTCTGATTAAATTGGTTAAACCATGTGAGTCCAATTCATCTGCTTTGGGATGTGATAATTCTTCTCAGAGTACTATAAATATGACAAAAATAACTTTCATTTTTTACAAGTTTTTCCAAATTATCCTAAGTATGATATTTAATAATTCACAAGTTAACAGTGCCACTGTTCGTGAATTATGTTGCTTAGTTAATTGGAATTCTTTAGAGGAATGTTAATCATTTTCATGCTTGTAGTCACAGATTAGAAACTTTATATATCTATGTGCCACAAAGCAATATCCTAGACTTCCAGGCAACTAGAATTCTGGGAATAAATAAGTTAACTACAAAATCAGAACCTTAAAATGGAGGAGTTCCAAACATTAGACAAATACAATTGTGCTAGCTGAATATTCATATTGGCTTGCTTATTTCTTTAATTTGGATGAGAATCTCTTTGCCAGTGCTATGATTTTATTCACTAACATTTTTACGATGGGTAGGGGATGCTAGCAATAGGTAGTGAAACACATACAAGGACTAAATATCTGGTCTAAGGTCACACAGAACTGTAGCTTCGAGAGTTGAACCCAAGTGTCTTAACACCATTCTGAATTGTAGGCCCTCTATGCTGATCTCCCATGTTCCCATTCAGAGTATTATTAAAAAACACATTATCCACTATTATTGCTCCATCTACCATTTTATATAGATATTAAATGGAAAAATGTTTTTCTTTTGGAAAGAGGAGGTATCAGAGATTCACAGTACTACTGTTACCAAGGCTGTGGCCCCAGAATCATACCCCTGCCCCTCACTCAAATAGAAACCAATTACTCTTATCTAAGTTTCAGCAGGAAGCTGCAAAGAGAAGAAAACAGGAACCGGTTAGAACCAACTAGGCCCAAGATGGCAGAGGATTTGACTTCCAGTAGAACTTGAGCCTCATTATAGGCTCATTATAAAGCATCAGCATGCTGACACTCCCACTAGCAACCTGACAGTTGACAATTGCCGTGACAACAACCAGAGAAGCCTAAACAAGGACTGAAAAGGAGAGTGCATCAGTTCAGGGTCCAAACCACACCCCTGGTTTCAGAAAACTCATGAATATCCTTCCACTCTTTCTAGTTCCCTCCCTTTTACCTTGACCCTCCTCTATATTTGGTGTCTCCACCCAAATGGGGTTGAGAAGTCGATCTGGGAACTAGGTTCCTGCTTCTCCATTCTTCAGCCACTGAATAAAGCTTGTGCTCTTCCAGTCTCAGCATCGGTTTCGTTACTGGCTGAGTGGATTTGATCAGAAAAAGAACCTTCCTGGCCAAGACTGGGGTCTCGCGCCAGGCTAGGACCCTGCCATGGGTTCAGTTGACCAATTCAGTAACACAATCATAGAATTATTGCATGAATTTCTGATGTATTTCCTATTCTTCAATATAATTAGTTTATAGTCTTAATTTTCTGTGTCAATGCTAAAAAACGATGCTAGCATTGTGTCCCAATAAAATGTCACATCTGTGGAAGTTAAATTTAAGAAACGGATGATAAAAGTCTGATATCCCGGGCTTCCCTGGTGGCGCAGTGGTTGAGAGTCCGCCTGCCGATGCAGGGGACACGGGTTCGTGCCCCAGTCCGGGAGGATCCCTCATGCTGCGGAGCGGCTGGGCCCGTGAGCCATGGCCGCTGAGCCTGCGCGTCCGGAGCCTGTGCTCCGCAACGGGAGAGGCCACAGCAGCGAGAGGCCCACGTACCGCAAAAAAAAAAAAAAAAAAAAAAAGAAGTCTGATATCCTTTTCTCCTATTGCAGACACAAAGGAAAAATATATGGTGCTATACTATTTCTGTTGTAGGAGAGAAAAGCAGAATATAGGTAATTGGAACAGACACTTTCAGGAAAACAGAAACAATAAATGCTCAGACTGCAGGCAACTTCAACCACCTTATCCCACTGTTTGAATTGCCATGAACATTAATGCTAAAAACAGGATGCCATCAGGATAACAACTCAAATAGAGAGGTGAAGTCAAATAAAGAGCAATGGCTTTACTTAAAAATTGTCTCCAAATTGATTTAAAAGTAAGAAAAAATGTTTTCTTCCTTCCTCCCTTTCTATCTTCCTTAATTTGTTTTTTTCTTATTTGCAATAATACCAGATCATCAATATCTCCATTGTAAGGCTGTAGATTTTGGAGGCTGTTTTCCAACAGGGGGAAAAACTAATTTAAAAAATAGTTAAATAGGGCAAAGAAAAAGAGGTAGCCAATCACCAAAGTACAGTAGGCTCTTAGGTTGAAGAAGAAATGCTTTACTGAATGGTACACTTTGGTACACTTTGCTGGAGTTTCATATTCCTAAATTCCCAGTAAAGGAAAGCATAAACCACATTATCTGATATGCAAGTTTTGTTACATATTTTTTTCCTTTATAAGGGTGATATAAACATGTTTCATAGTATTAGAAATTGAGAAAAACAAGAATAATATCATAATGTCCTGAGCTGAAATAACTACTTTTTCATTTCCTTGTGTTAACCTTTATGCCTTTGCTATTTTGTAATTGCTGTAATCACAGAATATGTCCAATTTGCTATTCAACCTTTGTATATCCTAGGACAAGAATTATCCATTATATTTTCTTCAGAGTCAACATTTGGGATATGTAATATTTCTTCTCATTAATATCTGACACTTTATATCTTGCCATTTTATTTAAGTTGTTAGAATAATACTGCATTAAATATCTGCAAGGCATATAACTTTCTACATAGCTTAGATTATATTCTGAAAAATAGATTTACTAGGTCTAAAAATGTATAAATATATTATGACTTTTGATGAATACTGACAAATTGCTTCCTGAAAATATGATGTTGATTTTGAGTGCCAATAGCAGTGACTAGAATTTATTACACTTTTTCCAGCGTTGATATAATTTTTGTTTTGTTTTTGTATTTTATTATTTATTTTTAATTGATTAATTAATGAGACTCTACTTTTTAGAGCAATATAATTTTTTATACTGATTATTTAGTAAACTACATTTTCTTCTGTCACTATGAGCAGGATTGAATTTATTTATATCTGACTTTCTAATATTGATGGAATTTGCTCACATTTTTTCTTTTGCACTTCTGTTTTCTTTTTGTACTTTTATTCTTCTTATCTACTCATATTTCATCATCCATCTATTGCAGATGCATTATATTTTCTTACACATTTGAGTGGAACAGACATAAGCACATACACACACACACATCCCTTATCTCATATATTTTGTAATATTTCCCAGAATCTTGTTTCCTCTTTTATTCTCATTACTCAAATTCTTCTACCTTTCCTTGACTATTTCTTCCAAGATTTGCCAAACTGCATTGTTTCACAGATTTCTAGCACAGGGTCTGACTAGTAGAAAATATACATAATAAGTGAATGGAGCTTGGAAATTTCTTCACTGGTTGTGGCCCACAGTTTACCCAGTGACTGGTAAGAAATGAGATAAAGTTATTGAGCAGCTTCTGAGGGTTTGGGGCAAGTTGCCCACACTATCACTTCCAATAATTTCAATAATCAACCAAACAAAAGTTTTGTAAAGATGTGACAGATCAGTTACAGACTGACTTTTAGATTAAGTATAAATGTAATTCCTAGAATATTAGGAAAGACATCCTCATCCAAAAATGCATCTGATATCCTAGTTAAATTAGCTTCATTAAAGATAAACTCCTTTATTTCATAGATATACAGATACATATACATATAGAGAGATATATAATCTTAAAAGTATATGTATATGCCTCTGCAAGTGGTAGCATTCATCCTATTTCTAACTGTCAAAGTCAATTTATCCTCTAAGATCAGATCAAGCATACACAGATTATCAAAACTATAAATGTTCTTCTACTTTATTTGTTTATTTTTTTGAATTCAAGAAATGGTAACTCTACTAAAGAAGTCTTTTCTCACTTAATATATGACTGGGTTTTAATCTAATAATTTTATAGTTTTAAAATATTACTTTAAACATTTAATTCATATTTTTATTCATTTATTAATTACATTTTCTATTTGCCAGTCCCTATCAACTTATTTCTATAAAGTTATATACAGTACAGACTGGTATTGTAATATAATGTGATTTTTCTCTTGTTAATGTGCTAAAAGGATTAATAGTTACTGAGGATTGAATTATCCTTATTTTATTTAAATAAAGCCTACTTGGTCATGGTATTATTTTAATAAACTGTTAGATTTAATTTGCAAGTTACTTTTTAGTTTTTTTGCATTGATATTTTTTCATATATTGATAGATATCAAGCAATCGTGCTTCACATAAAATCAAGCTATTTATTGAATAATCCACTTTTTCTGACTGGTTTAAAATGCAATCTCCATCATGTGTGCATTTCCATATATACATGAATTTGTTTTGAACTCTACTCTCTTTCATTTATCTACTCTCTAACAAAGCTTTAGAGAATGTATTGATCTCACCGAATAGGACATTTCTCTTGTTCTTTTCATTTTCAAGATATATCTATTCTTTGGCACTTTCCTCTTCCATTTGAACTGTGAAATTAGATTGCCAAATTTCAATATCCTAGTGTGACTTAAACTGATACTGAATTGAATTTAACGTGTGAAGAGAATTTGTGTCTTTACAATATTGACTCTCCTCATTTAAGAATATAGCAGGTATGTATTTACTGAGATCTTGTTTGTCCTCTTCAGTTTTCCTGGAATTTTTTTTTTAATTGATGTATAGTTGATTTATAATATTGTGTCAGTTTCAGGTGTACAGCAAAGTGATTCCGTTTTATATATATATATTTTTTTTTAAATTTTAGATTATTTTACTTAGGTTATTACAAGATATAAATTATAGTTCCATGTGTTATATACATATATCCTTGTTGCTTATCTATTTCATGTCCTCTATAGTAGTTTGTGTCTGTTAATCCCATACTCCTAATTTATCTCTCCTCCCACCTTTCCCCTTTGGTAACCATAAATTTGTTTCCTACGTCTGAGTCTGTTTCTGTTTTGTATATAGATTCATTTATATTACTTTTTTAGATTCCACATATAAATGATATCCTATATTATTGTCTTTCTCTGTCTGACTTACTTCACTTAGTATGACTTCTCCTGGTCCTTCAATGTTGCGGCAAATGGCAATATTTCATTCTTTTTATGGCTGAGTAATTAATATGCCATTTTGTATATAGACCACCTCTTAAACAAAATCATCTGTTGATGGGCACTTGGGTTGTTCCAATTTGTCTATCGTAAAAAGTACTGCTATGAACATTAGGGTGCATGTACCTTTTCTAATTAGAGTTTTCATCTTTTCAAGACATATGCCCAGAAGTGGGATTGCTGGATCATATGGTAACTCGAATTTTAGTTTTTTAAGGAACCTCCATACTGTTTTCCATAGTGGCTGCACCAATTTACATTCCCACCAATAATGTAGGAGGGTTCCCTTTTCTCCACACCCTCTCCAGCTTTTATTATTTGTAGACCTTTGGATGATAGCCATTCTGACTGGTGTGAAGTGATATCTCATTGTGATTTTGATTTGCATTTCTCTAATAATTAATGATGTTGAGCAGCTTTTCATGTGCCTGTTGACAATCTGTGTGTTTTCTTTGGAGAAATGTCTATTTAGGTCTTCTGTCCATTTTTCAGTTGGGTACTTTGTTTTATTGAGTTGTACGAGCTGTTTGTATAGTTTGGATATTAATCCCTTGTTGGTTGCATTGTTTGCAAATGTTTTCTTCCAGTCTGCAGGTTGTCTTTCATTTTGCTGATGGTTTCCTTTGCTGTGCAAAAGCTTTTAAGTTTGACTAGGTCCCATTTGCTTATTTTTGTTTTTATTTCTTTTGTTTTGGGAGGCTAATCTAAGAAAATCTTGCTACGATTTATGTCAGAGAATGTTTTACCTATGCTCTCTCCTAGGAGTTTTATGGTATCATGTCTTGTATTTTGGTCTCAAACCATTCTGAGTTTATTTTTGTTTATGGTGTTAGGGAGTGTTCTAACTTCATTGATTTATGTAGGTGTCCAGCTTTCCCAAGAGCATTTGTTGAAGAAACTGTCTTTTCTCCATTGTATATTCTTGCCTCCTTTGTCATAGATTCATTGATCGTAGGTATATGGGTTTATTTCTGCACTTTCTTTTCTGCTCCACTGATCTATATGTCTGTTTTTGTGCCAATACCACGCTGTTTTGATTACTGTAGCTTTGTAGTATTGTCTGAAGTCTGCAAGGGTTATGCTTCCAGCTTTGTTCTTCTTCCTCATGGTTGCTCTGGCAATTTGGGGTCTTTTGTGGTTCTACATAAATTTTGGTATTATTTGTTCTAATTTTGAGAAAAATGTCATGGGTATTTTGATAGGGATTGCATTAAGTCTGTAGATTGCTTTGGGTAGCATGGCCATTTTAACAATATTAATTCTTCCAATCCAAGAGCATGGGATATCTTTCAATTTCTTTGAATCATTTTCAATCTCCTTTTATAGTTGTCAGCATATAGGTCTTTCACCTCCTTGGTTAAGTTCATTCCTAGGTGGTTTGTTTTTTTGTTTTTGTTTTTTTGTTTGGATGTAATTTAAGTGGGATTTTTTTTTAGCTTTCTTTTTGATATTTCATTGTTAATGTAAAGAAATACAACAGATTTCTGTATATTAATCTTGTGTCCTGCTACCTTTCTGAATTCATTTATTAGTTCTACTAGTTTTTGTGTGGAGCCTTTACAGTTCTCTATATTGAATATCATGTTATCTGAAAATAGTGACAATTCTACTTCTTCCCTTCCAATTTGAATACCTTTTCTTTCTCTTTTTGTCTGTTGTCTGTGGCTAGGACTTCCAATACTATGTTGAATAGAAGTGGTGATGGGGGCATCCTGTCTTGTTCCTGAATTCAGCAAGAAGGCTTTCAGCTTTGCACCACTGAGTATTATGTTGGCTGTGGGTTTGTTGTAAATGGCTTTTATTATGTTGAGATATGTTTCCTCTATACCCACTTTGGTGAGAGTTTTTATCATATATTGATGTTGAATTTTGTCAAATGCTTTTTGTGCATCTATTGAGATGATCATATGGTTTTTTTCTTTCCTTTAGGTAATGTGGTGTAACACACTTATTGATTTGCATATGCTGAGCCATCCTTGTGACCCTGGAATAAATCCAGCTTGATCACGGTGTTCATCCTTCTTATATATTGGATGTGATATGCTAATATTTTGTTGAGGATTTTTGCATCTACACTCATCAAAGATGAGTAATTTTCTTTTTTCGTAGTGTCTTTGTCTAGTTTGGGTATCAGGGTGATGGTAACTTCATAGAATGAATTTGGGAGTGTTCGCTCCTGTTCAATCTTTTGGAATAGTTTGAGAAGGATAGGTATAACTTCTTCTTTGTATGTTTGGTGAATTCCAGTTTGGGGGGAATCTTGTGCATTGTTCAAGAGGCTTGCAACAAATTTCATTGTCTTATTGAGTATTTTGAAGGGTATCTTTCTATATGAAATTTTCGAATTAGCTATTGCTGAAGTAAAGACAGTTATATTTTTAATAATATTGAATTCATGTCCATTCATCTTAAAAACTCTCCTAGTAGTTCATATAGCTTTTCAATAGAATCTCATAGGTATCCTTGGTAGATAAACATATTGATTGTGAATAGTGACTTTTGTCATTTCCTTTCCAATATCTTATACATAATATTGATTTTTCTTCTCTTATTCAATTGCTTGGATCACATTCTTGATTTTAATAAAGTTTTCCAAATTCATACTATTATGTTAGACATCATCCATAGGTTTCTGGGAAAGTTAGCAATATCCATTCTAATCTTAGTTTCATATGAATTTCATTAGGAGTAGCTTTGAATTTTATTAAATACTTTCTTTTTTTTTTCAAACAGAAAGTCACAAAAATTATAATCATCCTCATCAGTTCACTCAGTCCCATGTAATTAACTTTTTTTCATCTTGATCTTTTCTTAGCACTTTTGTGAATTCATCAGTCTTCCATTAGAGTTCTGAAAATGCTTATTCATTCAGTTCAGCAGTATAGTCAATTACCAGAAACCTGTACTTGTCAGAGTCTTTTCCATGAATTCCTTGAAGATGAAACCCTTTTATAGGAACATTTTTGCAAAAGCATCAGAGCACACCCAGAACTCTGTAAATGACAAAAGACTTGAAAATGACCATGGTTAAAGATTTGATGAAAGTTCATAACAATGTAATTGACAAGAAAATTTATTTATTTCTGATATACATTTTAAAATAATAACTAGAATTATGACTTATAACATTTACCAGAACATATAAGGTTTTTAGGAATTTCATGTAATGTCTGAAACACTTAAATTAACATATTTCCATACAAATAACCCAAAGAAAGTTTAGTATTAGGTTTTTTTTAATTTTTGAATTTAATTTTATTTATTTTTTTATACAGCAGGTTCTTATTAGTTTTCAATTTTATACACATCAGTGTATACATATCAATCCCAGTTGCCCAATTCAGCACACCACCATCCCCACCCCGCCGTGACTTTCCCCCCTTGGTGTCCATACGTTTGTTCTCTACATCTGTGTCTCAACTTCTGCCCTGCAAACCGTTCATCTGTACCATTTTTTAGGTTCCACATACATGTGTTAATATACGATATTTGTTTTTATCTTTCTGACTTGCTTCACTCTGTATGACAATCTATAGATCCATCCACATCTCAACAAATGATTCAATTTCCTTCCTTTTTATGGCTGAGTAATATTCCATTGTATATATGTACCACATCTTCTTTATCCATTTGTCTGTCGATGGGCATTTAGGTTGCTTCCATGAACTGGCTATTGTAAATAGTGCTGCAGTGAACATTGGGGTGCATGTGTCTTTTTGAATTATGGTTTCCTCTGGGTAAATGCCCAGTAGTGGGATTCCTGGATCATATGGTAATTCTATTTTTAGTCTTTCTTTGTTGTTGTTTTTTTTTTGCAGTACGCGGGCCTCTCACTGTTGTGGTCTCTCCCATTGCAGAGCACAGGCTCCAGATGCGCAGGCTGAGCGGCCATGGCTCACAGGCCTAGCCACTCCACGGCATGTAGGATCTTCCTGGACCGGGGCACGAACTCGTGTCCCCTGCATCGGCAGGTGGACTCTCAACCACTGCACCACCAGGGAAGCCCTACTTTTAGATTTTTAAGGAACCTCCATACTGTTCTCCATAGTGGCTGTATCAATTTACATTCCCACCAACAGTGCAAGAGGGTTCCCTTTTCCCCACATCCTCTCCAGCATATGTTGTTTGTAGATTTTCTGATGATGCCCATTCTAACTGGTGTGAGGTGATACCTCATTGTAGTTTTGATTTGCATTTCTATAATAATTACTGATGTTGAGCAGCTTTTCATGTGCTTCCTGGTCATCGGTATGTCTTCTTTGGAGAAATGTCTATTTAGGTCTTCTGCCCATTTTTGGATTGGTTTGTTGTTTCTTTAATATTGAGCTGCATGAGCTGTTTATATATTTTGGAGATTAATCCTTTGTCCGTTGATTCGTTTGCAAATATTTTCTCCCATTCTGAGGGTTGTCTTTTCCTCTTGTTTATGGTTTCCTTTGCTGTGCAAAAGCTTCGAAATTTCATTAGGTCCCATTTGTTTATTTTTGTTTTTCCTTCCATTACTCTAGGAGGTGGATCAAAAACATCTTGCTGTGATTTATGTCAAAGAGTGTTCTTCCTATGTTTTCCTCTGAGAGTTTTATAATGTCTGGTCTTACATTTAGGTCTTGAATCCATTTTGAGTTTATTTTTGTGTATGGTGTTAGGGAGTGTTCTACTTTCATTCTTTTACATGTAGCTGTCCAGTTTAAGTGACGTGTTAAAAGTCCCCCACTATTATTGTGTTGCTGTCGATTTCCTCTTTTATAGCTGTTAGCAATTGCCTTATGTATTAAGGTGCTCCTATGTTGGGTGCATATATATTTATAATTGTTATATCTTCTTCTTGGATTGATCCCTTGATCATTATGTAGTGTCCTTCCTTGTCTCTTGTAACATTCTTTATTTTAAAGTCTATTTTATCTGATATGAGTATTGCTACTCCATCTTTCTTTTGATTTCCCTTTGCATGGAATATCTTTTTCCATTGCCTCACTTTCAGTCTGTATGTGTCCCTACGTCTGAAGTGGGTCTCTTGTGGACAGCATATATATGGGTCCTGTTTTTGTATCCATTCAGCAAGCCTGTGTCTTTTGGTTGGAGCATGTAATCCATTCATGTTTAAGGTAATTATCTATATGTATGTTCTTATGACCATTTTCTTAATTGTTTTGGGTTTGTTTTTGTAGATCCTTTTCTTCTCTTGTGTTTCCCACTTAGAGAAGTTCCTTTAGCATTTGTTGTAGAGCTGGTTTGGTGGTGCTGAATTCTCTTAGCTTTTGCTTGCCTGTAAAGCTTTTGATTTCACCATCGAATCTGAATGAGATCCTTGCCAGGTAGAGTAATCTTGGTTGCATGTTCTTCTCTTTCATCATTTTACGTATATCATGCCACTCCCTTCTGGCTTGTAGAGTTTCTGCTGAGAAATCAGCTGTTAACCTTATGGGAGTTCCCTTGTATATTATTTGTCGTTTTTCCCTTGCTGCCTTCAATAATTTTTCTTTGTCTTTAATTTTTGCCAATTTGATTACTATGTGTCTCAGTGTGTTTCTCCTTGGGTTTATCCTGTATGGGACTCGCTGCACTTTCTGGACTTGGGTGGCTATTTCCTTTCCCATGTTAGGGAAGTTTTTGACTATAATCTCTTCAGGTATTTTCTCTGGTCCTCTGTCTCTCTCTTCACATTTTGGGACCCCCATAATGCGAAAGTTGTTGTGTTTAATGTTGTCCCAGAGGTCTCTTAGGCTGTCATTTCTTTTTATTCTTTTTTCTTTATTCTGTTCCGCAGCAGTGAATTCCACCATTCTGTCTTCCAGGTCACTTATCCGTTCTTCTGCCTCAGTTATTCTGCTATTGATTCCTTCTAGTGTAGTTTTCATTTCAGTTATTGTATTGTTCGTCTCTGTTTGTTTGTTCTTTAATTCTTCTAGGTTTTTGTTAAACATTTCTTGCATCTTCTTGATCTTTGCCTCCATTGTTTTTCCAAGGTCCTGGATCATCTTCACTATCATTATTCTGAATTATTTTTCTGGAAGTTTGCCTATCTCTACTTCGTTTAGATGTTTTTTTTGGGGTTTTATCTTGTTCTTTCATCTGGTACATAGCCCTCTGCCTTTTCACCTGTCTGTCTTTCTGTGAATGTGGTTTTTGTTCCACAGGCTCCTGGATTGTAGTTCTTCTTGCTTCTGCCATCTGCCCTCTGGTGGATGAGGCTATCTAAGAGGCTTGTGTATGTTTCCTGATGGGAGGGACTGGTGGTCAGTAGAGCTGGCTGTTGCTCTGTTTAGAAGAGCTCAGTAAAACTTTAATTTGCTTGACTGTTGATGGGTGGGGCTGGGTTCCCTCCCTGTTGGTTGTTTGGCCTGATGCAACCCAACACCGGAGCCTACCTGGGCTCTTTGGTGAGACTAATGACAGACTCTGGGAAGGCTCACGCCAAGGAGTACTTCCCAGAACTTCTGCTGCCAGTGTCCTTGTCCCCACGGTGAGCCACAGCCACCCCCCGCCTCTGCAGGAGACCCTCCATCATTAGCACGTAGGTCTGGTTCAGTCTCCCCAGTGGTCACTGTTCCTTCCCCTGTATCCCGATGCTCACACTACTTTGTGTGTGCCCTCCAAGATTGGAGTCTCTGTTTTCCCCAGTTCTGTGGAAGTCCTGCAATCAAATCTCACTAGACTTCGAAGTCTGTTTCTCTAGGAATTCCTCCTCCCATTGCCAGACCCCCAGGTTGGGAAGCCTGACATGGGGCTCAGAACGTTCCCTCCAGTGGGTGGACTTCTGTGGTATACGTGTTCTCCAGTCTCTGGGTCACCCACCCAGCAGTTATGGGATTTGATTTTATTGTGATTGCGCCCCTCTTACCGTCTCATTGTGGCTTCTCCTTTGTCTTTGAATGTGGGGTATCTTTTTTGGTGAGTTCCAGTGTCTTTCTGTCGATGACTGTCCAGCAGCTACTTGTGATTCTGGTGTTCTCACAAGAGGGAGTGAGAGCATGTCCTTCTTCTCCACCATCTTGGTTCCTCTCTCTGACTAGGATGGTGCAGTTGTTTGCTAGGGTTACCATAACAAAGTGCCACAGACTGGGTGGCTTAAACAACACAAATTTACTGTTGCACAATTCTAGAGGCTAGAGGTCTGAGATCAAGGTGTCTGGCAGGGTTGTTTTCTTCTGAGGCCTCTCTCCTTGGCTGGTGGATGTTGTCTTTATTAAATACTTTCTATACAGTAATGCATAGAGTAGTGTAATGCAATTTTTCCTTTGTTAATATGATAAAATGTTAATACTTATATTTTTTAGATAAAGTGTACTTGGCCATGTTATTCTTTTAATAAATTGCTAGATTTCATTTTCTTTAAATTTTTACTATCAAGTTTACGCTAATCTTAAAAAAATAATTGGGAAACTTCTGATTTCTCACATATTATGGTATTTATCATATATTATATGAAATAAATTGTGTAATTATTACTTTTTGATGTTAACAGGAATGTGTGCTCAAAACTATTTAGACCTACTATCTTTGTTTTGGGGTGTACCTATGGTGTACTTAAAATAATTCTAGTATAATTAATGCTAATACAAGTTTTCTTCTTATTTTGGGGTTAATATTTAACATTAAAATTTTCCTACAGTATCTACTTCACCTAAATTTTCAAAAATTTTAATATATATTTGAACTTGAATTATTTTCTCCAAACAATTCATACCTTTAATTATTACTTCTTTTGTATGCTACTCTTAATGAGATTTGCAAAAGCTTTGTCACTTTATTGGTCATTTTAATGAAACATCTTTTGATTTTTATTGACTTTTACTGTTATTATCGCATTTTTCTATTCAACTGATTTCTAATTTTCTTGATATTAATACTTTCTTTTAATTTACAGGTTTATTTTGTTGTTCATTTGGTAAGCAGTTTATCGGCAGGGTATGCATCTTTTTTTTTTTTTTTTCCTACTCCTTCTCTTACATTCATAATCAAGCTAGAAACCTGGATGTACACTAGAGTATTACCTATGCTAGGGCAGGGGCAATGTCTTTTCAGTTTTGTATCCACTGTTCACTGTAGACAGTCATAGCATAGTGCCTAGTGCCTATTTTACTTAGTAAATGCATATTTAATAGTCTTTTGTTGCTCACAATGTCATATATAGTATGTTTAAAAATTATGGAAGTAATGAGCAAGCAAATATAAATGGTTGATTTGTTTTACATCATCTTCAATATAATTGTTTATTTCATAAACATGAATCTTCTTATGCTCCTCCCTTTCTCACTTCTTTCATTCAGAAGATAGAGTGCTGTCAATTCAATCTAATAATAATAATTAGTTAACATTTTTATACAGAATTATAAGTTCCAAACATTGTATTATCATAAATGCATTACCTTATATCACACTTACTACCATCCTGTGAAGAAGACTTATAACATTTACATTATACGTGTGAGAAAAATGAGATTTACAAGAGAGACATTATGTAAATCACCCAGAGACCCACAGGTATTAGGTGACCAAAATGGAAAATAGTCCAGCCTGTTTAATTCCAAGGGCTATATACTCAGTCTCTATTCACATTTGCTTCCTGTCTTGTGTACTTCCCAACTCCATCTTTCCCTGCATTTTTTTGCCATGAGATGCAAGCCTCCATTATTTATTCTCTAGATCATTATCATCAATTGTTAAAAGACATTTCCAAAACTGTAAAATGATCACAATACTTTCATTATTAATATACATCAATGGGTCATCCACAAAACAGAATAAAATGAACATTTCTACCCTGGCAAACAAGCTAATTTATTATCTATATCTAGCATACTTCTCTAGACTCATTTCTTGTACATCCTACACTTCTATGTGGCCCTAAAAATCCCCAATATGCTGTATTCTCATTTTAGCTCTCTAATGTATATATTATTATTACCATTTCATAAATATAGAAACTAAGGTGCCAGTGAGTTAAATATATACACAAGTTCAGTTAAATATATATACAAGTTACAATTTAGTGACAGAACCAGAATTTTAACTGAGGAAAATTTTGTTATGTGCCACGCTAGCATATCAGAATGCAAACATTTTATAACTAAAGCAAAGATTTGTATTTTCCTTTAACTTATCCAGTTGTTATCCCATAACCTAGAATGCCAGGCTCAATGTCCGTATTTATCAATAAGGAAGACAAAGTAATTTATCAGATTACCACAACTTAAGAACGATGTTTCTGTGATAAGAATTTTTGTAGCAAAGTTTATTGAATGCCCATGTGTTTGCATAAATAAATGAAAACGATGTCACATTAAAACAAAGGCTAGGGGCTTCCCTGGTGGCGCAGTGGTTGAGAGTCCGCCTGTCAATGCAGGACACACGGGTTCGTGCCCCGGTCCGGGAGGGTCCCACGTGCCGTGGAGCGGCTGGGCCCGTGAGCCATGGCTGCTGAGCCTGCGCGTCCGGAGCCTGTGCTCCGCGGCGGGAGAGGCCACAGCAGCGAGAGGCCCCCGTACCGCAAAAAAAAAACCAACAAAAAAACCCAAAGGCTATATATATCTACTTCAATTAGTTTTCTATTAACCAAGAATAAATTCACAAAACAAATCTAATTAGACTATACTCTAAGAAGATACAAGAACACAGTACTAGGACAAAGTAGACCCTTTATTCAACTAAACTTACAATCAAGAATATTATCTCTTTGGAAGAAATCAAAAAAATTTCTTGATATTGTCTACATTTTCAAACCTTAATACAAACTGAAGCTGAAAGCACACTAGATGTTTTTACAAACCACAACTTATGCTAATGTTTATTATCCAGCTTCTGTGAGCAGTCCAACCCAACAAAATATATTTGCCCCATTACTATTTCTGCATTATCTTTTCTATGTACTGTTTACGACCTAATTCTGAAGTATTTGTGAACACTCAGCCAAAAGATACTGTGTAAATAAAAGCAGTTATAATTATAGTTATTTTGGGTGATGGGTTTAAAACATTGATGCATTCTCTTTCATTGTAATAACATAATAAGAGAAAATGTCCAAGAAATTATGTTAGCAATGGACATAATCCAAGTTATCATTTCCAAGAGAAATTCATTAACTCTGTATTATGCCTCTTCCAGTAATAAATGAAGGCAGCACAGGTAATTATACTATAGAAATGACATAATGATTCATGGGTTGAAAGCAACAGGAGAATGTGACTCATCAATGAAGATACATTTTAAGGAAAGAGCAAAGGGTAGATTGAATTATGGGCTGTAATTTAATAGTTGTCATTTCTGAAGCTTACAAGAAAACTTTACTATAAAAAATAATAAAATTGTAAAAATGGTTGCTGATGAGGTCAGAGGGCTAAAGTTTAAAAAACTTTTTTAAAGAGAGAGTGAGAGAGTTCTTGTATGATAGAATTCTTATTCAAAATAATTTTGGGAAAGTTCTCTTCTTACTGTATTTTTCCAAATATGAAATTTGAAATTTGCCTGTGATATGTGAAGTATGGTGATAACGCAACTCTATTCACCTAAATACTATTTGCTGCAACGCTAGTCACAATCATTTTATTGAGAATTGATCATATTGAAGGGAACTGAAAAGGAAGTTCACCACAGATGTGAAAGGAGAATATGGAACCAGTCAGTACCTAAGAACTGCTCACATTATGATTTAAAAGATAACGTATGTCCCATTTATAATTTAACAAAAGTTCTAGTCTCCATCACAATATTATGTATTTTATAATTCAAGTAAAATTTTCCTATATTCTTCATCAAAAAATACCTGACATTATTAGCATTTTGCCAAAAGTTTGCAAGGCTTAGCATAGTCATTCAGCAACTAAAACTACACCAGCAGTATACGATGTAAATTTGCTATAAATTGTTTTTGTTGACTACTCTAAAATTAATGCTATTCACTTCCTTTTCTTTTATGATAAAGTTCCCCTTTATTATGGTAAGACTTTGTGGTAAACAAAGACAATTAAAAAATGAAAATTTCATAATGACTTAAAAGTAGATAAAATGCATGTTGAGAGTGGAAGAACATAACAACTGGAGAGCAGAGTCAAGGACATATTGAGGTTGTAGACCCTCCATTCAACACAGCCCCAGCCCTTCCACTGGCTTGCTTGACTCCCTCTCATTAATTTATTTGTCTCTACAGTGCATATGGACTTCCAATATACTACATGATTTATTTATTTACATTTCTATAATCTGTTGACCTCTTCAAAACCAACTATAGAATTCTGAGAGGGACGTATTTGTAGAACAAGTGAATACTTTTATAGAGTGAATGAACAAAGTATAATTGAACAAGCTCATTTCTATTGTTCTTACATTTTTGGCCATAAGTCCCCAAATGGTACAACCAGTATATACTTGATGAAAATTATTCATGATGTTGAATAATATTCTAATCTTGGAATGAATTGTTTTTGTATTTATTTATATTCAGATAAAAATGCAGTCCCTGATTTAATATCTATTTATGTTTTTTGATAAAGTCATTTTTGAAAGGTTTTTTTTTCAAGAACATGATGGCATTGTTTTCCTAATGTTCATATATTATTAGAAAACAATTATTTTTATTCATTCACTTTAAAAATGTATTAATAAAAAAGAAAATAACTGTTTAATATATATTCCAAAATAATCTTCTAGATATTGTTTATGTAGAAATAAATTTAGTGTATAAATACTTTAAGATTTGCATCTAAATATGAAAATTGAAACATAGGAAACTGCCTTTTTTTTTCCCTAGAATAAAAAAAGAACCTTTATTTTATTTTTTCCAAACTCTTTTCCCATTTAAGTTATTACAGAATATTAGGCAGAGTTCCCTGTGCTATACAGTAGGTTCTTGTTGGTTATCTATTTTAAATATAGTAGTATGTACATGTCAATCTCAAACTCCCAATCTATCCCTCCCCCCACCCTTCCCCCCTGGTAACCATTAAGTTCGTTCTCTAAGTCTGTGAGTCTGGGAAACTGCCTTTTTAATCCATATTATATGCTGGATATGAGCATCAAAATAATATCTCTTAATTTGCTAATGGTCACATAACATAAACATAGTTTTAAATATAAAACCACTTCCTTGAGTGGCAAACTTGAATACTTCATATGTTATGTCACATAACATAAACATAGTTTTAAATATAAAACCACTTCCTTGAGTGGCAAACTTGAATACTTCATAGATGAGTAGTGCTTTCTTTTATTTATGTTTTGGTTTCATAAATAATTTGGGGGATAGAATTCATCATCAAAATATTTTCCAAAAGGGATGCCAGGTAGAAGCTGAGATTAAATATGCAGTATCGTTAAGATTTGTCTTGTTACCGTGGTATTATCTACCCTGGTTTAAGGTCTGTAGTAGGTATTGATGTTTTTCAGGGGTATTTCTGGTTTCTCTCCTTCTGATCCATGGTAGGATTTCATTTCCTGGTTCCCATAAAATTAGATGTGGCCTTGTGACTTTCTCTGGACAAAGAAACATGGGCAGAATTGTTGTGGGTCACTACACCATAGAATGTAGTGCCTGCTAATTTTCCACCATGTTCCTTTTTCATTTCCTAAGTGACTAGTAACATTACAGGTGATGGATTCTCCATTATCATGCATTCCTGTGTGAAGATGACACAGAGCTGAGCCTTCAGCTAACCCATAACAGGCAAATAGAATGTGAAAGAAATGAATCTTTGTTATATGAAGCCAGTGATATTTGGGGGTTGTGTGTTACCACAACACATTCTAACCTACCTTAAGTAATACAGAAATTGTTAGTTTACAGTGTATACTGTGATTTTAAAAATTATAGTATGCAACCTTAGCTTAATGGTTAGCTGTCTGGAAGCAAGGAAAACTGTCATAGTGTGGTGCCCATCAAATTCTTTCACTTAAACAAATGGCTCCGGGAAAAGAAACACTAGAAAGTCCAGAATTTTTCTTACATCAAGAAGATGAAGGGACATTCAGAAAAAAAATGTTTAAAATGGAGGATTTTGAGGTTGGCTTTCAAGAGTTACAGAGTAATCAATGGAAGATTTTCAGGAAATGGGAGGAATAGTATATGGAGTCAGAAAAAGCAAAATACAGAGCTAAATGGAGATTAGAGCCTAAGGAATAAGGGATAGTAAGAGTCCTAGCTTTTTGTGGGATGTAAAATGAAAAAGGACATGGGGCATTAGGCGAAAATTCCAATGGTCTCAAGGAAGATAGTTTTGGCAAGGCTGTGAGTGTTGAGGTGAGGGAAGGGTTGAGGCGTTCTAGGGTATACAGAATTCTGAGACTCACATTTGACTTCTGCTGATGGAGAAATCACGGATGCAGAAGAAGAGCCTTACCCTTGCTATGCAGGCATTCTCTAGACATCCAGAAATGGATGTATTCAAAGGAGTGATTCTACTCTAAGCACAACAGCTCTCTCTTGACTTGTGCTGTAAAAGTGCCCTAAGCACCTAGAGAGACAGTATTCCTCCAAGCATACTGACACTCTTTTGATCACTGTCAATGGTCAATTATTAGTCTCTCCTTGTGACACTTCTTTCTACCTTGTATTACTAACATTTATGTACAAGTTTTATCTCTCACAATAGATAATAGGCTTCTTGAAGGAATATCTGAGTCTGATTTATTTTTAAATTAATTATTACATAGTGTCTGAAATGTGTTAGACAGTATACCCATTCTTTTACTCAATCAGTGTTAAATACCCATTTTGTTCCAAGTGCTGTGAAAAACAGTGAGAATGCAAAAACGAACAAGGCATACTACCCGATTATATTACTTAGGGTTCTACAGAAATACAGAACCTGTGTGTGTGTGTGTGTGTGTGTGTGTGCGTTTGTGTGTGTGTGAGTGTGTGCATGCGTGTGTGTGTGTGTGTGTACAGAGAGAAAGAGAGAGAGATTCAGGAACTTGTTCACATGATTGTAGAGGCTTGGTAAATCCAAAATTTGTGAGGTACGTTGGCAGGCTGGAGACCCAGGGAAAAGTTGCAGTTTGAGTCCAAAGGCAGTCTACTAGCAGAATTCCTTCTTGCTCATGAGAGGTCAGTCTTGGTTCTACTAAGGCCTTCAACTGATTGAATAAGGCCCACCCACACTATGGAGAATAATCAGCTTAACTCTAGGTCCACCAATTTAAATGTTAATCTCATTCAAAAAACATCTTCACAGAAACATCCAGAATCACTCTGGCCAAATATCTGGGCATTTTGGCCCAAACAAGTTGACTCATAAAATTAATCATTCACACTCATTACAAAAATCACTAAAAAGAAATCTAGTAAGGAAAAGAGATGCATAAAAGGGCATTTCCAATACAATGAAAAAGTTGTGAACAGGGTACAATGGGAACACATTTGGAGTGTGAAGTCCAACCCAAACCGAGAGGTCAGGAAAGATTTCTAAGAGAAGATGCCCAATCATTAATAAAAATGAGGATTTATCCTGATAGAGTATATGTGCATGTATGTTTGTGTGTATATCGCAGTAGTGGTAGCAGTAGTAGTAGCAGCAATGGTGATGGGGTAAGTTTGGGCAGGATAGCCTAACAAGCTTGGAACTTTTCTTGGAAAGTTGGTGAAGAATTTTGAGATGAAAGTGACAGGATCAGATTTGAATTTAAGGACTATCATTTTACATCAGGTAGTGGATTGGAACAGGGAAAGGCCAAATACTCCAATTTATATTTATCAGCTAAAAGACATGTAGATTCAGATGAATCACCTTAAACTTTATTACTGTTTTACTCCTAGGGCTATTTCTTCTGTTTAGATTTTGTTGAAATTAAATTATATGGGGTCCAAAATGGTGTAATTAATAATTGATATTAAATATATAACACTGATAGAAGATATATCGAACATATCCAGCGAGCTTGGAATAACTTCTAACATAAGCATGCTGACGTGACAGATTTTTAGAAAAATAACTGCCCTCACTCAACACCAGCATTCCAACTCTGAACCTCATCCACACTCCCCTTACTGCTTGGTTTACTCCCTTGAATTGCTTTTGTGAGTGTATTTCTCTCCTACCAAATTTTAATGTATTTTGAGAGCAGTCCAATTTTAATGTGGGAAATCAATATCTGAACATAGTAGGTTCTAAATAAATGTTGTTTAAATATATAGATAAATAAAAGCAGAGCATTTTCAACCTCTGAAATTTTTTTAATGACTCAAGCCTCAGGAGTAATTAAATGTCCTTCTGAGTAATGGTAGTAAATAACCACTACAAAAGGGAAAACCCATCACTTGTTAAATTGTGAATTGTTCTACATGAAAAATAAAATAGTTGTAAATTGATTTCTGAGAGCATGCTGTCTTTGATAGACCCATATGAGACAAAGAAAGAATCATTAGATAATTGGTTTGTCTTAAATAATTGTTTGTGGATAGCTGTCTGGAACTATTGCCTAGTTCAAATGCGCATGTTAATTGTGCTAATTTGAAGTGGTACTATGAATTTTAAATAATAAAATACTATAAGGCCTTGATAAGCTAAAATTGGAATATTCTCAACCATTTGTGATCAAAATGAATGCCTATTTTGTATTTTAATACATATTATTTATCTAAATAATATAGGAATTTTTTCATTGAGTGGTGGTGAATGAGATTTGAAGTCACAGTCCTCTGCTTGTGCAACCATTATTTTAGGTTAAGCCCATATCAATGGGATGTAACATGGAGCTATAAGAACAAAATACTGTCACTGAATCATAGCACCATTAAAATGCATTACACCGTATTAAACCATTCTCTGGTTTTATGAAATGTAAACTAAAAGTAATGAACTGAGATAAAACCAGACAAAAAGAAAACAATTTCTGTGTAAGTCCAAAAGCAGAAGAAGAAAGAGACTGCTTAGAACACCTCAGGAATAAAATGGATATTACTTGTAAAAAGCTTCTATGATCAACACAATTATTTTTCCTCAGGATCAAAACATGCACATTGACCTCTATTTAAGGAAGACTCTACATATCATATCCATCCCTAAATGAGCCATACCTCCTCTTGAAAAGCCCTTGTAGACACAGTTATTGATCTAAGAATAAACTTTAAATTCTGCAGTATTTACACAGGAAATTTTCTCCTGGCGTCACTATATCCCCTTGCTCTCTGCCTGCATCCACACAACTGGACAGAACTGATGAAAAATGCAGAATCTCACTGGCTTCACTTGAATTTATGACCATTAAATGAAGGAGTTCCTCACTGCTGCTCATAAGCAAACTATACAATTCCCAGATCATGCAGGCTTCCACACTATAGTTAGCTATACTTGCTGTTACAATTTTTTCTTCTCCAATTCTCCCCTGAACTCAGTCCCATCAGGTTTTTGGATAACTTAGCATGTATAAAATGAGCACCTAACACTCCTGATATCCCCATCCTCTCCACAGCATATGTTGCGCTTAAAATCTTTCCCATCTCATTCCTCCAGTTGCTCATCCCAAAACTCTTCAATCCACCTTTAATCCTCTTTTCTCCACCCCACAAACAATCCATTGACAAATTCTGCCAATTCTACCTTCAAAAAATATTGTAAAAACAGACCACTTCTTATATCTGCACTCCTGCCAGCTTGTTCCAAGCCACTGTGATATCTTGCCTGAGTCAATGCCCTACTTATTGGTCCCCTTGCTTCTGCTTTTGCTCTGTGTCAATCTATTTTTCACACAGTAGCCAAAACAGGTCACTCCTCTGCTCAAAATCATGCAATGGTTTCCCCTAGTCACTCAGTAAAAAGAAAAATTTTTCCTATGACATACAAGGCCTTAGGTGAAACACCTTTTTACATTTCTAACCTTATCTTCAACACTCTGTTGGCTCTCTCTCTGTTCCAGCTGTAATGTCATCCTCACTGTTTTCCCAACACAGTAGACAGGTTACCATCTCAGAGCCTTCTTATTCACAAATCTCATATATATATATATATATATATATATATATATATATATACACATACATATATATGTATATATATGTAATCTTATTTCTGTAAACTGTCTTTCTTTCTGGGGAAATAGACAGCCCTAATTTGTAGTATTTGGTAACTTCCATGGTATTCCTGGAGTGGAATTGTGTTTATGTCTTCACATTCTGCATTCAGTGACATTATATTGGTAGCCTGAAATTGATCATGGTTAGCATACAACATATGACAATAATTGCTGAATGAATGAATGAATGGATTGGTAGGTCAGGAAAATTCAAAGAAAAGTGTTCTCTTCCAACTGGAGGAAACAAATGCAATGTAGCAAATGGCACATAAACATAAAAATCAAGTGGATTTTGGACATATGAAACACAATGGGAAGGAAACTGTTGGAAGAGAGATTCCACAAAGAGGACACAGTTAAGAATATGGTGAATAAATGGTGAAAAAACCTGCAGCTTGAAATAACTCTCTCTGAACTATCACCATCCAAATATTTACTATAATAACTTGAAAATTTTATTCAGAATTTGACAGCTGAATAGGAAACCCTGCTATAATGAATTTGCAAATACAATGAAGCAGTTATGTCTAAACTATTTCTTAGCTAGGATCACTTTTGATGATCCTATTGATTAAATCATGATGCATCATCATATCATCTTCCCCACACTGTTGAGTGAAAATGTCTTCCAATAAAGTGAAAAAATCTCTGAAGAAAGTAGATAAGTGTGTGAGACCTAAAAAAGCCTTTAGAAAAAAATTTGGAAGTGATAAAGAACACTGAAAGAGATACATATTTAAAATTTATAGGCTTAGCCATGGACATCTATTTGTCCATGTTATTTTGCCATGTCTGAAAAAAAAACCCAAACTGTCATAGTGTTGCTTCCATAAATATTCACAATCTTTCTCAAGCATAACATAACATATTTGAAAAATTAAAAATTAGAGAAATACCTTGTGCAGTGAATTCGTAGATACAATCACTGTAGGATTCCATGAAGCACTGTGTTGCTACAGCAGAAGTATTGGACATCTTTGAAGATCTGCAGAAGGTGACAGAGAGAGGATTTGATGAAGGCATTGAGTTTCAAGTCAGGGGAAGGACAGTTCAAGAAATGTAAGGCATGTAAACCTCCAAGATGTGAACAACTTGAAAAAAGCAGCTTCAACTGATAGTGGAGCTGCACTTTCCCAAAGAACTGAAGAGACCTAATGCAAAGGTGATTATATTATACCAGCAAATTCTCAATCATAGTGAAATTCAGGTTATTTTTGTTTTTTAATGAATGACATATATTTATCTCACAAGATGAGAACCAATATGCCAGGACTTGTTACAGCTGGGTTGAGATTAACCCAAATTATGTTAAAAAAAAAAATCAAAGCCAGCCTTAAGCTTGGGGAAGGTCATTCTGCTGTTCCCTAAACCACATGAGGCATTTACAATTGCAGAGAGATGGAAAGAATAACAGACAATCTCTAGGTCCCTTGGTAAAAAAGAGATTGAGACCACATTACAGAGATCTCTGAATGCAAAGTGGATTAAACTTTATTCTGTAGAGACTAAAGAGGCTTAAAAGTATCCATGTAAGGAAGTGATATGTAAATTCTGTGCTTATGGAATAATTTATCTAGCCAAAGTGCTTAGAAGAGATTGAGAAAGAGACAGATTGAAAATGGGGAAAACATAAAACTAATTCTTTAGTATAAGAGAAGCCATGGAATCTTGAACTAGTGAACTAGCAGTGGGAATGGATAAAAAGTTATATTTGAAAGATATTGCTCATTTGGAATCTATACAATTTAGGAACTGATTGAATTTAGGAGGCAAAGATTGCAAAGAGTTTTGAAGCCTGAAAGAGTGACAGTACATTAAACTTAATTTACCGATCCAGGAGAAGAGTCAGGTTTATTCATTCAGTGATGCTTATTGAGCCCTTACTATGTACTAGGCCCTGAGCTAGACAACATGGATAAAAAGATAAATAGGGCATAGTCTTTTCCCTTAAGTAGCTTGAAGGTTATTGAGGAATGAATGAAGTAAGATGAAAAATGAGATATTAGAGTGAATTTGAGTGGCCAGGAGAGCCCCTAGGAATAAATGTTTAACAGGCAGTAGAAATGGAATCCAAAAATATTTTTAGGTTGATTATCCAATTGGTGTTTTTATTTTAGTATAACAAGAAGTTTTCCCTCCATATTTGCAGCTGCATGATGAGATCACAACCAGTACAAAGCTTACGGAATCAAACTTTAGGTTTTTCTTGTTGTTCTTGTTGCTATTATATAAAATGTCTTGTTTGAGAAGAAGAGAAATGAAGTAGTTTCAACATAATTTATTATATTAATGCTATCTTTGGTCCCAATTTGTTTATAAATTTAATTATGGAAGGTATGACTTTGAAAAAGAAATCTGCAAATGAAGGAAAAAAAATTGTATGCGTGAACAAAGAAAAAGAAACTGCTTGCAGTTTTAACCAAAGCAGCCTGAATTCTGTTCTGTAAAACTGATGGTACCTATCTCTGTTATTTATCTGACTAATACTGGTCAGCCTTTACAGGGAAAACAAAATGGAAAACTGCCCATTTTTAAGAGGGCATACCTGCTGTAGATGTCAGAATCTTCATCAGCAAAATGGCAAATCTCAATTTGTCACCATAGTCTTAGTATCCCATTTTTGCCACTGAAAATAGATGACTGACTTCAATCTGCCATTGTATATTAAAGCTGCCATACATATGAAAACACTGGATGTAGTTTCAAATATCTAAACCAATGTTAGATTCACATATACGGTCCTAAGTGCAAATGTTTCTCTGCGACTTTGAATATGATAATTTCTTGAAACACAGAAAACCTCAGAAGTGGGGGAAAGTAAAAATAGTCTTGCACTACAATGAAGAAAAATTATTCTCATAACATTGAAACATTTTTTGTCACATACTTTAGTAAAGGCCCCAACTAATTCAGACATGGAAAACTAATTCAAACATCAAAAACACAATGATAAAGGTAAAAGTTATGATCAACAAGTAGGTTATATAAAATCCATCTTAAAGACTATAATTTTATTTTTTTTACAGTTTTCAATTTTATCTTTTCACTTCATGTTATCACTTGAGATTTTTATGATTCAGCATTCTTTTTAAAAGACCATAACTTTTTATGAAAAGATGCATGAAAGGAATCAAGAGCTATGAAGCATCACAAATCCACTGGGATAATAACTACATTGAGCCCAGCTCCAAAACCCAAACAGTAAGGAAAAAAAGGATATATAGTGTAACTGAATATTCCTGCTTTCTCACTCAATTCTCCTTCAATGTCACTCAGAATTTGTTTACAGAGCGATACTGAAAACCTCTAAACTAAAGGAATAGCTGAGGAAAACTTTTTGAAATAGACCACAATATTAACATATGCGTAAATTAGTTCCTTGCTCTAAGATAATTTTATTTAGAGTAGAAAACCCAAGAAATGCGAATCAGGGCCATGCACTCTGTTGTTTACTTTGGTATGCACACTCCTCAGCATGCCATTGCAAGTGACATGCTGCTCATCTTGTCCCACATGTACATTGGTCCCTTGGAATGCAAGGATTCCTGTTCTGGGGATCTGCTGATTTAGAAAATGACATTAAGGAGGATACTTAATTAAAATTTTTGTTTAGAGAACAGCAATGTACAAAGCATTTCACACATTTGCAAAGTATTTTTAAAAATACTTTAGTGAGATGTGGCTCTTAGTTTACTCAATAAAGGTTTAAATACATATTTTGTGTGTACATACATCAGGTATATATATCTGAGGAGATTGAGTCAAAGAGTTAATTTCCAATAAAACTTAAAGTACAGTTTGGTAAGAGGCTTTAGGCAAACCTTAATAGCTCATTGATTTATATCATTATAAACAAGTAATGGAATTTTCAAGTTATAGTGATTGCAGTTATAATAATTCAAACTCTTCCAACTTTCTATTAAAATAACCTATAAAAATTCATAAGAAGAGAGCAGTTGAGAGCCACAATTTGGACTGAAGATACTAAAGATCATGTGCCAAATATCATGTCCCTAAATGCATCACTAATTGTGCTGAATTTTGAAATGCATTCTGGAATTGCACATGTTCTACACTCTGAACTAGATTAATAGTAGCTCTAAGAGAGGTAGAGTAAGCCGTTGACTTAAACAACTGTCTGATCCTGCCTTCAGGGTCCAGGGAAAGTAAGGAATGTAAAGTAGCCAACCCTTACACCACAGCATGGAAACAGACTGGAATTCTACCCCTCCTTCTCTCTACTCCCTATCTCTTCATGTTGACTCCCCCCAAATTTAATTACTTTTAAAACATTCATACTGACAGTGCAAATACCAACAACACTAGAGAAGGAGAGTGGTGAGAAGTGGTGTATTTCACCATGAGATGGACTGTGGCACTAGGAACAGCATTGAAGTAAGAGAAAAATAGGAAGAGCTTGAGGTAGTATTCAGTTAATATGGTGCTGTGGCACGAGCCCATCAATTAAACGGAACCAAGTATATTCAGAAATGATGAAGACAGCATTTCAAATCAAGGGATAAATGAGGGAATAGTCGGGCTTCCCTGGTGGCGCAATGGTTGAGCGTCCGCCTGCCGATGCAGGGGACACGGGTTCGTGCCCCGGTCCGGGAAGATCCCACATGCCGTGGAGCGGCTGGGCCCGTGAGCCATGGCCGCTGAGCCTGCGTGCAACGGGAGAGGCCACAAGTGAGAGGCCCGCTTACAGCAAAAAAAAAAAAAAAAAAATGAGGGAATAGTCAATACAGGTTGTTAAAACAGTCAACTAACCGTTGGCAGACAGCCAAGAAAAGAAGGCAGAGAGGAAGGAGAGAGGGATAAAGGGAGGAAGGGAGAAAGAAAAAACTGGACATCTCTTCCATGTTAAGCTAAATTAAAGTCTGGGTGATTTAAAATTAATATGTAAAACAAAGGAAATATGGAAATAGGGGAGAATATATAGGCAAATAATAATACCTAATATTGTTTGAACGTTACTTTGTGCCAGACTCTGTGGCAAATAATTTAAATATATTCTGTATTTCTCACATGTATTCAGAAGCATGTTAAAGTAATAATAAATGATGACTTGTTAAAGACTACATAACGTATAAAAGAAGGGCTCAAAATTAGGAAATATGTTAACATTATGCATTCTCTTAGTAGATCTCAAGAAAAATCATATTAATTTCCATAGCTGTTGAAAATTTAGAATTTGGCAATATTGAATATTCAGTAAAATAAGAATGATAAAATGTATCTATTTCAATATCAAATCCAGCATTATGCTAAATGGAAAAATCTCCACCAAAGAGTTTAGAAATCTCTACTAAATATGCCAGAAGAATGTCTACTAAATTCAGGAACAAGAGAAGGATGGCTATTATCACCACTAATATTTATCTTTGATTAAGCATACAAACATTTAGAAGAATACATGGAAAACTAACAGCGGTTTCCTCATTTATTAGTTTGCATGGGGGGGCTGGCGGAACACACCCTCACAGATGGAGATGGGGGGTGTGGTAGATTTTATGATTGTTTATAAATATTTGCTATTCTTCCCTGGGGTAGGATTACACCATCCTGCCCTGTTGACATCAGGCTTCATCATGTGATTTGCTTTGGCCAATAACTGTGATTGGAAGCAGTGTGTTTCACTTCCAGGCAGAAGATTTAAGCACCAACAAATGATTAGTTTAAAGGTTATATTGGTTGGCCAGAAAGTTAGTTCGGGTTCTTCCGTAACGTCTTATGGAAAAAGCCTAATGAACTTTTTGGCCAACCAAACATTTCAAATTCGGAGGAAAAAGGCATTCTTTTAAATAAGTGATAATGGAGTGACAAGACGGTTTTATAGAAAAATATAATTTTGGATCCATTCCTCATGCTAAAAATTAGGCTAAATTACAAATGGATCAGAGATATGAATGCAAAAATTGAAGTAATGTAAGTATTTAAAATTGTCAATAGTTGGGAGAGCTGAGCTGCCAGGTATTGAGCTAGTCAGCTGGCACAACAAGTCAAAATGAAAGAAACAAGGTATTTATTGAGATATTTTAAGCAAGAGGCTAAACAGGAAAAAGCACCACCTTCCCCAGTGTTTTATTTTCCCCTTAGCAATAGCGCAGGTGAGTATGCAGACCGGGCAAAATCTTCTCAGTGCTAAGGGAGCCCCAAACAAAAGGTACCTGTCTTTATAGAGACCTGGGGATCAGGGGAGGAAGATAAGGAAGGGCTAGGAGTGGAAAAATACTGAATATTGTGTCAGAATGGAGAAAATGTCTTCAGGGCTCCCTGATATGGGTGACAGAGGTACCTGAGAAAGGCTTGGGCCTGGCCCCTCTTTCAGCCAAGGAGGTCTCCAAATGGAGGCTTTCGGGCTATAAATGCAGATATGCTTAAGAGCACTGGAGGCTGGAGGCGTAGGGGTGCTAAGCCTTAACTGCAACTCTCTCCAGGCTGTGCACCAAGTCTGGTGTAAGGAAGGCAGCTTTCCCCCATATGACCTGCCAGGTAAAGTTTTATAATTGCCTGTGTTTGGGACTGAAAGATCACACACAGGTTTTTAGCCTAGACTGGACTCCTCAAAAATCATCAAGTGTGAATTACCCTATAAACTGGAAGTGAGGAACTATTTTCTAACCAAAATCCAGAGGCAATATAGGAAAAGATAGGTGCATTTGATTACATAAAAATAAAATAAAACTTTGCATAGCAAAATGTACAACAAGCAAAGTTAAAGGACAGATGAAAAATTTTAAAAAGTATTTGTAATTTATGTTACAGACAGAGGGTTACTATCTATAATGTATACAGAACTTTTAAAAAACAAAAAGAGACACAGAAAGACCATCAACCCCATAGAAAAATGAGCTATAAATAGGAAGAGGCAGCTAACATTGCAAATGATTCTTAACCATATGAAAAGAAGTTCAGTATCATTCATAGTAAGAGAAATGCAAATTAACACTACACCGAGATACCATTTCTCACAAGTCAGATTGTAAAATCAGAAGTTTAACAGCACAGTCTGTTGGTGAGATTGTGAATAAATAGTCACCTTCATTACTCGCTGCTGGAGCTACAAAGTGGTAAAATGCCTATGAAAAGGATATTGGAAATATCTAGCAATATTGTATATATATTTACCCTTTGACTGGCTATCCAAAAGTTCTATGAGTCTATCCAAAAGTTACATACAAAAAGATATAAGCATAAGGCTATTAGGTTATTTGTAGTAGCACTACTTGTTAATGCTTGAACACTGAAATGTATATATTGAAAGAGAATGAATTGAATAAACCCTGGTATATGCATATAATGGTGTAGTATGCAACTTGAAAATGGAATGAGAAATATCTATGTATATCACTATGGAATAATATCCTTTATATGTTGCTAAATGAACTGCTAAGAGAGGGTCTGGCAGAGAGCCCTCAGGTGTCAGTCCCACCAGGTAATTGAAGAAGGTCACCTCATCCAAGGTCACATACCTCCTTTCCAGGTGGAAAGGCTTTTCTCTACTACTCCAACTCAGAGCATCTCTGCACGGTCAACGAATCTTCACATCTCCCCCAGAGCCCCCAGAGAGGCAGCTGAGGCTTCACCTGAGACTGGATTCTGTTCAGCTTCTCCCTCTGCAAAATCCTGCTTCCTTCCCTTCCTCTTTAAGGTGTTGATATCAATAAACCTATAAACATATAAAAACCACTTGCATTCTAATCTCCATCACAGAGTCTGCTTCCCAGGGAATCTAGTCCGTGTCAGTGCTAGGAGTAGTTCAGAGAGCAAAACTTGGGTGGGAGTTTGAAGCTGGATAACTCCTCCTACCAGATGGCAAACTGTGAATGGACTACAGATAGCCCCTGGCACAACATGACAGGGCAATTGTTAAAACTGCAGTTGTTGCTAGCGTTGTACTGGCATGGCATACTGAAGGATGGGAAAGCAATAGCTGGTGCAGTGTATACACTGCTTAAGAAACATGGGAGAAACCACAACTATAAGAACAGTGCAATTGACTGACTTTGCCTAAATTTGATCATTCTGAGTAAGAAAATGTACAGCTGAGGTGATTATCAGGAATTAAAAGCTAAGCATGAAAGGCCAACTGCCTTCCTGGCAGCTTTCAAGGAGGTGTTATCTCTTGAAGCAATAGAGTGAGAAAACTGAGGACCAGCCCTAGAACTTAATCCTCAGATTAGCTAAACTCCAAAGGTTGAACTCCCAGCTAAGGCAAAACTGCTATGCCTAGGTCAGAACCATTGTGGGGAAAATAACAGGACCCTCACACATGGAATGGGTATGTCTGATTGATGTCCCTAAAAATTCTGTAATTCTCAAAGTCCTCCAGACTTGTTGAGCCTGAAGAAATGGCCCACATCTCTGTTAGAAAAAAAAAAAGAAAAAAGGATAACAAGTCTCTCTTGCTTAAAGAAGATGCAGAGGCTTCTTCCCCACAAAACCATTCCTTAAAATCTGTCCTGACCAAGAAGAACATACTGGGTCAAATAAAGAAGGAAAGGAACTGCACTTCAAAAGAGCCACAGGACCTAACCACCGTGTGGCAGGAGAAGCCAGTAGAGTATATTTGGATACTAGACCCTGAGGGATATTTATCAGGAGGGCCAGAACATAAAGTTGGATACAAAAAATTACCAACGTATCCTCTCCTGGGATACAGGATATAACTCTCTGTCAAAGAGATAGTACAAACATCCTACTAGGACAGCTCCTAGAAGCATGGAAAATATAATGGCCCATACTAAGTAAGTGGAAATATGCCTGAATTACCATATCAAAATTGCAAAAGGTATTTAAAAGGTAACAGAAGTGGGTGTGCTAGAATGAATTTAACATATAGGGCCAGAAAACTCACAATATTTACCAAAATTATAAGCAATATGCTAGTGAGAGGGGTACCTGCATCATTTTTAAAGTTCGGTGTGTGTCTCCTCTGTAGGCTAGGGCTAATAATAGAAGATGACATTATAGAACAGGGTGAAATAATAGCAACAGTTATGATATAATCTCAAAATAATAGAGCCCAAGCAGCAAGAAAAAACAGAAGACAGATGGATGCAATTATTATGAGTGGTGAGGTCAGAGGGATGGCAAGGGAAGCCTGACAAGCAGAGATTTATGGAAATGGTTAGAACACAGCTTTCCTAGGGGTAAATTAGATGGACAGTGAACAATGATACAACACAGGCTATAAAATGGAAAGATTTTAAGAATAATCAGAAGTCTGAGGATAGGTGCCCCAATAAAAAGTCATGGTCCCTTGCTAGTTTTTGGACTCAGAATTCATTGATTAAAAGAAAGGTAGAGTCCCCAGGAGGAAGGACCCTTGAATGTCATGACAGGTATAAATGGTCATAAATCTCCCAGTCTTTTCCTAAAGGAACCTACAGCTACTTAATTTGGTAACTGTATACCAGGAAAGAAAAATACTCAAATATTTCAAAGACTATTGGAACAATACTCATGTCATGTCAAGAGATGACATGGTTAGACATTTCATAGAACAGAATAAACAGATGGCAAATAAGCACTTGAAAAGCTGCTCAACATCATTAGCAGATTTCCATAATGATGGAAACGTAGATTAAACCAAAATGAAATATCACTGCAAACCTATCAGAATGGCTAAAATAAAAAATAGTGACAACACCAAAGGCTGACAAGGATGTGGACAATCTGGCATATAAAATGATACAGTTACTCTGGAAAACATTTTAGCAGTTTCTTTAAAAATCTAAACATGTAGGGCTTCCCTGGTGGCGCAGTGGTTGAGAGTCCACCTGCCAATGCAGGGGACACGGGTTCGTGCCCTGGTCTGGGAAGATCCCACATGCCGCGGGGCGGCTGGGCCCGTGAGCCATGGCCGCTGAGCCTGTGCGTCCGGAGCCTGTGCTCTGCAACGGGAGAGGCCACAACAGTGAGAGGCCCGCGTACCGCAAAAAAAAAACCAAAAAACAAAAACTAAACATGTCACTACCATATGATACTTCAGTTGCACCCTTAAGCATTTATCCCAAAGAAATGAAAACTTACGTTCACAAAAAACAAAAATGAAACCTGTATAAATGCTTATGGTACCTTATTCATAACATTCAAATTGGAAACAATCCAGATATCCTTCAACATAGTTAAACAAACTGTGGTATACCCATACCACGGAACACTACTCAGCAAAAAAGAACAAACCATTGATACACACAATCACCTGGATTAATTGCCAAGGAATTATGAAGAGTGAAAAAAGCCTATTCTAAATGGTTTCATACTGTATATTTCCATTTATATATTATTGAAATAACAAAATTGTTGGGATGAGAATAGGATAGTGGTTTCCAGGGCTTAGGGAGATGGGAGTGAGAGGGAAGTGGATGTGACTATAAGAGGGCAACATGAGAGATCCTTGTGGTGATGGAAGTGTTCTGTATTTTGACTGAATCAATGTCAATATCCTGATTGTTATACTTTACTAGAACTTTGCAAGAAGTTATCATTAGGAGAAACAATATGAAAGGTACACAGGATCTCTCTGTATTATTTGTTACTGCATGTGAATCTATAATTAATCAAAATAAATGATTATTTAAAAAGTTTCAGGCTGTGGTGCAAGCTTCCCTGTAGTCTCTGTGGTATTAGACGTATCACTGATGGGAAAAGACGCGACGTGGAGTTTATGACTAGTCCCAATGAGAGAGTCATAACTCAGATAAGGGAGTCCTAGAGCAAGACCATGCTGTATGCAACAGAGAGTTATAGACCTTTTGAAAATCACTTTATGATGTACTACTAAGACCTGGTAGTGAGTACCTGATTATGGAGCACCAAGTGACTATGCATCCAACTTTGATATATTCATAAAATGTAATACTACTCAACAATAAAAAGAGGAATGATCTACCTGCATATAATGTGGTTGAATCTCAAAATTTTATACTGAGTGAAAGAAGACAGACTCAAAAGAGTATATCTTGTAAAATTCCATTATATGAATTTCTAGAACTGAAATCATATAAATAGTTATGTGGGGAGCAGACAGACTGATTCCTAAGGGAATCAGTGCAAAAGGGAGCTTTCTGGGATGATAAAAATGTGCTATATCTTGCCTGGGGTAGTAGTTATATGGGTTTTTATAGTTGCCCAAACTCATCAAACTGGACAGGTAAAATGTGAGCATACTACCCCATGCAAATAATGTCTCAATAAATTTGATCTTTAAATTGTTTTTAAAAGGACTCAGGAGCAAACTTAAATAAGCTTCTCCTGAGATAGGAGAATTTGGGCAACTTCCATCCTCAGGAGTTAACCTCTCTGTACCTCTCGCTCACTTTCCCATGGCTTCAGGGAAGGTCCTGACAGCAGGTGAAAAGGCATGCAGTGTGCCTGAGCTAAGATGCTATAAGAGCCAATAAGTTTGATTTCCCATTGAACTGCCCACTGCATCAGTGGCTGAAATGAAATGTGGGTTAAATCATGGTGATGCTGAGCAGTAGAAGCACCTTCTACAAGGTCGATGGATGGTAATATCACAACATCACACATAAAGAATTTTCCCCCAAAATTTGAACCTAAATGTGATTAAATCTTTAAATTTCAAACCAATTTCTAGATAGAATTATCTGTTTCAGGGCCTAGCAGGCAACAAAGGAACATCTTAAGTTACCCAATGGATATAATCACTAAATTCCAATCTAGTAAATTCCACAGGCCAAATTCTTCAATAAATACTTGTTTAATATTAGTATCGTGGCTATGTTTTTAAAGTTCTTTTTTTTTCTTTAGAGATATAAAAAACCAGTACCAGATTACATGGTACCATATCTGGAATTTACTTTAAAAAATGCACATGACTGGGGGAGAGCAGGGGTATAAATATAACAAGATTGGCCATGATCTGATAATCGTTGAAACTGGGTGACAGGTACATAGGGATTCCCTATACTATTCTCCCTATTTATGCATACATTTGAAATATCCTATGAGAAAATGTTTACAAATGTATTAAAGAAATTAGAGGAGGAAAGCAAATACAAATAAGGAAAACTTTTTTTTTTTTTTTTTTTGAACCCTCGTTTATCTCTGCTGGTCCCTTGATAGATTAGCTCAGAATTCTAAACACAGCCCATTTGCATTCTTGATCTACTCCCTATCACAGGAACGTTACCTACTCTCATTATTTTAACATGTATCATATTTTTACTTTACTTTTTAATTTCTACCCACATCCTTTATTTCTCCTGATAGTATCATTTTGAATATCTACCCTCTCCCCCAACATCACATCTTGACACCATTATCTATCAAGTAGGTTGTTTCAGGCATCATCCTATTATCCCTCTCTACCATCTTACAGCCAACATCTTACCAACTTCTGTTAAGTCTGTCTTTTAGATGTTGGTCTCCAGTAGGTGCTTTCCTTTCTGTCTGTTTCAATTACCAATGAAATGAACCAGGTCTTAGTTGTCTCTTTTTTTTTTTTTTTTTTTTTAACATCTTTATTGGAGTATAATTGCTTTCCAATGGTATGTTAGTTTCAGCTTCACAACAAAATGAATCAGTTATATATATACATATATTCCTATATCTCTTCCCGCTTGCGTCTCCCTCCCTCCCACCCTCTCTATCCCACCCCTCCAGGCGGTCACAAAGCACCGAGCTGATCTCCCTGTGCTATGCGGCTGCTTCCCACTAGCTATCTACCTTACGTTTGGTAGTGTATATATGTCCATGCCTCTTTATCGCTTTGTCACCGTTTACACTTCCCCCTCCCCATAGCCTCAAGTCCATTCTCTAGTAAGTCTGTGTCTTTATTCCTGTTTCACCCCTAGATTTTTCATGACATTTTTTTTTTAAATTCCATATATATGTGTTAGCATACGGTATTTGTCTCTCTCTTTCTGACTTACTTCACTCTGTATGACAGACTCTAGGTCTATCCACCTCATTACAAATAGCTCAATTTCGTCTCTTTTTATGGCTGAGTAATATTCCATTGTATATATGTGCCACATCTTCTTTATCCATTCATCCGATGATGGACACTTAGGTTGTTTCCATCTCTGGGCTATTGTAAATAGAGCTGCAATGAACATTTTGGTACATGACTCTTTTTGAATTATGGTTTTCTCAGGGTATATGCCCAGTAGTGGGATTGCTGGGTCATATGGTAGTTCTATTTGTAGCTTTTTAAGGAACCTCCATACTGTTCTCCACAGTGGCTGTATCAATTTACATTCCCACCAACAGTGTAAGAGGGTTCCCTTTTCTCCACACCCTCTCCAGCATTTATTGTTTCTAGATTTTTTGATGATAGCCATTCTGACTGGTGTGAGATGATATCTCATTGTAGTTTTGATTTGCATTTCTCTCATAATTAGTGATGTTGAGCATTCTTTCATGTGTTTGTTGGCACTCTGTATATCTTCTTTGGAGAAATGTCTATTTAGGTCTTCTGCCCATTTTTGGATTGGGTTGTTTGTTTTTTTGTTATTAAGCTGCATGAGCTGCTTATAAATTTTGGAGATCAATCCTTTGTCAGTTGCTTCATTTGCAAATATTTTCTCCCATTCTGAGGGTTGTCTTTTGGTCTTCTTTATGGTTTCCTTTGCTGCGCAAAAGCTTTTAAGTTTCATTAGGTCCCATTTGTTTACTCTTGTTTTTATTTCCATTACTCTAGGAGGTGGGTCAGAAAGAATCTTGCTGTGATTTATGTCATAGAGTGTTCTGCCTATGTTTTCCTCTAAGAGTTTGATAGTTTCTGGCCTTACATTTAGGTCTTTAATCCATTTTGAGCTTATTTTTGTGTATGGTGTTAGGGAGTGATCTAACTTCATACTTTTACATGTAGCTGTCCAGTTTTCCCAGCACCACTTATTGAATAGGCTGTCCTTTCTCCACGGTACATTTCTGCCTCTTTTGTCAAAGATAAGGTGACCATATGTGCGTGGGTTTATCTCTGGGCTTTCTATCCTGTTCCATTGATCTATCTTTCTGTTTTTGTGCCAGTACCATACCGTTTTGATAACTGTAGCTTTGTAGTATAGTCTGAAGTCTGGGAGCCTGATTCCTCCAGTTCCTTCTTTCGTTCTCAAGATTGCTTTGGCTATTCGGGGTCTTTTGTGTTTCCATACAAATTGCAAAATTTTTTGTTCTAGTTCTGTGAAAAATGCCAGTGGTAGTTTGATAGGGATTGCATTGAATCTATAGATTGCTTTGGGTAGTAGAGTCATTTTCACAATGTTGATTCTTCCAATCCAAGAACATGGTATATCTCTCCATCTATTTGTATCATCTTTAATTTCTTTCATCAGTGTCTTATAATTTTCTGCATACAGATCTTTTGTCTCCTTAGGTAGGTTTATTCCTAGATATTTTATTCTTCTTGTTGCAATGGTAAATGGGAGTGTTTTCTTGATTTCACTTTCAGATTTTTCATCATTAGTATATAGGAATGCCAGAGATTTCTGTGCATTAATTTTGTATCCTGCCACTTTACCAAATTCATTGATTAGCTCTAGTAGTTTTCTGGTAGCATCTTTAGGGTTCTCTATGTATAGGATCATGTCATCTGCAAACAGTGACAGCTTTACTTCTTCTTTTCCGCAAATAAGGAAAACTTTTTAAGAATATAATACTATTTAAAACACAATAAGAGAATATTTGGCAATACTAATCATTGTGGGTTGAATTGTATCCCCCCCAAATCATATGTTAGGAAATCCCCAGTAACTCAGAATGTGAACTTATTTGGAAATATGGTCTTTGCAGATGTAATTATTTAAGATGAGGTCCTACGGAGTATGCTTATAAATAGAATGCCACATGAAGAGAGGGAGACAGGAGGGACAACAATGTGAAAAGACACTGGGAGAAGACAGCCATTTATACGTCAAGGAGAGAGACCTGAAACAGATCTTTCCCTTATGGTCCTCAGAAGGAACCAACACTGCTGACATCTTGATTTCAGACTTCTAACCTCCAGAACTGTGAGAAAAAATTTCTGTTGTTTAAGCCACTCAGTTTGTAGTACTTTGTTATGGCAGCGCAAGCACTAATACACTGATGAAATGCACTGTGTATTTTTTCTAAAAAAACAAAATTTAAATGGCCAAAATTGATCTAAGAAAGAAGAACAGAGCTCAATAAACAACTATGGATAAAATTGGGGGGGGGGAAAGGATTTCATCCCCCAAAGACTGTAATTTTTAGAACAGTTTTCCTGAAATGTTCGTTCAAATTTCCATGGAACCACAACTGTCATTCTAAATAAACTCTTCCAAAATGTAGAAAAGGTGACCCTAAGTCATTTACTCATAAATGCAGCTATTAAGGATCCATAGGTCAAAGGACAATTGCTCTTCTATGCTTGTATTTAAGGAAATATAAGAGCAAATACTGATAAAGCATTTCTATCATAAGTGCTTTTCAATCACTAATCCAAATAAACCTCAAAACAACCTCTGAGATACACAATTATTACCCCTGTTTTATGGATGTGAAAACTGAGATACATGCCTAAGACCACTTATCTGAGAAGTGACAGAATTGGGGGTAGAATGAAAATCTGGACAATGTATCTCTAGAGACTACATCTGTAAACACTATATTGTCTCCCTAATGAGAAACTATTTTAATTGTAGCATTCATATATAGTACAAAATACGGGGTAAAAAGCATTTAAATGGACAAATATCCATTTATGTGTATGCAAGTTACCATAATAATTTTTAAACAATCTTCAGTGGTAGGGGAAATGATCTTAAGCAGAAAAGAAGAGCACAGAAAAATATTTTGATGTTAACTTTTGTTGCATTTGATTGAATTAAACAGTAAAAGATAAAAAGAAAAATTTGATTAAACATTTCTAAATGTGCTGAAAAATATATGTTCATATAAGAAACTAATATTAAATGCAAGGCCAGAAACTATCAAACTCATAGAGGAAAACATAGGCAGAACACTCTATGACATAAATCACAGCAAGATCTTCTTTGACCCACCTCCTAGAGAAATGGAAATAAAACCAAAAATAAACAAATGGGACCTAATGAAACTTCAAAGCTTTTGCACAGCAAAGGAAACCATAAACAAGACCAAAAGACAACCCTCAGAATGGGAGAAAATATTTGCAAATGAAGCAACTGACAAAGGATTAATCTCCAAAATTTATAGGCAGCTCATGCCGCTCAATAACAAAGAAACAAACAACCCAATCCAAAAATGGGCAGGAGACCTAAATAGACATTTCTCCAAAGAAGATATACAGATTGCCAACAAACACATGAAAGAATGCTCAACATCATTAATCATTAGAGAATTGCAAATCAAAACTACAATGAGATATCATCTCATACCAGTCAGAATGGCCATCATCAAAAAATCTAGAAACAATAAATGCTGGAGAGGGTGTGGAGAAAAGGGAACCCTCTTGCACTGTTGGTGGGAATGTGAATTGGTACAGCCACTATGGAGAACAGTATGGAGGTTCCTTAAAAAACTACAAATAGAACTATCATATGACCCAGCAATCCCACTACTGGGCATATACCCTGAGAAAACCATAATTCAAAAAGAGTCATGTAACAAAATGTTCATTGCAGCTCTATTTACAATAGCCCACAGATGGAAACAACCTAAGTGTGCATCATTGGATGAATGGATAAAGAAGTTGTGGCACATATATACAATGGAATATTACTCAGCCATAAAAAGAAACGAAACTGAGCTATTGGTAGTGAGGTGGATGGACCTAGAGTCTGTCATACAGAGTGAAGTAAGTCAGAAAGAGAAAGACAAATACCGTATGCTAACACATATATATGGAATTTAAGAAAAAAAAGGTCATGAAGAACCTAGGGGTAAGACAGGAATAAAGACACAGTACTACTAGAGAACGGACTTGAGGATATGGGGAGGGGGAAGGGTAAGCTGTGACAAAGCGAGAGAGTGGCACGGACATATATACACTACCAAACGTAAAATAGATAGCTAGTGGGAAGCAGCCGCATAGCACAGGGAGATCACCTCGGTGCTTTGTGACCACCTAGAGGGGTGGGATAGGGAGGGTGGGAGGGAGGGAGACGCAAGAGGGAAGAGATATGGTAACATATGTATATGTATAACTGATTCACTTTGTTATAAAGCAGAAACTAACACACCATTGTAAAGCAATTACACTCCAATAAAGATGTAAAAAAAAAAAAGAAACTAATATTAAAAAGGGTGATTTTCATAAGTAGGCTGAGTAAAATTTTCACAAATAAAAGCTTTTCATCATAATCATTCTGCTTTTCCTTAAAATAGAAAAAGAAACATGAATGAACATGATTGTAATCCCTCCACTTAGTAATAATCCCTGAAGTGACAGTGCATTCTATTAATGCAGCATGGCATCTCTTACCTCCCTTACCCCATCCTCTCTCTCTCCCCCAAATGCTAGATGTAGTACGCAGGTACTACAAAATTCTTGATGCTCATTAGTTGTAAATTTGTCATCTGTACTAAATCAACATTAAGGTAATAAATTTGACAAAAAAAATCTATATGAAGCAAAAACTAAGATTAGTGAAGTAATATAGTTAGTGTATTCTTCCTGGAACTCTATATGACAGAACAGAATATTAGTAGTTAAAAATGACCATCTCCAAATACTATGTTTGCTCACACTTAATGTATGTGGGGGAAAAAGGTTTTTTTTTTTTTTCTGTAAAGCCTTAAATATAATTCATGCATTTTAAACTACTAAATTTATCTCTTTATTTTTAACTTCTGTTACTGAAATTATTGTGTCAATATTATTATTCCCACAACTGAAAATGATAACATCCTTCTAGGAATTTTCCTTCCAAAAATCAAAAAGGAAACTTGGCTTCAAACAAATCTTTATCCTGACTTACCAGGTTAACATTTAATTTATTCAGTGAGTAAGAATTTTTCAATATACACATAAGTTAAAAGGAGCAATTTCTCTAAAATTCACTAGTTTCACAAATAAAACTATGGTTTGATTTTTGATTTTTATTTTTGTTATCCTCTCCCATTATAGACATGGGAGAGGAAAACAAAGAAACAAAGAAACTTGTGGTCTCAGGTGCTAAATAAATGTGAAAGTAAATTAACAGGAAGATCCTTTGACAAGGAGAGTTGATGCTTATTTTCTATGTCTGGGAAAGCATGCTTCCACAGAAAGCACATTTTACAATAAGTGGAACCATCTGGATGGACTGAACAATGTGGATGCCTCAATAAGAGACTAGTCCTACCTTTTACAAGGCCATCCAGAATGGTTTCTGCTTTTGTGAGTTGAAGATCCTTAGGCAGCTTGGACTGCCATAACAAAATACCACAGACTGGGTGACGTAGACAATAGAAATGTATTGATATTTTCCCACGGTTCTAGAAACTAGAAGTCCCAGATCAAGGTGCTGGCTGATTTGGTCCCTAGTAAAAACCTTTCTTCCTGGTTTGTAGAGGGCCACCTTCTCACTGTGTCTTCACATGGCTGAGAGAAAGGGCATGCACAAGTGACCTCTCTTCCTGTGTTTTCTTCTAAGGACACTAATCTTATCAGGGTCCCACTCGTATGACTTCATTTACCCTGAATTACCTACATAAAGCCCCTACTACAATCACATTAGGGGTTGAAGCTTCAACATATGAATTTGGGGGGCACAAACATTGTCCATAATAATCATCCTCAGCTAGAATTTCAGACAGTCTTCAGTTTCCAAATCTTCTAGACATCCACTTAACTTCCTTGGCATGCAAAGTATTTCCTTCTTTACCCATAGGCACAATTGTTTCTTGATGCATCTCTGTCCATTCTTTTCTCTTTATTGGAGAAGAAGAGAGATAAAGCAACTGACTTTGAGACAGGGAACTAATGTTTCTTAAACCAGATTTGGCCTGTGAGGAGACCTCCTGTGAAACCATAAGACTTTTGGGAAACCATGGATAATGTCCTATTTAGTTTATGATTTTAAACTTCTTCCTACATTGTGATTTCATTTAATAAGCCACCAAGAAGTCAACGGTCACCATATAGCCTTTTGGTGATTCTGTGAGGAAAAGGGTAGTATAAGAACAATGAAGCCTTTTTAAAATTACCCCTCTGCGGACTCACTGTTCCGAGAGGCTGTGAGAAAGTAACAGTCCTGGAGATTCATAAGCGAAATATGCCCTCTTGCTCTTCCAACTCTCAACAATGCAAACAACAGCACATGATAATTTGTAGTAATGGAGTTCTCAGAATCTAAGTTACTAAGTGTGGAATAATACCATGATTGGGAACAAGTGGGCTTCAGAAGAACATTCTAGGGTCGGTATTGGCAAGCCAGTGTCTCTCTCAGTACATGCCTTCTCATTCTTCCTGGTCATCAAGTACTGTACCAAACACACACACACACACACATATGCTACATTTGACTCACACACTCACACACACATACATAGCCATCACCTGTGGACAAATATTAATCCTCAGTAATAATACACCCCACAGGCATATTAAGAAAGAAACATTTTCTCAAAACAATAATTTCCTCTGAATACTTCTTTCACAGTGGAGAAATGGCTTTACATTATGATGTGAATGGTGTCAGTACTCAATTAGTAGTACATCCTTCTGCTTCTAACCCCTTCTCAGGTTCTTTTCTGTGCCTAGGAAATGTGGAGCTCATTACAACTGCCCTTTCAAGCAATAGATCTGTCAGCCTTTAATGGCCATTTTTGGCAATAATGAGTACTAACAAAAGCTTAAGAATTGCTTTATCTTTTACTATAGGATTGATATAATTCTTAAGTAAAACATTCCCACACCATTTACTGGATGTAGAATAGAGGATGTATGAGGATATTAATAGGACTAGAGAATGGAGACAAACTCATTATTCCTATAATAATACATATTTAGCAGTCTGACTTTATATTCTTAGTTGATTATGAGATCCTTGTAAATAAGGAATATGTCTTACCTGAGTTTCCTGAGAGTTTTTTTCACAGTAACCTGAAAATGACCATGTTTTCTAAAATAAAAAATCTGTTCTCACCACCTAATTAAGGATCTTTTGATTAGTTAATATTTACATAAAAGTCTCAGGAATTTATAAAAATTATATTTACTTCTAAATTTAATAAAAACACTTTAAATAGCCATTAAGTGGTAATTTTCTTTCACTGGTACATAAGCATAACCCCAATTTCACTTTAATTAGGTATTGGGGATAAGTTTAGGTAAGAAAGTGAAGTACTTAAAAACAGCTTGCCTTAACTTGCGAATAGACTGATAGTAACAGAACAGAACTCAGTTTCCTGACTAATGTATGAAATTTCAAATTATTCACAGAGCACATTAATGTGGTCTGTGAGGTTTCTACAGCCGATCTATGAGCTTTTATGAAATATCAAACGGATGCCTCTCACTGTTTACCAACCATTCATTCCTTAACCCCTTCCAATGTGGTTTTTTCCCACTACACTCCATAAAACCACTTTATCAAAGTTATCTATGATTTTTCTCAGGGCCTAGCTCTCTTGAATGCTCAGAAAGAGAAAACTGTATATTCCACCACTACCTTTTGAAACACTGATCTTACTTATGGCATTAAAATATACTGGTAATTTTTTTATCCCTTTATTTCTCCTCTCCCCTTCACAAGGTCTTCCTCTTCTTCAATGCCACAAAATGTGGGTGTTCTTCAAGGCTGCATCCTTGACTTTCTTCTTATGCTCTGTGCACTTACCTCCGCTTTCTGTTCACTACCTTCCCAAGTGACTAAGACAATTATGCAAACGAGTCTTAAAAACTTATTCTGACTTCTCTTACCTAATTCAATCCTGACATTACAAATGCCAGCTAAATGTTACTACTGGTGTAGGATGTAGTGATTGGGAGAGTAGGAAGTAAACAGATATAGCTTTTTATATGGCTTTTTATATATGGCTTCTATATATAGAGAGATAAGAAATTTAGAAAAACATATGAAACAGGGCAGGAAGTAATGAGTTCCATGAAAGAAGTTCTGTATACTCAAGAGTATTTTGCTGTTAGGTTCTGTGGTAAAAATGATTCCATTGGATCCATATAAATGGGTTTCTCAGTTTATAAGAACATGTCTTAGCTGGTGAGACACTAGAAGATTTCACACATTTATGAGATATAAGATATAAGGATGATAAGAGTTTTGTTTGTTAACCTTGAGAAGTCGAAAGGTATGTGAAATGTCAGAGAGTGAGATCATATGAGGAAAGATTAAGTTTTTGGATTAAAAGGAATACATGCAACCTGGGAAGCTCAGCACATCTTGAGTACTACGAATGCCTGTCATTTCTCCTGTTGCTATGATGGCAAATATAAGTAACCTCAAGCTATCCACCTAACATCCATCATCCTGTCAACAACAATTTGTCTAAACTCCTCTACATTATTCCAACACTTTTCTAGGCACATCCAATCCAGTTTCTCCTCTTACCAATGGTACAATTATGGTCGCATGTTAGGTTCTAATTGTATCACCTTTGACTTCTTCCTTATCCCTAACACCCACATTAAATACGTCAGTTTTTTTTTCCCTAATTCCTCTTCTTAGAAAACTTTTTTTGGCTAACATAGCTTTTCCATTGTCACCACTACTACCTGGGTATAGACCTTTTCACCTCATAATTAGACTACTGCCAAGTACCTCTTCACTGGTCTCACTCCATGGTAGGCCCTGCTCACAAACAATGTTCAAAAAGCACTCTGATTATGTCAGCCTGCTGGACCATGCTGGTTAAAAATCTACTCTGGTTCAGCAGGAAGCATAGAAAGTTACAGTGTCAGAATGGAGTTTGAGGTGTGAATTACTTTGGTGGCACTTTTATGTAGTTACTGAATGAAAAGATTGTATCATTTTAGACTAAATTTTCGTACAAAAGATCAATGCACTATGAAGCAAACAACAGACATGACAAAGCTGGATTGAGGGCTACAGAGACGAAGCAGAATCCCCTATTTATGAATAATCTTAGCTAAATATTACTCTTCAGGTGAACTCTTGCCTGAGTAGCTTTTATTAAGAAAAGTCTTTAATTTCTCTGAAATCAATTAATGTTATATACTCAATGAATGTAAAGGAGATCCTATCACCTCCTGTCCCTCACTACCTGGGAACTTTATTTTACTGTTTAAATCTCGAGGCTCATGTTCAGTTGATGAGGTCTTCTGTTTCTTCGTACACATATGTAATCAGTCATCCCTTGGTATCTGCGGGGTTCTAACTGTACATTTCAGCCTTGCGCACAGGTTGACAATCCTTTTAACCATACCTTGTTACCTCCCTATGCTGTTCCTCAGAGCAGCTATTTCAGAACTTTTCTCACTCTATCAATCCCTCCAGCCCTCTTCCCCAAATTTTCTGCCTTACTTGATCTCAGATCCCTACCTTACAAGCCAAATGTGAAAATTGTAATTCAGTCTCATCATTGAGGAATTCAAATTTATGGGGCAAAGAATCAGAAAAACCATGAGTTAAGATGAAGTAGCCAGAATCAAGAAACTAGGAAGAGGCATAAATAACTGTGTTAACAACAGTGGGATAAAGTGGTGTGCCTACCTGTAATCCCTAGTGCTTCATTTGTCATTCAAATTGATCATAAATACCATAAAAGCTCTTGTTGAGCCGTATGTTACTGGGTCTGCAGCATAGATCTCACTCATATCTAGAAAGGTTTCCCACTGAAAATCTGTTGTGAAGATGAGATAGAGTACATCAGTACTTAAGTGGTATTATTTTTAATCCATTTATTGAGGCATTCATCTGCTTTTATCCCCTAAATTTTAAAACAGTAACAATTTAAATTTTTCTATTTTCCATAAATTTCATCTGTATTATTGATCTGGAAAAAGTTTGTTAAGTCCAAATAAATTATAAATTATTTTCTCAGTTATATCATTTTTCTTCCTATTTGTAAAAGGGAGTGATCATAGAGGCTTTCTTTTATTATATTCTAATACATTATTTTTCTCCTTTTCTCTGCTGTTTAGTCTAATAACTAGCAGAAATGAAGGGTCTTTTTAAATTCACATTTGCTAGCAGAGGCTTAATATAACTACCAAGATGGTAGCAATGTTCAGAATCTGAAGTATGGAGTACTTAGAAGCTTCTCGCAAAATCTACCCCCGTCTAATATTCCTTATCTCAGCAATAGTCACACATCTGACCATTTGTACAATCCCCAAACTCACACTGTCCTTGATATTTACCTCAACCTGCATATATATCCCATCACCAAATCCTGCTGGTTTTATCATTTGAATATTTCTCAAACTTATTTCCCCCACATTGCCATGACCCTAGTGCCAGCCGTCATCCAAACTGCAGCCAGTATGGTATAAAGTAATTAAAAGTAAAGGTTTAGGAAGCAGTCAAGCCTGGCTTGATTCTCTGCTCTGCCTGGTCTCAGCTGTGGTCCATTGGAATATGCGTTTAATCTCAACTTTCTCAATCATATAATGGAAATAATACGAATAATATTAGTATTTATTTACTTCATAGGTTTACTGGGCATTAAATGAGATAATCCATATAATGTACTTCACACAGTGTTTAGCACATACTAGAAATTCCTAAATGTTGGTGTTTGCTTTCACCAGATTAGCATACTATATCCATTACATAAATCAATGCATCATAGTAATCAATGCAGTATGACCTGTGCCATCCAATGTGGTAGCCACTAGCCATATGAGGCTATTGAGCACTGAACATGTGGATAATACAACTGAGATGGTCTTAAAAGGGTAAAATACACACTAAATTTTTAAAATTTTGCTATTAAAAATGTCAATTATCTCGATACTAATATTTTATATAGATTATGGGCTAAAATGCTAATCTTTTTATAGATTGGGTTAAAATGTATTATTTACATTAATTTTGTTTATTTATACTTTTAAATGTGCCTACTGGAAAATTTTAAATTACATATGTGCCTCACATTTAAGGTTAAGAATTGTAAGGCTAGAATTATATTTCCATTGGACACCAGTGATCTAGACTTTGCCAATTTTCTCTTATTTATAGCTTCTAGAATGGCCAGCTACATTCTTGGAAGACTCCAAGTGATACAGTTTTTGTTTAAAACTATATTTTAAATATTTGAAATTTGTTAGAGAAGAAGATCTGAAAAGTCCTGACCAGGGTAGGAGCATGGACTTTTAACATTTTGCAATGTTGATGTTTTAAATCCATAAATCAGCTTCAAGTAACTTTTTTTTCAAATAAGACATAACTATCATTCATTACTGTCCATTCAATAGTCTTCAAGTAGTCTTTCTTAATAAATCAATTTCCTCTGATTTCAAGGTAATTATTCTTATAAACTCTGTTATATATGTGTGCCTGAATATGTGGTGACTGTGAGAAACAATAGTATGTGTTCTAAAAGAGTTTGGAGGAAAAATTCTGGATTAAGTTAATTGAAAATTTTTGTAGAACAGACTGAGAGATTGAGATTATTGCTCCTTCAACTTTAAAATTTTAATGTAAAATAGATTGTTTCCAATTGTTTGCTCTAACATACAATGCTATAATGAATTTTCTTGTAAATGTATACTTGCTATTTTAAAAAGGAATACGGAACAAACTTGACAAAATGATTGCACATTTCATTTCTGGGATGGTGGTCATATGGGGTGTTCCTTACATTATTCCTTCAGCCCTTAAATTAACTGAATTTTCATGTTAATCTTAAAATTTGCTTATAAATTATCTTGGGCATTCCATGAAGATATTCATATCATGACATTTTAACTTCTTCCTATTATCTTTATTTCTTATTATTTTCCTGTTTTTATCAATAATATCTTGTCCAGGACCTCCAGTCTGTATTGAATAATGGCAGTGATAGCAACCATCCTTGTCTTGACACTTGTCTGAAGGGGAATGAATCTAAAATATCTCTATTAAATAAGATTCTTACTGTAGATATTCTGTACTCTTTTATTCTTTTTTTTAAAAGAATTGTCTTTCTCTTTTCTCATTTGCTAAGAATTTCTATCTTATCCTGTACTATCATTACCCAGTTTGGGTATCCAGATTATATTAACCTCATAAAATAAATTGGTCAGCTTTCCTCTTTTTCTTTTTTTGATGGAAAAATTGTAGAAGATACATGTTCCTTAAAGACTTACAGAACTCTCATCTAAAAGCATCTTGCCCCGGCTTTTTTTTTTTCTGGGCAAAGGGAGTTTTGATAGTTTTTTCCCAGAAAATACGAATTTCATCTAAGTTTTCAAATTTTGATGTATAATCATCCATTACACATGTGTAGAATTTTGCTTATATTTAGTTATTTCCTTACTTGCATTCTGCATATTGTTTATTTGCATCTTCTCTCTCTCTTTTTTAACTTAATTCATATCACTAGAAGTTTCTTAGTCTTTTCACATTGTTTCATTTTAAATTGTTTCCTTCTTCATTACTTCATCTAGCCTTATTATTATGCACTCTACTGTCTCCCTCTTTCTCTCTCTCTCTTTTTAAAATTTATTCTGTCGCTCTTTTCCTAGCTTAGTTTTCCATCTTTCTTATATTATTATTAATGTTTATAAATTGATACATTTTCCTCTACATTTCAGCAGCAAACAGATACTGACTCTCAGTGCTTTCATTATCATTTAAATGTAAGAATTTCAAAGTTTACCATATAATTTCTGCTTTAAACCAAAGGGTAATTGGTAATATACTAATTTTTAGAAATAGCTATTTTTTTCCCTAAACATTATTTTCTTGGTTTTTAACTTCATTGCATTGTGGTTATAGAATATAGATTGTAAGTTGTTAATTGAAATTTTTGGAAACTTCTTTTGGGGCTCAGTATACCATCATCATTGGCGAATGTTCCATGTGTCTGAAAATAATATGTATTCTATGTTCGTTTGATATGAGGTTCCAGACATATCTGTTAGATCAAATTATTAGTCATGCCACTGACATTGTCTCTACCTTTATCGCTCTCCATGCATCATAGTTCTGTAAAATATGTGTTTGTTTACCATGTTTCTTCATATCAGATATCAGCTATTGCTTATATACTTTGAGGCTATACTCTCAGCTGCATATTGATGATTACAATTTTCCTGTTTTACATTTATTTTCATACATATATAACATCCATCTCTAATGACAGTTCTCACTTTAATCTCTACTCTTTTTCTGATATTAAAATTTCTAGTTGATATTTTCCAGATATATATTTTCTATGATTGATAGAAATCAATTTTTCTGCATATTACTGTATATGTGTCTGTGTGTTTTAAATGAGTATCTTTTAGACAACATACCTAGCTCTAATTTTTATTACAATATGAGAGTCACTGTCTTCTGATTGTTGTTTTACCTACCTTGATTATTGAATTTTACCATAAATTATTTTTATTACTATTTTTTGTGTACTCTTATTTTATGTTTTCCACCTACTGCAATTAATTTTATGTTTCCCATTTCCCTGATTTCAATTATATGTTACTTATGGATCAACTATATGCATTCTATTTTTACTATTTTGATGGTCATTATTAATTTAGTAAGATTCTTTCAACTAATATTTTTTTTCCATCACTGATTGTATCCTGGGCAATGCTCTAAGCAGCGGGGATAAAAAAGATTAATATTTTGTCTATGTTTCCCTGTCAATATCTATAACCTCATGAACAACTATGTTTCCCCACAATGAACAGGACAAAATGTCAACACAATTCCCTTTCTCACCTCCCTGTCTTCCCCCAACAACTTCCATAACACTAGTGTCATCTGAAGTTTTAGTTTTGGATTTTTGTGCTTACACAAACGATTAAATTCTTACTTATTTATACATCAGTAAGTTCTGTTTTGTTTCTTACATGTTTTTCCATCCCATAGCAATTTCTTGCTTTTGGAATCAATTTCTTTCTTTCAAAAGCTAAATCTTTACACACTCTTTTAAAGAGGTTCTTCATGTTGTTAGACTCTGATAATTAATATCTTATTTTTTTGCTCTAACACTGAAATAATATCTTAGCTGGATACAATATCAGATTCAAATCCTTTTTCTTGAAAACTTTCTTACATTCAGTGTTGCTGTAATCAGGGCTAAAAAGTATTGGATTTTAGTTCTGAAAGACAAGTTTTAGTTTCTCTCTGAAAATCATGTTTTCCTTTTTTTTAGTAATCTTAAAAATCACTATAATATATCTAAATGAGGAACTTTTTTTCCACTTATCTCTCCTATTCAGTTCTTTATGTGCCCTTTTAAACTGCAGTCTTACATCTTGCATTAGCTTTAACAAATTATCAACACTTTTTTCCCTCAAATATTGTCTTTCCTTCGTGATGGGTATTGCCATTACTATTATTAGTCTCCATATCTTTAGACTTTTTTTCATTCCATCACTTTATTCCCCGCTAATGCCTTCTGAAAGAGTTCTTCAATCTTATCTTTCAGCTCAGTAAATCCTTCTTCAAGTATATTCAACAAAGACTCTTCATTGGCAATAAGTAACCAGAAGATAAAATGAAAAACAGATGCCATTTGCGATAACAACAAAAACTACCAATTGCCTAGAAAAAATCTAGAAAAGATTGCCTGATAAGTTTATGGAGATTTTTAAAAAATTCTATTAAAAGATATCAAAGTAGATCTGAATAAATGTAATGATATAATATACTCATGAATACAATGAATAAAATTTTAAAGATTTTAATTGTCCTGAAATTAATCTGTAAATTCATTGTTATTCAACACCAAAGCTAGATTTTGAAAAGAACTTGAAAAATTTATTCCAAAATTTATACAGAAAGATAAATTTCCATGAATTGCTAAAGCAATTTTTTAAAAAGTATAAAGAAAGAAACTCCTACTACTAGGTATTAAGACAGAATGCAGCACCAAAGGAAAACCATCAGTGTGGAACTGGTGCAGGGACAGACTAATTGACTGAAGGAATAGAAAAATAAGGATTTAAACAGATATTTGTTTTATGATAGAGGACATAGTACATACCTTTGGAGAAATGACAGACATTTTTGTAAGAGACTAGAAACTTGATTTACTACTTAAAAATTTTATTTACAAAAATAAAATTGGGGGCTTCCCTGGTGGCGCAGTGGTTGAGAGTCCACCTGCCGATGCAGGGGACACGGGTTCGTGCCCTGGTCCAGGAAGATCCCACATGCCGCAGAGCGGCTAGGCCCATAAGCCATGGCCGCTGAGCCAGCATGTCCGGAGCCTGTGCTCCGCAACGAGAGAGGCCACGACAGTGAGAGGCCCACATAACGCAAAAAAAAAAAAAAAAAAAAAAAAAAAAAAAAAATAAAATAAAATTGGACCTCTAGCACATACTATTATAAAACAAAAACACACAAAAAATCCCAAACGGATAAAAGGCTTGAGAATGAAAGTATAACCAAGCTAACCATAGATTATGTTTACTGAAGCAAGATATAAAAGCCCAAATCACAAAAGAAAAGCAAACATAATTTGACTTTTGACTAATATGAGAATTGAGCAACGTAAGTAAGAATTTCCGTTAATAATTGTCACTCACACAGGTTGTGTCCCTAGGAACCAGACCGTAAGAAAGATTACTGAGCAGGTTTATTATGGATTGTTCTTGAGGTCAACACCTGTGATAGGGAGGGAAGGGAAAAAAATAGAATTGGGTTAGAGGGAGAAATAGTGCTATGATGCAGTATCAATGAAGGCTTCTTCTCTGAAGCTGGAGAGAGGCTGGGGCCAAACTTCCCTGCATTCACCAGTCACTGGATGCAAACTGCCCTGGGAAGCATGTGTGAAATTGGGTGAGACAAATATCTCCACCCAAGGCAGTTCCTAATGAGGGATGATTATTATGGGATGCCTGCAAGAATCACTTTTCATCAATGAGGGAATAAACCCTCTGGTCCTGAACAAGGATCTGAGTGGTCAGTTACAGATTTCATTTCAATCACAGGACTGAGACTAAAGTGACAGCCTGGGGTTCAATACTTATGAATAAATAATAAGAATTAATATGTAAAATATTCAGTGACTTCCGTAGAACCCAGTAGAAAATAACCAAGGGAGAAATAATAACAGAAGTAAAACTTGAATGATTCAATATATAGTTACCCTAATCTCATTAATAATGAGAAAAAGGAAGAGGTATTTATTAAGGATGTTGACCATAACATTGTTTGCTGTAAAGAACTGGAGTAACTTAACTGTTGAATGCTAATGAAATAGATAGATAATACGTGACAATGTGTTCTAATAGAACAATGTACATTAGTACAAAGAAACCAATTAGTTGTACATAAAAGAAAAAGAATAGATTTTTAAAATATATAATGCTGACTATAAAAAGTAAGAAATAAGATTTGTAACGCTGATACCATCTTATAAATTTAACAAAACATATACAACAACTATCTATTCTTGCTTCTGAGGATAGCAGAGACAAGTGACATGGAAGTCTGAGCCTTCTGTTTGTGTAATTTACTGGTACATTCTGGATGTGCTCAGGTTGAAATCCAAACGCTGCTTCTACACCTGCCCAGTCTTATGTGATGGATCTGACAATATCCAGCTTAGGAAAGAAAACCTCAGTGGTATGGTCAGTTAGCAACCCATGGTCAGGCTATCAGTTTCTAGTAGGATCCATTATCGTGGCCGAAATGTTTGTTAAAATTGAGACTAGTTTTCTGACAGAGAAGGCATAATCTTCCTCCAAATCCTGGAAACATATTAGAGATTTTACTCAGCAAACTCTTCCTTGATAGATATATCATTTCTGTCAAATCTGGTGAATCATAAGGCCCAAGAGGCAAGGGACCTCAGGCTGGGTCTTTTTTCAGATTCTTCTCTTCCTCTAGGCCTCATTCAAAATGAACAGCTTCCAAGATACCAAGTACGTGGGTCAGAGCAGCATTCTCAAGTTCAGGGTGTGCTACCTCTAAAATCAGAAGTTACCTATCAAACACTGTGCCTCAATCAGGGATGTCAGATGCAAAGTGCAAAAACTTGTCCTTAGTCTTAGAAGGAATGTTTTGGCATGTCACAGACCACTGGATCTCTACAACTGTGGCAGTCCCTTGAATCTTCATGAGACTTCTCTCCCACTCTCTGACACAGATGTCTTACTAGAATATCTAGTGTACTTTCCACTTCCTAGTCATCAAACCCTATTATCATGATGTCATCAATGTACTACTAGTCTAGTGTTATGTCAAGGTGATCAAGATACCTGAATTCTCTACTGTGACAGAAAGGAGGATAGGTAGCATATTCCTGGGCTAGGGAGTAAATATGAACTCCTGCTCTTACCATGTGAATAAAAACCAAATTTGATCCTCATTAATGAAGGGAATTGGAAAGTACATATCTATCTGCAAGAATGTTAATCCTATAACAAGTGCCGAAGACTGTATTAATCTACTGTCATTTAACCAAGTGGTAGTCACAATAGCAGCTTCTGTGGCAGATGGTATCATACAGTAGCTGTGATTGGAGCTGCCACATGAATAAATTTATAGTTAATACATATACTTGTCAAGATCCATTTCATTTTTTTCAGGGTATATATAGGTGAAGTGAATGAAATGCTATGAGGACCATAACCCCTATATCCTCTAGGTGTTTGATAGTGATATTAATCTCAGCAGTTCTTCCCATAATATAGTATTGCTTCTGATTTACGATTTTCCTCAGGATGGGTGTGTGGTTTCTGGGGCTTCCACTTGGCTCTAGATGCCCTGATGACTACCATTCACAGGTTATAATGACTGGGTTCTGCTAGCTGCCAAGCATTTTTCTCTATCGTGCACATGCGGACCAAGGAAATAACCACAGATTAGATTCAAAGATACTTGGATACACTGAAATGAACTTGAGCCAAACTCCACCTGGCTTCCATAAGCTCCCATTTAACCAGAAAACCATGGTGGTGTTTCAGATTCCATGGCATCAGTGTCAGCTCAGACCTTACATCTAACAGTCCTAGAAATGTTTGGATTTTCTTCATTCCTCAATGTTCAGTTACCCTGGAAATGGCTCCAGGTCACTTTAAGAGAATAATTGAGGGAATAATTATTGTATAAATTTAATGTGGCATTGCAGGCTTCATTCTCAAGAGGATCTTGAGCTTCAATCAATGAGTTCTGGATTTCAGAACTGACTTAGATCTGGAAATTGGGTGAGGAACCACAATTTCCTGTTTTAGCAGCTGATGTCAGCCTCTGTCTCATCTTTTTTTTCTTTCTCTCCATTTCTCATAGGCATCTACTCATCTATCTCATGTCTAAGAATACCATGACCTATTAGCTATTACCACAGATCACTGAAGGTCAAGGCAACTTGATGGCAAGTCTGGTAATTACATCTTCTTTGCCTCTGGTAATTGAATACTATTCCCTGGCCTGATTCCCAACGATATTAAAGAGCCCAGTTCAATAGCAACAACCAGACACCATCAACTACAGCCTGCAGAGTGCAACCACCACCAACGATGCTTCTTAAAGATACTGGTGTCCACTCAGCAGTGCATTCCTTATGGAGTGTGTCTTCTGGGTCCACCCAGGGATCTTAATCAAGTTATGGGTGCTTAAGTCTTAAATAGATAATCTATTCTAATACTCTCAACTCCCTGAGTCTTTGGACCCCTTCTCAATACCATATAAGGGAGTTCCAATTTTTCATCACATTTGTTCTAGTCAAGTTATAATGCCATTAAGAAAAGTCAGGCTACACAATCCTTATCATTATTGTTGACCCTATACTTTTAAAACACCAGTGCCTCTCCTTTCATCTGTACTTTATTCCAAAGTAAAAAAGGTGAAAGCCTTAGTAAACATGATGCTACTGCCAGTCAGAAATTTTCAGCCTCCTACCACCACTAGAACTGGAATCCTTATTGTTCTCAGACAGGTGAGTAATCCAACTTTAAAATCCCATCACTGTAGTCTATTTTCTAAGAATTTTCTTATTATCAATGGTCCTGCCCTGAGGTTTCCAGAAAACAAAGCCTAAGTCAGAGACATTTATATAACTATCTTTTAAGATAATGCATTCCCAGGGCATAGGAGTGAGGAAATAGAAAGTGACGGAAGGGTGGGGGGAAGCAAATACAAGGATAGGTTATCATACCGGCTACTGCCTAGTATGTAGTATGACTGCTTGCTTATCCATGTGGCACTATCTTTCAAGCGGCCACAGAAATGAGTGAATATTAGGGCCTTTTATCCAGCAAAGAAAGGGTAAAGAATTTATCCATTCTCTCTTGTCTCCCATTGGCCAAAATTATACCCCATGGAAAATTAATTCCCTTGCACACCTAACTTGCTCATGAATAAAGGGACTAAGAAGACACTATTACAGCTAAGACCTCGGCACCAAGAGAATCTGAGACAGAAGGCAAGAAGTACATGGCATGGGCATGAGGCAAGGTACCACAGGTTATGCCTATAAGAAGTTGATTAGTGTCTATGCAAAGGAGCAGTTGGTTTGAAACAAGTGCCCAAATATCCAGAGACAGATGAAACCAAAAGATATGACATGGTACTTACATATGTAAGCTTAAAAAATTTTTTTTTAATTTCTGGAAGGAACATATAATTGAATTTCTTTGTAATTAGTTCTGATGCACTTTGCCTGTTGATATCTAATTTATGCTTACTGTAATAACTGAATCCATGTCAACCTGTCATTGATTTGCATACTTTGTGCTATTTTACTGTTATATTTATGTTTAGTCATTTGCAACGTACTATGCCTTGTTTGCTATTTTATTCAGTAGTAATTTTAAAAGAAGGAAGAATTTTAAAATTTTGCTTTGGGATTACTTTGTATTCTTTAATAAAGTTCATGATTATTTAATTTTTTTAGCTTCAAATTTAACAAAGAAATGTAACTTTTGACCTCCCTCTTATGTAAGACACGCAATGTGCTTTTACTGACCCATCCCTACATTTACAGATCTTTGTTAATTTAATATGTGGTACAGATTACAAGTTAGAGGTATAGATTATTATGCTTATTTTTTCCAATTACATATCTTGTTTTTCAAGTGACAATTATTACCCTTGTGTCTACATTAATGTGTACATAAATTAATTGGATTCACTCATATCAATGCACTCATATCAATCAATTCACTTATATCAACTCATATCAATATCAAATAAATCAATTTATCAATTGATTCAAATTTTTCTATTTTTTACTTCTCAATTTTAACTTTTGACCCCCTGACATGTGTTTGAGCAAACTTTTCAGAGATTTTATGTCAGTGCCAGAATTTATGAACACTTGCATATCAGAAAGTAAAAAGAATTCAGTCTTCTCCCAGGCCTATCACCTGGCAGAAAAGGAAAAAAAGAAAATAAGCCTTATGAACACCTCTCAATTATCTTTTAGTATTTTATGTTGCAAAGGTTTAATTTTAAAGCTTTCCTGGAATTTGCTTTAGGTTTCTTGTATTTTTTTTATGGTCTCTAGGTAACCTACATATCTTGGGACCTGGGTTTTAATAAGACAATTTCTTCATCCTTAACATTGCACAAAGCTTATAAGGACATCTGTGTTGCTAAATATTTTGAAGTAGACTGTTTGCTTCAGTTCTAGATATTTTTAAAATAATTTATTCTGCATGTTATAGTAAAATCACTTCAATAAGTATTTTAGAGTAATTCTCCCTTTGTTCTATGCTGAAGAATTTCTCTCATAAGTCAATTTGTGTCTGTTTACTTTATTTAGGGTAACTGTTGTTTATTTGCTTGTTTAGTGTGCTATGTGCTCATCCTTAGATAAAGATTGCTCAATCCTATATAATTGGTCTGGTTTAGCCTATTAAAAGGGGGCATAGGGACTTCCCTGGTGGCGCAGTGGTTAAGAATCCGCCTGCCAATGCAGGGGACTCAGGCTCGATCCCTGGTCCGGGAAGATCCCATATGCCACGGAGCAACTAAGCCCGTGCACCACAACTACTGAGCCAGCGTGCCACAACTACTGAAGCCTGCATGCTCTAGGGCCTGCGTGCCACAACTACTGAGCCCGAGTGCTGCGGCTACTGAAGCCCGTGCCCCTAGAGCCCATGCTCCACAACAAGAGAAGACAACGCAATAAGAAGCCTGCACACAACAACAAAGAGCAGCCCCCGCTCACCACAACTAGACAAAGCCGGCGCACAGCAGCAAAGACCCAATGCAGACCCCCCCCAAAAAGGGCGGGGACATAGATTCCTATAGCTCTCTCACTACCTACTTGAATGCTGATAGAAGCCTCCTTGTATTCTTAAAGTGAAAAGCAAATCAACATACGTGGTTTTCAGAATAATTTCTTTTAGCAAGCTTGTAGTGAGCTGGAACCTTACTCTATTGCCTGGTTCTCTGTCTTCTAGGATAAGAACTTATTTCTGGATTATTCTGGCTGTGTTTACTTAACTTTTTTTCTCTTGAAGTAGTATATGGAAATCCCATACCTCCCAAGCATTGCTCACAATCACTGTCCTCGCCTACAGTTACACCACATGGCAAGTTTCCATTCACCACTTTTTCCCCTAATCTCCCTCTTTTCCTCAGCTTTATTGAGGTATAAGTGAAAAATAAAACTTGCATATATTTAAGTTATACAAATACACTGATGTTTTGATATACATAAACATATACATTGTAAAATAATCACCACAATCAAGCTAATTAACATATCTACTCTCTCATATACTTACTATTTTTTTAAGTCAAATTTTTTTGTGTGTGGTGAGAACACTTATGAAATATGCTCTTAGCAAATTCCACCCAGGTTCAATTCCTGGTCAGGGAAGATTTCTTTCCTCCTCTCTGCCTACCAACTTCCTCAGTATATCCCCACCACAGACTCCTTTTATTCATAGTGTTTTACTGGGAACTGAATTTTCTGAGGGTTTGAGAACTATATGTACTTGGAAGGTAGTGAAGTCTATAGAGGCAATGTCCCTAGCTGCCACCGAAAGTTTGTTATATTTCAGTAAATAGATGGCTGTTCAAATTTGTGGTTGGCAAAATCCCTGCATCTCTGAACTAGGGATGGGTGGTAGGTGTAAACTGTAGTCTTGCTCAGCTTTCTTCCTCTTAGGTACTGCTCACCTTTGAGGGGCAAAGGATGCTATGGCCTCCAATTATTTTTCATCTTAGCCATTGCCCATGCAGTTACTGGAAACCTCTCCTAGACTCTGGTTGTTTTCCTTCTTTTCAAGATTGTTTTGACTTAGAAACTTTTCATCTTCTGTCAATGGGAGAAGATGGGAGGTTGAGAGAAGTTATTTCAGGGATGGTTTATGTGATGTTCAAAGTGACCATTTTTATTCTCAGAGCAAATAGCAAATAACATCTGTGACTTTGACCAAGGACATTTTAACTTGAGGGCTTAAGTTAATAATCAGTGAAATGGCTATATTTGTTTTTTCCCCCTAACTTAAAGACCTCTGTATATTAATTTGTGATATTGTGAGTTATAATAAGAAATAAATATTTGGTCGTCATCCCAGGTTCCTGGCTCACAGATCTCCAAATCCTTGGAACTTCCTGAGCTATAAGAGCAATGGGAACATTTTTTGTAAGAATATTTGATCTCCTGTCTTCAGTTCTGAAATTAATAAAGGTGAACTGGGTGTGTTGTTATTCATAACAAGCCCCCTTCCACCACAACTGGGTTTATGTTATTGAGGTGACTTTTGGAAAGCAACTAAGGCTGGGGGCTTGTTGCCTGGGGAGCCAACATGACTAGAGGGTTGGAATATTCAGTCCCAGCCCTGCCTCCACACCTCCCTCACCCCTTGGGAGGGAGGGGAGAGGGACTGGAGGTTTAATCAATCCCCAATGGCCAGTGATTTAATCAATCATGCCACTGTAATGAAACCTCCAAAAAACCCCAAAAGGACAAGGTCAAAGAGCTTCCAGGTTGAATGAGTGCAGATGCAGGTAGGGTGGTGTTCTCAGAGAGGGCATGGAATCTCTGTGCCCTTTCCCCATCCCTTGCCTTACGCAACTTTTCCATGGTATCCTAGTAAATAAACTTGTTTACTGAGTGCTATGAGCTGCTCCAGCAAATTAATAAAATCCAAGGAACTTACAATTTATATCTTGGTAGAAGTACAGGTAACAATCTGTCGCACGCACACACACACAATCCTACTCACACTGAGAAAAATAACAGGATTCATTGGCATTATTCACAACATTATTTGAACGGTCAAATGTATTTAATAGTTTGATAACTAAAAGACTATGAAAGATCAATTTCAAAATTACAATGAATTAAAAAAACTAATTTTTTCTGAGATTTGATTGTGTAACGTATTGGTGGGTCCCTCAGATTAACCCTTTAAAGTGGATACTTTTACCAATTTAATGGACACTGTCTGAATTGTGACGTATTTAGTCGAATAAAATAGAGGCCCATTTCTGTAGCTTAACCTTATAATAGCATTTTATTTTCCTCACATATCAAGAAGTCTGAAGGAAGGGAGTCTGAGCCCCTTCTATCATTTTGCTCTATCATCCACACAGGGAAGCTTTTATCTTCATGTTTGTCCAATATGGAGGCAAGATGGCTTCTCCCTCTTCAGTTGTGCTGTAGCCTGGAGAGAGAGAAAGGGACAAAAAGAATATCGGTATTAGAAAAACAAAAATATTCCCAGAAGTCTCCAGCAGAAACATATTTGGACCTCATCACCTACACTTTTGTTACATTGCCACTCCTGGATACAAAAGAGTCTGAGAAGGTGAATGTTTTATCTGGGAACATTGCCAATCTGAGCAAAAAGGGGTTCTTTCTTATCAGTAAGGAGGTACTGAGGAATAGCTCTTAGGTAGGAAACTAAGATGGTCTAAAAGTCATTGAATTCAGAATGCTATATGATCACAACCAGTATTTTTAAGCAACATAAATTTTCAGAGCTATACTAAGTTTCAGTAACTATTCACTTTTGCTATATTTGAGGGTTTTATTTTTTCATGAATAGCCATTGTTAATGAAATAATATAAAGAAATGTTTTAAGTACTTTACTCTCCGCATTATACTTGTGAGAATGATGTCATTACAGACCATCAACATTTTTTGCATACTAGAATATTCTTTTTTTATATACCTTACTTTAGGGTGACATTAGGGTCCACGTTATAAATAGTACCAACCTCCTTTGGACAATATCTAAAATCTAAATAATAGTACCTAAATCCAAATTCCAAGGATTTTTCTGAGTTAATTACCAACATGTTTCAAATAACAATTTTAATGCCCACATACTGATAGCAGAATATTAAGTCCTAAATGGATTCTTTAAGCTAAATGTTGTACATTTATTCAAGAAACTGTTTTGTTTTGTATATATTTGCTAGCCTTAATATCTAAAACTTAGTATTTGATAGATAAGTTTTTTAAGGTATTAAAATTGTTACCTCTTAAGGACATTTTTCTGTACCTATAAAAATTTTTCTTAATTATATTCTATCTCCCACTAAAATGTAAATAGGTTCTTTGCATTCTTCAAAACCAGTCTTTAATGTTGATAATCAAGATGAACAGATTTTTCAATGACATTTAGGTGGTGGGGAGTGGGGAGAAGACAGTCAAGATAGGATATCTGTCCTAATATTCTGCCTAAATGACACTCAGAACTGAACATAGTACATTTTTCTAAATGCAAATCTAATACTAATTCGCATCTAATCCATATTATAGATTTACATCTCAAGTCCTCTGTGAATTCAATTAGAATTAATTCTACCTCAATTTACACATCTTATTGAATACACTTTTTCAAATCTAATTTTGATCCTATTGATTTGAGATAATTTGTGTTTTATAAATAGTCACACACTAGGTATGATATAGGGTGTCAAATATGTCACATGACACATGGGGTTCAGATAAAATACCATTTTCTCCAATTAAAAAGGAAAACATGTATAATCTTGCATATGAAGACTTTACCCTTATTTGCTTATAGCTAAAGCATTTAGGAAGAAAGGATATATAAAAACATAATTGAGAGAATAACCAAACAAGAATTTTTAAAATATGAAATAATTAAGTAACTTTGTTTTCTCTCAAAATATCCCTGGAAGTATGCTCTATAAGGTAATTCTTCTCCCTCCCCTGGACAGAATTTTGGTTCGTCCCCCACTTCTCTCTTAAATAATAAAAGTCCTCCTGGTACTTTAATCACTTTCAGCTTAGAAACTGATAGGTACAGCTAGAGTAAATAATAAAAACTCCAAACTTCATTCAAAATTAAAGCTTCTGCACTCACCTAATCAACCATGCAACAGAAGGCAGCCCTGTAGTATACAGTATGACTTGGATAGATACTCTATTTTCCCAACTTGTCTTCTTCCTCTCCTCAAATGCTGATTGGCACTGTTTCTGACCACACCAGGTTTTAAGATGGTGGAGAGAGGAGATGTGAGGGTATAGCAAAGCTCCTGCATGCTTGTACTTTTGTGAGCTGCCATCATTGACTGCTGTCTGGTTTGGAAGGTGTCAAAGCTGACTCTTGGTCTTTCTCCCTTGCAGGGTGTTTCATTTCCTTGTAGGGTTCTTCAGACTATTTACTCCTCTCCCTATTCATTAGCAGGCATCTCTCAAGGGTACTTCACTGTGATTTGGATCTCAGCAGGCCATCTCTTCACAGACTCTCTTGTTGGGATCCTGCGGTCTTTTAGGCATCTCTTTTGATAAAATCCGTTTAAGATGACTGTGGGTCAGCTTTCAGCCACATATGTGTGGTCCACACCCTCTCTATGTACCTTTGGTTCATTTTTAATTATAATCTAAATTATTTTTCAAAACCAAGCTCTCTGTGCTATTGTCACGACTGGTATTTTTCAGATGTATACAGATGTGTTTTAATTAATAGCACTGAAATTAAGTTCAAAGCATAACTGAGTCATAGTTATTTTGCAATCACGAATACAGAACATTAAAAAAAATATTACGTGTGACGAATGCATTTATTGATCGTTAAAAACACTGAGGATGGCTAAGATAGGCCAACATCCTTCTTTTACAGACAAAAAAACAAAGAATCAATTTAGTAAAATTGTTATTGGCCAGAAGTAGTGTTATTTATATGGCATACTTCATGTGAAGGTTTATGTGATGCATGGGGTCTAAAGTAAACATATGTGGGTTTGAGTCCTATTTCTATAATGTATTAATTATAAGTTACAAGAAGTTGACCAAGTTTAATAAGGTAGGTAATCTCAGTTTCTTCTTCTATAAAATGGGGATAATAATAGCTCTAGTAATTATATTGTTTTATAATTAAATAAAATGCAATACATATGGTGTGTACCACATAGTAACTTCTTAATAATTGTTAGTTAATTTTGCCTTCTAACACTGTCAAATTATATTTTTTTAATTACAGCTGTGGCTTCTTCAGGTATCTATTTTATTTTTTATGATTTCTGAATTTAAAAATAACATATGTATTATATGAACATATACACATATATGTACACACATATTTTTACATTATTTTCAGGTCATTATTAAATTACTATAATGCAATAGTTAGCAAGTGTTTATTAAAATGAGAATCTTTGTTTATTATACTACATAAAATGAACTTTATCAGGCTATACTTAATTTTTCTGAAAAGCAAATAAATCAGTAAAGGTAAGCTCCTACCTTTAATGATTTAATCTTTGGAATTAGTAAGCCAAGTAGAGAAGCTCTGGTTTTCAATGTAATAGAAGAAACAGACTGTTAAAGCCCTCCATGACCGGCTGGGAGAAAACTCTGTAAGAATTTGGATACATAGTTTAGGATTTTATGATGCAAATCCTGATTATTCAGATGTTCACAACTCCTCATCATCTTCTCTTAACAAGTTATTCATGTTGGTGGCCAAATAATCATCAAGCTATTGCTAAGTGGAATGGTTAGTATTGCATCTATAGCGTAGTTATCCAAAGAGAGGACACTAGTATTGTTTCCATGTAGATAGTGTCACTACATCCTTGTTTGTTTATACCCCTCATAACTATACATTCATTTCAAGATTCTGAATGTAATGAATGCTCAATATCTTTTCTCCATGTGTTTAAAAGTTTTAGGAAGGATTAGGACAAGATTTTGTCCCCTGATCTTATTTTTCTCTTCCAACACAGATCCGAAACAACACTGTAAGGGTATACTGTATAACACCTAGATCACAGTTCTAGACAATGTCTCCTTCCAATAGCTGAGATTCTAAGATACATTATGTTTAACTGTTAATGAAACCTATTTGGGTGTACTTAGTTCAAGATTAATGTTATTACTTTCTAGGCCCATTCTATGTAGATAACAAATATTTTCCCTTCAAAAATGTTAATGTTTTGTTCATAATATCTTTTCCTATACATTTAGTATATTTCATATAAATATATTTGAAATATCTCTATATACAATTCCTAGGTCTCTCCACTGAAAGGGCTTAGAAGAAATGGCCCAACAGTTGCAATAAACAAGACAAATCACCATATTCTGGTTTCTAAATATCATTCTCCACTAAAAAATATCACAGTTAATTGTGGGGAAAGGCAGATTCCAGAGCTGGGGAATAAAGAAACAAGATAAATTTCGAACATTTTGTTATATTAGGAAACAAGGAAATGTTCAAATCATCAGGGGAACACATCAAAAGGATAAGCAAACCATCTTAAAGGAACTCCTACAAGCCAAATCTGAAACAATTTGAGCATCAAAATAAAGAATATTAGTATTCTAATCCATTAGATTAAATAAGAATCTAGGAGTCCATACTAACACCAACTTTAAAAACAAATAAATAAAGGGACTAATATTAAAGGCTTAGACCTCTACTCATTAGCTTAGTTCATTCAGTAAATGTGTACCAGGTGACTGTACCACAACTTCAAGACAAACCTGCAGGTGAAAATTTCTCCATGACTATAGATAAAGCCTAGAACAAATGCCAATCATTTAGACACTTATCTCCTTAGACACCGGGCAAGTACCAATATATTGGAAACTTTCTGGGAACAAAAAGCTCCAAATGTGTATTTCCAATTCTGCATGGTTACTTTAATGCCATTTCTCGGTCATCTCTTAAAGTATGATGCTGTAGTAGTTCCCTGACAGAAACTACCTTTGACTTGGCCTGCCAAAAGGTCTGTATCCTCCTTCCGTCTCTTGCTACATCTCCTATAATTTCTCCTTCCCAGCTCCTCATCCAGCTACTCCACACACTTAGGAATTGAAAAAGCCTTCAGCTTACAAATTAGGAACAGTGAGTTCTTTTAAATAAAACGTAATGAATGTCTCAAACATAATTCTATCACCCTAACTTAAAAAGAGGAACAAACAAACCACAAAAAACACACTATTAAATCATGATTTTCATTAAGTAGTACCTGGTTCTCAATGCTAACATACTTAAAAGGCTGAAAATCTACTAAAGTATGCTAAATGGAAAAATCGAAACTGTGTGTTAAAAATTACTCAATCTTTCCACAATATTTCCATGAGCATAGTTTGCATTAAATATGAAGGATAATATTTAATTTAACATTTTATTGTTTTGGAATGACATAATGATAAACATTCTAGTGGTTATAGAATATGGCTATAGTCTAGAGTTAGTTTACAGCTATGAACTAGAATAAATATGTCATGGAAACTGTTCTGAAGATAAATGTTACATTAGTTAAATCACAACAGCAAAAAGATATCCCATTCATTCATTCATTGAACAATGATTTATTGAGTATTTACTATATACTACTAGTACCATGTACTATGCAGTACTACTAATATTATGGATCATAGGTACCCAAGGATGAATTAATAATGTCTCTGTCCTAAAGAAACTTACTAGTGATAAAAGCAGACACATAAATTAGTAATTGCAAAGCAGTGTCTCAAGTGCATAAGTCAATGGTAGCACAAAGACTGAGCAATTCTTTGGATGATGGGTGGGAGAGAGTGAGAGGTTTCCTCAAAGAGTGAAAGCTTGAGGTGGATTTTAAGAGATGAGCCACAGTTTATTAGGCAAGAATGAACGAATGAGCAGCTATTAAACAAAGTCACAGAGGCACAGACTAGCCTGGAATATGGTGAGAAGAGGTGAGGGAAGAATTAAATTTTCAGCAAGGTCCAACTTGTGGAAGGCCTTAGAGACTAACCTAAGTGGTAGCATAACTGAATGTATAAAATAATGAAAGTAGAAATTATTTAGTTTCTGACCTGTCCAGTTCCTTACCACCTCAGGACCTAGGTATTACCCCTTTCCCCTGTCTGAGAAGTCCTTCCCCTGGATTTTTACACAAGTGTATGCTGTGCCTCATTCAACTCTTGGCTTAACAATCACCTTTTAATACCACCGAACTGAATTAGTGCCACCCTACGACACCCACCTATTCATCTTCTATTTCCATTGTTTTTAAATCAATAGAGAACAGAAACACAGTTGTAAATATCAATTTTACAACTTTATATAACATACCCATATACCCTTGATTTCTAATCTCTTTATTCTTGTAAACTAGACTGAGACAATTGTAGAAATTGCTAAGCAACGTTTGGTGTAGTACAGACTCTAGGGATTTGTTAGTTGGCAGTCTTCTCTTTATCCTGTAATGAACATATTTTGTTCACTAGTAGCCATATGAGTAGGACTAAAGCAGAAGAAACCCTTTCAGAGATATTTGCATTTTATTATATCAAAAGGATAAATCTCTAATGCAAATTATCAGGCAATATGACAAAACATAGTGAAGTGTTTTGGAGACAGCAGAAAAGATGTTTCTAGCCCTTTAAATCATACCTCATATGCAAATCTTCCTATCCTTGAGGAGACCTACATTTGTCTCCAGAGAAAAGAGCTAGGAAGTAAATCTCCATTAGTACTGAGAAAACTTAGATTTCTTTTATTTAGCATCCTGCTAAAGTGGGAGCTTCAGGGAATGTTTATACATAAACTGTATAAATGTGTATATTTATACACCGTATATTCATTGCAGTTATGTGTCTCCTTTTTCCTACTATTGTATTTTCCTTCATTCATTCAACCTCTGTGAGGACTACGAACATGAGTCATGCTCTCAAGTTATAGCCTAGAAGTGAGGCCGAGCTATGCCTAGAATTTTGTAATACAACCTGATGAAAAGGATCAGGTAGCATTTCATAGGAGTTCAGTAGATAAGATTACTTTCAGCTGATTATATATAAATTAAAAAAAACTTTTAAATAAGAGGTTTATTTAAGCTGGACTTTTAAAGAATCACCTAACCAAAAAATGGCTGGGCATCAATGAATCTATAGATAACATAAAATGATATGTACATATATGGAAGATATATGTACATGTGCATTTATGATGGGGGACGAAGGGTGGGATAAGATCACCAGTATTCATCATATTCTGAAAGACATTTCTGACATTCAGAATGGTTAAAAGCAAACTACAACACACAGAATAGTGTCTGGAGAGGTTTGCAAAATTATTAAAATTAGTATGATTAGAATTACACTCTCATTGCCTCCAATTGTTCATCAGAATTTTTGCTTCTTAGTAATCTGACTGAGGAAGCATGATGAACTTTTCTTTGAATTTTTTGAAGTATGTTTTTCCAAAGTCTAGAAAACACATCTGATTGTTCCTCACTATTTCAAGATAGAAAATGTTCACTTTATTTCCATATAAACTTTCTTTATACCTACAAGATTTTATACTATTGACAAAAATTAAGCCCATGATAATATTGTGCCTTTTTTGCTTCTTTTACTTAATTGAAATGGAAACTATTGTCACTTAAAATCAACAACAAAATGATAAAAATTAATAGGGAGGATTAGAATATGGGCATTAAACATCATGTTAAAAATACATGTAGCATATTTTAAAGTTTTAAAAAATTTATGATGGGAATTGATGGGAAACTAAAGGCATATACTAAAGAGATACATAGAGAAAAAAAAAGAATAAATTAAGATGTGCATTTGGAAAACAGGAATAAGAATAATATGAAAAAATAGAAGTAGTTATAAACGTAAGAGATAATAGTATTTTATAGAGAAGAATTTTCTACAAGGATGAGTGCATGAAAAAAACAGTAAGATGGTTTTAAAAGATTTAGAATCACAAAGTAGAAAGTGATGGCAAATGAAATACTCACTTAAATAAAAAAAAGGAGGGGATATAGATATAACTACTTGATGGCATGAAATCCAAGTACCTGAATTTTTGAAGTGTTTAAAAAAATCTAGTAAGGAAGGCTAAAAGTATAAAAGCTATAAGAATATCTTTTTGAGTTTAGTAGAATGTAAATAGATGATAAAAGATTGACAGGCACCAAGTGAGTAAAAAGCAAAATAATAAAAAAAGACAGATAAATTCAGATATTGACATTCAGTAAGTATGCCTGCATAACACTGCATAAGAAGGAATACATTTCCAGATCCCAAAACAACATTATTCTGTTGTATTTTGTGCATACGTTGAATAAGGTAACAAAAGCATCAGTCACAGAACAAAAATTTACTTTCATGCTTTCTTTGCTTGAGCTGGTCAAATTTCTCTCCATACACGTGAACTCTGTAGTTAGGATGGAGCAATGACTTAAACAATCTTGTAGTTCTCTTTCCTCACTTTGTGTAGTCTGTGTGGTCCATGAATTTCACACAAAGAGATGCTTTACAAAGACCAAAGTCACTTCGTTCAGAACTTTCTAGCAGCTAAAATGATCTAATACTCTCATAGATTTAAGTACTCAAATCTTGACTGTTCCCAGATCTTTTACACAGGGCCAGGTGACTAGTTGACAGTCCTGACTGAAAGTAATTTCCTGAGATCTGGAGATGCTGGACCATATATTCCCTCCCAATACTAAGACCAATAGTAAAAATAGTAAGATGGCTCTACAAAATGCAGAAGCACAACCAATGACCATTAATTCTAGACTAAAATGAAAGAGTTCTGGCCCTTCTACAAAAAATTAATTGATAAAAACCTAAATGTTACAATCATCAAAATATTTGAGGTTTTGAGGTAAAGAGAATTAGCACTACAATGTAATTTCACAAGATACCAAATAAAATATGCAGTTCCACGTGTTTGGAGAAGTCTAAGATCCTAATCCTTCCCCTCACTAACTTGCAGAGGCCTGATTTCTCAACATTAGATCCTCACCTTAGAATATAGTCTTCTTCACTGATCTTTCCTCTCCTCTCTGCTTAGTAAAATATATTACAAATCAGAGTTCAGTGTTTTCCTCTTTTCATGTTTTGCACTCTGCTAGGTTAGGCCAAAGATTCAAGGTTTCAAAGTGTCCCCACGTCTATCTCTGTAGCCCAAACTCTCTCCGGGACTTGGGCTTGTATTTCCAGTCACTGGACTTAAGCTGTGCATATCTGTGGAGTCACTGGGCTGGGCCCAGAAACCACCAGATAAACATGGCAAATCCTCCTGAAACATCATTTGGCAAAGTTTGAGGGGAAAGTCATATTTCACACTGGTATAAATATGAACCTACTACTACCGAGTAGAATCTAAAATCCATAGAACTTTTAGATGAAAACTGGAGACTTCAAGTAAGATTACTTTTGGGCTTCCGTGGTGGTGCAGTGGTTGAGAGTTCGCCTGCCGGTCCGGGGGACGTGGCTTCGTGCCCCGGTCCGGGAGGATCCTGCATGCCGTGGAGCGGCTGGGCCTGTGAGCCATGGCCGCTGGGCCTGCACGTCCGGAGCCTGTGCTCCGCGACAGGAGAGGCCACAGCAGTGGGAGGCCCCCGTACCACAAAAAAAAAAAAAAAAAGATTACTTTTGGTTGGCAGTGGGTGAGTATATTATTGTTGGAGATGATCTGATAGAAAAGTCTAAGACACTTTGCATCATGCTAAATAATTCTCCCTTATAAATATGGATTAGCATTTTTGTGTGAATACTGTAGCAAGAGTGAAAAGAGGTTTAATAATAGGAATGGCCATGGACAAACTATGAAGCAGGTCAAGTTTATTCTCCTCCTCCCCCCCCCCCCCCCACCATCACTACTACCTCTCAGACCCTGTCCCAAGGTCTTGAAGAATCTGGCTTCTTTTCTTAACCTCAGCCTCAAGGCTAAGTATATTCTGTCTTTTCTTCATCAATATGTGCTCTTCCGCATTCCATTTTCTTAAGACATTAGTATGAATGTAAAGAGATAATCGTTTAACACTAAATATAAAAATTCACATTAAGGTAGTGGTCAGATAGTGAAATTTCATACACTATCACTTTGGATATATCTGTTATTAGGCAGAATTCTGCTGAGCATTTACATTGTGCCAGAGAATGTGCAAAATGATAAGAATGCAAAGATGGACTAAAAAGGCCCAGCTATTCTTGTTGTGGAGGGCAGACTTGAAAATAAGGAAGTGTATTAGAAGCCATGTTTCCACAAAGGGTACATGGAGACATAAGGAAGAGTTTGTGTTATGTTGGTAGGAAAAAAAAAAAGAGTTAGAAAAGGCTCCTGAGAGAAAAGGGCCTTAGAGGTATGTCTTAGAGGGTAAGCAGGTACAAGCCCCACAAACAGAGAGCGATGGCTGTATTTCAGGCAAAGAACCAAGAAATAGCCTCGGGAGTCAAGGAAACTAAGAAATTCAGGATGGATGAAACAAAAGGTTGTAAGGGGAAGGGGAGACCCAGGCCTGACCCTTTGGTAGGACACACGAGTCAGCTGTCTCGGGTCCCAAATATGGTGGGGTTTTGGCACAAGGCACTGTACCTCACTACCCTGATCAAAATATTACTGAAATTCAATTTTTAAATTTCTGTCTTTAACGATATTCCAAGGGACCTAGAACAGATGCTATAAAGGGGCTTCCTTTAGTCTGCGTTTGTTTTGGAGAATACACATTGGCTGGGAGCCGTGGGTTCTAATTCCAGGGGGTATATAGCGAGATGTGGTTGGAGAGTTTGGAAGGGGCAGAGGAGGATCAAACCAAAATAAGGAGTTTGTACTTTACTGTGTATGTAATGGGCAGCATTAGTGGATTTTAAGCGGACAAGAAAGGAGAGGTTTCAGAAAGTTCTTTCAGCTAATCCAAACAGAGGTTTTTGAGGTAAAGGTAGGGAGAGGGAAAATAACCACAATAATATGGGGGTAGTTATGTTGATAACCTGAACTAAGTTAGAAACAGTGAGGATATGAATATGTGGTATCCTATAATACTGCAGCAGACAGAATGATGGCCCCTTAAAAGATATCTAGGTCCCAATCCCTAGAACCTGTGAATACATTATGTTACACGGCAAAGGGAAATTAGGTTTACAGATAGAACTAAGGTTGCTAATCAGCTGACTTTAAACTAGGGAGATTATCCTGGGTTACCTGGGTGCCTGAAGTAATCACAAGAGTCCTGAAAAGTAGAAGAGGTAAGCAGGGGCGTCAGTGTCATGGCGACGGGATGTGAGTAGGCCTTAACTGGCTGTTGCTGGCACTGAAGATGGAGGAAATATACCAAGGGGGCCATATACCAAGGAGGTCAGGCACCCTGTAGGAGTGGGAAAAGGCAAGGAATAGGATTTTCTAGAGATCCAGAATACACACAGCTCCTCCAGCTTCTTAATTTTAGCCCCGTGAGAACCATTCTGGACTTCTGGCCTCCACAACTATAGATAATAAATCTGTGTTGTTTTGAACCACCAATGTGGAAATTTGTTACAGAATCAACAGGAAAAACACAAATACCCGACTCAGCCTTGGCATGAAGAAAGCCTGTGACTGAAAACCACATTGAACATTTACAGTCTGTTCTAAAATGTGAGTCGTATATTCATCAGAGCTCTCTCTGGTCAGGCAGCTCTCACCTTCGTAAAGGTTTTCCTAGATGAGGAACACCGCACTTCGGTCTTACTGTTCGTGGTTCTTTATCCTTCCTCCTGAAACACTTAAAGATCTCTTAATATATGGATATAATTTTTATGTCTGTTGATCAACCAATTGCTGAGCTTTGTGTCCACTTCTGTTCAGAGAGTAAATTTAATAATACTCAGTATGAGGGACTTTAAATGTAATACAGCATTAGAAGTACGAGCTTTAGAGTCACAATGGACATGGATCAAGTCACAGATTCACCCCTTACAGGTAGTGTGGCTTTGGGTAATTTATAAGACTTGAGCCTCAGTTTCCTCATCTGTAAAAAGGAATAGCAATGTCTTAGGTCAGGATCCCCGGAAACACATTCTGAGGTGAGGACTGTGTGTAATTGTTTTATTAACAAAACACTTCCAGGAAAAACACAAAAATAACAGAGTAAGCGAGATAGGGAAGGAAGTGATTTCAGGCAAAATTCTAGCATCAGCATGATCCTGCAGGGGAGCCTTGGGGTGTAAATTACACTTCAGATTTTCTTATTTCTACAGGCTTTTATACTGTGTGGGGCAGTCCTTGGCAAAGGGTGTACTAGGAGGGAAGTGAACTCCTAAGTGGGTCCCCTCTGGCTCTCTGTGCCTGAAGGCAAAATGAGTCTAGTAGCCCTTGGGCAGTCTTCCAAAGAGAGTCTCAGGGGCTGGCTCTGAGAAGTAAAAGAACACAGAAGCTAGGGGTAAGGCGGATCCAATCAAAGGGATCCTAAGGGATCAGGATGGAACTTAACTGGGTCTGCCACAAGCATCTACCTCATAGAACTCCTAAGGATTGAATGTACTTATGTTTTTCTTTCTTTAGCTTTTAAGATTCCTGAACTATTTTTCTTTTGGAATAGCACACAATATCTAGTGCCATGTTCTGCACATAGAATGCTCAGCAATGAAATAATTCTTTCGTGACATAGGCATCCATCCCAGAAAGGATAAAAGAGACAAAGGAGAAATAAAGCAAATGTGAAGGTTACCAGAATAGAAAGTAACCAAATTAGTCTGAATCTAGCATTTCAAAATGGTCATAATTTCAGTCATATTTTTCAGAGAGCTGGAAACTTGAAAAACTTAAGATTCACAACTATTTGCTTTCATCTCTGAAAAGCTAGGCAAAGTAAACCAACCAACGAACAAACAATGTATTTATCTGATGACAATAAACCTTACAGGAAATGCCGCCCCTCCCACTGCCAAGAAACAATCTAACGAGTCCCCAGAATACATGTAATTTTTTTCTTAAAGTATCTCCTTCCTTGCTATTCTGGTCCTATTCTGATAATTAAAACCTTCAATTTTGATAGCATGTTACAACTTTAAAGTGCATTCACGTTTAAGTGCATTTAAAGAGCATTCAATTTTACATGATGCTCACACAACCCTGTCATATATTTTCACTCCCGTTTTACAAATGAGGAACAAGCTCTGACAGGGTAAGTGATCTAGTTAAGGTTGCACAGCTAAAGGCAAGATCCCAACTTCTGACACCCAAGAAAGCACTTTCCTCAGGGTTCTACATGATTCTTCACCTTGTATGAGTCAAGATCCAGTCAGGAGACAGAAATCACACCAAAATTAGAACAGGGAAAATTTAATATAAAGAATTATTAACTAGCAATTCTTCTTTTAAGAGAGAAGATATCACTAAAGAATGCAGGAAGAGTGGATTAAGGGAGCAGACACTACCTCCAGGGCTGTGGGAGAGTACTCAAGGAGGGATAACTTAGATGAACTACCCCCATCCCTGCTCTCTACCCTACAAAGCCTGAGAGACAGTCCTCATTGGAGATAATGAGGTTGTGGCCCATTTGACAGTCAAGAAATTGGTTGAGGCGTCACAGACCGGGCTGGTGAGAAAAACCACCAGCTAGGGGGCCCGTGAAACTTGCTAGGAAGTCACCCACTGGGTTGCTGGCGGGGCTTACTAGGAAGTCACACACTGGGGAAGTGGCCAAATTTCCTGGAGGGTGTGAAATACTGGTTTCTTGGATACCACTGACCACCACACCATAGGAGCAAGAAGAAAAGCACTGGAAACAAGAAGAGGAGCCCCTTTTATATGCAGTGTCCCTCCAGCACCTTCTATTGACAAGTGCTAACACTGAGCCAACTGAAAACAAAGAAATGTTTACAGGTTCCAGCTCTAATTATCACAATTCAGGGCAAAAAAAGATGAATTAGAAGCTTCCAAACACTAAATTAGCAAGCACACACCTCAGTGACTCTCCTGGGTTCTTAAGGGTAAAATGCTTTTATGTCAAATTCCTGCCCCATTTGTTTTCTTTTTCCCTAAGTACCTCTACAATAAAACGCAGACCCAACCTCTGGGGACACTATGTTCTGACTGCTGGTAGGATATGTGGTAATTGCATGGGAAGAGTGTACAACACAGTGACTGAGACCACGTCTTGAGCCAAACACTTGGGTCTGAATATGAGCTTCACCACTGACTAAAACTGCAGCCTTGCAAAAATTAACCTCTGTATGCCTCAGTTTCCTTATCTGTAAAAGGGGATGATAATATTGCATACTTTACTAAGATGTCAGGAGAAATAAATTAATATATGTAAAGCCTATAGAACAACATGTGATAAATGTTAAAAAAGATAAATGATAAAAAAGAACTTCATAAATATTAGTATTACCCGTACGTGTTAGTTTGTAAATGGCATTTAAAAATACACACTGTATTTGGTTCTAATTACCAATTTCCACTTAAGACTGTATCTCATAATGCTAAAACCCAACTTCATTGGGTGACACTGGGCTACGGTACAAAAAGTCCTGCCCATACCTGGGCACTGCCCGCACCTCTGGCTGCAGATCCTGGCATTGCTCCTGGCTCACTGAATAATCCTCACCAATCAAAGCCAATTCATTGGGGACCCATTTTCTCAAGTGAAAAAAGACACGGTTAAATCATCTTTCTTTAAGATCTCTGCCGTTGTGACTAGCTTTGATCCCCCACTTCCCCAAACAGTGAGTTATACGAGAAGGGGAAAAAAGAGGAAATTATCATTTTCAGTGCCTACCCATCTATGTCAGGCAAGCGTTTTGCACGTTCTGCCTGATCTCATCCTTACCGTAGTCCTGTCAGATTAGTACTTTTAATCCTATTTAACAAATAAGGAAACTGAGGCTCAGAAAGGTCGACACTTCATTCAAGATCATACTCTTGCTAAGTAGCAGAGCCTGAATTCAAACTGGGTCCTTGTTTGGGTCGACTAAGCATTTTTAACTGTTCCGCTTGCCTCCCACACTGTCTTCATCTCAGACAGCAAGACTCCTAACAAGTCAGTGCTTTTCATGCTTTGCTTTAAAGAGATGAGTGGGTGTGCACCTTTTTTTTTTTAAATTATCATTTTGAAACTACAGCAAATTAAATTCACCTACCAGTTACAGGAATTTAAAAAGTCACCCCTAACATCTCACACGAAACTAGCCTTTGAGTGAAACCCAGCGGCCCTCCTGCATCCTGGCGCCCCGGTCCTCACCTCTCCTCCCGGCTGCAAACTTGGTGAAGGGAAAGGAGCCTGGTGGCAGGCCAGCGAGCTGAGTTCCAGCCCCTGTTCTGCCGCTCTGTCAGCCCTTGGAGACTTCTCCTTCAAGGTAGCAGGAGGCTGTCTGCTCGGGTCAACTTAGGGTTTCTCCCGCGTCTCAGCCCGGCGGCTCTGAGGGCGCCCGCGGCGAGGGCGTGCCCAGCGGTCTCGCCGCAGATCCCGCGTGAAACTGCCCAGTTCTCTGAGGAGACTGCTTACCGCAGCTGTCCCCACCCCCATCCCGCAGTCCCTTTCTTCCCGCTTCTTCTAACTTGGAAAAGTGAAGCCCCTACACTTCAAGCCTCCGCTAAGTTCCCGTCTGCACCAGAGGCCGGGGCGCTGCTTCCCCGTCCCTGGCTGCCAGAAAAACCAGTCTCCAGTTTTCTAACTTTACGCTCCTCGGAGGGGAATTCTGAGAACTCTGCGACGGGTCTGACTGAAACGTGAGAAGACAAAGCCTGTCTAATCAGTGAACTCCGACGCCTCCACCCGGCTCGTAGCGCCCAGGCCTTCTCCGGCGAGCGCACGCCGGGCGGGTCCCAGAGCTCGGCTTTCTCACGCCAGGATTCCGCGCCCCGAGGCTCGCGGCGCTCGAGCCGCAGCGCCCGGCAGTGGGCGAGCCGAAGTCCAGGTGCCGCTAATTCTGCTCCGGCCCGCACAGGTCTGAGGAAGTCAGGGCGTGCTCACAGCGCGGCAGCCTAGCGCAGCGCTCGGCCGCCGGGAGGCTGAAGAAAGGTCCGCGCTGGGCTCGCAGCCCTTCCTGCCGGCCTCCCCACGCCGGCCCTCGGCTCCCCTCGTTTCCCGCTCCCGCCTCCTCCCGTAGACTGCCAGGCGGACCCAGCCTGCCTCTCTCTCAGCCTTCACTACCGGGTCAAGCGGCGGAGGGAGGGAGCGGAGACAGCGGCGAAGCGGCTCCCCACCCGGCGCGCGCGTGCCCCTCCTCCCCCTCCAGCCCGCTCCCTCCTCCTCTGCCCTCTGCCTCCTCCCCTGTTGCCAGTACAGTACAACTAGTACGCGCGCACACAGACACAGACACGCGCGGGCGCGCGCGGACCCTGCCGCTACCACTGCAGCTACCATGGATATCAGCTAACAACACACGCTCAGGAGCGCGCGCGCGCTCCCACTCGCACCACGCAGGAGTGGCCCCCGGCATCCTTACCCTCCTTCCCCACCCCCACCCCACCCGCTCCCCAGCTCGGCTACTGCTCGCTCTGGCTGCCGCCGCCGCCGCCGCCGCTGCTGCCGCCACCACCACAGCTCTCTTCTGCTGCGGGGCCACAGCCTTGAGTGTCATTCAAGGGACAGCACAACCTCACCCAAGCTCTCCTACCTCTGCCCAGCCGTCCCTGTCATCCTCCCCCTTCCTCGTCCACACTCCATCCAAAGAAGAGGGAAAGCACCGAACAGAGGCGGGAGGAAGGCAGTCTGCTCTTCTCACCTCCTGGCCCCCTGGCTCCTTCATCCTCATTCTCTCAGCACCAACTCCCCTACCCCAAAGGAATCCCTCAGGAGCTGAGGCGACTCACCCCACTGCCATGTCCAAAAGCTTGAAAAAGAAAAGCCACTGGACTAGCAAAGTCCATGAGAGTGTCATTGGCAGGAACCCGGAGGGCCAGCTGGGCTTCGAACTGAAGGGGGGCGCCGAGAATGGACAGTTCCCCTACCTGGGGGAGGTGAAGCCCGGCAAGGTGGCCTATGAGAGCGGCAGCAAGTTGGTGTCTGAGGAACTGCTGCTGGAAGTAAACGAGACCCCCGTGGCGGGGCTCACCATCAGGGACGTGCTTGCCGTGATCAAACACTGCAAGGATCCCCTCCGGCTCAAGTGTGTCAAGCAAGGTGAGCGCAGCGGCTTGCTCGGTTCTTGCCAGGAGGCTGGACCGCTTCAAGCGCGGGGCATAATGGAAGGGTGGGCTCGCGTGTGGAAGGGGGTGTGTGTTGTGCGACGGTGGGGTGAGGTCGAGAGAGAACCGGCAGAGCAAGTGGGCTTTGCCGGGGTTCCGAATGGGGGGCTCGGTGGAAGGGAGGGGCGGATTGCGGTGGGGCGTGCAACTTTGTTTGCGCAGTTATCCCCTCCCCTTTGGTAGGTGTTCGGCCTTGTGTGACCTCGGAGGTGCAGGCGAGCTCCCGGGGCAATTGAATGTGCGTCAGCGGCACGGCCCGCAGTGGATGAAGAGCTTTTAGGGAAGGAAGGAAGGAAGGAGGGAAGGGAGGAAGGGAGGAAGGATGGAAGAAAAGGAGGGAGGGAGAAAGGGGAGAAGGGAGAAAGGGGAGGAAGGAGCAACTTGAGGGTGCAGCGGCATCACCAGCAGGGCGGGGAGGAGTAGGGGGTGGCGGGACGAGCAGAGAGCTGCGCCCTCCGTCTCGGGAGCTGGACTGAAGACGCCTTGGGGGAATCCCTGAGCCACTAGTTGACAAAGAAGGGACGGGGCAGATTGCTTCGGGCGCTTGGACGGGTCTTCCTTAACTTTTTCCCTGCCTCACTCCCCTGTCCCCCTCCCCCGCCCACGATCGTGTCATGTGGGCACCGCGCGTCACGTGCGCACTGACTAACCCGGGCGCTCACCCCGAGCTGGCCCGCGGGAGGCGGTTCGCGAGGAAGGCGCGGCACTAGCAGCGGGTTCTAGCGTTGGGGGTCAGGAGGAGAGACGTGGTTACCGGAATGTTCTTTACTATGAACATTGGGTTGAGTGGAAGTTCTCTGTGGTTGGACTCCCCTCTGGCTTCGGATTTGGGCAAAGGGGGGAGGGGGGCGTGTTTCTGAGGAGGAGTTGGATGGAAAAGCCAGCTGGTTACAACTCAGGCTCGGTCAGCTCCAACCTGGTTTAGATGAGGCTCAGCTGAAGGCTGTGATGGGCTGTTGCAGAAGTCTCTGTCTTTGCCTGAAAGAAAATTATGGTCCGTAGGAGGGAAGAGGGAGATAAAAGTTTCTTGGAAAGAGGACAACTTTAGCTCGAATTAAGTAGTGTATCTTTGTTTTCCACGTGGGATTTCATACATTTTGTAGCTCACATTCGCATCTCGTGTGTGGCGTGTATGTGTATGTGCACATTCACATCAATCTAAAGGTTTCTTGTTGGTGATACATTGTTTGTCCCGCCTCATAGATGGAATTGAGCTGTCATTGCCTGCATTTTGAGCGACCACTTAATCTTAGTGCATGATCAGCTGTCAGGAAACACTCTTCGGGGGATATGAAACACTCTTAGGGAGCTATTCTTCTCTATAAACCAGTTTTAAAAGTAAGCCACTGAAAAATGAAATCTCAGTCAAAATTTCTTAACTGTAAATTGCCATACAAAAAGAGTTTTCATTGGGGATTCTTGAGTATTAGTAGCTGATGACTTGAGATAGGCTAATGTGAACATTGACTTGTAGGTCAACATAGCTCCATACTGAATGAAACTGAAGAATATGAGTTTGGTAGGAAGGCAAATAGAGTATCTTACTATTTTTCAAGATGACATACCAGAGGCTCAAATATAGGCGTTCATGTTAACATATTTGATGTCATGGTACTATCTTGCAGCAATAGATATAAATGTAAGGTTTTGGTTTTGAGTCCAAAAATCTACTTTACAATTGATGACCATGGTTTTGTTGGCAACAAGGTTGGTATTTGTAGTGGAAAGTGGCTGCAAACCTTAAGGCATTGTTAAGTTGGACTAATGATAATATCCTAATGAGAGGTGATTGTCCTATTATAGTTTATAATTATTACCACATTTTAATGTACTCATTCTGAGCACTGCATCTTGAGATGGACCTTCCCAAACTGTAACTCTAGCAGCAAGACAAGAAAAGAAAGAAAGGGAGATTGTTGGGTATTGTCAATCTATTCTATAAAATCCAGTGGAAAGACTTGGAAAAGTGAAAGCATGAAAGCTATCATTAAATCTTGAAAAGCTATCAAGTAAGAAAAGGAATTCTGACTATCCTGTGATACTCTATAGGGTCAAACTAAGATGAATCTATGAAAATTTTTAAAGGATGAAGCATCTTTACTTTTATTAAGACGATTCTAATAGAGCTTTAAAAAAAAAATCTGTGGACTATATTGTGAACTCATGAGCCTCCATCATTGTGAGTGTTTATGAAGAGGCCAATGACCACATGCCATGGATTCTTATGTAACATGGGTACCTGGACTAGATCTCATTTAAATCCTTCCATGATTTGATCCAAGGTGGTCTCTGATACTCAACTTCTGTGTTAGATTTTATTTGGAAGATTACTGTTTTTAGAACTCATGGCATATACACATATAATGTGATATATTTAGGGAAATTTTCTTTTCATTCTGTGTTAACCTTCAGTTCTGCGCTTCACTGAGCCATTGATGATTGATGTTCATAATGATGTTCACAGAACCCCAGAGGAATCTGATTAACCTCCTGAATCACTAACCAAGGAGCAAAAATAATTGCTTCTTTTAGCTTTTGTGGAAAATATAATCCTCTTTTATATTCTTCTATGTATGGTGATTCATATACTATTCCCCTGTTGAAATCTTTCTTTCCCTTGTCAAATAATAATAGGTTTACTTTATCATTGTAAGCAAAGTGAAAATTTCAGAACCGTAGATACCGTGCCTGTGTGTCTTGGGTTTCACTATAGATTTCACTCGCTGGAAAAATATTTAGAAACCCTTGGCTCAGTAGTCTTATTTCTAGAGAGCCAGTAAACTAGCGTAACTGAAAAACTTAAACATGGCTTGTTTAGCAGTTGTATTTTTAAAATATTAATGAGATAGTTGATTTTCGAGTATTCAAACGTTGGGTATTATACAGAAACTACATATATAATCAGGTAAACTGAGGCAGATTTTGCCAAGAAAAGAAGTTTGAATATAAGAATATTGATTAAAAAGTGCACCAGATAAAATTGCATTGTTTAATCACTTTTTATTTATGTGCTTGGCTAATTTTATATTACAGTTGTTATAAGATTAAATTATCATAATTTTAAAAGAAGGTGAACTACCAGAATTTTAAGACACAGTAGACAAATAGATGTAGTTTTTCTACATTGTATAAATGTTTTCAAAGCCATTTTTGAAAGCCATTTAATTAAATTCAGGGGATTTCTTTTCTAATTTAAGCTGCATTTAATCCACACAGTGATGAGTCACATATGAAAAATATCCTTTATTGTCACATCCTATTATTATTTATAAACTATGGCTTTTTAGTTTATAATAATAAACTTTCCTCACCAAACTAGTTAATCTAAACTAGCACTTCTGTTCTGTGATCTCATTAATGCAGTGGATGCACTTGAAGGACGTTTCTTGAGTGATTTTGAGATCTGTGCTGAAGAGCTAAAGGTTTTTTTTTTCTTTTCTTTTAAAATCTGCACTAAAGTTCACAGCAGCCAGTTACATAGACCATTGTGTCCTACATTCCTAGCTACTGCGTCTAAAACCACATGGGGACCTACATAGCCTGAACTTATTTTCCCGTTTAGGATCTCACGATGGAACATAAAAGACAAAATGTTTTATAATTCTTCCGATGTAGGAGAAGGGCCAAGTAAAGCCTTTGAAATTCAGTTCTAGAGAAGATGTACATTGCTCTCCCTCCTATTGCTCCTTTCAGAGATGCCTTCAAAGGAAAGAAGATCCAAATTTATTGAGTCATGCTTTCTTTTTGACTGACTTCAAGGTAGTATCATAGAGTTAAACCTCTATGCTTCCTTTATTTGAAAAGCTGAAAACAAATTGTGTCAAATTTTCTCCAAGATTGATTTTCCTCCATAGAAATTTATGTACGTGAATTTTATTGAATTGTTTAAACAATTTGATCAGTTAATTTTTTTAGGATAAAGTATCTTTAATGTTTTGGAACAAGGTTAATGAGACACTTATCTTTGGGCATAATTTATGGGGGATGCTACTTTAGTTTTTCAGTATATTTTTTAAATGTACGTAGTTTAGGTGGTATGACCTTGAATGCTAAATATGACTGCTTTTTGTATGTGTTTGTTTTGAATGAGAGTAATCTTGGGGTGAGATCACAGCTAATGTATTTAAATGCCACCATTTCTGCTCTTAACATTTATACGGTGCAATCTTTTGCCATATTTCTTATGCTCACTTTTCTTTTTAGTTGCTTGAAATTCACACATTCACATTCATAATGAGCAAAAGGTTTTCACATTTGACAACCCTGACTGCTTGTAGTTTAAACAGTGGCTTTCAAATGCATAGCAGTTCCTGGCTGAATCATTTCCCTCAAGAGTTGTGATAGTGTAGCCATTAAATGTAGTCTCCCAAGTAGCCTGTCTGGGTTTGAATCCTGAGTATGCCACTTAGTATTGGCTATATAAACAAGTTGTCTAGCCTGGGGTAGTAATAGTATCTTGAGAATATTAAATAAGATGTATTTAAATGATGTAGTGTCTGGCAGATAATAAGCATTATGTAAGTGTTACTAAATGTTATTCCAAGCATACTGGTCATTTTGAGCTAGTGACATGAAATGTTTTTAACTTTCAAGATATTTTACACTTATTTGAAGACTAACTGAAAAATAGAAAATGATTGACTAATTAATACTATGAGTAATTTGCAAGTAGTAGTCTTCTTTGAAGAGCATTAATGTGAAGAGTAATGCCATTAAGTGGAATGGAACATGTTTTCACATTTTAAAAATAACTCTCACTGATACCATCTTTATGTGTAAAGATCTGTTTTATATTTATTTTATACTCTAGCCATAGTTTTTCCCCAGTTATTTATTCCCTTTGTACCCATATCTCTTCTCCTAAACAGTTGGTGAATATATTGAATCAGTTACTCTAGGCTTGACAAGCACAGAAATCCTATTCGAATTCACTAATTTAACCTTAGGAATTTATTTATACTTCTTGCATGTGACTATTAGATGGTAGTATAGTGGGGTTTTTTTTATAATCATATTTTATTTATTTATTTTTGGCTACGTTGGGTCTTCGTTGCTGTGTGTGGGCTTTCTCTAGTTGCCATAAGCTGCTTTTCCTTGCGGTGGCTTCTCTTGTTGCAGAACGTGAGCTCTAGGTGCGCGGGCCTCAGTAGTTGTGGCGCACAGGATCAGTAGTTGTGGCTCGCAGGCTCTAGAGCGCAGGTTCAGTAGTTGTGGCGCATGGGCTTAGTTACTCCGCAGCATGTGGGATCTTCCCGGACCAGGGCTCGAACCCATGTCCCCTGCATTAGCAGGGGGATTCTTAACCACTGTGCCACCAGGGAAGTCCCGACTATTATCATGTTTTAAGGCAGAACTTTTATTTCTTAGCTAGAGATCAAGACCTCATAAAGAAGGGCAATCACGAAACAGAATTAATTCTTAAGTGTTCACAGTCAACCATGTATAATAAGGGAAAATACACCAAAATTCAACAAAAAGTTTACTTTGCATCTGTGAGCACGTCAGCAGCTCAATATAAGTAATTATATTAACACTTTAAAGATGAAGGATTTACCATCAGCCTCCCCCAGTGAGTTTAGCATTTCAGCTGACTTAGTCCCTTCTTAGAATTCAATAGGACCATCTACCTTGAAGGTCCAGTGCCCAATATTAATTTTTGAATTTTATTTTATTTACTTTTTTATACAGCAGGTTCTTACTAGTCATTAGTTTTGTACACATCAGTGTATATATGTCAATCCCAATCGCCCAATTAATCCAATATTAATTTTTAAAAATCTTTCTAAGCTACAATCTGGCTATTTATCATGATAAGAAGCATGGGATAGGGTCTTACAACTTGCTTAGTATTGTGACTCTTTAATTATTTATTCTGTTCTAGTCCCAGCTCCCTCTCTTCTGTTTACAGAAAGGACTGATGTGAAATTTACTTTAATAAAAGTAAATTATTACTTTGTATAGATAATTTAGTAATAGGTTGATAAGTACTGATTTTACATAGACTTATATAGGGATATGCATCTGCTTAAAACTGTTGTAAAATACTCATATTGTCATAGGAAGTTAATAATTGCTTCTGTTATTACATTTCATTGACATGTTACTCTATTAAAAAAGACTCCATTTGGAGATTAATTGTTTACAAACTTAAAAAAATTGTTTAAAGTTTAATATACAGTGTTGTCTGCTTTGGATAGTCTAGAAGTAACAGAAAAAAGTTTCCTTTTTTGACAACTGATTGAATATTAACTCAGATGCATCCAGTGCATCTATTTTCAAGGATCCAGTAGGTTAATGATGGATATTTTAAATGAATAATTAGATTTGTTTCAATATTTAACATATTTTATGGCTTGTTTTACCTTGGAAAACATTTCTCCCTGTAATTGTTACACGAATCCATGTCCGGCTTTGTGTTATTTTCAGTTATTTTGGTTTACTTAAAAAAAATTTCACTTTTATGGCAGTCATCATATATCCAATAATGGCCCCAAACAAATATGTGACAGAAGAAAGAGTAAACCTTTATAGTGTGAAGTAAAAGATATTGATTTTTCTAATGATAAAATTTGTGGATTAATGTTTTGAACCTTTTAACTGCCTTTAGTGAAACTTGTGCATATGAAATCAGAGATTTTTCTATAAATAGCCATGGGTTTAATTAAGTGACTGTGAAATGAAATAGGAAGAAGCAAACTTGTTTAACAAAAAGTGTATATTTTATTTATCTATTTTTCATATTACATTGTGTTTAAAGAAGTTTCTTAAAACATGAGTTTCCCAAATGTTACAGTGACTTATTTATATTGCCATGGATTACAGGTAGCGTAGGGGCTGTTTGCACTTTACATTGCACTTGAAAGATCATAGAGAATGTCTCAGTAAAAATGTTAAATGCAAAAACCAATTATATGTATTTTTAACACTTATTTATCATTTTATAGGTGAGCAATGGTGCTTATCCTAGTATTTTGTATCACTGTGCACAAGAAGGTGCATACTTAGCTGGAATATATATTAATTCAAGGATAACAAGTGCTGTAGAAACCCACAGATTAATCTAGCAACATACCCTAAGCTTGTCAAAATCTGATTAGCTGGATTGCAAGCACGAGCAAGTTTCAGAGATATGAAATGTCCAATGTTGCATCTGTGAAGCATTATGATCAGTCCACAGTTGAACCCAGTTTGCCTTTCTTTGCAGTCTGTGCTATAAGGATGTTAAAGCAACTCTTTACTAGACAAAGTTTCTTCAAAAAATAACAAGCATTAATAGAGACAATAATATTTGACTATAATTATTACTGTGATAAATATCACTACAACATACTACAATATATAGGTGTATCAAAGTAGCATGCTGTACACCTTAAGCTTATACAATGTTACACGTCAAGTTTATTCAATCAAAAAAATAACAAGCATTTAGGCCTAAAGGGTCACAAAAATCTCCCCAAAATTGTGGCTTATTTCCAAAAGCACCCTGAACGTGAATAACTGTAATCTTGCCTTTCCGGCAAGTCAGGTACTTAGTGGATGGCCATTTTGTTAGGACTGGGGCTTTAGACAGAAGGTGATGCCTCTATGGAAAAGCAGGAATATTTTCAAAGATGCTCTTACCCATCTGCAGTTAAAATACTAAAACCTTCCTTCTTAGTATTTTTTCTGAAACATTATCTCTAACATTATCTCCTTTTCCTCTTTGGTTGGAAGTACCTTTTCTTTCCTTTTCTTAAGTTCAGTGTGGCAGAGTCACTCTAGTGAATAGCAAATTTGTTCTGTTCTGCTTCTTTGTATACATGGAACACACACACACTTTTGAAACACTAAGGTTAAATGCTAGTTTTTTTACTTTTTGTTTTTTTTTAATTTATTTTTTGGCCACGCTGCGTAGCATGTGGGATCCTAGTTTCCTGACCAGGAATTGAAACCTGCGCCCCCTGCAGTGGAAGCACGGAGTCTCAACCCCTGGATGTCTAGGGAAGTCCCTCAATGCCAGTTTTTAAATCAATGGTCCCAGAAAGGCATTTATGCATGTGAGGATACAGTCTCACTTTAGTCAGAGTTACATAAAATTATTCCATGTGTGACAAATCTAGCTGAAAAGCTTACATAGGTACCCATAAATTTCCAACTGTGAGTGGTATTTTTAACCTTTATTAGTTTTGATAACGGGAGACCTAAAGACAGCGAAATCAAGTGCCCAGATGATTTCTGTATTTCATATATATTAGTTGTTAAGAAATGATAATAAGAATTTGATAGTTTGGATTTTAGTTACTTTTATTTACATCACCAAGTGGCTGGTGGCCTACAAATGCCTAGGATAATGTCCTAATGTTAATGTAGCAAAGGAAGGGGCAGAGATAGGGGCATGCTTATTCATGAACTTGATAACATATTACAGAGTAGTTTAAATTGCACTGGTTTAGTTGTCTCAGAGTAAAATAAGAGGACTGGATCCAACATGCTTTGAATATGTGATATATTACAATTCTGAAGAAGTAATCATTTAAAAATAAGTTAAATGATGCCTAACTTATAAGTGTTTAGCTAAAATACAGGTACTAGTGTTGCTTTACTGAGAATTTGAAAATGTCAAGAAAAACTAAGCTTAATTAACATGGGTCCTAAGAGGTTTTGTTATGAAGTGGAGATTATGATAATTCGAATTACATTGATGTTTTAATTTAAAGCCATTTTCCTTATGTCCAATTAATTTGCTTTGGAGTATCTATATATGAATTTATAAAGTACATATATACCATAAACTTTACTAAGAACTATTTAAAATTTATATCTTTTTAATTTTCTTTTTTTTTTTGCGGTACGCGGGCCTCTCACCGCCACAGCCCCTCCCATTGCGGAGCACAGGCTCCGGAGGCGCAGGCCCAGCGGCCATGGCTCACGGGCCTAGCCGCTCTGCGTCACGTGGGATCCTCCCGGACGCACAAACCTGTGTCCCCCGGCAGGCGGACTCTCAACCACTGCGCCACCAGGAAAGCCCTAAAATTTATATCTTTGATAGCCCTAACAGTATGCTAACTTACTACTGTGAATCAAGAAAATATCCTTTTATATTCTCATCCCAAGTCTCCCTTTTAAAATTAATTGGAAATTCTTCATTGTCTTAATGTGAAGAGTATCATGACACCCTTTATCCTTGGGGAAATTGACTCTTTTAGCATTGAATAAGGAGGTACTTTGCTTTCATTGAATATGCTTTCATACAGACTTTAGAAAGTCACAAAGTTATTAGAGACATTGTTGGTTGTCTACCTGGAATGCATTTTTTATTTTCCCCCTCCCTTCATTCCTTACTGAACAGAACGCCAGTTTTTGTTCAAGTATCCACACGCTGATGTGATGCTATGCCATGTGTTTCATATTATGTCAGCCTTATCCCAAGGGAATGGACTTAGCCTAGTCTAAACCAAGCATGGTAATTCCATCTCTTTGCCAATGATTGTTTTAGGAAATGGCTTATAACCCAGCTCTAAGTAATGAAAAGTAAAGTGAAGCCCCTTGGGGACTTTCTGAGAAACTTCTTAGTACTTAAAATAAGATCTAGGACAGATCTATTCATTTTTCAGTCTATGGAAGTTGCTGTACATGGAGGTGATACCTGGGGCAACTGTAGCCATCTTGTGATCAAGAGGAGAGTGGCCAAAGGTGGAGAATGGCAGAACTGAGTGATATAAAGTTACTGGCTCCTTGAATAATGAGCCCAAACTAGTCCTCTCTTAGGACTTCTTGTTATTGAGCTAACAGTACACAAGATATTTTAAGCCATTTGGATTGGGTTTTCTGTATTTTGAGGCCAAAATCTTTTGATTGATATAACTGTAAAATGGTATAAAAATAAGTATTTTATTCCTATTTTATTGTTTTGGGGAGCACTGGTGAATATACCTTCAAAACCAGAAATCTATTTGAAGAATAAACCAAGATGTATTTTCCTGCAACATAAGCTCAGTCAAATTCTAGGTATGTCTCTATTATCTCATTCAGTTTTGCTATGGTTGGACCTCTGTTTTAAATTCCAGAAAATTGTGAGCATTCAGAAGTAAAATATGTGGGAACACAAATTTATTTTAACATTATCCAAAACAGAACATAATCAAGAAAGCAAACCAGCTACAAAAATATACCCACCAATGTGTGCCAGAAATATTTTGAAATATTTTTGGAATTATGGAGTGTTTACAAATGTCTATGCCATTGATCCAGGAGTGTATAATTATAAACTGACTCATCAAAAATGTTCCAACACCATTCTTCCAGAGCTAGAATTCATCTAGTTATTATTCAGTGAACATTTATTGGTAACCTATTCTCTATCTGGCATTGAACTAGGGACTGGTGATAAAAAGATGAATAAGACTTCATTAAGACATTGTCTGCATCCTCAAGTAGTCCATCCTGTGGTATGTCTATGTGATCTGAGTTAAAAATCATTAAGGAGAAGGTTCTTTCATTACATAATGGATAGCATCCTTTATGTAATCAGAATAAAAGGTAAGAAAAAACATTTTGGAGAAGAAATATGAGTTAGGACTTCTTAGTATTCTACACTATGGAATACAGTTCAAGTAGTTACATGGACTCTGTATATATTTTAATGTTGTGCTTATGTTCTAAGCACTGTGCTAGATAGTGATTGTAGTAAGGTGTGTAAATCTTGATCCTGTGCCAGGAATTTCACAGTGCAGTATATAGTTAAGAGCATGGAACTCTGGAGACAGACAGATGTGGATTCCAGTCACAGCTCTACTCCCATGCTAGCTGTGAATTGAACAAGTTATTTCACATCTCTATATATCAGTTCCATCCTTTGTAAAACAAGTATCATTACAAACCTACTTTACAAAGATGTTATGAGGAATAAATATTATAATGCCTATAGGATGCTTAGCTTAAGGCCTGGAGTACAGTCTAGGCTCAATACTGTATGTATAATGTATATGTATATATTTCACACACATATATTGTTTGATGTTATAATTACCATATATACTGTATGTTAATATTCAATTTGGTTTAACAATTACTATAAGTAAGAATTTTGAATGGAATAAATATTTCAGAAGGTCTATGCCTAGCAGAAGGGTACCTGGTCTCTCCTGAGGTTTCAAGCAACAGTTCATGGAGAAGAGAATACTTCACTAGGAAATCAGGTGAGAAGGGTAGGAGGACCCTTCTAGAGAAAAAGGCAAGGAGGCATTGATATTGAGAGTTTCTAGGAATGTGATAAAGAAGAGTTTCTAAGTACTAAAGTCTGGAATTTAATATAGACAGTAGTAATAAATGAGGGAGGGCGGTTAGATTGGGCTAAGCTATCGTATAGAACTGAATGGTGAACCACTGAGTATTACTGCTTTATTATTATTAACATCGTCGTTAATGACAGATGTTTGTGCGGTGCTTATTATATGTCAGGTAGTGTTCTAAATACTTTAAGTAAATGTTAATTGATTTTACCTCTACAAGGTAGGTACTATCATAAACTCCATTGTGGATAAGAAAATGAGCTCAGAGAGATAAAGAAACTTGCCCAAAGCCACATAATAATTAAATGAGCCAGGAGTTAACCTAGGTACTATCTTAACCAGTATGCTAGCTTGCCTCTCTGTGTTAGAAAGGTTTTAAGAACAGGATTAAGAAGGTCATGTTTGTGCATTGTTTTCCCAGTGAGGGCAACTGTAGGCAACATTTCATGGAACACATGTAGGCAATGAAGAAACCTAATTAAAGGAGGTTGAGGAAAGAGGCAGGAAGACCATTCAGGAGGCTATAGATTTACCCAGAGGAGAGGTTTTGAGGTCTTGAACTAAAATAATGAGGGTAGGAATGGGAAAGAGAGGTCTGAGGCAAGAAAACTGTGGATGGTAAAATTGTCAGTACACGTGATTGTATGGGGACAAAGAGAAAGAAAGGAGTCTTGCTGACTTTCTGGTGTCTTTTAGGTGGTGCCAATCATTATAGAGACTGGTGGCAAGATGTAGATGTGGGGAGAAGGTAATTCCATTTGGGATATGTTTAATATGAGGTGTGCAGAAAGAATTCAAGTGGTAGACATCTGAATATCCCATGTCTAAAATTCAGAAGAGTGAGTGGGGCTGAATGTGTAAATTAGTGAATATGAGATTATCCAATGAGAGAAAATAAAGACAAAAAGAATAAGAAAACACTGTGGCATCTACGTTTCAGAAGTCAGGGGATCCCAGGAAGGAAACTAAGACTGTTATCAGAACAGTCTTAACACTGAGTGAGTGGTCAGCACCATGGTTAGAAACATGATGTCTGTAACATTTCCATTGCATTTGGCAAAAATGGAGGTCACCTTTGTTTGGTGTCATTTCATTGGAATGGGTGGTGCAGAAGAGTTCATGTCACAGGTTTGAAGAGTGAATAGGAAGTAAGAAAATGGAAATAGCACGTGCATCCCACTCCTTCAAGAAGTCTGTTTAGTAGGAAAGGTAATGGACAGTTATCTATCTAGGAGATGCATGTTAAAAGAGATAGAGGTGTTTGTGTGTGTTTGTGTGTGTGTGTGTGTGTGTGTGTGTGTTATGATGGAAGAGACTTGAGCTTGAATTTCTGTATTTGTCACATAAATACATGTTTTTCATCAATAAAAATATTGTAGCAAATTAAGATCCTTTGATTAATTGAATAAATAATTATTTATTATACTTCTGTTTTGTGTCATGCTAAAGCTAGGTCCTGGCATTAAAATAGTAATGGTCAGACCCTACTTTCCAAGACTACAGAGTAGAAGGAGAAGCAATCACATACAAAGCTAACCTTAAAACACTGAGTTTTAGTGGAATGGTACAGATATAAACATACTGCTTTTAGAGCACAAAGGAGGGAAAGGAAGAAGCAGAGGAATATAATGTAAGGAGTGTGGATCCTGGAGTAAGAGGACTTAATTGGATTCCAGTCCCAAGTTCATTGCTATCATGTCCTTATGGGGCTATTAACTTTCTTTGAGCCTCAGTCGCTTCATATGTTATAGAATGGTTATTAGAATCCAAGAAGGTAATGCCTATGGAAATGTTTTCTAAAACTTTAGTGTAGCTTAGTTGGAAATGTTATTACTTAAGAGATGGAAGATCACTGAGGGTGTGTGTATGTGTGTGGGGGTGCTTCACAGCATAAGGGATCTTTGAAATGGTCTCTAATGCATGAGTGGGAGGTGGGGAGGTGTAGAAAGCAGAGAGGAGAGCATGACCAAAGGTGGGAGAGGGTGAAAATGACCCTCCTGTAGAGAGAACTAAATACAGGTCAGTGAGGCTAGTGAAAGGGGTAGCTAAGTAATCTTGATACCAACTGAGGATTTTTCCAGAAAGGAAACTTAGAATCATATCAGGGAAGGTATTAAATGAAAACCTAAAGAGTTTGGACATTATTCTCTAGGTGAGTAAAGCCACTGAAGGTATCTGAACAAGGGAAAAGCATAATCAAAGTGATTGGGGTTTTTGGTTTTTGAGGCATAGGGGCAGGGAGGAAATGTGGTGTGAAGTATGTATTGAGTGGAGAAGAAAGTGAGAGCAAGGCCTAAGGTCTGGAATCAGCGGTGGGAATGGAAGGACATGAACTGGAGACATATTATAGAGGCAGGATGGATAAGGATTTATATCCAAGTGATTGGGAAGTAGTGGTGAAGAGGAGGCAGGAGTCAAAGATAACTGCCCTGGGGGTGGGTGTTCAGAGTAGATGAAGATGCCATTAACTACAGATGTTAAAATTTAATCTGCAGTAGAAGTGGCTGTTTTAGAAATGGAAAATTGCTGTCTTGGACAACTATGGAAGAAGCAGCATGCTATTTTCAGCATATTTGACTCTTAGTGAATAAGTAATATTATTATATTCACCAGATATTTATCACTGGTTTTACTTAAAACAATTTAGACTAGGCCTTGGAGTTGGAGATAGTGAGTTAAAAGAATAAAGTTATAAAATGACCTGTTTTTCATTTTTAACAGATTTTTTTATTTCATGTTGCTTCAATTGAAACAGTGAGTGGAAAAAAATGAGTGCCTGGGAATATAATATGTTTGAGGTTCCTGGCAGATGGCACGTTTCTGATGTTCAACAGTTGTTGGTCACATACATCTAGAGCTCACAAAATTGCTGGAGCTGCAGATTAGAGAGTTGAGTTATGCTCTTTTTATGATGGTAGCTGTAGCCCTTCAGGGAGCTCTGGTCCCTTTATAAGAGCATTGAGAGTGAAAGGAGGCCAAGAATGGGAATTTGAGGGATGCCTGTATTTAACAGGCCTGCGTATATAATCTTCTTTACTTAGTACTTCTAACTTAGAGGGTGGGTGTTGGGGGTAGGGGGGAACATAAATCTGTAATAACGTACAAACCACTTTTTAAATTGGGTTCTTTATAATACGTATCGTATAGGATACATTTATTATATAAGGATTTTTAATGTTAATGTATCACTGTTAAGCACTAAAGATAATGTTTCTAGCAAGTCATATACAAACAATAATAGTGGGAACTTTGTCTTCAACAGTGCTGCCTTTATCTGCTGTATGTTTTTAGTTTTCATTCAGAGATCACAGAAGTAAAACTGCCTCATTTTCTGGTTCTGTGAGCTGCTATTTTGAGACCAAGATATTTGACCATTGATGTAATATTCTAGGCTATATTTGGAGTAAACCTTGAAAATCCAAACTCTTCTCTAAGTTTTACTAGGAATTCTTCATTGAAACTATGTTTGTAATGAATTACCTTCTCTGTCACATAAAATTATTCAAATGTTTCCACATGGCAGTGGTAGGACTGTGCATATTTTTGAGCACTCAAAATTTTATCTTCTTTCTTTCAGGTATCTTCTCTAGTTCAAGGTCCCAGAAATGAAATATGAAGTATTTTGAACTGTATGTGGTATATAATTTTGGTTATAAATGAAAAGAATGGCATATACATCTCAAGATCTCAAGGTTCATTTATTTTATCCACTATTGGTACGTGAGAATTAGATCCAGAGCCTCCTGATTCTTAGTATCACAACAAAATATTTACTCATTTCTATTTGCTATAACAATGGTTGGCTGATAAAGTTGTCAAATATGTCACTTGCATTAGACCTCAAGTTCATCCAGTAGGGACAACATCTAATTTATGTTTATTTCCCTAGTACTTGGAATGATGCCAGAAAATATGTAGAATGTTTAGGTAACATTTTGAATGGATGAATGATAAAGGTCTTCTTTCCCTGTAATAGTTGATTTATTTGAAACATTATATTTGTCAGGGTTCACCAGAGAAACAGAACCAATAGGAGACATATATATGTATATATGAGGGGAGAGAGAGAGAGAGAGAAAGAAAGAAAGAAAGAGGAAGATGTTTTTTATAAGGAATTGGATCATGTGTTTATGGAAGCTGACAAGTCCCAATATACGCAGAGTAAGTTGGCAAACTAGAGACTAAGGAAAGCTGATGGTGTAGTTTAGTCTGAAGACCAGCAGACCTGAGACCCAAGAAGAGCTGATGTTTCAGTTTGAATTTAAAGGCGGGAAAAAACTGATGTCCCAGTTCAAAGGCAGTCAGGTAGGAGTAAGAAGTCTCCCTTACTGGGGGAGGGTCAGCCCTTTTGTTCTGTTCAGGTCTTCAACTGATTGGATGAGGCCCACCCACATTAGGGAGGGCAGTGTCCTTTACTCAGTCTACTGATTTAAATGTTAATCTCATCCAAAAATGCCCTCACAGACACAGCTAGGATAATGTTGGACCAAATATCTGGGCACCCTGTGGCTCAGTGAAGTTGACACATAAAATTAACCATCAGCTACATATAGAAACTCTGCCCATAATTAACAAACATTGGTAAGTATAATCATTTTAGTTTATAGCTATATCCTTGAAAAATATTTTTAAACATTTCAAATAATTTATTTTTAAATATACTCACAGCTCTTTATATTATGCTGTGGTAGATTTTTGGCAACATGATCACTACCTACCTCATCCATTATGAGACTAATTTTGCTAAAATTGTTATTTTTTCCTCCAAATATGCCCTATTTTGTTCTGAAATGCATTCTTGCCCATCATTAATCCAAATCACAAAATTTTCCTACTGTATCATTTCCATCCTTACACTGAAACTTGTGAAAGGAATCTGTTTCTGTTTAATTTAAAAGTTATGTGTTAAATAGTTTAACATATGTAACATATATAACGTATGCTTACTTGATTCAAAATAGTATGAGCCCTGTAAAAAGCCAGGTTGCTCAGTTGATTACCCATCAACATCTGAGAGAGTTTAGCTACTAATAATTGAGGCGGAATGACACTGCCACAGACCTCCAGTATTAGAAGGTAGCTTAGAAGGTTAGTTAGACGAAGAGATCTTCTTTGTTGGGACATTTAAATTGGCTCTTTTGCTCCAGCAGGGAGATTTTCATCTAGGAGGAGAATTGTTTCAGGCTGTTCTAGGAGAGAAAATTGCTCTATTTGAGAACTAAGGAAAATGTAGAGGTGGTAGATTAAGTGCTACATAGTAAATTAGTAATAAAATGGTGTTCATGTCCCATCCCTTTAAAAACATCTTTAAATGGTCTGAGTAATCAGAAATAAGAGCTCAGTCAAGAAAACCACAGTACACATTTTTGTACTATGAGTATTTTCTCCTTTTCTTTTTTCCACTTGATATTTTGATGTATTTGGTTGATAGGTAAATCAGTAAATTTTCTAATTTTTCAGTTTAGGTATTCATGTGACATTCCCTGAAGTAATACATGTTGAACTTGAAAGTTCATGTTACATAGCCCTGCAACGTAAGCATTGTTGAATTTACTTAGGGGCAATTAATAAAAAATATTTAGTAATAATAACAAAACCTGCTAGGTTATATTGACCACTTAGTACATTCCAGCCACATGTACTTGCTCATGTGACCAGTGTATTGAACAGGTTGGACTCAAAGGGTACAAACAAGAAAAATTAATTTTCCTCTCACCCCTGCTTTACTAAAGACCTCACCACCCCACCTTATAATTGTTTTTGCTTTCATGTAACAGAATAGTCTCACTTTCAGGTATTAAAAAATGTAGTCTGTTCAAAATATTGTACAAACTTTAACCTTGCATCCAATCGAAAGGTTCTCCTCTCTTTTGAGCTTAATCTTGATCAAGAACTCTGGAACCCAATAATGAAAAAAGTGTGATCTGTTTCTTTGCTTTATTTGCTCCACCGCCATCCACGCTCTACCTGTCTCCACTGAGGTCAGGTCAAAGGAGGACGAAAACTTCATATTTCCTTGACTCATCATGTTGTGGAAATTCAGCCACATCTCTTCGTGTTCCAATATCATGGGCAGCTCCACCCAAGTTCCCACCTTCAGGATTCTATGGCAAGAAGTGGGCATAAATCCCTGTCTTTATGAATATCCCCAGGCTTATGAGAAAACCTTTCAGGTTCATCCAAGAACTCTTTCAGAGTTTGCTTATGGGTAGCAGCATGGGGCAACTATGACTGTTTCAAGAATTTAACAAGCAGCTAGTCTGGGAGTAATCCTCGTGAGTGACCACTTTCTTATGTGCAGCACAGTCTGAGAAGGAAGGTGAGATGACACTTCATTGTCTATTAAGATTCCCTTCAAGGAATCTTTTTTGTGGAATCTCTTTTTCAAATACTTAGTCTTCTCATCTGGGCTATTGGGAGTGATGGTCTTTGGACTGGTTTTACCATGGATATAATTGATAACTTGCTTATTTCCCATTGTCCTCAGCTATGAAGCTACATTCCGGAAAAACAGGAAAAGTCCCACTTCACATCTAATTACATTCATTGAAGGCTCACATTAACTCTATGAGGAAAGTGATATCTATCATCTCAGTTAAACCTGAGGAAACTGAAGCATGAAGTTTCATTACTTGCCCAAGGTCGCTCAGGTTGCCCAAGGTCACTCAGTACTAAATGGCAGCCTGACTTAAAAGCCCATACTCTTATCCAGTTTATTGTGTTACTGAAACAGGACAGTCTAGAGAATTAATGATCCAATACCCTAGATGGGTGCCCAAAACTGCAGAGCAGACAGTTGTTAATACCTAAATATTGCGTCACTTTTCTAGTTCTGTTTCCCTTTCCAAAACTTCAGAATTTCTGTTAGAGGAGACATGCATTTCTTTTCTTTCTTCCTGTCTTAGAATGATTCAGACACTTCAAAATTAATCCCTAATTTTCATGTTGAAATCATAAGCATCTTAGAAGTGTTATAATATTTCTTATTCTGCTGTCTCAGTATTGCATAGCATACATCATTGGCAACTATAAAAATACTATAACAGGACTGTGTTAAAAGACAAGGAGAAACAAATTCTACAAACGACGAAGAATTTAAAATGCCCTTAACAGTGTTTTTATGCTTTCTGAAGTTTTTAAACAAATTTTATTTTGTGAACTTGAAAGTTTATTAAATTATCCCTTTATATGAATATTTTTTTTCAGAGATCAAACATTTCTTATTTGTCTTCTTCCTTACCCTCTAGGAAATTGTTAGTCTTACTGCTACACTTGACATAAATCTGCTGTTTGTTTACACTCAGTGGCATCCAGATACTTTATAAATATTGCATTTCCAAAACATATCTACTTGTAAAATGTAAACTTGGGGATTTGGCTCCAAAGAACTTTCTTATCTCAGGTGTTTTGTTCTAGTATGCTCATGTGGAGCTTATATTTAGTATTGGTTGGGTTGCAGATTTATTTCATCTTGCCTAGCAGGATCAGCTATTTCCTTCTGCTGGTTCCAATTATTATGATTATTTCCAGCCTGAGTGAAGTTTAGCAAAAGCAAATATAGAAAGGGAAAGAAAAGAATAGGCTATTCCCTTAAGCTAACATTCAAGCTTATCAGTCTTAATTTCACTGCAGAAACCATTTATTAATATTTGGAGTTAGCAATTTAATATTGATTTTGGTCTTCTTTGGTGTTCCAGACATAAACCCAAGTGTGTGCAGGGCACAGTTTAACACTGTAACATAGTATGGAAGAAGCCATTTCCTTGCCTCTGACAGATAAGGCTGTTGTCCTTTTCTGTTAGAGAAGCTAGAGGGAAGATGGATTTGTATTTGTTGAGTTTTGTTGTATTCCTTGCACGTGTAATATATGAAAAAGTAGAGGTTATGAGCACATATGTGTTAGTACATACATAGTAAACAGTATTTATAATTAGTTGTCTGATTACATACTTGGGGTCATTTTGGAGACTATTAAGTATTTTTCTTGTAGTCTGTGCTTGGGGCCCCAGACATTCGTGTGGATTAACGTTGTGGAACTGACAATTGTGTAGGAGTCAAGAAACTCATTCCTATAGGCTGCTTTTTTCCTCCATGTTTCTTTAGTAACTTTGTGGCACAAAAACAATTTTTCCTCTATTCCCAAGGACACAAAGGGTTTGATAAAAACCTCTAAGAACTTAAGTCATTCTAATAAAGTTGCCTGAAGCTTTTATATAAACTTGAGGATTCAGTGGGAGTGGAGAATAAGGTCAATAAAGACATCAAATTAGACACTCACTTTGTGAAGTCGCCTCTCTGTCATTTGTTTCCATACAGTCCTAATTGCCAAGGCTAACTAAAAATTCTGCAAAGCCTTATTTTGCCACTATGAAGGAGAGAAATGACTAAATGCAAGAGACAGCTATTGATGTACATTTAAATTTTAAATTAGAATATTAAAAAATTAAACCTAAAATTTCCTATTTAGAAAATAAGAATTTATGTCAAGTACACAAGCATTCTTTGCAATAAATATGCTTGCCTCTTCAGAAAATTATTTTCTTCTATTTTTAATCCATTTAGCTTAAAAACAAAACACATTTTTCTAATTTTCTGAATAGTGTTCCCTGATGGAAACATTGTTTTATTGGCTAACATCATCTTTTTTAAAAAAAATTATTTAATTAATTAATTTATTTTTGACTACGTTGGGTGTTCCTGGCTGCGCACGGCCTTTCTCTAGTTGCGGCGAGCGGGGGCTACTCTTCGTTGCGGTGCACGGGCTTCTCATTGCGGTGGCTTCTCTTGTTGCAGAGCACAGGCTCTAGGCACGCAGGCTTCAGTAGTTGTGGCACGTGGGCTCACTAGTTGTGGCTCGTGGGCTCTAGAGAGCAAGCTCAGTAGTTGTGGCACATGGGCTTAGTTGCTCCACGGCATGTGGGATCTTCCCGGACCAGGGCTCGAACACGTGTCCCCTGCATTGGCAGGTGGATTCTTAACCACTGTGCCACCAGGGAAATCCAACATCATCTTTTTTTATTTAAGCTTTTAAGTGGATAGCATTTTTGTTTTAAGTTATAACTCCTATTAAAAAAAAACACATTAACTTGAAAATAATCTTTAAGGCCAGCTGCTGAATCCTCTTGTTCATTTGGTAGACTTGTGACTCTACATTCAATAAGATTATTTTGTTATTACAGAAAAGTCAATTCTAATATGTGAAAAATATAGGATTCTCCGATAAACTTATACAAAGAGCTTTTCCAACTTTATTTTGCCTGTGTTGCTAACTTCCCAAAAAAAATACCCACAAAACTCTACTGAAGGTAGAGAGCAGAAAATTTTTTTCAGCAACATTGTAAATTTTGCTAAGAAATATAGAGAAATCAAAACATTGCTTTTGATTTATTGACTTGTCAATAAGGCTTATAGTACAGTGTCTATGTTCAAGATTTATTATATATTGAAATAATTTGATTTAATTCAAACAAAATGAAAACATAGGTTGAAAGCTGTTCTGTGGAATAATTTTTTTTAATGAAAGGTGGTGAAGCACTTTTTTGAATGGAAAAATATGTCCTTAATATAGAAGCATTGCAGATGTGGATTTGGTTTTGAGGATATTTACATAGACTTGTGGAGTATATGGAACTTATAAACAGGTCAATTCTCTTATATAGTCTACTTTTATTATTGTTTTTATGATTGATAAACAAAGCATGCTTAAAAAGGTTTTATGTAAAACATATCCAAAATGCCATCTAAATATTTAACTATTGGAAAATATAGAAAACTAGATATTTTTGTGTTCTTAAAAGTAAGCTTTCCAAGGGATATGCCTTGGGCTAACGTGAGCAATGACAATTACATATTTTCAGTGCAGTATTAACTCAGCTGAGTTGTCATCCAATATAATCCAATAAAGAGATGCAGTACTGATATCTTTTCAGTTGCATGTTCATTTTGCTTTGCACTCAACTTTGAAGATTCTGATTGTTCCTAGACCAACAAGTAACATGAAAATGGTGATGATTATAATTTTGAATTTTAAAATTGTATATTCAGTGTTAAATCTAGGCATTTTAACCTTCTTTGTGTATTTATTACTTGCCAAGAATAAAGGTAGACCAAGTTGTTAATAAATGATGATATTCTAAATCGTCCGATCATACCAAATAAACACCACGATGGCAAGATGATAATTCTTGGTAGTGGTCATAGGATATAGAAGCCATTGTTACGGGACTATAACAGGTTTAAGGTGGAATGGATTCAAGCTGGAGTGGTTTATGGAAGTAGTATTTCAATTTAATCTCAACTCTATTTCTATAAATATCCAGATTATTATATTTTCCTCTGAAGAAAAGATTTCTTTATGAATTGTAAAGCCAGATTTCTCTGCCTACTGTTGTTTATTGAATTTATACAGGTATATGTTCAGACCTGATTTTCAATCTGAAGCTGTCAAATTTTCATATAGTCTTCTCTGACTGGAACCAGTCCCATGTTTTCCAGCTGCTCTCTGTACATTTCCACATACATGCTATGTTTCATCCCTTTAAAAATCTAAATGTCAACTTGGTTTCCATTTTAGTAAGTTGTACCTCCTGGTTTCTCAGTTTCTTCTAATGGTGCCTAGTTAGATCTCTGTTGATCCCTAGTTCAGCTGAACTGGAAACTTGGAAATCCATGCCATCCATCATTTTTTCTTCTGACTCCTTAATCAGTTTAATTTTGTCAGTTAGGTCTTGGTAATATTTCTTGTACTTGTTCTTTGCTTTCCTTTTCCTCTGTCAGTGCTCTATGTGTGCCCCTTCATTTCATATGTCCGTACTAATACCATAGCTTCTAATCTAGTTTCCTGCTTCTAATCTAGTTTTCAGCAAGTGACTGCCAGATTAATCTGCCTGAAATAGCATTCAGCATCATACTTCTCTTTCTACTGTTCCCTCCCCCCTTAGTGAATTACCTGTAAAGGCTTAACCTAACATTAAGAACATCCCATAATAAAACCTAACAACCTTCTACATGTGAGACCATTACCCTACAGATACAGTACATCTGAGGCATGCTGAAATAGTTCAGTTTTATCTCCATCCTTTTGCCCTTCCTCAGTCAAGAATATTATCCTTTCAGTTTTGCCTGTTTTGAATTTCTGCCTGGTTCTTTTTTTTTTTAATTAATTTTTCATACAGCAGGTTCTTATTAGTTATCTATTTTATACATATTAGTGTATATATATCAATCCCAATCTCCCAATTCATCCCACCACCACCACCCCCTGCCACTTTCCCCCCTTGGTGTCCATACATTTGTTCTCTACATCTTTGTCTCTGTTTCTGCCTTGCAGACCGGTTCATCTGTACTGTTTTTCTAGATTCCACATATATGCGTTAATATACCATATTTGTTTTTCTCTTTCTGACTTAGTTCACTCTGTGTGACAGTCTCTAGGTCCATCCATGTCTCTACAAATGACCCAATTTCATTCCTTTTTATGGCTGAGTAATGTTCCATTGTATATATATACCACATCTTCTTTATCCATTTGTCTGTTGATGGACATTTAGGTTGCTTCTATGACATGGCTATTGTAAATAGTGCTGCAGTGAACATAGGGGTGCATATTTCTTTTGGAATTATGGTTTTCTCTGGGTATATGCCCAGTCTGCCTGGTTCTAATGCTACCTCCTTCTCATATGATTCATTGATGGTGCTAATCAGAAGTGTTATATCCATTATTATTTGTCTCAGTCTTAGGGCACTTACAGTGAACCTCCTTGCAAAATCCTAATTTATATGCATGCCATTTTACCTGCTGTCCTATAGAATCCTTAAGTTTGGGTATTGAAGCTTAAACTTCTTCCCAGTTTCTTTCATTACTGTCTTCATAGAATAGGTACTCAATATTTATTGAATGAAGAAGTTTTCCTGTGTCAAGACATGAATGAATATTTGTAACCTCAAACTGCCAATTTAGATTCTAGATTGTATACGATGAATGTATATCACATACCCAACCATAGCAATATTTTATTTTTAAATGTTTCTGTAATAAAACCTTGCAGTGAGAAGATAGTGAAGTTTATTGGGAGTAAAGAATTCCTTTTTATCTTCTGTAGTATTAAAACTAACTGTATAGGGACGAAGTGAGAGTGGCATGGACATGTATACACTACCAAATGTAAACTAGATAGCTAGTGGGAAGCAGCTGCATAGCGCAGGGAGATCAGCTCAGTGCTTTGTGACCCTAGAGAGGTGGGACAGGGAGGGTGGGAGGGAGATGCAAGAGGGAGGAGATATGGGGATATATGTATATGTATAGCTGATTCACTTTTTTTTATAAATTTATTTATTTTTGGCTGCTTTGGGTCTTCGTTGCTGTGCGCGGGCTTTCTCCAGTTGCAGCGAGCAGGGGCTACTCTTTTCATTGCAGCGTGCCAGCTTCTCATTGCGGTGGCTTCTCTTGCTGCGGAGTATGGGCTGTAGGCACGTGGGCTCCAGTAGCTGTGGCACATGGGCTCAGTAGTCGTGGCTCATGGGCTCCAGAGCGCAGGCTCGGCAGCTGTGGCGCATGGGATCAGCTGCTCTGCGGCATGTGGGATCTTCCCGGACCAGGGCCCGAATCCGTGTCCCCCGCATTGGCAGGTGGACTCCCAACCACTGCACCACCAGGGCAGCCCTGATTCACTTTGTTATAAAGCAGAAGCTAACACACCATTCTAAAGCAATTATACTCCAATAAAGATATTTAAAAAAAAAAAACAACTAACTGCGTAACCATTCAGGTATTCAGATTGAAGCAACATAATTTTCAAAGATGCTTAAGAACACAATTATGTAATCTGAATAGTGGAGAAGATAGGAGGGCAGTTCTAATCAAGGTAGAGGAGAACAGATTTATTGCATTTGCAACTTATGATATCATTAACGTAGACTGGAATTTCCCCTGATATCTGGATCTTTAGTTCAATAACAATTTCTTTCCAAAGAGTAAATTCTGAGGGGAACTGGCTTCAAAACCAAAATGTGAAAAGTTCCGCTCTCCCATTGTGCATCCCTAGTTAGTTTGACAAATTTATGGAGATAGATTATAAATGCCCCATGTTCTTGGAGGAGCCTACTTTTATATGCAGTAACATTTCAAAAAAGTACACTTAAACAGATAAATAACTGTCTTCCATTTAATTCCTTAAGAGGGAGAAGATAGTTGGAAGCTGTAGGAAAATGAGAACCTTCCTAGTTTCATAATTTCTATCTGAGAGATAGAAAATCATTTTTTATCTTTGCTTTAGCTTACAGTAATATAGTGACAATCCTTTATGCAGGTCTCAGAATTTCTTTGACAAAGATGCCAAGGAGGAGAATGAGGAAGAAAGGTAGAGGAGCAGGAGAGGAGGAAGAAGATAGGAGTGTGATTTAGTCCAGAACATAAGTTTTTGAGCTAATGATCTCTGCATTCATCTTTAAAAAGTGTTCCATAACCAAATTGTTGGAATAATAATTTTACCTAAATAATTCCCATATTGTAGTTCTGTAGTTGTGAGAGTTTAGAGGAGTATAGCTAATAGGAGTGGAGCAAGCAGCTCCATAACAAAAACTAAAACACTTGTTCCTATAAGTCCATGAATCCACTCTTAGTTTGGTGTCAAGAGAAAGGTGCATAATGTTTTTAAAGAACATCCAGTTAGATTCTATTAAACACAGTAAATTAAACAATCATTTGTGTGTTTCTTTGAAAAGATTCTTTAAAGCGATACAGTACCTCTTCATTCACGTTCAAACCCTGAGTTTTCCTGGTGCAGCTTTTTGTTGTTGTTAAATAATCTGCACAGTGCTTTATAGAGAGGCAAATAATTATTGGAGCCTTTATCCAAGGGTTTTGGGTATATTCTTCCTCTCTCACTCTGTCTCTCTCTCTGTCTCTCACATGTCTTTGTGGGTGATTTGTCAACATGTTCCCAATGTTATCAGGTTAATTTCTAGTCACATAACTGAGACCACAAGATTAGACTAAGACAATGTTTTTATATATATATATATATATATATATATTTAACTTTAAGACATTAGTGTTCTATTTGCCTGGGAGTACCAGAGACCCCCCCCCCCCCATAACATTGACTTAAAAAGTTGGTTTCTCTTGCACTCAGGCATTCAAGACTGGTGTGGCAGCTAAACAGTTAAGTAGAACCCAGAATGCTTCCAGTTGTTTGTTCTTCTCTTCCCATGAATGGTCCTCGTCATAGTGATCCAGCCACCATGTGCACATTTGAAATAGCAGGAGAGATGAGAGAAAGAAGGAGCATATTTGGCCATATTTCAGTGACAGGTTCTAGAAAGGGAGCACAAGACTCTTGTGTTTACATCCTGTTGGCCAGAACTAAGTCACAATACCATATCTAGTTGCAAATATTGCTTTATTCTGAGAGGCTTAAAAAGTCAAGAGTTCTAGAAGGCACAAGTAGAAATAAATATTCAAATTTAATATAATTATATTTACTTTACATGATATAAGACTGTGCCATAAGGAATAAAATGATTTGCCTGATCTAATCCAGATATTGAAGCATTATTTTTTTAATGCTTCAAGATAATTATAATTATTATAATTATGTAATTATAATTATCCCTTCCAGATAATTCTAGACTATTGATTCTACCACATTATTTCTATTCTGGGAAATGAAAGTTCAGGTTTCTACTGCACATTTTCACTAGCTATGTGACCTCAGAGTCCTCATGTGGCAAAGCAGATCACTGAGTTAGGTAACTTCTAACATTCTGTGATTTATTGAATTTATTGCCAATGTGCAAACCCCAATAGCTCCTTGAGGAAAAGCAGTATTTCACATTGTTATTCCCAATCCTTGACAATGGTTTTGCTGGGATAGAAAAACTATTGTTAAATGAATATACATAATGAAAGTTATCTGAACCAAATAGACACTTCTCCTAACTACTACTAACTTTATACTGATGTACTTTCTCTGCACCTCTACATAGTAATATACATTAGTTATGATGTTTTCAAGCTTAAGTTACTGAAATCCACATCAAGTCATAAAGCATAAGAATATTTATGACTTTACCCAACAGAGAGTCTAAAGATAGGGCAGGATTGGTTGATTAAGTAACTAGAAGTATGTCTTCTTTCCATTTCTCTGCTATGCTGTCTTCAGTGATGGCCTCATCCAAAATAGATGTTGAAAGAAATAGTATCAACTACATAATGTATATGCTATATATCTAAATATGTTTAAATAATTTTTCTAATTATTTCTTGAGAGGCTTTTCTCTCCACAAAAACTGTTTTTAGATTATATCCATGCTTAATTTTCCACCACCCAATATACATAGCAGAGATTTTAGTATTACTTCTTGAAATTACTTCTGTAAGGTAAATTTTATAAAGTATATTTCATTACAGTTAATATTGTGAAATTAAAAGAGAATTTTGAAATCAGAGCGATCTGAGTTTAGATCTTGGGCAACTTACTGACTCATTCTAAATATCAGTATCCTCATGTCTAAAACAGAGATATTAATGCCTAATTCCTAGTGGTGTTGAGGATTAAATGTGATAACCTGTTTAAAAATAATACATATGGTTTTTTCGTTGGTCTTGTGTGTGACAATTTCAAAACAGTTTGGTTCCAATAGAGTGCTATAATGTTGGGAGAGATTATAGTTTTAGCCAAATAATTTATTTGATAATGATATAACATTTTCACCTTTCCCTTCCTTTCTACTTCATAGGTTCCATGCATTTGTTTTTTTACTTATTACAGTGGTTCAAATTTAAAAAGTGTCACTGATGTATAAGAAATTGGCTTTGGTAGGAGAGAAAATAATTCTGTGTGCCAAGCACACCCTTCCTTTTGTTTTAGCGTTATGCAGGTTTCTTTATCTGCCTTGGCATCTATATTTATTGCCACTGGGCAGTTCCAAGTTTAGTTTGTGATTGAGCCTTCCCAGAGTCAGGCTGTATTTCTGCACACTGGGAACCTGGCCTTATTCCCTTGAACAAAATCTGTAGTAGAAAAACCTTCCTAAATAAGATCAAGCAAGCCAAAAAACAAAAGGCAAGTTTACTGATTTATGTCTTACTGTTTGAAATTGTACAAAGCCGCGAATCCAACTGAGCTTCATTTTACTTTGTTATGTCAATGTGAAATGTTTAGGATAGCTTGAGTTTATCACTATTATTTTTTATTATTAGAGTAACAAATGTGCATTTCTGTCATTTTGCATGTTTGCTTCGGATGTATTGGCTGTGTTTTTTGTTGTATTTGGTATGAAGATTAAACTATGAAAAGTGTTTGAAATTTTGGAGGGGAAATATCATAACATATAAAGTATTTTGTAGCTGCATATATATTTGATATATATATGACTTCTTCAAAGCATATCTCATGATTTGGGTTTGGATTAGGACACCCAAACAAAAGAAAAAATCTTTGCCCTAATAAGCACAGAGGAAATTATTTAGGCAAGGACAAAGAGAGTGACAGAGTTAAGCTAGAAGTATGGAATATGGGTTTAAATAATTCCATTCTATGGAATGCCTAAAGGGTCATGTAGTATTTATTAGCATATCATAGCCAGCTAATATTGTGGTTATGTTACTATTTCAGAGTTGCCAAAGTTATTGCCTTTAACATGACTACTCCTGCCAGCCTGCTTGCTCTATTTCAACATCGTTCTTCAGATGGTGCATTTGAGCACAGCTGGCTTTTGTACTGTAATGCAAACAAATGGGCCGGACCTTTGAAAAATGAAACATTCCCATTTGTTTGAATCTCAGTCAAGGCTGTGTGAATTCAGTTAGAAAGAAATACAAGAATATAAGGACACTAGTATAGAAGCAAGAAATTAGAAATCATCATATTGAAAATGTGTAAATGATATACCTAATTATTAGATGCTAAAACACGTCTGTTTTATCTTTTGACACTCAAGTGTATAGCCATTAAAACTATCTCAATGTTTCATTCTGTGTGGTTAGTGTTTTCAGGCATATACCTTTCAGAGTATTGGCTATAATTTTTTTTATATCATATTCTTCAGATTGGGGACAACTGTGAGTGGGGACAGTGTATGACCATAAATAGAACCACTTATGCAAGTAGACAATGTGATGGGCAGAAAAGAAGCAAGATGACACAAAACGTTCATCTACGTTTTCAGGTTAGACCAAAATCTGATGCTGCTGATAATAATGGAATGCTCCTATCAGATACATTAGCTGATACCTCCATGATTTTCTTTCATCATTGCTAATGAAAGTATTTTAAAAGCAAAGTAGAACCATCATTCTAGTTCTACTACTCTATGTGATTCAAGTTTTTCAAAGTCTTAAGTTTGGCATTTAATCTAATAATTAATTTTATCTGTGAAAAATTACTCTCACTGGTTCCCAGTTTTACATAAATGAAAAGTAAATCTGTCTGTTCATAAATGTTTGTTACTTTTGGTCCATTAGAGTAAAAACAATAGCAATAAATAAGAAGCATCAGCTGACATATTATTAGACCTCAAATCCTCAAAATTACAATAAAATATGTCATTTCAACGTCCACATAAACATTAATTTTTGATTCATCATATTGTCAGCGCCTGACAGAATAGCAGTGGTGAGATGGAAGAATGAAAAGGTATTACATGTTCTGGGCTCAAAAACTTATGTGGAGGTATTGTTTTAGTCTAGTGTATTTTGAAAAATTAAAACAGGTATTTATTAGATTCAGGAACAACCCGAATACAGTTATCTGTCCAGGTATCTAGATATCTGTAATAAAGCTTCGATAAATTGTCTTTCTTTAATCTGAGTGTGATATAATCCACAATTCCAGTGATATAATTAACTCTTTTAGAGTTAATTTTCACCTATACTAATTATAACTAGTATTTAATTGTTACTAGTTAATTAATTAGTATTTTGGGGTGAAAATATCAACTCCAATGATTGTATTTTCCAGCAACTTTACTAAATTAGTACTATTCATTCTGCCAAAGTGGAAGAAAATAAAAGAAAGTCTTAACTTCAAATTTATGAAAACCAGCTGGTGTAGAAGCCAGTTGAGTGGAGCTTGCATTACTGAGGCCAGCATGAAGGGTTTGAGTCCAAAGTGGGCCAGTTAGCTCTGCAGTGTAGATGCACTCTTCCTTGGACCTTTTTCTGAGCAGATATGTATGTGCTGATGAGCAGTGTGGGTGGTTAAGTAGAAATCCACACCATCCCTTGAAAAACAGTCCACCAGCTGATAGTTCAGTGTCATTGTCATCACAAAATGGTATTTACATTATGGGTTACTTAATAAATATCTGTTGTGTTGGCTGAAGTTCAATTTTTAACAGAATATTTAAATATCTAAATTTATTTTGATGTATTCTCTGAAATAGAATATGATTCTGCACATTCAGCATTATTATACAAGACTGTCTCTTAGGTTTATCAAAAAAACTTTACTTAATAAAAAGAAACATCTGCTACATATATAAAATGCATATAGTTTGAATAGTAGAGACTTATACATTCACTCAGTATCATAGCTTTGAAATTTATATTTGCTATGAGTGACAAATTGATATACTTGCTATGACTTTAAAGCAGTACCTTCCCCAGTGTACATAAAGTAAGTTTTTGTGTGTGTGTGCATTTGTATCGTCTTTTCTTCAACCCTCTCTCTAGAAAAGACTCATCATTTTTATAAGACTTTCTCTTACTGGCTCTTAAACCCACTATTGTTCCCCATTTTGCAATATTCCAAAACTCTTTGCATTCTCACAGTCAAGGTTATAATTCACATCCTATTTACCTCACCTCTAAATTATTACAATAGCTTCCTAACTGGTATCCTTTGCTTTTATCTTTGATTCACAGGTCATACTGCTGCCATACTGCTGAGAGTGATGCTTTTATCAGAATACTTCCCAACTCAAAATCTCCATTGCCTCTTATGTAAATATCAACAAACATGCAAGGCTTTTATAGTCTGTCTTCAAGATACTTTTCTAGCTGTGTCTTTCAGTACCCATCTATGTGACTCTATCAGAACACATTCGTTACAAGAATTTCCTTTTACCTACAATTGCATTTTCCTTTGCCTTTTGCAACAATTTTTGCCCATATGTATTTGCAGGTCTAGGTGTACCTAGATCAGAAAATGGTTCTTCAATATCAGGTTCACTGCTGTGCTCCAACTCTTTGTCACAAGATAAACAGCAACGAATGCTGCCTTTTGAAATATAATGCCACAAGACAGATTCAGCATATGAAACATTCAGGGTGGTTGGCTCCAATTCACACAGGGCTTCTGATTTCTTTTCCTTGTGGCTGGAATATACTCTTTTAACTTACACCATTCCTACTACTCTACCTTAGTTTGGTATCTCTGCAAGCCTTTGTTTTTGTGTGTGTGTGTGGTTTTTTTTGCGGTACGCGGGCCTCTCACTGTTATGGCCTCTCCCGTTGTGGAGCACAGGCTCAGCGGCCATGGCTCACGGGCCCAGCCGCTCGGTGGCATGTGGGATCTTCCCGGACCCGGGCACGAACCTGTGTTCCCTGCATCGGCAGGTGGACTCTCAACCACTGCGCCACCAGGGAAGCCCCAAGCCTTTGTTTTTGAAATGTCTTCCTTCTAAATTATTTGGCTCAATTCATCTGTCCCTAAGGTAATTTGCTCTGAGATTTTTGTAGCATCACATGTCTCCTGGATGATTGGTATTAAACCCTATTTAGCCCTCTAATATTGCAATTTCCCTTAAATGATGATTTATGTGGCACCGTTTGCCTCTGGGTTATTTCTAATCTGTGGTTCCAAAAGCTTCCAGACTTTTGGTATTTCTGGCCCTCTAACATATTAATGACTTCTGACTGTTGCATTTCCCCACATTGAGTACTTAACATGCCAACTCCAGGGCATCCCATTCATTTAGGCCACCCTGTACTGTAGCCAGATCTGCCCATTAGCTGACCCTGAATGTTAATTGTGCCTTCTTGTCTCCTTAGCTCAGGCCACCTCTTCCTGCTTTAAATATCATCTCTCTCTGTTATTTTAGTCATCGCTGTTTATTAGCTCATATCCATGAACTTCATGAAATTTTGGTTACTAGCCCAGCTCGTAGTGACCTCCTCTAATACTTATTGACCCTTTCCACATACTGTTTCACAGGAAATCTGGTTTTTATCAGCAAGAGATGGAAAGGTAAAGTGGTTAGTGCTTAGGTATGGAGTCAGACTATATGTAGGATATTTCACACTCATTTCTCATTTGTAGAATGCTAATAATAGTAGTAAATGGTAAAATAAGAACAATAAAAAGAAAATGGTAACAGTAATACTAAAGGTTTCTTTTAAGGACCAAATAATGCATTGAATTATTCAATAAATATTTATTGAGTGCTTAATATAAGCCAAGCACCATAGTAGGGATTTGTAACTGAACAAAATAGAATCATCTGTCTATATGTCAACTGATATTGCAGTAATAATGTCAACCAGATTTATTGTGATAGGACTGTGACATTTACTTTCTTTGAACCTCTCAAATTGCTAACACATTTCATGGTATCCTCAGGAATATTTTTGTTTTTCTACCTTATATTGTTACATTTAGTTCTTATAATTTTATTGACTTTTATGCATATGTTTGTTTTATAACATATTCATACAGCCACTTTTGAGATCATGAATCGTAAACAAAACATTCTTTAATTTATATAGAAGCTTTCTCCTAACCTGAAACCATGGCATTGAGTTTTTACGGATCCACAGTTGATGTTACTATCATTTTAATGTGCTAAAAAGGGAAAATGCAACAGAAACTTTCAGGCGCATATGCCGTCAGGGTAGGGTCTGGCATCCTCTGTTTTATGGTTTAAATAAAAATGCCTGAACTTTTGGAGTTCTTAACAAAATATTAGTAGGTCATGAATTTAGCCATGATGATGTAATCTTGGTAGCATATGTGCAAGATAAAGTATCAGCTCCATTGAAGACTATTTTAGCCTGACTCATCGGTGGTGTCTTGAGCTGTAAATGCTGATGCTGTAATTTGTGCATAGAGAAACCACATGTTTAATTGCCCTGTCTGAAATGCTTATTGCTCTGTCTGTTTTCTTCACTTCCACATTGATCACAGAAAAGATGAGTAATGTTGAAATTGAGAAAAGTGAGTTTGAAACAAAAATACTTAAGAATCAATATGGTTAGGAAGGGGAGTAGAAATTCTGTGGGGTTTTACAGTAGCTGAGTATTTGTGGTGAGTGGGGGCATCCCTAAGAATGCTCCACACTCTTGAGTAGTTGCTTGGTTTCATAATAGGCTGATTTTAATGGCATTAGTTATATTTTTAAAGCAATATCCATTCAGTAATATAGCATTTTAATTCTCTGAGAAAGGGTAGAGACAGAGATGTATATTTGTGTGTGAATGTGTGCAAACCTTTCCTCTTTTATATTATTTCAAAATGCAGTTATTTAAAGGTCAATTGATGCATATTTTGCTCTGCTTTCCAGGACAATAGAATCAGAGCATGCTTTTCACAGAAATGCTCAGAGGAAGATACAGGCTATCTAAAATTAGGTTAGATGGTCGTGAGCAAAGAAATCTAAGCTGCCTTATATTTAGTTCTACTGGAACATCCCACTGTGCATTGCTGTAACCATAATATGTCCTCCTGGGCCAATATGGGCCACCAATTAACTCCCTGCAGTAGATTTTTAGGTACATATAGGTAGATATCTTATTAAAGGGAGAATTTTTTTTTTTATTTGCTATGCTACCAGAGAGTACTAGAATTATTTTGAATCTTTTACTCAAATTTATTTTTCATGTCATCAGTTTTACAGCATAATAATCAAATAGCCTTTTTAAGGTTTGCATTTGCTGCTTTAATAATATTAAGATAAATATTTATAAAGCTAGAGAAAATTTTATTTAACAAGGAATACCATGCCTAACATGATTAGGGAAATAAGTTGGCACTTAATCTATAATTTAAATAGTCTTATTAATTGTTTGTTCATGGTTTACTCATTATATACTATATGAATCCTCAAAGACAGCTTCAGCTGGAAGAACAAAGCTAATTTGTGGACATGACAGAAAATTGTCTTTGCTCATTTGAATAAATACAGCCGTGTGATAATTCAGAGGACTCAAAGCCAAAGCTACAACAGATTTCACATTTTGTCCTTAGCCAATTCCTGGGAGATAAAAGAAAAGCATACATTCTCTCTCCTTTTCCTTTTCTCTTCTTCCTTACATTTTCTTTTTCTAATAACCTTTTATTTTCTAATGGATCTTTTTCTTTTGTTCTTAAAGTAGTATTGGTTAAACAAACTTGTTATAATAGTCATCATGTCAAAAACTGAATATTTTAGGAAGCTTAGTGTCTATTTTCCTTCTCCACGAAGGATAATCTAACAAAAATGCAAAAGAGCAAGAGTTGTTTGCTAAAGGAAATATAAAGATTCTCATTCATTTTAATATTTTAAAAATTACCATAAAAGCCATTGATGCTCCAAGACAATGAAGAATCAATAATAAATAAAATCAGTTAGGAATATAGTACTCCATTTGCCTAATGGTGAATCTCTGAGGGAAGCTGGATTACTTATCTGTCTAGGAATGGGATTGGAGTGACATTGTTAATAATTTTTTCTTAATTTCATGCCAAAGTTAACACAGAATAAAATGAGCTGAGCTAATGCATTCTTTTTATGACTATTTGATAACATTATTTCGTGGGTTTGAAACTTTGCCTTTTCTTTCTTTTTTTAAAAAAATATTTATTTATTTGGCTGTGCCGGGTCTTAGTTACGGCAGGTGGACTCTTCCTTGCCTCATGTGGGATCTTCTTTGTGGCATGCACGAGATCTTTAGTTGCAGCATGCAGGATCTAGTTCCCTGGCCAGGAATCGAACTTGGGCCCCCTGCACTGGGTGCATGGCCTTTTAACCACTGGACCACCAGGGAAGTCCGAAACTTTGCCTTTTCTTATCCATTGTTGCGGCTAATGAATCTAGGGGTGAGTGTCTAATTAAAGAATGTATCTTTTATACTTATGATTTGCAGGTTTACAAGATTTATTTAGAAACATAAAATCATAAAATTGAAAGGGGCTCAGTAGGTCATCATTCTAGTCCTTCATTGAAAGATGGCAGCAACCACAGCTTTTATATTGGACAGTTCCATTTGTTACAGTCTTTCAACATAATGATCTGAAATTATCTCCCTTTCTAAACTGATTGTGGTTCTGATGATAACCTGGATTTATCCAATCTCCCAATATTGGGAGTAGAGAGTAAACTTAAAGCAAGTATATATGAACAATCAGAGATGTCCACATTGACTAGCCTCATGGGCTACCAGTGTTATTCTTTTGTCTCCAGTTTTAGGGAATGGTGATATATTGATAAAATCATGACTGTTCCGCTAAAGATAGGTTTTAACATTAAGGACATGTTATGGTCATCTATAATGGCCCTTAATTTATTTATTAACTAATCTACATAAATGTCAAAACTTTATAAACTTTATTGTATTTCAGATATTGTATTTCATTGATTTTAAGATGTACCAGTATTTTGTCTATTACTAAGAAAGAAAAACAGTGCTGCCAATTAATACATGACATGATTCTTTCTTATCACTTAGAATTTTTATTTTATACTAGTTGAAAGAAAGTTTTTTGGGTCTATATAGGCAGCTTTTTATGATGATTAACACATATACACATTAAAAAAATAAAACCTACATAAAAAATTGGTTGAAATATCCCCAGGTTTCTTTATATTGAGATTCTAAATTTCCTAATTACTTTTCTACTTAGATTCATTGGTGTCTTCTTTTTTTTTGTAGTTGTTGTTTTCATCAAGAAGGTGTTGTAGTAGCTTTTATTTAAAAGAGAGAAAGCAAGCTCCATTGTTTCCAGAACTTTCTACCAAACTACTGGATTCTATTCTGCAAGGTTTTTTTCTTTTTCTTTCTTTTCTTTTCTTCTTTTTTTTTTTGTTTTTTTGGTTCACGTGTTGGCACATTCAACTATGTCACAACTGCAGCCTGGATGATATTAATTTAAGCAGGATTTACTCCAGGATCAGAGGCATTAAAATGTGAAAGCTCTGCATATTATAATTGGCAGCAAATATGGCAGCATATTTATAAGAAGTAGTTTAAATTAGTTCAGCCTGACAAGATATAGGTATCTCCTATAAAATGTGTCTGAAAAATGATCAGTTCCCATTCCTCAATTGCCTATGAAGGCAGTTTCCCAAGGGCCTTTGTTCTTCATAGCCTTCTCTGTCACAAAATTCTGATTTCCTCTTCAGAGATATGGTGTCCAAGATATGGATGCAAAGATATAGTACCCAAGACCTTGGTAAATTGAGACTTAACCATTGTATCAAGAGATACTTAGGAAGGTACAACTCTCAATTAATTCATCAATGGAGAACTCTGGTTTTCTCAGGGCAAAGAATAGCTTTGGAATAAATTTATTAGTTTTAGATTTCAAGCTATGCTCTAGAAAATAAAGGAATTATAATACAGTGAGTTAGAGATAATGTATTATGTTTATTCAGAAGTGATATTTGAGGGAAGCTGCCTTATTTATGTTAGTCAAAAGTTGTGGAAGAGACATAGTTAGAACGAATCAAAGCATATGGGCCTGTGAATTTCTCTGATTTATTTAAATTTTTTTATTATGGAAAATTTAATCACACTTAAAAATAGAGAAAATAGAACAATGCAGTCTTACATATCCATGATCTACCTTCAACCTGCCTTCAACAATTATATGCATTTTCCCAGTTTGTTTCATCTGTCTCCACTACTTTTTTTCCCTGTCTTTGGAGTATTTTAAAGCAAATACCAAGTATTAGGATCCTGGATGCAATTCCAATGTGTTGTTGGTGTCCAAGCAATTCTCTGGACAATAGCTGGTGTCCTACAATTCAACTCAGCTCTGACACTTTCTACTTGGAGGTAGTCTTATATCCTACAGGTGAAGGGTTCAGTTCTATAAGACTGTCCCTCCCCCCGCCCCCCACCCCCCCCTTACTTCAGACTCCAGTTGCAAGTCCAGGTTCTTACCTGTGCTTCCAGCCAACCAGCTACAAATTGTAAGTTCCCACAATCCCTTCTTGGGTTCGATTAATTTTCTGAAGTGGCTTACAGAACTCAAGGAACAATTTACTTAGAGATATCTGGTTTATTATAAAAAGATGTAACTTAGGAATACCCAGATGAAAGAGATGCATTGGGCAAGGGATGGGGGAAAGGTACTGAGCTTCCATGTCCTCTCCAGGTGTGTCACTCTCCTTGTATCTCCACACATTCACCAACCCAGAAGCTCTCTGAACCTCGTGCTTTTGGGTTTTCAGGGAGGCTTCATTAAATAGGCATTATTGACTAAATCAACGGCCATTGGTGATTGACCCAGCCTTCAGGCCCTCTCCCATCCCCAGAGGTCGGGGCAGTGGGTGGGACTGAAATTTCCAACACTAATCACTTGAATGGCTTCTCTGGCAACCAGCCCCCATTCTTAGGTGCTTTCCAAAAGTCGCCTCACTAATGTAACAAGAGATACCTCTATTGCTCTCACACTTGGGAAATTCCAAGGGTTTTAGAAGCTCTGTTGCAGAAACAGGACAAAGAACAAATATATATTTCTTATTATAAATCACAGTATCAAACCAGATGTCTTATCATTTAACCATATATATTTCAGTATGCTTAATTTACATAGAAGGATATTTTAAATATAACCACCTTGTCATTATCACATATAACAAAATTACTAGAAATTCCTTAATATCAAATACCCAGTCCATGTTCAAATTGCCCTGATTGTCTTATAGATGTCTTTTGAAAATTGATTGCTTTCTTTCTTCCTTTCTTCCCTCCCTCCTTCCTTTCCCTTTTTTCTTTCCTTCCTGCTTCTCTCTCTCCTCCCCTCCTTCCCACTCTTTCTTCATTCATTCCTTTCTTCCTTCTTTTCTCATGAATCAGGGCCAAAACAAGGTTGAAAATGGCATTTGGATACAGTTTTCCTAAAGTCTTACTCTCCATCGTTTTTTAAACAAATGGGTATTCCTATTTTTTTTTAAAGAGAGAATAAAGGTAACAGTGGGTTTTGAGTCAAACTTAGCTTCTACCAATAGCTGGTGTAACCAGTTATTGAACAAGTTAGTAGTATACAAACATATAGCAACTTGATTCTTTCTCACTGTTAACCCTTGAAACAAATTCTGTGGCTTCTTCCCAGCTCCTAGCTTTCCTCCTAGTTTTCTAGTCACTATTAGGTATTAAAAATAGACTTTTTTCTTTCTGTTGAATAGTCTAATGCAGTCTAATATACAACCTTATTTTCTTATTCACTTTTAAGGTTCCCCCCCACTTTAACATCCCCCCCACTGGTTCAATCCTGATATATTGGGAAAAGGAACCAGTAGATTTCACCTCTCTTTTGCCCAACCTTCTTTCTCATCAACTAGCTGCTTCTTCTGGGTCTTCCAGTTTCAGACACAATGGTAAAGGAGGAAGTAAGAAAATAGAACAGTTTTAGATATCTAGTACTTTTAATCTGGTGTCAAACTACTCTGTGTTTCAGTTGCCTCAATTTGTTTTTCTCATGAAACACTTTTGTGGGTTTTCTGATATTTTCCACCACTGGCAATTTCTAACATAGGTCTCTGACTGACAATTTACAGTTTCCTCTTAGACCCTGTCTTCCCAGAAGTGCTATCTGTCGGGGGCTCTTTTTACCTTACAGGAAACCTTTCAGGAAAGAGTCTCTTTCAACTCGCAAGACAACCTCTTTTCATAAATCCACTAGGCCAAACGGAAAACATTACATCCTTGCTGGGTTCAACTGGATATATAGGCCCTTCCCAATACAGCCTGTTCTCAAAACTCTCCTCCCCCAGCCAGCCTCATATAGAGGGATTCTTAGAAATATAGCCTCCCCAACTCCAGTAAACACAGACTGGATCTTAGTTGGGAAAAGAAAGTTTTGACTTAGGGTAAGGAGAGTGTGATCCAGTGATCCAGAAACTCTGTCTGTAGATTGATACTATCCACCAATTTTTCACAACTCCTCCTGAATTCGTAGCTTTTTTAAATATAGTCTGGAGGTGAGTAATGAGCAAAAATGAAATCACGTTCTCTAAACCTATCCTGAGTAGATCTGTTATTGTTCTCTGCCTCTGAAGCCTATAAGAAGGAAAATTACAATTAACATACTTGGGATCTTGGCTACATTGTTTAACTTCATTGGATATGTTTCCTCAAATGTAAAAATCATTCAGATCCAGGCCCATTGCCAGGCCTGTATTCAATGAATGGACAGTTTGCTTAGAGGAGACACGCCTAAAAGTAATTACCCTACTAAAAATTGGATCAGCAGTGTTACAGAGGTAAGCAGGATGGGCTAACCCTTGAAAAGCAGGAAAGGGGAGAAGAAACAGTTGTTCCAACCAAGGTAGGGACACTTTTCAGTTCTCTCTCCCCAACAACTCTTGTCCAAGTAGCAACTATTCAATGAATATATTTATACGTAAATAAATGCCCAAAGATGTAAAGACTGGGGAACCATTCACTTATAGGACTGAGGAGGTAGATTGTTTTCATACTTGAAGATGAGGCATGTGGAATCTTTTTAGAACAAGTAGATCCATTTGCAAAATAGCCAGCTAGTATCAGAAATACCACCTCTGATCATGTATGAGGGTCAAAATAAGAGGCAAACATGGAAATCACAAATATGAACTCTAGCCTTGACCAAGTTGTCTACGCATCTGAGCTAGGTATCACCAGTTCTTTCCTCTGTGCCACATTGTTGGAAGTTTCTGTCAAAGAAATAAGGGAAAAGTACTTGTGAAAAGAGAAGAGATCTGAGAACAAAGAACAACCTGAGAGAGCAAGGTCAAGTGCTACAAAAACCAGCTTTTATATCTCTGTCATGATGCTGTGATGCACAGTTAAAATGTGTGTGTTTGTTGAGCACCCACAGTGTATCCATTATTTACAAGGTACTATTGAGAAGATACAATGACCTTTAAGATAAGGTTATTATTTTCTTGAACTTTATGTAATAAATCAAATAATTCAAAGCAGTATATCATGTAGCCTCTTAGCAAAGTTTTTGCCAACTCTTTGAAGAATGATAGCTGTTCTCGCCTCTGATATCCTGGGAAATTTTACATAATCTATCATAATGTGTCCTCATTTTAGATTTCTCTCCCCATGATTTGTGAGGTTCCCTTGATTATAGGCCATATCTTTTATAGTCTTTGTATCACCAGTGGCAAAGGCATCATAGATCAATACATTGGATGAATGGATAAATTAATAATAGATAAATGAGTGGTATAGACATGGAGTCTGAGTGCTTCAGTTGTTGAACAGACTGTATGTTGAACGGGAAAGTGTTTCAACTTGGAAAATGTTGTTGGTTGAAAACAGTGGGGGCAGGAGTAAGAAATTTATCTGAGGACATGAAAGGGGATAAGAAAGAAAGCAGAAGTAGGGTGATCTTATATAACAGCACCAAATTTAGGGAGGATGAAAGAAGAAAGAAATGACACAAAGGACTTGGTCCTGAGCCAATCCATATTAGGGGCTCAGGCAGTGCAGTTGGCTCTTTTCTCATTATGTACATACACTTCTGAGGTGTAATTAAAGGAGTGGTCGTTCTCCAGCAGACAAGTTCAGTTGTTAAAGGAGGTGTTTGTGCCACTAGCATAACTTGACCCAGTATAGTTGCTTTGTTTACTGTGGTGGTTTTGATGGAAAAGTAAAAGGGCTCTGATGAATCAACAAAGGCCTCTAATTCACAGCACTTCTTAGCTTGGCTACTAAAAACCTACCACCTTTATATGAGTGAGCAGGATTTTCTATCACACTTGCTAGTAGACACATAGAAAAAATTCCCCCTTTGTGTAGCAGATGGAATGGAAAAGAAGAATTACTTGGGAACTAGCATTTGCGTGGGGATATACATTAGTGGCCTGGAAGGAATGAAGCTGCATATAACATCTTAGCTGCCTGTAAAATTGCTTTTAAATATAGACTCAACCATTTTTATCCACATTCGTTCTTTGAATGAGTGTTCAGGTTGTTCAATAGTGAAATTGCCTTGTATTCCAAGCTCTGTCATGACCATTGGCAATAAGCAGGACTCTTCTTATCTTTCAAACGGTGACTTCAGAGAGAGATCCAAAATTCTCACTGTGTTCTGAGATTCTTTCATTAGAGACTCAGTCATTCTTTTGAAGTTTTGAAGACATTTGCTTCCTCAAGTGGCAGCTAATGAAATGTAAACATGTCTAAAATAGCAATGATATAAGCCTTTATTTTGGCTCTCCCTTTAGGGCCATAAGCCCAAAAGGTAAGCCTGGATGGGTATCTTATTGCTCACAGAATGATAGCTTTTCAGACTCACAAAGGGCTATAGAGATTACTGAACCCTTTGCCTTCAATATACAGATGGGGAAACTAAGACCCTGAGTGGCAAATTGCTGTGTGAAAAGTTAAATAATGATTTGATTACAGAGCCCAAAGCTAGTGCCACATCTCCTGACACTCACCACCAGTCTTTCCTCTGTGTCACACCTTAGGTCAATCCTCTGCCAAGGGGAGAAGGAAAGATGCTAGGGAAAGGAAGGGAGATTTGAGGAGAAAGAACAACCTGAGAGAGGAAGGTCAAGGGCAGCAAACCAGCTTGTACTAATGCTGTGATGCCTGAGCTAGCTTCACATGGGAGCTTAGCCATGTCACATGGAGAAGTACTGGCAAACCAAAACATAGTCCTCAGTTACGGCAGCATCAGAACAATATGCAGATTTTACACCTAATGATAGCACTTCTGGTTCTGCTGTAGAAAACAATCTTTATATACATATTTTAATATTAAAATATATTATATATATATATGTTTTTGTGGAAGAAGAAAGAAACGTTAGCATCAAGCAAAAAGGAATATAAAATTATGAAACCTCTTTTTTGTCTGGAATAGCACTTTTCTGATAAGGACAACTTGGATTAAATAGAAGCTTCCAGTAAATAAGGGCCCCATTGGCAGGCAGTACAGCACACTGCTGCCACAAATCCAAACACCCCTCCAAGGATTACCAATGTTGTGGTTTCTGGTATCCGTGCCAACACAGATATGATTATAAAATTATTTTTAGCAAAACTCAAAATATAGCTGAATTCAGACAAGTCTATGTAAATACCATGTTCCATTTTTTTCTTTGACATGTATTCATACATTTTAGCAATTGGCATATTGGTTAAGTTGCAAATTATTTTTTTCATCTAATGAAATACAGTGATGCAAATCCTGTAAAATTGATAAAGATGTCCAACTAGCCTATTTTAGGGAAGTAATACCACGTATCTCTTTTTGTTTTAATGGAAAACTAGTCAATTAGTTGTTTCTTCTATATGGGGTGTTGTGACATATTGAGCTCAGTCATACCACCTGTTGAGCAGGTGGTTCTTCCAGTGGGCATCCCCATTGCTTAATACTTCCGCCCAAGTAAGTTTTTACTGAAGAGAGAAAATACTTTGGCAGTGAAACACCACGTGACATCACAATGTTGGTATGCATGAAGCATCCACAAGATACACATAATACGCAAGACACTGTTGGGAGGATATAAAGGCCTGCTTCACCTTTTTCATTTTCACTTCCTTCCCACTACTTAATTACCTCTGACCTCTCAAACATGGCCTTGGATTCAAAGATAGTTTGGGTTCTTATCTTGAAGATCACAACTGCTATAATTTAGCATTATCAGATTTTCAGTTTTTATAATATATAAATGCATTTTAATTTAACGACCACTAAATTTGATTAAATTTTTCAATTGAAAACACTTTGGAAAAACCATGAAAAACACCTACAATATTGCTTGTACACAATAAACATTACACAATAAGCTATCAGTAATAGTAGTAGTAGTGACTTGATGCTTTAGTTTTATTTTGATAGCAATAAGAGCACCTCCCATGCATTTAAAATTATTTCTTTATTTATTCTTCTTTCAAAATTGTGATTCTGCTCATCAGATATTCTGTTTTGCTCATCAAATAATAAAAATAAAATTATGTTTTAAAAATCTAGCTGTATCAAACATTTAAATCAGATATATGATATATGATATAATTAAATGTTATATCAAACATTTAAATCAATTTAACTTTTAGCCATTAATTAGAAATATTGTCCTTTGTTTTTGTGAGGAAAAAAATGCTACCTGCTAAAATTAAATTGGCCAGGGCATATAGGGAAATGATAAGGCCTGTGAGCTTCATGCCTCTTTGCTATCTCAGTTGTAAAGACTAAAATAATTTGATACTCTCACTATTCCATGCTGTATTTAGACATAATGGGAAAGAGGTGTTGTGACATATCACCCCTTTTTCTATTTGCCTTAGGATGTTTCCTATCGTGGAAGAGCTTCTCTTCAATCTTTGTTAAATTCATACTGAAATAATCTATTTATGTCCCTGAGGTCATGTATGTATAGCAACTTTTAGTTTAATAATATTTCGGGTCTCAAAAATAGAGTATTTGTGGTGGCTATCACTTTAGTGTAGTAAAAATAAAAGAAAATTAAGTTTAAATATACAAAAGATATTTTGATTACTCACTTTCTCTGAGAATATTTTTTAATCTTTGCCATCTCTATTAAGTTCCCAGTTGCACTGGTATAAAGGAATACTTGTTTGACTTCTTGTTCTGAGTGTATCTGATGAGTGCCATTTTTTCCTGCAGGTAGCTGTGCAGAAACATTGTGTAAATCCACTGTAGCTTGTATCTGAACACTCTTCAACCTACGTTAATACAAAGGGCTTTTTAAAAAAGATTTATATCTGAAATAACTTAAGGTTCATTTATGTGCTGACAGCTGTTTAGAATGACGTGCATTTTTCTGTTCATGTTAAACCTTGGTTACTGTATTTATTAGTTGTCTCATTACTTTCTGGCTAATGCTCAAGGCATTGGGTTGAATTCATCTTAGAATTCACTGTTTTATCTTAACTTTTTAAACGAACTAGTATTGTCTTAGATTCTTAGATTAATAATGTCTTAGTTAATTGTCTTAGTTCTTAGATTAATAATGTACAGATCTGAAATTTAGAATTTGAAGGAAATACTGATTCCTCAGTTTGTTTTCTATCCTGAATGACACCACCAGTGTCTGCCATAAGTTCCCATTTCACTTGTTCCTGGTCCCTATTTGCCTTGCTACATCTGTTGTTAGGTAACTAAATTTTCTAACTCACCTCGTACTTTTGATATTACATTTCTCTCTACTTCTCATTAACTCTTTTTGATATACACATTTCTGTTTAGTCACTGATTTTTTTCCCTCATTGAGTGGAAAAAACAAACTTTCATTTTTTTCCTACCTTTTTTTCCCTCTTTTGTCCATGTAGCATTTCTACCCTATGGTATTATTCTTTGTGCTAGGTAAACTTCCAAAGTTTTATTATTTGTGCTAGGTATACTTCCAAACTTCCACTCTAGACATTCTTTTCTAATTTTGATTGCAGTCATTTATGTCCACTGTTTTATTCTCCACATTTTAGTGATGTATGTTGATATATTACTTATTTAAAATATATTTTATTAGGCAGTTTGTAAAATGGAATCAATTATTTTTTTCTCATTTATAGTAATCACAATAATAGTTTTATTTTCCTTAGGAGATATAGTGTGAAAGGAATAGAGCACATGAATAACTTCTGTTATTCTAACAGTATGCAAATCATTTAGTAGTAGTAAACTTTAGTTGTAGTAAAGTCCAGGTTAATAGGTTAGGCTATTTCTATTTATAGTTTTTGAAATGGGGCATAATATTAGCTATCTCACAACAACCATGCCAAGATGAATATGTGGAAAAGCTTAAAATGCTTAAGTGTAAAAATATTATTTAAATGCTAAGCGTTATAGAAATACATTTTTACCTACTGTCTACTGTTGGGTGGCACATACGAATTTAAAGGTTTAATGTGCATTTCATATGCCAGGTATAGATGGAAACCCAAAGTTACAGGTATTTGTGTCTAATTGCTTTAGAAAAATAACAAGAGTATATTGTTCTCGGAAGAAATGTGTTTGGATTTTAGGACTACTTGAAATTTATATCTTCGGACACATTTATGGTCATATTTGTAGTTTTTTGGCCGTATTTGCTTTTCCTATCAAAATTGAGTTTTGATTGGAGAAGACTTGACCCTTACAACTGATCATAGTGTTCAGAAAATATAAACCTGTAGCAGTGTTCATGAAACCATCCTCTTATACAGATAAAAAACTGAGCCCAGAAGTGTGAAGTGACTTGCCCACTTCACATAGCCACTAGAATCAGTGCACAAATTAGAACAAGTTCACGTGATCCTAGTTAACTTACAGTTCACAGGGAACTCATGCATTTTCATCAGAACTCTCCTTGGAAATCAAGAATTGATGCTGGAAATGGAAATGTTTGTATTGAGGCAAAGGGGATACTTAAAGCTAGGAGCCAAGGTAATATAGCTTTCAGAATATATAAGAGTTACTTGTCTGCTCTGGAAAAATGACCATGTGGAGGTTTTCTCTATGGTGGCAGTTCATACACCAGTTCCATTCCAAGGTTTATCTTTACTAGCCAGCCATCAGTTCTGAATAGACATAGGTATGAATATTGTATTGTGTAAAATTCATCATCGTGATTCCAAAGCAATTTCATTTTGCGCTGTGATTACATTTTACAAATCACAAAATAATTTACTCCTGTCTTTATAAAATATATGCGTGTATACTTCTTTTGTCTTTTTCTTTAATAATCCATTTTTCTAAGCCGAGAAACAAAACCATCTCAAAATCATTGGTACTACTGTGCTGTGGAGGAAGGGTGTCTGGATAGTTATAAGACCATAGGTATTTCAGAAAGCTGGTTTTACCATTTGTTTTCTGTTTTTCTTTTTTCTATCCCCTGACTTCCCACGTCAGTCTTAAATTTTAAGAGGTGCTCCTAGCAAACTGCAATAATAACCGATTGAATATTTAACTTCATTTTCAACTCTCTTTTGGGGGCATTTTTCATGTAATAGGCTGGATGATATTCATTTCTCTTTTCCTCACAGCCCTTCATGCAGGGATTTACATATAATAGGCACTTAATAAATATTTGCTACATGAGGACAGATGTGGAAAAGACAAATGTAAGAAATCCTTATATAATGCAAAAACAGAAAATTCAGACCCTGGAAGATCTAGAGTTGATAATACTGCCTTTTTTTCAGGAACTCATTAGCTATGAATCTGCTTATCGACATAAACTTTCAAAGTCTCCCTATTCAGCCTCCCAACCTATAAAGAAATCCTCTCCTAAATAGAGCTTACAGTTTGCATTCTCCATTTTTTCACTAATAGACAACTACTGCCCAGAAAGCACAAGTCTCATTCCCAGTAGTCTAGTTGTTTAAAATGTAGCTAAGGAAGGACTGCATTCTTATAACTTGTGACCCTCTGGCTGTAATTGCATATTTTGATTGAAATAATTTTAAAACTATCACCTTTCCTACATTATAAACCTTCAACTATTCAAAGTCATTTGAAATGTTTTTCAGATCCCTTATCATCTGCCTACAATATCTTGTTGTACTCTAATATGTTACTATTTATATTCTCCTATTTGTATCTTGCCTTTATTTAAATCTATTAAATAAGTATTTATGAGTTCCAACTGTAGAAGAAATGCCATTATCAATACAGAAAACTTCCTTAAACTATCTTTGATAGAATTTACACAGGGAGTTTCAAGGTTCCTAAATTGTTAGTAACTTTATTCACTCTGATGATTCCATACAGTCAAATGCACAGGACTGGGGAAAAACATATCTTATCTTCAAATAATATTATTTGGTAGCTTAAATTATTCTTTTTTTTCTTTTTTTTAACTTTATTTTATATTGGAGCATAGTTGATTAACAATGTTGTGTTAGCTTCAGGTGTACAGCAGAATTACTCTTATGTTGTCATAAACTACAAAGGATTCCATTTCTTTGCGTTGTGATTATGAGGTCATTCTTGCTCCAGAGTGGAGCCCTCTAGAGGGTAATGTGATGTGTCTCTTATCAGCACAAAGGATATTTTAGGCTCTCCAAAATATTAGATCAGCCAATCATTGATTTTCTCTGACCCAGTTTACCTAAGTGATTTATATGGAAGTTAAAAGTTTAGTGTCTAAAATTACTCCTGATATTGAATCTGTTTTTTAATTTGCTTTAGGTACCATGGAACTCATTTAAGTTGAGCTTTCATTGACTTAAAGGTCTAGATGCCATGATTATCTCTATACAAATATAACAAGGAACATACTGGAGCTCTTGAGGTATGAAGAGAAATGTTCAGTAACCATAGAAAACCCAGCAAAGTTAGGGTGAAGCGTCTAGTAATAAGAGTTAATAAAGATTGCTATCATTTTCTGAATTTAAAAACTATGAAATTTGGCCAATGCTGTCTGAGCACTCTGTTCTTCCTTTCCCATTCACTTAAAATCCTGAGAGAAAAGGTTAAATTTTGACATGCAGAGAGGAATAATAAGATTCTCTTACACACTTTACGAATGATAGCATTTTGAGCAGGTAAACTCCACTGGCTTCCTTCAAGCTAACACCTAACATTTCATGGCCTGAGGCAAAAGTACAAATGGAGGGCTGTATGATAAAAGTCTAAATATTTAAGGTTATAAATCAAGCTAACAAGCTTTTAAATTATATGTTATCTGTCTCCTGTCTTAACAAATACAGCTTTGCAATGAGTAGGAAGGAGAGGTTCAAATTTAGAATTTTCTGTCACCTTACACTTTCATGCAAGAATCTAATTCCCTTTACGGGCCCATGACCTGCCCCTTTTCTCTTTTTATCCTGCTTCCACTCAGCACCACGTGTGTACTCACATGGGAACCTTAGCCTGCATGGCCAATTTCCAGCTATACTTCTAACCTCTGACAAAATGCCCCCTCTGGTCTCCCTTGGGCCTAGGGGTATACACGTGTGTAATGAATTTCCCCTTAGGATCAGGATGGACTTAAGATCCTTGGAAGTAATTTCAGAGCCATTTAGATAGAGAATATGGGAGTTCCTGGCACCCAGAGAATGATCTATATAAAAGAATATGGGCTTTGGGTGTGCTAGACCCTGGGGCCTGGGGAGGGTTGTGACTGGAAGGAGATCAGTGTCTGTGGGCCTAGGACAGGGGACCCTCTTGCCTGAGTCTGAGTGATCTGGCTTTTTAAAACAGTGTCCCCCAGAAGTTGTGCCTAGGAAATCTACGAATGTGTGTGATGACGACAGAGTTGGCATTGTGATTTCTGCAAAGAAAGGTATTCATATAATTTAAAAAGCAGTGTCAGAGACAGAAATGAATGCAAAAGCCTATGGGCAGGGAATGAGCTATTTGTTCTTGATCTTCTTTATCATTTACCTTGATCAAAGTTTCAAGGTAACTTTGAATAGTGTTTATGAATAGTGATATTAATAAGACTGTACAAGAACTTACCTATTATTGGTAGAAGAATTGAGAATGAAACTCATAATTGTTGTGTCCTTGTCAAATGTCATTTCTCCAGTTGTTGGGATCATAGAACTAGGCCATCAGATAGTCTGAGAAGCGGGTGGCTGTGATTAGTTCCTTAGGTAAACATTAATGTGGTCATCCCTGTATACGGGAGAGTTAAAGAGAGCTTTATTCACTTCTCTTGTTGGCCGTTGAAAATGGCTTTGGCTTCTCGTCACCAAATCCCAGCAGGTGCCAAAGTGCTGCAGGTTTCCACATTTAATACTGAAGTTTTCATCTGTAGAAATTCTAGTCATATACTGATCTGTCAGTGGAGTTGCTCATGTTTTGTATAATATAACCATCTCTGTCAGATTTCATGTTGACTTAGATTTACATTGTACTCACTTTATGTTTGAAAATATCTTTTCTTCAAAATTGTAATAGTCATTTCAAAATTGGCTAGATTAAATTTAAGATAACTTGTGTGTGTGCTTAGGAAGTAAAACATGAGTTTAGATTTTGAAATTTTCATTTTTGGCACGCATAGAGCAGGATGTGGCCTAGTTTCAAATGTTTATTTGAAACAAAAATTTAACTGGAATTGAATACTGTGCTTTCTGGGAGGGGCTCGTAAAATTTTTGACTGTGGTTATTTTTGCACCTAAAATATATATTTCTACACTTCATCCAGAAATTAGCTTTTAATAATTTTAAAGGGATTACTGCCGAGCTTTTTTTAAAAAGAAAAAAAAAAAAGAAGGCAAGAAAGACTTTCTTCAAGGTGTTTGCACTTTGTATTTTCTGTTATCAATGAAAATATTCATGTAGTCAGAAAACTAATAGTTGGCATATGAATTTATTAGATATTAAGAAAATATGCTCTAAATCTCCATTTTTACATACTGTCAATAAACTTGACATAAAGAGAAATCTCCAATAAAAATACAAGTAATGAATATATGAAAAAAACCTTTTGGGCTATTCTTTGGAATGTAGTCTTTAGTAGAGAAACATTATTTAATATTTCCCTTACTTTTTAGTTATGCACTGACTCAGAGATATCAACAAAAAGAAGAGCAAAATTTTTGAGTGCGTACCATATGCACGTGTGTGTGTTTGTGTGTGTGAGGCACTGTCCTAAGCACTTTATGTGCATTATCACATTTAATCTTCACAACAACCCTAATGAAATCAGTGCCATTTTAATCCTTCTGTAACCAATGAGGAAACTGAGGTACAGAGTCTCAGTGATTTGCCCATGATCACACAGTAGTATGTGGTGGAACTGAAATTTGAATCAGTCACTGATTTTCTTCATATTGCCCTTGGAAAGTTATGGAATTTATAAAGCATGATAACCTGACACTGGAAACATTTTATGTGCAGAAGTAGTGAGTAGAATAGTAGTTGTTCATTTTTAAATAAAATTCTGGATTTATAAAGAAGCACCAGACTTAGAAGAGGGAAACTAGATTCTGGTCCTAGTTTTGTCATTGACTGGCTGTGTGGTGTTGAACAAGCCATCTCACTCTTTCTTGAGCTTCAGTTTCCTCATTTATAAAATATGGAGAGTAATATTGTTTGTTTCACAGAGTTGGTAGCAGATGAAATTAGATACTGTGTAGCCTATTTTCTTCATAATAATTTTAAAAACATAGGCAGATATAGAAGACAAATTTCCTGCCCTCCTTCCTCCTGTCTCTGAGCCTCAGATTTCGTGAAAAAATGGGAGAGTTTAGCCAGATGGCATCACAGTTTTCCAGTGTCTCTGTAAAACTGTGGTTACCACAAAAATTGCAGCTTCTTCTGAAAGTCCATTATTTCATTGCAACTAATTTAATAACCAGTTAGTTCATTAAAACATAATCATGCATTTTGAAGACTGTATTTTTATAGTTATATTCATAGAACTGTAAAGCTTAGAAAGAACTTAAAAGGGTATCTACATAATTTAAAGTTCTAAGACAACTAGAAGTGTATCAGGGTTTTACAGAATCCTGTGTTAAGAGATTTTAACATAACCAGTTCTAAAGTTCATAATATTTGCAACCACAGATGTTCCTTTATCCCTTATCTAAACCTTCCTCACAAAATTTAAGTCTATTCTTAACTTGAGAGATATTCAGTGAAGCTGGGGCATACCTTAATTGAATTTAGCCAAGTCACTTTTCAATGTTTTTGTCTTCCTACTGAGAAAAGCTATTTTCTATCTTTTTTGTCATTTCTTTAACTTTCAGAGGCTTTCTGTTTTATCATATGTGGAGGCCCAAACTGATCAGTAAACATAAAGCAATAAGTATATCTTCCCGTTTCTACATAGGTCTCATAAAAAAAAAACTCAGCGTGTTTATAATAGAATACCAATATACTAATAATTTCTATGTTTATTCATTACTCTCATCATTTTGGAGTTCTATATTATCATTTGTTCTCTGTATCTAAGTTTAGATTTCTATCCCAAAAGCCAATCTGGCATCTAAACAACTCTAAAACATTGAAGTCATGTGCCTTTTCCCCAATTTAGTTAAAAGTCAACAAATAACAAGCAGGTAATATGGCATAGTTATAATTTATTAGAAAATGACAGGTAAGAATAAGCCCACATTTTTGTTACTCTTCAAGTAAGGATATCCTATATCCTGCCTGAAAAATGATGTTGCTAGAATGAGAGAAGTAGCATATTCTTCAAATTATTCATTCAGTGTGTTTTGATGTGACACCATGTAGGTGATACTAAGTGCCTTTAAAACAAAACACCTAAGAACTGGTTTGTGTGTATATTAACCATGGCCTATGTTCAGATGGAAAAGAGTGCATGTGATGTATATCTATACACAAATCAACAGTATTTGTTGGGGTGTTTTCACTATAAATATCATTTGTACTTAATAGAGCATAGCACATATTTTGCCTACTCATCAAGAATGAATATAAAAATCTTTGAAAATTTCTACTTAAGTATAATTAAAATATACTTTAATGATACCAGATATTCTGCCTAGGGTTATGAGACTTAAACAAATATGTGAAATACATTAAATATACCCGTAAGTAGTCTTGTGTATTTCTACCACCACAACCAAAGTCTGGGGTGTCAGATGACTGCGCTTCACTTAGCACTGAGTGTAACCACCATAATGGGCGTGGACACTTCTAAAGAACTGCTTAGCATTTGGAAAGCTGTGCTTGTAGAATATGCATACGTATGCTCCAGTTAGAAGAAAAAAATTGCACGGTATACCAAGAGGGTGTGTCATGAAGGAAAACTGTTTTTATCAGAGAGGTTCAATTGTATGAGTCCAAAGAAAAAATGTATTTTAAAGCACTAGGAATTATAATGTATACTGTAAAAAGGAAAAACACAGTTGCTGAAAATCAGCTAAGGAATACTATTTCAGCCATTTCAGTTTGTATTAGGGAATTCTGTAGCGAAGCCACAGGGCAAGGATTTTATTATGCTGCTGTTCCATACATTTATCCCTTTGAGTGTATGTTAACTGTAAGCTATAAATTACTTGCCTTTACAGAAAGCTATTGTAACTCTAAAGATGAAATGCAAAGTCAGCACTGTGGTCTTTTTTTTTTTTTTTTTTAAGGAAAGATTTCACCTCAAAGTGTAATTGATTTTCCTTTTCCAAAGTATTTATTTTTATATTTACACATGTATTTTAATGTGCATGTATACCTTATTTTTATATCAATGCACACAATAGAGTGTTGAAACATGATTTCACTAATTCAGTAATACTACACACTTCGGTAACATTGTTGTTCTGCACTTCGGCAATATACATCATTTTTGTGAGAACCCTTCTTCGTGTTCCCCATAGTCATGTCTGTTTACTGAAGAGAAGGATAGCTGAGAAAAAGGAGAGCGGAGAGAAAAATGGCTTTATATTGAGACAGAACAGTGTAGGGGTTCACGAATACAAATTCATAAACTCACATATATTTTCCTGTTTTTCTTATTGGATCCAGTAAAATTGGACTACAATGTTCTTCCAAAGGTTTTGAATATATATTTAAATAGATTAAGACTAAATGGGCACTATACTCTCTTTTTTAGAACTGTAATTGATAGAGATATAGCAGACTTTGGTCTTATAAGTAATAGATAATTGAAAAACAGTTTGATTTCTTAATTTTTACATAGATCATTTTCAGGCAAGTGCTTAATACTTGCTGCAACCTTCACTTTAAGACTGCATTTGATGTATCCGTGTTGAAAATGTAATTTATTAGAATATAGAAGAAACATAGCCTTGGTAGTTAAGTATTAGGGTCCTTCAAAGAATTAAAGTTTCTCAAAATAGAGCATAATCTACCAAATAACCAAGAGACACATGGAGAGACTCTATGCAAATAGGATTTCTTCTAGAAGCATTTCAATTGCCATAATAGCTTTTCCATTGTGGGTCTAGAGTGTGTGTTTCCAACAGTGTAATAACTATTCCTAAACTTCACCCAGCCATAAGGGTGCTCTCTACAACCCTGACAGTCATACTATTGAACCTACCATCTGCTAAGAAACAAGCGTCCAGACCTGCATGAGTTGAAATAATGCAATCAGGTAAATGGAAGGAGACCTCAGATTCAGTGATTTTGAATGAGACAGTATTTGAAAAACAGGACGTATTTTCCTGAGTTCTGTTATGAGAGAAGGAATATTTTGAACCTAGAATATCTGGGATAATTTAGGGTTTTTAGATAAAGAAATTTTTACTGAGCTCTAAGGTAGTAACAAACTATATTTATAAAGGATAAATAAAGGATTTATAAAGGATATTACTGGTATGGAAGTAATTGATTTAGGTTTAGGAAACACTGCTTCCTGTCCAGATGAATTAATCACTGATGAAAAACAGTACTACAGGATACTTATCCGAAGCTCAATTGTACTTGGCTGCTTTCTATCAGGGAAATCACAGGCTAGAGTGAAATTGACAAATTTGGGGATTTGTCTCAGGACATGCCTCTCACAAACATCAGAAGCCCAGAGAGGGAACTTCAATATGGTGGAGAAGTAAGACATGGAGATCACCTTCCTCCCCACAAATACATCAAATATACATCTACATGTGGAACAACTCCTACAGAACACCTACTGAATGCTGGCAAAAGACCTCAGACCTCCCAAAAGGCAAGAAATTCCCCACATATCTGTGTAGGGCAGAAGAAAAAAGAAAAAACAAAAACAAAAGAATAGGGACAGGACCTGCACTTCTGGGCGGCAGCTGAATAAAGAAAAAAGAATGAAAAGAATTGAGGACAGTCTCAGAACCTCTGGGACAACATTAAATGCACCAACATTTGAATGATAGGGGTCCCAGAAGAAGTGGAAAAAAAAGGGACTGAGAAAGTATTTGAAGAGATTATAGTTGAAAACTTCCCTAATATGGGAAAGGAAATAGTCATCACGTCCAGGAAGCACAGAGAGTCCCATACAGGATAAATCCAAGGAGAAACATGCAAAGACACATATTAATCAAACTATCAAAAATTAAATACAAAGAAAAAATATTAAAAGCAGCAAGGGAAAAACAACAAATAACATACAAGGGAATCCCCATAAGTTTAACAGCTGATCTTTCAGCAGAAACTCTGCAAGTCAGAAGGGACTGGCAGGACATATTCAAGGTGATGAAAGGGAAGAACCTACAACCAAGATTACTCTACCCAGCAAGGAACTCCTTCAGATTCAACGGAGAATTAAAACCTTTACAGACAAGCAAAAGTGAAGAGAATTCAGCACCACCAAACAAGCTTTACAACAAATGCGAAAGGAACTTCTCTAGGCAGGAAACACAAGAGAAGGAAAAGACCTACAATAACAAACCCAAATAATTAAGAAAATGGTAATAGGAACATACATATTGATAACTACCTTAAATGTAAATGGCTTAAATGCTCCAACCAAAAGACATAGACTGGCTGAATGGATACAAAAACAAGACCCATATATATGCTGTCTACAAGAGACCCATTTCAGACCTAGGGACACATACAGACCGAAAGTGAGGGGATGGAAAAAGATATTCCATGCAAATGGAAATCAAAAGAAAACTGGAGTAGGAATTCTCATATCAGACAAAATAGACTTTAAAATAAAGACTATTACAAGAGGCAAAGAAGGACACTACATAATGATCAAGCGATGAATCTAAGAAGAAGATATAATAATTGGAAATGTTTATGCACCCAACCTAGGAGCACCTCAATACATAAGGCAAATGCTAACAGCTATAAAAGTGAAGATCAACAGTAACACAGTAATAGTAGAGGGCTTCAACACCCCACTCTCACCAATGGAAAGGTCATCCAAAATGAAAATAAATAAGGAAACACAAACTTTAAATGATACATTAAACACGATGGACTTAGTTGATATTTATAGGACATTCCATCCAAAAACAACGAATACACTTTCTTCTCAAGTGCTCATGGAACATTCTCCAGGATAGATCATATCTTGGGTCACAAATCAAACCTAGGTAAATTTAAGAAATTTGAAATTGTGTCAAGTATCTTTTCCGACCACAATGCTATGAGACTAGATATCAATTACAGGAAAAAGTCTGTAAAAATTACAAACACATGGAGGCTAAACAATATACTACTAAATAACCAAGAGATCACTGAAGAAATCAAAGAGGAAATCAAAAATACCTATAAACAAATGACAATGAAAACACGACGACCCAAAACCTATGAGATGCAGCAAAAGCAGTTCTAAGAGGGCAGTTTACAGCAATACAATCCTACCTCAAGAAACAAGAAACAAACAAACAACTTAACCTTCCACCTATAGCAATTAGAGAAAGAAGAACAAAAAATCTCCAAAGTTAGCAGAAAGAAAGAAATGATATAAAGATCAGATCAGAAATAAATGAAAAAGAAATGATAGCAAAGATCAATAAAACTAAAAGTTGGTTGTTTGAGAAGATAAACAAAATTGATAAACCATTAGCCAGATTCATCAAGAAGGAAAGGGAGAAGACTCAAATCAATAGAATTAGAAATGAAAAAGGAAAAGTAACAACTGACACTGCAGAAATACAAAGGAACATGAGAGATTACTACAAGCAACTATATGCCAATAAAATGGACAACCTGGAAGAAATAGACAAATTCTTACAAAAGCACAGCCTTCTGACTGAACCAGGAAGAAATAGGAAATATAAACAGACCAATCACAAGCACTGAAATTGAAACTGTGATTAAAAATCTTCCAAAAAACAAAAGCCTAGGACCTGATAGCTTCACAGGTGAATCCTATCAAACATTTTGAGACGAGCTAACACCTATCCTTCTAAAACTCTTTGAAAATATAGCAGAGGGAGGAACACTCCTAAACTCATTCTACGAGGCCATCGTCACCCTGATACCAAAACCAGACAAAGATGTCACAAAAATAGAAAACTACAGGCCAATATCACTGATGAACATAGATGCTAAAATCCTCAACAAAATACTAGCAAACAGAATCCAGCAGCACATTAAAAGGATCATACACCATGATCAAGTGGGGTTTATCCCAGGAATTCAAGGATTCTTTAATATATGAAAATCAATCAATGTGATACACCATATTAACAAATTGAAGGAGAAAAAGCACATGATCATTTCAGTATTAACAAATTGAAGGAGAAAAAGCACATGATCATTTCAATAGATGCAGAGAAAGCTTTCGACAAAATTTAACACCCGTTTTATCATGAAAACCCTCCAGAAAGTAGACATTGGGGGAACTTACCTCAACATAATAAAGGCCATATATGACAAACCCACAGCGAACATCATTCTCAGTGGTGAGAAACTGAAACCATTTCCACTAAGATCAGGAAGAAGACAAGGTTGCCCACTCTCACCGCTATTATTCAACCTAGTTTTGAAAGTTTTAGCCCCAGCAATCAGAGAAGATTAGGAAACAAAAGGAATCCAGATCGGAGAAGAAGACATAAAACTGTCACTTCATGTCACTGCAGATGACATGATAGTATACATAGAGAATCCTTAAGATGCTACCAGAAAAATACTAGAGCTAATCAATGAATTTGGTAGAGTAACAGGATACAAAATTAATGCACAGAAATCTCTTGCATTCCTATACACTAATGATGAAAAATCTGAAAGAGAAGTTAAGAAACATTCCCATTTACCTAGGATAAAGAATAAAATACCTAGGAATAAACCTACCTAAGGAGACAAAAGACCTATATTCAGAAAGCTATAAGACACTGATGAAAGAAATTAAAGATGATATAAACAGTTGGAGAGGTACACCATGTTCTTGGATTGGAAGAATCAGTATTGTGAAAATGACTATGCTATCTACAGATTCAATGCAATCCCTATCCAACTACCAATGGCATTTTTCACAGAACTAGAACAAAAAATTTCACAATTTGTAAGGAAACACAAAAGACCCCAAATAGCCAAAGCAATCTTGAGAAAGAAAAACAGAGCTGGAGGAATCAGGCTTCCTGTCTTCACACTGTATTACAAAGCTACCGTAATCAAGACAGTATGTTACTGGCATGAAAACAATTATAGAACAATGGAACAGGATAGAAAACCCAGAGATAAACCCACGCATCTCTGGTCACCTTATCTTTGATAAAGGAGGCAAAAATGTACAGTGGAGAAGAGACAGCCTCTTCAATAAGTGGTGCTGGGAAAACTGGACAGCTACATGTAAAAGAATGCAATTAGAACACTCCCTAACATCATACACAAAAATAAACTCAAAATGGATTAAAGACCTAAATGTAAGGCCAGACACTATCAAACTCTTAGAGGAAAACATAGGCAGAACACTCTGTGACATGAATCACAGCAAGATCCTTCATGACGGCACCTCCTAGAGAAATGGCAATAAAAACAAAAATAAATGGGATCTAATGAAAATTAAAAGCTTTTGCACAGCAAAGGAAACCATAAACAAGGCAAAAAGACAACCCTCCGAATGGGCAAAAATATTTGCAAATGAAGCAACTGAAAAAGGATTAATCTCTAAAATTTACAAGCAGCTCATGCAGCTCAAAATCAAAAAAACAAACAACCCAATCCAAAAATGGGCAGAAGGTCTCAATAGACATTTCTCCAAAGAAGATATACTGATTTCCAACAAACACATGAAAGAATGCTCAACATCACTAATCATTAGAGAAATGCAGATTAAAGTTACAATGAGGTGCCACCTCACCCTGGTCAGAATGGCCATCATCAAAAAATCTACAAACAATAAATGCTGGAGAGGGTGTGCAGAAAAGGGGACCCTCTTGCACTGTTGGTGGGAATGCAAATTGATATAGCCACTATGGAGAACAGTATGGAGGTTCCTTAACAAACTAAAAATAGAACTACCATACGACCCACAAACCCACTACTGGGCATATACCCTAAGAAAACGATAATTCAAAAAGAGTCATGTACCACAGTGTTCATTGCAGCACTATTTACAATAGGCAGGATGTGGAAGCAACCTAAGTGTCCATCGACAGATGAATGGGTAAAGAAGATGTGGCACATATATACCATGGAATATTACTGAGCCATAAAAAGAAATGAAATTGAGTTATTTGTAGTGAGGTGGATGGACCTAGAGTCTGTCATACAGAATGAAGTAAGTCAGAAAGAGAAAAACAAATACCATATGCTAACACGTATATACGGAATCTTAAAAAAAAAAAAAAGGTTCAAAGAACCTAGCGCCAGGACAGGAATAAAGACACAGATGTAAAGAATGGACTTGAGGACACAGGAAGGGAGAAGGGTAAACTGGGATGAAGTGAGAGAGTGGCATGGACATATATCCACTACCAAATGTAAAATAGATAGCTATTGGGAAGCAGCCACATGGCACAGGGTGGTCAGCTTGGTGCTTTGTGTCCACCCCTAGAGGAGTGGGATAGGGAGGGTGGGAGGGAGACACAAGAAGGAGGAGAAATGGGGATATACGTGTATGTATAGCTGATTCACTTTGTTATATAGCAGAAAGTAACACACCATTGTAAAGCAATTATACCCTCATAAAGATGTTAAAAAAAATAAACTTGTGGAAAAAAAAATACATCAGAAGCCCACTGAATATGAGAAGATTACAGACTTCTTTGCAGCCAGTAAAATGAAGTGGAAAATTTGGGCCTTGAGACAGAAACTGAAGGGACAAAATAAGGAAAATGAGACACAGGCCAAATGAGCACTGGATAGTTGCTCTATACTAAACTTCTAAGAAAAAATATACTGGTGTAGAAACTAAACTCTCACTTGTGTAGTCTGCTTGGTGTCATTTCTGTTTGATTTAACAAAATAGTAAATTGAAATCTGTAGCTCTGTTTCCAGTGATAGATTATTTTTAAATTAAATGTGTTTGTTTAAAGTTCCAATGTCAGAATTCTAATTAGATATTGTCGAAGGAAGGTATTTGAATTTAGATGGAGCCTGCTGACTTTATTTCATTGCCATGTCCGATTAGTTGTGCTGGTTACCACATTACAATCAAAAAGTAGATAAACTTAGAAAATCATATGACTGTAGCCTCATACAGAATAGTTAAGTGACTATTTCTCACCCCCAAATATATGTATTAACGAGGTAAAAAGAAAACAAAGTTTAAAATCACATGGACAAAAATGTGTGGCAATAATTTTCTATTGTGATAGGTAAGGACATTCTTAGCATAAAAATAGGGGAAGATATTGGGGAAGAAAGTTCAGATATTTGATTATCTAAAATTTTAAAACTACTTTATATAGAAATATAAAGTATTTTATATAAAATATATGAATGACATCCTGAAATAAGATATTTGCAATAAATAGGATAGCTTAAAAGCTAATATACTTAATATATGGTGAATAATTTTAAATCACAAAATGGTATACACCCCAAGAAGGGCAAGAGTGAGGGAGGATGAGTGAAAGGCATGAAGAAACAACTCATAAATACAGAAATAAAAATGATTTTTTAAATTAGCAAACAAAGAATTGTTAATAAAAACAGGTGTGTGATCATTATTACCTATCAGATTAGTAAAGATCAAGACGTGTTAGTGCTAAATACTGATTGGAGTATGGTGAGATCAATGCACATGTGCATCAACTCCAGGGAGGGAGTTTAAAGTGATTTTTGGAAATCAGTTTAAAGATATTCACATTTTTTTAACCCAATAACCGTAAATCTAGGAAGCCTACTTATGGAAATAGAATTGTATGTAAATACTGATATAAAACTATTGCAGTAAAAGACTAATATCAACATAAATTTTAATAGCAGGGAGGGTGTTAAATTAAAACAGGAAAATTTAAGCAACTATTAAAATAATAATTTTAAAGATAATTTAATGACATGAAAATATGTTCCTGTTGTATGAAAACAGAATAAAATCTATGTTATGTCAATTTTATTTTTAACATATATTAACACATGTGCATATATAATCTATGTACTTATATTTATAGATACTAAAATAAAATAAGCAGGAATTATAAATAATTGATAACTCCTGAAAAGTGTATCATGTGGATCAGTGTTCTAATTTTCAAATTTAATAAAACTCATAATATATATTACTATTGTAATTTAAAAATAAAGAAAACATTATTAGAAGAATAAGAGTAGTATTTTATTTACATCTTTACTAGGGCATAAACAAATCACTTTAATTCACATTCTAATTTCTATCACTTTTGAATGTTCTTATAATTTTAATTCATAAGATGCACTTAAAGATATCAACCTTCAAAGTGTCCCGTTTAGTGCATGTGCAATGTGACTGTATCTTCCAGGTCAGTGCTGTCAGTTTTAAGAAGCATAGTATGTATGAATTCTGTGAATAACGTTCATTGAAGAGTAAGCCTTTTATAATAGAAGTAATTTCCATTGGGCCCTAAATTACCACTTCTTATATTTCATAGTTCACTAATGTTGAATTCTTTGTGGTAGAGACTTTAATTTTCTTCCTATCCAGTGGTAATTAGTGTAATATGGGTAATTAGGGTAATCTTCACACCCATAAAATATTAATTGTCATAATTATGATTAATTCTCAATTTCAAATTGGAGCTGTGTATGGCCACTGGAAGCTTCATGCAATGGTACACAGTCTCATTTCCTCAGCAGCAGTCTTTCTCAATAACTGAATTATATTGAGTATCATCTAAAGAATGAACTCAAGGACCCAAGAACAAATACTTCCTGAAATTTTGGATCCTAAGCACATTCCTTGCCTCTCCCTAGCCAGGCAGATTTTCTTGGTCAACAGGCAGTTCTCCCTGAGATGATTCAGCACCTGATTTTCTTCCATCCTATGGCTCTGCCACCACTGGGACTTCGCTTTACTCTGTATCCATCAGGTAGATGGAAAAAGAGAGCGTGGAATGGGCAGACACTTTCTAAGAGCACAACCTGGAAGGGACACCCAGTTTTATTGCTATGGATGAATTGCATGGCTAGACCTAACTATAAGGGATGTTGGCAAGATGTAATCTAGTTGTGTGCCCAGGCAGGAAAGGAAGTAGATTTTTGGTGAAAGCTAGCAGTCTATGATAATTCTAGTTGCTGTGCTAAATGATGGGGTAACACAGATGAATGATGCAAGTCTCTAGACAGTAGAGAACTCCCAGTCTCATAGGATAGAGACAACTAAGTACATACAATTGGAAAAGGTCAATAGATGCCTCTGTACAGGCTTTTCTATAGAGCAATATCTGTAGATTCATAGTTTAATCTATATTTAGACAATCTCTTTTGTTCATTCATTTAGTCAGTCATTCATTCAGCAATCTCTTCACGTTGAGTAGTCTGCATAGCTGCTCTAGAGTATATGAAGAAAGGTGTGAGAAAAACGTACTTGAATGCATGAAACAAATAGGATCTAACTGCAAGTAACATAGACTCACACACCTAATTTTATATTGAAGTGTTTATCTGTATATCCTGAAGAAATTAGAAATAATGGAATGTTTATGGCATATGAAAATTATCTTAATAAAAGTGGCTAAATGTAAATAGAACCTTGATGGGATTACAGAACTTTGGTTTTTAGAGATGAGGATAGGAGATGGCATTCTAAACACGAGGAGTCATGTGAGTCATTGTACATTGTACAGTGTCAGCACAGAGCTCTTTGGAGAATGGAGAAGTCAAATCATGGGACATGTTCATCAGAATGTGTTTCTGTACCTCTGTGTCACATTGTGGATGATGAGACTTTCCTGTTTTACCACTGTTTTCAGATACCAGTCATAAGCCTTCTGAAAACCATCATTCTACACAGATTCATAATCATTATCAAATTCTCTGTCAAAATTTTATACCTCTGATTATATTATTTCACACAATTACTATTTTATATTCATTGTATAATTACATGGGTTTCTGTTTAACAGCTATTTTCTTCTCCTTTTATCCCAGATAAAATTCTTAAATACTGTATCTCACTTCTACATTTATTTCTGAGAAGAGATGGCTTTCTCTAATTAGCCTTTGCTATTGTTTTCTTTAAACTTTGGGCTAATTTTTTGTAATCTACTCCGAGAACCTGGACCAATCGATTGCAATGGCATTTTTTTCAACTAAATATTATCAAACCTAAGAAGCAGATAATGTCTATGCTCCAGAGAGTACTATAGCTATGACTGATGTTTTTCTTAAAATTTCACATTACTGTCTATTCAGAAAATTGAAGTGCTAAAAATTAAAATCATAAATTGTTCAGAACAATTTATATTTTTAATACTATATGTTCTTCAAAAGACTTGTCTTTACGGTCTGAAAGAAGTTGTATGTTTTAACTTTTATTGGGGGCCTTAGAAATTTAGTTTGCTTCCATTCTAGAAAAATAAAATCAATGAGAAGTGAGAAAGAATTGTTTTGAGAGTGTATGGTGACAACTTTCTAACATTAAAAACAAATACTGCCATTTAAAGCAGTTCTGTTTCAACAAGATCAGTGTGATTACTGTTTGTAGAATAAAGAATTGGGGCATGGCATGGCCTCAGTAAGGAGGCTGTGCAAGGAGCTGGCTGTATGTATGAGACACTCTAGTCCACTAATTTGAAATGCAGCAGTCCCCCGCCAGGGATGTTTTCCTCCAGTGGATGCGTTAAATTGCGAAGAGTACCAAACTCTGTGTGTGTGTGTGTGTGTGTGTGTGTGTGTGTGTGTGTGTGTGTGTGTGTGTGTGTGTATGTGTGTATATGTTTTTCTTAGACATACATACCTAGGATAAAGTTTGATTTATAATTTAGGCATAGTAAGAGACAATCCAAATGGCCAGCGTCACTATTCTGGCATTTTAGGGCCATTGTTACGTAAAATAAGGGTTACTTGAACACACACTGCAATACTGTGATAGTAGGTCTGATAACACGGACTGCTACTAAGTGACTAACAGGCAAGATAAGCTGGTCAAAGGGACGATTCACATTCCAGGAGGGACTGGGTGGGACTGCTTGAGATTTCATCATGCTGCTTAGAACAGCGTGCAATTTAAAACTTATGAATTCTTTATTTCTGGAATTTCCCACTTAATATTTTTGGACAGCGGTTGACTAGGTAACTGAAACTGCCGATAAGTGGAGGACAACTGTACCTACTTTATAATTGTACATTGAAAACCATTTGCTCTCTGTACTGTAAATATGTATCTTTGTACAGGATTTGATTCATGGTATATACCACATATGTCTAAAATATGTCAGAAATTCTTGTCAGAAGTAACAGGTTACCAGTTTTATAGTGTGCAACGACATCCTACTTAGAATTGACAACCAAGTAATAGGAATAAACAGAAATCAGCACAGCCAGGTGGATTACCTGTGATAATTATTCTCTATTAACTCACTCTTATTTCTACCTACGTATATCATTTGCAGGGGCACTAGCACATAATCCAAGTGCAGGGAAACAGAGCAAGCTCTTCTTCCAGTGAATGTCAGCATAGATCACAAGGGATATGAGCACAGGGGCCTGACACTGTTAGCTCTCATGCGCAGGAGAGCTTACCCAAATTGGGCATATAAGAATTAGACCCATGTCTGGGTCTAACTCCAGGGAAAGAGTCTGCAGGGAACCAGATGAGGACCCTTGCCACCTCCCACCCACCTTCATTCTGGACTGGGGAACAAGTGTGTGACTCTAAGTCTTAGTAAAGAATTCTTATATAAGAATGACCTGGGAAGTTCAAACATGCAGGCTGGACATACACAGTAGGGGTTTTAAGTAAGATGGCTCCAACTTGATGATCATTAGCTCTTTAAGCTGGTCACAGAAAAATGATCCCATCTGAAGGCCATGCTCCGTAGTAGCTCTGTAGACAACCAGGCCTGGCTGGTTTTTCTTAGGCTTCAGGAGAAGCAAAGCATAAAAGTTACATCTCTGACATCTGCATCATTTTGGGAGAGCAGGAACTGACCATATTTTTGTCACCAAAACAGTAAAATGTGGCCAGGTAAAATACTCTCAGACATTCAGCTTGTTAGAGGAGGGCAGTAGGGTATTCAAGTAACAAAATGCCATTACATTTGTCTTAGAAAGTAAATTATGTATAACTGATTCACTTTGCTGTATACCTGAAACTAACACAACATTGTAAATCAATTATACTCCAATAAAAATTTTAAAAAGAAAGTAAATAATTTATTAGTGTGAAACAAAGTTTGTGGGATTTCCAAGAAAAGGAAGCAAACTTTCACATGTGGCAAGAAATTTACTTCCAACTGTTAATATACTGAAATTGATGTAATTATGTTTAGTATAGGTATGTAAGAATGAGAATTGTCTTTTCTGGCTTTTTTCCAGCTATATTTTAATTTCTTGTGAAAAATCATTTATAACATTAGTTTACTATCCCAGTATAGCCGTACCAAAGGATAATTAAAACATTATAGAATTCTGATTTTTCTGAAAATTAGGAATTGATTTTGTTTTACCTAGATGAATCATGGCATGAAAAGGAGAGGAATGAGAAAGCTAATTTAAAGAAAAAATGCTTTGCAAGAATCTCTTTTTTTCTTAAACATTGGGTGCTCTCTTTGGTAATTACCATTTTACTCACACAGCTTGTCTGATGCAAAGTTCTTAGATGTTACTGGAGCCTATTATTACTGGATTCTACCATTTAAATCTTTATAATAATCAGCAAAATGGGAGAATACACCTTTGCTGCTATTTAATGAAACAGATTTCAACTTCCAACACACTGCAGTAATTTAAAAATTATGGTCAAGTTTCCCAGCCAAGCAGATACTGCAAATATTAGTAGCAAAAAAAAAAAAAAAGAAAGAAAAAGGCTTGGGTATTATGTTTTTTGTTTGTTTGTTTTTTTTATGAAAGCCAATCTCTTTTCTACCTTAGTTTATATTATGTCTCTGTATTGTGATTTGTGAAAGTGGAGGGAAGATGATTGTCATCAAATTCTAGTAAAATATGTGTGTGTTAAGTCTATTCTTTTCTCTGTCACCCATAGCCTTGGGTCTCTCAGCTCATCCTGAGAGAACTACTCAGCAGGACCCTCATTCCTTCTTGAATTTAGAAAGTTGGAATCAGGCCTTGATAATGTTTGTCCCAAATAGAACTTAATAAAAATTGAGTAAAAGTAATCACTTTTAGGGTGCTTTTTTTCCCACTTTATTTAAAATATTTCTTTTCCAAAAATTTTGCGGGAAGCCTAAGTTGGCCATAGTAACAATGAAGTCTAAAGCCAGTATACATTTTCTGTATGTCTTTTTGTTCTCTTTTTAGTTTCTTTTGAATCTTTGTATAATGTCCTGTAAGCCACAAGACTACATTTTTTTATTATTACATAACCTATATTTGCAAAATTTATGGATTATTTCTTTAAGCCAGCTCTCCCTGCTTCCTCTAAGTACAGAAAACAGCCTTGTTTACACTCCTTTTCCAAATTATCAGAGGCATTTGTGCCTTATTCTGGTATCTTCATTCATTCATTCATGCATTCATTCAGGAAGTCGACTCTGACATCTCAATTCCTGGATGTTCTGAGGTCTCCCAAGTTTCTTTGTATGAAAAACTGTCAGGGATGAACAGGAGCCCTGCAAATATTGTATATGGTATTAACATATCATAATTCCTGTACCTACACTTCCTATGTTGAATTTCATGTGTTCCTCACAGTAGGACGTTTGACAGATTTAGGATACTGTGAATTGGGCTGTTCATCCTGGGCCATAAATCCCTGCAAAACTGAGATCTGTGAACTCGGGATAGAAAGTATAGGTCGTCACACACAGTGTAGTGTAGTTCTTTCTGCCAATTCAAGGCGGAGAGGTTGGAAGCATCCATCCTTACACATCTCTTACACTAAATGTTGCCCTTGCCAAGATTTTACTCCATTTTACCAAGACTTCCTTGGCATGAGTTATGCCTTGATTTTGCAAAACTTATGCTTTGAGGTGTAGGAAGTGGGGATTGTGCTGAACTCTGCCCTGAGATCAAAGTCTTTATGGATGGTGCTTTGATTTAGTTATTGCCACATACCTTAGTTATAGAAAGACCATTTTTCCAGCTCCTCCCAAAATTCTCACTTTACCTTTTGTTTTTTTTTAAGATTTTTATTTATTTATTTTTCAAGCACTTTCCTTTTATGTGGATAAGGCTCATCTTTAAAAACATTTTTTTATTAGAGTATAATTGATTTACAATGTTGTGGTAGTTTCTGCTGTACAGCAAAGTGTATCAGTTATACATATGTCCAATCTTTTTTAGATTCTTTTCCCATATAGGATATTACAGAGTATTGAGAAGAGTTCCCTGTGCTATGCAGTAGGTCATTATTAATTATGTTATGTGTAGTAGTGTGTATATGTCAATCCCAGTCTCCCAGTTTATCCCTCCCGCCAACCCCCGCTTTCCCCCTGGTAACCATAAGTTTGTTTTCCACATTTTTGACTCTATTTCTGTTTTGTAAATAAGTCATTTGTACCATTTTTTTAGATTCCACATATAAGTAATATGATATTTGTCTTTCTCTGTCTGACTTAACTTCACTCATTATGACGATCTCTAGGTCCCTCTATGTTGCTGCAAATGGCATTATTTCATTCTTTTTTATGGCTGAGTAATAGTCCATTGTGTATATGTACCACATCTTCTTTACCCATTCCTCTGTTGATGGACATTTCAGTTGCTTCCATGTCCTGGCTATTGTAAATAGTGCTGCAGTGAACACTGGGGTGCATGTATCATTTCAAATTATGGTTTTCTCTGGATATATGCCCAGGATTGGGATTACAGGATCTATTCTTAGTTTTTTAAGGAACCTCCATACTGTTCTCTGTAGTGGCTGTACCAATTTACATTCCCACCAACAGTGTAGGAGGGTTCCCTTTTTCCCACACCCTCTCCTGCATTTATTGTTTGTAGAGTTTCTGATGACGGCCATTCTGACCAGTGTGAGGTGATACCTCATTGTAGTTTTGATTTGCATTTCTCTAAGAATTAGTGATGCTGAGCAGCTTTTCATGTGTTTTGTGGCCATCTGTATGTCTTCTTTGGAGAAATGTATCTTTAGATCTTCCACCCATTGTTTGATTGAGTTATTTGTTTCTTTCATATTGAACTGCATGAGCTGTTTGTATATTTTGGAGATTAATCCCTTATCAGTCGCTTTATTTGCAAATGTTTTCTCCCATTCTGTGGGTTGTCTTTTGTTTTGTTTATGATTTCCTTTGCTGTGCAAAAGCTTTTAAGTTTAATTAGGTCCCATTTGTTTATTTTTGTTTTCATTACTCTAGGAGGTGGATAAAAAAAAAGATCTTGCTGTGATTTATGTCAGAGGGTGTTCTGTCTATGTTTTCCTCTAAGAGTTTTATAGTATCTGACCTTACATTTGGGTCTTTAATCTATTTTGAGTTTATTTTTTTGTATGGTGTTAGAGAGTGTTCTAATTTCATTCTTTTACGTGTAACTGTCCAGTTTTCCCAGTAACACCTATTGAAGAGACTGTCTTTTCTCCATTGTATATTCTTGCCTCCTTTGTCATAGACTGTAGGTACATGAGTTTATCTCTGAACTTTCTATCCTGTTCCATTGATCTATATTTCTGTTTTTGTGCCAGTACCATACTGTTTTGATTATTGTAGCTTTGCAATATAGACTGAAGTAAGAGCCTGATTCCTACAGCTCCGTTTTTCTTTCTCAAGCTTTCCTTGGCTTCAGCTTTTTTTGTGTTTCCATACAAATTGTAAAATTTTTTGTTCTAATTCTGTGAAATTATTTTCTAATTTCTAACAAATTTGTTAACAAATTTTCTAATTTTGTTCTAATTCTCTGACTTTTCTTGACAACCTTTTATATATCGATGTCTTCATCATCTCATATAGAAAAATAAAACTTCCTTGATTTAAATTGTGACCACAGTTCATAACTGACTTCTGAATAGCTGTGATTCCTGTGGTTGTTTAATTTGCTTTACTGTTTCATTCAACCAAGACATACATTTTTCCATTGAATGGTTTATGTCACTTTATCTACAAAATTCTAAAACTTTTCATATGGAGAAGACCATACCTGGAATGAGTCATGCAGAGTTGCCTTATCTTTGAAGAAAAGAAGGCTGTACCTGAAGACTTTGTTCTGCTCAGTACCTTCCATTCATAGAAGAATCATGTTGTGAGTTTCTGATTCTTCTAGTCAGTCAGACATGCTTACGAGTCATGTTACCCCAGATTTAAAAATGCAAATCTATGTTATCTTACCTTCATTGTTGTATCCCGACCACTGGACATGGAATTTATACTTATTACATTAAAATATAAGATCCATGAGAACCCCATACAGTTTTGTTCATGAACATTTCCTAACTGCCTAGAATAGTTCCTGTCACCTACTAGGTGCTGATATATATATTTGTGGAGTGAATGACCTCTTCCAAGCATTTGAATCTCAGTTTTCTGTAGGAGTCTGCCCTTGCTTCTCACTCCATCTCCCAGTGTCTAAGCTGCTGGAACCATGAATATAGCTCCAAACCCATGAAACCCAGCCCTATTCCTGCCAGCCCTAGGCCTATGGAGAGTAAAAGGAAATTCAGATGGGAACTTATTTCTCCTCCCCATTAAATACACTAAGATTATTTTCATTCATACAGAATCCATTGCAAATTTTAAGCCAAATATAGTGAATTATTTCTAGCTTGGTTGGAAAGAAACATCTTAAAATATGGGAGAAAGTTATAATTTTTCTCAAAATGATTGGGAAAGAAATAATTTCTGATACATTTAATTTTTAAAATAGAAAAATGCTATCTACATATGCATTATTTTAAGACATCCTTTGTGGTATGGTGTTAGCTACCCAACAATTAATAAAGACAAGATAGGAAAGGCAAGCACCAAAAAGGCAATATGATACAAAATAATAGCAGCACATTGATAGGTTAATGTTTTTCTCTTTCAAGTGATTTTTATTTTCACTTGATATTTGAGAAACTTGATTTTATTTACTAGGAAAGTTACAATTGAACTATTCTACAAGCAATTTGCGGCTATTTATTACCAATTTCTTCTATGGCATGCTGACCAGTATTTTTGAAATAACACAAATTTGAGATTATCCTGTATATCAGTCAATGTTGAAGGTAAACATATGGAATATTTTAATTTATTGATAATGATGTACGAGGATAGGAGATATGCACTTCATTTGTTAACACATTGGGTACCTTGATTATTCAATATGATTATGCAAAAACATCTGAAGTAATCTTTTTTTAAAATTTTTAAAATTTTATTTTTTTATACAGCAGGTTCTTATTAGTTATTTTATACATATCAGTGTATATATGAAGTAATCTTAAAGTTAAGTCTTTATTTTAAAAAAATCCCTATTTTAGTTCTTCAGTGAAAACTCTTCCAACATATACAGTGAAACTCTAAAGTAATGTCTGAATTTCTAATAAGTATCCAGAATTTAAAATTCAAGAAGTTTTATCAAATTACTTTAAATTATTGGAAGGTTTTTTACATATTATAATATGCTGTCATTGCTACAGTCCTCTTTTGAAATTATTATTATTTTATATTTGAACCTTGCTTTGGGCCAAGACTAGAAATGACTTTTTTTAATGACTCGGTTTATGTGGTTCATAAGGTTGAATCTGATTTGATTACAAGACATATACAAGAAATTACTTTTTTAGTTAAGACTCTGATATAAGCCTGATTATTATTTTTCTTATTTTCCTTTTTCATAAAAGTGGAATTTAGAATGTACACTATATGACCTCCTGGTCTATGAAACTGTTTGCCTTTCTGTAAGATTCATTATTAAGTCAAAAGGTGAGGCAGGCCCCGTCTAAATATTCTTCTTATAAAATAAAAATGATTATCTTGATTGCATTTATATTTTTTATTTTACCATAATTTTAATATTTTCCTTTGAAAATGAGTTAACCCTTCAATGTCCAAGTAAGCATCAATTTACTCTCTAATGAACTAAGAATAACCTACTTGATAAAAGTCTCATGTTGTACAGATGTCATTGTTAGATGACAGTAAGCTCAGTTTGCAGTTTTGTAAGTACGGACATATGGTGAGCTTTCTTTTTTGTCTGTATTGACGGATACTTGTGTATAGTTATTAATTGAGGTGTTACTGTAGTTTGAAAAGTGAATATGCTTAACTTATGGTAGCTTTTATTTGACCTAATAGATAGCTCAGGCATTCATCAACAATAAGGGTTAGAGGTTTAGGAGATGTGTCAGCATGTTGTAGCAAATTGAATGTTGCCGTAAGAAAAATGGATGATCTGAATAAGAGAGAATTATACCAGAACCAAAGGAAGAAAAAAACAGAACAAAACTATGATTATGGTCTGAATCTAGAAATGAAACTAGGCTGGATTCTAATTCCATAGATAGCCTAATTTCAAATTATATCCTTCTACATATAACATCATCTAATCAATGGGAAAACTATTATTTTAGTTTAGAGAAATGTTGTCATCATTAGTTATTATCTACAATATGATTTTTATACCTTTGATATTAAATGCTATAAATGATTCATATAAAAAGTGTTCAAAGTTTATAAATCAGATATTTTTAAACAATAAAAATATTGAACTGTTACGGTTCTTGGTATGGTTTGTTTTCTGAAAAATATTTCAAAATTTCCATCACATTTCAGATTTTGAAAAAAGAAAGAAAAAAAAGCAAATAAGGAAGAAGAAGAGGAAAATATCTAAGCCCACAGAAAAATTAGAGTATATTCTTCTATGAATGCTGGCCAATTTTATACATGCTCATAGGTGGATACTGAAGGGTAAAGTTTAAATTTGAAATTAAATTATTTAAAGTCAGACATATATACAATGGGATATTCAGCCATAAAAAGAAATGAAATTGAGTTATTTGTAGTGAGGTGGATGGACCTAGACTGTCATACAGAGTGAAGTCAGAAGAGAAAAACAAATACAGAATGCTAACATATATAGGATCTTAAAAAAAAAAAATGTTTCTGAAGAAAGTAGGGGCAGGACAGGAATAAAGATGCAGACATAGAGAATGGACTTGAGGACATGGGGAGGGGGAAGGGTAAGCTGGGATGGAGAGAGGGGCATGGACTTATATACACTACCAAATATAAAATAGATAGCTAGTGGGAAGCAACTGCATAGCACAGGGAGATCAGCTCGGTGCTTTGTGTCCACCTAGAGGGATGGGATAAAGAGGGTGGGAGGGAGACGCAAGAGGGGGTAGATATGGGGATGTATGTATGTATAGCTGATTCACTTTGTTATACAGCAGAAACTAACACACCATTGTAAAGCAATTATACTCCAATAAAGACGTTAAAAAAATTATTTAAAGCCAGTAGTTAAATTTAGCACGTAAGATGACTATAATAAAAAGGAGAATGTAGAAGAGAAAAAAAATTATAATACCAGGGAATATGGGCCAAAACTCCAGAAGTAGAAAGAGGGGGCAGAATAGTTTCAGAAGAAATTATTTTATTTAAAATCGATAGTTAGTTCATGCAAACCACTGATGGTAAATAATGCTACTTTCAGAGCAGTGTTGATAATTCAGAGTTAGAAAATAGTAAACAAATTGTAATTCAGGTATATGATAGAAGGGATAAAGAAGTTGGACACCTAAGTGGTCATCAAAATCCTTGGAAGAACAAATGGTGGCAGAAGTGACTATGTGGCCTACCTAGAAAAGCAAGTGAAAAGTAGAAAAGTAAACAATTCTAGGAACAAGCAAATGTGGAAGTCCTACTGATGTAAAGAGAAGAGATAATTCCTGCCCAGTTCTGAGGCTTACATTGTATGTGGAATCTCTGGACAGCAGAGAAGCTAAAGTCAGATGTTAGTGTCCTCTGAGTTCATGCTAACTAAATGAAAAACAGCAATAAAAATTGATGAGTGGTTTCTGGTGAAGTGAATACAGTTTTAAGAATGAGATATCCGGGACTGTTTATATATGCGTGTGTATACACATACATTTATAAGTACACGTACAAAATAAGTATATACAATAAACTAGTATAAATATTTTAAAATTATGTATTAACAATAATGTACAACTTAATTGCTTAGTGTTTTAAGTAGAAGTGCTTTTCTCAAATTTTACTTACTGGCAAAATTTCTGGAAAGGAATTTGCCAGACAGTGTGAGTAGAGTTGTTTATTTCATAAACCTAATTACATGAGGAAATTAATGAAAAATATCAAGGCTGAATATGTTATTATGACATCTTAGAATAACCATGGCTTGGCTGTTCAGTTTGGCTGATTTAGAGTATCAGCCCCAACTGTTAGTTAAGAAGAGTAACTCACTAAGTAAAAATAAATTTTTCTTTTTTTTTCTTTAACTTATTATAATGACCTTTGTTTGCTTCGGATCTACTGTCAATCACAACCAAACTGTCTTATTATTATTATTTTTTAATCCCAAAGTACACTATTTGGTACTCTGAATTTTTGTGTAAGATTGTTAAAACAGATATTTCATTTCAAAATTTTGAATCCAGGTGGAACGTTTTTTAACCATTATAATGATTGTGGGTATAAGTGCATAGACAGCATCTCAACATTAATTTGTTAGATGCATCTCTCTGTAATATCTTTCAGATATTCTTGTCAATTTTGACTTAACTATTCTGATTTTACTGATCAGTTTTAGAATTTTGCTTAGAATTTATACTCCTAGAATAAGTTATTATAAATCATGTTACTGTGGCTTTTGAGATCCCAGAGTTGGTGAGACAAAAAACATAATAAGGTTATATATATTTTTCTACTTTGAAAATGCAGGTACTTTTATAAGGTTAAAAATAGGTAAGGGAAATAGAGATTTCTGTTGTGTCATGAGAGAGTACTTTTTTAATCCTTAGGACTATAGGTATTGTTAAATGCAATAGAGTAAGCTCTACCTTCACTAATTCTGTAATGTAAGTGTGAAAGAAAAATATTTTTAAAATCAAACATTAACTTAAATTTTAAGTCACTTTGTCTTAAAGCATTTTTATTATACTCAAACATTATTCCATTCTTGGTCCTGAAGGAGTATAATCCAAATTTACTAATGTTGTTAAGTAGTACTCTAGGTTAAACACCTCCCTCCTTATTTTTTTTATAACAGCCTTATACTTCTGCGGCCTTGAACATTATAGCTTCAATAGGTACCTTACGGCCTTCTAGTCCATTACAGTATTCCATTTATTACACTTTATGTACACATGCTCTCTTTTGTACTACTGCAAACATTTTAATGTGCTTAGATCTTTTAAAAGTTCCTTTAAACATGCTCATGACTACAAAGCTATAAAGAAAATCATAAATAAAGGGGTTGTTAGTTTGTTTGAAACACCCTTTTTCCTACAAGATTCCCTGTACATTTTTTTGTGCTAATTACCAGTTAATTTAATACAACTATACTTTCAAGAAGATACATAGTCACAGGGTCTAATGGGAAACTGTGAAATAATGTACTATTTAGATATTTGTGAAACACTAGATTTCCATCTGTATGAAAATGTTCAGCATGTTTCTCTAACTTTGAAGTTTCCATAGTTAATACAGATGAAAACTTTTTCATTCTACATATTATAAAAGGATAAAGTGCCCTAAGAGTTTCATTCATTCGTCATTAAACTTTGAAGACATTTAAAATGTTGTCAGCTTTTGGTTTGCTGTGTCATGCTAAGGAAGCATCCTTGTATCTCTCCTGTGCTAATCAGTTGATTATTTTGGCATTTGTCAAAATAAGCAGAGATTTTTTTTCTTTTGACTTACTGGTGCTGGATTTTACTATTAGGAGATTTTCTAATATTAAACTGTCTTTGCATTCTTGGCCATGATATATTGTTTAATTTGAAAAATATAAATAGGTAAGACTATACTATAAATAAATGCAATCTTTGATTCTTCTGTTTTGGGATGTAAAGATTAAAATGAAATCAGAAATGAATGAATTAGAGACATCACAATTTAATACATACTTTGTGTGGTAGAAATTATGTAATTACAAGCAATATGTACAGTTATTTCAATGATGGATTATATTTTACATTTTTTCAAAATGCTCTGTCATTCTCAGAGATAACTGGAAGGAAAGGATTAAATCACAGAAATTCATTAAAAGAATTTGTGGACCATGTACTACAGAAGAAAGCTTTTGCCTTTAGCAACATGACTGGGTATTTAAAAATCCTATTTTATACCTGTATTAATTATATTTTGATATTAGTTGAACTCTTCTTAAATATATTTTTTGAAATTTTTATTAGCCATATCTATGGTACTAATGAGAATTCTAGTTCAAATAAATAAAGAGAAGGCAATCTATGATTACTTTTTTTTAAGTTAGAATTTAACTTATATTTATTTAATTGGCATTCACATTTCCCTCTAAGGAATCCTGTGCTTTATCCATAGTGTTTTCCAAGCTATACTAAAGAAAGAACAATCTGATTATTTTCTGCTTAACTGTCTTCAATTACTACCCATTTCCTACCAGCTGCCTCTTACTGGCATGTATTTGTAATCTGTTCCCCACCTTGCTCTTCTCCCCTCTTCTTCCTTGTTTAAAAAACTTTTTTTAAAATTGAAGTATAATGGATTTACAATGTTGTGTTAGTTTCAGGTGTATAGCACAGTGATTCAGTTATACATATGTGTATATATCTAGTCTTTTTCAGATTTTTTTCCCTTGTAGGTTATTATAAAATATTGAGTAGAGCTCCCTGTGCTATACAGAAGGTCCTTGTTGGTTTTCTATTTTATATATAGTAGTGTGTATATGTTAGTCCCAAACTCCTAATTTATCCTTCCCTGCCCTTTCCCATTTGGTAACTGTAAGTTTGTTTTCTATGTCTCTGGGTCTATTTCTGTTTTGCATATAAGTTCGTTTGTATTATTTTTTTTAGACTCCTAAAGGAAAACATAGGCAGAACATTCTTTGACATAAATAGTAGTAATATCTTTTTGGATCCATCTCCAAGAGTAATGGAAATAAAAACAAAAATAAACAAATGGGACCTAATTAAACTTAAAAGCTTTTGCACAGCAAAGGAAACCATAAACAAAACCAAAAGACAACCTACAGAATGGGAGAAAATATTTGCAAATGAGGTGACCAACAAAGGATTAATCTCCAAAATATACAAACAGCTCATACAGGTCAATATCAAAAAAACAAACAACCCAATCAAAAATTAGGCAAAAGACATAAATAGACATTTCTCCAAAGAAGACATACAGATGGACAAAAGGCAGATGAAAAGATGCTCAACATAGCTAATTATTAGAGAAATGTAAATCAAAATTACAAGGAGGTATCACCTCACAGCAGTCAGAATGGCCATCATCAAAAAGTCTACAAACAATATAAGCTGGAGAGAGTGTGGAGAGAAAGGAACCCTCCTACACTGTTAGTGGGAATGTAAATTGGTACAGATGCTATGGAGAGCAGTATGGAGGTTCCTTAAAAAACTAAAAATAGACCTACCATATGACCCTGTAATCTGACTCCTGGGCACATGTCCCTAGAAAATCATCATTCAAAAAGACACATGCACCCCACAGTTCATTGCAGCACTGTTTTCGATAGCCAAGACATGGAAGCAAGCAAAATGTCAGTCAACAGATGATTGGATAAAGGTGTGGAACATATATACAATGGAATATTATGCACTCATAAAAAAGAATGAAATAATGCCATTTGCAGTAACATGAATGGACCTAAAGATTATCATACTAAATGAAGTATGATTACTTATTATTCGATGTAATTTCAAAGAGAATGAGATGAAGCATCATAAAGCTGTTGTGGAAAACAATAGCCCAAATATCCTCACAAGGCCTTCACAGATCAAAATGGAGAAAATTGGATTATGAAGCATTCTCATGAGGCAGAGAGGAATGGTTACCAGTGGTTCTGGCCTTGCCAAATTGTGTCTTCACTTCTGTTTTAAAGTATCTGCCTTAGACTAAAAGTGTAGAAAAACTAATATTTTCAATGCTTATTTCAATCCTATTGTGTTTAGAAAATTGTGATCTTTTTTCAGATCTTTTGAAAACAATTTAGAAATAATTTTGTATTGTTGTTAGAGAGGGATAGTAAATTGAAGAGATTCTTTTCAGATCTTTTGAAATGTATGACACATTTTTTCTTTTATTTCTGAGTTTTGGTTTAATTGGATAATATGGCAGTGATTAGATAATAAATGTCTTTTTTAAAATGGCAGTGAGCTATGCCAACTTGATTTTTTTAAATTAAATTTAATTTTTTTATACAGCAGGTTCTAATTAGTTATCCATTTTATACATGTTAGTGTATATATGTCAAAATATAAAAATAACTTTTTAAAGTTATTTTTAAGAAGTGAAGTTATATTCCTCAAAGAAATACAATTGTGAAGAGCTAGGGATCAAGGGTTATTGTTTAACTAACTTGTTTAATCCTTACACAAACCCAGTGGACAGGCACTTTTATTATTCCCCTTATAGGAAACAGAGGCAAAAGGATGTTAAATAAGTTGTTCCAGGTCACCAGCTGATAACAGATTGAGCTATGATTCAGGTCCCAGTAAGTCTGGCTCCAGATTGTGCATGTATTGTATAATCTTGTGTTGATATTCTGTGTCTGAAAACATGTCCCCAGAATGTTATGGTGCAATGTGATTTATCATGAGATTGTAAATATTGAGAATTAAATTGGGAAAATTCATCATAACATATTTCCTGGGGAGAATAAGGAGAAAAATATTCTGTTAATAAACATGTTTTGATCCACTTTTCTATAGTGAAATTGAGCTATAATAGAATTCCCACTAGATTATAATTCAAAGAGACTTCTGCCTTTTTTGAAGGTAAAACATTCATCATAAAATGAATGTGAGAGACAGTGAGATCTTTGTTTAGATAAATAATTTATGGTTGAGTGTAAAATGGTAAGATTTAGATTCAAGACGTAAGGACAGATTGGGAATTATTTCTTCCTCAGCTTGCCAAAAGCTGTTAGATTCTTACAGAGGGTACTGAAGGAAATACTGCTTCTCCCTGTTCTCCAGCTCTATCAGGACTAACATCAATGCTGTCATGATGGAACATTCAAACTGTATTTTTAGAGTAGAACAAAGATAAAGGAGGAGACAAGTATTATAAAAATTAAAATTTCTGTTTTAATAATACTTTTAAAAGAGTACTTATTGGTTTGTTACAGCTAAGATTATTAATAACACGTTTACAATATAGTAACATATTTACAAGGAAAATATCGGAAACTAAAATGAAACTATATCTATACAGTTATGTTAACAAACTTGTATTGAACACTTGGCACTTTGTCAGAATCTTTCCACTGATTGTATCATTTAATCTTCACCACTCTCCTCATTTTACAAAGGAGGAAAGAGAAGCCAAAACAGTTGATAGGACTTTAATAAGATTTAACTCAAACCCAGTTCTGCATAATCACAAATCTAGTTGATTGTAGAAATTTCCACCAGCGTCATTAGTCATTTACTGATCTCTATGGGTCATTATGTAGCTTGCATTACCAAACACTGCATAGAAGCTGCACCATTTTGTATTCCTACCAACAGTATACAAGGATTCCAATTCTCTGCATTCTTGCCAATACTTGTTATCTCTTGTCTTTTTGATGATAGCTGTTCTAACATGTGTGAGGTAATATCTCATTGTGTTTTTGATTTGCATTTCCCTGAATATTAGTGATGTTGAGCATCTTTTCACTTAGTGGCTGGCCACTTGTATGTCTTCACTAGAAACATGTTTATTCAGTTTCTCTGCACATTTTTAATTGGATTGTTAGCTTTTTTTTTGGCTATTGAGCTGTGTGATTGTATGAGTTTTAAGATATTTTGGATATTAACCCCTTATCAGATACATGATTTGCAAATATTTTCTCCCATTCTATGGGTTGCCCTTTCATTTTGTTGATGGTTTCCCTTCCTGTGCAGGAGCTTTTTAGTTTTATGTAGTCCCACTCATTTGTTTTTGCTTTCATTGCCTTTGCTTTTGGTGTCAAATCCAAAAAACTCATTGCCAAGACACATGTCAAGGAGCTTACCCTCTATATTTCCTTTTAGGAGTTTTACAGTTTCAGATCTTAAATTTAAGTCCTTAACCCATTTTGAGTTAAATTTTGTGTGTAGGGTAGGCTATGGTTCCAGTTTCATTTTCTTGCATGTGTCTGTACAATTTTCCCAATGTCATTTATTGAAGAAACTATCATTTTCCCATTGTAGATCCCTGTGTCCTTTATCATACAGTAATTGACTATTTATTCATGGTTTTATTTCTGGGGTCTCTGTTTTGTTCCCGTGAGCTATGTGTCTGGTTTTTTTGTTTTTTTTTCAATTCCATATGCTTTTGATTACTTTAGCTTTGTAATATAGTTTGAAATCAGAAAGTGTGATCCCTCCAGCTTTGTTGTTCTTTCTCAAGATTGCTTTAGCTATATGAAGTCGTTTGTGGTTCCATGCAAATATTAGGATTGTGGGGTTTTAATTTTTTTTTCCCTATATTTGTGAAAATACGTTTAGAATTTTGACAGGGACTGCATTAAATCTTTAGATTGTGTTGGGTGATATGGCCATTTTTCACAATATTAATTCTTCCACTTTATGAGTTCAGAATATCTTTTCATTTATTTGTGTCTTCTTCACTTTTTTCATCAATATAGCTTTCAGTGTATAGATGTTTCATTTTCTCAAATTTATTCTTAATTTCATGCTTTTTAATGCAATTATAAATGAATTGTTTTCTTAATTTCTTTTTTGATAGTTGGTTGTTAGTATATAGAAATGCAACTGATTTTTGTATGTTGATTTTTATCTTACAACTTTACTGAATTCAAATATTAGTTCTAATAGTTATTTTGGTAGGAGTGGAGGATTTTAATAAAGTGGATAGGATGATCTGATCTTTGGATACCATTCAGCTTCTTTTCCCAGTTACTCCTGTCATTTCCCAATGGACTCATGATCAAAGTGGTCCTGTTGGCAGGGTTGGAGGTAATCTGTGGGTTACACAATGTGAACTTCTACTTATCAAGCTGATCTGGGTACTACTGAGTGCCCAATCTGCCAGCATCAGAGACCAACAATGTATTGTACACTTAAAAATTTGTTAAGAGGTTGGCTCTCACATTAATTATTCTTACTACGATAAAATAACATTCAAGAAATAAACATTGCATAGAGGAAAATAAAAATTCTAACATATCTTCCTAAAGATTAATGCATTTTAGCCCTTGCAGGACAATATTTAAGTAAGAAAGAACTAGAAATATCTCTAAGTACCAAATAGAGAGTGTACTGAAGTCTAAACATAAGCAAACCTTTTAAATGTTATATAGCAAAATCTATAGCATATGAACTGAGTTCTCAGGAAAATAGTAGAGGGCCTAGAATTTGTTGTAAAAATGAGAGTATTATAAATTTTGCTTTAGAAAAATCAGGAGAAGAGATGTTGGGGTAAAGAAAGATTACAAAGGAGAAAGTATGACTATCCAGGTGGTAGATCAATTAAAAAAAAGGGAGTAAAGACATGTATGTTAACTGCAGGAAGATTACAGTTTAACATCAACTCAGAGGAGCAACATTGATTTTGGGTCTAATATATGGCCTTGAGTCCTCAGATTTGAGACACTGGACCAAACTGGTAATTGGAAATCCATGGGCAGAAGTTTGTTAGCAATTTTAAATGTAAGACATCACTAAGTTTGTTGGGTGGCATAGTCTAAACTATGAACTTTTATAAAAATGAGAATAGCCCATATTGTCAAAAATATTCTGTACTAAGAATTGATTACTTAAAACTTACAATAATATTTACTGCCATCATTTGAAATTAGTATTCTGTTAATAGTAGGCAAATAGTTACTTATCCTTTGAAGCAATACATTTTCTTAAGTAAACTAATGGTAGCTTCCTTTGTTGAGTTTCTGAACTCTACTTTCCTCATATATGACTTGTATATAACTTTAAGAAGCCAACTTCTTATTTAGAGACAAATAAGTCAATTCAAAAAATGGTAAAGGATTTAAAAAACATTTAATAGAGGAAAAATTCAAGTTAATATTAAGTACAAATCCAAAATAGTAATAATGGAAAATCAAAACTAGGCTTCAAATTCAGCTATTATTTCAAATCACTGGTAATCCAGTAATACTTTCCTACCCTCAACATTCCAGTAGGGCAACAAACTTGGAGGTAATGCAGGGTATTTAATTTAAGAACTAATGGACAAGAACAAGTGTAGCCCTTCTGCAATGTGACTCATCTTTTTGCTGACCAGAAAGAATGTTCTGTCAGCCAGCAATGGCTATAAAAAGCAAAATGTTTAGCATAACTGTTAGAGAGCAGACACAAGCACAAGCAAAAATAAAGAAAAGGAAAAAAGGGTCACAAGAAGGGAAAATTGTGAAGGCCTTAAGTGATAAAGGAGTAGCAAGAAGTTCTTTGAGAAAGAGAGTAGAAAGGAGAAAGAATGAAAAGCTGCTGGAATTATGCAGCAACGTGGGGACGTTAAGTACAAGTCAGGCACCAGTACCTAAGACCCCTCTGTGCAGCCCTGAGGGACTAGCTAGAATAGCCACAGCGTTGAAGGGTGTGGAGTGTGGCCTTCCTCCAGGGACTGTTTAGAAGCTATGGAGTCAGTGCACATTGCACACTGGTTTCATCACACCTAATTTGTGTTCAGAATACTTTGTTTTGTAAAATATGAAAATGTACAGTGTAACTTACAAGCATTATCCTCATAGGCTGAGGCATAAATATTTGGTGGCTGAAGGAGTTAATTTCAAGTACAGTTAGCTCTTGTTTTCAAATTTAAAAACAAATTATATATTACTATTCTTTTCTCTATTCCCCCAGATGGTCCTATTTCAGATAGTAAAGTCACTTGGTAAATATTTATTGAACTAGTGTCTTGACTGCATGAATAACATACATTGTGATCAGAACATAAAGACTTCGATGTTCCTCCAGTTTGAAGGAAATATTAAATTAATTGTTAGAAAATATGTAGAAAAATTATGTTGGTATCTTATCTTCTTGACAGTATTTCCTGTGTGGCCTTACGAATATAAATGAAATTATCTTTCCATTTCAACGGAATGCCTGCCAAACAACGAAATAAGATATCCTGTATATTTCTTATTGTATCAAAAATGAGCTCAAGGGGGACCTTCAAGATGGCATAGGAGTAAGATGTGGAGATCACCTTCCTCCCCACAAATACATCAAAAATACATCTACATGTGGAACATCTCCTACAGAACACCTACTGAACTCTGGCAGGAGATGTCAGACTTCCCAAAAGGCAAGAAACTCCCCACGTACCTGGATAGGGCAAAAGAAAAAAGGAAAAACAGAGACAAAAGAATAGGGATGGTACCCTCACCACTGGGAGGGAGCTGTGAAGGAGGAAAGGTTTCCACACACTAGGAAGCCTCTTCACTGGTGGAGACAGGGGGTGGGCCAGGGGGAAGCTTCGGAGCCACCCAGGAGAGCGCAGCAACAGGGGTGCAGAGGGCAAAGTGGAGAGATTCCCGCACAGAGGATCGGTGCCAACCAGCACTCAGCAGCCTGAGAGGCTTGTCTGCTCACCCGCCGGGATGGGCTGGGGCTGGGAGCTGAGGCTTGAGTTTTGGAGGACAGATTCCAGGGAGAGGACTGGGGTTGGCTGCATGAACACAGCCTGAAGGGCGCTAATGCGCCACAGCTAGCCGGGAGGGAGTCTGGGAAAAAGTCTGGACTGCCTAAGAGGCAAAAGACCATTATTTCGAGTGCACGAGGAGAGGGGATTCAGAGCACCACCTAAACGAGCTTCAGAGACTGCTGAGAGCCGTGGCTATCAGCACGGACACCAGAGACACACATGAAACACTGAGGCTGCTGCTGCAGCCACCAAGAAACCTGTGTGTAAGCACAGGTCACTCTCCACACCTCCCCTCCGGGAAACTGTGCAGCCCACCACTGCCATGCCAGGGTCCCGTGAGGCAGGGACAACTTCTCCGGGATAATACATGGTGCACCTCAGGCTGTTGTGCTGCTTCTGACACGACAGGATTGCCCTGCATTCAGTACCCCTCTCTCCCCCTGGCCTGAGTGAGCCAGACCCCCGAATCAGCTGCTACTTTAACCCCATCTTGTCTGGGTGGGGAACAGACGCCCTCAGGGACCTACCCGCAGAGGTGGGGCCAAATTCAAAGCTGAACCCCAGTAGCTGTGCGAACAAAGAAGAGAAAGGGAAATCTCTCCCAGCAGCCTCAGGAGCAGCAGATTAAATCCCCCCAATGAACTTGATGTACTCTGCATCTGTGGAATACCTGAATAGACAATGAATCATCCCAAAATTGAGGCAGTGGACTTTGGAAGCAAGTGTAGACTTGGGGTTTGCTTTCTGCATCTAATTCTTTTCTGGTTTTATGTTTATCTTACTTTAGTATTTAGAGCCCATTATCATTGGTAGATTTGTTTATTAATTCGGTTTCTCTCGTTTTTAAATATATATATATATATTTTCTTTTGCTTTATCTCTTATTGTGAGTGTGTATATTTATGCTGCTTTCTGTGATTTTGTTGCTATAGCTTTGCTTTGATATCATTGGTGGATTTGTTTTTTGGTTGATGGCTCTCTTCTTTCTTTGTAATTTTTAAAAATTTTAATAATATTTCTTTAATATTTTTATTTTAATAACTTTATTTTATTTATTATTATTTTCTTTCTTTCCTTCTTTTTTTTTCTCCCTTTTCTTCTGAGCCGTGTGGCTGACAGAGTCTTGGTGCTCCAGCCGGGTGTCAGGACTGAGCCTCTGAGGTGGGAGACCCGAGTATAGGACATTGGTCCACCAGAGACCTCCTAGCCCCATGTAATATCAAATGGCAAAAGCTATCCCAGAGATCTCCATCTCAATGCTAAGACCCAGCTCCACTCAACGAGCAGCAAGCTACAGTGCTGGACACCCCATGCCAAACAACTAGCAAGACAGGAACACAACCCCACCCATTAGCAGAGAGGCTGCCTAAAGTCATAGTAAGGTTACAGACACCCCAAAACAAACCACCAGACGTGGTCCTGCCCAGCAGAAAGATAAGATCCAGACTCATCCACCAGAACACAGGCACCAGTCCCCTCTACCAGGAAGCCTACACAACCCACTGAAACAACCTTACCCACTGGGAGCAGACACCAAAAACAATGGGAACTACAAACCTGCAGCCTGCGAAAAGGAGACCCCAAACACAGTATGTTAAGCAAAATGAGAAGACAGAGAAATACAAGCAGATGAAGGAGCAAGGTAAAAACCCACCAGACCAAACAAACGAAGAGGAAATAGGCAGTCTACCTGAAAAAGAATTCAGAGTAATGATGGTAAAGATGATCTAAAATCTTGGCAATAGAATGGAGGAAATACAAGAAACTTTTAACAAGGACCTAGAAGAACTAAAGAGCAAACAAACAATGATTAACAACACAATAAATGAAATTAAAAATTGTCTATAAGGAATCAGTAGCAGAATAAATGAGCCAGAAGAATGAATAAGTGACCTGGAAGATAAAATAGTGGAAATAACTACCGTAGAGCTGAATAAAGAAAAAAGAATGAAAAGAATTGAGGACAGTCTCAGAGACCTCTGAGACAACATTAAACGCACCAACATTTGAATGATAGGGGTCCCAGAAGAAGAAGCAAAAAAAAAAAAAGGGACTGAGAAAATATTTGAAGATTATAGTTGAAAACTTCCCTAATATGGGAAAGGAAATAGTCATCACGTCCAGGAAGCACAGAGAGTCCCATACAGGATAAATCCAAGGAGAAACATGCAAAGACACATATTAATCAAACTATCAAAAATTAAATACAAAGAAAAAGTATTAAAAGCAGCAAGGGAAAAACAACAAATAACATACAAGGGAATCCCCATAAGTTTAACAGCTGATCTTTCAGCAGAAGCTCTGCAAGTCAGAAGGGACTGGCAGGACATATTCAAGGTGATGAAAGGGAAGAACCTACAACCAAGATTATTCTACCCAGCAACGATCTCCTTCAGATTCAACAGAGAATTAAAACCTTTACAGACAAGCAAAAGTGGAGAATTCAGCACCACCAAACAAGCTTTACAACAAATGCGAAAAGAACTTCTCTAGGCAGGAAACACAAGAGAAGGAAAAGACCTACAATAACAAACCCAAAATAATTAAGAAAATGGTAATAGGAACTATACATATTGATAACTACCTTAAATGTAAATGGCTTAAATGCTCCAACCAAAAGACATAGACTGGCTGAATGGATACAAAAACAAGACCCATATATATGCTGTCTACAAGAGACCCATTTCAGACCTAGGGACACATACAGAGTGAAAGTGAGGGGATGGAGAAAGATATTCCATGCAAATGGAAACCAAAAGAAAGCTGGAGTATGAATTCTCATATCAGACAAAATAGACTTTAAAATAAAGACTATTACAAGAGACAAAGAAGGACATAATGATCAAGGGATCAATCCAAGAAGAAGATATAACAGTTGTAAACATTTATGCACCCAAGATAGGACCACCTCAATACATAAGGCAAATGCTAACAGCTATAAAAGGGGAAATTGACAGTAACACAATCATATTAGGGGACTTTAACACCACAGTTTCGCCAATGGACAGATCATCCAAAATGAAAATAAACACAAGCTTTAAATGATACATTAAACAAGATTGACTTAATTGATATTTATAGGACATTCCATCCAAAAACAAGAGAATACACTTTCTTCTCAAGTGCTCATGGAACATTCTCCAGGATAGATCATATCTTGGGTCACAAATTAAGCCTTGGTAAATTTAAGAAAATTGAAATATATCAGGTATATTTTCCAACCACAACACTATGAGACTAGATATCAATTACAGGGAAAACAAATGCAAAAAATACAAACACATGGAGGCTAAACAATACAGTACTAAATACCAAGTGATCACTGAAGAAATCAAAGAGGAAATCAAAAAATACCTAGAAACAAATGACAGTGAAAACATGATGACCCAAAACCTATGGGATGCAAAAGCAGTTCTAAGAGAGAATTTTATAGCAATAAAATCCTACCTCAAGAAACAAGAAACAGTTCAAGTAAACAACCTAACCTTACACCTAAAGCAATTAGAGAAAGTAGAACAAAAAAACCCCAGAGGTAGCAGAAGGAAAGAAATCATAAAGATCAGAAATAAGTGAAAAAGAAATTAAGGAAATGATAGCAAAGATCAACTAAAAGCTGGCTCTTTGAGAAGTTAAACAAAATTGATAAACCATTATCCAGACTCATCAAGAAAAAACGAAGACTCAAATCAACAGAATTAGAAACGAAAAGGGAAAAAAACACCGACACTGCAGAAATACAAAGGATCATGAGAGATTACTACAAACAACTATATGCCAATAAAATGGACAACCTGGAAGAAATGGAAAAATTCTTAGAAGAGCACAACCTTCCGAGATTGAACCAGGAAGAAATAGAAAATATAAACAGACCAGTCACAAGCACTGAAATTGAAACTGTGATGGAAAATCTTCTAACAAACAAAAGCCCAGAACTGGGTGCCTTCACAGGCGAATGCTATCAAACATTTGGAGAAGAGCTAACACCTATCCTTCTCAAACTCTTCCAAAATATAGCAGAGAGAGGAACACTCCCAAACTCATTCTACGAGGCCACCATCATCCTGATACCAAAGCCAGAAAAAGATGTCAGAAGAAAAGAAAACTACAAACCAATATCACTGATGAATATAGATGCAAAAATCCTCAACAAAATACTAGCAAACACAATTCAACAGCACATTAAAAGGATCATACACCATGATCAAGTGGGGTTTATCCCAGGAATGCAAGAATTCTTCAGTGTACGCAAATCCATCAATGTGATGTGCCGTATTAACAAATTGAAGGAGAAAAACCATATGATCATCTCAACAGATGCAGAGAAAGCTTTTGACAGAATTCAATACCCATTTATGATAAAAACCCTGCAGAAAGTAGGCACAGAGGGAATTTACCTCGACATAATAAAGGCCATATATGACAAACTGCAGCCAACATTGTTCTCAATAGTGGAAAACTGAAACCATTTCTACTAAGATCAGGAACAAGATAAGGTTGCTCACTTTCACCACTCTTATCTAACATAGTTTTGCAAGTTTTAGCCACAGCAGTCAGAGAAGAAAAAGAAATAAAAGGAATCCAGATCGGAGAAGAAGAAGTAAAACTCACAGTTTGGAGATGACATGATACTATACATAGAGAATCCTAAAGATGCTACCAGAAAACTACTAGAGCTAATCAATGAATTTGGTAAAGTAGCAGGATACAAAATTAATGCACAGAAATCTCTTGCATTCCAGTACACTAATGATGAAAAATCTGAAAGAAAAACTAAGAAACACTTCCATTTACCATTGCAACAAAAAGAGTAAAATGCCTAGGAATAAACCTACCTAAGGAGACAAAAGACCTGTATGCAGAAAACTATAAGACACTGATGAAAGAAATTCAAGATGATACAGATGAAGAGATATACCATGTTCTTGGATTGGAAGTATCAATAGTGTGAAAATGACTATACTACCCAAAGCAATCTAGAGATTCAATGCAATCCCTACCAAACTACCAATGGCATTTTTCACAGAACTAGAACAAAAAATTTCCCAACTTGTATGGAAACACAAAAGACCCCGAATAGCCAAAGCAATCTTGAGAAAGAAAAGTGGAGCTGGAGGAATCAGGCTCCCAGACTTCAAACTATACTACAAAGCTACAGTAATCCAGACAGTATGGTACTGACATGAAAACAGAAATATAGATCAATGGAGCAGGATAGAAAGCCCAGAGATAAACCCACCCACCTCTGGTCACCTTATCTTTGATAAAGGAGGCAAGAATATACAATGGAGAAAAGACAGCCTCTTCATTAAGTGGTGCTGGAAAACTGGACAGCTACATGTAAAAGAATGAAATTAGAACACTCCCTAACACCATACACAAAAATAAACTCAAAGTGGATTAAAGACCTAAATGTAAGGCCAGACACTAAAAAACTCTTCATGGAAAACATAGGCAGAACACTCGTATGACATAAATCACAGCAAAATCCTTTTTGATCCACCTCCTAGAGAAATGGAAATAAAAGCAAATATAAGCAAATGGGACCTAATGCAACTTACAAGATTTTGTACAGTAAAGGAAACCATAAACAAGGCGAAAAGAGGACCCTCAGAGTGGGAGAAAATATTTGCAAATGAAACAACTGACAAAGGATTAATCTCCAAAATATACAAGCAGCTCATGCAGCTCATATCAAAAAAAACCAAACAACCCAATCCAAAAATGGGCAGAAGACCTAAATAAACATTTCTCCAGAGAAGATATGCAGATTGCAAACAAATACATGAAAGGATGCTCAACATCACTAATCATTAGAGAAATGCAAATCAAAACTACAATGAGGGGCTTCCCTGGTGGCGCAGTGGTTGAGAGTCCGCCTGCCGATGCAGGGGACATGGATTCGTGCCCTGGTCCGGGAGAATTCCACATGCTGCGGAGCGGCTGGGCCTTGATCCATGCATGCTGAGCCTGCGCATCCGGAGCCTGTGCTCCGCAACAGGAGAGGCAATAATGGTGAGAGGCTCGCGTGCCGCAAAAAAAAAAACAAAAAACAAAAAACAAACAAACTGCCATGAGGTGTCGCCTCACACCATCATCAAAAAATCTACAAACAGGGCTTCCCTGGTGGCACAGTGGTTGAGAGTCCGCCTGCCCATGCAGGGGACACGGGTTCGTGCCCCGGTCTGGGAAGATCCCACATGCCGCAGAGCGGCTAGACCCATGAGCCATGGCCGCTGACCCTACACATCCGGAGCCTGTGCTCCACAACGGGAGAGGCCACAACAGTGAGAGGCCCGCGTACCGCAAGAAACAAACAAACAAACAAACAAAAACAAAACAAAACAAAAAAATCTACAAACAATAAATGCTGGAGACCGTGTGGAGAAAAGGGAACCCTCTTGCACTGTAGGTAGGAATGTAAATTGATATAGCCACTATGGAGAACAATATGGAGTTTCCTTAAAAAACTAAAAATAGAACTACCATACAACCCAGCAATCCCACTACTGGGCATATACCCTGAGAAGACCATATTTCAAAAATAGTCATGTACCACAAGCTTCATTGAAGTTCTGTTTACAGTAGCCAGGACATGGAAACAACGTAAGTGTCCATCGACAGATGAATGGATAAAGAAGCTGTGGCACCTATATACAATGGAATATTATTCAGCCATAAAAAGAAGTGAAATTGAGTTATTTGTAGTGAGGTGGATGGACCTAGAGACTGTCATACAGAGTGAAGTAAGTTGGAAAGAGAAAAAGAAATACCATATGCTAACACATATATATGGAATCTAAAAAAAAAATGGTTCTGAAGAAACTAGGGGCAGGACAGGAATAAAGATGCAGATGTCGAGAATGGGCTTGAGGACATGTGGGGGGGTTAGGGTAAGCTTGGAAGAAGTGAGAGAGTGGCATGGACATATGTACACTACTAAATGTAAAATAAATAGGTAGTGGGAAAAAGCTGCATAGCCCAGGGAGATCAGCTCGGTGCTTTGTGTCCACGTAGTGGGGTGGGATAGGGAGGGTGGGAGGGGAGACCCAAGAGGGAGGAGATATGGATATATATATAGCTGATTCACTTTTTTATACAGCAGAAACTAACACACCATTGTAAAGCAATGATACTCGAATAAAAAAAAATGACCTGATAATACTCTAAAATATAGCCATTTATTAGCTGTATGATTTTGGACAAATCATTTATCCCCTTGGTATCTCAGTATCCTGGTGGGAAAAATTGCTCAATGCTATCTGATACACATTTTATGAGTATTAAGTGAGTTAATATTTGGAAACATTTAGACAAGTGACTGCTACAGAATTAATATATAAGTCTTTGCTATGATTAAAACTTGGGTTAATTTCTAAATGACTTTTCCTATTGTTGTTGTCCCCTATCTCCAGATAATTAGATCAAAGCTTAGTTACTCCACTTAGCTTTCATAACAGCCTGAACAGCATCCAGTAAATCAAATGCCTTTTCCATATTTACATCACATCTGGTGAAGACAGAAATCATGGGATAGCTTGACCCCGAAAATATGAGAACTGAGAAGGAATTGCATCTGTCTCCTCCATCTGTTTAACCAAGATTTCTTAATTATCTGTAAAAAGATCTCTGCTCTGAATCACTAACTGTTTAGCTTAATGAACTATATTTCATTTCTACATTAGAGCCTTGTGCATTCATAAAGATTCTCAACTTACTGACTGGTGATATTTTCCATGAGGACAAGGAAGGCTAACAATGACCTATATGTTACCCACATGCACTGTGTTTTTAATGAGAATGATTAAAGCTCCTACTCCTGGAGCTTTTTGTTGTTTTATCTGTTATCTCCTGTTTTCGTTGTAGACACTCAGTTTTCCAAAATCAAGTCACTGTCACTAATTGTTCCCTCCAGTGATGCTTGTCTGCTGCTGATGTTCTGAAGCAATTGATGTTGATGTTACATTGGTTCACATTATACTTCCGTTTGCCCTTGAAGCTTTTTGGCTGTCCATCTTGTGCTTGATTGCATTCCTCACCTCATTATGTAGCAGCTGCTTTGGCATTCTTTTTTTTTTTTTTATTTTTCATTTGCTTTGCTTGCTGAAATGTAAGAACTTGGCTTCACTGCCAATATTGTAATAGTGTTCAGAAGTATCATTATTGATTTTGATATTGATGCTGTCTGATAATGAATGGCGATGCATCTTCTCCCCAAGCTGAAAACACTTTTATAAATGAGTCTAAATCTCTTGCCGTTAGTGCTCCTTGGGAGGCCATCATTTCACAAGCTGGCTGTAGTTAGAAGCTAGAGGCTTGTTGTGCTACAGATTTTCACATCTCCTATTGTGGAGCTGAATCATAAGAAATTTTCTTCAGTTTGGTAGCATGACATGCCTGTGATAATTTAACACTTGAGAGGATTTCATTTATAATCTTGCTTTGGAGGATCAACATAACTCCCATTTCACAGACTATACCTAATATATCTGACATTTAAAACGTGTATTTGTTAGTTATTAAGGAACATGTTTTTATGAGGATGAAAGATGAAACTTTTATAAAAGTTTTCTTTAATATTTAGAAAGGGCTTCTTTCTCTTAACCCCTCTCACACATTTTACTTATATTTGTCTTGTGTGTGATTCTTCCCTCCTAGTAGACTCAACCAAACAGAGGAACAAGTCCTCAGTAATTTTTGCATTTTCCAAGCAAATACCTAATAAGAAATGCTGAATAATGATTTGCTGTTTCTTTTGTTGATTATATGTATTATATAATAGATGTTATATATTAACATATGTAGTTAAAATCCATTCATCTATAGCTTTTTAATTTAAAATATGTAAAAGTTGTGCCAAAAGTATACTTTGGATCAACGATGAAAAGAAAGATTTTTTTTTAGGCAGACTAATATATTAGCCTGTAGTATAAGAGATAATTTTAACAGCATAATTTAAATCAATAGTATGATGTTGTATATCAATTTTCTCCAGTAATGTAAAATGTATATTCAATAGGACCATTGCTTGGAAGCAGTGAGATTAGTTTGAGAAAAAAATATATTTATGTTAAATCTTTCAGATACCTATAATTGAAGCCTATTATCTTAAATGTTCTGTAACTTTATACTCAAACCTCTCAGTTATTCAGACTGTCCTTCCTCCTATAACATGAACCGCTGTACTCTTTGTTTTACTGCCATTTTCTGGATTCCTCAATGTTTGTTGTAGTCAGTGTGATATTGAGTCAAGGCCATCTCAATTATCAATCCAAGCAGTAGGAATAATTAGACCTGTCTAGCTTATTTCACAAGATTATCATGACAGTCAAATGAGCTTATGTTTGTAAAAATACACTGTTAGGGCTAAAGTTCCATATGTATTTGGGCTTTGTTTTCAGAGCAGGTGAGGGATAAACTAAACGAAAAGACTATTTTCATGTGATGATTAAATATTTTTGTAGCTCATTCCTTTTGGTCTTATTTAGGTTTTTTAACTATACATACACAGTAGGAAAGTTGTTCTTCCAAAGTCAGTGCCCAGTTCTACAGTTAGGAGCATCACCAGTTACAAACACATTACACGGCTTGCTCGATGAGTGATCAGTTAGCCCCTTGTTGATAGAGCCAGGTTTACCCTCTGAGTATATGACTTAGCAGTCTTACCCCAAAATATATTTCTGATGAGACTTCAAATTCTACTGTTCATTTGGTCATATAGAATAAAATTATACTCAATACACATGCATTTATCTTTCCTTAAATCATATTTTTTTTCTAGCTTTATTGAGGTATGATTGACAAAATTGTAAGATATTTAAAGTGTACAATGTGATGATTTGATTACATTGTGCAAGGAATCCCCACTGAGTTAACTAATATATCCACCACCTCACATATGTATATATATATATATTTTTTTTTGTGGGAACATTTAAGTTTTACATTTTTAGCAAATTTCAATTATACAATACAGTGTTATCAACTATAGTCACCATGTTATACATTATATCCTCAGATCTTACTTATCTTATAACTGAAAGTTTGTACCCTTTTACCAACCTCACCCTATTTCCCCCACCACCCCCAGACCCTGGCAACCACTTTTCTAACTCCCTGTTTCTACAAGTTTGACTTTTTAAATTTTTTAAAAAAATTTTAGATTCCGTGTTGTTTTTCTCTGTCTGGCTTATTTCACTAAGCATAATGTCCTCCAGGTCCATCCATGTTTTTGCAAATGACAGGATTTCTTCTTTTTTAAAGCTGAATAATATCACATTGTGTACACATCTATCTACCTGTCTGTCTATCTATCTCTCATATCTAGACTATCTATAGATGGTATGTATGTGTATATATATATATATGGTATATGTATATATATGCATATTATTTATATATATACACACATGTATGTGGTATGTATATATGTATCTATTGATAGATATGATCAAAACCATTACCAAATGATAATATTTTAGTTGCTAATTTAGCAGTTAGCCAACTTACTCCTTTCTTTGGATAAAAATAATTTAACCTCAAATGAAGTATTTGTCATCATTCACTTGCAGTAACAACTATAAATATAAGCTCTTTAATCTCTGCTGACTCTCTCATCAGACATTTGATTTTTGAAGCATTTCTCAACTTTCCCAGAGCAGGGTGTTTCCTGAATTTGATATAGAATGACTTTTAATGTGTTTAGAAACTTTAGAGACTGACAGGAGCCTATATTTAGTTGTGGTGAAAGTGAAAGGAAGGGACTGCCCAGAGTAGTAAAATGAAGAATCCCTGAGGAGAGAGAAGCTGGTGAGGGAGCAGGGAGCTACTGAAAATTGGGTGTACAATGTATTTCCTGATACATTCAAAGAAACCTTCATACCCATTCATTCAATGATTCAATAACTATTTGTTTGGTGCCTTCTACATACAAAGTTAGTGTTCTAGCTATTGAGGTGTAGTAGTGAATATAATAAATAAAAATCACTGTTTTGGAGCTTACTTTCTAAATCTTATGCTCTAAGTCTGTTCTATTTTAAGTCTAGTCTATCCTACTACATATTCAATAATTATCATTTAGAACCCTCCAGTGGATCAATTTGTAATGTCTTTCTGTCATCCCAATACCAAGCTTTGTCATTCTTTACATTACTTCCTGCTAAACTCCTCTAAGTTAGGTACCTGGTTCATCAGTTAGCTAGCTCCTGGCTTAGTTTCATTCCTTGAATTCTTAGTATCATAACCTTTCGTATAAAATGATACTTCTGTGAAGTGAAAATATTAACAAGCTCCATTTTGGACAGGGCTTTGGACCCTGGCCCCAGCTGCACTTGTACACTGGTTTGCTAATCTCTCACAATTACACCAAGCACTATATATATGTTAAGTACGTGGTAGTGGAATCAGACAATGTAGGTTCTGACCCTAAAGTTAGACCTCAGTGTTTTATCTATAAAATGGCATAATACTAGCAGCTACCTCGTAGGATAATACTTGCATGTACTTTTCTATTCAGTGAAGATTCGAAGATGTTAAGACACTCTTGTTTATAATTTTATTTTGGAGACTGGTCATGAACATTAATAACTAAAATACTACAGAGAAAATGATAGAAGAGTAGACACAATGCTGTGGGGTTTTAGAAAAAAAATGATTACTCTGTCTAGAGTGACCAGAGAAGACTTCGTGGAAAAATTGGAATATCCATAGACATTAATGGATAATTGATAAGAGCATGATGTTTCTTATTTTTTTGATTTCTCACTCTAATACTTATTCATTAGGCTAGATATATCTACACTTACTGGAAATGATGGAATCCCCAAAAAAGTTGCTTCAAAAGTGAGAAAAATTAGCCATGATACAGTTTAATAATTTAGTTTTGATTTTGGTCTTTATCTGTAATTCCTCTTTGGAAGTGAAAGATAGTAAAGTTTGAAGGAGAAGAAGGGATGTATTTCTATCTGTTATGGACTTTTCTGCTGATATATTATGCCTTCTAATTTGAGGCAATAGTGTGGGGATCAGGGTAATACTCTTAATGCTCAAGCAAAGCAGAGTCAGATTTCTATACTCGATCTTTTCTACGATGACCGTACATTAAAGGGAACTAATGCAACTCACCAAAATGAGCAAGTTAATTATTTCTGAATCATGGGATGTGGCCATTGTTCCCAGTCTTGCCAAAAAGATTTTTGTTTTAAGTGTTAATTGATCATTTTCCATTTTATAATTGATTGAAACACTATAATCTTTATTGGTATAAGTATAATGATTCAAAACATACATCCTTTTTAATAAGTGTAAATTTTAAAAAAATAATTCAAATGCTTTCCAAAGCAGCATGTTAGGTTTTCCAATTCCCATTAGTTGACACAGAGAATGTATAGGTGTTTCATTGATCCTTAGTAAAAATGTGATTAGATTATCAATATGGTAAAGTCTCCACTGCTTACACAAATAAGGGCATGAACATGTGAGCAAACTCTAGTGGTAAAAAAAAGTAACAACTGTTTGTAATGTGAATGTATTGTCCAATCTCTATTTGTAGATATGTACAATAAAATGTTTAGGGATTCTTGTCAAAAAATAAAAAATAAAAGACACAAAATATCTAACTTAGAAGTAGGTGCAAATTGTTCAGCTACCACATCTGTTCCTAAACAGAAATACATATAATATCGTGATTACATATCATAACATATTATGATTACCACTAAAAAGAATGAAATATATTAATATGCACCTTTTAAAGAGAATGTATCTGCAGAGAAATAGACATAATATATGAATATAAAGAAATGTAAAAATACTGTTTGACAGGCTATATTAAATTTACTCTTGGAATAGGAGAGGGGAATGGGGCTAGGGATGAAGGAAAACCTTAAATATATCTATGATATTTTCTCGTGTAAGACAAAACAAACATGATCAACTATCAATTTCGAGTAGTAGGTGATACTTTGATTCTCATCTGAATTTTGTAAACATCTTAAACACACATATGTGTGTGCATGTGTGCATATGTATTACTTATTCCACATGCAACAACTAAACAAAAAACTTGTCTCATCTTTTATCATACCTCATAGATTTCCAATTTTAAATCGTGCTGGGAGCTGTATAAGCCTAGGAAAATAACTCTGGGATCAGGATATAATACATACAAGTTTCAATGCCTGCTGCTGTCCATATCCTGGTAGCATCATGGAGGCCATTCTACATTTGCTATAACAGGTTTTTATACCAGCATCAACCAGAGTTCCTGACTGAACAGAAAATGTGTAGATGAGGAAAAATGGAAAAAGCCTTTGTGTTTCTGTTGAGTGTATCATGTATGTTCCATGGTTAGGGAAGTCAGAATAAGCTGAACTGTTTCATCAGAGGTGATGCTGTTAAAAAACAAAAAATTAGAAAGTTCTGCTGGCAGAACAATCTGTGGAAATGGAGTAAAGAAAAATGGATTAGGTCCATGTGCAGAACTGTCAAACGCTTTGAGAAGGAATGCTCGTATTTTTACCCACTGGGACTTCACAAGAAGTTATTTTCTGAGTTTGAGGAATTTATATAAAGCCTGCCTATAAAACTCCACTTCTGAAGTGTAGGTTCTATATTTTACAGTACAAATGCTTAGAAATAATCCCTGTTTCTCCTTAAAAGAGAATCAGAATTATTCCTGGCTAAATGTTTTCTAATTTACTTTTTGTGTGTAAGTTACTTAAAATTTACTGTTTTTAGAGTTATTCAGTTCACATAGGAATGCTTTCCTCTTATATTTTGGTCAAGAATGATCTTTAAAATATTTAACCTTCAGAGATAAATGCCCAAAATGGTCACAGAGATGGTGATAGTGGGGTAGCACCTTGCACTTTGTAGCTTAGGTGACTAATGGATTTTATTTAGGCATTTAAAAAGTCAAGTAGCCCTTTTTTTTTTTTGCAGTACGTGGGCCTCTCACTGTCGTGGTCTCTCCCGTTGCGGAGCACAGGCTCTGGACGCGCAGCCTCAGTGGCCATGGCTCACGGGCCCAGCCACTCCGCGGTATGTGGGATCTTCCCGGACCAGGGCACGAACCCCTGTCCTCTGCATCGGCAGGCGGACTCTCAACCACTGCGCCACCAGGGAAACCCAAGTAGCACTTTTTAAACCAAGCATAACTGGAATTATTTCTTCTCCCCCATCACTTGAAATAAATGAATTCAACGACTGTTTTTTTCCTAAAAAAAATAGCCCTTAACCACATATATGGTAAAGGACATGATCCATCTGCAGGGAACCAAGGCTATACTGAAAATCTGTATCATCTGAATCCTTCCTGGGTAGGGTTGTTCCAAGAAACCCACTAAGGGAGCTGGTGGTCACAGAAGCAGCTATGAAAGAAGAGTAGTAGAGCTGGTCATGGGTGAACTTTTCCCTGGAGAAATGACCAACAGGGAAATGTTAAATTAAAATGTGAAGTAAAAACCAGAGAAGAGAAAGTAGTCATTAAAATAAGAAAAGGATGGTAGAAGATTAAAATGTGAGTAAAATAGAAGAAACACAAAAGAAAAAGAATAAAATATACCTGAAGATAAAAACATTAAAGATTTAAAAAATCAGTGATAAAGCAGGTAATATCCAAAATAAAAGAAATAAAAATAGAGAACCAATAAAGTAAAAAAAATAAATATGAAAATTAGGATGATGCAACATTAATGATTGAATTAGGCAATATAACAATGAAAGTAAGATGTAAATAATAGGGTTAAAATATAAAAGGTTTTTTTTCCTTCAAAAACACTCAGCAATTATAAAGATTCATTAACTTGGAGAAAGGCCATATAAGAGCAGAAAATCTAAATGTATAAATGATGGTAGGTAAATTCAATTAGTAACTAAATCATATAGAAGAAAAATTCAGTTACTGATTAAAAACTAGCATATATCACAGCAATAAAAAATTCTCATGCAAGGCTGAGATAACTATGTTAAGAACTGGAATATTCCCAGTATACCTGAAACTAATATACTATTGTATGTAGACTATATTTCAATTTTTAAAAAAAGAACCAGAATATTCCCTTAATGAAACAAAAGCTAAAAGAGTGAAGAATGAGAAAGAGAACAGCAATAACAATGTAAAGAAATGCAACTATAGGAATGCCAGTAGTGTGAGTCCTTATATAAATATTTCCATGGACATGCTTCTCTTCTTGCAAAAAACATCTGGAAAAGTCAGGAAGAACTCCAAACGGTGGAAAATTCTGCAGGCAAAGATACTACTCCTGTGACCTTAAGTGAAGATAAGCAAAGCAATCAGTACTTCCTTTGGCTGCTTATGAAATCTTGTACTTCTCATCTGGTTCTGTGCTTTTCTAGGGCCTATTTTGGTATTGTATTCCTTAGCTCTGCCTAGTTTCTTACATTAGGGAATATTTCCCATACCAGGATTCCTCAACTCCATCTTGTCAGGCAGAAGCCTTCCTCGTCAGCAGAAGTCATTATAGGGTCTGCAGTGATTCACGCAGCACACACAGTATTGGTCTTTCTGGTGCCAAAAACCTTCGGTGTTTTTAACTTTCTACTACACTGCCTGGTCATCTCTGTTCCTTCCATCCCCCAAAGAACTCAATTTTCTTTAGAATTATCTTACTATTAAAAGGTAATAAAATAAAAAATTAACATCAATGGTGCATTAAGATTCTCTCCTTGAGTAAGACTTCCCACTGATTAATACTACACCAGCCGTAGAGTCTTCTCAGAATTGACCAATATCAAATAGTTAAATATCATATTGCCCATGAGTTTAATTCATAAATTGTCACATACTCATGGTCATTTCTGGATATTAGCAGCAGCGCTGTTCTTTTAATTTCTAATCTTTGAATTCTTGCAAGGGGTGGATAAGTAGAAGAAGGAGGAATTTGGTCTGTAGTTTTCTTGAATTACCAGGATCAGTTAATTTTAATTTTTGAGACTCTCAGCCTTCCTAGCAGGCTGTGTTTAAAGTAAAGTTCTTCTTTGCCTAAAATGGGAGAATTCTTTGAATATTCAGGTTAAATCTGAGTATGTTTGGAAAATCATTTCTGTAAGTTGACAGGAAACATTTAAAAATGCAGTTTTGTGGACTTCCATCTTTAGTAAAGATAAGTTTGTATATGAAAGAAATCCTTGTTACATACCAGGCATAAATTATTGGGTTGTGTGTGCTTGCTTAACATCACAATGTATCTTATGAAGAAATTCTATTTTAATAGGTATATGACAGAAAAGGAAAACTTAGTAACAGTGAATCTGGAATGTAGTAGGAATTTTTAATTAATTGAAATTTTTGAGATACAGATTCATATGGTGGTGTAAGAAATAATACAAAGATTCCTTGTTCACTTCACCCAGTTTCCTTCAATAATAACATTTTGAAAAACTATAGTATACTATCTGAACCAGATATTGACATTCATACGATCCACCAATATTATTTACATTTTTCCAGTTTTACTTGGATTCTTTCGTGTGTGATTTTGTGTCTTAAGTTGTGTGCAATTTTATCACCTAATTAGGTTGTTATATCCACCACAGTCAAGATACTGAACCACAACGATCTCTCCTATTGCTCTGTTAGGACCCAGTCACCTCTCCCCACCCTGTTTCGGAGCCCTGGCAATTCAACTGCTAATCCATCGTCCTTTCAAAGATGTTATGTAAATGGAATCATACAGTGTGTAACATTTTGGGATTGACTTTTTTTGTTTTTTTTTTTTTGTTTTTGCGGTACGTGGGCCTCTCACTGTTGTGGCCTCTCCCGTTGCGGAGCACAGGCTCCGGACGCGCAGGCTCAGCGGCCATGGCTTACGGGCCTAGCCGCTCTGCGGCATGTGGGATCTTCCCGGACCGGGGCACGAACCCGTGTCCCCTGCATCGGCAAGCAGACTCTCAACCACTGCGCCACCAGGGAAACCCATGGGATTGACTTGTTTTTACTCAGCATAATTCCCTGACAATTCATCCAAGTCATTGCTGGTATTAGTATTTTGTTATTTTTTATTGCTCAGTAGTACACCACTGTGTGTGTGTGTGTGTGTGTGTGCGTGCGTGTGCGCGTGTGTGTGTGTGTATATATATACACATATATACATATATGTATATACATATACACATATATATACACACACACACGCGCACACGCACGCACACACACACACACACACACCAGTTTGTTTACCATTCACCTGTTGAGGGTCATCTGTGATGATTCCAGGTTTGGGCTATTATAAATATAACTGCTATGAGTATTCATTTGTAGGTTTTTGTGTGAACATAAATTATTATTCCCCTGGAATAAATGCTCAAAAGTGCAAGTTCTGAGTTATGTGATTATTCGGGTTTAGTTTTATAAGAAATTGCCAAACTATTTTCTAAACGGCTGTAGCATTTTACATTTCTTCAGCAATGTGTAGTTGATCTAGTTTCTGCACATCCTTTCCACCATTTAGTGTTGTCACCATTTTAAATTTTAGTTGATAGGTGTATAGTGCATAACCCTGATAGTGATGTTGAACATCTTTTTATGCGCTTTTTTGCCATCTGTATATCCTTTTTGTTGAAGTGGTTGTTCATGTCTTTTGCTTATTTTCTAAGTAGATTGTTTTTTCCCTGTTGAGTTTTGAGAGTTTTTTACATGTTCTAAATACTTGTCCTTTGTTATGTATGTGGATTGCAAATATTTTCTCCAAGTCTCTAGCTTGAATTTTCACCCTCTTCACATAGACTTTCACAGAGCAAAAGTTTTTTTTTTTAAATTTTGATGAGATCTAATTTATAAATTTTTCCTTTTATGGCTTATGCATTTGTTTAAGAACTCTGTGCCTAAAGATTTTCTCTTATTTTTCCTAAAAGTTCTTTTCCCAAACTTATTGGAATATAATTGACATGTAACATTGTGTAAAGTTAAGGTGTATCATGTGATGATTTGAGATGCATATATATATGTATATATATATAAAAGATTACCACTAAAAGTTAACATATGCATCATCTCACATGCTTATCTTGTGTGTGTGTGTGTGTGTGTGTGTGTGTGTGTGTGTGTAGAACTTTTAAGATTTATTCTCTTATCAACTTTCAACTATACAGTACAGTATTGTTAACTATAGTCACCATGATGTATATTAGATACTCAGAACTTATTCATCTTACAACCGTAGCATCTTATAACTTCTACCCTGTGACCACCTTCACCCATTTTCCCCATTCACCCACCCCTGGCAATGACCAATCTATCTCTATGAGTTCAGTTGTTTTTTTTTTTAGATTCCACATGTAAGAGAGATCGTACAGTATTTGTCTTCCTTTGTCTTATTTCATTTCATTTAGCATAGTGCCCTCAAATTTCATCCATGTTGTCACAAATGGCAGGATTTCCTCTTTATGGCTGAATAATATTCCTCTGTGTATATGTGTGTGTGTGTGTGTGTGTGTGTGTGTGTGTGTGTGTGTCTTTATTCATCACTCAACGGACCTATAGGTTGTTTCCATGTCTTGGCTATTGTAAAAAATACCCCAGTGAACATGGGGGTGCAGATATCTCTTCAACATAGTGATTTCTTTTCTTTGGATATACACCCAGAAATGAGTTTACTGGATCATAAGGCAGTACTATTTTTAATTTTCTGAGGAACTTCCACAGTGGCTGCACCAATTTGCATTCCACCAAAAGTTCACAAGAGTTCCTTTTTTTCCATATCCTCACCATATCTCTTTTCTTTTTTATAATAACCATTCTAAAGGTGTGATAACTCACTGTAGTAAGTTTTTTTGGTTATTTTATATTTTCACTCATGATCCATTCTGAGTTAATGTTTGTATGTAATTTGCATCAAGATTTTTTTCCTTTGCCTAAGATTGTTCAGTTGCATAGACACCATTTGTTAAAGGTTATTCTTTCTTCATTGATTTACTTTTGCACCAGTATAAATACTCAGTTGAGCATATTTATATTCAGGTCTGTTTCTAGGTCCTCTATCCTGGTCCATTGACCTGTTTATCTATCCCTTCACCAATATCACACTGTCTTGATTACTGTAGCTTTATAGACAGCTTTAATATCGAGTAAACTGATTCATTTTCCTTTATTTTTTGTCAAGATTGATTTAGCTATTCCAGGGCATGTTCCTTTTCATGTAATTTTTAGAATGAGCTTGTCTGTATCTACAAAAACCTTGCTTGGCTTTTGATAGGAATGTTTTACTATGCTGTCTTCCATTTTACAAATAGAATGTGTCTCTCTTTATTTGTTTTCTTTTATCAGCATTCGGTAATGTTCTTTTTGAGGAACCTTCTTTAGCCAACCTTTAAGAGTAAGTCAGCTAGTAATAACTTCTTGTAGTTTTCTATCATCTGAGAATGTTCTCAATTCCTCTTCTTTCCTGAAAGGTAGCTTTATCGTTATAAAATTTCTGGCTGGTAGTTTTTTCTTTTAGCAATTGAAAAATATTGTGTTACCTCCTTTATTACTCTGTGGTTTCAAATGAGAAATCCACTAGTGTTTGAACTGGAACTCCCCTGTAAGTAATGTGTTATTTTTGAGGTTTTGTTTTGTTTTGTTGTTGTTTTGTAGGTTTTGTCTTTCATGAAATTTGGAGAATTTTCAGCCATTATTTCTTTAAATATTATTCAGTCTCACTATCCTCTTCGCTTTCTGGGGCTCTGATGATATAAATGTTGGATCTTTTGTTTTTGTCCCACAGTCCCTAAGGCTCTGTTCTTTTTTTCTCCCTCCCCTCAGTTTATTTTCCCTCTGTTGTTCAAGTTGGATAAATTCTATTTTTCTGTCCTCAAGTTCCTTAATTCTATCCTCACTTATTGCCACTTTACTATTGAGCCCATCCAGGGAGATTTTTATCTCTGTTATTGTGTTTTAAGTTCTATACTTTCTATTTGATTCTTTTGCATAACTTGTTGCTGATATTTTCATTTATATCAAGAGAATTTGTAATTGATTCTGTAAGCATTTTTATGACTCTGCTTTAAAATTCTCATCAGATAATTTGAACAACTGATTCATCTCAATGTTGACATCAGTTGATTACTGTTTCTCATTCAAGTTATGATTTTCTTGGCTCTTGTTATGAGAATGATTTCCAGTTGTATCCTGGACACTTTGTGTATTATGTTAGTAATCTCTGGCTCTTCTTTCAGTCTTTCATTTTAGCTGGAAGTTACCCTTTTTAGGTCTTGCACGTGTGTTGTGACCTACTTTTGTCCACTGCAGTTCCAATGGCAGTTTTTCAGAGTCTTTACAGTGTTGCTATCGTCTGCTCGGTTTGTCTTGTGCCATTGGAGTTCTCACTGTTTCATGCCACTGCTGCCTGAGGAAGTAAAAGGGGTTTCCCCAGGTTGGACCTCCAGGTATCTCTCAGTGGAAGGGAATATGTGGTGGTATCCCCTTACCAGAGCCTCCCCCATTTCCCTGATATCTCTTGGGTAGTGAGGAGATCCTCAGGCTACCTGGGACAAAGATGTTTCCTAGACCATGTCACTTACTGTAACTGGGTTCCTTTTTCCTCTTCTGTCTGTTTGTTTCTAGTAAGACTTTGATTCAATACTTTGTAAGCTTTTACTACAGACGTCTTCATGTATTGAATATCCCTAATTAATAAACATTAGATAATTCCTTGTTTAATCAAATACACAGTGTGCTTGGTTTTCCACACTTCTATGTGTGTGTATGTGTGTGTGTGTGTGTGTTTGTGTGTGGGGGGAGTTTTAGGTGGAAAGAGATGAAGAAAAAGTCAAAATAGCAATAGCAGAAAGATGTTTTTGTAAACAAAGTTTTTTCATGTGGGGTCCCACTGGCTCAGATTAAGAATGCCTTTTTTAAAAAATAGGCATCCATTAATTTTAAACACAACATATTTTCAAAGCTGACCTATCATCATCGTATCAAGATCTTGAACAACATAGAATAGACTCAATTTGAAATAGATAAGTATTTAAATAAGAGATCTAGCTTAGTAACTGTACTTGCATAATTTTTATGATTTGTAAGTATTTTCCAACACATAATCAGATGTAGTCATATAAAAATATGTGAAAAACAAGGAAGGTGTCAATATATTTATTTTTACAGCTTAAAAGTATTCAGAGAGGTAGATAGCCTATCCAATATTTCTAAGCTAGTAAATGCAATGGTGGGGATATGTATTTAGGTCTCATTTTATGCATGTGGGAAGTGATGGGATCGCATTTCCTAAAGATTGTTTTGGGTGAAAATAGATGATATATGCCCATTTTGAACAGAGACAGAAGCACATGACAAAGACTTCCATAGGTTCTTTCCAATTTCTCTTAGTTTATGTATTTAACTTTGCTAACAATTAACTAAAAAGCTGAGTGCTTGCTTGAGTTTATTTTTCAAATCTAAATTTAACAATAACGCAGGGCAATCTTAGGAGAGAACATTAAATTGATGGCACTTATTTTTATTTGCTTATTTTTATTTTCTGATAAAATAAATAGTTTTCTTAATAGGCAAACAACTTTTTGAGGGTCAGCATAATCGCATCCAGGATTTAAATGCTATTTCTGAGCTGGAAGCTAACTCTGCTGTGTGTCCTGCATAAGATGCCTGGTTCAGTGAGCAAAATGTGCATCGTGTCACTTTGAAGATAAAGTCATGTCTCCTAGGATGCATTGTCAACAAGCCTGATGAGATACAGTGTTGGTGCTCTGATTCTGTCTTTAGTTGTGCTTTGACTTTCGAGTCCTTTCGGTTATTCTTTATAGTCTGAAGAAATCACAGCTTCTGGCTCTTCTGTACTGTTTGACTAGTTATAGAAGCCTGTCAGTTTTCCAATACTGAAAGAATCTACAAAATAAGTGAAATGACCTCGGGCATTATTTCGGATACCCATTGTAATCATCGCTAGATTTAAACTTGAGGGTTATAGACAGAATTGCACATTTAAACGTGAGAATTTCTGTTTTGGCTGACAGGCAAAATTGGAATTTGTTAGACTCTCCTTTGCTTAATTTTGGACCTAGGGAACGAGTATTACTCATTGATTTAAAGAGTAATCTCTTTAATAGAGTAAGACCCCATGGCAAAATCCACAGGGATGTGCTGTGTATAGTCCATGTGAGTCATGCTATGGGTTATAACATAGTTTTCTTAAAACACAGTGGCATATTGTCTGTTTCTTTCATTGTAGAAATAAAGGTCTTCTCTGACTGTTTATCTTTTTTTTTTTCTGTCAATGCCAGTGTTTTAGTCAGGTTTTTCTATACTTCAGAAAGTCATTAAGCTAGTATCACTTAATTTTAAATAGTGGTTGCTTTTCTTTTCTTTTTTTTAAGGATGAATACATTGTAGAGGTTTTGGAAGTTGAGAAGTTTCAACTTAGGCAACTTAGATCAAATTGCCTTTCCTTAAAATTAATTGATGCTGTGAATAAGAAATGATTTGGGTGTTTTGTTTGCTTTTCATTTCAAAATACTTTCTTGTTTTTCTTCCTTAATGTTTAAGTTGTACAGAGTAAACCCTGTATTGGTAATGACTTACTAAAGATAGATGCTCTTCCACTCTTCTTATTAGTTGTAATTGCTGATGTAGATTATTGTGGGGCTGAAAGATTTGTAACACAGCAGGTTATTCATTAGCAATTCTGGGATGAAAAATCAACAGAAAATCATTTGAATCTAATGATTGTTTTAAGTTCTAACTGACTCCATAATGCATGTAACATTTTAAATTCCTAGATACTCTATGTATTTCTGTTCCTGAATTAAAAGCATTCCCAAATAACCCATTCTACATATTATTATTATACAACTCCTATGAATACTATTGTCTAAGTATAACAGACAACACAAAATTACATCCTTTCAGAAGATGTACACTGTAAATATATATGTAGGCTTTTTCATTTCTGGTAATTTCCTAGGATATCCTCTGCAATGTCACCTTCTACAAACAATTTAATTTTTCAAAGGACATGTATTGATATGCATGATCATATTTGTAAAGACTCAGCATATTGTTTACGAGTCAGAAAATGTTAATCTCTCAAATATGTTAATTTAGTATCTTTCAAAATACGAAGTTTAACCCCATTGATACCATGTCTTAAAATGCTTATGTAGGGACTTCTCTGGTGGCACTGTGGTAAGACTCCACGCTCCCAATGCAGGGGGCCCAGGTTCGATCCCTGGTCGGAAACTAGATCCCACATGCATGCCTCAAGTAAGAGTTCACATGGCACAACTAAGGAGCTGATGAGCCACAACTAAGGAGCCTGCCACCTGCACCTAAGACCCAGCATAACCAAATTAATTAATTAATTAATAAAAAAAGTTTATGTATCTGACAGTTGTTTTTTGTCAGTATAACCAATTAATTCATGAAACAATAGGAGATTAATAACCACATTTTTGATAAACACAATGGTTGTTTCATTTAAAACAATATATATATATACACATATATGTATATATATATTTGATTTGGGAAAAATAAAAAGTCATGGAAGTGGCAAACACATTGTGTGAAAGCCACAACTGTCTGGATTGCCTTTTGATTAAGCCACTGACTCAAATTTGACGAAAGCAATAATGTCTGTCCATTGTTTTAATTAGGGTTTCTAAGTGTGTTCTTTCCAGTGGCAATAAGCTTGTTTCTTAAATGTAGATACAATTTAGAATGTATACCTCAAACACTACTAGAAATTTAAGAAAACCATAAAACTGGTGGCTAAAAGGCCACAGAGATCAACAGAAAAGTTCTCACACTTTCGTGATTTTTCTTTAATTTTCTTTACATTTCCTCTCCTGTTATTTTTGTAGTTCCTTTCTCTTGCAACATACTTTGAGTCTCTGAGTATCCATTTCCTCAACTTTAAAATGGAGGTATTAATAGAACCTACCTCATAGGGTGGATGAGAGGATGAAATAAGTTAATGTATGTAAAAGTGCTCTCAGCATACTAAGTACTAATCCTGGCCCTGGAAGGGCTTAACAAAATTGCTTCCTTATACAATTTGCAAGACCCTGCTCCCAATTCTAGAACTTGTTCAGTATTCTAAAACTCAGCTACTATGAGTCACTCTTGGTAGAGCTTATACATTATAAACTGGATTTTCTAAGTTGAATGTTCCTTGAATCTGAGCATTGTTATTGTATTCTCAGCCTCATCTGCTGGGATAAGATTCTCTTAGATCTGAAGCTAATGGTTGCTGTACCTCCTTTGTGAATAATGTTTCTTTAAATTCTACCATACCTGTTGTGGTGCAGTTTAGTCCTCCAGTAATAGCCCTATGGGAACAGGGCTCCCAAGATGAGCAGGGTTTGGGCAGCCAGATTGTAAGCTCCTCGTATCCCCCTCATACCTCCCAGAGATGCTAAGCATGGTCTGAGCATCTCCTTGTTAAAGATGTTTCTGAATTGGCTGGAAGCCTGAGCTAGATGACCTCTAAGAGGGCTTTCTACCAGTCTGTGACCAATCTGCAGCAGGGTCAAGGAACCCAGGGATTTACAAGGCTGTGTTTAGGAGTCCACCAATAGAATGTTTCAAAGTGATTTCTGCTTGACTGACCACCATTTCCAAAATTACCACTCAGTTAAGATTTCCCCAAATGAGGCAAAGCTGTTTGTGTACGCTTCAAGTCATCCATGTCTAACTTTGCATAACTGACGTTCTGAGCTTTGTGAAGAGTTTATAAATATTCAGAGATTTATTTTTGGCAGTCCTATAGGCATGAAGAGTTGCTAAATGTGTTGTTCATTTAAAAGATAGTGATGCTTCGCGTACTTTCTCGCAATAGGTATGTTCTTTCCACCTTTAATTTATATATAGCTTTATCTTATAGCCTCTAGTGCTGCAAAAAAAGTAGTCAGCATTCCTGAAAGGGAGGACTACACTTCAAAGAAAAAAACCAAAACATAGCTAATTACTGTCATTTTTGATTTGAATAAATAGATTAATAAATTTAATCTACTCCTATATGCCCTGTGAACATACAACTTTGAATCATTGAGAACAGTGAAATAGTTGACATTTTTAATCACTCACCACAATGCCTGGCACTTTAAAATATTGAAACCACAGGAGGAAATACTTAAGGTACGTGTCAATCTGTAAGTGCTTTGGCTTTTGTGAATTCTGCACAGTACAGACTGATCTGTGTTCCTTAGAAAGTGTCCATCTTTCACATTGAAATGCTTTAAAAGTTTGGAAATATCCACGAATTGTAACAATTTTGCACATTTTCACAATACTAGAGCTTAATTTGATGTTTTAATCATTTTAATTAAAAAAATCTATTTCAACCTAAAGTGATGCATCTGACATATGATAATAATTCATCTGTAGTAGTTATGGAATTATGCTTAGAATAGCCTGTTTCCTTTATAATTTTTCTCAGGCATGGGTAAATAGTAAATTATTCAGTTTTCCTTCCAAGCATTCTTTTCATTGAGAAACGCCTACAGGCTAGTAAATGGTGAATTTGACATCACTATTTTGGTATGATTCTGTGATGACTTCTGTTATACCTAAGTGTAAGTAATTAAAATTTGTAAAGAGAGAAGTTTAACTTTAAGAAAATTTTATCAGTTGTCTAAAAAGGGAAACCAGAGCCACCTACAATATTTTGATTCACTGTAAATCCTGGTTCCTTTAATTTCATCTGAATCCCTTAATTCTGTGATATCTTAAAATGTCAGATATATAAAATGACAGATAATTCTTTACCATCAACTGTACATTCTAACAATCCAGTTTACTTTTTTTATGTTAGAGTATATTATTTATTTGTTTTATACAATAGTTTTTAGTTTTGGAATCAAACCCACTGTTTTATTTTCAAATCTATGTTAGTCTTTAGGCATGTGGGAATATTCCATAATAAAAGTGACCTAGTAAAGCTGTGTTTCATGAAATAAAATCAATTAATTACATGATAATATTCTAATACTTTTTTAAAAAGCTGTTTAAACTTGGTTCACTTGCCTTGTACAATCAACTAAGCAAAGGGTTTTCCTTTTTTCCAAGGAATCTTTCTGAGCCACACTTTTAAACACAGAAATATTTAATAGTAATTTCTCAGTAACAGACCAAAATATTTAGAACTCAATAGGAAGAAAAGGGAAGTGGTTCTTATCTGAATTCAAAATTTAATAGGAAAAATGACTCCATTTAATCCATGTCCTTGAATCTTCCTCAAAACTAATCCTACTGTCAATTTATTTTTCATTCAGCTCATCCTCTTAAATATTTAAGCCTTTGTCACTCAAAAATTCAAAGGAAGATGTATGCCAAGAGTTCTTTCTCTAAGTTTTTTTTTACATTCTTAATTATAACGAAACTGTAAGGTGGGAGAGGAACTGATTTTGGAGATTAATTTGAATAATAAGAAAATTGGGCAAGGTCCTAATTATCATTTTCTCTCAGTTATTTTGTTCTTGATAAATATATTTAAATTATGTTGTTACAAAATATATCTGAAAACTAAATAAATTCTATTCTTGTTTAAGGATTTACGTAGGAGGCAGAGTGTATGAGGTTGAGGACAAAAACCTGAGAATCTAACAACCTGTTCCATCATTACTAGATAATCTTGACTGTTTGCATGTCTCTGGCATGAATGTAAAGATTGAGCTGAACACATTCCCAGGATCTCCAGCCTTTAAGTCTGAGGAGCATTGTGTACACCCTAGAAAAATGTGATGGTTTTTCTCTTTTTAATTTCATTATATGGCTTCCCATATTTATGCACTGGTTTTGTTTCATTTGAGCTACTAGGAGTGTGAATCCTCAAAATGCCTATTATACAGTCTTAATTTCAAATTCTAGATCGTAGCATCAGTTTCTATAGCCTAAACATGAGAGAAGGAAACAAAATTGATTGAATGCCTGTTGTGTGCCAGGAGCTGTGCTAGACTATGCATCTTTCGTCTTAACCCTTAAACAACAGACCTGTGAGGTAGGTGAGTAGTCTCATTTCACAGATGAGAAAGCAGACTCTGAGTGTAAGTACCTAGTCCAACGTCACAGAGCAGTTAAACAATACAGTTGGGATTAAAAACTCAGTATTATTGACTCTAAAGCATATTCATAAATTTTTATGAATATCGATAAATGGAATGGATCAACAAATTATTAATATACTGCTACATTTTATAAGTTCATAAAATTTAAGGATAGCATGTTTTATGTACAAATAAAATATTACATGGGAATGGTGAATGAAAAGTAATGGTAAAAATTATTTTACTTAAATGTGAGAGTTGTCTTTTTTTTAAGCTAAAGAATTTAAGACTTCTTGAATATTTATCAAAATTAATGAAGTGGAGCAGAGCCGTTACTCTCTCATGTTGACTTAAATTGGTTGACTTCCTCTGCATTGCACATTTTGTCTAAAAGAGAAAAGAGCACAAAGATTAATGCACATATGTTTTATGTTGTTAAAGTTTCAAAAGTGATAAAACTGTTTTCGCAATGGATTAGAAATATTTTCCTTCTTCTGGAAAAAAGTAATGAACTACATAAATATAAAAAATCAAAAGTGGCTGTAAATGATGAATGCTACACTTTCTCTGAAAAGTTATTTTTTTCTGATGGGAGAAAAAAAATCAGAAAACTGATCTTTTTGCTTTGTATAAACTTAAACGAAAATAGTTTCTGGACGTCCTTTCAAATTAATATTCAGCACACAAATTACTGAGCACTTACTATTGTATCTAAGGCAATATGCTAGTTGCTGGAGATACTAAAATGTATAAGACATAGCTTTGACCATCAAGGACATTACAAAGACTAGTTGTATTTTTTGGTCTAGCATGTTGCGTAGTTATAAATACAACCTGAAGTTATCTAATAGCATCAAACAGTTCGGCTAGTAAATACAAGAGTTGAGGCAATGTCAGAGCATACGTACTAATTAAATGGTCTCCCCTTATTACCATACTCTAATTACATTAAATGGTATCAGAAGTATAGTTAATTTTCACTTCAAAAGCCATTGTATTCTTTTATTTGTATAATTAAACTACAAGAGCTGTAATACATTCAAACAGAGCTTGTACAGGATTACTTAAATGACAGCATTTTGCTTTGGGGCAAACAAATAAAACATTTCCAGAAAATGCAAGTAATGTGTTAATTAGGCTATGGTCACAAATTGTGAAAATGCTCATTTATATCATTACTAAGATTGTATTTCATTTGCCTATTTATTTTTTATCAAGTATACCATCTTAATATTCTTGGCCTTACATTTTTATAGTAGAGTAAAAGACTGTGCCAACTAGCACACTTTTAAATCAGATTTTACAGTTCGAATTTTCCCTGATAATCTAAGGCTAATTGATTGTCATCAGGAAATGATGTATATAGTGATGCTGATTGGTATTGAAACTCCTAAATAATATGGCACTAAGTATATGTCCACACATACAAAGATATACATGAAATATTCCCAAATAAAAACTGTACTCATATTTTATCCATGATTTAATTTTTCATGTTTCTCAGACTTTTCAGTTGAAGTCTACTGAAGGGATAAATAGGGTGTAAGTCTAAGGAATCCTTTCAGTATTAGCTGTGTTAAAATTAATGGGAAAGTCAGGTCTTTCAAGGGAAGTTCGGTCAGTTGGAAATGCAGGAATGGGGTTCAAGGAAGAGATATAAAGTAGAAGAGACCAGAAAGGAAGACCAGAGCTCTGAGGGATGAGATAATCCATGTGCTGTGTAGGCCTTGTTGAAAAGCTAAGAGGAGAATTTAATTACTCAGTGTCAATTAAGCTGTGGAGACAAAGTCCTTAAGGTGAGGGATGAGGATGATCCCCAGTGTAGCAGAAGTGAAGAACAAAGATAACATGGAAAGAGTCACTGGGTTATGGAAAAAGAGGGGTCGAGGCTAGGGTAATTAAGGCAGGATTGTGTAGGGGGAAATGAAAACTTTTAGTGCTTATTACATATCAAATAATTTGATAAATTATAAATAATTAAATACGATAGTAGATTTGACAGCAAGGTCAGATGAAGTTTTGTTTGTTTTAGTGTGCTTTTTTTTTTCTATAAGATGTTTATATGATAGAAGGACACTCACTTATTCATTATGTCAAAGAGCATATATTTATGGAACAGATTCTTTGTAAAATAAAACACTTAAGCTACGTTAGGGCTAAAAGAAAATAATAAAGAATAAGAAGCTTTCAACTTAACATAGGAAAAATGAAGATTATTGGGGTCAGGAGTTGATGGGATCATGGCCACAGATAAAGAAATGAGACTACTTACAGGGAATCTGAGAACCAATGACTCAGAAAATTAAAGAGTTCTAGTCTCTAGGCTCACATAAGATCTTTTATAACAGTGTATTTGTGTTACTTTCATAGTTGTGGATACAGTGAGAAATAACTATATAGGAAATATCCCTTGCCCTCAAGGAAGTGTTGGAAAACTCACTCACACCCAGTGTTCTCAAGCCAGTGTGTATTTGTGTGAACCAATAGCTCTACAAAAGCAGAAGGAGAGATCATGTCTGCTTAGGGAGACCAGGTAGGGTATGAGGAAAGGTTTGACATGGGCTTGGCCTTAGGAATGGGAAGTACTCCAACAGTAGTAAACTAGGGGAGGAGCAAAAGCCCAGGAGTGTATAGTGCTTAGCAAACCATAAGTTGAATAGAAAACTAGAAGCATAGATTTTGCTTATAGGGTTGCAGAGGGCCTTGAGTACCTAGAAAAGGGTTGATGCTGTATAGAGCAGGCAGTACTGAGCAGGGGAAAGCAGAATCAAAGAGCTGCTTAGGAAGATTTCTCTCACCACAGGTCTTAATAGAGAAGGGGAAAAAAAAGAACTCGTGGTAAAGTGTTATCATCTGAAATTGTATACTCTCAAAATGAACCTCAGATTGTATACTCTGAAAATGAAACCTCAAAAGTACACTGATTTTTCTGAGAGGTGAAGTGTTCATAAGAAATTATGGGTATTTGCAAGGATAATTGAGGAGAAGTAAAACTACTTGTGTTAATTAGTGATTTCCTAATGAGAATAGAAATATAAGTAGGAAGTGCTTTGTGGGAAAGACCATAGGAAATGAAAATAAAATGATGGTTCTTACTTGCTAATTAGGACAGAATGGCACCTTCAGAAAAATCACAGTGGTTAGTATTACTGTTCTCTCCGGGAGGATGGACTCTTTTGTTCATCTCGTCCAACTGAGGAATTGTGTATTCTTCCTTTGAATTTGACTAATTAAATGTAAGAATAATTTTAGAAAGAGAAAAATGTAGAAATGGTTTACCAGGAGCACTCTAATAATGAAAATCATTGCCAAGTTATTTAGTAATATTCTTATATTTTTCAACACCTCTTCACGTTTGGCAATTTCCTATGCAACCTTGGAAGTAATGGGTAAGAATAATCTCCTTGGCTGGGAAGTAACTGATCCAAATTGAATGAAAATCTTGAACTCGGGCATATTTAAGATGCTCATTATGACCGCATATAAAAAAGCTGTTACTGGCATGTGAAATCTTTAGAACCAAGTAGTGATTGAACCTCAAAGGTTTATTTTTAAAGAAGACTCCTTCTTTTTCACAATTCTTAGGTTTTTTAGAATACAGCCAGGAATGAAGCATTATGGAAATTTATCAATTCTTAAACTTAGCAAATTCAGTTAGTAGCATTTTTTTTTTTTTTTTGCGGTACGCGCGCCTCTCACTGTTATGGCCTCTCCCGTTGGGGAACACAGGCTCCGGACGCGCAGGCTCAGCGGCCATGGCTCACGGGCCCAGCCTCTCCGTGGCATGTGGGATCTTCCCAGACCGGGGCACGAACCTGTGTCCCCTGCATCAGCAGGCAGACTCTCAACCACTGCGCCACCAGGGAAGCCCAGTAGCATTTTTTTTTTTTTTTTTTTTTTTTTATCGGTACGCAGGCCTCTCACTGTTGTGGCCTCTCCCGTTGCGGAGCACAGGCTCCGGACGCGCAGGCTCAGCGGCCATGGCCCACAGGCCCAGCTGCTCCGCGGCATGTGGGATCCTCCCGGACCGGGGCACGAACCCACGTCCCCTGCATCGGCAGGCGGACTCTCAACCACTGCGCCACCAGGGAAGCCCCAGTAGCATTTTTTTATGTCTCAAGAGAATATCAGAATCCAGGCTCCAAGATCTGGACTCTTTTCTTCTAATGTGGATACATGTATGAATTTTCTAGGACTGCTGTAACAAAGTACCACAAGCTTAGTGGTTTAAGAACAACATAAATTTATTGTCTCACAGTTCTAGAGGCTGAAAGTCTAAGATCAACGTGTTGGTAGAGTTGGTTCCTTCTGAGGGCTGTGAGTGAGAATCTCCACCATGCCTCTTATCTACCTTCTGATGATTTGATGGCAATCTTTGGCATTATTAGCTTATAGTAGCATCACCTTGATCTCTGTCTTCATCTTCACATGGCATTTTCCCTGTGTATGTGTCATTGGTGTCTACGTTTCCTCTTTTAATAAGGATACCAGTCATATTGGATTAGGGCACACCCTACTCAGTATAACCTAATCTTAACTAATTACATGTGTAATGACCCTATTTCCAAATAAGATCACTTTCTGAGGTACTGGAATTTAAGACTTCTACATGTGGATTCACCTTGTAACATAATTCAGTCCATAACAATATGTAAGTAAAAAATGGATGTGGACATTGTTGAGAGTCATCCTGTAGATCATCTACTCATTTGAGATCTTCTATCTCATATAGTGAAACAGAGAAATTAAAGATTCAGAGGCAACTTTTGTCAGAAGAGGGATGTTTTCTGTATGTACCCAAGGTCTCCCATTGGGAATCATCTCCTCGCTGGCTGCCCTAACATCAACCCTTACCTCAGCCTCAGTTCTCTAGCATGCTCTTTCCCTGAGTCACCTGGGAAAAAAATATCACTTTTATATTACCCTCTCTCCTCAATAAATTTTGGTGGCTCCCTGCTAACTGCATAGTAAAGTCCAAGCTCTCAAATATTCCCTTTAGAGTCTTCCACCCACCAAAGCATACCTGTCCTCTTACTCCTCTCAGTTTTCACACGTACAAATCCAGTGTTCCAGCCAAACTCAACTTCTCATCATTTTCCGAGCAAACCAAAACATTTTTAAATTTCTGCACCTTTGTTTATTATGACTATTTTTGAAACCTCTTTCTTTCTCTCATCCTGTAAGCCTGGCTGAAGTTGCACATCCTTCACGACACAGTCACTATGCACTTGAGGTGTCTGCCTCTCATTCCTGTAGCACGCATGATCTGTGAGTCATTTTGAACTAATTTTTGTTTGTATTGTTTTTTTTCCTTTACATATTTATGTCTTATATGTCTTACCTCCCCGCCTGGCTTGTAAACATCTTGGGAGCAACTATATTCTATTTTGTTATTCATAGAGTAATACAGGTTGTCAAACATTATTGACACAGTTAGGACTGATTTATTGTGCATTTTCTTACCAGTGAAGTACACAGTGGCTGTTTTATTGTTTCCCTTGATTTGTTGTGCACCTACAGTTAGTTGCAAAAATCCTAGTTCACAGAGTTCCACATTGTCTCATGTAGAGTTGGGAGTCAAGGGGTTTGGGTCCATCCTGTTGAACTAGTTCATTTAGTCCTCATAGCTTTAGTTACCTTATCTATAAAACAAGGAAATAATGCCAATTTAGTTCTAAAGTTACTGTCAGATCTAAAATTCTATAATTTAATAGTTTATACATTATATCATTCAAATTGAAATCTCTATGTAAAGCTAATCGGACACTGGAAGCTTTTATACAGATACATAGATTGATAGATTGATGAGCCTTGTATTGCTGATTTAGTTCTTTTTTTCTGTCAATGCTGACTGACAGTTTAGTGATCCTCAATTATTTGTTTGATTTTATAATTCTGGCTATATTGAAAATAGTCTTGAAGGGACCTATTGAAAATAAAAAACAATTAAAAGGCAATTTGGAGGTAATTTCTGTGATGATATATAAGGAATTACTAACAGTCATTAGCCACAGAGAGCAGGGTCGGGGAAATGAGGGTAAGTGGACTTTTTCACTTTAATCAGATTTTAACAGTACACATTAACTTCACAATTAAAAAGAAGAATAATTAGGCAGTTTGAAGGCCAGTGCTATTTTTTAGAGATGGAATATCAGGCTGGCAAAAATCAAGAATAAGAAAGTAAAAATGCCTCCTCCCTCCTTAAGGGTTCTTAGAAGCAAGATGCCAGAACTAAAAGTGTCTGTGGAGTACAACAATAGATTTGTTAGTGTCCTATCATATCATAATATTCAAAGTGTTTCTTCATGATCCTTAGTAAAGAGACTGGTGTTTTGAAATTGAAGGGAAAGTAAAACAAACAAGAAACCCAAGATTAGCAAAACAGTACGTGATACTTGGTACCTGAGTTGACTTAATTACCACAAGTAGATGAGCACTGAATATGACTCTAGATTCCCTGGAAACTTAGACCAAAAAGAACTATCTTGGGCTCTATCCTTTTAAATGTGTGATAGAAAAAAAGCACGTAGGTAAATCTATGGAAGAAACCTGTCCTTGTATTGACTGAGAGAGAAAATCTATTTTCTTTTATAAGGGATATTAGGGCACAGAATAAATCACGTCTTTATCTACAATTTTGTTTCAGTGGGCATTTCTTTTATGGAGGCTCTAGCAGTGCTGAGAGCATAATACTGCATCTTAACACAGGAGGGGTTTTCTTGCATAGAACAGAAAACAAGGCCCAGGACCTTTGCTTTCTGCTGATGTAACTTTTGAAGTTGGAAGAATTAAAATTTCTGGCTCATTAATGTATCAATCAGATTGCCTTGCAACTTCCTTAAATATGTCATTATGAGATGAGTAAACCATGTAGATTAGGAGAGGGAAGAACCTCTTAGTTAGGTGTGCCCTCTGTGTGGAGTTCCCACTGGGAATCAGTCTCTATTGCAGTAGGAATGTATCAGAAAGGCAGAGGACATGTCCAGAAAGGGTGGCTTCACTAATTAGGTAATAGAAGCAAGAGGGGCTGGACCTGAGGAGCAGAACTATGGTCCCCAGCACCAGGATAGCAAGTGTTTGGATGTAAGAAGTTATCGAGTTCTCTCTTCTACAGCAAGATAATTCAGGGTTCCCAGCACCTTGCCTGTATATTGGGGAAGAAGTTAAGGCAGCCCTTGGAAGTTCATATCAGTTCTAGCTGTTGAAAATTCAACTGAACAGTGTAATCCATTAGAACTATAACCCGCTAGAAATTCAGTTTTGGGCCTTAACCAGTCCAGGTTTAATCGTACCATCATATAAGGGAGTTCCCCATCCTGGTCCTCATGAACTAGCCTCTTCTGGCCACCACAGTATCCTTAGCCAGGAGTGATGATTTTAATGACTCATCGCCTTTCGAAGGTAGGGGTATTTCCATAAACAGGAATATGCTCACCTCCTTTTCTTTTTGTCGATGATGGACTGCTTACACCAGCTTCTGAAGGCCAACGTAGGAATTAAATACTTCTTCACTTGTATTCTTCCATTATCTTGTCCAACAAATACTCAGTTCAAGAGATCTCACATCTTGCCTAAAAGTTACAGGCTTTTTTTTTTTTTTTTAACATTCATGTTTCATTATTTCTACCAATGTCAATGTACAGAATGAAGGAAACTGACATTTATTAATGTCTCGTCTCTTGCTCTATATTATTTTAGGCATTTCTTGGCTCAGTGCTTACAATGTAAGTGCTGTGTACCCAAATTTACCTTCATGTAACCCTAGACTTAAGGATCTTTCCACTAGAGTCCTGTGTTGTCAGATGCAGGCAAATTGTCAAGTTCACTGGATATGTCTGGTAAATAGTATTTATAATAGGTTTGAGTTAATACTGGTTCAGTAGGTTTTGATTTCCCAAGGATGACGCTATGCAAGAGCTCCCTTAATGTAGAAAATACCTTAGGTAAATGGCCATCCCAGGAATTCAGGCTTGGATCAGAATTTAAGGTAAATGAATAAAGATACTGAGTTGTAATGCCTGGAAAGCAGTTCTGGACATTTACACACACACACACACAAACACATCTCTACCTCCCCGCATCATACACACACTTAATAGGAAATTAGGCACACAAAGCCTAATTGTCTAGGAAAATTTAATCCTTTCAATAGCTAAATAATAAAAAAGGAACTGGCAGACGATTGGTACACAAATATTACTAGGGAAAAAAAAATTTCGCACCAAGCTGGCAGGTAATCCCCGTGTCGGTGTGATGTGCTAGCTCGGAAGTGTTTTCTGCCGCTGTCATGGTTCGTTCGCTAAACTGCATCATCGCTGTGTCCCAGAACATGGGCATCGGCAAGAATGGGGACCTGGCCCCCGCTCAGGAATGAATACAGGTATTTCCAAAGAATGACCACAACCTCTTCAGTAGAAGGTAAACAGAATTTGGTGATTATGGGTAGGAAGACCTGGTTCTCCTTTCCAGAGAAGAATCGACCTTTAAAGAACAGAATTAATATAGTTCTCAGCAGAGAACTCAAGGAACCTCCACAGGGAGTGCATTTTCTTGCCAAAAGTCTGGATGATGCCTTAAAACTCACCGAGCAACCAGAATTAACAAATAAAGTGGACATGGTTTGGATAGTGGGAGGCAGTTCTGTTTACAAGGAAGCCAGGAGCAAGCCAGGCCATCTTAGTCTATTTGTGACAAGGATCATGCAGGAATTTGAAGGTGACACAATTTTTCCAGAAATTGATTTGGAAAAATATAAATTCCTCCCAGAATATCCAGGGGTTCCTTCTGATGTCCAGGAGGAGAAAGGCATTAAGCACAAATTTGAAGTATATGAAAAGAACAATTAATGTGAAAACGTTTTCTGATCTATTTCAAGCCTCCTTCTCCCCCCCAGAAAAAATTACCTATTTTGTTTTTGTTTTTTTTTTTTGTGGTACGCGGGCCCCCCACTCTTGTGGCCTCTCCCACTGCGGAGCACAGACTCCGGACGCGCAGGCTCAGCGGCCATGGCTCACGGCCCAGCCGCTCCGCGGCATGTGGGATCCTCTCGGACCGGGGCACGAACCCGTGTCCCCTGCATCGGCAGGCGGACTCTCAACCACTGCGCCACCAGGGAAGCCCAAAATTACCTATTTTTTCTTGTAGAGACTTTTGTTGACTTTAGATCTGTGTATAATTATTTCTAAACAAAGTACTCTTATTCCGCATCAATCTTAACTAGACTGTGTCAGATACCATTTGTGAAGCATTTCTTGCTGTAACTGCCTGAATGCCCATCAAGGGTCAAGAATAGTTTACCAGCACCTGCCTAGGATAGAATATCTACCAAGACAGCCCAAAGTGGGAAAGTCCCCTGGTAGCATGAGTTGAAACCAAAGCCTGTAGAGCTAGCTAGGAGCTAGGCAGTTGGATCCACAGGTCAGAAATGGATTATAAACAGAAGAGCTAGCATTCAGTTATTAAAGTTAGATCAAAAGAGGGACTGTGAATTACCTTATATCACACTTCTGGAAAAAATTTTGTTCACTTAGACTGGGAGTGAATAAGTTGAAAACTCCAGGATATTCCACAGGGATAGTAAAGAGGCAGGTATGAGACTACCTTTTCGGTGGTTAAAGGAGGTGGTCTGAGACCTTAAAAAACTTTGTTTCTCATCTTCAGTGAGATCCCATGGGATGTTACAATGACAAAAAAAGAATTGGCTGCTCTTTACAAAAAAGAATAATCTAATATCAAGCATGATGGCTAAAATTAAAAATTCAAAGAGGTAATAAATTGAGAATGAATATGCTAGAAACGAAAATTAGTAAGTTAGAAACTAAACTTCACAAAATTAAAAAATGAAAATTAAAACATTTTACCCATCACATTAGCAAAGATTTAGATTAAGTATCCCCCCCCAAAAAATAGCATTTTCTGCCTTATAAATTGGTACAACTTTTGAGAGTGTAAGTTAGCGATATCAATTAAAATTCAAAATACTCTGGGTTTGGACCCAGAACTTCCACTTCTAGAAATTAATCCTGAGCAAAGAAATGGACCCAAGAGTATTTGTTGCAACTTTTTTTTTTCAAACTTGAAAACAGCCCAAATGTTGATTAATAAGAAATAACTAACCAATATGTCTATAAAATGTAACATCTGCAGCAGTTAGAAAGAATGAAGTACTGACAGAAAAATGCCAAAAATTACTAAGTAAAAGAAGCAAATTGTTTATAATACTCAAAATGTTTAATAAATGTTCATGTGTGGGAAAAAGCAAAAAAAAGACACAAAAATATTACTAGGAAAAAATATAAAAGAGAGCAACAAATTTGTCAACAGATGAAGAGCACTTATTATAAAGTATAATAATGGAGAACATATATGAAAGTTGTGACCTGACATTTTATTACGCCTTTAAAATTTTGATATGGTGGTTTCTAACACAGTGTTGAAGGAGAATAGCAAAGTTGAGGGCCTGATATTACCCAACTTCAAAATCTACTATAAAGCTATAGTAATCAAGACAGCGTGGGATTGGCAAAAAAAAAAAAAAAAAAAAATAGACAAATAGATAAATGGAACAGAATAGAGAGCCCAGAAATAGACCTCCATAAATATTTTCAACTGATCTTTGACAAAAAGCAAAGGCAGTACAATGTAGGAAAGATATCTCTTCAACAGATGCTGATAGAACAACTGGACATCTGTATGCAAAAAAATGAATCTGGGTGTAGAGCTTACACTCTTCACAAGTATTAACTCAAAATGGATCACTGACCTAAATTTAAATACAAAACTATAAAACTCCTAGAAGATAAGACAGGAGAAAACCTAAATTACCTTGGGTATGATGATACCTTTTTAGATACAACACCAAAGCACAATCTAGGAAAGAAATGATGGATAATTCAGACCATATTAAAATTAAAAATTCCTCTATGAAATACAATATCAAGAGAATTAGAAGACAAGCCTCAGGCTGGGAGAAAATATATGAAGAAGATACATCTGTAAAGGATTCTTACCCAAAATATACAAAGAACCCTCAAAACCCTCAAAACAGTAAGAAAATAAACAACCCAGTTTAATAATGGGCCAAAGACCTTAACAGAATCTCACTGAAGTAGATATACAGATGGCAAATAAGCATATGAAAAGATGCTCCACATCATATGTCATCAGGAAATACAAATTAAAATAACAATGAGATATCACTACATACCCATTAGAATAGTCAAATTCTGGAACACTACCACCAAATGCTGGTGGGGATGTGGAAAAACAGCAACTCTCATCCACTGCTCTGGGAATGAAAAATGGTGCAGCCTCATTGACAGTTTTTGGTTTTTCTCACAAAACTAAACATACTTTTACAGTTGGATCCAGCAATCCCACTCCTTCATATTTAGCCAAAGGAGTTGAAAACATGTTTGCAATAAAACTTGCACATGGATGTTTATAGAAGGTTTATTCATAATTCCCCAAACTTGGAAACAACCAAGATGTCCTTCAGTAGGTGAATGGCTAAATAAAGTATGGTAAAGCTAGAGAATGAAATATTATTCATTGCTTAAAAATGAGTTATAAAAGCATGAAAATACATGGAGGAAACTTAAATGCTTAAATGCATATAATTAAGTGAAGCCAATCTGAAAAGACTACATACTGTATGATTGCAACTCCATGACATTCTGGAAAAAGCAAAACTTTGCAGACTATAAGAAGATCAGTGGTTGCCAGGGCTTAGGATGGAGGGAGGGATGAATAAGCAGAGCGCAGAGGATTTTTTTTTTTTTTTTTTTGCGGTACGCGGGCCTCTCACTGTCGTGGCCTCTCCTGTTCCGGAGCACAGGCTCCGGACGCACAGGCTCAGAGGCCATGGCTTACGGGCCCAGCCGCTCCATGGCATGTGGGATCTTCCCGGACCGGGGCACGAACCCGTGTCCCCTGCATTGGCAGGTGGACTCTCAACCACTGTGCCACCAGAGAAGTCCGAGAGGATTTTTAAGGCAATGAAAATATTCTGTAAAATATTATAATGATAGATACATGTCATTGTACCTTTGTCCAAACACATGTAAAGTAAAACACTAAGAGTGAACTCTGAGGTGAACTATGAACTTTGGGTGATTATGATGTGTCAGTGTAGATTCATCCCTGCTAAAAAATGTATGAGTCTGGTGAGTGATGTTGATAATGGAAGAGCCTATGCATGTGTGGGAGCTTTGGGTATATGGAAATTCCTGTACCTTCCTTTCGATATTATTGTAAAACTAAAAATTCTCTAAAAATTGTCTTTAATTTTTTTAAAAAAGAAAGTTCTTCTGTGAACAAAGACCATGAATAATAAATACAAGAACTCAAGAAAGAGAAAACAAGGCAGTGGGAGGAAATGGAGTGTCAATTGGCAGATTTTAGTAAAATAGAAGAACAAATCAAAATCATCACAGAAATATAAAAGAATTGAAAAGAGCAGTCACGAGAATAGACACTGGAGAAAACACAGCAAGTGTACTGAGGATATAAGTGAGGAGATGCAAAAAAGTAAAATAAAAATGGAAGGTTGAAAAGGACTAAGGAGAAAATGATAGATATATAAACCAGGCAGAGAAGACCCTATATATGCATAATTGCTGTCCCTCAAGGAGAACACCAAAAACAATGGAACAGGATAAATATTTGAAAACATAACTTGAGGAAAAAAGTTGTGAAAAGGATAGAATACCTGATCCTATTTGTTGAAAGGACATATCATGTACCAGTGAAAATTGACCCAAATCAGTTAACACTGAGACATATTCTTCTGATATGTACCCAAGACATATGTCCTCAAGGCATATCATAGTAAATCTATTAGCCTTTAATGATAAAGTTTTTAAATAGCCATGTAGAATGATCACAATACTTACAAGAGGAAAAAAGTCAGACTGTCCTTAGATTTCTCCTCTGTGACACTGAACACTAGAAGTCAGTGGACCAAAACTTCTGGGATACTTAAGGAAAGAAAGTATAAATCAAGGATTTCACGTCCACCCAAGATTTTTATTAAGTATACAAAAAATATTAAATATGGCACAACTCTAGAAATACTGTTCACCTACCAGAGGCTGAGCTTCAGCCAATCAAGGGATAATAGAGAAAAATTTAGCAAAATAACTGGTGATAAGTACTATATATGATTAACAGAAATAAGACTAAACCAAATATGTGGATCAGATGACAAATCAGAGCATAAACTGTATATGCCTTGACAACTTAGAAATATACAAATAAAAACTGGGAGAGTAAGGGAGACAGTATTTTGGCACTTTCTTACAAAAATAAACATGCCGCTACCATATGTAGAATACCACAGGTACAGTATTCACTGAATACCTCATCTGTAATAGTGTGGAGTCAAAGGATATTGTATAAAGTTGAAAAATCAAGCAATAGAATTCTAACTTGGTATTGTTATATAACTTAACAGTTTATAGATGGTAATAAACCATCTTTACAATAAAACAATAAAAAAAGATTGTTTTAAAACACAATTTCGAAATAGCTAAAATTAGAAATGCTGGACAATTTGTAATGACAGCACTGAGTTTTAAGAATTGTGCATTAAAAATTGAGTAATCCTTTAAACAAAATAATGAGGTAAACATAATATTTCTCTTGAAAAGATACTCAAGATAATTTATGCTAAAACATAACCGTAAGATATTACTGCACTTCTCTGTACTTACTTTTGAGAAAATCTAGTATACTGCATGGAATCATGGATAAGTTGAAGGCTATAAACCTAAAGAAAATAATAAGTAGTACAAATAGACTTTTGATAGCCCATACACACTTTTGTGGTTGTTAAATTAGTGTCTTTTGCTTGACTTTGAATGCTTCTGAAAAGTAAAGGATGTACTGTCCCTTACCAAGAAGTGGATGTACCTCCATGGGTTGATGGAGAAGTCCTATCTCTCAAGGAGCAACTCCAGGGCTCTCCTTTCACTTAATTTGGTTTGCAGGAGAACTCCAGGCTCTTTGATCTCAAGGGAGCAAAAATCTATTACAGAGTGTAACATGGTATACAATATATTTTGGGGGTCCCAAACACTTGTGAGAATCTGATTAAAGTGATAGGACCTTTCTCCAGGAAATGCACGTGTGACATTGTGCCTATAACTGCATGGGGCCCCTGAAGCTCATCCAAAGAGACCCTCTTGGTTTATAGTCCCCAGCTTAAAGACCCTTATTTTAAAAGTTCTTTGAACTTAGGTCAGAATCTCTACTGTTGATCTGGCTGGTCAGAACCACAGTCTTATCTTTACTAAAATGAAACATTCCGGTACTACAGCAGTAGTTTGCCAAGGGGAATAATTAATCATTATGAATCCGGAAGGGTCTTTTTTTCTATTGTAAAATGACTAACATTGGAGAACATTTAGCACATGTCAAACCTACTGGTTGACACTATCACAAGGGAAGTTTCCTGGTCATTGCAGCTCAGTCATCACTTGTCCTAAAAATAGGTAGAAAGATGTTCCTGGTCACTAGCTTCACTCTCTTGCATATAGCTCAGCATGGTATTGATGCTGAAGTGAGCATATCCGGGATGTCTGACTAGTAGGCAGACACCACACCACAATTAAGAATTCAGTCACCCCTATGGCAGGTAGGCAGGACTGAGTCCTGTATTCCTTCCTTAGCCAGAGATTAGAATATGCTTTGAGAATGAGCATTGTCCGACATAGTTTTCTCTGTGGATACTGTGTTCAGTTTGGAGAACAGAGAGCACTTCTGTCCAGCAGATTTTCACTGTTGTGCTTTTTTGAGAGGTGATGTAATAGGTACCCAAGGTAAACATAGGTCAAGGTTTACAGATTCAAGTCATCCCTTTAATTGTATCAAGAAAGACATAATCTTGATCTCAAACTTGAACCAGCTCCTCAGATTACTTCATTTAAATCTGGGTGCATCTCTTTCTGTACTGTTGACTTACACTGTAGCTCCTCTTTGTGATTTTCTTTATCTTCATCTGAAGTGAAACCCTGGACATGTATAGGAGCATGCTCACAATATTAAACTTGCTACTTGGCCCCCTGCAGGGCCAATGCAGCAGAGACTCATATGCTCCAATTTGTTTTTGCATTTCTATAGAATTCACAATGAATTTCACACGTCTTTCAAGATATAAACATCACTTGAAATTTTTGTAAATTTGAAGACTCAGTGAACTAAGTGGATTTGGGGTATTTGTCTAATAAAGGTTTTAAGTACTAGGGAAAATAAATAGAGAATAATGTTCCTAGTTACCAAAATCCTCAGTAGATTTCAGTTAATTTTTTTCTTTGTTTGTAACTTAATAACTGAAAAAAATGTTACCTTATTTTAAATTAGCATTTTGTGCAATTTTCATTTGAAATATATTTATATATTATATAATTCTGGGTTTTGAAATTTGTCAAATAGATTTACTCATCTTTTGTCCATTAAGGATGTAGTAGTATCCTTAAGATAATACAGTTACCTAAGTATATATTTTGGGTTTTCTTTTCTCTATTTTCTATATTTTTTACTCTTTTTCTTACATTAAGTTTTTTTGTTTGTTGTACCAAAGTTTTTGCAATTTTATATTATCACATATTTCTGCCTTCCCTTTATAATTTCTTCCATTGCTTCAATGTTTATACTGTACATTTTCCAATTTTTTCTCTTCTTGACCTTGAGAATTCTCTAGCTTTATTCAAACTATCAGTGATACCACAGCAGGAATTTTTTTTCTTTTCTGTGCATAAACCATGGTTACTGATATTCACTCAAGCACGGTGCAAAGAATTGAAATGTAGTTTGAAAGCACAGCCTAAAAAATCTGCTCTGATAAAAGTAAACTCTGCTAAAATCATTGTAGCTCTTTCCATTTGGTTAAGAGAGTGATTCATGTTGTTAATTTTGTAAGGTCTTCAGAATAATGTGCATGCATTAGAGGGGAACTTCCCCAAAATTGAAAATGACCTTCACAATGTACATTTATATTTATGTTGTTCTTCTGCAAAGATGATTCATCAGTTCATAGATCAGTAATGTAAACCAAGAAACAAATCACTTATGCTTGAGAAATTTCAACGTGAATGTTAAAATAGACTTTTTCTTACTATTTTAAAACCACTTATTTCTGACCACATTTGAATGTTATTAAAACAGCCCCTGAAATTTATTTGTAATTATACGTTGTACATGTATAATTGAATTGTACTTTCAAGAGCAATCTGATAAAGATGGATAGGGTACTAGAATTTAATCACTCTTGAGGCCAAACTGTATCATCATTACAGTTTCCCAGTTACAGGTCTTTGATAGGAAGCATCATGTGGTTGGCATTTTAAAATCTCCTGTGTTGAAGATATTCAAGTAAGTTCTCTGACAAAGATTTTCAACTAAGCTGTCTGAAATTTCAAGAGTAACATGGCTGGAGGCAGAGATTGTAATGCAATAATACTGTTTCCAAAAGGATACCATAGTTCCTTAAAAGAGAAATCCTACTTCCTGGGCTTACACAGGTGTGCTTTAATAGAGAGTCACTTCACAGTCTGTCTCAGGAATAATTCACATTGTTTAATGACTGACACAAGTGCACAACCAAGGCCTCCTGCAGTACCAGATGTTACTTTGTGGTGACTGAATTGTGGAGAGATCAAGAGAAGGACTGAGATGGCTCGGGGCAGTATCTATTATCACCTGGTATGGAACTATCTCAATATTTATCAGTTTAGCTGTACCTGGGCACACAGGTGAATATACTCACCTTGGTCTAACATAGTTAGACCTCAGTGTTTATCATGACACAGAGTCAGCAACAGTAACTCTGTGTTTTATCATGCTACTCTTATGCTGGGACAAAATCTAAAAACAGTGCATCTGGAGAACTGAGGTCAGGAGAAGGAAATTTTCCAATCTTTGATGTAAGTCTCTAGACTAAAAGTGGTGGGGAAAAATTAATTGACGGGAACATTTACCATACCCTTTATTGGCTCACCCTTGAGGTCTCCCTACCCAGGTCACACGTTGTAGTTCATACTGTGAACTGAGAATTGAAGATCATGTATTCCTACTCCACTCCTGTCAGTCTTTGGAGCCATCCTGAGATTTATTTCCAACAAAACCATTAAATTTTCTGCTATGTGATCTACCCACAAATTCCTGTCCATGCAACACATTGTTGTGTAAGAGCCATACCTTGTAGAATGGAATGTAAAGAGCTGTGACATCAGGAAATGTCTCAAATTTTAAATTAACTCACTCTAAACTTCCTTATTTGTGGAGTACTTTTCTTAGAAATCTTCAATCCTGGGCTGAGATAGGTAAATGGAGCTCAAAACTGGCCAAAGATTCAGATAGCTAATTTTAGAGAGTAGCTTTCATTTTGGGAACAATGTTTTAATTTTGTTTTTGTGATTAGGTGATTAAGTTAACAAAATGTCTCAAAAATTCTTGTGGATCAGAAAGTCAGGGGAGAAAAACTATCCTGTAAAATTATTATAATTTTATACTCTTTCTTTTAATTTTTCTTCTTTCTGATTCTCCTTTAAATTACACCCCAATACCTGCGGTTGTTTTTCTCATTCAGGCAACACAGGTACTATGATTTTCCCATTAAGAAACTAGCTAAAGACATATAAGTTTCAAGAAAGACTTTAAAATTTTCCTGTCTTTTTAAATTTTCATGACAATTCATTTCAAACCCTAATCTTATATTTTTCCATTTCATTTTGATTTTTATATCTTTTCCTAGATATCCTATAGAATTTGTTGAACACCTCGGTATACCATAACAATGAGCTAAATGCTCAAGGAGATACAAAAGAAGTACATAATGCCAACTATGATGTCAATTAGTGAAACATTTGACAACAATAAAAATTGCATTTGAAAGCATTATTCTATGTAAGAAATTGTGAGAGACGATATATGAATAAGTTCTAAATTTAACATAATTAAAATTCAAAATGAGATTTTTCAGCCTGTTGGGAAATCACCATTTTTCTATTATGTGATTCTTAGCCATGTCCACTGACATTTATCAGTATATAAGTATTGTGCTAGACACTTAGATATACATTTTCTTATGCAATATTCACACTCCGCTGAGGTTGGTAACATTAGCTCTGTTTTACGGATAAGGAAATGAAGTACTAAAGTTACATAAGAAGTAAGTGGCAGAACCAGAATGTGAGTTCAGGTCTCGTAACTTCAAGTCCTTTCTTCTGTCCAGTGTCATAGCTGACTCTCAAAAGTGTTTACTAGATTATATGTGGATGAAATGGATGATAGATGAGTAATTGGATAGCGAATCTATTTCATTGTTTACTCATAGTATTTTATCATAAAATTTAAAAAAATAGTTGATTACTTTAAAATTCTTAGATTATCATATTGACTTGCTGTTATTTTTTTAAGCCAATTATTTTCTTCTGCTTGAGCTGAAAGTGTTATTATTATTTTAAATTAATTGATGTTGGTATATTTTAACTTTATTGTCTTATATTTTTATATAATGTGAAAATGTTTTGAAAATGACTCTGGTTATGAAATTAATTAAACATCCAATAAAATCACTTGTATGCCTACATCAATAATTTAAATGGATTTGAGTATCATGTTTTAAGACTCTTGTTTATTAACTCAGGGAAATAATATACATTATTTAATAATCTGTGCATATATTGCATGATTCCCAAGTGCACTTTCCCTTGTTTAAAAAGATTTATATTTAAAATGGAAAACATTTCAATGGTCCTAAATTCTACTTGCAGCCTTAGTTTTTCAAAAAGGAGAAAAGACACTCCCATTTGTAAGAATAAAAGGACTTTTCTTAATTTCCATAAAGTTAAGAAAACAGAATTCCTATCACAGATTCAGTTTTTATGATTTGGAAAGGCTCAGTGAATGAGTTACCTTCTGACACCAAGTTCTTAAGACTACCCTTGAAAGTCCCACAGTGTAACTAAGCTTACTCAAAGTGATTTTTATTAAGTGGTGCCTCCTGAACATCGAATAGGGGTGGCAATTATGGGGAACTTGGAAATATTGGTATATTCCTAATAGCAGCAATGAACTGCTGAAAAGTGGAGTGAAATTATAATTGTAAAAGTACTTTAAACTTTTAAACTTAGGTTTTTTGAGGAAGAGATACTGAAGCTTGGAAGGCTACAATGATCCAAAAGTATGCATATAAAACAAATAAACAAAACAAATATTCTCAGTAGAGTAGTTTCATAGATGTAGACTTTATAATATGAAACACCAACCTGATTAATATGGAACTGTAGAAAAATACAGGGCAATAATGCAACTTATTTTATGACCTAAATGTGGCTTAGAAGTCAAGCTATATAAGCTTCCAAAGGAAAGCCCGTTGGGTCTGTGCAGACAGTTGATAAGAATTCAGTTTGTCTGACAGAAGTAAAATGGGCCGAGAAGTGTACCTGTACATAAAGACGATATATTACCTACATGGAAATCTATGGGCTGGGAAGCCACTGTAATATAATGTATCATTAATATAAAAGAAGAAAGGAATGGAATATTGCCTGGTCAAGTGAAGGGTGTTGATAACTGTTAATGAACACAGATATCAGTAAGATGTAATACAGAATAGGGATGGAAAGGGTCATCTAATCAGGTATGCATTAATATTTTCTTTTACATCTTTATTGCAGTATAATCACTTTACAGTGTTAGTTTCTGCTGTACAACACAGTGAATCAGTTATATGTATACATATATCCCCATATCCCATCCCTCTTGAGCCTCCCTCCCACCCTCCCTATCCTACCCCTCTAGGTCGTCAAAAGGCATCGAGCTGTTGATCTCCCTGTGCTATGCAGTAGCCATCCATTTTACATTTGGTAGTGAACGTATGTCAGTGCTACTCTCTCACTTCATCCCAGCTTCCCCTTCCTGCCCTGTGTCCTCAAATCCATTCTCTACATCTGCATCTTTATTCCTGCCCTGCCACTAGGTTCATCAGTACCTTTTTTTAGATTCCATATATATGCGTGAACATACAGTATTTGTTTTTCTCTTTCTGACTTACTTCACTCTGTATGACAGACTCTACGTTCATCCACTTCATTACAAATAACTGACTTTCGTTCCTTTTTAGGGTTGAGTAATATGCCATTCTATATATGTGCCACATTTTCTTTATCCATTCATCTGTCGATGGACATTTAGGATGTTTCCATGTCCTGACTATTGTAAATAGTGCTGCAATGAACATTGTGGTACATGTCTCTCTTTTTTTTTTAACATCTTTATTGGAGTATAATTGCTTTACAATGCTGTGTTAGTGTCTGCTGTATAACAAAGTGAATCAGCTGTACATATACATATATCCCCATATCCGCTTCCTCTTGCATCTCCCTCCCACCCTCCCTATCCCACCCCTCTAGGTGGTCACATAGCACAGAGCTAATCTCCCTGTGCGATGCAGCTGCTTCCCACTAGCTACCTATTTTACATTTGGTAGTGTATATATGTAGGTGCTACTCTTTCCCTTTGTCCCAGCTTACCCTTCCCCCACCCCATGTCCTCAAGTCAATTCTCTATGTCTGTTTCTTTATTCCTGTCCTGCCCCTAGGTACGTCAGAACCATTTTTTTTTTAGATTACATATATATGTGTTAGCATACAGTATTTGTTTTTCTCCTTCTGACTTACTTCACTCTGTGTGACAGACTCTAGGTCCATCCGCCTAACTGCAAATGACTCAATTTCGTTTCTTTTTATGGCTGAGTAATATTCCATTGTATATATGTGCCACATCTTCTTTATCCATTCATCTGTGGATGGACACTTAGGTTGCTTCCATGTCCTGGCTATTGTAAATAGTGCTGCAGTGAACACTGTGGTACATGTCTCTTTTTGAATTATGTTTTCTCAGGGTATATGCCCAGTAGTGGGATTGCTGGGTCATATAGTAGTTCTATTTTTAGTTTTTTAAGGAACTTCCATACTGTTCTGCATAGTGGCTGTATCAGTTTACATTCCCAGCAATAGTGCAGGAGGGTTCCCTTTTCTCCGCACCTTCTCCAACATTTACTGTTAGTAGATTTTTTGATGATGGCCATTCTGACTGGTGTGAGGTGATACCTCACTGTGGTTTTGATTTGCATTTCTCTAATGATTAGTGATGTTGAGCATCTTTTCATGTGTTTGTTGGCAATCTGTATGTCTTCTTTGGAGAAATGTCTATTTAGGTCTTCTGCCCATTTTTGGATTGTGTTCTTTGTTTCTTTAATATTGAGTTGCATGAGTTGCTTGTATATTTTGGAGATTAATCCTTTGTCAGTTGCTTCGTTTGCAAATATTTTCTCCCATTCTGAGGGTTGTCTTTTTGTCTTATTTATGGTTTCCTTTGCTGTGCAAAAGCTTTTTAAGTTTCATTAGGTCCCATTTGTTTATTTTTGATTTTATTTCCATTAATCTAGGAGGTGGTCAAAAAGGATCTTGCTGTGATTTATGTCATAGAGTGTTCTGCCTATGTTTTCCTTGAAGAGTTTTATAGTGTCTGGCCTTACATTTAGGTCTTTATTCCATTTTGAGTTTATGTTTGCGTATGGTGTTAGGAAGTGTTCTAATTTCATTCTTTTACACGTAGCTTCCAGTTTTCCCATCACCAATTATTGAAGAGGCTGTCTTTGCTCCGTTGTATATTCTTGCCTCCTTTATCAAAGAGAAGGTGACCATATGTGCGTGAGTTTATCTTTGGGCTTTCTATCCTGTTCCATTGCTCTATATTTCTGTTTTTGTGCCAGTACCATACTGTTTTGATCACTGTAGCTTTGTAGTATTGTCTGAAGACAGGAAGCCTGATTCTTCCAGCTCCGTTTTTCTTTCTCAGGAGTGCTTTGGCTATTCGGGGGTCTTCTGTGTTTCCATACAAATTGTGAAATATTTTGTTCTAGTTCTGTGAAAAATGCCATTGGTAGTTTGATAGGGATTGCATTGAATCTGTAGATTGCTTTGGGTAGTATAGTCATTTTCACAATGTTGATTCTTCCAATCCAGGAACATAGTATATCTCTCTATCTGTTTGTATCGTCTTTGATTTCTTTCATCAGTGTATTATAGTTTTCTGCATACAGGTCTTTTGTCTCCTTGGGTAGGTTTATTCCTGGGTATTTTATTCTTTTTCTTGCAGTGGTAAATGGGAGTGTTTCCTTAATTTCTCTTTCTGAGTTTTTGTTGTTACTGTATAAGAATGCAAGTGATTTCCGTGCATTAATTTTGTATCTTGCTACTTTACCAAATTCATTGATTAACTCTAGTAGTTTTCTGGTGGCATCTTTAGGATTTTCTATGTAGTATTATATCATCTACAGTGACAGTTTTACTTCTTCATTTACAATTTTGATTCCTTTTATTTCTTTTTCTTTTCTGATTGCCATGTCTAAAACTTCCACAACTGTGTTGAATAATAGTGGTGAGAGTGGGCACCCTTGTCTTGTTCCTGATCTTAGAGCAAATGATTTTAGTTTTTCACCATTGAGGATGACATTGTCTGTGGGTTTGTTGTATATGACTTTTATTATATTGAGGTAGCTTCTCTCTTCCGACTTTCTGGAGAGTTTTTATCATTAATGGGTGTTGAATTTTGTCAAAAGCTTTTTGTCCATCTATTGAGATTATCATACAATTTTTATCTTTCAGTTTGTTAATATGGTGTATCACATTGATTGATTTGCATATATTGAAGAATCCTTGCATTCCTGGGATAAACCCCAGTTGATCATGGTGTATGATCATTTTAATGTGCTGTTGATTTCTGTTTGCTAGTATTTTGTTGAGGATTTTTGCATCTATCTTCATCAGTGATATTGGCCTGTAATTTTCTTTTTTGAGACATCTTTGTCTGGTTTTGGTATCAGGGTGATTTTGCCCTCATAGAATGAGTTTGGGAGTTTTCCTCTCTCTGCTATATTTTGGAAGAGTTTTAGAAGGATAGATGTTAGCTCTTCTCTAAATGTTTGATAGACTTCACCTGTGAAGCTGTCTGGCCCTGGGCTTTTGTTTGTTGGAAGATTTTAATCAGTTTCAATTTCAGTGTTTGTGATCGCTCAGTTCATATTTTCTGTTTCATCCTCGCTCAGTCTTGGAAGGTTGTACTTTTCTAAGAATTTTTCCATTTCTTCCTGGTAGTCCATTTTATTGGCATATAGTTGCTTGTAGTAGTCTCTTATGATCCTTTGTATTTGTGCAGTGTCACTTGTTACTTCTCATTTTTCATTTCTTATTCTGTTGATGTGAGTCTTCTGCCTTATTTCCTAAGTCTGGCTAATGGTTTATCTTTTTTTTTTATCTTCTCAAAGAACCAGCTTTTAGTTTTATTGATGTTTGCTATTGTTTCCTTCACTTCTTTTTCATTTATTTCTGATCTGATCTTTATGATTACTTTCCTCCTGCTAACTTTGGGCTTTTTTTGTTGTTGTTGCTGTTGTTGTTCTTCTTTCTTTAATTGCTTTAGGTGTAAGGTTAGGTTGTTGATTTGAGATTTTTCTTGTTTCTTGAGGTAGGATTGTACTGTTATAAACTTCCCTCTTAGAACTGCTTTTGCTGCATCCCATTGGTTTTGGGTCATTGTGTTTTCATTGTCATTTGTTTCTAGGTATTTTTAGATTTCCTCTTTGATTTCTTCAGTGATCTGTTAGTTGTTTAGTAGTGCATTGTTTAGCCTCCATGTGTTTGTATATTTTACAGTTTTTTCCTGTAATTGATACTGGTCTCATAGCATAGTGATCAGAAAAGATACTTGATGTGATTTCAATTTTCTTAACTTTACCAATGCTTGATTTGTGACCCCAAGATGTGATCTCTCCTGGAGAATGTTCCATGTGCACTTGAGAAGACAGTGTATTCTGTTGTTTTTTAATGGAATGTCCTATAAATATCAATTAAGTCCATCTTGTTTAGTGTATCATTTAAAGCTTGTGTTTCCTTATTTATTTTCAGTTTGGTTGATCTGTCCATTGGTGAAAGTGAGGTTTAAAGTCCCCTACTATGATTGTGTTACTGTCGATTTCCCTTTTTATGGATGTTAGCATTTGCTTTATGTAGTGAGGTGCTCCTGTACATAAATACATAAATATTTATGTGTATATTTATATACATAAATATTTACAGTTGTTATATCTTCTTCTTGGGTCGATCCCTTGATCATTATGTAGTGTCCTTCTTTGTCTCTTGTAATAGTCTTTATTTTAAAATCTATTTTGTCTGATATGAGAATCGCTACTCCAGCTTTCTTTTGATTTCCATTTGCATGGAATATCTTTTTCAATCCCCTCCCTTTCAGTCTGTATGTTTCCCTAGGTCTAAAGTTGGTCTCTTGTCGACAGTATATATATGGGTCTTGTTTTTGTATTCATTCAGCCAGTTTGTGTTTTTGGTTGGAGCATTTAATCCATTCACATTTAAGGTGCTTATTGATATGTATGTTCTATTAACATTTTCTTAGTTGTTTTGTGTTTGTTTTTGTAAGTCTTTTCCTTCTCTTGTGTTTCCTGCCTAGAGAAGTTCCTTTAGCAATTTTTGTAAAGCTGGTTTGGTGGTGCTGAATTCTCTTAAATTTTGCTTGTCTATTTTCTTCTTCTAGGATGTGAATAATTCAAATGTTTGTGCACTTCATGTTGTCCCAGAGGTCTCTGAGACTGCCCTCCATTGTTTTCATTCTTTTTTCTGCTCCACCAGTTATTTTCACCATTCTATCTTCCTGCTGAGTTATCCATTCTTCTGCCTCAGTTATTCTGCTATTGATTTCTTCTAGAGTAAGTTTAATTTCAGTTATTGTGTTGTTTGTTACTGTTTGCTCTTTAGTTCTTCTAGGTGCTTGTTAAATGTTTCTTGTATTTTCTCCATTTTTTTTTTTTTTTTTTTGTGGTACGCGGGCCTCTCACTGCTGTGGCCTCTCCCGTTGCGGAGCACAGGCTCCGGACGCGCGGGCCCAGCAGCCTTGGCTCACGGGCCCAGCCGCTCCGCGGCACGTGGGATCCTCCCGGACCGGGGCACGAACCCATGTCTCCTGCATCGGCAGGCGGACTCTCAACCACTGCGCCACCAGGGAAGCCCGTATTTTCTCCATTTTATTTCTGATATTTTGAATCATCTTTACTGTCATTACTCTGAATTCTTTTTCAGGTAGTTTGCCCATTTCCTCTTCATTTATTTTGTCTTGTGGGTTTTTATCTTACTCCTTTGCCTGCAAGATATTTCTCTGTCTTCTCATTTTGTCTAATTTAGAGTATTTGAGGTCTCCTTTCCCTAGTCTGCAAGGTCGTAGTTACTCTTGTTTCTGTTCTCTGCCCCCCGGTTGTGACGTTGGTCCAGTTTGTTGTGTAGGCTTCCTGATGGGAGGGGCTGGTGCCTGCGTTCTGGTGTGTGAAGCTGAGGCTTTTCACTCTGATGAGCAGGGCCGTGTCAGGTGATGTGTTTTGAGGCGTCTGTGAGCTTAGTATGACTTTAGGTAGTCTGTGTGCTGATGCGTGGGTTTGTGGTTCCTGTCTTGCTTGTTTTTTGGTGTGATGTGTCCAGCGCTGTGACCTGCTGGCAGTTGGGTGGAGCCAGGTCTTGGATTCAGATACAGGCCTCTGTGAGAACTCTTGGCAATTAATCTTCCCTGGGGCCAGGAATTCTCTTGTGTTCCAGCGTCCTAGACTTGGTGCTCCCACTCCAGAGCCTCAGGCCTCACTTCCCCGAGGAACAGGCAAGTCACTCGACCCAGAAATAAAGGGGATTAAAAAAAGAAGAAGAAGAAGAAAGAGTATCAAAACACCAGACAAACGATAAAAGTAAAATCAAACAAACAAAAACAGAAACAAGGACACACACACACACACACACACACACACACACACACACACACACACAAGAAACAAAAACAGAACCAAATAAAATAAAACGCAAAAGAACCACCAGACAAACAAAAGAACCCAAGAACGAAATCAAACAATTATAAAGAAAACTGACAAAAGCAAAAAACAAAACCAAAGCAGATTGTCAACTGAAGAATGAAGCAAAGAAACAAAACAAACTTACAAAAATGATATAAAAACAGAAAGAAGAAAAAGAGAAAGGGGAAAGAAGTCAGAACAACAGAAAAGCAGCGTAAGAATATAAATATAAAAAAATAAAATAGAAAATATATTAAAGGAGGAGATAAGTTCAAGATGTTTGAGTAGAAGGACATGCACTCACTTCCTCTTGCGAGAGCACCAGAATCACAACTAACTGCTGAACAGTCATCGACAGGAAGACACTGGAACTCAACAAAAAAGATACCCCACATCCAAAGACAAAGGAGAAGCCACAATGAGATGGTAGGAGGGGCGCAATCACAATAAAATCAAATCCCATGATGCTGGGTTCTGGAGAACACTTATACCACAGAAGTCTACCCACTGGAGTGAAGGTTCTGAGCCACATGTCAGGCTTCCTAACCTGGGGACCCAGCAATGGGAGGAGGAATTCCTAGAGAATCAGACTTTGAAGACTAGCAGGATTTGACTGAAGAACGTCAGCAGGACTGGGGGAAAGAGAGACTCTACTCTTGGAGGGCACACACAAAATAGTGTGTGCATTGGGACCCAGGGCAAGGAGCAGTGACCCCATAGGAGATTGAACCAGACGCACCTGCTAGTGTTGGAGGGTCTCCTGCAGAGGCAGGGATGGCTGTGGCTCACCGTGAGGGCAAGGACACTGGCAGCAGAAGTTCTGGGAAGTACTCCTTGCGGTGAGCCCTACCAGATTCCATCATTAGCCCCACAAAGAGCCAGGTAGGCTCCAGTGTTGGGTCACCTCAGGCCAAACAACCAACAGAGAGGGAACGCAGCCCCACCCATCAGCAGTCAAGCAGATTAAAGTTTTACTGAGCTCTGCCCACCAGAGGAACAACCAGCTCTACCCACCACCAGTCCCTCCCATCAGGAAACTTGCACAAGTCTCTTATATAGCCTCATCCACCAGAGGGCAGACAGCAGAAGCAAGAAGACTACAATCCTGCAGCCTGTGGAACAAAAACCACATTCACAGAAAAATAGACAAGATGAAAAGGCTATGTACCAGATGAAGGAACAAGATAAAACCCCAGAAAAACAACTAAATGAAGTGGAGATAGGCAACCTTCCAGAAAAAGAATTCAGAATAATGATAGTGAAGATGATCCAGGACCTCGGAAAAAGAATGGAGGCGAAGATCGAGAAGATGCAAGAAATGTTTAACAAAGACCTAGAAGAATTAAAGAACAAACAAACAGAGATGAACAATACAATAACTGAAAAGAAAACTACAGTAGAAGGAATCAATAGCAGAATAATTGAGACAGAAGATCGGAAAAGTGACCTGGAAGACAGAATGATGGAATTCACTGTCATGGAACAGAATGAAGAAAAAAGAATAAAAAGAAATGAAGACAGTCTAAGAGACCTCTGGGACAACATTAAACACAACAACATCTGCATTATAGGGGTCCCAGAAGGAGAAGAGAGAGAGAAAGGACCCAAGAAAATATTTGAAGAGGTTATAGTCGAAAACTTCCCTAACATAGGAAAGGAAATAGCCCCCCAAGTCCAGGAAGTCCCAGGCAGGATAAATGCAAGGAGAAGCAGACACACAGTAATGAAATTGACAAATGTTAAAGACAAAGAAAAATTATTGAAAGCAGCAAGAGGAAAATGACAAATAACATACAAGGGAACTCCCATAAGGTTAACAGCTGATTTCTCAGCAGAAACTCCACACGCCAGAGGGAATGGCATGACATATTTAAAGTGATGAAAGGGAAGAATCTACAACCAAGAGTACTCTACCCAGCAGGGATCTCATTCAAATTCGACAGAGAAATCAAAAGCTTTACAGACAAGCAAAGGCAAAAAGAATTCAGCACCACCAAACCAGCTTTACAACAAATGCTACAGGAACTTCTCTAAGGGAGAAACACAAGAGAAGAAAACGACCAACAAAAACAAACCCAAAACAAATAAGAAAATGGTAACAGTGACATACATATCGATAATTACCTTAAACATGAATGGATTAAATGCTTCAATCAGAAGATACAGGGTCGCTGATTGGAAACAAAAACAAGACCCATGATTATGCTGTCGACAAGAGACCCACTTCAGACCTAGGGACACATAGAGACTGAAAGTGAGGGGATGGAAAAAGGTATTCCATGCAATTGGAAATCAAAAGAAAGCTGGAGTAGCAATACTCATATAAGATAAAATAGACTTTAAAATAAAGAATGTTACAAGAGACAAGGAAGGATAATACATAATGATCAAGGGATCAATCCAAGAAGAAGATATAACAATTATAAATGTATATGCACCCAACATAGGACCACCTCAATACATAAGGCAACTGTTAACAGGTATAAAAGAGGAAATCAACAGTACAACAATAATAGTGGGGGACTTTTAACACCTCACTTACATCAATGGACAGATCATCCAAACAGAAAATTAATAAACACAAGCTTTAAATGACACAATAGACCAGATAGATATAATTGATATTTATAGGACATTTCATCCCAAAACAGCAGATTACACTTTTTTCTCACGTGCACACAGAACATTCTCCAGGATAGATCACATCTTGGGTCACAAATCAAACCTCAGTAAATTTAAGAAAATTGAAATCATATCAAGCACCTTTTCTGAGCACAATGCTATGAGGTTAGAAATAAATTACAGGGAAAAAAATGTAAAAAACACAAACAGATCGAGGCTAAACAATACGGTACTAAATAACCCAGTGATCACTGAAGAAATCAAAGAGGAAATCAAGTATACTTAGAGACAAATGACAACGAAAGCATGATGATCCCACACCTATGGGATGCAGCAAAAGCAATTCTCAGAGGGAAGTTTATAGCAATACAAGCCTACCTCAAGAAACAAGAAAAATCTCAAATAAATAGTCTAGCCTTACACCTAAAGGAACTAGAGAAAGAAGAACATACAAAACCCAAAGTTAGTAGAAGGAAAGAAATCATAAATATCAGAGCAGAAATAAATAGAAACAAAGAAAACAATAGCAAAGATCAATAAAACTAAATGCTTCACTGAAAAAGTAAACAAAATTGATAAACCATTAGCCAGACTGATCAAGAAAAAGAGGGAGAGGACTCAAATCAATAAATTCAGAAATGAAAAAGGAGAAGTTACAACAGACACTGCAGAAACACAAAGCATCCTAAGAGACTATTAGAAGCAACTCTATGCCAATAAAATGGACAACCTGGAAGAAATGGACAAATTCTTAGAAAGCTATAACCTTCCAAGACTGAACCAGGAAGAAATAGAAAATATGAACAGACCAATCACAAGTAATGAAATTGAAACTGTGATTAAAAATCTTCCAAAAAACAAAAGTCCAGGACCAGATGGTTTCACAGGCAAATTTTATCAAACATTTAGAGAAGAGCTAACACCTATCCTTCTCAAAATTTTCCAAAATATATCAGAGGAACACTTCCAAACTCATTCTGTGAGGCCATGAACACTCTGCTAGCAAAACGAGACAAAGATAGTACAAAAAATGAAAATTGCAGACCAATATCACTGATGAATATAGATGCAAAATCCTCAACAAAATACTAGCAAACAGAATCCAACAACACATTAAAAGTACCATACACCATGATCAAGTGGGGTTTATCCCAGGGCTGCAAGAATTCTTCAGTATAAACAAATCAATGAATGTGATATACCGTATTACCAAATTGAATAATAAAAACCATACAATCATCTCAATAGATGCAGAAAAAGCTTTTGACAAAATTTGACACCCAGTTATGATAAAAACTCTCCAGAAAGTGGGCATAAAGCGAACCTACCTCAACATAATAAAGGCCATATACGACACCTCACAGGAAACATCATTCTCAATGGTGAAAAACTGGAAGCATTTCCTCTAAGATCAGGAACAAGACAAGGATGTCCACTCTCACCACTATTATTCAACATAGTTTTGGAAGTCCTAGCCATGGCAATCAGAGAAGAAAAATAAAAGGAATACAAATTGGAAAAGAAGAAGTAAAACTGTCACTGTTTGCAGATGGCATGATACCATACATAGAGAATCCTAAAGATGCCACCAGAAAACTACTAGAGCTAATCAATGAATTTGGTAAATTTGCAGGCTAAAAAGTTAATGCACAGAAATCTCTTGGATTTGTATACACTAATGATGAAAAATCTGAAAGAGAAATTAAGGAAACACTCCCATTTACCATTGCAACAAAAAGAATAAAATACCTGGGAATAAACCTACCTAGTGAGACAAAAGACCTGTGGTCAGAGAACGATAAGACACTGATCAAAGAAATTAAATATGATACCAACAGATGGAGAGATATACCATGTTCTTGGTTTGGAAGAATCAATATTGTGAAAATGACTGTACTACCCAGTGCAGTCTACAGATTCAATGCAATCCCTATCAAATTACAAGTTGCATTTTTTACAGAACTATAACAAAAAATGTTAAAATTTGCATGGAGACACAAAAGACCCCGAAGAGCCAAAGTAGTCTTGAGGGAAAAAAACAGAGCTGGAGGGCTTCCCTGGTGGCGCAGTGGTTGAGAGTCCACCTGCCGATGCAGGGGACACGGGTTCGTGCCCCGGTCCGGGAAGATCCCACATGTCGCGGAGCGGCTGGACCCGTGAGCCATGGCCACTAAGCCTGCGCATCCGGAGCCTGTGCTCCGCAACAGGAGAGGCCACAACAGTGAGAGGCCCGCGTACCACAAAAAAAAAGAAAAAAAAAAAAAAAAGAAAGAAAAACGGAGCTGGAGGAAATCAGACTCCCTGACTTCATAGTATACTACAAAGCTACAGTAAGCAGGACAATATGGTACTGGCACAAAAACAGAAATATTGATCAATGGAACAGGATAGAATACCCAGAGATAAACCCACACACCTATGGTCAACTAATCTATGACAAAGGAGGCAGGGGCATACAATGGAGAAAAGATAGCCCCTTGAGTAAGTGGTGCTGGGAAAACTGGACAGCTACATATAAAAGAATGAAATTAAAACACTTCCTGACACCATCCGCAAAAATAATCTTAAAATGGACTAAAGACTTAAATGTAAGGCCAGACACTATAAAACTCTTTGATAAAAACATAGGCAGAACACTTTATGTCATAAATCATAGCAAGATCCTTTTTGACCCACCTCCTAGATTAATGGAAATAAATTCAAAAGTAAACAAATGGGACCTAATGAGACTTAAAAGCTTTTGCACAGTGAAGGAACCCATAAATAAGACAAAAAGACAACCCTCAGAATGGGAGAAAATGTTTGCAAACGAAGCAACTGACAAAGGATTAATCTCCAAAATATACAAGCAGCTCATGCAGCTCAATATCAAAAAAACAAACAATCCAATCCAAAAATGGGCAGAAGACCTAAATAAACATTTCTCCAAAGAAGACATACAGATGGCCAAGAAGCACATGAAAAGCTGCTCAGCTCACTAATTATTAGAGAAATGCAAATCAAAACTACGAGATATCACCTCTCACCAGTTAGAATGGGCATCATTTGAAAATCTAGACACAGCAAATGCTGGAGAGCTTGTGGAGAAAAGGGAAGCTTCTTGCACTGTTGGTGGGAATGTAAAGTGATACAGCCACTAAGGAGAAAAGTATGGCGGTTCCTTAAAAAACTAAAAATAGAATTACCATATGACGCAGCTATCCCACTACTGGGCATATACCCAGAGAAAACATAATTCAAAAAGAAACATGTACCACAGTGTTCACTGCAGCACTATTTACAATTGCCAGGTCATTGACACAATCTAAATGCCCATCAACAGACTAATGGATAAAGAAGATGTGGTACATATATACAATGGATTATTACTCAGCCATAAAAAGGAATGAAATTGGGTCATTTGTAGAAGCTTGGATGGATCTAGAGCCTGTCATACAGAGTGAAGTAAGTCAGAAAGAGAAAAACAAATATCGTATATTAACGCATATATGTGGAACCTAGAAAAATGGTATAGATGAACCGGTTTGCAGGGCAGAAATAGACACACAGATGTAGAGAACAAACGTATGGACACCAAGGGGGGAAAGTGGTGGACATGGTGGTGGTGTGATAAATTGGGAGGTTGGGATTGACATATATACTCTAATATGTATAAAATGGATAACTAATAAGAACCTGCTGTATAAAATAATGAAAAAAAGAAAATATATTAAAGAAAAAGAAAAGACAGACAAAATCCCAGAGAAATGGTAAAAACAAAATCAAAGAAACAAAAGCAGAAAGACGGAAACACACACACGCAAAAGAAACAGAACCAAATAAAACAAAAGCAAGAGAACAACCAGACAAATAGAAGAACTCAAAAATGATATCAAACCTAACAAAAACACAAGACCTAAAAACAAAACCAAAGCCATGTTCCAACTGAAGAATAAAGCAAGGAAACAGAACAAACCGATAAAAATTATTTTTAAAAAGTAATAAAATTAAATAAAAAGGGAAAAAACGCAGGACAACAGAAAGCAAAGTAGAAATGTAAATATATATATATATATATATATATATATATAAAAGAAAAAAAGGAAGAAAAAATAAGGGAAAAGCTCACAACAGAAAAGCAACATAAAAATAGAAATATATAAGAAAAGATAAAACAATAAAAATTATATTATAAAACATGAAGATCCCAAAAGACTAAATAAAAAAAAAATACTAAAACAACAACAAGCAAACAAAAAAGAAAGAAAAAAAAAAAGAAAAAAAAAGCTAGAACCGACAACAGAATGAATCAAAACTTAATAAAAGTAATAGTAATAACTATGTTTCCCTGGGGTCTCAACTGTAAGTGTTCTTGCACACGCTGTGAGCCACAGCTCATTTCTGCCTCCCTAAGAGGCTCTCCTCTGCCTCCTGGCTGGTCTCTGGACCTGCTATGGTACCTGTGGGGTACCTGTGATCTGGCCCAATTCCTGCATGTACTTGCCCACAAAATCCACAGCTTCCAAAGCTAGCCCATTTTCATTTGTGGGAACACTCATTGTCTATTCAGATATTCCATAGATGCAGGGTCTACCTAGCTGATCACGGGGATTTAATCTGCACCTTGTACAGCTGATGGAAAGATTTTCAATCTTCTTCCTTAGTTGCCCCATCCGGAGGTTCATCTTTGGTTTTATCCCCACCTCTGCATGTGGTCCACCCACAGGAGTCTGGTCCTGAGGCTGCCTTGGAGCTCTTGGGTCTGCCCCAGCGAGGACAGGATGCAGAGGTGCTATGACTGCTTGGATTGTGGGAACCCTGGTGGCACCAAATGTGCAGGGAAGCTGGCGGCCATGGGTGCAAGAGATATGGCTCTAGCGAGGGCCTTCTCTGGCACCTGGTGTAAGGCTCATGAAGGCCAGCTCTGGCTGGGCTTTTTCTGCTGCCTGGCATCAGGCGTGTGAGGGCCAGCCCAGAGAGGGCTTTTTTTATTGCTCCGCAGCCAGCGCATGAGAGCCAGCCCCGAGAGGCCTCTTTTATTGTCCACTGGCAGGCGCCAGCATGTGGGGAGAAAAAGGCTACAATAGTGGCTCCTCCCCCTGCGTGTGACTCAGCAGTAGTGCCCTGCTAACGTGGCAGTCCAGTCTTCCTCTGTAGGCATTCCCTGCTGCACATTTCCTCCCTCCCGTCCTCTCAGTCTGTCTCCCCACAGCCAACAGCAGTTCTCGCTCTGGGCCTGTTCTCCAGTCCCTACGCTCCAACTCACAGCCCCCTTTCACATGTGTCAACACACGTCCCCGTCTGGGGCACATAGGACCGTGGTACGGACCATCTGTGTATTTCTCACTCTGTCCCATCTGCCACAGATCAGCCGCTACACCCTCCTCTGACAGACTCAAATGCTTCCCTTCTGTATCAATCGATTTCCCCTTTGGAGAGGGGGTTTCCCTGAATTTGGGAATCTCTCCTCTGCTTCAGCTCCCCTGCCCCAGGGTGCAGGTCCAGTCCTACTTCCTCTCCTCCTCCTCCCTTCTTTTTTTCATCCTACCCAGCTTTGCAGGGATCTTTATAGTCCTTTCCGGTGTCCCAGGTCTTCTGCTAGTGTTCAGCCGGTGTTCAGTGAGAATTGTTGCATCTATAGAGGTATTCCTGATGCACCCATGGAGAGAGATGAACTCCACAGCCTCCTACTCCTCTGCCATCTTAATTCCCTCATGCTTTAATATTTTTGATGAATACTTATTAAGCCTTTTCTATAACTGTCAGGCAATGGTAACTGTGCTCATGGGGATTTCAATCTATTGGAAATAGTCTTTTAGCTCTGCTTAAAGAAAGCTTCTTGTGTATTATGCCCTGACTTATTGATGATTTCAAATCTGTATGAGAGATAATAACAGCTGCTATTTGTTGAACACTGTTTTAAACACTTTGCAAGATGAAAGAATTAAGTTACTTAATTTTCACAATGACTTTATGAGGTAGATACAACTGTTTTCATTTTATATTTGAGGAAACAGAGGCACAGGAAGCTTGTGCAGGGTCAAATGGCTAGTAAATGAGTGAGTAGAACTTTGGCCCTAAGTAGAGCTGCAGAAGTCATATTCTCAGTCAGTAAAGGGGGACTGGATACTTATGGCATGATTTTGATTTATGATTAGCTACTGGTAGAAGTATTAATATTAATTGAAAATATAGATTATCTTAATATTTATAATATTCTTCCCCAGAATACACTGGGAATGGTTATATTAATATCCAAGAGCTTATAAAGGAGATTTTATAATTTTAGAAGACACATAGCTATGATTCATGGTCAAGGACAGTAAGGTGAATCTAGCTTCAGAAACATTAGTGATGTTGCCAAAGAAATGATAATGATGCAAGCTGAAAGGAGGGAGGCACTTGGAAAAAAATGTAACAGAGGTCTAAAGAGATTAGATTTTAAAAGACATATTAGGAAGACTTATAATAATGAATGGAAAATTTTAGTTAAGGAAAGGGAAAAAGCATAAATTATATGTAGTTACAATGCTTGAAGGGAATAATGATCTAAGAGGATATGAAGTTACTAGGTGAAGACTTTGCCATGCTAAATGAGTTTGCGTCTCTAGGTCCACACAAATTATAATTCAAGAAATTGAAATAATTGGCAGACTTATTGGAATATTTGCTAATATATTGAGTAGGATATTGTGCTAAGTATTTCAATTTATTTCATTCAATTTTCATGACTACTTTTTGAGGATATGTGTTATTAATATTGCCATTTACAGATAGTGAAGCTTGAGAAGTTAAATATCTGGTCTCAGTTGAGACATCATAAGTGACAGAACCACAATTCAAACACACATAAATTCCAACCTCAAGCCCATGCTCTTGGCCCTACGTTGCCTCTAAAACACGAGTCCCAATGTCTAAAATTAAAGAAAAACGGTAATGGGTTTCAGAGCTTGAATTCAATACCCAACAAAATTCTAAACCCTTGTTAATCAATCGCTTATTAAGAAGTTAAGAAATAGTCACTAAGAATAAATTCAAATGCTTTAAAATGGATTGGTAAGCTGGTATAATAGATAAGGAGGATGCTACAGATATACTCTTTATGGAGTTTAGAAAGTCATTTGATGTCATTTATGGAAAAAGAGTGCTAAAGGAAAATGTGATTAAACTGTATCTGAAGTAAATTGATTAGTAGATTGGTAGGAGTTGAAGCAAAGTGGGCAGTAATGGGTCTGGGATGAGAGCAATAGTGAAAAATCACAGATCAATTTGTGCGCCTCTGCTAGTCAACATTTTTACTTATTTTCGAGTCAAATATATCTGTAAGGATATTATCAGCAAGGTTTTCTTATTTATGTGTGTCAAACACTGGGGGAAGCTAGTTAATCCCTACGTTTACTTCACATAGTTAGTATTCTAAAGGGACAGTGAGTTGACCTAAAACAAAGAGATTTGAAAGGAAAGAATATAAAATCCAAATTTAGGTTTAAAAAGGTAACTACTTAAATATCAGAGAAGGGATATCAGACTTATCAAGGGTTGATATGTAAATAACATACCTAGAATTATTATTGATTCCAAGCACAATACAGATTAATACTGTGATTTGTCTCCCAAAAGTGAGTGATTTATGGCTTTACCCAAAATGTGTTGTTTGAAAAAAAAGAGTTAATATTTCTGATGTACTCTGTACTTATTAAAAACTACCCAGGATCCCCAGGATCCTGTGATTGTCCTTGACTCCACATTTGTGAGGATCATAGATATCTGCAGTCTAGTCTGGAAATCAAGTGCTGCAAAACTGTTTTAAAACTTGGGAGTAGTTTGCCTGAAGAAGCAAATAGAACATGATATCTACCTTTTAAGTATTTGAAGGGTTACCAGGGAGAAAGGAGATAGTTTGTTTTATTATAATTTCCTGCACAATTCCAGAATTCAAAATACCATGGAGTGAAAGTGATAGAGTGCTGGACTGTATCCCAGTTTCAGGAAGACAACATTAACAAGAATGGAATCTTTACTTCCTGTAGTGGTGAGCTTTCCATCACTTGAAATGTTTGTGTGAGAACCTGGCTTTGTACACATCAGCCCTTGTAGCTCTGATCATGCAGCTGAATCTTTCTGAGCTTCAGTGGGAATGATGATGGTACTTTCCTCATGAAGTACTTGTGAGGATTAAAGGAGATACTGTGTGCTAAGGTCTTAATGCAATCCCTGACATAAAGTGCTAAAAAATGATAGTTATTTTTATTACTGGATGACCAGTTTCCAAAGAGAGTACAGTAGACATTTTTATTATATAGAAATGGAACTAGGCAACTAAATAAGTTGCCTTCCAAATGTTATAATCTACAGTTCCATGACTTAAACATTGTGAGGCCATTACACTTCTGTAATTTTCATAAGTACACTTATATCATGATTATTAATACTTTGAGGCAAACATCTTAATCTTTCTGGTCCACACATAAACCCATAGTGTACAAATATACATGTAAAAGTCAACGTGTGGGTAGTAACCTACATAGTTAATATTTACATATAGTTCCCATGTAACTATATATCCCTCAATTTTTACATTGGCATTTTAATTAAACATGATATGTATGAGTGCTTCTATGATCATTCCAACCCAAGTTTCTAAATATCTAAATATTATTGGTGTCTGAGGTTGTCACTTTTCCGGAAACTAATACATAAAATACATAAAAATGCATATAGATATAAAATTATTTATACAATTGGTGAAACATATTAAATTCCTTATATTATATAATCATTAGCATACATTAGGGCATGTAAATGAGCTTAATTGGATTACAAAGCATTTAAATGCAGTAGCTCTCAGTTTTCTCTGTCAAAGGCTTGAAAGGGAAGAGGTAGTAACTTCTAATAATTGGAACTATCTTTTATTCTGAAATGCCCTCAGACACAAGTACACACACTCACATCCTCTAAACCTACTGCCAAACCCTTCCCAGTTTTTGTGAGTGGTAGCTCTTAACAGAGAACAAAACAAATACTCTGTATAATTGAAAATTTAAGTATAAATTAATGTCAGAATCATATTCACATATTCACCTCAGAGTAAATTGACATGAAGGAATGTCTAAATAACAACATCAGATAAAATAGGGTAGAAGTAAGTAAGCTTAAGGAATTTATTTGAAGTATAGATTTATGATGCATTTGAATTAAGAAAATGTTTTAACAATAGCAATTTTTATTGCATGTTTACTGTGTACCAGATATTCTGCTAATGTTATGTATCATTCTATATACTATGTATAATTTAAGGCTCAAATAATCTTATGATTCCCACTTCATGTATGAGAAACTGAGACTCACAGAAGTTAAGTAACTCACCTAAAATAATACAGCTGGTAAGTGAAGGGTGTGGTCTAAAATCTTGACTCAACACCCATACACTTAATGTCTACCTACCACCATTTACTAAGAGCCACAAAGAGCTTGACATCAACAAGGAAAATAATCCTCACTATAAAGTGGCTCTCTCTTATAAATATCAATAAGATACAGGTGATTTGTTGCTAATGTGGTACAATGAGACAAGAGATGTTTGGTCATTCTTCATGACAAGTTAGTTTCCTTTTTTCTTATTGGATAGTGATCTAACCTTTAATATAAACTATCCTTGGGTAATTCACTAAAGCCCACCTATCAGAGTGGTGTTTCATTAGCTTTTGGTATTTTTGTGATTATTCCCAAATTTAGCAGCTTTAGGTCTGTGCATAAGTTTGGTCTTTTAAAAAGAGAGGCATGTATCTGTAGAATGAATGGGTGAACTCAGAACCATGAAGTGAGAGATTACTTATATCTCCGTTTTCAGTTTGTTGTATTGTTGTTAACTAAGGTATAAAATGGTTTTCACTGAATAAAAGCTACTAATATTTAACACATTGCTCCTCCATTTAACAATCTCCACAATAATGTGAAAAGAGTAAAAATAATACTTTGTATTTATGTGGCACACGTCTCCATGGAGCCCAGAGAATTTGGTTGACAGGGTCTAAAAATGGCTTTGTCAGGGAGAACAAAAAACTAATATTATAATTATTTTGCAGGTATTGAAGCTAACACTGAGTCCATATATAGCTACTAATGTGAACATTATGCAGTCAAAATGATATATATGGCTTTCTCCAGCCATCTTCATGATGAATAATGACCATACTAAAGAATCATACACAGGATTCATGTTTTATTTTTTGCTTACGGAGACAAACTGAATGAGAGAACAATATATTGAGGATTCAATATTATACTCAATATTATTGGAGTGTTGTGGTAATATTTTGTATTATTTCACTTTGCCTTGGCCATATTGGAATATTATACAGATATACTTTCTTCTTTAAAATAACTCTGTTGCCAAAAGTCATGTGCGGAAAGAATTGTAATTCACGTATGTTTCTAAGGCAATAAAACAAAGTATTTAATGAAATGTTATAATTTTTTTTGTTTAAAAAAGTTTTTTGTAATGGGAAAAAGCAAGCACTGTAATGTAAGTGTGTTGTGAATTGAGATTTTTAAAAATGCCTGCTGCTTTATTTAAAGTAGGAAGCATTGATCTGAGCAGTGGTGAAATGGTGATCCTAGAACTGTAAATTTCTTCTACGTTCTCTATAAATCAGGCATTTTAGATAATGGGTTAAACCTCGTGTGTGTGTGTGTGTGTGTGTGTGTGTGTGTGTGTGTGCGCGCGCGCGCACGCATGCGTGTGTGCGTAGTTTGTGTTAAATACATTGGAGAGAGAATAGCCCCAGATTTTGTCAGTGGTTCTGAAACCTTAGCACGTACCAGAATCATCCTGAGGACTTTTCAGAAATACAGATTGCTGGGCCATGTCCCTAGCCTTTCTGATACAGTAGATCTGGAGTGGGGCCTAAGAATTTATATTTCCATAAGTTCTTAGGTGATGCTAAATAATGCTTGTCTATGAACAATAGTTTTAGAACTAGTGATACAGGACATTGGGCTTCTGCTTTTACCCTTCATGGAGAAAGAAATAATTATGAACAGGTAGAAATTACATGCCAACATAGCTTGTTTTGGAAGGTACAACTGTGAGATAGATACTGAGAACAAGATGGGAACTAAGATGTCTCTGTTCAAACAGAAAATTGAAAATTCTGCTAAGAATTCATACTAATTCTAAAAGTCATTTGCAGCTTATGCTGTCTGCAGTCCATTTCAATATTTATTCAATTAGTATATAGTGATCACTTATTATTGAACATGGACTTGCATGCAACAGAGAAAAATAAAGGATTCCTGCCTCTCTCGAGCTGAATTTTCACTCGATGTTACTTTGCTTTAATGTATTTACTATGTCTTTATTTTTATTGCAGAGTTTTTTGGACCCTGTATCTAATTTCACATATATTCTTCTCTCCTTCTTGTAATCTTAGCATGCCATGGGAAGGTATTAATGTTTTCCCATTTGTGTTGCTTCTGTATCAGAGTCTGAAGAGGGTGACAGAGGTGGTTCTGACTACTGATAGAACTAAGGCCGGGACACTGATAGTTATAGGTCCTTGGACTGGAAGCCATTTCTTTTTTTTTTTTTTTTTGCGGTACGCGGGCCTCTCACTGTTGTGGCCTCTCCCGTTGCGGAGCACAGGCTCCGACGCGCAGGCTCAGCGGCCATGGCTCACGGGCCCAGCCGCCCCGCCGCATGTGGGATCTTCCCGGACTGGGGCACGAACCCGTGTCCCGTACATCGGTAGGCGGACTCTCAACCACGGCGCCACCAGGGAAGCCCTGGAAGCCATTTCTTAACATGACAGGAAAGAAAACTGTGGCACAGCTATTTCAGTGAAATTGAATTGTGGAAAACTGAAAGTATGTGAAACCTATGAAAAAGAATTTTCTACCTTATAGTTTTAATTTGCATTTAGTTGATGATTAATAACATAAAAGCTATATCTTACTCTTCATGTTGGAAAATATTTTCTTAAAATAATAATAACTGGTGATGGTAAATACATATCAAAATAGCAACTTTTGTACACTGATGAGAAGAATGCTGTTGGAGGACAATTTGACAATTTGCAATTAAGAGCATTGAAAACATGTTCATTTTTTTTTTTTTTTTTTTGCGGTACGCGGGCCTCTCACTGTTGTGGCCTCTCCCGTTGCGGAGCACAGGCTCCGGACATGCAGGCTCAGCGGCCATGGCTCACGGGCCCGGCCGCTCTGCGGCATGTGGGATCCTCCCGGACCGGGGCACGAACCCGTGTCCCCTGCATCAGCAGGCGGACTCTCAACCACTGCGCCACCAGGGAAGTCCTCTTCATACTTTTTGAACCATGATTCTCTACGATCAGTTTATAGAAATTTAAATAGAGTTGTGCATATTAATTATACATTTATTTTGATCATAGTATTGGCTTAAATATCAAAATATTGGAAATGCAGTTTAAATATCTCAGAACAGAATTAGTTATATAAATAAAGGTATATTCCTAAAATCTCACACCATTTAGTCATTTAAATTATAATTTTTAGATATTTAATAATATAAGTAAATATTTTGGATACAAGCTTAAAAACAAAATTCAAAACATTTTTTCAGTTTCCTAATAGGCATAGGAAAATGATTGGAAGGAAATATATCACATATTAACAGTGGATCTTTCTGAATTATAAATTATTTCTTTCTCTTTGTACTGTATTTTATCAATATAAATTCTGTGTGAAAGAGTATGTTGTTTTTATTATATGATGGGTGTGTGTGTGTGTGTGTGTGCACGTGTGTGCACATGTGCACACAAATACATGCATGGGAAATACAATCCTGTGGAATTATCTTCTTAGGCACCATAGGTGGATGCTCCAGGATTTGGAAGTCCGTAGTACACCTGACAGTCATGGTTTGCCTTTGTATTATTATGTAACCATAATCCTGCCATTTTTCTGCATGGTCATATATATAATTGCCAGGATTCCTAGATAGGTCATAACTTGTTCTTTAAGTGTCAGTGTTTTCCTTTGTCAGATGAAAAGAAAAGAGAATAAATGGGTGGAATCTATGTGTCCTGGGAGTCCTATAAATTCTGAACAATTTCACTGTTTTTCCTCATAAGCACAGCATCTGTCTGTCTCTATTAAGCATTTCTTACAAAGATACTTATGGGAAAATATATCTAAGAAAAATATTTCTAAGAGTGTGCTACCCACAGTCATATCCCTTACTGAATATAATACAAATAGAAACCACTGTTAAGATATTTTCCTCGTGGCTGGGAACTGTCTAAATGTTAATTCTTGCCAGTATCTTTTGTGGTAGGTACTTTTATTTTTTCCAGTGTACAGACAGGAATCCTGAGGCCTGCGGCTGGTCAATAATTTGCCCCAGGTCATGCAGCTAGGAAAAAGAAAGGCCAAGATTCAAATCCAGCCAGTGTGGTTCCAGAGTCTGCAATGTTTCTTAGTATCATGACAAAAGATCTTCCTTTCATAGTTTTATTCTATCCACTTTAAACTTCTGACAGTGTTGAAAGAAAAGACCTTCAACTCATGATTGTGGTTTTAGAGTGAAAACGTTCTTTTCACTCCTGTCAGAAGTTTGGTGCCTGAGTGTAAATTCAGTGGGATCCTTAAATTGTTAAGATACTGCTACTCATCATCACGATGCCTGTAAGGACTTAGAGCTTGAGGGAACTGCCATTCTGGTTTTAAACAGCTGTCACAGAAGCCAGATTGCCAGCTGCTCCATTCATTATTAGTTCTTTTAAGATATCAGGGGAGTTTTACTTTTAAAAGTGGCCCTGTAGTTTTTAGTAATTAAAGAAAAACAGGATGCATGACATCTGAAAATGTATCACTGGCATTGAACTCAGTTTTCTTTGGATAACCAATAAGTTAGTAGACGTTTTCCAAGGCATATTAACATTGCAGCATAATTTATGCTTATGGGAGTACACCCTTCATAGGTTTCTTAAAAATACTTTTCTTCCATTATAAGGTAGCACATAGCAATTAATGAAGTTTAAAAGCTTCAAAATATAGGCTAATTTACTTCTTTTTTTTTCCTACATAGTTTCAACCATAGGGCATATAGCCTAGAATAAAACCCATTAGTATAATAGTGTAACTTGAACTAAGTTAAAATCCTTTTGTGGTAGTCTGTGTTTTCCAGTTTTTCTTAAGACGCAAGATTTGTGACTATAACAATAATAATGATTATTTGAAAATCCTTAGGGCTCACCATGTAAGCTTCATCTGAAAAAATCTAGAAGCAATGCTTAATTAATTTAAGATCCATACTTCTTAGTTCCTTTTGGTCTATATACTTCGTTCACCTTCTCTGAAGAAAGAGCACAGTTTGATTTCATGGTGCCTAGTAAAAGTTCTGTGCAATGAGAATTCCATCACTTTAAAAACTGATTTCCAAATGTGCACACGTATATGTGTGTGTGTGTGTTTGTACTTTCTGTGTGCTTGAATATTTGGAGTAATATTTCTTATTCAGGGAATATTTGGGATGATTTCACAATTGAAGGGAATAACAGTTTGGGGAGATATTCCAATGCTCAATGTGAGTTGAAGTGAGAAACTCCCCTATTCCCCAGCATTCAGTGTTGATTAATTATTATGCTGTGGAGTTTTAAAAATAATGATAATAGTGGTATCGGTGGTGGTACTAGACAGCTAGCTTTTTGTCTAAAACACAGACTTTATCACCTTTAGAAAAAGCATGCTTTCCTAAGAATGATGCCTTTCTTGAGAACGCATATTTGGAGATTCCCCATTTTATATATACACATACCTACACACACTACACACACATACATAAACAAATTTAAAAAAAGAGAAATTCCTGTTTCAAAATTGACTTTGTCTATGAGGTTTTCATTACCTTCTTCAGGCAGAATTAATAACATTTCGCTTGTTTCTCACAATGGTGAATTCTGCTGCTGTAGCATTTTTCACATTGTATTAAAATGCGTCTCTGTGCATCTGTTTCCCACACTAGAATATGGAATACTTGAAGGCAGCAGCCCACTCTTATTCATCTCTATCCCATGTGCTTAGCACAGTGACTGACACATCTGTTGGGTTCATAATAACCTGTTGTTAATTATGATTTTGGAAATACAAAAGTAGGGCTGGTTTCTTGGGCTGTCAACCATGAAAGCTTGTTTCTCAATAGTTTCTATAGAAATTTCAGAGACTTTCAAGAAGGGCTTTCTAGGCAGGAGCCTGAGCAAAGGGAGGCTCAGTTTTTACAGAATGTAAAACAATGGGGAGGGATATTGGAAACAGAGCCCATTATGGTTCCCCACACAATCCTGGTGTCTTGCTCTGTGGACTGGCATGGTTCCCTCTGATTTGGTCCAAACCTCAGGGCACTGATGAACCTCTGTGGACCGGGCTGTCCCGTGAGTCTCCCCACAACAGCTCTAATCGAGTTACACTTTTAGGTCTTGTATTAACTATCGCTACAAAACACATTCTGTAAAAACTGTTACCACACATTTTATGTTTAGGGAATGGTATGGCAGTAGGGGTCGAGGTTTAGGGGTTGACAGATAGTGACGTGCTTTTAGGTCTTTGTGGAAACATCTCTGGTCAGGAGTAATGGATAGATAGGATTCTACTGGAGGTTATTGGAGGTAGAGAGACTCCAGATGCTGAAGTTGCTGAAGATCAACATAATGTATCTTTGTTTTGTAATCAGGAAGGGAAATTAAAAACAATAATCAGGCTTCCCTGGTGGCACAGTGGTTGAGAGTCCGCCTGCCGATGCAGGGGACGCGGGTTCGTGCCCTGGTCCGGAAAGATCCCACATGCCGCGGAGCGGCTGGGCCCGTGAGCCATGGCCTCTGAGCCTGTGCATCCGGAGCCTGTGCTCCACAACGGGAGAGGCCACGACGGTGAGAGGCCCGCGTACCGCAAAAAAATTAAAAAAAAAAAAAAAAATAAAAACAATAATCGATTTAATTCTTTGACTCTCAGCTTAGAGACCAAGCTATCGCTTAGATACAAGGGAATATTAAGGAGTTACGATAGAACAATGTGTGAAGAGCTGAAAAATGCAAATTATCCTGTTTTATAAGAGCTATATAAAATGGAAGCTTTTTTGTTTGTTTCCGTGTGTACTGAAAAGGTGTTTTGTTACACCCTGAAGGGCTAGTCGAACTGTAACTTGAAAATAATAAGATTTTAAATGACTTTAAAAATGAAGATCATTGCTTTTGAAACCTGACTTCCTGAAAACTATTAAATATATATATACATGTAGTATATATATATACATATAAAACAGTTAATGTAAGACCTAAATTTTACTGAATGCTTAATACATGCCAGGTACAGATATTAAGATATTTACATGTATTATTTCATTTAACACTATGAAGTAGCTACTCTTATCCCAGTTTTATACATTAAAAAAATAGTGCTTTGCTTTAAAAGGATTTGCCCCAAATAACATACCTGAGGAAATAGTGGAGCCAAATTTTAATCCCATGATATCTGACTTCAGACACTTCGTCTCTGGCTTCACAGGAACATCCATAGGAGGACAGATACCCTGTTCCTGTGTTTAAAACACATCACATTGTGGTGTTAAGCAGAGTTCTCTTTCCTGAAGAAGACTTAGGTTGGCCCCAGGTAACCTCTAGCTCAGTAGGGATTATCATGTATGCTACATTAGAAAACAGGGCTCCCATAAACCTTGAAGCTATTGTGATCGTTCATCACTTCTCACCTGAAACTGTATCAATGGGCTTCTGAGTTCCCTTGATTCCATCTTATTCACTTATAGCCAAAGTGAGTTTTCTAAAGTGAAAGTTTAATTAGTTCCTGCTTAAATCATTCAGTGGCTCCCCACTTTTTCCAAACATTTTGAACTTTTTACTGTGGCTTTTAAACTTCTTTCTGGACTCTACTTACCACTCTTGTCTCTTTTCTTTTCACTCTCACTTCATGGCTAGCCACTGCAGCTCCACATTTTTTCCTACTGGGTCTTGGCACCTCCTGCCTCCACTAACTAGAATACTTTCCTCCCTGCCTCCCACACCAAGCTGCTCACACTTCTAGGCACATTCTGAGGACAATTGCCCCTAAAGTCCCAAATTTGGGTTAAATATTTCTCCTGGATATTCAAGCAACATTCTCTACCTCGTTTTCACAAAACATGCTGTGTGATTACTTATTTTTACCTTCCACTTGACTATAAGCTCACTGCTGGAGAGAAGATGTGATTATTTTCTTCATCCTTGGATCCCCAATACTTAGTGCATAGTAGGAGTTCAGATTTTTTGTTGTGTATATGAATGAAGGCAGATGCCATTTAAAATACTAATTGGTAACACATAAAGTACGATTTTAAGTGTTCAAAACTATAACTTCATTTAACCCACACAAAACTCCCATGAGGTAGATACTATTGTTTTGCCCCCATGAAATGAGATACTTGCTACACAGGGAGTTTAAGTAAATAGCCAGAGGTTGCACAGCTAATAAGCATCAATACCAGTATTTGAACCCAGACTGTCAGGCTTCAGAGTATGGACTTGCCACTATTGCTACACTGCCTCTCTGAAGATTTAAGGTCAATGGCTTAGTATTTCTAGGTGACAGTTGATACCTCAGGCCTTTCATAAGAAGGAGAACATGAAAACTGTTCATTGGTCCCATCTCTGCCACTAACAATTATGTTATTCTTATGATCTCACTTATGCCATAGTTGATCTGCAAAATGAGAAAACTGTGGATTGAATGATCCCAAAGGTCTTTGTTCTCTAAATAACAATGATTTGAACCAATCACTTATTTGTGCTACTCTGAGGAAGATCAAGTATTGAAAATAAATTACCAAAGGACTGTGAGCTAAAATAGATATTCTAGGTCCCATCTATAGACCTCTTGGCCCTCTTATCTCCACCGTTTGGGAGATTTATAATCTCATCCTATTACTGTCTGATCAAGGAGCTGGACTTGAATAGGGCTGTTAGGTGGATAGACTAAATAACTATCTTAAAACCTCCTAAGAAGTGGATTTCCACTGATACAGTTAATTTGACATATGACTGCAGATAATAATAATTTAAATGAGAAATGTAAGTAATTGCCTACTCCACTGGCTAGCACACAGTAGGCATTCAGTAAATATTCTCTGTGGATTTTATTTTTCCTGTGATTTCACTCTTATGGATTTTACTTTTCCTGTGAATTTTCAGTTATATCAACTTTTTCTTTTCTCTAGCAATATTCATCAAAAAAGGAGAACTAATAAGCATTCTAACTAATTTGGTACATGTTCCTATTATATAATCACCATGGTATCCAGGCTGTCAATTGAGAGCAAACAATTTATAGGGAGAAAAACTTATGCATTGCTCTCTTACTGAAGGAGTGTTATTGTGGAAGCACTGCCTTCCGTCTTTCATCAGTAGATACTATTTTCTCATGAGTTCCATTGGAACATAAGTGTTGGGGGGGTCTACTTTGAGAGAATCAGCAAGTTTATTAAATGTTAGACAACCTCATCTTTCACTTTTAAAGAGTATGGATATATGGCTACATCTAAAGATTGAATATTAAATGATGTCAAGGCATAAAAAATGTTAATATATTCATGTCGTGTTTCTTTTTGTAGTTTCGTTTTAATGACCAGTGCCCTAGTGGTCAAACACTGAGATTAGGTTCTTGCTATGACATGAAAGATGAGTGAAATTCAAATGTGTTTTTTAAAATGTAAATCCATTTTCACTTATAAAGAGTACTGTGTTTAATTGAATGTAGAACATCTCACTTATGGCAAATAAATGAACAGCTTTAGTGATGCAAATGTAAAAACTACCATAGTATTGCCTATCATTATCTAAATTATGTCCATCTAATGATCAAGATTAAATAATGACACCCAGAAAATACACCCACAGCAGTTAGTTATCCACCCACAGTGTGAAATTCTGAACAGGTTATGTGTGTGGTATTTGAGTCCTCCTCCCAGCATGTTTCAAAGCAGCTTTTATTGTGAGAATTTTGAAAGCCACAGGAAAGCATGTTTTGTGTGTTTTCTTCAATTTTGTAAAGGCTGTGGGTCTATGGTAACTCATTATGTGAATCCACTAGGAAATTTCATGTACATTTATTTATTTTTGGCTGCGTTGGTTCCCCGTTGCTGCGCGTGGGCTTTCTGTCGTTGCGGCGAACCGGGGCTACTCTTCAATGCGGTGTGCGGGCTTCTCATTGCGGTGGCTCCTCTTGTTGCGGAGCACGGGTTCTAGGTGAGTGGGCTTCAGTAGTTGTGCCACGCAGGCTTAGTAGTTGTGGCTCGCGGGCTGTAGAGCACAGGCTCAGTAGTTGTGGCGCACGGGCTTAGTGGCTCCGTGGCATGTGGGATCTTCCCAGACCAGGACTCGAACCCATGTCCCCTGCATTGGCAGGCGGATTCTTAACCACTGCACCACCAGAGAAGACTGCAAAGTAGACAAGGAAATAAAATACTAACACATCTCACTTGAAACTAAATTTTAGGTCTTAAGAATAGAATACTATGATTGTCAATATTCCTGGTGAACATAGGCCAGTCATATCTATGTGCTTGAAACTTGGCCCTTCTGGGTTCCAGGAAATACTCCATGGTATGTATACCCATTAGGTTTGGGTTTGACTGCATTTAACGAGAAAGATAGTGTTGTGTTAGTTTCAGGTGTTTAAAAAAAAAGAAAGACAAAATACGGTAAAGGGTTATTTGTCTCTTACATAAAAGGAGTTCATAGGTAGGCTGTCTAGGGCTCCTGTGGCAATTACACAGTGTTATCATGGCTTCTGTTTTCTGCTTTGCCATTCTCAGCTTGGTGTTTCCAAATTTAAGAATGGATATGACTATTAGAGGTCCAGCTATTGTATCAACATTCAAAGTATGCTAGCCCCTCCTGTTTTAAGGAGAATTTCCCATGAGCACATACATACTTCTGGTTATATGTCATTTACCAGACTTAGTTACATGACCATACCCAGATGTGCAGGTATGGTTGGCAACAGAGTAGCAAAATAACAGAGAGGTTGCAAACAGCAGCTCCTAATCAAAGAAGCATATTTGCATGTATTTAATAGGGGAAGGGGACTGCTGATCTCATGCATAAGGAGAGTGTACCCTATGAGCAGTAGCATGTTTGAGTTGGGAAGGACAGCAAGTAGAGTTAAAGATGGAAGGAAAACTTACTGGAAAAAAAAGAGAAAAACTGCAGCAAATTTGTTTAATTATTCTTTCAACTGCATGTGAAAAATTTTATAAATGATACTTCAAATGTGTATGAAAATGGACTTTTGGTAGCTGAATACATAGGTGTGATTTCATGATGAAGGTGTGAATGGGGATTAGTTTTAGTTGTCCTTAGTGTATAGATAACAGTTGAAGTTGTGTACGGATTAGCAATCCCAAAAAGAAATGAAGGCTGTGAACTAATGTTTGTATATAAAGGAGTAGAATCAAAGTGATGAGCTAAAGATGTAGTGATCAATGCTGGTCAGAGATGCAGCAGAAAGGTTAAATAAAGTAGAAACTGGAGTGTTAGGAAACCAGGAGATAATATGTCATCTTATCCTAACTGAACTGGAATGCTGGTAGTTTAAATAAGGCTCATTCCAGCAAGTAAAGCAATGCAAAGGAGGTGGAACCAATAAGTATACGTGCCTCTCTAGGAAGTCTCACGCCAAGGGAAGGAGATGAGACAGTAATTAGGCCTGTTAAAGATTAGTGTATACTTGTGCTGTCCAGTACAGGAGACACTAGCTACATGTGGCTACCGAGCACTTGCAATGTGGGGAGTTTGAATTGATATGGGCTATGAGTAAAATATACACTGGATTTCAAAGAGTTGGTATGAAAAAAATGCAAAGAATCTCATTGAAATTTTTATACTGATTACATTTTGAAAGTATAACTTTGATATGGGGTCAGATGAAATATATATTGTTAATATTATTTTCACCTATATATTTTTCCATTTTTAGTGTAGCTCCTAAAATTTTTTAAATTGCATGTGTAGCTTACATTTGTGGCTCATGTTGCATTCAACAGTCAGTGTTGGTGTGTACTCTGATTCCAATTTGCCAACTCAATTTTTGACAAAAATATATGAGGGAAAATCAGAAGCCATTCTAAAAAGCATAATTTTTCCCCACATTTACTTAGAAGTGTAATTTGTTGTAGTAGAAGGAACATGAGCCTCTGGATCCAGCTCTGCTACTAACTAGCTATATAGCCCCAGGAAAGTTATTTAACTTCTATGAGCCTTGATTTCCGCATCCATAAAATGAGAATCATAATACTTACCACACAGGGTAATTGTGAGGATAAAATGTGCATATAAACGTCTTTGCAGAGTCCATGCCACATAATTGGCACTTAATAAATGTTAGTTACCTTTTCTCCTTTCTGTGTGACCTATAACTCTGGGTAAAAGGAATAGAATTGATCTGATATACTGTAAGCCTCAAAATCAGAGGAGTATGGGGATAAGAATAACAACAAAGGTTATTGACCCTCTGAAACAGAAAACCAAAATCTTCCAAAATTGAAAATAACCAACAATTAACCTTAGCCTTTTTGGAAGGAGAAAGCAATAAAATTTCTTCAAATATAGAAGTACACACATATATATGTATTTATATGTATATGTGTACAAATGCATGTATACGTGGGTGTGTGCAAGTGTTTGTGTTTTTCTCAGTGGGCCATGTGAAACAGTGTATATGTAATTGTTTTATAAACTAGAATGCACTGCATCTGAACAGTGGAATGATGATCACTAGTCTCTAAAATTACATCTACTAGAAAGTGATAAATGGAGGAAAAAAATTTATATTTTAATGGGGATAAAAGATGAAAAAGAAAGACAGAGAGGGTAGAAAGAATTTGCTGCAAGTCAAAATAGGAAATATACATCTAGCTAGCATACATTGTCCACAGTTTTCTTTCTCAGCCTTGACATGCCTCCATGGAATGGTCCAAAATAACTCCCTCCACAGTGCTCAAGGACACAGTAGTGAATAAGTGTAACAAAAACCCTGCCTTCAAGGAGCTTGCATTTTGAGGGAGACAATAAGAAAATAAATAAGTAAAAACAAATATTATTAGTTATTAGTTGAAAGTCAAAAAACATCCAGAGAAGGTTAGAAAGTATTGGTGGAGGAAGGTTACAGTATTAGATAAGGTAAAAAAGCAAGGCTTACTGAAAAGGTGACATTAAGTATAGATGAAAAAGAAATAAGTGAGCAAGTCATAGGGATTTCTGGGGGAAGCATTTCAGATAACAGCATGAGTAAGGATCGTGATTTGGGAACTTTGGAATAGTGTGGAGGCCAGTGTGACTGGAGCCCAGTGAGGGGACTAGTAGGAAGGCAGGAGGTCAACAAGTATAAGGTGGGTGGGGAGATCATCGAGGACTTGAAAAACCTGACTTGACTTGACATGACTAGAAGTGTCCCAACTTGGATTGATTGACATGTCTTGACTTGACTTGACCTAGCTTGACTTGAACTTACTTGATTTAATTTTCTATAGAAGGTCATTTAAAGGTTCGGCTTTTACTCTGAGTGAGATGGGGATTTTAGGGTTTTGAACAGAAGTGTAATATGATCTTAACTTCTGTTAAATAATCACTCTGGCTGCCTTTTGAGAGGAAGATATAAAAGGCTGGGAGTGGTATGTTAGCAGTAGAAGTGGTAAGAAGTTCTGGATATATTTTAAAAGTAGAGCAAAAGGGATCCACTAATGGATCAGATATGTGACGTAACAAAAAGAGACACTTCAAGATTTTGGTCTGAGCAACTTGAAATATAAAGTTGCCATTTACTGAAGTGGGAAAGGCTGTGGAATAGTAGATTAGGAGAGAGGAGTGAAAATGATGAGGATTTTTTTTCTGGAAATATTAAATTTGAGATGTCTATTAAACATTCAAGAACTGTAGGAAATATGGGTCTGGAGTTCATGGGAGATGGTCTGGGCTGGAGATATATATTTGGGAGTCATCAGTATGTAGATGGCATGTAAAGTTATGGGATGGGATGAATTCTCCAAAGAGCAGTGAATAAGATAAGGACATATGGATGTGGGAGGCGAAAAGAAGGGATGAAAAGATGAGAAGCAAAGGAGGCTGAGAAAGAATGTCTATTCTGATGTACTGGATGCCAAGCATTGAGGGTATTAAATCTAGAGGCATGGCTTAGGTCAAATGTTGGTATTGGGCCAAGTGAGATGAGAATTAGGAATTAACCTTTAATTTAGCAACGTAAGGGTCAGTTTTGGTGGAGAGGGAAAATGTCGATTGGAGAGAGGTCAAGAAAATATGGAAGTAGGGAAATCCAAAATAGTAATCAGAGAGAATTTGGGGGAGGGGGTGATAGTTTTATTATAAAGAGAAGACTAAAACCAGGACAGTAGCTGAAGGGTGAAGTGGAATGGAGAATTGTGGGTTTTTTTTAAATAAGATGAGAGAAATAGAATACTTCATGCTCTTGATAATGAATGATAATAGAACAGAGAGGTTAATGGGGATGGAGTAGTAGAAAGGCAAGAATTTCTGGAATCTTTGCTAGGGTGAGAGAGGATGGGATCTACTGGTCAAGTGGAATGATTGGTCTTAGCTAGGATACCTTTTGCCGATAGTAATATATTTTATTTGATATAGAGTCACAGATGTAACTGAATGGATAAATATTTCGTGGAGCCTTTTGGAAATTGTTTTTTGGTTACTTCTCTTTTCCCAGCAAAATAGAAAACAAGATCATCAGCTTTATTTACTAATGACACTCTTCCTGTCTGTCCTCTGCTTCACCAACTCTTTCTTTAATCCTTACCCATAATTAATTACTTACCCTTATTAGACTCAAAGTATGATCCCAAAATAAAATGATTCATATTTTCCTGAAATATTTATTAAAATGCAGATACCTGGGTTCCACTCAAGGCCTAATAAAATATCCCTGGGAAGTGGAGCCAGGAATTTGAATTTTTAGTAAGGTCTCCTGGTGCTTGTGATGCACAGTAATTTTGAACACTACCCTGTCCCTCTTTTGGTTGCTTCAATAATAAATGCCTTATCCTCTTTCATCCCCCTGTGAATTGCTCTATCTTTAGAAGAATGCTTTCCTCTGTATTTGGTAGAGAATTTTGCACACATTGAATATATTTGAATATCTAACACTGGTGGAGATACTTTTCTAACTATAGTCTTTCCAGATCACATTCAGGGACTGAAGAAAAATTGTTCCCACATGTTATGAACACAAGTATACCTAAGGGATTTTTTCCAGATTCTAGATAAGCATCATAAACAATGAAGTACCTGATAAACTTCATGTTACAACTAAATCATGTCATCAGCAGGTTATATACTGTCTCTGGTGAAACTAGTTTAGAACACTGAAGTTCTCTAATAAAAAAGGCTATGTCTCATGCTACTTCATATGCTGAATCCTTAACAAATGTTTAATAGCAGGAAAGTGAATTAAATAACTCTACATATTTTAATTTAGAACAAACTGTAAGTACAATACATATATTTTAAAGCATAACCATAGCGAATTTAAAGAGACTGCAGCCAAAAGAAAAGAAGGAAGGAAGAAAGGAAGGAAGGGAGGGAGGAAGGAAGAAAGGGAGGAGAGAAGGGAGAAAGGACTCTAAACCAGTTCCTTTTTCCAACACGGATCTTAAAAGGTTTGTCTACTTATACTGCCTTTTATTATTTTTCTATCCTACATGGTATAATCTTTGAATAATCAGAGTTTATATCACACATATTGAGATTTTTAGGTCAAAGAAAAAATCTATTAGAATTAAATCAAGCAAGATAGGGCATAGAAAAATATCTACAAAATGGAGGCGGTTATCACAAGAAAATTGTATATATACATATATATATATGTTTTATATATATTTTAGGTCATGACCTTAAATTAATTTGAATGAAAGAATGCAGAGCAAGGAACAAGGAGGATAGGTCAAAATGAAGTAATTTTAACGAGGATTTGTTTTTCCTTGTCATCACTGACATATTCACATATTTTATTTTTTAATCAGGGTAAAAAAAAAGAAGTGCTCAACTTTGTATTAATGCTGAAATTATTAATATTCTGGGAAATTTTTCTAGATAATTGCAGTAACTTTTATTCTTACAGTGTTGTTACTATTTTCTGATATTAAAGTTCCCCTTATTTTTTTAGGAAATGTTGCATTAGGTACCATTTGTTTATTTATTTATCTTTATTTCCATTTCTCTAGGAGGTGGGTCAAGAAGGATCTTGCTGTGATTTATGTCATAGAGTGTTCTGCCTATGTTTTCCTCTAAGAGTTTGATAGTGTCTGGCCTTACATTTAGATCTTTAATCCATTTTGAGTTTATTTTTGTGTATGGTGTTAGGGAGTGTTCTAATTTCATTCTTTTACATGTAGCTGTCCAGTTTTCCCAGCGCCACTTATTGAAGAGGCTGTCCTTTCTCCATTGTACATTCTTGCCTCCTTTATCAAAGATAAGGTGACCATATGTGCATGGGTTTATCTCTGGGCTTTCTATTCCTGTTCCATTGATCTATCTTTCTGTTTTTGTGCCAGTACCATACTGTCTTGATTACTATAACTTTGTAGTATAGTCTGAAGTCAGGAAGCCTGATTCCTCCAGCTCCGTTTTTCTTTCTTAAGATTGCTTTGGCTATTTGGGGTCTTTTGTGTTTCCATACAAATTGTGCAATTTTTTGTTCTAGTTCTGTGAAAAATGCCATTGGTAGTTTGATAGGGATTGCACTGAATCTGTAGGTTGCTTTGGGTAGTATAGTCATTTTCACAATGTTGATTCTTCCTATCCAAGAACATGGTATATCTCTCCATCTGTTGGTATCATCTTTAATTTCTCTCATCAGTGTCTTATAGTTTTCTGCATACAGGTCTTTGGTCTCCTTAGGCAGAACACTCAATGACATAAATCATAGCAAGATCCTTTTTGACCCACCTCCTAGACAAATGGAAATAAAAACAAAAATAAACAGATGGGACCTAATGAAACTTCAAAGCTTTTACACAGGAAAGGAAACCATAAACAAGACGAAAAGACAACCCTTAGAATGGGAGAAAATATTTGCAAATGAAGCAACTGACAAAGGATTAATCTCCAAAATATACAAGCAGCTCATGCAGCTCAATATCAAAAAAACAAACAACCCAATCCAAAAATAGGCAGAAGACCGAAAGAGACATTTCTCCAGAGAAGATATACAGATTGCCAACAAACACATGAAAGGATGCTCAACATCTCTAGTCATTAGAGTAATGCAAATCAAAATTACAATGAGCTATCACCTCACACCAGTCAGAATGGCCATCATCAAAAAATCTACAAACAATAAATGCTGGAGAGGCTGTGGAGAAAAGGGAACCCTCTTGCACTGCTGGTGGGAATATAAATTGATACAGCCACTATGGAGAACAGTATGGAGGTTCCTTATAAAACTAAAAATAGAACTACCATATGACCCAGCAATCCCACTACTGGGCATATACCCTGAGAAAACCATAATTCAAAAACAGTCACATACCACAATGTTCATTGCAGCTCTATTTACAGTAGCTAGGGCATGGAAGCAACCTAAGTGTCCATCCACAGATGAATGGATAAAGAAGATGTGGCACATATATAAAATGGAATATAACTCAGCCATAAAAAGAAACTAAATTGAGTTATTTGCAGTTAGGTGGATGGGCCTAGAGACTGTCATACAGAGCGAAGTAAGTCAGAAAGAGTAAAACAAATACCGTATGCTAACACATATATATATGGAATCTAAAAGAAAAAAAATGGTTCTGAAGAAACTAGGGGCAGGACAGGAATAAAGATGCAGACATAGAGAATGGACTTGAGGACATGGGGAGGGGGAAGTGTAAGCTGGGATAAAGTGAGAGTGGTATGGACATATATACACTACCAAATGTAAAATAGATAGCTAGTGGGAAACTTCCGCATAGCACAGAAAGATCAGCTCAGTGCTTTGTGTCCACCTAGAGGGGTGGGATAGGGAGGGTGGGAGGGAGGGAGACACAAGAGGGAGGAGATATAGGGTTATATGTATATGTATAGCAGATTCACTTTTGTTATACAGCAGCAACTAACACAACATTGTTAAGCAATTTACTTCAATAAAGATGTTAAAAAAAGAAAAATTATTACTTTATAACTTAGCCTCTAAGAATAGTGCTACATAAACTTAGTAAATGCCCAGCAGAAATGGAGTCAGGTAGAAAAATTCAAATGGTTCTTATTTACTTAGTAATTTATTTAAGTCATGTTCTCCTTTGTATTATGATTTCTAAAATATGTTTTAAAATTACTTTAAGCAATTAGTGGTTTAGTGTTCAGCTGTCTCAATAGGTATGTTTCTGCTCTTTTATTTGTTTGTGTACAAGAACAGCTTTCTGCCAGTTGAAGTGGGGTTTGAAATTACAGCACCAGCAGGCAATTTCTTGGACAAATTACTGTTTGGACCACTAATGTGGAGGAAGGGAAGAATGTTTATTGCACCACTGAACTGGCTGATGCTTCTATAGCCAAGATGGTGCCAGAGGCCACTGTGCTGGGAACCAGTCCAAGAGAAGCTATACACCTTCTGTTTTGAGTGACTTGTCTCTATACTGAGAACACATGTTGGTGTTCAGAAAGAAAGATCTGAGTCTATTTTGTAAGAGCAGTGGGAAAATTTAGCTACATGGGTTGACAAGTTCAACATTTCTATGACAATGTATATATGAAATATAACATTTGGTCGATTTCTTCTTAAAATTATTTCAATATCATTTTGTAATGCTCCACATTATTTTTCCATACATAAATATAGTAATACACTTTTATTTCACATGCCATCCTGAAGTGGATCAGTTTTCTTTTTTTTTTTTTTTTTTTTGGTGGTACGCAGGCCTCTCACTGTTGTGGTCTCTCCCGTTGCGGAGCACAGGCTCCGGACGCGCAGGCTCAATGGCCATGGCTCACGGGTCCAGCCGCTCCGCGGCATGTGGGATCTTCCCGGACCGGGGCACGAACTCGCATCCCCTGCATCGGCAGGCAGACTCTCAACCACTGACACCAGGGAAGCCCTGGATCAGTTTTCTTTTAAAAATTTGACCTTTAACCAGTTTCCCACCCCAATGGCCCACAGATGGCATGCATAATTTTAAAATAAACTGTTTAGCCATATCTTTCTGTAGAAAAATGAGATCATACTCAGCAATTTCTATGAGGGATGAAGAAGGAAAGATGGAACCAGTATTATAGCTATATTTGTTTTCATGTTTTAGAGTAAGGTAGTGTCAAATCCTCAATCTAAGATGGGGATATTCAAAAATCGTTTCAAGAAAATAAAGTATTTATCCAGATATTGAATATACCAATGGTTTAATGCTTTAAGAGAATCCCAACAGGAGACTTTGGCCTTCAAACTCTTTTAATGTTGTTTTCCACTCCAAGTCATTTTCTTTTAACCAAATAGCTGTGTCTAGTTAGAAATGTCCAAAACTTATCTTAAACCCTCATTCAGAGCTCCTGATCCCCAGGGTTAATATCATATGCTTGTTATTTGTTTTGCTGTTAATGAATGTAAAGAAATCCAATTGCATGTACTTTTTCCTTAAATGAAGTGACTATAGATGAAACCGCTTTCCCACAGATGATGCATGTAGGGATGGAGGAAAACTGGAATTGCCTAAATAGTAATTTCTCCATAGCCTGACACAATTTACGTTTCCAGGTACAGCTTCTGGTGAAGGCTATTACCAAATCCAGATCCCAGTTCTTTACTTAGACTCCTCAGTATCACTAACTTTGGAAATAACTTCTAGGTCCAGTTAGTAATTAAGGACTTCAGTTATTCTGTAGAATGGATCTTAAAACTGTCCATCTGGGCCCAACAAGTTATAACTATGATTTTATACTGCTGTTTGAGGACAATGTATCATAAAACATTTGTTCAAACTTGTCTTGAGTAAAACACCCTATGGTACCACACTCCTCACTAACTTGTCAGTAACTTTCCATTTTGTTCTAAGGCAAATTGTAAGTTCCTTAACATTTCCACTGATCAATGAAAGTCCTTATCCTGGCAGCTTCAAAATTCAATTATAAAGCAATAAACTTAAATTTTCTCTTCGTAAATCAAAAGTGTTCAAAGACTTACATGTAGATTCAATTCTTGTAACATCTTTGGATACTTTATAACATCTCAAAGAAGGTGTGCAAATTAAGTGCTTTGACTGTCTCTAAAGTGTCATGGTTCACTGTTTACATTCACAATTAATTTTGAAAGTTTCTAATGTAGCCCACTACACAAGACTTATGTGAAAAAGGAAAATATAATGCTGTATCATGACGTGGTAAAGTTCAACAGAGTCAAATTCAGGTTGACACATTTAAGGTCAAGTGCCCGTCTATGCACATATTACAGAGAGAAATTTTAAAGTAAAAATATAGGTCTGTGGTCTCATATCAAATGAAAGAAGCAACATGATATTATAGGAAGATTTAGTTCAATTTCTAAAGTCTTTAATATGCCTTGCCAAAGGGATATTAGATTCCTTTGAAAATAATTACCTTATTTTAGGGTGAAAACCAAGATATAGGAAATGGTTAAAAATCAAAATGAGATGATAAAGTTACATGGTCAAGTTAGTTCTAAGATCAATATAGTAGTTCATATCAAAGAGATGAGTATGAATAAAAGTTGTGGAGGAACAAGATATGATTGTATTAATATTCTTCCATTGGACTCTTCATTAGTCAAATTCCAGTTCAGGTGTTAACAGCCATTATTTTTTACCCCATTTTAAAGAGAATGCTGTTAGAAAACTGGACAGAATGCAAAGAAGAATGTGTTCCTTATGTCTTCATTTAGACAAATAAAAGATTATGTTGAAGTGACTGAACTCATACTCTGAAAATTCTATACATATTATTTACTGTAGATACTTAAATACAATTAGTTTGAAAAACTTTCTGCATGCTAACATGTCTCCAAATTCTTCCTTTCTGTGAGAACTGACAGCTCTAACCAATGAGCCAAGAAAATGATAATGAAGGATATTGTAGTCTCTCTCATTTAGTACTCCATGTCTTCATTTCTTCTATTGACATTCCTTCATCTCTGTTTTCCCTCAGTGATCTGCATCATCTACTCCATAGTGATGGGGGAGGCATTTTTAAATACTCTTTAGAGTTAAGGATCACTTCCTGATTAGAGCCTGACCATGTAGCGGACTTCTCCATTACCTAGACACATGGGCACCTTGACCTTTCTTGGGAGACATCATCAAACATTCTCTGGCCACTTGGCTCAGGTGTACAGAAGGAGTGTGACTATTTAATGAATTTCTCCTCAATGTCAGGTGGACTGTAGGATTTGGACGTCGTGTAAGGGATCATATTGGCTCTCTTTGGAGTTTTCTCTTACTATGAGTTAGCCATAGGGCCTGAGAATATGAGGAGAGAATCAGTACTGATGCTTTTCCATGACATCTTCCTAGTTTTACACTCAGCACTCAGTAGCGGTATCTGGATAGTGTAAATCTTGGGGGATTTTTTTGGCCTTAGAAAATCAGAAAGGAAGAGCTGGAATCAGATTAAATCATGGAAGTTTTCAGCTATATACACCTTCACTGACAAGGCTTTGGTACATTAGAATGAAGTATAAAGAGTACAGTGCTATTTATTGCTGGAGGTTTTTCAGGAATAACAGATGAACTATATTTTCTAGCAGTTTCAGTTCAGCAGATTTCAATCTTCCCTCTCCCCTTACCAAAATGCCTGAGGAATAAGCCTATAACATAAGTAATAGTGTTCATAAACTCCGTGATTATCAATATGAAACTGACACTCTCTCCTACCCTTTCCAGCTCCCAGTTTGTGTATGATTTGGTGATTTGGATGTTTAAAGTCTTGAGTAACTTAAAATAAAATCCCACAGGTAACAGCTATACCCTCTAGAAGACTACACACACACACACACACACACACACACACACACACACACACACACACATATGTATACCAAATGAAACAGTTAGTGCTTTAGAAATATACCTGCCTGTCAATTACTGTTAAAGATCTTATTAGGCTCTATAATTTTATCACGGTTTACCTTGGGTGGAAACTGATGATGACAATAGAGAGCATGAATGGAGATTCTTTGCCTCCCCCAGCCTCCTAATCTACCAGGAAGGGCAGTATTCATGCCTAGTTTGGTTGGTTATATATATAACATATACACAAATATATATAAACCACATGTTTCAGAGATAGTATAGGTGAAAGGCAAGAAAGCTGACCTTAATGTCATTCCTGATTATATTAGTCTGTAAACAGCATAAGATCTTGCTTCTGGGCTACCAATTCATGATGTGACGTGTTAGCCAGTGGTAGTTACTTGGATTAACTATTTTTAGGAAGGTTAAGTGATATTGGAAATATTGACAGAGTTCAACTGTAGATTCTCACTCATCTAAATTATTTGATCACAAATGAATTCAAACAAACCACCTTAAAATTACTCTAAGCATCATTGCTAATTTGAGATTTAAGAGATATATTCTTATTTCCCAAAACTCACCATTATAAGTAGGTTTTATAGGTATATGTTTTGTAATGAGCTTAGAATTAATGAACACACTTTGGCTCAGATGATTATTTTCTATAAATCCTCTAGTGAACTAACTAATAAATAAGTGAGATCACCGTTTTAATGTTATGTTTATTACCAAAAGTACTAAAGTGTTTAACATTTAATATTATCAAATGTATGTTTTCTAGAGGAAAGGTATTTAAAGAAAATTATATAAAATACTTGATATTTAGGACTAGCTGCAGAATTTGGAGTATTAAAACAACAGTTAAGGAGATAAATATAAATGGCTATCATGACTTTAGGGCCTTTCCAGACTTCACTAAGTTTGGGGTTTAATGAACTCTGAAGAAATAATAGAAATATGTTTCTGTAAGTTCATTAATGTTTAAATACTGTTACTCATGTGTAATTAAAATGATGTTGGTTAATGACTAATAGTAAATTGTCTATCAAAATCTTTATCAAATATGGACTATAACAAACGTAAATCTATTTTGCCAGGGAAATGATGTTGGGATATTCTAATGTAGTGTGAGCATGTTTTTATCATATGTTCATGCTGCTTCCCTAGTCAATCACTACTACTCTGAAAGAATCTCTAACCCTCTAATCCATTCCTCTGCTAATGACCAGAGTTCTCTTTTCAAAACCCCTATCTGATTGTCTTGGTTCTTGGTTTACTAATCTGTAATGGTTTCCCAGTGCTTACAAGATAAATCCTACATTCTTTAGCATCTCTTATAAAAAGCTCACCTGAGAAGCAGTGTTTAGTGAAGTTTATTGAAGGCATGTGTTATTTATTAACTTTTAATGTACTTGAAACTCTGCCCTTGGCTCCAGTCAGATCCCTCAGAGGCTACTTGAGCCTACCACTTCTTCCTTCCTGGCATCTCTAGGGGATTTCACTATAAAGTTAAGCCCTCAGCTTGTGTAGAAGGGAATAATGGGGAGAGATCGATAAAACTTGTTGCTGTGTTAGCTGCAAAATGCTGCTGAAGATATTCTCTGTATTACTCAGTTTCTTTTATATAAAATGTAATGTGCAAATTGTCCTTTTTATTTAATGCAGAAGATACTCTGCTGTACATAAGAAAATGATATTCTAAGAAAATGAACTTCCTCCAATTTTTTTACCTGTTTATTTTTGTGTCTGGCTTTAGAAAGGTTAAAATTAAGCTCAGTCACAGCAAACATGCTGGTTCTTAAGATTACCATATTTTACTGTCCTTGCTATCTTGGTATCCCACCCTCCTTTTCACTAGCCTATTTTAACCTAGTTAAATAGTCAACTGTCTTTGATTGGTTGTAAGCTATTTCAGATCCTTTCAAGAAGGGGATAGTTTGGGCAATCAGTATGTCACTTTACATGGTTTATGGGCTCTTCAAAATCTGTTCCCAACTTATCTTCCCAGGGTTGTCTTCTGACATGGGCAACTCTGAACAACTCAAAGTTTTTGTCATACTCCGTGGGGTCCCCTCCTCTCCATCTCCAGTTGCAACATGCTCCTTTTCCTAAAGGCCATTCCTTCCCATTCCCATTTCTCTGCCTGGGAAATTGCTACTCACTCTTAAAGACCCAGATCAAATCTTACACGAAGTGTCCTACCATCATCAGAAAGAATGCATCCTCCCTGGCAGGAGCCGATCATATTTTGGGCATATTACTATTATAAAACCCAACACATTGCCTTATAATAACTTGTCTCTGTTGTTGTTATTGTTGTTGTTTTAATTAAGATGTTAGTTCCATGAGGTTAGAGCCTGTATTAGTTTGTCAGAGCTGCCATAACAAAGTGCCACAGACAGGATGGCTTATACAACAGAAATTTATTTTCTTATAATTCTGGAGGTTAGAAGTCTGAGATCAAGACGTCAGCAGTGTTGGTTTCTTCTGAGGCCTCTCTTCTTGGCTTGTAGATAGCTGTCTTCTCCCTGTATCTTCACGTGGTCTCCCTCTGTATGTATCCAAATTTCCTCTTCTTATAATAACCCTAGTTATATTGAATTAGGGCTCACCCTTAAGAACTCATTTTAACTTAATAACCTCTTTAAAAATTTTTTATCCAAATACAGTCACATTCTGAGGTAGTGGGGGTTAGGACTTCAACATATGAATTTGGGGAGAACACAATTTAGCCCATACAGACGACATTTTAATTTATCTGTTTAGCTCAGACTCTTAACTGTGCTCCTGAAATAAAATAGAAACAATAAATATTTGTTAATGAGTGTTATATTAAGGAAAATATTTACTATATGGTATTTAAAAATATTTTTTCAATAACTTATAAAAACACTAGCATGTCTTTTGTATAATACAAAACAGCCAGAACATACTGTTTTTCACCAACCTTTTCCTTGTAGAGCTTAGTTTTTCAGTTAGGAACTTTCATAGCAATTTTGTTATGCTGCCACCAAGTGACACTGAAGTGAAACTGTCCCCACATGTTCTGCAGAGTTTAAGCTTTTGCCTAGGTTGAGGATGTGAATCTCTCTTTAAAATTTTCCAAGACTCATAGTTTTGGCATTTTTACATTAAAAAAAAAATCAATTGCCCTTAGTAAAATAAAAATTTAATCAATGTTTGAGGAAACGTTGACAGATAATTATATAGAGCAAATATGTTAAAGATAAGATAGTATTCATAGTTCTCTGATAAAAGGCTCACATGCTAGATATCAGAAACAAACTATAACTTATGCTCAATTTCTTTAATTTTGACCACAAGCCTGTCTTGAGTCCATTCAGGGAGATATGCCCTTGTTTGTGTAGATTTTATTTCTTAATCAGTTGACAGAGAGAAAAAATGATATTGGCAGCTTTTCTAATAGTGAGAAATGGTTGACTTTTCCCCTTAAATTTGGAGCTGGAATGTAGTGGGAATTTCAGTTGTTATCAATTTGAAAAATCACATTTTTCACATTTTAACATTTCTAAATTTGGGATGCATCTTTCAGTTGATGGAAAATTTGCAAACACCATTGGCCAGGCGGTGGTTGTGATGTACGTGCCATTGCCAGCATGTGCAAACTTGACTGTTACTCCTGTTGGCATGACTGCATGACTTTATTCTCTTGAGGTTTCAATCAATGAACTCTTTAAGGACTATTTCAGGAGGAGATATAGGTTCTGATATTGTAGTCTGAAAACTTTCCTTAAACCTGATTAGATCAAAGAGCTACCAGCACCAAAATTACAGAATGGGTAGCAGTGGCTTGGAAGAAAATCAAAGAGACAAGGATAGAGCACTCTTTTTAGAAATGCACTTATGGCACAAAGGACAAAAGTTGATGGGTAACATGGATCCCAACAACTCTGAATTAAAATGTGATCAGGAAAGCTGGACTCTGAACATGAAGATTTTTAGGAATAGTTTACTTTCTCTTGTTTATATATTCTCATTTTCACAAGAGTGGCATATGATAAATCTATATCAAAATAAGTCTAAAATAATGCTTTAGATAAATATAAAATTAAAATTCAAGGTAATAAGAAATAATTTGTCATAGTTTAGTTGGCAGTGTGTTTTCTTCTTGATCACATTTAAAATTATATTTCTAATAATTGATGGCATATTAGTATCAGTGAAATGTGGTATTGAGTGCATACCAAGTACCAAGTACTGTTCTAGGCACTGGAAATACAAGAGTGAAGAAAGGAATATATAGTCCTGCCCTCATAAAGCTTGCCTGGCCTCACTAGCCATAGTACTGTTCTACCTCTCCTAGACCAGAGGGAAATGAAGTGGCGATATTAGTTGAATTTGTCAAGACAGACATATTAAATAATTTTGGTAAAAATAGGACATTCATTAATCATTTTCCATTGGCTTTACCTTGCCTGAAGGAGTTTTTAAAGAGATGATTGAAAAGTGACTATATATTTAGCAAATAAAACACACTATGAATATTGTAAATAATTATAATAAGAAAATATCAAAGTTGTATTATTTATTATTTTTTACTTTGGATTTATTGCACATGATAGCACTGATTATTTTAGCTTTAAATAACTCCTTATCTTGATTTCATAGTTAAGTACAGTAATGTATTCTGCAATCTTCATCTTTTCCTTCCATGTCTGAACTCTATTATTAAAATATACAACACCTCTTTTGGCATCAGTACGTAAGAAATTAGCTCTCAGGTTTCTAACTAATAGATTTCAAATTAAGCTTGTTATTTACCTTTTTTTTCTGTTTTTTTAAAGGTTTAAATTTTAAAATTTTCTGAGAAAGTTATAAATGCTGTTAGATTTTTGGCAAATAAAGCTCCATCAAAAAAGATATTCTAATTCTCCAGAGAAGTTTATTAATTTTACCCACTAGAAAAAATCTTGCATAATCTGAATTTTTGAGTATATTGAAATATAAAACAATTAAATTATATGATAACTTGACCAAATATGGTATTATCTTACTATGTTCAAAGAGAATAACAGAATCCTCAACAAAGTATCCAAGACTATCTACTAAGTGACCTCACCATACATCTTCTTTATCATTTTCTGTGAGTAGAACTCTTTAAAGGCAGTGGTCTTTGTATACAAAGCATCCAGTGTAGTGCCTAGAGCATAAAAGACCTTTGAACAAATGCTTATTCAGTCACCAAGAGGCCTTAGAGGACTCATGGTTACATGAGTACAAGGCTTTGGAGCCAGACTACACAGATTTGAATATTGGCTCTGTCACTTGAACAATGACCTTGACCAAGTTACTTAACCTTCTAAACCACAGATTCTTAATCAGTCAAATGGGAATGAATCATTGTACCTATCTCATAATGTTGTTACTGAAGATTAACTAGATAGTACGTGGCTTTTCATGCATTTAGCTGCAAAGCCTAACCCACAAATGCTGGATGAATGTTATCTACTATTGTTGTTATAGTTATCATTATTCTTATTACTTGAGAAACTATTATATAGAAGGTAATTATAGGATTCTATGCAACAACTTTGGCATTCTTATTGAATGGAAACTGTATGTCAAGCTTTGTTCGAGATGCTGGAGTTTATGTTCCAGTAAGAAGTTATACAATGAAGAAGCAAACAATAAATGGGATATTTTCATATACTTATAAGTACTACAAAGAAAATAAAATGGAGTAATATGACAGAGTACACCTAAGTGACTGAGAGGGTAGAGTTTTTTGTAACATACTAGATGGCATACTTAGCAAAGACCTCTTGAGAAAGTGACATGCAACTACGACTTAACAGGTAAAAAGAGATCAGGCTTGCAAAGATTTCAGGGAAGAGGATTTCAGTAGAGGCAACAGAAAGAGCAAATTATCTGATACAGGAACAAACATAGCCTGTTCAGGACCAGAAGGAAAGCCACTGAAACACTAAAGAAGTAGGAGAGCTATAAGGTAAGATCAAAGAGGAGAGTAAGTGCCCACCTACAGAAAGCACTGTAGGCCATAGTAGGGAATTTAATATTTATCCAGAGTATAGTGGGAAGCATTTTAAGCAGCAAACTAATTTGGAGGTAATGACATGCCAAACACAGCAGTGGCAGAAGAAACAAAACTAAGAAATGGGCAACTTAATATTGTTGAGATGGCAATACTCCCCAAATTGATTTTCAGATTCAATGCAAATTTCAAAATTCCAGTTTCCTTTTTTGCAGAAATATGCAAGGTGATCTAAAATCATACAGAAAGGCAAGGGATCCAGAATAGACAAAACAACCTTGAAAAGAATGAACTTAGAGGACTCATGTTTCCCAGTGTCAAAACCTACTACAAAGCTACAGAAATCAAAACGGGTTGTAGTAGCAAAACAATACACATATAGATCAATGCAATGTAACAGAGAGTCAAGAAATAAACACTTACATTTATGGTCAATTAATTTTTGATGTAAGTGGTAAAACAATTCAAAGGAGAAAGAACAGTCTTATCAACAAGTGTTTCTTGGGTAATTGAGTATCCACATGCAAAAGAATGAAGTCGAACCTCTACCTCACACACTATGTTCAAAAATATAATTAAAATGGAACATAGACTAAAATATAAGAGCTAAAACTATAAATTCTTAGAAAAATCGTAGTAAATCTTTATGAGTTTGGATTTGGTGGTAGCTTCTTAGACATGGCAGCAAAAGCACAAGTGCCAGAAGATAACATAGATAAATAGACTTCATCAAACTTTTTAAAACTTTGTTTTAAAGGACACCATCAAGAAAGTGAAACAACACCCACAGAGAATGGATGAAAATATTTGCGATAATGTATCTGATAAGGGATTTGTGTCCAGAATATATAAAGAGCTCTTAGAATTCAACAATAAAAAGAAACTAAAAATTGGATTCAAATAGACGTTTCTCCAAAAACAACATATAAATAGGCAATAAGCATGTCAAAAGCTGAACACCATTAGTAATTCAAGAAATGCAAATCAAAACCACAATGTGGTACCACTTCATATGAATTTTAAAGAAGGAATATAACAAGTGTTGGTGAAGATGTGAAGAAATTGGAACTCTGATACATTGATAATGGGATTGTAAAATAGCAGAACTATTTTGGAAAACAATTTGTCATTTTCTCAATATGTTAAACATGGAATTACTATATGATCCAGTGATTCTGCTCCTAGGTATACATGAACAAGAATTGAAATTATGTCCGCACAGAAACTACTATGAATATTTACAGCAGCATTATTCATAATAGCTAAAAGGTGGAAACAACCTAAATGTCCATCAGTGGAGGAATGGATAAACAAATTGTGGTCTATACATATAATGGAATATTACTCATCCTTAAAGTGGAATGAAGTGCTAATATAGGTTACAACATAGATGAACTTGAAAACATTATGCTAAGTGGAAGAAAAAACCCCGACAAAAGCCCACATATTGTATGATTGCATTTATACAAAATGTCGAGAATAGGAAAATCCATCAAAACAGAGAGTAGACTAGTATTTGCCAGGTGCTAGGGAAAGGGAAGCATGGGGAGTGACTGCTAATGGGAACAGGTTTCTTTCTGGGGTGATGGAAATGTTTTGAAAAATGAATCATGGTGATGGTTGCACAACTGTGTGAATAACTAAAAGCCACTGACTTGATTTAACAGTGTCAATGTTATGGTGTGTGTACTATATCTCAATACAGATATTATTGTTTTTAATAAAAAGGATTAGAAAAGAAAAGGAAAAGAAAGATATTTTCCAGATTTCTAAGGATTTGGTAGTTATTCATGAGAATTTAATGGTTGTTTAAGTGTAAGAGTTTAAAGTGTATTTTATTAATCTCTGTACCTTCATTATCTAGAACTCTGTTTTGCACAAAATATTTGTCATTAAATATTTGAGGAATTAATACATAAATACAGCAGTTTTTAAAATGAGGAGTACATTTAACTAAGTAGATAATGATATCATTAAGCCTGAAAAAATAAGGGAAATAAAGTTTGGGGTGAACATGGAGGAATGTTACATTTTTGGTACCAGTGGGCATATAGGTGGATGCCTCCCATAAGCATTGGAAAAATCCCAATTTGTAGCAAAAAAGAGAAAACATGACTCAATAATTACAGATTCACCTTTATAATCCGGCCATTAAGAAACAGATAAAGATCTTTTTAAAATGAAAAAATATATATGTCCACAATTGCATTAACCATACCAAGATAGTAAAAATGATTGAAGTTTTGGTTTAAAAGGGAGGCGGTGAGTTTAGCTTTCGATATATTACTTTTGAGGTTTTCACGTGATACGAGAATATGAGTTCCATGAACACAGGAGCAATGTGTGTCTTGCTTAACCAATAATGGCAATAATATCATCCTTAAAAGCCAATAGAATTTTTGTTAAATTAACAAAACCATTTCCAAGTATGCAATAATTAGTTAATATATGATTTTAAAGCTGTAGAGCTGAGTGAGGACTGGAGGCATACATTTTGTAATATTATCCTAAATGTTATAATCAAAACTCTCGAGAGAGGATCAATCACTTAGGGAAAAAATAGGCGGAGTTGGAATTCTCAATATTGAAGCAATGGTTAAATAAAGAGAAGCTATAACCCAAACTGGGTTTTCAAAATTATTTTCTATTAAGCTTTTTTTCCTCAACTCTAAGACAGTAATTACTTCGTGCAAGGGTGGAAATAGAGTGAACTAAAGACTTGGAAAAAGGTTTTCCTTTTTCCAAGTCTTTAGTTGAAAACCTTTCCAACCTCAAAAGTTTCTAGAAGATACACTGCGGAAATAGAAACTATACATTGTGCTCAGTGTGCTATGGAATAATTAAATCAACTTCCAAGTGAGATTATCTTGAAAACTGAATGGTTTTCCTGTCCTGGTCCAGTGGTGCCTGAGCTCAAGAAATTCATCTATATTCTTATCCTCCTTTTACCACTAAATATAATGTGTTTGTCTAATAAAAGCAGGTGATCTAGTGCAGAGATAACTGTTATTTCTTATATCACTGGTCATCAACAGTAGTCCATTAGAGAGGATTATATGAGTGTCTGATCTGTTAACTTAATTGATTTCTCTATTTCAGTAACATGAGGTACCTATTAAATCCCATGACCTTGTTCCAAAGGTATTAGCAAATATTAAGCACCCATTTCACTGAGACATGATTTCCAGTATAGCAAATTTCACACTTCTATAAGCTATCAGAAGTGTTAACAATTGCTGCCCTCTCATGTAATTTGTAGTGGTGATGTTATTTCACAGTTAGTAGTTATGAGGGTGAGGTGGTACTTAATGAGAAACATATACTATATATAGGCAGAGCCATACCTGGGCATAGAGAGGAGGTCCTCAAATGCTGTGGTGCCTACTCAAATGGATGTGGAGGTGGATGTGCAGCTCTCAGCTCTGCAGAGGAGCAGAAGGCTGTATAAGCACGTGGGCTTGGACAGCTTAGAAACAGTATAGTAGGATATGAAAGTGACACATGTGTCGTGTCTGGCCAGAGGTCTGTAAATTTGATTCCAGTTTCAGTTGGTTCCAAAAGCCATGGCTTTGCTGTTTGATAAAGAGCCCTGTGCCAGAGAGAGATGCCCAAGTCTGCACCTTATATGGTATTGGAACTGCACCAAATTAACAATAACAACAAACAAAAAGCCGATCTGATCTTTCAAAATAATTTGCTATTTTTGGTGCCTGGCTAAATAAAAAGGCATCATCCTTTCCTCTGTGAGTCACAGCTGTTGTGTAGCCATCACTATAAAGTAGGTAAAATTACTGTCATTGTCTGTTTACCTTTTCTATCTTTGGACATTCTCCTCTCAGGATCTCAATTTCCTTAACTTTCCTAAGATCTCCAGGACATCTGAATTATGTCCCTGATCCCAACATTAAACCTTATCAATATGTAACAGCTGGTAAAATGATAATTTCTTTTACTATAAAATTCTAATTCTAGAACTATATCCTAGGAAAATGGAAAGGTTTGTACAGAAATCCATATGTAAAAGGATTATTATGCAGAAAAAAATAAATGGCCTTAAAATGAAATGTATTTATTCAACCAAATCCAGGCTGTGTTAAATATAGTGGAATAGTATTTTTTTTTAAAAAGTGATTTTCCAGATTAATAGTCCTATAATTTGCTGTATTCCTTCGCTCTCCATTCTTGGAAACAGTACAAAGCTGTTGGAAAGGGATCTCAGTGAATATTAACATATTAAGGAATGAAGAAGTCCTGTAGAAGAAAACTGACATCTATTAACATACAGCAGCATTACCGTTCTAAACCAGAACTTCCCAATAAAATGCTTAAGAATTACTTGGGGATTTCGTTAAAAGTATAGATTCTGATTCAGTGTGTATGTCTGGGATAGAATCTGAAATTCTATATTGGTAATAAACTCCCAGGTGAGGCTGATGCAGCTGCTTCAAGGACCATGCTTTGAGGAGCACAGGTGTTAAGAACACATACAGGAAAACGTTGCGTTGCACCCTTCCTTGCTGCCAGCCAGGTCGGAGGAATTGCCAGTTTCAAGGACACCATTATCAGTCTCTCCCTGGTAGTCTCAAGATAGGAATCTGTAACACGCAGGGCTGGTTTGGTTTAAAGGTTTGGTTGGTGAAGCTGATGGAGTGGGTAGAGACAGTTGGGACAGCGATCGTTGGACTGGCATGCATCATAGCTGAACAGCTCTAAGTCCTAGTGACAGAGTATATAACCCAAAGGCTTTTTGCAGCCCTGATAAAAGGCTCAGCATAGTTCTATTCCAGCCTTGAAAATGAAGGAAATATTCAGTTAAAGAAAATGGCAGTGGTTGTGTGGTCTAGAGTACAAGTTCTGTGCTATTGACTTAATAGCGTTGATTTTTTTTCCTATATTCCTTCCTTCCCTTTTTCCTTCTTGGAATGGCAGGAGTTGTGCTTGGTGAAGAGAGCAAGAGCCTTGGGGTCTGATGTACCTGAGTTAAACCACTGGCTGTGCTGTTTAACAGCTGAATGAACTTGGGCCCTTTATCAAGACACTCTGAACCTCCATCTCCTCTTCTGTTAAATGGAGATACTATCCACTTCATAATGGTTGGTTGTGAGAATTAAATGAGATAATAAATATACAACTCCTAGCACATATTAAATACTTTATGTGTACTGGTTCCATTTGCACTTCTGTTTAATGTGCTAATACCAGCCACATCTGAAAAAAACTCAAAACACTTCCTCTTCCCCGGGCTTCTTCTGGAGTCTTGATTAAATACATGCCATTTCCTCCTGGAAGACTTTCCTTACTCCTCATCCCAGTTAAGTTAGCTGTTGCCACCATTGCTTCAATAAGATCACCCCTGCAACTTTTGCTTAATTGACTGTCTTCCCCACTAGATCCCCTTAGGTCCGAAGACTCTGACTGTGCTAGTCATTTTTAAATTTCTACTGCCTGATCTATAGAAGATGCTCAGTAAATATTTTTGACTGGTTAAAAAAATACATTAACTATTTTAATTTAGCCCCATTCTGTGGCTCTTGATACATCTTCTTTGGTTATCAAACCCAAGTTGAGAAGTTTAAAGAACCCGCTCAAAAGATAACCTCTCTTTGGGAGAGAGTAGTTCTCAGAGTATTAGCAATCATTCTTCTTGATGTTATTTCTGCCCTTAATTGTAAAAGAAAAGCCTACAGAAACCAGCTTGTGAGTGCACTGCTCTTTGCAGTCAGTGAAATGTAGTGCTATCCACATTAAGCTATGGACTCAAGGTTTTAGGACTCTACCTGTCTGAAGATAAGAAAAAGGGAAGGTGCTGCATTTGATAGAAAACACTTCCTCCTGTAGCCCTAGGGAGCATTGTTAGGAACTTGTAGCCTAAAGCAATACACTGGCAGTTTCTGACAAGGTGTCTGAAGACTGTTTTAAATCAGAGATAAGTATCAGACTGTGAACTGAGTAGCTTTTTCTCAGGCATATCGGAGTCTGATAAAAAGTCTTAAGAAATTGGATGTGTATAATAATAGCAGACATGCAAAATCAGTATGAGCACTCTCTTGAACAAAAGTCAGATTTGAAAACTTAAGAGAAAAATATTTTTTAAAATGTCTTTGGTTGCCATTTTAAAAATTAAATGATGTTTTTTATTATAAAAATGAAAGTGCTGCAGTTTTAATAATTGATATTTAAACTAGGCTCCTAATTAGTTTAATGCAGTTTGCATTATTATATTTTCATCTTCTTGGTCTTGACAGATTATTACCCGTCCTATAGATTAGGCATTTTAAAATAGGAGGTCCAGGGCTTCCCTGGTGGCGCAGTGGTTGGGAGTCTGCCTGCCGATGCAGGGGACGCGGGTTTGTGCCCTGGTCCGGGAAGATCCCACATGCCGTGGAGTGGCTGGGCCCGTGAGCCATGGCCGCTGAGCCTGTGCGTCTGGAGCCTGTGCTCCACAATGGGAGAGGCCACAACAGTGAGAGGCCCGAGTAACGCAAAAAAAAAAAAAAAAAAGGAGGTCCAAAGAAAGGGGGCTTTTAAACATATAATAATGTCAATGTGTTCAGTGGAAGATAGAGTTGTTACACTCAGTGTAAACAAGTGAAAAATACATTTGGAAATAGTTTATTTTTCACGGTGTGAGTTAAAGGATGCAGAAATTTGTTTTTATGCCCTAAGAGTTGTATTTCTCTGACTGGTTTACAGAACAATCTTCCTTTGTTATTTTACTACTTCATCTTAAATTTATGTCATTAAATGGGAATTGTAAATAAAAAATGAATATTATGTTATATGAAGCTAAATTAACTTCATGAAAGTCAAGAAATTTGGAGTTGGGTTTACTCTAGTTCTCTTCGTCTTTTTTGTCATATATAAAGTTAATTTAAATAAATATTTTTGTCATTTAAACTGTTCCAGGTAATTATTTTTAAGTCTAAAATACAACTTAATAAAATTAGAGAAAAGAGAGTGTACTTCTTATTATTCTGTTCATGTTTACTGTACTTTTAATTCAAAAACAGGGGCCATACTCGGGATAAGCACGTATTTTTCTGTATGTAAATCATTTATATGTATGTTGTAGATGATTATTACCTGGGAAAATGCCACAAAATACAATTGAACACTAATTGAAACTCCTGATATTCTTAAGTCAGAACTAAGTTCTTAAAGATAACCTATTGAGATGAAACAATGTAAACTATTTTAATAGGAATAATATTTTCATTATAACTTAACTCTCTCATTGCATCAATCACCATTTTTCTAAGAGAGAGAGAGGGAGGGAGGGAGAGAGAGAGAAATATCAAAATATCTCAGGAATTAATTCATAAGTAAGAGGGTGAAAAATTGGGAAAGACCACAGTATGGAGCTATTATTAAAAGTGTGTGATCTAGTGGGGTGTCCAGGGCCATGTCAAACCATTTGGAGTACATATTAGAAACTGCTTGAGGGCAGAGGCTATACCTTACAGTTTTTTTACAAAGTATGTCCATTTGTAAATGTTCAGTAAGAGTTGCAGGTTGATAGATAAAAGTAAGTTGGGCTGTGAAGGGTCTGTCTACCATAGATGAGGTTGGTGATGACTAACTTGACCTGTCTCAACCTACTGTTTTCCCTACAGTTGACCCTATTATAAGATGTAAAAGCTCAGAGACAAATTATATCAGCACTTTCTACTGCAAGTAACAGAAAAGGCAACTAAAAGTGGTTTAAACGATGAGGATATTTATTTTAATACATAATAATAAGTCCAGAAGTAGGTGGTTCTGTTAAAAACTCAGTTCCTTTACCATTCTGTTTAAGAGCAGAGAAACTTTCCCAAAACCTCCTCACTGACTTCCTTTTATGTCTTATTGGCCATTATTATATCACATGCTCTACCTGAGCCAGTCACTGGTAAAACTAATAATTTGAACACCATGATTGGATTTAGCTAGTTATAATTGGTGCTGAGGCCCATCTTCCGTGAAGGATAAGGCCCCTCCCAGGAAGGTAAATAAAATCTAGATCCTATTAAGAACAAAGAGGAATGAGTGGAATTGGGTAAAGGCTGTTAGGTAGCTAAACAGCAATGACTAAATTATACAAACAAATATTAATAAATAAATCATAGTCACCTCTTGGTCACTCCAAGGATGCTTTCTGCTTTATTGTTGTTTGAGAAAGTTAAAATTTAAGGATTTATGGTTAAAAAAATTACTATAATGTTCAATGCATTTGTGTGTATCTCATTGATATTTACACCTCCAAATGATTTTTAGAATCTGTGGATTAGAAGGAGTTTAAAGTTAAACCCTATCCTATTGTATTATTAAATGTCTGAACCCAGAGGGATATATAGCCCTACAGATTTCTTGGCCTCAAGGTTCAGAAGCAAAAGCACACATGATTATATTTCAGAGGCTGTATTTCACTAGGATTACAAAAATCAGTGGCATATTTAAGCTTCGTGTTACAGAAAATAGAATATGGTCAGCCATTTGACCACATCTGGGATTCTTTTAAGCATATGCCTCTTATCATGCAGTAATCTATGATTCCCTTTTGTCCTTCCCAGCTTTAAACTCTGAATTTGTAACGTGTAATATACCAAAAAATAAATTTAGAGTCAGAAGTTTGGGATTTAGTCCTGGTTCTAGTGCTTAACTAACTGTTAAGCTTCTGTCATTCACTTAAATTTTTGGACTTCTGATTGCCTCAGATTACCTGAAATATCCCTGGTTTTGAAAGAAACTCAAAGTAAAACCTTTATCTTTATAAGACCATCTTTCTGAATGCCCCAGGTCACTATGCCCAGTGATTTCCTCCTACCTAAGAGACTCTCCTGATGAGTGGGGGGTCCAGGGTTCTCCTCTTTATCTTTTTATCTCTTGCATTGTCTTCTTTTATTCTTCTCTCTGTTTTTTATTTTTTTTGCTATGTCGTCACCTAAAAAATGTAGTAAATTTGAAAATTACTATCCAAATCAGCTTCTTGAATATATGCTTCTTCAGCTTCAGTGAAGTAACTCTTTAACTTGCTTTTTCCTTTGTTGAGAAAAAAATGACGATATAAAATCAGCATCCTTTCTTCTCCATCTTCAATTAGCTTCTCACTGACCCAAGGATGTCAGTGAGAAGCTAATGCCAAAGCTATCTCAATACATAGGAGTAAGCCATTTGTATTTGTTCTCATCTTGAGGTTATAAATGCAAGCAAGTCCACTGCCCTCTCCAGAGTTGCTGGCTCTGGAGTTCAAAAGTTTTGAAGTTTGGACTTCAGAGTTTTACTTTGAAGGTTCTGCCACCAGAGGGAACTGAAGTTGTAAGATTTTACAGTGCCTCACACGTGCTGTATATTCCTGATAAAATACAGCTTGCTTAATGAGACTAATACTATTAAACTTGGAAATTTTCACACAAAATTTTCTGAGTAATCAATTGTGTTAAAATATATTTAGAACCTTTATTAGTCATTTCATTCTAGAGAAAAGGATCTCTTCAGCGATCCCTTTATTCGCATAGATTCCTAATTTTCCACATTGATAAAACTCATGCATCAAAAAATTTATAGTAGAAATAATGGGAGGAATCATGAAAAAATAGAGATCTCACAGGAATGATAAAAATTGTGTATATATACAGCATAATCTTCAATTGAAAGTGGGAAACTGATTAATTTTTAAATACTCATTCAAACTTTAGACAGCTTTCTAACTCTATTTCATGTTATAGAGTGAATAAGGTAATGTAGTACATAAAACTTGCCAAGAACACAACTAACTGAAATGATACTGCCACCAATCTACTGAAGATACCTACACTGGAAACAGATATTCTATTCTGAATATCATTGGGTATTCTGATACAGTGTGGCAATAAAAGCAAACTTGCTTTTTCTAAAAGTTCATTTTATCCGGGATACTTTGAAAGACTTCTCCAGAAAAATAGTGCACATCTTAATCTGCAGTGATGAATCAGCAATCATTTTTATGCTCCGTCTTTTGGTGTTGCAGACTTTTACCCTCTTTCAAATTTCAGTGTTTCTGATTTTTGTTTTTGTTTTTTAATGTGTGATACCAGCATGAAGCAGAATGCAAGGAAAAATGTGAAGACCACTTTTCAGATATCAAGACAACCTAAAGTTGTATCATTAAAGGCAGTTGTTTTTATTATATTCCACACCTCTCTTAAGGTATGTCCCAGTGTGGTCGCAGCATCACCTGCAACAACCTCACCTGGGGCTTCTGTTCAATATTCACATTTCCTAGCTTCAACCCTACCTCTTTTGATTCTGCATTATGAACAAGCAGCCCTCGAGTGGTTCTCATGCCCAATAAAGTTTAAGAACCACTATTCTAGACGATGCATGTAGTCCCTGATAATTTAACTTCTTGAACTGTTATCTATCCCTAATCCCCGGCTATCATCATTTTCATGGTCAGCACACATTGACTTCTTTAGCTTATGCATTTCACTGCCTGCTTTGTCATCTCTGTATGAGTAGTTCCCAAGTATAAATTTCTAGACAGACATGTCGCCTATTTGAAACATCATTTAGAGCATGTTCCCCTGGAAAGTCATTCCACATCCAAACCTTATTCTTATTCTTCATTGTGTCTTCTTGAATCACCTTTTAGCACCATTGATTGTGTTAAAGAAAATTGTATTGTTGCATCAGCTTCCCAAGGAGTCTTCCTACTCCCTTCTTACTTCAAACCGTTCTATATGGAGAAATTTCCTAAAACATGTCTCTCATCTGTTTTTTCCCTTCACAATGATTTTCTGATGCTCCTGACAATATAGATTACATTGTTTGTCTGTAGGTATCTTTATAACATCTATAGTCCTCCCAAGAAACAATATCAGTCCCATTATCTGGTTTTCAACTTTTTCTCCCAATCAACATACTTCCCTTTTTCCCAGTTTATCTTTGCTTTCCCTCTCATTGTCCTTTACAAATATTTGATCATATTTCTACAAAGACTAGATCAATTCTGAGTGGTCTCAGGAAGTCTCCTCTAGGTCCTCTCTCCTAGTCATTATTTAAGTGTTCACAGGTGTATATGTATCTTACTAACTGTGCTTTGAAAGCAAAGACTAAGGGTTATTCTGTTGTTGAACATCCTACATGATGTAGACATGTACTAAATCTATAGAAATTACTCAGTATTGGTTGATAATTAAAGCCATGCTAAAAAGAATCATAACTTTCTCCTAAATTCCATTATATTCCAGATTACAGATAGGAATGTACTCATTTAACATCATCATTTTCATTTTGATCCCTGTAGTATTTATTCGGTAAATGTCTGGTACTTTTTAGTAAAGAGTAAATGACAAATGTCTGGTACTCTTTAGTAAAGTTTAAATCAGTGCCTTCTAAGACTTGCGCATTAAAAATCAGTGCTGGGACTAATTAAATGAAGCCCCAACCATTGTAAATGTTGTGTTATAGTAAATGTCAATTTCATGTATTTCAAACTGAAGAGGTTGAATGAAATGTGGTTTTTGGCTTGAGAGGGCTATTGATTTACTCAGTAAGAAAAGCAGATGCCCTGATGGAGCACAATAATGTTCTAAAGTAATTCACTTTTGACAGTGGCTTGGTTTGCAGTGACAAACATCGGTACGTAATCCCTCTGGGGGCTCTTCCCAGGTTGCAGTGTGTTTCTCTTGCTCAGTAATAGCAATATGGAGTATGACTGTCATTTGGGGCAATGGATAGAAATCAAAAAGGCATAGGGCTTTGGTTCCTTCAAAAAGTGGCTTGGCTGAGTTAGAGAACTAACCCGACCAAAGAGTCCAATCCAAGGGAGACATTCAAAACACAGGATGACTGGTTGTCAATAATATAGAAATAAATGAGAGAGCATCTTTTTAATAAGGAGACAACTCAGGAGAAGCTGAAGAACCAGGCCTTTGAAGGAGGAGGAATAGTAGAAGAGAACATCTTCAAGAGGGGCCAGGATTTTAGAAAGACTTGTTCTTTTAGAGCAAGCAGAGAAGCAACCTGAGGGAGTGTTAAGGAACTCAGTAAGTGATGTTCGAGAGTTTTCCTGGCTATTCACCAGTAACATGGCTCAGCTCTTCTCCGAGTGCCTCCTTGACTATTTGCTCCTTACAGACTACCTCATTTTCCCCTACTCTGTTTATCTTTTCCCGGGATCATAGTATATTTGGAAAGTAGACTTTTGTTATCCCTATTTTACAGATGAGGAAAAAAAATTCAGAAAAGTCAAATATTTTTCCCAAGGCCACATAAGTGGTAGGAAGTAGAAGTGAGATTCAAACAAGTTCCAAGATTTTTAAGGCAGTGCTTTTTCCTTCTAAGCCCACAGCCTATAAGCAGGGGTGGTATTCAGCATATTTAACATTAGGTATCACCTTCAAGCCTTGTTTGTTGTTAATCAGATTCATTAACAATATACTAGACTAGATAAACTTAACAATATACAAGGTAAAATATGGTTAGTACTGTAAAAGAAAAACTCCACTAGACCATTTAAAATGTCAGGGAAGACTTTATTCAAGATTATTGCAATAGGAGAGAGAGAGAGAGTCAACTCAAGTATGCTGAAACAAAAGGTGGAGGATTTTTAAATACTGAGGGAAACTAATGAAAAAGTAGTGGAGGATGTTGGTCAGTGTGATTAGACCATCTGTGTTTGCTAATTGTCACTTAATAAAGTTAGACTCCTATTCTCCCATAGAGACTGGGAGATAGGGGCAATATCTACTTTTGGGATTATATTTCAAATGGATGACTCCAGGTCCTTGAGAAAGACATTTCTGGGTTGTAGAAGACTTACATCTCCAAGGGGAAGAGAAGGAATTTACAATTGTAAGTTTTCTAAAGTAAATGCTAAAAAAGGGGGGTCAGGGACCTGTAGTGAGGAAGGAACCTGTCTAAAGTTTAATCACAGTAAGAGGAACATTAAGGTCAGTACCCATTGTTAAATATTTTAAGTGCCAGACTGTGAGTTGCTTAAGGGCAGTATTTCTTATATAACTCTTCCTTGTATCATTATAGTACATAGTTTTCTGTACGCAATTTAGATGTTTAATAAATGAAGAATGAATGCATTACAGTTTCAGCCAAACTGCTAGATATCAACAATAATTGAAAGAAATATTTTTTTCTATGTAGCAAAAGCAATCCTTGTTTGTAATTATGTCATTTTGCATTTAGATGCCCTGTGAAGCCATATTTCCTAAACTGGTTTATCGTGGAAAACTATGTGATTAAATTACTTCCCTGTGCTGGAGGGGATGTTGTTCCATTGTCACATAAGTCTGGAAAATGCCTTGCTTGGAGTTTCACTTTCTTTATTAGTGTTTTTATGTCTTCGAGAAGTCTTAAAATGCTGGGCTATTTTATAGTAAACTTTCTTCTCCACTTTTTCTCATGTAAAAAAGTCAGTGACTTGCTATAGTTCTACTCTTCTAAATAAGACAATTAGGGAAATGCAGAACTCAATTAAAATTTTGTCCTCTATGAAGAAATTGTGACAACCTTTATTGAGCACTTTGTATTTTGCTGAGCACTCTGAATTATTACATGTCATCGTTACTAATATTATTAATATTTGGCTTTTTTCCAGTGGGGAAACCAAGGTTTATGGCGCTCAAGTAAATAATTTAGGTTACACAGGTTTAAACAGCAGACATGGAATTCAAATTCTAGTCTATATTGCAGTCTTAAACTCTTAAGCATTATGCGCTGGTATTCAAAACTATGGTCCCCAGACTAGCAACGTTAGCATCACCTGGGAACCTGTAAGAAAATTCTTGGGCTACATCCTACTGAATCAGAAATTTTGAGGGTGACACCAGTAATCTGTGTTTTAACAAGCCCTCCAGGTAGGGTTGCCAGATAAAATAGAAGACGCACAGTTGAATTTGAATGTCAGATAACCCACAAAATTTTTCAGTACAAAAATGTCCCAGCTATTGCATGGGACATCCTTACACTAAAAAAAATTATTGGTTATTTGTCTGAAATTCAAATTGAAATGGGTGTCCTGTATTTCTGTTGGCTATATTTCATAACCCTACTGCCAAGTGATTCTCATGTGTACTAAGGATGGAAAACCAGTGCACCTCAGGATTATAACTTTTATTGAGGTACCTTTACTCTTAAGTTCAATGGTTGAACCAGAGAGAACTTTTTAAAAAATAAGCGGTCTTTTACTAACATCACCATTCTCTCAAGAGTAGATAGTGATAAATAGCAGAACACATTTCCTAAGAGGAATGGGTTTCAAAATGCCTACTGGAGCACTTCACAGAAGAGCAGTAATAGCATGTCTGATTGCATAACACCAGAAAAGCAGGAATTTGGGAGCAAGGAGATAAAGTGAGTCATACTATAACAAAAGTTCTGTTTTTCTCACATAAAATGGAAAAAAAAAACACCATTTATTATTGCATGCATTATGAAGGGGGAAAAGAAGTGTTGGAAATGACTCTAACAACAAAATGGCCAAGTTTAAGTTGCTGAATGAAAATGCACTTCAACTTCACTCTTTACTTTGCTACCACTCAATTTTTAATCATTCTTGACATAGTTGCACAGAACCCCTGAGAGCAAGAGAAACTTTATACATTTATATCTTGCTTATGCTGTGTCTAATCTTTTTAGAAAAAAACAACATAACTCCGGGCTGAGAAAATCATTTCCCGGCATAAAGGGAACCTCATAGGAAGATAATAAGGCTAGCTCCACAATCTGAATTAGTGATTCGGTAATATTTTTTTTGTGGCTAATTGATTATATGTCTCTGAAAGAGATATTTTAGGTCTCAAAACTTCCTTTTTAGTATACCATCCCAACCCAATTTAAAAACAAAACAATAAAACAAAGAAAAAAGGCATCCCTATATATGACTCTATTATCTTGATATGACTTTTTAATTTGTCCTCGGTAATGAGAAATTTGTTGAACTGAGTTCAGCCAAAAGCATATTTGCTGAATTGGCTTGTCTGAGCTAAGTATCACAGTAAAAGCTGTTACCTAGTATTTTATCAACCACAGAAACTCCAGAAATTGGGAAAAACAACTTTAATCTAGACACCAGCACGTGGTAGGAATAGAGTTAGGCCAGAATTAGTGCTGTTTGGTAAAGGAAAATCATATAGATGGATATTTTCTGGTATAAATTATTATTTCGTGCAAATTCAAGTGGTGGTTTTCAGAGAAGAGTATGAGGAGGAGGAACAGGAGGAGACTGTGAATTAACTCTTAATTAGCCAGATCGTTTATCGCTACTGCAACCCAGTTATATATTTTATTTAATAGTGTACTGTGGTATTAGATTAACACAGATCTTTACTGAAAGTTATAGGAAACCTAAACATTATGAACACAAAGTGTATTTTAATTGAACATTAAAGTTATTTCTCACAAATCATAACCTTAATTTTATATTGTTCTTAGAGGGAATTCAGTGGTTTGCATTGCTTCTGCTTTGAAAACCATATTATCATTAATAAAATCCTAGTCACTGATATTAAATAGATTCAAGTTCAGTGAACTAATTAAGGGTTAAAGCAGAAACTCCTTATTGTGGCATTAAATCAACCCATAGTTTCAGTATTCATTATGCTAAGTGCTCTGGTAATTAAAGAGCGCTTAAATGAAACACATGCCGATAAATTAAAACTGAATTTCCAAAGCTGAAGCTTGTAATGGCATCTTAATGGAGATATACAGAAAATGTATTCCATTAAAGGATGTGCAACTTAGTTACCATATAGTTTAATACAGAAATTACTAGTGCCACCTATTGGTAAAGAACTCCAAAAGCTGTTCAAGAAAGGTACTAATCAGAAACTTCAGTAGAAATAATGGGTTTCATAAAGTGGATGCATGAGTGTTATTCTTTGGTGTTTAAATTATACTTACGTTTTTAACACATATTTCGAGTAATTTGTAAAATAACTATTAAAATATTTGCTAACTTTAAAACCTAGGAATAATGGTTCATAACTGTTTTTTGCATATGTTGTTTGAAACTACACCACAGTATTATTGTTTAAATTACCATGCAGTAAGCCTAGAAAGTTTAAGCTAGTGTGGTTCTCATTAAAGTGTTCTGGAGAAATTAGAAAACGAATTTCAGTGCTGTGAACTCACTCTGAACTAATTAAATCATAATCTTCTGAGGGGGTGTGTGTGTGTGTGTGTGTGTGTGTGTGTGTGTGTGTGTGTGTGTGTGTGTAAGGGGGCAGCAATCAGTATTTTTTGGAAGCACATGATTCTAATGTGCATCCAAAGTTGTGAATACTCTTTGAAACTAACAACTTAATTTAGAAGTATGGTTTCTCATCAATAAAAAGGGGAGGGGCGGTCACATGGCAACCTTTAAAATCTCTTTTGCCTCTATTATTCAGCAGTCTTCACAGCAAAATCATTCACATATAACATCCACATTACTGAATTTTTTTTCTTTCTTTATAATCTGTAGCATAGGAAAATAACCACATTTTTTAAAAACACCTTTGTCATTAAAAAAAAAAAAACATTAAATTGTTTTTACAGGGTTTTACAAACTAAACTGGCTTCTTGAAACCTTAACTATGATGTTGAAAGGGTGCCATCCAGTGCTTTATAAAGGCAGAAAACAAGGCAAACTGATTCCAGTTATTTACTATGTGTCAGAGGTACCAGATTTACAGCCTCAGAGGCTTAAGTCCATTACCCACTGAATGATTTACTAATGGAGTTCTACGGTGCCTCATTCACCAAATGCTAGACATAAAATGGTGATATAAAACATGTCCCTAGACATGAAAATCTGACAGTCCATGAGGGGAGATGAACTTGACATATATGTAATAGCACAGAATGCTATATAATTGAGTTTTCAGTGTGCAGAATTGTCAATATGTCCTGTTGGAGTTCAAAGGAGATGGCAATCAGTGGAGGCTAGTTTAATGAAGGGAGGCCTAAGAAAAAAGGTAAAAGTGATTAGCACAGAGGTATTATGTGAGACTGATTAGCATTTTAAGGGAGACAGTCCAGAGATAGAATCACAGAGAGTCAGAATTGAGTGTGAGGATCTGTGAAGATGCAGAGGAAGTGATAAAATATAGAGGAGTCATTAGAAAAGTATTGAGAAAACAAACACCAGGCTAGGGTAGTGTTATGGAAACAAACCAAGGAAGAGCAGATTCGAGAAGCAGTGGAATGCCAAAGATGTCAAACGTAGCTGAAATACAGGGGAAATGGTATGAAGGATAAAGAGAATGAAAAAATAATAGCCACAGTGTAGAATATTCCAGAATAATATAGAATATGCTAAAGGAGACTATGATGTTATTTATTCTTTTCATAGGAAAAAAACAAACCTTAGAGATATTGTATGATTCTCCCTAGATCATCCAGCTAATGGCAGAGATCCTGGCTTATGCCACAGACAAGTGTCAAATAAAAATGTGTATGTGTATGTTTCATGTATAATATCTGCAGTCGTTTTTCTCAAAATACTCTCTATGGAATTCTGTGTTTTTCATCTTTGTGTCTCTATGGTGCCTAGAAAGGGCATGGGTCATCAATACATAGTGAAATCTTAAATAATTGAGAAAAGTCATAACCATAATTTGTGATTACAGATTGTTTCAGTCTCTGCCAACAGTCCTATTCTCTTGAATGACTTCTCTCAGTTACGAAACTGATCAACTAAACAAAATCTATACATTATAGTCAATATATATAGCATCAAATGCATTTTCATGTATATGTGTTGAGTATTATCAGTTTTGTACTCCACCCCAATTGATTTTCATTTTGAAAAGATAGTAAATCTAAAATACATTTTGCATTTTATTAAATAAATAAAATTAATAAGTTATAAAATTATAATTTTTTAATCATTAAGCACTTACTGTGTGTTAGTGTGTCTGCAAGCATTAGGGTCACAGAGGAGAGGAAACCGAGACTCAAGAACTTTGCCCCTGAGGAATTCTTAGCCCAAAGCAGAGACAGACATTGCAGTCTTCTACCCTCAAATTCTGAGCAGTCTGTATTTCATCAAAATATGAGGAAATAAGCAGCTATATGAGAATCCAATTTTGTTATCCATCCATAATAATTCTTAGTTATTGCTCTTTTATTTTAAAAAAGTTAGTTCCACTAGGAATTGAGCTGCTCCATTAAATGCCTTTCAAATGAGGATTGCTAAGTGATCGTTTCTATCTTGGTAGGCCTTCAGTTAAGCTATTCTGAAAAGGCAGAGGGAACTGCTAACAAAGCCTCACTTTGGTATATTTACCTTCTGCTTTCTTGTATTGTAAATTCATTTCCCAGCTGGGGATTCAGCTTCCAATAAGATGTTATTGAAATTTACTTTTCTTCTCCTCTCTTATCAAGTCCAACATTTCCCTCGATTGTAGGAATGATGTGGGTAGAACATCTTGAAAACAATGGGAAGCGTGTCTAAGTGCTATTTACACAAGGCATTATTTCATGTGTGGTTGACACTCTCTGGGAGCTGACAGAGGAAATAAAGGCCTTCCATTGTCACCATCTAACCTGTGCCTTGTGTCGAAGAGCTGAGGCTGAGGCCAGCACAGAGACCCCCAGTGAAATGAGCTGGAAGGCTATTTCTTTTCTCTGTTTGTAAAAGTGTTGACAGTGCAAAACGCTTGCCAGAACTAACCTCAGGGTCATGCCATACAGAAATTCAGAGGCCCAAACAGGTGACAAAGACTGAGAAGATACACTGAGATTAAAGAGAAACACAGAGATAATCCCAAAGAAGTTAAAGCATTTCTACCGTACCCCAGTTCTGGGGTTTCAATGTGAAAACTAAAAAAATCCCCAAATTCAGTCATTTTGGTGTCATATTACCTGTGATGGTGCGACAGCTGTCAGGAGTAATCTGGCTTTGAGGGCTGACTCACTTTGGAAGATGCCAAAGGTTAATATTTCCTTCTGGTGCCCAGAAAGCCACCTATTTATAAAGGACAGCTAAGAAAAACTGTAAAAGTTCTTAATTACATTGCCACACCCTCAGCCTTTTAAAGGAAAAGAATATTAAACTGTATTAATACTGTGTATATTTATGATACTGGTCGGTGTGTAAACTCAAGTTTTTACTATTGTTTTGCTTTGTTCTGTTTTCCTACATGGTATTTCCAGATGTAGTTAATTTTGATTATCTGTACAGATGAAAGTATTGCCTCAACTCAGGTAACTAAACAGCCTTATAAAGCGGTGGCTTCGTAGACGAGCACCATTATGAGGTTTTTCTGGTTACGAGATAGGGCAACGCAGGGCTAGCACACTGCCACTTGCCCCGCTCCCTTCCTAGCATCGTATGTCCAGCTCACTTAGGTTTTGCTGCTGAGTACAAAACCTACAGTTGTTTCTACAGAGCACACCTTTCTACAGTGTACTCTGCACGAAGGTACCGTGGTACACCTGAGTGGGTAAGGGGCTGCATCAGAAAAATGCCTTTTTCTAATACACACACGCTGAGATGGCCGGTCTCTGGTTTCCCTGCAGGCCTCCATAGACTGTTAGTAAGCCTGGAGTGTTAAAAAAGAGTTTCCCCAACATGGGGTAGTAGAATTTTAAAAGGAGTCCTTGAAGACCATAAAGAAAAATATTCCAGGATCTTATAGAAGACTTCTCTAAGAATGGAGAGCAATGAGTTAAAAGTTTGAGACGACTTTTTCTTCTCAGTCATCTCAAATTATATCACCTGGGCAGCTGCCTATTTTAGCTACTCAAATCCAACCTCCTCCACTCCCCTTAAGAGGAGAAATTAGCCATGGAGAACAGGGAAATGCTCTTATTTAACTGCTCAGTAATCAGGTAATCTTCTCTGGGTAATCAGAAGTTGGTTATAAGGTAATTTGGCAACAAATGACACTATGATGTTTTAGAGAATCAAGGTATCTTTTAGCTCATGATAAATTTAGCTCTCACTGTGTCTGATGTCAGTAAGAAGTCACACCTGTAAATATATGAAGACTTTCTGGACAGTTATCAGAAAAGAGAGGGCGGTAGAGGGGAAGGTAAGCAGGGATGGATATGATATTTAACTCATTGTGCTCTTATTCTAGTGGGCATCCTGGCTTCTGAAACAATCTAGAGACCAACAGCATTTATTCATGCCGCCCATCCCCCAACTCTATAGACATATCATCTAGTTACTGCATAGATACTTACAGTGAGAGAGAGCATTAGAGATTTTTGTGTTAACAAATAAATTCATTTGAAAATAAATAATAGGGGACTTCCCTGGTGGCTCAGTGGTTAAGAATCCTCCTGCCAATGCAGGGGACACGGGTTCGATCCCTGGTCCAGGAAGATCCCACATGCCGCAGAGCAACTAAGCCCATATGCCACAACTGCTGAGCCTGCATGCCACAACTACTGAAGCCCACGCTCCTAGAGTACGTGCTCTGCAACAAGAGAAGCCCCCTCTCTCTGCAACTAGAGAAAGCCCGTGCACAGCAACAAAGACCCAATGCAGCCAAAAATAAATAAATAATAATAATAACTATCCTTAACTTTCCAGTTTTTTAACTTTTTATTAGGGTTATTAATAAGTAAAATTGTCAAAAAATATTTGAGGTAGCTTACAGAACAGCACAAAATAGAAAACAAAACCAAATGAGAATGAAATCAATTAAGAAAAAGAAGAAATATAGCTGTTAACATATCCCAGGTCAGCATTTCAGGAAGTTTAGGTGAATTAAATTCTCAGTGTGCAGTTATTTCTATTTTAGTGCCTCCCTTTCCGCATTACCTTGTGCCTAGTTATTCACTTCCCAGGCAACAACCCACCATCAGAGCTTCTTTAATTTAAAAAACTCTAATTCAATACTTAACCTATAGCATGAAATAACATTCAGCATTTTAAAAAAAGCATATGGGACTATAATCTTGTATTCTTATGGGAATATCTATGAACTAACACATATACCTATTTACACAAGCATGTACACATGCTATATAATGTAAAAAAAGTATTCATAGTATAAATATATAAACATATGGACACATACACAGAAACACTAAAAAATAATAAGCACACTGAAAAGAAATCCTATATACCAAATGTTAACAATGATTTTTTCTAAATCCTAAGTAGAATTTAGGGGAAACTCTATTGTTTAGATTTGAAGAACCAAGATACACAGTTTCAGCTTTTGCCACCCCTGAATTGTTTTTTTTTAAATAACATCACTTAGATATTTTAATGTAATTTGTTTTGTTGTAATGAAGAATCTTAAATAATGTTAATTTTTTATTCTTTATTTTTTATTATATGAAAGCAAAATATAAGGCATACATTTAAGAACAAGATGTATTGAATCACAAGTCTTTCTGATTCAGGCTTGGGAAAATTATATATGTAAGTGTATTTAACAAATGGATTTTACTTTAACAGATCTTAGAAAAGAAGTTCTTACCATATTATATACATTTTAAAGACGTTTTGCATTCATCACACTTTGTCCTATGTGTGCATTTACTCCCACTATATTTTATTTTATTTTTTTTTAACTTTTTATTTTATATTGGAGTATAGCCAATTAACAATGTTGTGATAGTTTCAGGTGCACAGAAAAAGGACTCAGCCATACATACGTGTATCCATTCTCCCCCAAACTCCCCTCCCATCCAGGCTGCTATATAACACTGAACAGAGTTCCCTGTGCTATACAGTAGGTCCTTGTTGGTTATCCATTTTAAATATAAAATGGTTATCCATTATAAATATATAGTGTGTACATGTTGATCCCAAACTCCCTAACTATCCCTATATTTTAAAGCTGTAGGTGCAACTAATGAATCCTTTAGAGCTATGGGAAAAGAAAGTGAGCATTTCCTTGGAATTTCGGTTCCTAAAAGAGTTCAGATCAGAAAGTCTTGAGTAATTAACAGATGATTGTCACTGAGAGAGGCAATCATTACTGGATTCATTTGTTTATAGTATGCAAACTAGATTTCTGAAAGTAACAATTCATAGTAACAATTTCACATACTAACCCAGATTGAAAGGAAAATAAAACTTCATGACTTAACTGTTCCTGTCACAAGTGGTCATCCATATTGCTGAGAGGCATCTGAATTTAATTCTCTGAGTAGTATAAATGGGAGGCACGCATTGTTTTTCTACTATCTATGGGTGGAAGTTATCAATTCAAATGATTCTTTGTAGTTTCTAATCTGTATGATCCTTTTCAACTTTCTGCTAATGTACATTGTGCTTTCTAGATAAGAAGTGATGCAGTTTGATTTAACTCTCACCCCATACTGCCTCTACTGAGGCATTTTAGATATTTTAGCTTTGGATAAATTGGATATTTCTTCCATTAACATCATGCGGCTAATCCCACTCAACTGAAAAAAATGCCCAGATCCTTTATTTTAGTACAGTGTTTTCGGCAAATCTAATGTAATAACTGCTGATTTAGTTAGAAATATCTAGGTGATAGTATAATTATCTAGAACTATAAACTCTGTAATTGGCTTGAGAGTACGATGGATTCCTAGTTCAGTAAATGGTCCAGCTGCTTATATGAAACCACCCCAGGCAATGACTTCCTGGACTTTAATATCCTTCAATTCCCACATCCGCTTTTGCTTCTATGCCAGAGCCCTGGAGCTGTTGACCTGTTATCTTGATGTAATCTGGTACTATTTTTAAAAATTTTCTTAAGCTTGCCTTCTTTTTCTCACTTTGGAAAGGACAAAGTTTTTTTCTCTGAATCATTGTGTGAAACACCATCACATATTTCCATATTTTTTACATCACTGTTTCAGACTTCTCAAATATAATAGAAGTTAGATATGTACGTATTATGTTCATATACTCAGTAGTGCTCTTAATGCCTTGCATTTATTGTCACCCATAGATCTCATTAACATGCTGCTGACTGCCTCTGGCAGATAACTGCCTAGTTAGTCAATGGAAGTTTTACTGTTCACTTGTGCATTGCTTTGGGATTTTTTTCAACATTAAAACAATCTCACTCAGGATTCTAATGAGCAAGTAAATAGGCCATGACAAAGGATGCTGAAAGACAGATTTGGTTTGTTTTCTATTAGTATTCATGGGATATAGGTATTTATAGGTAAGCATGATAATGAAAATCTCACAAACATATAGAAAAGTGAAGTTTCAGGAGCATAAAAAGTAGAATAGAAAAATACGAAGAAACTTAAATCAAGAATAATTTGAGAAGTATGGAGGTCTATGGGAATATGTTTATAGTTATTAGCATGGCTCAGAAGAATGAGTACTAGGACACTAGCCAGGTAATCTTTGTTCTAGTTCCTGGCTCTTCTGTGAACTGCTGTAGAATGCTGAACGACTCTCAGAACCTCCCCTGCCTTCATTCTCTTCATACAATTAACGGGTGAACTAGATGCTCTCTACTGTCCCTCCAAGCATTGACTACACTGTCATTATGGAATACTCTGTAGTTTAGCCTTGCTAGATATTAAAACACATGACAACACATTTGTAATTAAAGTAGTATGACACTGGTACAAGTGTAGAATATTAGTGGAAAAGGATAGAGGCCCAAGAAATAGACTTATGGGGATTACATATGTGACTAAGGTGTCATTTTTGTTCATTAAGATAGGCTGGACAGTAAATTGTCTTGGAATAACTGGTTAACCATTTATAGAGACATAAAGCTATATTCTTACCTCACTCTTTTAATTCTAAATGGACTAAAGTTTTAAATATAAAAAAGAGAGAGAGGAGGGAGAGCTAGAGAATAGTGACAAGAAAACTTTTAAAAAACATTTGTAGTAAGATGACCTTTGTACATATCTCAACAAATTCAGAGCCTATAAAGGAGAACATGGGTACAACTTAAACATACAAATTAAGTACTTCTATAGAGTTGATAATGCCATAAACTAATCAAAGGACAAACAATAAACTAGTGAAGCTATTTGCAAAAGCATATGATAGAGAATTTCTTTTATACAGTTATCACAAATCAATTAGCAAAAGATGAACAATCTAAGAGACAAATGGTCAAAGGACATTAACAGATAGTTCTCAGAAAGGGCAAAATAGAAATGAACATTTGACGAGTTGCTCAGTCTTATTCACATAGAATAGCATCAAGATTCCACTTTCATCTATAAGATGGGCAAAAATTGAAATATTTAATAGGACCCCATGGTGGAGAAAAAAGATATTCTCATATATTGTTGATGGCAGTCTTTTTTTTTTTTGAAGGCCAATTTAGCAATAACTATCAAAATCTTAAATGCAAATACTTTCAGTTCTAGTATTCCATTTCAAGGTATGTATTCTATAGTCAACTTAACAGACTATATGTGTACATAATTCTACTTGTGTTACTACATTTATATTTTTATTAACCTTTTAAACTAATAGGATAAATTTTGAATGCAACATAAGAATTTTTTATTTTATGTCATTTTATTCTTCTATTATAAATGACATGTTTACCAAGATTGGGTAAATGTTAACAGTTTCAAATAGTTTTAAAATTTAACAGTAAATGACAGTGTCCTCAAGTACCTTTTTAAAGAGGTTATTGAAAGAGTGATGGTAAGGCTAAAATATACTTAAGAAAAACTCAAGTTCATCTTCTGTCCTAAATTGAAAACAGTAGTTGAAAAACTATAGTGGTATATATGATCTTTTAGAAAATAATACAAGCTCATATAACAAAAATGACAGGCTCTAGAGTTTCTGAAAATGGTATGCTTCACTTAACGGTACCAACACCCTAAAGGATTCTTCTGTATAATATAAAATGAGATTGATATCCTATATTCTTTCATGCAGAACTCAGTGCTTTTTATTTTATGAATTTCTTCACACACAAAGTGCTTTTAGATATCTTGGTTTTTTTTAATAGTGGCATGAAAAACAGTATCATTTACACAAACCCTGAGCTATTCAGAAAGTAGAGTTCCTATTAATATACTTTGTCAACTCTGTTGTAAAAACAGCCACAGTACTTGTAACTATAGTTTGGGTTGTTGCTTAATGATTGAAAACCTTCTTATTTATAGGCTTCTTAAAGAAAAGTAAAAAGTTTATCTCCCAACAGCAACTAGTCAAATGATATGATTTTATAATGAGTTTTTTTTAAATAGAGAAAAACATTTTCTAGGTTCACAAAGGCTTCATGGTCAGAAAAAAGATCAAATAGACAGGCTTGTTGTTTGCTTTTTTCTTCTGTTTCTTACACATAAGGAAGACTCAGGGCCACAGAGGGTGTGGCATACGTAATACAGTTTGAGCACTGTAACAGGCATAGAAGGAAGACTCTATATCTCCCTCAGATTGGTTTTAGGAACCATAAATTTAGGAAATAAGTTATGAAAATTAAACTCGTAGCTATTAGTTGATTCTGTTCTGTTACCTAATATGGAATTTATTTCTGTCTTTTTAAGGAGTATTCATTAGTTTTTAAAGTATGCAAATTGAGGAAATGACAAAAAATTTCAAAGATACTGTATTAAGTTATGGACCTCAAAATCATAGGTAAAAATAATATGAGGGTGAAATATTTCAAAACCAGAAGCAATTGGACAGAAACCATATGACACCCCCTCCAAAAAGGTACAGAATTAGGTAAATGAAAATTCATTCAGGTTTAAAGTTGCTTTTAAAGCATGCTAGCAATTTAAACCCAGTTTCTTTGAAGAGTATTTATTTTACAGGCTAGCTCCTGAGTTAATTCTCCATGATTTCACTAACTCACAGCCCACTTTTCTTAAATTTGGCTCTTCATACTTGCGGTACGCGGGCCTCTCACTGTTGTGGCCTCTCCCGTTGCGGAGAATAGGCTCCGGACGCGCAAGCTCAGTGGCCATGGCTCACGGGCCCAGCCGCTCTGCGGCATGTGGGATCTTCCCGGACCAGGGCACGAACCCGTGTCCCCTGCATCGGCAGGTGGACTCTCAACCACTGCGCCACCAGGGAAGCCCCACATACTTAGCATTTTTTATCAGCATACCTACACTCTTCCATCTCATGTGCTTCCAGCATACCATAGTTTTGAAAGAATACATGAGACAGCTAGTTCAGAGTAGGCATTAAAATTTTAACCATAAGCAACCTACACTTTAAAAAGATCTTTTAAGAACCTGAGTACCCTGAAAGTAAAATGGGCTTATTGCTTTTCATGTTAATGCATACCTTTGTTTTTAATATCTGTGTATGTCTCTGTGTGTCTGTGAGTTGATCTTGTGTGGGACTTCTAAGAACACTCTAATAATTTTTTATTTAAAAAAAAAATAAAAATAAAAGTATAGATTTTTATTAGAGTTTTGCTTCCAGGGAACATGATGTAGAATGGAAAACAGTTCTGAATATCTAGTTCTTGATGTAAAATATTCTTCTCAATCTTAAAAGAAACATTCTTCTGAAATGAATGTTCTCAAAAAATGGAAATAATTAGAACTTAATATCAGCTGCAGTATTATATCCATTTCATTACTAAAGTAAAGCAAAATCAGGCATATTAACTGCAAAAAGAGGACAATTCAACAAAACTGAGACCATGACTCAGGTATGGAGAATAAAATAAAGACTATTGGTGTAGATTAGACTAAATTCTTTTTATTCTCACAATATTCATGTACCACAAAAATGTGCTTAGATGTAAGTAAAAGCTTTTTTCCACAGGTAAAGCATATTAGTACTAGAAACCCTAAAGTAGTATTTCAAGTTATATTAGTTAAAAATGATTACAGTAATTATTCTAGGAATTGAAAAAACATTCAATATTCTCACTAATTTGTTAAATAGGGAAAGGTATGATCAAAGAGAAGAATATGCCTGTCACCTTAGTTCATCAAAACAACCTCTGAGAGGAATTATCAATGAAATTACAAATTTCTTAAAGATAATAATGATCAGGATAATGTTTAACATGACTATGAAAAGCAAGTAATTTCAAACTAGAAAATAGTGATGACTCCTGATTCTACTTGATGGTTTACTTTGTTGTGTTCTGTTTTGCTTTGGAAGAGCAATGTTCTTTAATGGTATTAGAATAATAAATTCCCTATCCTGTTCATTTCATCCTTGCACTCACATAACACTGAATTTGTGGTGGTAGTGAGAGGACAAGCAACTAAGTCATCAATGACAGAACATGATTCCTCAATAATAAAAACAATCTAAAACAATTTCAGATTATGAAAATTGATATCGACTTGATTCTTTACAATTTTTCCAAAATCAAAGATATAACTGTATACCGTGAAGCCTATTAGGCAGCCTACATAGTTTACTTTTTGAAGTGAGGCATAAAAAAGTAGCAAATGGGGTAAGATACACGAAGCTGTTATCTTCCCACTAGATGAGAGCTGTGAGTACATACATGAGAAGAAATATAGAGAATTCAGTGAGAGTTCTGAAGATAGCAGACATGAATAAAGATAGGAAAAGGAGACCTGTGAGGAAAAAGTCAAAGAAAATGCAATTGTAGAAGAGAAAGCACAGGGACAATTAAATAATGCCCTTCAAGTATATCGGAGGCTATTCAATGGAGCTGCTGACCAGCTATTCCTAATCTTCCTTGAAATCGTAAGTTGGAAGGGGTCAAAATTGTAATTTAACGGATTTAGATCAAGGAATAGTTGAGGACAACAGAGGAGGAACAGAGGGTTGATCCCAAAGAATATGCCAAGTTCTATAGAACCAAGTGGAGCATGCTTACTTTAATTTTTTGCTCATAAATGTAAGATCACCTGTTTAAACAAGTTATTTTTTCATTCATCACTTATTCTTTTCCTTTAAAAACTATTAAAAATAAGTAAAATGAAAACTTACAAGATGATTATAAACATCCTATTTTAAAGACAACTTCAAAGTGAGAGGCAATAAAAGGCATAGTGATTAACAACATGAGCTATGGAATCAGACATTCCTAGTTTTGAAACCCAGCTTTACCACTTTCTACCTGAGTGACCTTGGATCTAATTCCTCTAATCTTTAGTTTATGGGTGTATGCAAAACAGGATTATTGCAACATAGTGGTCATTGTGAGGATAAATGAGATAATGTATGTGTATTGCCACAAATGTGGACATGTAGAAAACAATAAATGTAGTAGTGAATAGTAGGAGAACTATTATACAGTATGATAGTAAAAGCGGATCATTCTACTTTATTGTCTCATGTCTTGGCAACATAAGAAAAATGGGCCTATAAACAATAGAAACCATTAAACTATGGCAGGGACATTTTAGAGTAAAATTTATGCATGGTAGTCATCTTGTCCAGTACTTTGTCAAACTTTATATTCATTTACCTCCTAAATATCTTTGAATGTTTAAAATAAATGGCATGAAATGATTCAAAATGTGTTTAGTACTTAAAGTATACATGTGATGTGCTGTGCCAGGAAGAGGTGGCATAAAGCCTCTGGACACTAGAGAGCAGGTCCCATAGGAAAGGCCAGCATCAGGACAGCAGTGGACTGAAATGCAAGCAAGCAAACCAAGATCAAGAGGACAAGAATAAGAGAGGGTCATACAGCTCATGCAAATCAGGAGGACTTAAAAGAGTAGAGCAAGAGTAGCACCAAAGAATCAGGCAAACAGTCCATGACCAAAAGACCCTAAGGAAGGGCCAAGACAAACCACTGAAAAAGAGGCACGTGGAGCAAATCCTGGAACAGAAGAGATGCATTGGCCCAGTCTAAGCTGCTTCATTCTGCTCTCATTCTGGTGGCAGCAGGGCTTATGTGACCCAAGTTTAGAGATCTGCCATTGATTAATTTAAAGCCTGTTGACTGGGCGGGAGTATGGGAGGGGCAGACAGTTCTCTGGCAAAAAGACCCTCTTGACATAAAGTAATAATGACTTTCTCAGCCGTTTGGGATCAGTTGCTTGTTTTGATACATGAGATATTGATGTACTTTTAATTTATTATTAATACCTTATTTTAACTTGTGGCTTGTAAATGGTGCCTTTGCAGTGACCACTTAAATCATGAAACTGATCTTTATAAATAATTTACTATAGAAATAATAAGTGATTTCTAGAGGGGATTGTGTACGGAGCTTTGGTAATCAACCTGACACAGGCATCTTCTTTATCTGTCAGTCCGCTAAATTATATGTGCCGTTTAATTATTATGAAGATATTAATGCGACTAGACTTCCTTTTTCTGACAGTTAGAGAAAAACATTTGGTGTAGTTTTCTGTATTTACAATGCAATTCATACTTTAAAGCAACTGTGCATTGCATCTTTGCCATCGATATTGTAGCCCAAAGGGGACATTTATGTCAAAGATACTCTTCTGAATAAATCAAATTAGTGGTGATCTGCATTGTGACATATATGAAGATGAGGCATTTTATTCAAATTTGTTTATAAGTTCAGCAATTATTTTTAGAGTCCCACTCTCAAATTATCATACCCATGAAATTAAGACCATACAAATTCCTATATCTCTGTAATTTGCACTGTGTATGTTTCTGTATTGTAAGTGTGCACCATATTTTGTTTCACCTATTTATTGATTTTTTATTTTTTGTGTAAGTATAGTTCATTTACATTGTTAATTTCTGCTGTACAGACACCTAAATATTTAGATAAATTTGTTATATGAAAATGTTATAGAATTTTAGTTCTCAAAGAGTGGTGCTTAAACTAGCAGTGTTATCGTTGCCTAAGAACTTGTTAGAAATACAAAATTTAGGTTCCGTCACAGACCTACAGAATCAGAAACTTGTAGGATGGGTCCCAGCTATCTGTGTATTAACAAGAGCTCCAAGTGATTCTGATGCACACTAAAGTTTGAGAACCACTGGTCAGTGGATCAATTAGTTGCTTCATTTATGGGACTTTGGTGATTAATTAATTAATTTGGTTAATATAAGTTAATATAATAAACATGGCTTGGTAGCTACTATGAGGGATACACAGTGGATTAGTCATAATATTCTCCTTCCAGAAGTATACAGTCTGAGAGGCTAACTCATAGATGAAGAATTAAATAGTATTACAGGAGTCTAACATATGCCATAGTGCAGTGTAGGATGAATTACCAAATTAGAAAGATGGTATAATGTTGTCATTACATTGTAGTGGTTGAGTTAGACTAAAGAGTCAGACTTCCTACATTCAAATCCCAGCTGTGTCACTAATTGGTACCTACCTTAGAGGATTATTGTGAGGCTAGAGGAGTTAGAATAGTGCCTGACATGATGAAGTCTTTGTAAGTGTTAGCTATTACTATTTTAGTATCATGAACAGAAAGTTCCATGAGAATTCAAAGAAGCACTTTTTTAGCTGAAGGAATTGAGGTGACTTACAGAAAAGAGATAATTTTATCTGGACCTTGAAGTATGAGCTCATGTTGATGGGAGAGTTGCAAAGGGGAGGGATCCTGATGGCAAATGAGAACAAATGAGTAATCTTTATTTCTAATATAAACAAATATACAGGGTTGATATCTCCAACTGTTCTATTTCAATTCACTGGTAAACCATTCTTTTACTTGGTTGATTTACAAGGTGTCCATGGTCCTCATCCTTTCATCCTTTCAACATCTGTTTATCAGGTATCAATTATGTGCCTGCTACTGAGAAGCTGCATATACAGTAATGAACAAAATGGACAGAGTACCAACTAAAAGTGTTTTAGGAACTAGAGCAATGATTCAGAATATATTTCAAATAAAATTTCCTAAACCATAGAAATTATGGGAAAAGTCAGATCAACAACTGCAGGCAGGCATATTTAAGAATTCAGTTATCTCTCTCTGCAACTGGAGCTCAGAATCTGATACTTGGTCCATTATATTAAGCTCTGATTCATATGAATCAAGATGACCACAGAAATTTACAATTGTAGAAATAACTTTCAAGTTATACTTTTCCTCTATGCTTATTATTTTAAGCTCTTAGAAAGTAACTGGTATGAGAAAGGGTCCCAGTTTTTTTCTGGATCAGCGTTAATGCCAATCTAAAAATGATTTTTTTTTTTTTTTTTTTCCCGTACGCGGGCCTCTCACTGTTGTGGCCTCTCCCGTTGCGGAGCACAGGCTCTGGACGTGCAGGCTCAGCGACCATGGCTCACGGGCCCAGCCGCTCGGCGGCATGTGGGATCTTCCCGGACCGGGGCACGAACCCGTGTCCCCCGCATCGGCAGGCGGACTCTCAACCACTGCGCCACCAGGGAAGCCCTAAAAATGATTTTAACTCAGATTTTTCCTCTTCTGTGCTGACCCCTTGGAGGTTAGGGGGAAGATAGTGAATCGAAGTGGTATACTCGTTTTCACTGTTAATCACTCTATTCTATTCTTCTCTTATTTTCTTGAGAGCATATATGGGCTTTTATAGATAGCTCAGGGGAGACAGAAGAGTAAGACATACTCCTTGACTTTTAAGATATGTGAGATATCATGCCAGAAACAGGCAATAAAGATATTCTTGAAGAAAACTGTGGATAAGCCACATAAACTATAAATGACTTTTCTGCTTTCTACTTTTCCTGTGTTTAATACTAATCTAGGAATCAAGTTCTATGTTTGGCTCAAAGAAATCATAGTCATATACTCCCTGGAAAGCCTTGCCTCAGACCTGGAACAACGCTCACAAGAAGCAGAAATAGCTCATCCTAGTTTTTCTTAAGCCACATGAACTGATAAACAGCATTTACTGCCAAGACTTTTAAAGAGAGGCCTGTTTTCTGGTGTGACGTGGACAAAGAAGGAGATAATGGCACCCATCTGTTGTCCCTCCTCCTCTTATAATCGTCAGTCTGAGTTAAGGTCTTATGAAGATCTGGGATTCTTTCCTTCTGCTCAAATCTAGAATGATATGAAGGAGGTAGGAATGAATCTTCTCAGACCTTGATGTGGCCACTAATGGGTCCCCAACTAACTTTTGTCCTTAAAGAAGCTAAGAAATGAAATCAATTCACAGGGCATTACCTGTAAAAACACAACTACAAATAATCATAGCAATGTGGCTTGTGATTCTGTGCTAGACTTCTCTTGCTGCATTTAATCCATTTCATTGTTGGAAGTAGGTGCTTGCATCATGTTGGCCAGTCTCACAGGGGCAGGGAAACATTTATTATTAGCTCTGTCTCTCTTGACATGGCACATAAAATGTTCTTTTGCACATTAACAGTTATTGATGAATGCAGGGTAAATTGTTCTTAAAATGGTACTTATGGTAGATAAACATACTTGACACTAATTCTCTTTTCCTTATTTTTTCTAAGATAAGATGATCCCAGCAGTATACTTTTTAATATTTCTACAAAGAGGCCACAACTGGTACAGATTTACCTTGGCCACATTAAGCACAGATTCTTGTTCACTTCAGTAGTGCCGATGCCCTTACATATGATATAGTTGTATCACAGGCAGTGAAGCAGCATTTTGTGACAGGGCCCAGAATATCAGAATAGGAAAGATGGTAGGAAGATTAAGGGGAGAGAAGTCAAAAAGAAATTATCTAGCCTACAGGGTTTTGAGTTTTAAAAAAAAAATGTTAATAATTTGGATTTGATTTTTTTTTTCTATCAGAGATAAAAAGAGATCCAAATCTTTTTTCTAATTTACTTGTGATCTGGAAGCTAGTAGTTAAGAGCTGTAGGTCAGATGTAGTATACAATTAAATTATATGTTAATTCCCACCAAAAATAAAAACAGATATATACATCAAAGAAAGAAGTTACATCATACTGTATTTATATTTTCATCACTGGAGTAAAAATATTATGTGCTGAAGAAAGGGCTAAAGAATAAAGAAAATAAAGAGTATATAATAACAAAAATTTGAATATTGCTAACTACATAGCAAATTGCTTGTCTAGGTTTGCTTCATGTGTGATGTAATTTATTGCCATCGAGTGCTTGGCAGAAAAAATTAAGAGTTTGAATTTTATTGCACCATTAAGTGTCGCTGCCATGAAATATATTGAGAATAGGACAACACCATACATGGTGAAAGGAAATCACATTACGGGAGGTGTATTATCCTGCCTCCTCAAATGAGTCATGCAAAACTGATGACTTTGCATGCATTCATTTTATGTTTATGACCAATTCAAATTTTTCGAGGTTTTTTTCATAACATCTTAGTGATAATAGACAGCAATTTACAGTTGCATGAAAGAACACTCATACTATTTATTTATTTTCCGGTACGCGGGCCTCTAACTGTCGTGGCCTCTCCCGTTACGGAGCACAGGCTCCGGACGCGCAGGCCCAGCGGCCATGGCTCACGGGCCCAGCCGCTCCGCGGCATGGGGGATCTTCCCGGACCAGGGCACGAACCCGTGTCCCCTGCATCGGCAGGTGGGCTCTCAACCACTGCGCCACCAGGGAAGCCCCATACTATTTATTGCTAACTTTTTTGGTAGCAGGCAGCTTACATCTGAACCCTGAAATTGGATACTTAACCTACTGATTATATATTGACCGTTTAAGTGCAAAAATAAATGTTTTAAAAATGTTTACTTTCTTCAGTAGAATTTAATTTCGTCACAGCTATTTCAGAGACTGAAAAATATTCCTAATACTGTTTGAGACTTAAAAACAAAATAAACATTATGAAAGAATTAACTGTCACTTACAAATTAAATAGTTACTAATTGTTTGATTTATTTGTAATGAGATTCCAAAGTAGGGTTATCATGCATAACATGGATATTTTATTCAAGCAGTTTTTAAAAAGTATATGCTACTGTATCTGTTTTAAAACTAAAATGGAATTTCTCTATAATACTATTAGCTGGGAGTGTTTTTGGGATAAAGGAAATTCTGTCTATGGCATCATCCACTGATCCTTGATCACTGAAATAACAGTAGAAAGGAAAGAAGGGAGGGAGGAAAGGAGGGAGGAAGGAAGGAAGGAAGGAAGGTAGAAACGAAGGAAGGAAGGAACGCAGAGGGAGCAAAGGAGGGAGGGAGGGAGGGAAAGGGAAAGGATCTAAAGCCAGTGATCAAAATGGCTCAACCTATTTCCTTTTGATGTTTATTTTTATTTTTTCTGATAGAGGTAATTTGGCATTTATTTACTGAAAATAAATTGAAATTCTATTTTGTTATATTATTACAAAAAGTGCTGTTCTTCATTGAGGCAATCTGCCATTGATTTTCTAACTATGTTTTCTACATATGCAATTCAGTATTTGAAAATTAAAATAATATTTGCCTTACAAAGAATTCACATATCTACTAATAGCTAATGGAAGTTCATTTTCATTCCAAAGCCTTAGATCTCTTGGTAGTTTTCATGATGAATCATTTTTCATACTATTTGTTATGGGTTTTATAATTTTCAAAATACAATACAAATCAAAATCAAATACAATATATAACTGTTACATCATTTACATGTGATGGGGGTTGGAGTGCCTAAACATTCCCTTTCAATGCTGCGATAGCCCAGGTCCCTATCTACCATTCTATAATGGAGAGACTGATGATGTTATAATTTGAGACTGTGGCTATCATGATGGTATAATCATCACAGAATCTGTCTCTTCTTCTGACTCAATAAACCCTGCCTGTTGACAGAAATATATTCTTTCACTCGAGAGTTAATGTAAATTTTAGACGTTAAATTCAAAATCTTAGTTCACATGAATTTCTGCTTCTCTTAATTTTTCTTTTGATTGATAAACATCATTTCAGGGGCCTAATGCCTGAACACAGAACAAGCTATGAATCAGAATAACAGCTCTGCTAGAATAAAAGTGGTTATGGAAACCTCACCCCTCAGGTGACATTCTATACTAAGAGCAGCCAAGTGCCTCAAATTCTGTTGGGATATAATTATCTCATAATAACTATTCTCCCAGCAGCACTGCATCACAATCAGGCCATAAAATGTGTTTTTGTGTCTCAGGAAAGAAGATAGAGTAAGCAATTTGGAATATTACAGAACAGGCTCAGTTGAGCAGTTTAATTTGCATGGATTATACTCATGCTCTAAATGTCTGATTGACCAATGAGAGTTAAGGGTTGCCTTAGTCCAGAGAGTGTTATCATTTTATATGCACACATTTGCATAAATTGAGATTAAAAAGTTGCTCAGAATATAATTTAAAAGCAAAAGAACTATTAAAACACTAACTGCTGTTAATAATATATTTTTACACCTTTCAAGATGTTTTATTCTACTGTATTTAGCATATATGTAACAGATATTTTGACAGCAAAGATATGCAAAATAAATCAGACTAGAACAACCCTATAATTATATCGGTGTATATGTTTTAAAGGATTGTATTATTAAAAAACTGTGTGTAGTAACTTTATTATGCTATTTCTAATATGCAAGCAAACTTTATGCAAGAGTCAGATGGAATTGAGTTAAATCAAGTACATTCTATAATTTCCACAGCTATTTTAGAATCCAGCAAAGTTCCAAACGTAATTTTAGTTTGGGTAGAAAACATTTGTTGAGTTCTTATATTGCATTGAGTCCTGGGGATGTAAAGATGAATAAGACTTTGTTTATTCCCTTAAGGAGCTTACAGTGCAGTGTCAGATATTGGTATTGTATTATTATGCATCGAAAGAGACGGATACATGCACAGGGGATAGAAAAGCCCAGAGGAGGAGCTCATAGCCTAGTGTGGGAGTTGAGGGTTAATTTATTGAGGGAAATTGATACTTAAAGCTCAGATTTAAAGGATGGACAAGAGTTGTCCAAAAATGAAGAAGATTATTCAAAAAAGCAAATGGAGAGTTGGACAAAAGTGAAAGAAGATATGTGATTTTTAAATGTTAGGTCTATTAAGGTATAAGTTACAGTAAAGTCCATTCCTTTTCGATGTTCAATTCTATGAATGATAGTTATGTAAACATCACGACAATTAAAACCTAGAACATTTGTTACCTCATAAATTTCCCTTTTGCCCCTTTATATTCAATCCCTTACCCCTGCCTCGGTCCCTAGTGACCACTGATCTGTTTCTATCCCTATAATTTTGCCTTTTCTAGAATACCATATAAATGAGTATATAGCCTTTTGGATCTGTCTTCTTTCACTCAGCATAACACATTTGAGAATCATCCATGTTGTTGCATGTATCTGTAGTTCATTCCTTTTTATTGATGCATAGTATTCCATGGCATGGATTTACTCTGCATGTTGATTCATTCCCTAGTTAATAACCATTTTGGTTGTTTCCAGTTTTGGCAGATTATGGATAAAACAGCTATAAATATTTATGTACAGGTTTTTGTGTGGAAATATGTTGTTTTCATTTCTCTGGAAATCATTTCTCTTAGTTAAATATCTAGGAGTGGGATTGGTAGGTCATATGTGGAATATTTTGAGGCAGCTGGCAGAAGTGTGAAACAGCATGAGCTACTCACAATTTGCCATTACTGTAGTGAGGTGAGAGAAAGGAAGAAACAGAAAGAGTGGGCAAAGACCAGATTGATTGGTACTTTTTATTTCATGCTAAGAAACTCAGATTGTGTTCCCAAAGCAGATGAGGAGGTTTTAAGCAGTGATGTTGTATGCTCATGTTTCCATTTCGTCTGAGGTATCAGGGCAAAGCTTAAACTGGTTGAAGGAGGCACCGGGGTAGAGATGAGGCCGAACATTTTAGGATTCTATTATTAGTCCATGCTCCTACAGTAGTACTGATTCCTGGCAGAGCATACCCAAGACGTTCAGTATTACAATCCCAGGGTACTGTGCACGTGAAAAAACATGTTTACTGATAACACTTTCTAAAGAATTAAATATCCCACTCCCTAGGATCATGGTCTGGGCTAAGTAGATTTCACTGGGAAGAAAAACTTCACCGTGCAGAGGTAAGCAGGTGCTTTCTTAAGACTGTCAAGCACTGGCACTAGGGACCAACAACTTGTTTAATTCTCCTACCTCTATGAGGTAGATGCCATTTTCATCTGCATTTGCTATAATGGAAAGAGCAGAGGTTTTGAAATCAGTAAACTGTGCATATCAGAGCTACCACTTATTACTATGATAATCATATTACTGTGAAAATCTATGATAAATTTTGGACTCAAATTCCTTATCTGTAAACTTTAGATCATAGTGTCTACCTCATAGGAATATTAGGAGGATTGAATGAAACAGCATATAACATGTCCCTAAAGTATTGCTGGTGGTTACTAAATGTTTCCTCCCTAGAGTTACGCGATATATATAATTGTGTGTATGGATATACACAATGAAATGTTAATTGTTAAGTTGGACGTTAAGCTGGAGTAACTAAAAAAATCAAAGAAAAAATCAAGTGTTCAAATAAATTCCAAAGATTGCTCATGAACTTATGACAATACTTTTAAAAAATCCATTTAAAAATGAGAACCGGGATCCATCATTTGTTCTGATGAAAATTAAATGAGAAAAAATACATGAAGCTTATAAAGTACAGACATACATTCTCCCTCTTTCTTTGGTTTTGCTTTCTCATGGAAAGATTTACAGTGAAATATTTTTCATTATAATAAATAATGAGACTGGGATGTTTACTCTGACACAATCCTTAGTAAAGACAAGTTTAGAATATGGGAAGGACTATCATGTATTAGGATGAATAATCTTATTTTAAGTTTTTCCCAACATCAGAATGGACCATAAAACAGATGTTGAGGGAGACAGTTTTGGGAGAAAATAAAGTGGACCTAGTTATTAGAGTTGTCCAGTGGAAGAGACTGGTTTTCATTATGCAGAATCTTTATGACCAGCTGTCAGGAATGATTTAAAATAAATTATTGCATTGCAAGAAGAGATTAAGCTAGATGTCTTAATAAAATCTTCTATAATATAATTTATCATCCTTGACCTTTCTAAATGTATGACTCAGTGATTCTCTATTTTTACTTCTTCAGAGTTTATAAATACTTTAGCAAAATGTTACTCCATTTGAAAACCATTCTGACCTTTCAAATATATTGTTGCTTTCATATTGTTAAATTCTGGATTTCAAGTAATGTTGACACTTGCTACCAAAATATTTTTTAGATGAGTAAAGAGCTCAATGAATTCAGGCCATTGTGTACCTTGCTGTTCAATATGAGGTTACAAAAGAAGCTTGTCTTTTCCTTTGGACATTAATTTGTTTGGTTTGCATATCTTCAAGTGAACTGTTTTTGAAACAAGGCTGCCTGTTTTTTTGCATGTTACACTTGATAGCTTCAATTCATTCACAGTTTCATATTACACTCTCTTGAAAAGTGGGTGGACCACTTTATATTTAATAGTTGTCCTGTTCTCATCAGTAGAACTTTAGCAGAGATACTGTTTTTAATTTTGAACACTGGGGAAAAAATGTACTTGATATGGAACCATTAGTGTGCCTTTATTTCTCGCATTCTGCCAAATGGAATTTTTCCTTTGAAGTAACTCTATCAATTTGTCCTTTGTATTTCCACTGCTAATAACCCAATCCAGACCTTAGCCATTTATGCCTGGAATCTTACTCTTGTCTTGCCTACTTTGATCCATTCTAAAACTGCTACAGAATTAAGCTTCATAAAATACCTATTTAAAAAACACTGTGCATTAAACTTTCAATGGCTCATCATTACTCCTAGAGAAAAAAATCAGAACAAAAACCATATGATTAGGCTTGAATTCAAGCCTTCCACAGTATGATTGTGCTGCCTAAAAAATTTGCTTTTTAGTCTTAAAAAGCATGGTTCCTTCCATGCCAAACTCACCCCTAACACCTTACTTGCTTTTCTGTCTCCACAATCCACCTACATAAATATTTTCTGTGCTTCAGAAAGCAGCTCAAATTCCATTCTTTCCACAAAGTCTTCTCTTAGGACACTTAGCACATTGTTCTGATCTCTGGTGGATTTTATTTCCCATGCTATCAGACAGACAACAAGAAGGGTCAGCTTGGAAAGAAACCTGGGGATTGATTGTACCTGTCCCTCTTTTAAAGATGAAAAAACAGAGAGTTTGTGTCTTTGAATCCAACTCAGTACTTTTTCTTCTAATTGCCTTCATTGTTAATTAATCCTGAGTAGATATATTGTCTGCTTTCAGTATAACCTAGTGAATGATGTTTTATCATCCTGATTTATTTTTCCCAATTATCTTTACATTTGAGTTTGACTTATTATTATCAATAATTTTCTAGATTAATTGTTTGTGGTCATAGATGCCATGTAAGGTGTAGGTATGGAACTCAATGCATAAGTTTCTAAAATAGTTTCTGACCCACCACAGAAGAGTGTTGTAAAATTTGCTATAAGTTAATCTTAGACATGACATCAACTTAGTTTTCCCATCCTGTTGTTACCATAGGACTTGGCATAGAGCTGCAGTTTATTTCAAGTCTGCCCCTTTAAGCAAGTGCCAGTCTTAGGAAGGGGCAGAGAGACTGCTGTTTATATAACTGCCTCCCTAGGAGTTGAAAATAGGACAGCAAGCCTACACATAGAGTGTTTTTATTTTCCTCTTCTGTCAAAGCATATCAAGGCAGAGATTCCTTGAGGAGCAAATGAAAGATGACCTGACATGCATTTCATGGTTCAGGATCCATTTAATCCAGCACATTAATGACTCAACCTGAGAAGCTTGAGTAACTGAATGACATGGTACTAGGCTTTTCTTTGGGAGGCAATCTGAGGAGCAAACTGTTCAGATGTATATTATTATTTTTTATATTGTGTATTGTGTGTATGTGTGTGCATTCATAGATTAGGAAGCTTCATTTATGAAGACTATGTTTTAAATAATATAAACATATGAGTTTCAGTAGAATTGATCTTAATGAGTTGTTGTCTCTCCTCCATTTAGAACAATTATTTAATTTCAAAATAATATGTCATTTTAATGAACTAGGTTAACCTTGAAGGGTTTTTAAATACTTTCCTTCACCACTTGCATGATACTTACTGTTTTCTTTTTTTCTTTTGTTACTAGTTTCCTCATTTCTTGCTAACTCTCACTGCACTGCAATATGGGGATAGTAAATTTTGAAGATTGTTTATGTAAAGAACTTTGAGAGCCTATGATGAAAGCTGTAGTCTGAGTATCTCTTCATATTTTTTACTTGACCATTATTAACATGACCTTCATCATCAATACCATTCATTGGAATCAATTATCAGTTTCACTCAAGGAACAGTAAAAATGATGTTAAGTCATTTAGTTCCTGCCTCAAGTAGCCCTTGATGTAAAGTGACAACAGTGGCAGCACAAATGTACAGCTGTGCATTATCCACCACAAACCCTTCTGTGTCCCTGGTTTCCTGCTATACGCCTGTTCCATACATGTGCTGTGACTATTAAGTGAAATAACATAGCACAGGGCTTGGCAAATGGCAGGTGCTTCATAAATGTCAGCTCTCCCTAGGCATAGGTGGTGTAACACTTTTTAACAATCCACATTTCTTATAAAGAGTAATACATAGAAATTATTTTCTAATTTAAAAATAATAATTAAATCCACTCTGTTCTTTGAGAAGTTATAGAAATTATCCATGATTAAAAAGCAGCCATTTTATAATTTAGGCACATGCTGTGCCTGTCTGTATTTTTAATTCTTAAACTGATAATTAGAATGAGGGAAGAAAAACTACCTTTCTCCACTTCATTGCCCCCCCCCCCCCAAAATCTTAAAAGCCAAAGAAAATTTACAAAATTGATTTTGGTTTCTCAGAATTCATATCTAATGAGGGAAATCATTTTAAAACACTGTTTTTTATTAGAAGTTGATAAGGTAATAGCTAAGAGAACGTTTAGTTAAGATGCTTAAGATCAAAAACTTTCAATGATTTTGTTTTAATTTATAGTGGACCCTTAGCTCCGTAATCTCGCTGAGCTACCAAGTGGCTCTACCAAGTCTAAGCTTCTACAGTCTGCAATTTAAAAAAAGTATTGATATGGTATTAAATTAATATTAAATGTTGAAATCAAATCTAATATTTATCTTCATCAGGTCTCTAAATCTAAAACTAGTAATTCCACATGAATCTTCCAGGCTATGTGGAAATACTTTTACCTGCAGATGCATGTCCTGACCCTCTTCCTCCTGGGTTCCTCACAGCTTTCTCCAGAATTCACCATTCACTGGGGAACTTTCAGCTCCAGGATAACCTCAGGTTCCATGCCTCCTATTACCTTCCACTCAGTCAAAGCTTAGGTCTCTTCAGGTGAGCCTTCTTTCTCAGGTGAATCTTAGAAGAAAAACAATGTCTGTAATGAAATAATTCACACTATCGTGTGCGTGAATAGCTATTAATTATGTACCATGTCCAGAATTTTTCAGGTATTTTAATGAGAGGATGCTTGTTGACACACACAAATTTCAACCTGGTAAATTTTCAAATAATTTGGCATCATGAAATGACCTCTCTCGGCAGCATGGTGAAAGTTGTTTCAGGGTCATCTAGACTTGTTTAGGCAGCTCTGAACTTCAGCTATAGGATCAGCTCTCAAGAGGTTCTCTAAAAGCCCAATCTTTCATTCTACAATGGTTAGCATGGAAGCAGCATTGAGGATGCTGGGTTTCTGAGTGAGATGGTGTGTGTGTGTGTGTGTGTGTGTGTGTGTGTGTGTGTGTGTGTTAGTAAGGGAGGACTAGAGAGGTTATTGTTTATGTGTCTGGGTCATTAGAAACTTGAATGATGGTAAATGGAGAACTGACTTCACTGTAACATCAGTTTTGCATGAAATATTGCCATATTTTTTTCTGTCCAGCGATCAGCTTTTCATGTATTACATTCATTGACTAAGCCTGTCTATGAGGTAGTCAACTCACAGTGTGTCAGATGAGCCCAGCTCTGCTGGACTAAGGTAGTGACTTATGAAGGACGTACACCCACCACCTCCCTGCTCTCCCTGCCCAGCCCACCACATCACCACTACAATGGGGATGGGATAGAAAGAGATACAAATGTGAGTTCAAAACAGGTGCTGTGAATATGCTGGTTTAGTTTTTGCATTTAATCTCTGGCAAAAGGGACACTGCCATTAGCACTGGGAAGCTAAGGAGAGGAGAATGCAGAAGCAGATAAAGGGAGGCACTTTAGGTTATACAAGCACTATTAACTGCTTCTTTTTAAAAAATCCTTGTGAGTGTTCTGAAGATAAGATAAGACAAATAGTTCTGTTCAATATTTATGAACCCCAAAATTTCCATCAATCTCATAATTCTTGTATAGGAAAGTGTAGACATTGAAAAATATAAATTTAGGGGCCAAATGTTTTTAGAGTTAGAAGCCCTGCAGTTAAAAATTCCAAGATTTCTGGTGTCTGAATAGCCTATGGAGGTGACTATTGAGATTCTCATAAACTGAACACAAGGAAAAATGTAAAATTATCTTGAATTAAGCTTTGCCAATGTGAAGGCACTGAAATGTAAAACATTCTAAAAATGAGCGCTAAAGCCTTCAATCTGTGTCTCATTCATTTGTCATTCTTTTTCCCTGAGACGTCTTAAAAGGTAAACATGTCTTACTTTTTATAACCAAATTTAAAATTTGCACTGAAGAAAGAATACTGACAAAATACAGAATGCAGTTACTCAGCCATAAAAAGGAATGAAATTGGGTCATTTGTAGAGACATGGATGGACCTAGAGACTGTCATACAGAGTGAAGTAAGTCAGAAAGAGAAAAACAGATATCGTATATTAACGCATATATGTGGAATCTAGAAAAATGTTACAGATGAACCGGTTTGCAAGGCAGAAATAGAGACACAGATGTAGAGAACAAACGTATGGGCACCAAGGGGGGAAGTGGGGGGGGCGGGTGGTGGTGGTGGTGGGATGAATTGGGAGATTCGGATTGACGTATATACATTAATATGTATAAAATAGATAATAAGAACCTACTGTATTAAAAATAAAATAAAATTCAAATAAAACCAGTAATTATAAAAGAATAAATAGGAAAAGGTTAAAAAAATTTTGCAGTGAAGAAAGAATAGTGGCAAAGTATAGAATGCAATCAATCAAGAGCATAGGGGCCACTTTGTAACAATTCTTGATACTAATTGAAAGTGATTTCATTGTCTATTAAAAAGTCTCAATTCTATGAAGTAAAAAGAAAGCTAAATGCCAAATATAATGTTTTCAGAAGCTAATGGGATCATTTAAGTGAGCTCTTGGCAGAACCAGTAGCTGCTCCATTAATAATTAGATTGTTTATATTCTTTTTATCACTTGTTTCCTGTAAGAAAAAGCCTACCTTTATTTAGTTTTGTTTGTGGTCTTTTCTTATAAAGTGAAAAATTCTAATTTGTGAGAAAACAACATTAGCTATCTATGCTTCTTAACTAGAAGCATTGCTTTTGGCAAGTTTAATAATAATAAATATTAAACACAGTGTATCAGGCACTGTTCTAAGTATTATACAAATATTAACTCATTTAATACATTCATTTGTTATCATAGTATTAGAATGAGAATTTCCAAAATAAATGCTATTGGTGATATTCTTTGGTGCATGTACTAGGTTCCTTTACTTACATTTCTCCATCCTTTATCAAGAATATCTAAAAAATAACCTAGAAAGTACTATTAGTTATGTAATTTTACACATTACATGTACTAAATGGAATAGCATAGGTAAAGGCCCTCAAACATTGCATATGCATATGCTTAAAATTTGATATTATGTACTGTCGGTCTCATCAATTTATATTCACTTATACTTTATATAAAGATGCTATTTAAAACAGTCTTTATAATGGCAAACAGCATGTTCAGTGAACTGGATATTTTGCATCCAAATATTTCACAGGGTAGTATCTGGCAACACAGAGTGATAAAATGTAGATGCTTTTTTCTACTCTTTTACATTTATTATAATTGGGAGGGAGGGAAAACATGTGTGGAGCGCTCACCATGTATAAGATATAATACCAAACATTTTACATGTATCACTTTCATTAATGCTCACAACAATCCTACAGAGAAGTTCTTCTAATTAATCCTATTTTACAGAGAAAGAAACTGAGGTTCAGATTAAATAACCAATGAAGGTTACATAGCTAGAGAGGGGCCGAGTTAGTCTCCATACTGAAAGCATCAGTCCCTAAAGCCTTCAGAATTATTCTCAACATTATGTGATATATGCAGTCACCAAATGTTTGTTGAATCCCTTCTCTGGCTAGGTGCCATATGTGGTGCTAGGAATAAAGCCACTGGTTAGAGATATTGCCATGGGGTCTTTACAGTGTAATGTATGAAACATTATAATAAGGTTATGTACAAAGTAACCTGGAATCTCAGAGGAATTACAGAATATCTCTGGTTCAAGGTGTATATTAAAGCTTAATGATCAACTTCAGAAACTTCTATAGCAGAGAGTCCGTCATTCCTCATGCATATTAGTGCAGTGTTCTTTTTGTTACGTTGGTTGCAGATTGCAGTTCTAGTCTCTGACAAAAGTTATGTACCTTTTCAGTGATGAGACCAAAACAAGACAATTTTTTTCAAATCAGAAGCCTAATATTCATTCATGTTGTTCATAGCAAAGCTGTTGAAAATCATAATTATGCTGTCCTTTTCACAGGAGAATATTTATCATAGTAGGAGAGGAAATAAATAATAATAACTACTGTTTATTGACTACTTTTCATGTCCCAAGCACTATTCTCCCTACTTTACATCCAAAATTTCATTCACTTCTCAGCACACCCTATGAGATGGGCATTATTATCCCCATTTTAGAAAGGAAATTGAAGCATAGTGAGGGTAATATGCTCAAGGCAGCACAGCTAGTTAAAATGAAGTCTGGTCCAAACAAAGATCCAGATGATCTCCTAAGCACTGTCCTTCCTATTCCAATGATGAAGTTGTTACAGTCTGGAACCACTCTGGCTGGTTTGCATTCCAGCTCTCCTGCTTCTTTGCTTTGAACCATAGACAAGATACTTATCTGTGCCTCAGTTTCCTCATCCGTAGAATGAGAATGATGATTATAATATTTTCTCCATAGGATTGGTCATAGGTTTAAATGCGCAGCAGTTACATGAAAGCTTAGAACAATACCTACCACAGAGCAAATGCTGAAAAATAACACAAGTAGTTATGATTCTCCTCCTTCTCCTTCTTCTTTTTCTTCTTCTCACCCCCTTCTAATTAATTTTTTTAATAATTTTTAAATTTTATTTTATTTTTGGCTGCGTTGGATCTTTATTGCTGCGTGTGGGCTTTCTCTAGTTGCAGCGAGCAGGGACTACTCTTTGTTGCAGTGCGCCGGCTTCTCATTGCAGTGGCCTCTCTTACAGGGTACAGGCTCTAGGCGCATGGGCTTCAGTAGTTGCGGCTTGCGTCACCCCCTTCTAGAAGAACAAAAAATGGAAATGAATATGTGATAGGGCCTAAAGCGTAGAATTCATAGTAATTTTTCATTTGTTAAAATCAGCATATTAGCTAAAGCTACTACATTCAATGAGGTTAATAATGTTTTAAGTAAGGCCATTCATCTCATAGATTCCAAATTTTTTTTAAGAGAATATTTGATCTTTTCATTCTTTACCAAGATTCATCTTACTTGAAATCAATGTCATTCTCATTTTACTCCTTTTCTCAGATCTAAAAATCGGTGACCAAAAAAGAGATCAGAGCTCAACATTCAAAGTCAAAAGGGTAAACTTTTTTTTTCCTAATGTGTTTCTTAGTATCAAATTAAAATTTCAATATATTGAAAAGAAAAACTGATGATAATCGAACACAAACTGGCCTTACATGCTTTTATTTGTTGATTACCAATGAAGTTTCTAACAAATTAATAATAGTTAATACACTATTCTATAAGAATTAAAAATTATTGACTAAATGTAAATATTAGATTATATTCCTGCCATCGTTTATTGGTTGATGAGGAAAAAAATTACGAGGATGCAAAGAAATTAATTGTCTCTTACTACACCATTCTGTTCTAACATTCTTTGTTTCTTTTTAAAACATCTTTATTGGGGTATAATTGCTTTACAAAGTTGTGTTAGTTTCTGCTGTATAACAAAGTGAATCAGCTATACGTATACATATATCCCCATATCCCCTCCCTCTCGCGTCTAACATTCTTCACTTGAATACAGCAACAGTCTTACAGGGAGAAAAGAACATGCTTCTAAAGGAGCAGGGGGAAATTTATTAACATATGTACATGTATACAAACATAAATAAGTAAATATTATATACACACAGAGAAAGAGAGAAACGCAATTCTTTAAGAGCCTAATGGGGAAAGGTCACGTCCTTGGTTTAGGTGCTGTAGCAACCAAGTAAAACCATTTAAAATAGTGATGAAACTGTCCACCAAGAGACTCGTTCAAGTCATGTAATGAAAGGAGAAAGTATCAAACCAGAAACAGAATTATTGGAAGAACAATAAAATGGAGTTGAGGTAAGTTACGGCCATGAAATGTTTTATGAATATCTGCTCAGAGAATGTATTTAAAGTGTATTAAATTTCTTTATAAAACATTTATATTGTGCTTTGGGTCTTAAGAGTTAGAACTGCAAGAATAGCTTTAATTGTACTGTTTTGCATACAAAAATATGATTTCCTTACAAAATTTAGTTTAGATTTCCATGTTTCCTCTCTTATCATTTTAGTGGACTATATGACCTTATCACCCTTGTTAGTTTTTGTCAAAGCAGAAGAAAATGTTTTTGAGGAAGCTGAATAAACCACAGAGAAATATTACTTTCTATTCTCGGGATAAACTCCAGAAAGGAATGAACATATAGGGAACAGAAAGTAGTTCTCCATGAACATTTTTTTAATACATCTTTATTGGAATATAATTGCTTCACATTGCTGTGTTAGTTTCTGTTGTACAACAAAGTGAAACAGCCATATGCGTACAAATATCTTCATATCTCCTCCCTCTTGAACCTCCCTCCCTCCCTCCTTATCCCACCCCTCTAGGTGGTCGCAAAGTACCGAGCTGATCTCCCTGTGCTGTGCTGCTGCTTCTCACTGTTTTACATTTGGTAGTGTATATATATGTCTATGCTACTCTCACTTCCCCCCAGCTTCCCCCTCCCCCCTCCCTGTGTCCTCAAGTCCACTGGGCAGCAGCAGGTATATGTGCTGTCAGGATAATAGTGTGTGTGTGTAGTAATTGGCTGAGTCATACTGTAAAATGTATACACACACACAATAGAAGTGTATACATTTTAAACACATTTTTTTATACTTGACGAAAGTATGCTAAGGGACTTCTAGGGTTATATGTTGGAGTGAAGGTATATAATTGAATCACTTTCTCCCAAACTTAAAAAAATTACCAAAAAAAGTTTTAAAACAACAACAAGGACACTGTCAGCAATAAAGCAAAGAAAATGGCACAACCTCAGCTGCAATATTTGAATAGTAGTAGTCAGGGAAGCAGAGGATCCCAAAAATTGCCATGCCAACCCCACTCACCCATCCTATCACCCTCATTCCCCCCATCAAAGCAATGCAGGGGGCGCAATCCTCACAATAGCTTAGCTACTACTGCCTCTTCTGTTTGAAAATTTTACTATGCACAAGCATTTTGTTTGTTTCCAAGTGTTCACTACTGTTGGTCCGAACTGAACACACTCCAAAAGAGTATCCATGACCTTTCACTCAGCTACTTTCCTTTCGTTATCTAAGTTGGATAATAGCCCCAAGGATTCTCCTATGAACCCAGTCTGAAAACTTGAGCCATTTAAAAAAATTAATTATATTCTTTCAAATGTAAAAAAATATGCACTCTAACTGCAGAAAGTTAGGGAATAAATAAGACATGAGGAAGATTAGAAAATATAAATTGCCTGTAATTTTTTTTTGTTTTTGGTGAGCATATTGGAGGCTTTATTATAATATATACAATCTATTTGGCAAGATATAAACCTTATGATGATTCAGGGTCCTACCACATTCTTTTACCCCTTTTTTTTTTTATTGGGATATAGTTGTTTTACAATGTTGTATTAGTTTCTACTGTACAGTGAAGTGGAGTTCCCTGTGCTATACAACAGGTTCTCATTAGTTATCTATTTTATACATTTTAGTGTATATATGTTAATCCCAATCTCCCAATTCATCCCCTGCCCCTTTCCCCCCTTGGTGTCCATACGTTTGTTCTCTACACCTGTGTGTCTGTTTCTGCCTTGCAAACCGGTTCATCTGTACCGTTTTTCTAGATTCCACAAATAGGCGTTAATATATGATATTTGTTTTTCTCTTTCTGGCTTACTTAACTCTGTATGACAGTCTCTAGGTCCATCCATGTGGGTCATTTGTAGAGAAATTGCCTGTAATCTTACCATCCAGAAAAGTTACTGTTAAAAGCTTGTGTATGTCTTAAAAATATATACATAGATGGTAGGTAAATGATAGCTATATTATACATAGATAGGTAGGTAAGTAGATAGATAGATAGATAGATAGATATAAAAAGATATTGATAGATATAGTCACCACACCCCATATTTTGCATCCTGCCTTTTTTCCCACTTAACAGTAGATCACAAATAAGTCAATATGTTTTCTTCCACATCATGTACCACAAGTGACTTACCCAGCCTCCCACTATAAAGTATTTGGGTTGTTTTCCGTTTTTTTTCAGTAGCATACATAATGCTGTTGTGAACATCCTTATGGTTACTTGTGGAGTTAATGAGTGGCTTTCCAGCTAAAACAAACTCACTGCATGTGAGCAAAGATGTATTCCACAGTAGAAGTAGTGGAAGATAAATGGTGCTGATGAGAAGTAAACTGTTAAAGAGAGAGTGATTAATCTGTTATATAGAAATAAGAGGGAAAGAGAATATCTAATGCTAACTTTTTCTATGTAATTTATTATACACTATTATACACGGGAAGTGCATCCCAAATCAGACTATATGAAAGGATAGAAAAAAATGGGATAAGATAGAGCTTGCAGTAGAATGAAATGTGGCTGTATTCCAAGTAGAGTTATGGCATGTGTCATGACATTTTAGCATACTGGGACATTCCCATGCAAAAATACCTACCCCAGTTGATGCTTGACATTCACTAATAAGATGACTATTCTATTTAGTTACTATTCTTGTTAACACTCAGGTGAACATGTTAAGCTATTATTGGTCACTAAGGTCTTAATGTAAAAACATTTATATAACTCTTTTTATGTGTTTAAAAAAAGTCTGCTATCAATTGATTTCATCATACTCACCTATCTTCTTTTCATAGATATTTATTTAAAAGAAGAACTGAGACATTCCATGACAACAGGAAAATTTAACAATTGTAGTTAACAGAATGTGAAATCAAAAATAGAGCTTCATAAATTAGAAAATATGAAAACTGGCTAATTGGAATTTATATGGTTCAGGTTTTAATTTCTTTTATTTGTCTTTTGTCTTTTATGTTATCAATTGTGCCCATGAAACTGAAGCATAAGAAAAAGTATACTGTATGCCTATCAATAAATAAGAAAGTATGGTTCAGTTCAGCAACCCAGCCATCTAGTCTGTTGAGGTACTAGGATAAGCTATGAAAGTTCAAAGATGAATCTGACATCGTTCATGAAGTCAAGAAACTGACAGTCTTGTGAAGGAAATAAATTTTAAATAAATAACTTTTACTGTTATAAAAAATAATACTACGTACAGTGTACTTTCTTAGAAATATGTATTACATGGTGTTGTGTTCACAGTAGTATAGAGAAGAGAGTTGTTCACAGTAGTATAGAGAAGAGAGTTGTTCATTGTTCAGGAGAGTATGGGGTTACCAGAGAGCAGAGAACACAGGATATGATAAACCCTGAAGATTGTCTATCCCAGGTGGCTACCTGTTGGACACTGGGGCAGAGAAAATAACAAGCACAAAGGTCAAGAGGTGTGGGATGTCGTGGTGTTTTTAAAGGACCATGAGCATTTTGGTGTTGCTAGATTGTAAAGGAGAGAGTGGAAGGACATAAGTGGCATTCTTATTACCTATATAAAAATAAGTTTATATTTTGATAGTTTCTCATATAATTAAGTTTTTACAAATCCCTTAAATATTTTGCAACAAATATTTGTTTCGGTAATGAATTAAAATTAATTTAAGATGCTGGTTGTAGATTTAAGAGACGTTTTTGTATGTGTGTACTTTATATTCGTGGCAGCTTAAATATTTTTAAAATGCTTGTTGATTGATGGGTTGGTTTTGTTTGGTTTTATCTTCCCTTGCTTTATGTTAGAACTATGGAAGTCAAAATATATAAATACGGTACAACAGAATGTTCTACAGAATTTTTTTTCAGGAATGAATGCCTAATTGTCAGGAGTCATCTTTGTGTAGCAGGTACTGAAGCCACTGATGGTACCATGTTAAAAACAAATGGCAAGAATTATTTTCTTTGCCATTTTCCATCTCTCTAATGAAGTTATTATAGAACTGACTATTTGTTGGCATACTTGAATACTAGAGAGGAGGAAGGATTAAAAGGTAAAGTTGGGGGTTCGGGGGAGGGATCTGATGAAGCAGGACATTATGGTAAGGAATTTGACTTTGCTCCTAAGTAGCATGGGAAGCCATTGGAGAGTTTGAAATAGAACAGGAAAATATGTTCTACGTTATGTCTTTAAAAAACAATCTATTCTGTGGGGAAATGTTAAAGAAATGTGGGTTAAAGAAAGGCAGAACTAACAGTTAGTGATCTATAGCCATTGTCTAAGAGAGATGATGGTGAGTGGACGAGTGCGGAATCACTGGAGATGATTAGAAATAGAGATGCTAGATTTGTTGATGATTTTCATCAGTGGAGATGAAGAGAAGAGACCAATTAAGGACCCATTTTAGGTTTTGAAAAATTGTATGTGCTGTGTACTAAAATGAAAAGATTTAGGACACAAAGTTTGGGGTAAGGATTATGTGGAGAATCAAGATTTCTGTTTCGGACATGTTTTATTTCAAGTGTCTATTAGAGAGCCACGTGAAGATGTCAAGTAGATGGTTGTATTTGTGAGTCTACAGGGGAATGCTCAGAGCTGGAAATACGTGTCGGCAATAATCAGCTTATAAAATGGTACCTAAAGACATGGATCTAGATGAAATCACAAGAGAATGTGCAAACAGTATAGATTTAAAAAAAAAAAAACAACGCAGTTACAACAGGAAGGAGGATCAGAGTAATGTGTATCACATGAGCCCAATTTTGTAGAAGAAAATGGATGTTATGATTTTTATGGAAAACTGAAGCACAATTAAGTGTCAGCTAAACATAGACGAAAAATTTAAAGTATTCTATTCTTATTATGCAGATAGTACACTAAGGCATCATTCTCCCGAAGTATTTTATAGAATGCTAATATTTTAAAAAATATTTTATGGGCAAATAAATTTGGGGAGCAGTGAGTTAAATCCAGACTTCTCAGAACTTGTAATGTGCAACTATGTGCTGTTAATCTCTTGGGGTTAAATATTTTAGCCAGCATTTCTGAAATTTTATGACTACAGATCCCAGCTTTGTTCACTTCTTTAGAACCACAATTAGTGGGACATACTTGGAAAATGCAGCTCCAATGAAAGAGTAGATTGAAGGACAGTAGAGGCAGATACCTTAACCATAATTAGAGAAACTTTATTGGCTCAGACCTTGAAATTCATCACTTTCATATTTCTAATAGTCACTTAAAATCCTCATAAAGTTTCAAGGTTGGGAAGGGCAAGTGCTGAAGGGCAGGGAACAAATCAAAACTAGCCCCAGGCAAAATGGTGAAGTAAGCAAAGTCTAGTTTTGTCTTTTTACCTTTAGTGTGATCACATTTTCTTTCAACTCCTAACACCTCCCTCAGGTTGTCATCCCTTCTCATCACCCCAGGATGCTTTTCTGAAACCCTTCCCCAGAAGTTTAAAAATGGTCAGTTATACCTGCCTCCCTGCAGAAACAAAGAGCCAGTTTCTGCTTAAAATACACCACCTCTGGGAGCACTTTGATTGCATTGTGTTTTAGACAGCAAGCTCTGTCTAGGACCTTAACAGATATATGGACTTCTGGCATTTTAAGGCCTATAACAAAAAAGTAAGGAATACTACTTTTGGGCAAAGGGCCCTTGCTAGAAGGCTCTCAAATTATATTTTACTAGTCCCCTTCCATTTTGCCTATTATCAACACCAATACTGGAAAAAAATAGAATTTCTCAGGAAAAATAGAGGTAAATGAAGCTACAGAAGTAACTCTGCCTGTTGGATTGGAAGGAGCTGGGAGTCAGAGGATTGGGTTTTAGTCTTTTCTCTGTTACCAACTTGCTCTTTAATACCTGATGTCACAGTGCCTCAGTATTCTCACTGGTCCAGTGGAGATAATACTTTCACAGGACTGTGAAGTTGGTAAAATGAGATGTATTGATAGATTTGAAAGTGCTTTGAACAGCTGAAAGGGAACATGATATTCTTTTGGCAACTTTATGTTGCATATAAGGAAATTAAGCGTGGACTAAAACTTTTCAAAATGGTCCAGTTCATATATGTTCCAAAAATGAATCATAGAAAATTAGAACTGAAAAATATAATAGAGGACACTCATGAATAAAAACTTTTAAGCAGGATTAACTAAAGGTAAAGCCAAGACTGGAACTTAGTTGTCTGAATCTGGACCAGAGAGTTTCCTGCTATGCCAGGACACTACTGGAGTGTACTTAGTAGTACTGACATTGACAGCCACAAACGAGAGAAACTGAAATCATGGTTGGATCAGGAATATCAACTTCTTGTCTGTCAATTAAGGAACAAGACTCATGATTCTATAGCCTAAGAATTAGTGATATGTTAGTAGATTTGCAGAAAATCCAGAGTGTGGCATGGAAAGCTTGCTGAAAAGTATTTAGACACCATGGAAAAAAAAGAAACTTCCACTTTCCTCTTCCATCCTTTGCAGATGCAGGAATGAGTCCAAGATCTTTGTATATCTTGCTTAACTTCCTCTTCTCTCCCCTGGCTGCACTGCCAGGGACATCTGTTTCTGACCTGCCATCTACTTGTCCAAAAACTTTAAAAAAGCTTTCTAGACACTATTACATTCAGAGATTTTGCATCCTAAACCATATTAAAACACACCTACATCCTACATTAAATATAATTTTGATGTAAAATAATTTATAAAGGACTTATCTGTATAATTTATTTAAAAGGGGAATGATTTCTTGCATGGCTTCTTAATAAGCTTTGTCTCTTACGTGATCTCTGGATTTGAATCCCAGGCCGATCGTTTACCAGCTCTGTGACTCAAAACAAGGGGTGCCTCAGATGCCTGAACTGTAAATTGATGATGCTAATTGGACTACGTTAGAGAATTAGTGTGAACGATAACTGAGCTTATAAAGAGCTTTAAATGTCCTTAAGAGGTTAGCATGTGTAATCTTAGTAGAAGGTATAGAAATAGTCTTTGCAGAATTCTTTCAAGTTTTTTTATGTTTGAAGTTTTTCAAAATAGTTAGAAAACCATCCCTCCCAAAATGTAGCTGCTATCAATATTATTACTGTTGTTGGAATTAGTATGCATATTTGGAAATTCTTGGGAAGTGAAAACATCTAACTTCTACAAAATCTTTCAAATTTAATGAAGTTTGTATTTAAATTCAATAATTTATTAAATAATTCATTTAATTTCATAATTAACTAGTGTTACATTTTCTGGATATTTAAGCATTTATTAATTTGAACTTTTTACTTTCTGTATTTCAGAGACAATAAATCTTGTTTTTCTTACTTCCAATTCTTTAACATTTCCTAGAAAAGTAGGTCCCCGAAAAGCTGGTAGCCTCTGTGCCTGAGGGATGGAATTGTTCTTCATCTATTTTACATCTTATTTTTTAAGCAACAGATATTAAGCAAAGAAAGCAGAGTGTGATTAAACATTTTCACTCTTCTTTCCTATTCCATTGGGGTCAATATCTTAATAAAAAGACAGATACCATGCCAGGTTGCCAAGGTGACAAGCAAATGAGAAGTGCAGTGAGAACAATAATGCCTATTGAAGAGCATGTTGTTTTGTATAGCATCAGGCTTAATGTGTAAATCACTGCAAAAAGTGCAATAGGGAGACCAATGAAAAGGACAAGAGAGGAAACCTATGCAAATGGCAGCACTGGTGTATCATTCAGAGCCCTCGTTCTGAAATTCCAATCCAGACTGCAGAATTAACCTTACATCTGGCTGGTCCAGACAGCCAGATGAGTGCTGAGATATCCTTTTAAAAAGAGAGAAATTTAGTTCAGTTGACTCAGGGAACTTGCATCAATGAGCAGAACTGGACTTGGTGTGAGTGTTGATTATGACTTTCCTGAAAATGTGAAGCTCTGTGCTTGGTGGTGATTGAGTGATTAGACATCTTCTTTCTTTTTATGAGAAATTACTTTGACCTACTTTCTTAAGCTTATAGTCTTTACAGTCTCATTTCAATGATTTCTTATTTCAGGCACAGTTAGATCTGACATAATAACAAACTCACTTAACTGGTGAGTCAGTCAAAAATCACTTCTCTGGCAAGTAGCAAAATGAAGTCCAAGGAGGCAGCTGGTCTAGAGGCTCTAGCAGGGAGAGGAAGGAAATGAAAAACGAGGAAATGAATCTATCACATGAGATGGGGCTTTGGAGTAAGTGAAAAATTTCTGATAGAAACATACCAAACCTGATGGAAATTGAGGAAAAAATAAACAAGGATTGGGTTAGAGAAAATAATGCAAATTAAAAAAAGTAGTGACAGGTTTATGGGAAAGTAACTATAAAAACACTTCATTTGGCTTTATACTGAACAACAGTCATAGTGATGTAAACATTGATTATTGACTAAAAATGATGATTCCATTATACCAAGAAGACAGGAGAAAGTACGTGTGTGTGATTGCTAAGCAAATAGGATGAAGTTAAGAAGATAAATTTGCATAAAAGACAGCCACTACATAGTACCTTAAAATAAACAAATAGCAGGATTAGAACTTTGAAAAATATGAGGTAAATGCCATAAGTTAAAAATCATTTTAGATGATTGAAACCTCGGAAGGCAGGTGCCCTTTGATTTCTTTTTTAAACTATGCACATGTATTAATTCATTAAATGTTTTTAAAAGTAAGGAATATGTGACAATATTATTTTTATAAATTTTTCAATTTCATGTTCTGATCTTTTGCACATTAAAAAAGTTTGGTTACATGTTGATGCTGGTTGAGGAAGTAGATATTAATTTAGTATGCCTTTTCTAGAAAGAACTCTTAAGGGAGAAATGGTCAACACTGTGAATGGCCAGAGCAGTACCCCTGAAGGATTAGAGTGTGACTCTCTTTTTTTTTTTATACAGCAGGTTCTTATTAGTCATCAATTTTATACACATCAGTGTATAAATGTCAATCCCAATTGGCCAATTCATCACACCACCACCACCACCCCCCTGCGGCTTTCCCCTGTTGGTGTCCATACGTTTCTTCTCTACATCTGTGTCTCAGTTTCTGCCCTGCAAACCGGTTCATCTGTACCATTTTTCTAGGTTCCACATATATGCGTTAATATACGATATTTGTTTTTATCTTTCTGACTTACTTCACTCTGTATGACAGTCTCTAGATCCATCCACGTCTCAACAAATGACCCAATTTTGTTCCTTTTTATGGCTGAGTAATATTCCATTGTGTATATGTACCATATCTTCTTTATCCATTCATCTGTCAATAGGCATTTAGGTTGCCTCCATGACCTGGCTATTGTAAATAGTGCTGCAGTGAACACTGGGATGCATGTGTCTTTTTGAATTACGGTTTTCTCTGGGTATATGGCCAGTAGTGGGATTGCTGGATCATATGGTAATTCTATTTTTAGTTTTTTAAGGAACCTCCATACTGTTGTCCATAGTGACTGTATCAATTTACATTCCCACTGATAGTGCAAGAGGGTTCCCTTTTCTCCACACCCTCTCCAGCATTTCTTGTTTGTAGATTTTCTGATGATCCCATTCTAACTGGTGTGAGGTGATACCTCATTGTAGGTTTGATTTGCGTTTCTCTAATAATCAGTGATGTTGATCAGCTTTTCATGTGCTTCTTGGCCATCTGTACATCTTCTTTGGAGAAATGTCTATTTAGGTCTTCTGCCCATTTTTGGATTGGGTTGTTTGTTTTTTTAATATTGAGCTGCATGAGTTGTTTATACATTTTGGAGATTAATCCTTCGTCCGCTGATTCTTTTGCAAATATTTTCTCCCATTCTTAGGGTTGTCTTTTCCTCTTGTTTATGGTTTCCTCTGCTGTGCAAAAGCTTTGAAGTTTCATTAGGTCCCATCTGTTTATTTTTGTTTTTATTTTATTTTGTTTTATTTATTTTATTTATTTTATTCTTTTTGTTGCAATGGTAAATGGGAGTGTTTCCTTAATTTCTCTTTCAGATTTTTCATCATTAGTGTATAGGAATGCAAGAGATTTCTGTGCATTAATTTTTTAGCCTGCAAATTTACCAAATTCATTGATTAGCTCTAGTAGTTTTCTGGTGGCACCTTTAGGATTCTCTATGTATGGTATCATGCCATCTGCAAACAGTGACAGTTTTACTTCTTCTTTTCCAATTTGTATTTCTTTTTCTTCTTTGACTGACATGCCTAGGACTTCCAAAACTATGTTGAATAATAGTGGTGGGAGTAGACATCCTTGTCTTGTTCCTGATCTTAGAGGAAATGCTTTCAGTTTTTCACCATTGAGAATGATGTTTGCTGTGGGTTTGTTGCATATGGCCTTTATTCTGTTGAGGTAGGTTCCCTTTATGCCCACTTTCTGGAGTTTTTATCATAAATGGGTGTTGAATTTTGTCAAAAGCTGTTTCTACATCTATTGAGATGATCATATGGTTTTTATTCTTCAATTTGTTAATATGGTGTATCACATTGATTGATTTGTATATATTGAATAATCCTTGCATCCCTGGGATAAATCCCAGTTGATCATGCTGTATAATCCTTTTAATGTGGTGGTGGATTCTGTTTGCTAGTATTTTGTTGAGGATTTTTGCATCTATATTCATCAGTGATATTGGTCTATAATTTTCTTTTTTTGTAGTATCTTTGTCTGGTTTTGGTATCAGGGTGATGGTCACCTCATAGAATGAGTTAGGGAGTGTTCCTTCCTCTGCAGTTTTTTGGAAGAGTTTGAGAATGATGGGTGTTAGGTCTTCTCTAAATGTTTGATAGAATTCACCTATGAGGCCATCTGGTCCTGGACTTTTGTTTGTTGGAAGATTTTTAATCACAGTTTCAATGTCATTACTTGTGATTGGCCTGTTCATATTTTCTATTTCTTCCTGGTTCAGTCTTGGAAGCTTATACCTTTCTAAAAATTTATCCATTTCTTCCAGGTTGTCGATTTTATTGGCATAGAGTTGCTTGTAGTAGTCTCTTAGGATGCTTTGTATTTCTTCCGTGTCTGTTGTAACTTCTCCTTTTTCATTTCTAAATTTATTGATTTGAGTCCTTTCCCTCTTTTTCTTGATGAGTCTGGCTAATGGTTTATAAATTTTATTTCTCTTCTCAAAGAACCAGCTTTTAGTTTTATTGATCTTTGCTATTGTTTTCTTTGTTTGTATTTCATTTATTTCTGTTCTGATCTTTATGATTTCTTTCCTTCTGCTAACTTTGGGTTTTGTTTGTTTTTCTCTCTCTAGTTCCTTTAAGTGTAAGGTTAGATTGTTTATTTAAGATTTTTCTTGTTTCTTGAGGTAGGCTTGTATAGCTATAAACTTCCCTCTTAGAACTGCTTTTGCTGCATTCCATAGGTTTTGGATCATCGTGTTTTCATTGTCATTTATCTCTAGGTATTTTTTGATTTCCTCTTTGATTTCTTCAGTGATCTCTTGGTTATTTAGTAACGTATTGTTAAGCCTCTATGTGTTTGTGTTTTTTACCCCTGTAATTGATTTCCATCTCATAGCATTGTGGTCAGAAAGGATCTTGATATGATTTCAATTTTCTTAAATTTACTGAGGCTTGATTTGTGACCCAAGATGTGATGTATGCTGGAGAATCTTCCGTGTGCACTTGAGACGAAAGTGTAATCTCCTGTTTTTGGATGGAATGTCCTATAAATATCAATGAAATCTATCTGGTCTGTTGTGTCATTTAAAGCTTCTGTTTCCTTTTTATTTTCGTTTTGGATGATCTGTCCATTGGTGTAAGTGAGGTGTTAAAGTCCCCCACTATTATTGTGTTGCTGTCGATTTCCTCTTTTATAGCTGTTAGCAGTTGCCTTATGTATTGAGGTGCTCCTATGTTGGGTACATATATATTTATAATTGTTATATCTTCTTCTTGGATTGATCCCTTGATCATTATGTAGTATCCTTCCTTGTCTCTTGTAACATTCTTTATTTTAAAGTCTATTTTATCTGATATGAGTATTGCAACTCCAGCTTTCCTTTGATTTCCATTTGCATGGAATATCTCTTTCCATCCACTCACTTTCAGTCTGTATGTGTCCCTAGGTCTGAAGTGGGTCTCTTGTAGACAGCATATATCTGGGTCTTGTTTTTGTATCCATTCAGCAAGCCTGTGTCTTTGGTGCGAGGATGTAATCCATTTCGTTTAAGGTAATTATCGATATGTATGTTCCTATGACCATTTTCTTAATTGTTTTGGGTTTGTATTTGTAGATCCTTTTCTTCTTTTGTGTTTCCCACTTAGAGGAGTTCCTTTAGCATTTGTTGTAGAGATGGTTTGATGGTGCTGAATTCTCAGCCTTTGCTTGTCTGTAAAGCATTTGATTTCTCCATCAAATCTGAATGAGATCCTTGCTGGGTAGAGTAATCTTGGTTGTAGGTTCTTCCCTTTCATCATTTTAAGTATATCATGCCACTCCCTTCTGGCTTGTAGAGTTTCTGATGGGAAATCAGCTGTTAACCTTATGGGAGTTCCCTTGTATGTTATTTGTCGTTTTTCCCTTGCTGCTTTCAATAATTTTTCTTTGTCTTTAATTTTTGCCAATTTGATTACTATGTGTCTCGGCATGTTTCTCCTTGGGTTTATCCTGTATGGGACTCGCTGCACTTCCTGGACTTGGGTAGCTATTTCCTTTCCCGTGTTAGGGAAGTTTTTTACTATAATCTCTTGAAATATTTTCTTGGGTCCTTTCTCTCTCTCTTCTCCTTCTGGGACCCCTATAATGCGAATGTTGGTGCATTTAATGTTGTCCCAGAGGTCTCTTAGGGTGTCTTCATTTCTTTTCATTCTTTTTTCTTTATTCTGTTCCTCAGCAGTGAATGCCACCATTCTGTCTTCCAGGTCACTTATCCGTTCTTCTGCCTCAGTTTTTCTGCTATTGATTCCTTCTAGTGCAGTTTTCATTTCAGTTATTGTATTGTTTATCTCTGTTTGTTTGTTCCTTAATTCTTCTAGGTCTTTGTTAAACATTTCTTGCGTCTTCTTGATCTTTGCCTCCATTGTTTTTCCGAGGTCCTGGATCATCTTCACTATCATTATTCTGAATTCTTTTTCAGGAAGGTTGCCTATCGCCACTTCATTTAGTTGTTTTTATGGGGTTTTATCTTGTTCCTTCATCTGGTACATAGCCCTCTGCCTTTTCATCTTGTCTGTTTTTCTGTGAATATGGTTTTTGTTCCACAGGCTGCAGGATTGTAGTTCTTCTTGCTTCTGCTGTCTGCCCTCTGGTGGATGAGGCTATCTAAGAGGCTTGTCATGACTCTCTATTGCTTTTCAACAAAAAGGCAGCAGACCCTCAGTTCCAGGTCTAGCAACCAAACCTGGGAGCAGAAATGGAAGGGAGAGAGAATAGACTTGTCTCATTGGAGTTTAAGTTGCTAATTGAATCACTTTTGCATTTCCAAAACAGACATAATTACAAATTGTTTTCTTTTAATTCCAAAATACAAATGTATTTATTTCCCTTTTTAACATCACTTTTACCACAAAAGTTTTATTTATATTTCAAAGTTTTGTGTGCTTTCCTTCTGCATTCTCTGGCTTTCTGGGAATATTATCTATTACCTTATAACAGGGAACAGTTTTCAGCATGTGAAAAACACAGTTAATTGTCATTAAAAGCTCAGTTGATGAAATGAACATCACAGATGTGAGGGTATGTTCAAGTCTGATTTTCATTTGTAAGAGATGCTTTCATTACCATCACATTAGTCAGTGATATCTGCTTAAATGTGTTGGTAGTTGATGCAGAACATCTGGCCACATTGTTTTAAATTACTTGTTGACCATATCATCTCACCTGCCCACTCAGAACAATGTCAGTAATCAGATTCCCAGTTGTTAATTATTCTTTCAAGGAAAGTGGTAAGGGAGTCATAAAATAAAAGACAGGATTAAAAGAGGTCATTAAGTCCAATGGCCCTCCAATATTTGACTCTTTTTTACTTATCACCTAAGATATCCTCCTAGATGAACTTTGGGCATATCTTCTTAAAACATGTTATAACATCTTCATTTTTGTTAATAGCATAAATTGATAATTTAATAAGATGCTTTTCATCAATGTCCCATTAAAAGGCTTTTGAGGGCTTCTCTGGTGGCGCAGTGGTTGAGAGTCCGCCTGCCGATGCAGGGGACACGGGTTCGTGCCAGGGTCCGGGAAGATCCCACATGCCGTGGAGCGGCTAGGCCCGTGAGCCATGGCCGCTGAGCCTGCGCATCCGGAGCCTGTGCTCCGCAACGGGAGAGGCCACAGCAGTGAGAGGCCTGCATATTGCAAAAAAAAAGGCTTTTGATTCTTTCCATTAATTTTCATAACCTTTACCATAGCAAACAGTTATCTTAGTGTGCAGTTTAGTTTCATTTTCTTTTCTAAAGTAGTTCTCAGACTGAAGACATAAGAGAAATATGGTTCCTTTCCACTCCCTAATGTCTAAGAAAGATTTCACTTAAACACCCAAACGCTAGATGTCAACTTTATCTTTAAAATGCCTACTTTTTTATTATGAAAGAAAATATTAAATGTATGGGGCACACAAGAATTGGTGCAGAAACCTTCAAGCTAGATTGAATGTAGTGAAGGAATTTAGCTGCTGGAGTAGAAAATTCTAATTCCAGAAGTAATCAATACAACCTACGTAAATATTTCAGTCTATTCCTATTGGAATTTACTCTTCATCTTTTAAAACACCCAGTGCATACATTAAAATTCAAACCTGTTCTGAAACAGTTGTTATATTTACACTTGCTTATGAGAATAACTGCTAAATAACAAAACTAGTTCTCACAACTTGGAAAGTAACAAAATTGACATTTCCTGTTAGAGCACTAGGCTTCTCAAAAAAGAGTAAATGAAGAGGTCTGTATATTCTATTTTGGTGGGCCTTTAATTTGATGGAAGCATATTAATAATAATAATAATAACTTTTTAGTTTTTCTTACAAATCTAAAATGAATTGGTAAAACCAGAATACTCTAGACAGTTGTTGCCCCCCTTTTGATATTCAACATTTTTTTCAGTAATAAAGAGGTGATAAATGCATTTGATGCCTATCTTGTCAGCAAGAAAAGGATAAATGGCTCACTTGTTGGAGAGGGTGTGGAGAAAAGGGAACCCTCCTGCTCTGTTGGTGGGAATATAAATTGGTATAGCCACTATGGAGAACAATGGGAGGTTCCTTAGAAAACTAAAAATAGAGCTACCATATGATCCTGCAATCCCACTCCTGAGCATATATCCAGAGAAAACCATAATCTGAAATGATACATGCACCCCAAGTTCATTGCAGCACTATTTACAATAGCCAGGACATAGAAGTAACCTAAATGTCCATCGACAGAGGAATGGATAAAGAAGCTGTGGTAAATATATACAATGGAATGTTACTCAGCCATAAAAAAGAACAAAATAATACCATTTGCAGTAACTTGGATGGACCTAGAGATTGTCATACTGAGTGAAGTAAGTCAGACAGCAAAAGACAAATATCATGTACTGCATATATGTGGACTCTAAAAAACTGGTACAAATGAATTTATTCACAAAACAGAAATAGAGTCACAGGTGTAGAAAACAAACTTATGGTTACCAAGGGGAAAGCAGGGTAGGGGGAGGGATAAATTGGGAGACTGGGATTGACGTATACATACTACTATGTATAAAATAGATAGCTAATAAGGACCTACTGTATAGCACAGGGAACTCTTCTCAATACTCTGTAATGGCCTATATGGGAAAAGAATCTAAAACAGAGTAGGAGGGGAAAAAAAAAAAAAAAGAAATGACCTCTTCCAGGATAACTGTGCTAGGTAGAACACTAGTTCCTAAAAATAAATTATTTGTTCACTTGATCAGTTAAAGAGTGAGACTCATTTTTGATGACTGTCAGAGCCCTTTCCCATTTCCTCGCCCAACCCAGTGTACAGAGAAACAGCCGATTTGTAGTACCCTAAGAATGACTCTGCCTGGTGTAATGAAAACGCTAAAGAATGTGGCCATTTTATTTCTGAGAATGATGTGATACACACACACACACACACACACACAGACACACAGACACGAATCCCCTAATAAATACATCAGTCATACCCAAGGACCACTGCAAAATGAAAATTGAGGGATTCTTGTTCAAAAAGCAGAGAAAATAGTGTTGTTAAACATGCTAAAATGTAATGCTTTTTCGCTTTCTTCCACAGTCCCTCTTTCGACTTGCCGTGGTGTTTTCTAAATTTGCTATTTAATGTTGCTCTAAATTAAAAATTTTAATTATTCACATGAATTTTACCATTCATTTTTACATTGTGCAATACCAGTTTTAAATGCAAATAAAGAACCATTTAACTTATATTCATAATCACTGAAATTACATAATTCATATCCTGTAGCTTATATGTGCATATGAATTTCATTCTTACCAGAACAGTGGAAATGCTGTACAGAATTAACTCAGCTGATTGTATATTTCACTCCTTGATACATGCACATTCTACTCACAGTCTTTACTTTTGGCTTTTTGATGAATAAGGAAGAATTGAAAGAAAAAAGAACTGTAGGTTGCCCTATCTTTCCCTTTTCTTTTATATCATCATTTTCAGCATAAGTGACTGGCTACTAAATGAAAGTAGCACAAGTAAGAAAGGCTATATAATATTCCTTGATCCATACTTCTTAGAACACCATTGCCTTCTTTCTGTGTTCAAAGCCCGTTCCAGTCATATGGAAAGCATGACCTATCTGGGCTGTCAACACACTTACTTACTCAGCCATGGACATAACACATTTGCCATATAGTCTCACTTTGAGTCTTGCTGAACTCCCCAACACTAAAGGGTCATCAGAATTCTGTGATCGTGGGGCATCAGGAGACTTGTGTGTGAGTGGAGCAGCAAGGAATGGGTGACAGACATGCACATGTAACGGCTCCTACCCATGTTCCATTGTCCCACCAGATTTCAATTATACAACACAAGTTCAAAGATAAGATTATTAAGAATTTTAAGATAGCCACAGAAGAGCATCAAACTAATGCTGGGGCACTTCACTGTTTGTAGGTGCTTTCCCTCTCTCTCCTAGTGGGAACATGACATAGGGAAGATACTACCAAAAGATGTTGATAAGTATTTTATACCACATTTTTAGAGGTGCTTTAAGTATTTGGCACCTATGCAAGCACAGTAATTCTAAAAATGAAAATGCCCAGTATAGTTTTCAGAAACAAAGTGTACTGAAGGGAAATCAAACACAATTACTCAAAGGCTAAAATTATTCAGTAGTTAAGAGTCAGACTTTGACAAAACCATACTCCTACTCTGTTGATCAAGGCCACTGTTAAGTGTTATTTTTAATTGAAACTACTGCTCTGACTTAGAAAAAAGTAGTATGTGAATCCTAATGTTCACAGGAGGAACCAGTGTTATGTAGAATTTTTAGTATCAAGCCTTAGAGACATCTTGTTTGTGGTCTGTTGCTACCACCCACGTTTATACTTATGTTCTACAATATTTTGAGCCTTAATAAAATTGTGAGCCTTAATAAAATATGGTACTTAATAAAAGATGGTACTGCGTTAGCATTCACTCTGTCTCATTCTGTTTCAGTACATATTATGAAATTTGGTAACATGTTAAACTATAGACATGAGGCACTAAACATCTGATTTGCTAGATTAAAGATAAGCACACCATTGGTAGCAGGAGAGCAAGAATAACATGGGTCTGTTGCTTTCCTAGAAGAAAAGAAAGGACAGAACATTAAAGCTAAGGAACTATGAATTTTGTCTCCATCTCCAACTTTGAAGTCAATAAGATTTGTCAGAGGCACAGAATGATAGGCTTTACTAACATGATAAATGGCACAGGTTTGGGAAGACTCTTAAATACTGTATCCCACACTTACTGGCTGAACAATGTTGGGCAAGCTATTGTCTAAGGGCATGGTTGTTCTAATTATATTGTACATTTTGTCTCACCTTTTTGCTTCTTTGTTTTCTGGCCCATGGCAGAAATATAGTAACCATCACAATGAAATGTTTTGGGACACAGAATACAAATGTGTTCTAGCCATGCTACTTTGGCATATGCCTCTCTGATGAAATTCAGGCTTCTGGCAACACTTGTCCTTGGAGAGTCTTGACACTGATTCAAAGATTGCCTAGATCAGAGCTGGGAACCTTAGATTAACTGGACCATTTGTACGTGTTGCTTGTTCCTTCACTCACTCAGTCAACTAATGTTTATTCAGCATTGTATTTGTGCAAGGCACAGTGTTATGGAGATTACATATATTATTCAGATAGGAACCTTCACTTTAAAGAGCATCTAGAGGTAGTGATAAGACATCTGTAGAAATAACTATCTCATAAGGTAGAAAGTGGAAATTACAGCAAAAAAAAAAAAAAAAAAAACACATGCAAAGGAGTTTAGAAGGGAAGATGGGGTGCTTTATCTTATGTGCAAATTATATGATTATGTATTGGGAAGGCTAGTTGCAATACAATAAAATTCATGAGACAAATGAAATAGTCATTAAGTTAAAAATAAACACTAAAAAATTCACAAATTTCTTAATAACAAAGTTAACCAGTTAAAATACAACGGGAAAACCCAATTCATAATGGCCAGGCAAAAAATCTACATATTTAGTAATAAATGTAACAAGGAGAATTTGGACATTTTGAGTTAGAAGAAATGGAATTTCAAGGTAGTGGAAACAGTATACGTAAAGGCACAATAGAGGAGAAACAGTTTGTCCTTAGGAGCAGCACTTCTGACATTTTAATATGCATGCGGTTACCTGTGGATCTTGTTAAAAAGCAGATCCTGATTCACCAGGTCTGGTATGGAGCCTGAGATCCTGTTTTTACAAGCTCATGTAATGTCAGTGCTGCCAATTTATTGGGCATACTTTGAATAGCAGAGGTTTAGAGTCCATGAAGCAGAACTGGAGAAAAGCTAGGTGGGAAATTTAAGTAGAATGAATGCAGGCTAAGAAATTTGGGCTATATTATGTAGAATATAAAGATGTCTGAAAATGGAAATTATGTTTATCAATGCTAAACTGTTGTAAAGTTAATAAAGAAGTAGTGTTTAGGATGGATATGTTTTTTCCTGAATTGAATGGTGTTTCTCAAAGAATGATAAATACCTATCCACCTAACCCAGCCAGAAGCTCTTGGTACATGAGTACCCAGAATAATATCCACTTTTCTTTAGGTTTGGGGTTAAGAGTGGGCTTAGGAGCTTGGCTGTGTTGAACTACTCTCCGGAATCACTTCCTTCTTTCCCTGGCCTCCAGGCCATTACATATTGTCGTTTGGTCATGACTGTTCCCTAAGTTGATTGATGCTATTACTTTTATTCCAATATTTTCTTCTTTTCTTATTCACTTTGTTATATTTTGGGGAAAAGAAATTCTGAGTTGCAACTTTATTTCTCTATCTTAAGTCAGATCAGGCCTCATCTTTTTATTTCTTTAAAGAAGTTCAACCCATAAAGACAAAATCAAATAAGTTTCCTTTTAACTAGTACAGAGATATGAGAAGTACACTAGAGAGATTTAATGGCAACAGTGAAGGACTTTTAGGATCTTATTTTCATAAAGATCCAACCACTACTTTAAAGAAGTGATTAGAATTCTGGCTCATATTTAGAGAGCGAAGCTATGAATGTAACAATTGATTATCTCTTGGGAAGAATTCTTAAACACACTGCCCAAAAGACAAGAAGTCCTAGATGAGCTTGAAGTACTGATAACCTGCGTAGGAGTAAAACCACGTGCTCACTGCAAAATAACAGGTGTTACAAAAAACAGCTGACCTTTTTCATGCCTTAAGAAAGGCAATTTGTGTTAATAAAGAAATAATGGGACTTCAGGTAATGTCATTCGTAACAAAATTGTAAGCTCTATGGAATCAGAGCCCTTGTAATATTTGCAAAGATTAAGTGTTTAGCATGTACAGAGTATGTGCTTCTGTGTCTTGAGTATGGTAAGCCCTCGGCTGCTTGCTGTCATTATTATTATCACTTTACTATCCCCTACACAGCACCTAGTCCTTTTCTGAGTACATAGAAAATGCTCAGTAAAATAGTTTTAAATTGAATTGAAATGACTGAACTAGTGATTCTTTTCATACAAAAAAGTAGCAAAAAAGATGGTAACAACAATGAACATCATACAAAGAAGAAAAACTATTGTATAAAAATAGAACCTGTTGTGGGTGCAGGGGATATAAGGGAAATCTCTGTATTTTCTACTCAATTTTGCTGTGAATCTAAAACTTCTCTAAAAATTAAGTCTATCAAAAATAGGATATGCAGCTTATGTTTTTAATCAGAGGACATTTTCTACCATAATTTGTGTGACTTTTTAAATGTGACTAATATATACGCTATGTAATATATATATACTAATATATATAATGATGAAAAATCAAATGAAAGATAAAAATTAGTAATTCTTACTGTGTGCATATATATGTGTGTGTGTGTGTGTCTATGTGTTACATTTTCATTTTGTCTTACCACAGTGTTTTCAAATACGTAGTTTTCTTTCTTTTTTTTAATTGGAGTATAATTGCTTTACAATGTTGTGTTAGTTTCAAATATATAGTCTTAATTTGGAGTTATAATTATTTTTGAAAAAGCAAATGCAGAAATACAATGATACAGTAGAAAAGATTATAGGAAAGAAAGTGTCTTAATTCCCCTTTAATTGAATTACCCCCTGTTTAGTCTATTATTCTATTCAGTTTAGAGAACAAACAGAACAAAAGTACCATAACTCTGAGAAAGTGAATGTTTACTAATTAAGGACTTTCCATTTTCATCTCTAGTTATCTACAGAGGGCAGCAAAGAGCTTCAATTCAAGGACTAGCATGTTAGATTAGGAGCAGGTTTTATGAGGTGCTTTCTGATTCAGCATCATCAGAAGCACTGTGAAACATGTCAAAATCAAGATTCAGTTTGCTAAACTTACATGATTGTTTGCCATACATGGAAGAGAGCAAAGGAACACACGGGTCAGATTCAGCTACTTGACTGCAGTCAAGGAAAGGTAGCAAATTAATACATTCAGTGTGTCAATCATGTCATTAACACTGCTCCAAAGCTTGATACTAACAATTAAAAAGGTATTTTACTAAAATATTACAAAATAAGTTGTAGTCAGATTCTTACAAGTACAGATTATGGTATTTTATAAAATTATAAACTTATAACCATTAATGAGTAACGGTTCAAAGTAAATTCTGTAATGTTTTAAGGTAAGTTTGGTTTTGAGTGTTTTTCTGTTAATGTATCTACACTTCTAATTTTATATATTTTTATTGATCAATCTTATGATATAATAAAATTCAGAATATATCCAAGATACCACTAGCCCTCCTGTATCCAGAATAGTACTAATTCATTGTCCCCTATTGTGTTCTGATTCTGAGATACGGTTTACCTTGTGGGAGGTTTATGAAGATATACTCTTGAGGTCAACACTTGTGGAATGGAGTGGAAGGAAGAAAGACTAGACAGAGGAAAAGGTCAAACTGCAGTACAGGCCCAACCCATAGGTCTAGGCTCTGGACCTAGAATGGTCCTTCAGAGTCCTCCTAAATCAGGCTGAGAGAGTGAGGTCTTTATACTTTCACCTGGGTCAGTTAGTGTATGTGGGCCACTCGCAGGGAAGGGCATGATCCTGGGCAAAGCAGCAAATCCTTCCTTAAAGGGATATTTGTGTAGGGCATCCCAGTATCTACCACAGTCAGGGATGACCTTTACATTTACTTAGAATGCTTTGTTATCTTTCATTGTATTAACTCATTAATTCATGTTTAAAGGAGGCTATTAGATTAGCAGGTCTGGCTTAGCTCTTTAAGTTCTGGCTCTCAATTGGTAAAACAGGTAATAAATTAGAATACTGAAGTGAATACTCCACTCAAGGTTTATATTAAGAAGGAAAAGAACAAACACTGAAAGACAAAAGAGAAAGTGACTATAAAGGAATGCATAATTGTACTTAAAAGAACAGTTTACAATACCTTCAGGCCTTCCTCATTTAGGGAAATCTGTAGGGACCCAGGACTAAAGCAACATGGAAGGAGTCATCAGAGAGATTAACTGAATTGACTTTGGTAATTATAAAATAAATATACTCATTAAAGCTATATGGACAGAGAAACATAAAGAGGAAAATGAAAATTACCCACAATTTCCCAGCCCAGAGAAAACCCCTAATGGTGTTATAATTTCTCTCCTAATCATTATTTCCTCCAGACAAATATAAAGTTTTGATTCAGATTTTCTTACATATAAAATACATTTTTTTCTACTCCGTTAAAAAGTATTGAAATGAAAACATGCATCTACTACAGGTTGCTTCATTTATTTGGCATATGGAGCATATAATTATCACCATTACAAATAATGATAAGATAAATAGCTAAACCGTGGTTCATATTTCAAACTATTTTGTTGGGACAAACTACACAAAATGGAATTATTTGGTCAAAGAAAAATAACATTTTAAAGTACTTGATATATTGCCAAATTGAAGTCCAAAATAGTGTGCATCAATTTAAACTGCCTACATCTTTTTCAACACTCCTTGAACAATTTGATAAGGAAGAGAATATTTCACTGTTGTCTAAGTTTTTATTTCTTGGATTAGTAAGGAAAACAAACATTTTTCGTCGGCTATATGTCTCTTTTCTATGAATTACCTACTTGTTACAGAACCTGTGCTTTTCTTATTGATTTCTAAGTCTTCTTTGTACCTTAAGGATATTTTCCTTTTTTTTTTTTGCTGTTGCAATTATTTTTCCCAGTTTGTCATGTTCCCTTCACTTTTGATTGCTTTCTGGCATACACATTTTTGTGTGTCTGTGATCAAACAGATGCAGTCAATCGTTTTTCTCTGTGATTTCTTTCCTAGCTTTGCTCTTCTAAAGTTCTTTCTCAGAGATCATATATACATCCACCTCCTTTTATTGTAGTGACTTTTAAAAACTTTTTAATCCATCTATATTTTGTTTTGTTATTTTTTTCAGAAACTAAGGATATAAATAGATCTTTTTCAAAGAATTAATTACCCCAAATCACTTACTGGGGAGGCACTCAAACATTTTTTTAATCACAACCCACATTAAAAATTAAATTTTACATTACAATCTAGAACACACATGACACACATATGCACTCACACACATACCTATAACTGAAACAAAAGTTTAAAAAGTAATTTTCATCCTTAATATTTGAGATGAATTCTGAGATATCCTATTCTGTCCCATCCCATCCCATCCCATCCCATTTAATTCCATTCTATTTCAATTTTAAAAAAGCAGACTGTGGTCCACAAAATTGATTTAAAATGTTTAGTAGTAGTTTTGAACCACTGTCTGGAAAACATGATTTACTGAATCCTTGCTTTGCAATCTGTGCTTTATTTTATATTGAGTTCTTATATATTAGTATACATTAAAGAAGTGTAAACTCTTCTCCATTAGTGTTGATTTGTGTATAATATTATCATGTTTTAATGATTTTAGCTTTATAATATACTCTAATGTTTTGTAGGGCATGTTCCTTCCTCTTCACTTTAAATTTTAAGATTTATCTCAACTAGTCTCACATATTTTTTCTTCAGATTAACTTAATCACTCTGTCACAAGTTAAAATTTTGGCAGGTGTGCCCTGTGGGCTCCTCACACCTCAGTGCTGCTCTTAGACGTTAGGCCTCATCCAGGTGCAGCTTCCTGGGAATCTACAGCCAAGTACAGTTTCTGTTTCTAAACCACCTAGCAGCTTTTCAAGACCAAACCTTTGACTCTTTGCAGTAGCATGGGCCCCTAAATCAGTAAGACTGTTGTCCTTATAAAAAGGGAAAAGTTGGAGAAAGAGACATGCACATATAGAAGATGTCATGTGAAGGTTGAAGTTATATTGCTACAACCAAGGAACTATCAGAGGCTGGAGAGGTCTAGAATAGATCCTTCTCCAATGCCTTCAGAGGGAGCATGGCCCTACTAACACCTTGATTTCAGATTTCTGACCTCTAGAGCTGTGAGACAATAAATTTCTGTTGTTCTAAGTGACCCAGTTTGTGGTACTTTGTTATGGTAGCCCTAGCAAACTAATACCCTCTTCATCTGTACCCAATAATTTGACTGATTTTAGTCTTTAAAAACAAACATAAAACCTATGATGATTTATGCTGGATATTGTGAAGGAGTGCCCCATAAAATGAATTTTAGGTAATTGTTTTGTCATTGCAACACAATATAAATGTTAAACTACTAAGAACACTGGCTAGTGGAATGAGTATACTCTATATTATTCTCATTTTAAGTAATACTCATTTTCTTTCATGGAGTTTTATTTTAATTAAGGATCAAATTGTTCAGAACATTCCTACAAACCCCTTATTCCAGTCAATCTGCTGATGGATCTGTATATTCTAAGCAGTGCAGTTTTTAAAATCTCGATGGTTTTTTTTTATACTCATGATCATTCTTCTCAGACAAGGATTATTGAATTAAGTGAGCTATGAAATAGTTAGCAGTAATTGTATGCATTTATAACAGTGAATATTAAACCCTCCCTTTTATCCAGAAGTTTAGGAAACAGTATATTATAGATAATCCAATATTTGGAGAATTTAATGTTTAACATATTAGCATACATTTAATTGTAATATCTCTAAAATATACCTTAATCTAGTTTTGATTGTAGAATATGTATTGGGAACTTATAGTGCCTTAAAGTCACCATTGAAAAAGTAATTATTCTTTATTTATTTATTTATTTTTTTTGCGGTACGCGGGCCTCTCTCACTGTTGTGGCCTCTCCCATTGCGGAGCACAGCCTCCAGATGCGCAGGCTCAGTGGCCGTGGCTCACGGGCCTAGCCGCTCTGCGGCATGTGGGATCTTCCCGGACTGGGGCACGAACCCATACCCTCTGCATTGGCAGACGGACTCTCAACCACTGCGCCACCAGGGAAGCCCCAAAAGTAATTATTCTTGACTAATTTTGGAGGTGGGTGGGGTGACCTGTCTACTTAAGCTTTGTAGTTATCTAAATTCTGTGTAAAATATAGTCCTATCTTAGCTGTTACTCCCCAAATTAAGGGAAATTGAATGAATTTCGAGTAAGCACTAATTGAAATGAACATGTTTAATTTAGTGAAAACAGGGGGACCATTGATGGATATTTATGGAGTGGCTTCTGGGCACTGAAAGTGGGAATTTAAAAATTAAAAAGAAAAAAAGAGGAATAACCACCCTTCCTGCAAAGTTTTTACTGAATTTAAGAGCTACAGGCCTTCAATATGTTCTGTTGTTAATTTGGCTGTTAGTTTGGGTATGAGTTTTAATCTTCTTTTAAAACTTAACTATAAGTCCAGTAAACTGTATGACTCTTTGATAAACCTTTTGAGTAAAAAAATATGAAGTATCCCCTTTAGGATAGAGACTTTAGCAAGTCATTTAGACACACTATTGAAAGCCAACTGGGCCAGCACAAGTGCTGAATGTGTGTCCGTGATCAGGACAGAGAGGGTTCCTGCTCTATTAGTGAGACCATGTTGATACAGAAGTTAAGTGCTGCTCAGAAGTCCTCATGTCAGTAAAGCAATTCTTAAACATCTATGTATTTGAATATTTAGAACTTTAATGTTCTAAAGTATTAATCCTATGGTTAGTAATTTTTGGAGACCAGTTGCCTCTTCACCTGAATACTGAAATAAAGTTTAAAAGAGTCAAAATAAGAACCCTTTATTCGAATTCCCTATATCAAAATGCATTTTCCAAATTTCCCTTTCTCAAGAAATTAATGGGTACCAATCATAATTATGTAAAATTGGTCTAACTTGGGCTTCCCTGGTGGCGCAGTGGTTGAGAGTCCGCCTGCCGATGCAGGGGACACGGGTTCGTGCCCCAGTCCGGGAAGACCCCACATGCCGTGGAGCGGCTGGGCCCGTGAGCCATGGCCGCTGGGCCTGCGCGTCCAGAGCCTGTGCTCCGAAACGGTAGAGGCCACGGCAGTGAGAGGCCCGCATACCACACACACAAAAAAAAATTGGTCTCACTTATAGAAAGAACCCTGAGGAATACCAACATTTAAGGAGGGACAAAAAAGCAAAAGAGCTTGGAAAAGGGACCAGAATGGGAGGAGAAAGCTAAAGGAAGATGAAGATCTTGTGATATCGCTGATGCCAAGGGTAGAAAACTTTTCAACAAGAAGGGAGGGAACGTTCTGCAATCCCAGTGGAATATTGATTCAGGCAAGGGCTCAACAATGGATGCTAACACCACTAGGTGAAAGATTATTTACACATTCCAAAATACTACCCACCTAGTTGCTACTAATTGCAGAGGGGGAAACATATATATATGTTCCCATATATAGTATCTATAAATAAATAAATAAATAAATATATATATATATATATATATATATATTTAGAAAGAAAAACCTGGCATATGCCACCATTACCAAATGATCAACCTTAACGTTACTAATAGTGGGGCCCTTTGACATTAGAAACCTCTTTGTGGGATGTAATACGAGGTAATCAGTAACATCTATGAAGAAATCTTCTCCAAAAAAATGTTTAAACTGTATCTCATTAAGCCTATAGCCTAAACCTCCAGGTTATAGCAAACACAGGGATTTAAGAATAATGTATGAAAATACAGTGACACTATCAGCTAAATCTAGAATGTGACCTACACTCTTCAAAAGGTTAATGTCATCATGGAAAAAAATGGAATGACTCTTCAAGATGTAAAGAGTTAAAAGAACATAACCAAACACAGTGCATGATACCTGTTCTTACAATGAGTAAAACAGCTAAAAGACATTTTAGGGTCAATAAATGGATATGAATATGTACTGGGTGGCAGATTATATTAGCAAATTATTGTCAATTTACTTAGTTGTGATATTGGCTCTTGGTGTTGCAGAAAAATGGCATTATTTTTAGAAGGTGCAAGCTGAAGTATTTGAAGGTGTCTGCGTGTCATGATACCCACAGCTTACCTGCACGATTGTTAAGCAAAATATACACCCAACCCATGCACAGCAAATGGCAAATGGCAAAATGTTAAGGATTGTTGAAGAATCTAGGTGGTGGGCATAATCATTGTACACTTTAAACCTCTCACTGTGTTTTGAAATGTTTCTGAAAAATAGTGTGTGGGGGGAGGGGGAGTGTCAAGTGCTGCTGAAAGATTCAGCAAGATAAGGATGGATTTAGTAAGAGGGAGGTTTCTTTTGTGAGAGCAGTTTTAGACATTTTACAATGGATTGAGAAGTAAACTAGAAGTGAGAAAAAGCAAATATTAAGTGTACACAGTACTTGGAAGAAGTTTAACAGTTATGAAGTAGAAAAAAAGAAGTCTGAAAGTTGAGAGAAACAGATTTGAAGGAGAGATTTTGCTGTTTTATATGTATTTTTTGACTTGGAGTTTGTTTTTGGTTTTTTGTTCTTGTTTAGCTTACTCTTGTTTTGTTTTCAGGGAGAAAGAGGTGACTGTTTCAGAGCTCATAGGGAAGAATCAGTAGAGAGGAAGAGATTGAACAGGAAGGAGAAGGACTAGAAGGGGCTGTTTCAGGGGTTTTGGAATTAGATGGATGTGAATAAGGAACAATACAAAAGAAGGCAGAAACTGATTTTCTCTGAAATTTGTGAAGCCTTAGCTTCAGGGCCCTCAATTGCATGAGCCTTCCCAAGATCCTTCAACTAATTTCTAATTTTCATTCTGTTTTTTTTTTTTTTTTGAAGAGGGCTCCCTAGATTATATAAACTTCGGACCCTACAAAACCTGGACTGACATCGATGAGAAAGTATTCAATAAGAACAAAAAGCTGTAAACCTCTTGTGTACATAAACTAGAGCTTCTCAAACTTCAGGAGGCTTGAGAATCACCAGGATAGTTTGTTAAAACACAGCCTCCTGAGTAGTAGTATACTCTCACTTTACTGATGAAGAAACTAGCACTCAAAAATTACATGACTTGCCTAGATCACAAGCTCTTGGTGGCCAAGTTGGTACTAGATCTCATATACCATGATTTCAGTGGTCTTTCATCTGTTACAACACTTAACTCTACTTAGAGTATTATCCTCTGTTATTTGTATTATAAGAAAACTTCTACCTACCTTTATTAGGGCTATGAAAAAATTAGGCTTAGTGACTCCTTAGAGTAAAATTCAAATTTTGAGAAATTTAAATTCAACACTCCAACCGTATTTTTCTTTACTAAGGATAAGGGTCTTTTTCCCCCACCTTGTTTGTTTCTATAACAGAAACATTGGCAGAATTTTAGATAACATAGTCCTTATCCTGAATGTATTAGCTTCTGTTGCTGCACAACAAGCTGCCATAACCATAAAGGCTTAAAAAAACACAAATTTATTATCTTATGGTTTCCATGGGTCAGGAGTCTAGACACTGGTTAGCTGAGTTGTCAGCTCAGGGTCTCACCAGGCTGAAAGCAAGGTGTTGGCTGAGGCTTTGATCTCATTGAAGCTTGGGATCTTCTTCCAAGTTCACTGATTGTTGATAGAATTTTAGTCCCTGTGGACTGAGAGGCATTTTCAACTGCAAGAGACTCCCTCTTGTTGCCTGGCAAGTGTCCTTCTCTACAATGTGGAGGTGTTCTTTTTCATGGCTAGAAGAGAATCTCTTCAACTGGCCAAGGCAGAGTCATATAATGTAAATAACATGATTATGGGAGTGACTTTCCCCTTTGTCCAACAATGTAACCTAATCTAGGGAATGACTGTCTCACCATATTCATAGTCCTGCCTGTGTTCAAGGCGAGGGGATTATACAGGCATGTACTCCAGGGGTGGGAATGTTGGGGACCATCTTAGAATTCTGCCTGCCCCACACGAAGATATCTAAAAAGTTTCATCTAGGCATTTCACACTTGATAAGACTTCAATATTTTCTAATAACCATTTTTCAAAAAAATCTTTGAGATTCAAGCCAACAAAGATTTTTCTCTAGATGCTTGTTTTAAACAATCAAACAAAAACATAGGACAAGCATTCCATTCTCGGTTAAACAATGAGTTTCCTATCTGTCTTTGATGTGACTGTAATTGCCTCCTTTGATAATGCTGCTACTCATTTTTAAAGAATCCTTAATAGCTTTCCTTTTGGAGATTATTATCCTTTGAATATGCATATTTCTGTAAATATTCAGCACTGTCTTGTAAAAAGGAAACTAGGATCCTGTCTGACAGTGGAGCAGGACATGAGTTTATAATTTTGTATTGTGTTACATTTTTTTAAAAGCTGTGAATATAGTAATAAAGATTAGAACACTATAGGGAGTATGTGTCTGTGGCAGTTGTAGGTGTTAATTATGTTGTCAGATAGAAGAGTGAAAATTCAACCTCCTGATCTTGGGTCTTGGCAGGTTGGCCAAGTGTCTGATTTTTTTTTCCTGTATTGTTATTAAAATGTATTGGTTTGTAGTCCTAAATATTTTTGCCCCTGTAGATTTTTTTGGATTATTCTGAATATAGGAAAGCAGATAAAATCAGACTCACTCTTTTGTATCCCAGAACCGCATGGTTTAGCAGACCCTAGAGGGTTTTTAAAGGCTGAGTAGTGGGAACTGGATGCTTCAAGAGTGTTTAGGGCTTTGATCGCAGTGGGTAAGCCTTCAAAAGTCAGAGGAGCTCTATTAATACAGGGCACATGAAAAGCTGTGGTTTTGCCTTTGGGCGCTTAAAGGTATTAATCTGTTTCAGTACTCACCAATAAATATGTCCATCAGTTAAGCTTAAGTGAAGTGGAAATTAAAAAAAAAAAAAAAGCTAAAGTAACCATTTACCTAATGCTTTTAAGATCTGTGAGATGTTTAGTGTGTAAGTATTTATTATGACTGACTATGATTAAAAAAAAGACTCCAGGGCTACCCTGGTGGTGCAGTGGTTAAGAATCCGCCTGCCAATGCAGGGGACATGGGTTAGAGCCCTGGGCCAGGAAGATCCCACATGCCGTGTGCGCCTCAACTACTGAGCCTACGCTGTAGAGCCCACGAGCCACAAATGCTGTAGAGCCCATGAGCCACAACTACTGAGCCCGCATGCCACAACTACTGAAGCCCACGTACCTAGAGCCCATGCTCCGCAGTAAGAGGAGCCACCACAATGAGAAGCCCACGCACTGCAACGAAACCCCCGCTCACCGCAACTAGAGAAAGCCCTCGCACAGCAACAAAGACCCAATGCAGCCAAAAATAAATAAATAAATAAATTAAAATAAATAAATAAGACTCTGAGTTCCTAAACATTCTGATTTTTAGGAACAGAAGAGCTTTTTCATGTGGAAATTTAGTAGTTATTGCCTTCAAAGTAGGGAAATGTAATACCAAACTTTCATAGGTGATCGGCTTACTAATATTATAGTCTTATTTTGAAAGATTTCAGGCAGAAGCAACATTCCATTTCTTATTCTAAACAGATTTTACCAAGTGTTAACATTCAAGGCACCTCAGTCTGCATATTGTAGCCAAAATGATCTTTTCAAAAAGTCTATTTGATACTTCTTTACCCATCTGTCCTTTGGGATTTTTTTAATACTTTTTAGGAGGATGGAGATGCAATCTTCAACAAGGCCCACAAAGCCTTGTGACTTGGCCCTACATCTGCTGTAGCCTAGAGATTATCACATATCATTGTCCCTCTTACTGTGGACTTAAGTAACATTGGCATTGCCTTTCTTCTAGTTCCTTGAAAGAGGCATATACCATGCCACACGACCTTTGCACTTGCTGTTCCAGTTGTCTGCAGTATAGTTACACTTCTGTGGCCCTACCCTCCTTTTTCTTAGATCTGGTCTTTGTCATTTCCTGGGGGAAGTGTCCATCTCTGACTGCTCCCTCCCCACCAGTCTAGGTAAATTTCTTTGTTACCTGGGTTTATGGAACCATGGCATTCCATCCTTTCCAAGTCCTTCCCTCAATTTGTAATTATACATTTATCAGTGAGATTGTTTAATTAATATCTGTCATGGTCCCCTGCCCCACTAGTGTAAACTCTAAGAAGTCAGAGACCTTGTCTTATATACTTATCATTTGAACTCCAGGGTCTAGCACAGTGCTAAGTATATAAAACATACTAAATAAATACGTGTTGAATGAATACATGAATGACTGAAAAATGAATGGTTATGTAAGAATGTATGAATCTGATTATTCATCACCTCAGAACATCGACCATCTCAATTAAAAGCTACACCTGCAAATATGCTGCATGTAATCAAAGCATAGAGCAAAGTCAGCAACCACTCTACCCATTAACAGCGAGTCTGTTCCGTGCTTGTTAACCAGCTGGCATCATCACTATTATTTTGATGTACCTTGTGAAAATTTTAATAAATCCAAAATAACAAAGACAGATGGTGACCTGAACACATTATGGAATGTCAACACAGTTTCCATCCTTTCCATGGGTGGACCAAACATAAAAAAAGAGTATAGCCTGAAGGGAATTGCACAAGCCAGAAACAAAATAGATTTGGACTAATAGAATAGTTTTCTTACCAGGAGTTAGCTTTCAGAAGGCATTTAAAGGAATAAAAAAGCAGCAAACCATTCAGGGCAGGCAGTTAGTATATAAGAAAAAAGGAGAAATGGTGGAAGAAACCAAAAGACAAAAGGTAATATTGGCCAGGAGTGAGTGAAGAGGCTAAATATTCAACAAGATTTGAGGTAGCCAGAGAACAGTTTATAGCCTATCTCCAGAGGCCCTTCCTACTTGAACTAATGTTTCTGCCAACTTTAAACGCTTCCATGTATATAATGGCCTGGCATTTAACTCTCTTTCTCTGAAAGCATAAGAAAATGGAATGAAATGCAGCCATTAAAATATGTTTTTTCTTAAACAGTCATGAATGGTGATAGTGTGACTTGGTCTGGCATTTGTTAGTAATTCTAGGAGGTGATATCTTTCCAATTTATTTGTAATTATAATGGCATTAACAGAAAGACATTCTTCATAGACAGTCAAAACAAAATCAAATGTAATCAAATTTATAATAAAGTAACATTTTTCAACAGTCAAGAAAAGGAAGCTTGACATGCAAATGTCATCCAGCAAAGTTGATATTTTAGGTTTTCTTTGCTCTTTTGTCAAATGCTAAAATCAAGCATTTTTTGGATCACTGAGATTCAATGACTATTTCATTGAAGACTTTTAAAATTGCCTTTAGAAAGGTACAAATAGAAATTTTATCTGATTAGGATAAACTGAACTAACTTTAACCGGATAAAAGATATCCAAAGAAGCATTATCTACAACCCCTAACAGTCGTGAATGGACATCTATAAGTATATTGCTTTCTTAAGTAAGAAAAATAAAAATTAAAGGTTCCAAAAAAGTAATAAACAGAAATTAGGATGCAAAATGGAAAGCACATTTAAAAGTGATTGATAAATTTATTGGCAAAAGATGGCATATAATAATTCTTTTATATTTCTTTCTTTAATTGAGGTTTTCTGTTTCTTAATTATATTCCGTTTTAGTATAGAAAACGCCAGGACTTTCATTTTATTCACTAGATTGCCAGTGAAGGGTAGCCTTGGAAGTAATGAGGCTTTATTCATTAATCTGATGCTTTGCATAAACTCATTTGGATCTGTCTCTGCTTTCTCTTCTTCAGCCTGTTCTCTATTGAAATCAAATGCCAATCTGCTTCTATAATTCTTTTGCTTAAAACCCTGCCATTGTGGCTTCGATTGTGTTTAGGACAAGCCCATCTCAGGCCTCACTCTTGGCCCTCACCTCTGCTCACCTCAGTCGCCTCCTTCTCTTCCAGGCACACATGCCTTCTCTTCATCACGAGAGCCAGCTTCCTCCCTCTCTCTCAGGGCAGTTTACATATGCCCTGCCTCCAGCTGGATGCATTTTCCCTCTTCTTCATCTAGTTAATTCTCAGGCTTACATCTCATTTCTGAGCTCACAGCAGTTCTCTGACTATATCCTGCTCACCCTGCTATGTGGTTTCATGATTCCAGGAGGGATTTCTTCAAAGCATTTATCACAATTTTTGTAATTCATTTATAAAACTGTCCCATCATTTTCTGCACCCCACTAGATAAACTGTGAGCTCCATGAAGGCAGGTTCTAGGTCTGCTCTTCACTAGTGCATTTTAGAGCCTGGTAAGCACTCAATGAACAGGTGCTAAGTAGATGACTAAATGAAGTTCCTTGAACGTATGAAACAATAAATGGCTTGTAAAGCTGATTACATTTAGGAGAGCTAAGATTTTTAATCATATCCAAATTATTGAAAGCATTCTTAAATTAAAGAATTTGGGTTGTTGCTATTGCTGGTGATATGAAATGGCACATATGAAGCAACATTAAATTTTTTAAAAATAACCTTTTGAGTCAAGCATTCTTCAGAAAGCAAAACATTATTAGGTATTCAGAGATAAAAATATGTCCCGTAGAGAAGAAATGCAACCCCCTTGATGTAAGTTGGAAATGAATATATGGACTCTTAATTGATAATATCATAAGAGGGAATTATATACCATGCTTAAGTGAGTTATACATGTTATATTTATTAAAATTTCACATTCACATCAAAAAGACAAAGAGTACAACAAAATGTGTTTGTACAGAATAGGCATAGATTGGCAAGTCTAGACTTAGCAAAGTACCTCAAAATCACTGGAATTTTGCATTAAAAAATACATGTATGAGATGTCATGGCGATTCCAATTAAGAAGGATTGGGGGGCTTTCCTGGTGGCGCAGTGGTTGAGAGTCCGCCTGCCGATGCAGGGGACACGGGTTCGTGCCCCGGTCCGGGAAGATCCCCCGTGCCGCGGAGCAGCTGGGCCCGTGAGCCATGGCCACTGAGCCTGCGCGTCCGGAGCCTGTGCTCCGCAACAGGAGAGGCCACAACAGTGAGAGGCCCGCGTACCGCAAAAAAAAAAAAAAAAAGGATTGGGGTGGGGGTGAAGGGCTTGTATGTCTTTATATTCAAGAATTACTCCAAGTTGGAAAAGCATTTCTGCATTGTCATCAATATCCTCATAATAGCTACCATCTATTTGATGTTTATTATGTAGTAAGCATGTACAAGGTAATACACGAATAAATACATTTTATTTAATCCTGGCATCAAGTACATGAATAATTGAAAAAGAAATATGTTTGCCAGCCAATGAGAAACCTTACTAGAAGGACTATGTTTTTATTTTTTAATAGCTCATGTGACACATATAGCTGCGATATTTTACTTAATAGTTAATGTATATTTGATTCCTCATATTATTCTTTAAATTATAATGGAATGAAATGGATTTGAATTTAGGTGGGTTTGTTCAGTGTGAATCAGGACAAAGCTGGGCACAATATGTTTGGGAAAGGCTGGAATTTTCTAAAACCAGAGTAGAGATATGCTTCTTAGTGTTGTAAGCTGAACCATCCTCTGAGCTAAAATTGTCAGGAAAATGTATCTGGATCAGAGAATATACCAGTGTAGAAGAATCTAATTTTCATTTAATTCTGTTTTGGAAGAGACCACACAATTAGTAACTACGGATGTTAACTCCAAAATCAGGATTTACTAGCCAACAGTTTATAGTCCAAATTATCAATCACTTATTTGTTGTTCCACCTGTATTCTTATATATAATCATTATACTATTTTACACTGAAGGTATGAATTTACATATGTACATACAGCGCGAGAATATGCATATATACATGCTGTAATATATTTTATATTGAAAGAATGTAATTATGCCCATCATAATGATGGCTAACACTTATAGAGTCTTTGCTAAGTGCCAGGCACTGGTCTAAGCACTTTATATCTATTTTCTCATTTAATCCTGATAACAATGCTATGAAGCCTTATTACTCTATGATTACCCCCATTTTACCAGTGAAGCAATTAGAGTTGGATAGATGAAGTTGTATACCCAAGGTCACTTCTCTAGGAATCAGTGAAGCCAGGACTGGGATCCAGGTCTTACTGAAACCAAAGCCAGTGTTGCTCTTCATCACCAAGGTAAACACCCTTAGCCCCAGGCCAGCTGTTCAAGTTATTTCAGGTCATACCACCACCTCCTTCCCACTGTCTCCCTCTCAGTATTTTACCTCTTACCACCCTACCACTAACTCAAGATACTCCACACACCTGCCTTTCTGTTTCTCAAATACGGTGAGTTTTCCTTTGCTTTTACTGTTCCTTTGCCTGCACTGCTCCATCCCCTGATATTCACTTGGCTTCTTGCTCAGAGCTCACCTCCTCAGGAAGTCCTTCCCTGATAACTGATTTAAATAAATGCTTTCCTGTCCCAACTCTCCTCACCTTCTGTCACATTACCCTATTTTCTTCAGGGTACTCATTGTTTCTTCAGATTATCCTATGTATTTGTTTCTGAGTTTATTGTTTGTCTCTCCTAGTAGAATCTAAGCTGTAACAGGGAAAGATCCTTATCTTTTTATTCTCTATTGTAAATCACTTTGTGAATGACTAAATGATAGTAGATTTGTCTGGATTTAGACAAAGTATGTGCTAAATGCTAAAGATAAAAAGATGAATAAAATAGGAATTATTATATCAAGAAGTTTATATTATAGCATTTGGAGAAGATTTCTTAAATCTCAAATCATTGTTTTGTCTCAGAGAATAATTTAAGGTTGAAATTGATACATACCTTAATTCTACACTCGATTTATCTTGAAATCAGAGACAGAGATGAAAGTTCTCTCTTCAGTATGCTCTAATGTCTCCTCATGCATGTAGAACAGGGATGATTTGTGTGATCAATATTAGGAATGGATTCTACTTGTAAATCCCAAACCTGTCTGCTCTGCATAAACATCTGGAGAACTTTATAAACCTAACAGGTTCTGGGATCTTCTAGAGATCCTGATTCAGTAAATCAGGGGTGGGGCCTGGAAACCTGTACATTTTGAAAGCACATCCCCAGTCCCCTGGGGTCTCTGATAAGTCCCCAACCCCCCCACCATGTTTAAGACCCACCAGACAGTGTTGCCTGGCTTAGGGAAAAACTTCTGTGTTTTGTGCTGGCAGTGAATTTTAGGAAAACAGCATATACTTGCATACCTTGACTCTAAAGAGCAAGAGTCCTTTTTATAAAACCAAACTAAATCTTAAACTGAAGTTTGTACTTTTAAAAATCATTTATTCAGACACTGATTTATCTTTTCATTTATAAATCCTTCCTACCAAAAAAGCACAAGGTACTTTACAAACATTAACTGCAGGAGAAACATGAATCTTGACAAAAACATTGTCAACTAGATAAAATGTTTTTAGTAAATAGAAAAATACAATTCTGCCTTTCAAATTGAATTTCAAATGATATTTCCTACCTTAGTGACATATGAATGTGTTTGTTCCTTTGTTGGTTATGAGTATTTTATATGAACTTAGATATTCTTGTACCACAGGCAGTTGAACCCTCTCTTTTCCATATATGTCCTTTCTTCTTTATCTTTAGATGAGAAACCACACATTATTTCCATTATTTAAGTAGAGGGAAGGGAGTTTAAGTTCTGCTTTACCTTATTTCCCCAAGAGATCTTACTTAACCCTTTTTTGATTGTATCCAACTATCCTGAGGTGGCTTTGAATTTCACAGTTCTGCCAGGTTTTTATTCATGTTCTGTCATGATCTCCTGTTTTGGACTTCAGATACCTGAAGTCTTGGTAAAGGATCTAACAAAGAAATTTGTTCCTTTCTGCCTCTAGGGTTCCTTTCACTTCTGAAAGTTTTTCTGTACAAATCCATAGAGAAGCCACACCTAAACCTGAATCTCCATAAGCACCTTATTTTATTCTCTTCTTATTTTTGTTTGTATTTTTCTCTCTATCAGATTTACCTACCCTATGTTACATCTCCTGAAGTCCAAGATTCAGTGTAGGCTTCCTTTCAGGATAATGTCAGAAAAGAACGTTATCTAAGGATTTGTGGTTAAAAGTTGTTTAACTTCCTGGGAGTATTTCTTTTGTGCAACTACACAATACTTGATATCTAGGACTTAATTTTTATGATAGGAATTCAGGCACTCAGTTTTCCCTCTGTGCTATTAGGGTCTCAGAATATTTAATATGAATTGGATAAAATAAAGCATAGGCATATTCATAATAAAATTTAGCAGAAAATAAATCACTAATATATTGCAAGTGCCTAATTTAGTTACATACATCTCTATGGTTAAACATGCCACATGTTAGATTATTTTACATTTGATATAATTAGGAATTAGGTCTTGAGAGGCACATTATTTTAAAATACCACAACAATAAAAAAAATCAATGAGCTGAAAGGGAACAAGAAAAAAGTTACATGGAATCCCCAAAATGCATAGTATCAAATAATAGTAGTATTTTTTGAAAGATCAGTTCCTGAAAATATGTAAGGAAATGTACAGCCATCTTTGCAGCAAAACATTTATAACTTGTAATTCCAGTATGAGAAACAGCACTGAGGAGGCTAACATGTTTTTTCACCTTTAAAAAAAAATCTGCCTGATCATTTCAGAGGAAAAAAAAAAAAGGCTGTGAATCTAGTTTAGTGAATAAAATTCAGTACATGTAAAACTCATTTTTAATTGGAGCTTTTTCAAGGCCCTTAACTAGTGCACTTATTTTAAAATGCTTTATTAGTCAGCTTTTAAAAGAAGAATCCACCACTTAATACAAAATCTGAACTTTGCCATACAACAATTTAGTCAAGTTTAGTTACTGTTGATTCTGTAATTTTTTTCATACAGAAGACTATATAGTCCCGCAAATTTATTTGAAGGTTGGCATCTTGAAATACTTGAATTGATGAAACAGAATGACAAGTTGAATTATGTCTTCTTGATATGAAATATTATGTAAATATTCATGGCAGTGATATTATTAAACATTTATTCCATAATCAACACTCTGTAAGAATATAAAAATGAAGAAAAATACTAGTTTCAGAACATGTTATTTATGTCTTTAAATATGTTGATAAAGTTCTCTTTTATACAAAGAAAAATGGGTCACTCAACAAGTATAAATTTCTGCCAAGTATTTCTTAATTTCAGGTTTATTTTAGGGAAAAAAACATCTAGGAAAAAAATTTAAATTATCGCCACCAGAAGAGAATCTGCAATAGATTTGTGGGGGAAAAAGCTGTATTTATTGATGTTATCACCATCTTCATTAAGAAATCTGAAAGATACAAAATGCCAACATTGGAGTTATGAGAGATTTTAATTTTATGTTTGTTTTCCTAATCTTAAAGTTTTTAAGCTATAAACTTACTTTTTAAATTAAAAATATAAAATTCATATATATGTATGGTAACAGAAAAGAAGCCTGTTGGTGATCTGCCCTCCTACCTGCCCCCATCTTAGTCTGTTCCTGCTGCCCTTCTTGGTTTCTCTGCACTTCTCCATCTCCCGCTACAGTTACCTTTTAGACCATCTTTCTTCCACACACGTATCTGACTGGCTAACTCCAGCCCACCCATCACCACCCCACTTAAACCTCACCTCCTGATCTTCTCATATCAGTTAACTAATCCTCCCTAGTAATGTGAACACATGTAGCTAGCTCTCTTACGGCTTACTGATGATAATGAAACAGGAACATTCCCCAAATTTTCTATTAAAGTGTTTCTTAAATTTCAGACATTATAATACCATATTTTCCTTTTGAGGCCATCTTAGATATTAATTATTTTTCTTTAAATAACTGTTTTTTCAAATATCTTGAAAATATTTATTTTTAAAAGAGACATAATATCTCTATTATAAATTGAAATATGTATAATTGAAACAAAGCAATTTTCTGAAATTCCTGCTAGATACTCCTACCTAAAGCTCTGAGCTTGAGGCCTACTGGGTCTTGGATGAAAAGGTGCTGGCCAGTGATTGCAAATTAGCACTAAACTGAAACTTTCTCCTTGATGTAATAAAGAGAATTGGGAAGGACTAACTCATTCTATGGTTCATTGTCCTTCAATGCTGCACCTGTGCAGCACCTAACACTGTGACTGCTTCTTCCAGTGAAAGCAGCCCATATTTATATTAATCCCACCCCCATTGCCCATGTACTTTTACATAGAAACATGGAAGGGAGTCACCCAGGAAACATGGCTTATCAGGGTGCTGAGTCAAGTTCTTGGTATCCCCTTTTTCAGTTGATGAGTTCATTAATGACCTGAGCTCTACCAAAGAAGGTGGCTGTGAAGGTTATATATCTAGAGTTACGTGATTAGAGGAGCCATTTAGCCAGGTAAAGAACACTTAGCAGTAACATGTGGTAATCATATTCAGGTATTTGAAAACCTGCCACGTGAAATAACAAGAAGGGCTTATTTGATTTGATGATAGAAACCAGAGCTACCATCAGTGTTGGGAAGATGCCCAGAGGCAAATTATTGTTTAATACATAAATACTTACTAAACCCTAGAGCCATTTTAAAATACCATTGAAGCACTAATGCCCCAGAAAATAGACAGTGGATGGTGAGGGATGCAAACCTTCCTTCCCCACTATGCCAAACGCAGAGGGAGCAAATAATTTTACATATATGAGGGCAATCCCTGAATAGTGTATGGGGAAAGGGCCAGAGATAGCCAAGGCTTTGTACCCAATTCGGGAGTCTTTGGGTCCCAGTTTGTTGAACAGCATTCTCTTCACTCACCTGCTCCTTTCTTGGGGTGGTAGAGAGGCTGTAAGAGACCTTAGGTACATCCCTATGGTCAACTTGAGTTATCTCCAAATGGAGATGGAAAACAAAACAAAGGAGATCAGAGAGCAATAAAGAAGCATTTAGTATCTTCCAAGTCTAGCAAACTTGGCATGAACCCAGAAAGAAGATAAAAGTTTGCCATAAATAACATGGTAAAATGGAAGAGGCAGAAGCATACAGAATGATTAAATACTAATAGAGAAATAATCACATAATTTTACCCCTGAGGGGAAATATTTAGAGCTTTATTCAGTGGAGGGTCTGGGTGGGGAGTTTGTGTAGATTGTTCAACCAACATCACTCCAGACACAAATGTAACCATAGGAATTGACAATCCTCTTGATTTTTTTAATGAGTGGGAACCAAAGCATCCTAACAAGGTGCCACCATGGCAGGAGGTGGGAACCTTCCAATGGGCAAATACTCTGCACTTTCCCTGCCATCTCTGCTCCTCACTCCAATCCAGCTGAGCAATAAATGGCTCACTTGCTTTTATTTTCTTACGGGGCCCTCCCGAGTAGCTATTCTGAAGATTCCTTTCTGAGGAAAATGTACGGCAATTGGGCTTTGATGGGCCAGTGGCAGGTCTCTTTCCCCACAGGGAGAACTGCTTTCCCAGAAATCTGAGCAGGCTAACCCTCACCTGTGCACCAGAATGTCCCTGTCCTGACTCTTAGTAGGTCCACATGGCAGTGGACCCGGAACCCTTCATCAGTGGGCAGTAGAGAGGGAGCCAGCTGTGCTGCAGCTCCTTCCACACTTTCTCTCTGCCTGCCTCTTCTGCTCCATTCTCTGGGTCAAGATGACACGCTCATCTTATTAGTGAGAATCTGGGGTCAGGGGTAAAGAGAGGCAAGAGAGGAGAGATGAAGCAAGCAGGGGAAAGGGAAAGGAGAGAACACAAGAGGAGAGGCCAGAGCTATGAAGCATCTTTGCTTCTTTAAGGATGAGAGGAGTCCAGGGAGAAGCATCTTGGTTTTGCAGTCAGAGTGATAAAATGTTTATCTGAGCCCTGTGGTGGACATCAAATTTCATTGATAGTTTTGTCAAGAGATGGACTTCGTCGCTCTGACATTCTGGGTTGCCTGTATAGGCGATCTTTGGGGTTGAGGCCAGGCGGCATTGGTTCCCTAATGAGCAGATCTGAACTGCTTTCCCACCTGCCCAGCTGTGCTTCCTGCTTTCAAAAGCTAGAGGAAGCACCACTGGTGCCCAAGGGGAAGATGGCTTTTAGGAAAAGAAAAAGTAAAGCCAGCTTAGGCTGAGTATTCGGAGATAAGAGCCTTTTACTTCATAAGGATTACTTCATAAATTATTTTTCCTATTCTTGACTCTTTTCGGTTACTAAATTCTGGAAAAATTCTAGGTTAAAATTAAGAGTAACATTTATCGAGCATCTTTATTTTGGGTCACACATTTGATGTTAACTTACTGAATCCTCATCACAACTCTATGCAATAAGCACTATTACTCCAGTTTGACAGATGTGGGTACTGGGGCACAGGTAGCCTAAATGAGCTGTCCAATGCAGGTAGTAAGAGATATACCTGAGGTATATGAGATAAGGTAATCCAATTCCAGACCCTGCATTACTAACACTCTGTTGTCTCTCAAGTTATCTAGAGGAGATTTCTGCCTTGGATAAGAGTTTGAACCAGCTAAATAAAGCACAGAGTCTATCAGACATGACCACATATTCTACTATATCAGGTCAAAGAGTTCCTCTGGAATAAAAAAAAAATCCCAGTTAGAAGGAAAAAGATATTGCCCATTAAGTCACATCAGTCAAAGATTGGACCTTAAAGGAGGTGAGGGGCACAGGATAAGAAGCAGGGAGCCAAAAACGTCCAGATCATAAGATGCAGTTTCCAGTATAAGAAAGTCATAATTCAGCACCTCTGGGAACAGCAAGAGACTAACAAGCCTCAGGGAACAGCAAGCGACTGACAGGAACGTAAGTGGTAGGAAGTACGGGAGGGAAGGTATTGGTTGCCCCAGGAATTCAAGCTTGACCTTCTTTCAAGTTTGTCTAAGGCTGATTCTGCTCTTGTTCTTCCAAATAACAACTGAGTCCAATTTTTTGTGTCTTGATTTAAAGCTTAAACAGTGAGCCTTTTTCAAATATATTAAGCAAACACAAAAGAAGAGCATTTTGGATTGCAGAATGTGAACAAAGGTGTAGTGTAGCTTTTGGTTTCTTCAGAAAGAAAAAAGCCCCTCTCCTATCACTCTCTTCAGTGACTACTCACGATATTACAGGTAATCAAAAATGAGAGGATAGTAACAGAGTTTATTAGTCCTTAAAAGCCCATCCTTCTCTCATGCCCCAAATCCAAATTGCTGAGTGAGAGAGAAATGCCCTCTGTGCTGCAGCGCAATGCGCGAGCATTGTTTGGAATGCATGACATTCTATTAGTGCCCTATGACCAAATTCCTTAGCCATGAATTGAATTTTCCTACTTCACTAGCATCAGCCTGCCTAGAGAAAATGAATGTGTCAGACATAATGTATTTATGATTCCCTAAAAATAAATGCAGAAATTAAAATCCCTGGAGATTTCATTTCTGGAGTGTCAGAGATTCAGAAGCCAGATGCTCTGGAAGCTCTTGGAAATAGACAAAGTGAACACCAACACTAGTCCTCTGAAGATTGATAGTGCAACCAGCATGTGTTTTATTGGCATTTTTTTTTTCAACCTGGATTTTCACAGCAGGACTAGATTACATCTTCCTGCGTGCTCTCCCAAATCCAATGCCTCCTTTTGTAGATGTTTGCTTAGAATACATTTTGTTTAGTTGTTGGTGGTTTCTTTTTCAACAGCTCAAGGGAGATATTATAATATTCCCCTGTTGAGATCAAATCAACAAACTATTATTTTAGGAACTCCCATACTCTGTAGAGTATCATGCATTTCCTAGTATCCCCTGGGAACCCAGAGTAATGAATGGGCTGTGGAATATATGGGAGTTTTGTTTTGTTTTGTTTTTTTTCAATGTGTCTGTTTGAAAGAAAGGAGAAATAGAAGACAGGAGCATATTTTTTTATGTATATTTCTAACAGAAAAATAATGTATGAAGAAAAATATGCTTCTTGGACCAAACTATGTTAAGAATCAGCATACCTATTTTCTAGTAAGAGGTAGATCCTTTCTTGTACCCAAACGATGTTAAATAACAATTTCCTGATTCTAAAGCCCAGGTCAACTCCTCCATTTTTGTGAAGATAAAACACATCAACCCCTAGAATAACATTTCCAAACCCAGCAAAGTCATAAATTTCATCTCCATAGAAACCAAAAATGAAATAACTTTAATATGAGCGCAGAGCCACAATTAGAGCAGCAGAACTTTCTCTGACTGAGATAAATTGTCATAGTGAGTATTCAGAAACAAACAGGAAGGATAAATGGAGAGGGAGAGGGTAGGGTGTGTTAAAATGAAATATTCTATAGACATTTTAAAAGGCAATATGTCAATGTGTTGACATCCATATTTGTAACACTAACTGTTTGACCTTCGGGGGATTTGCTTGAATTTTTAATCATAATTTTCTTCATTTATAAAATGGGAATAACAACACTGCTACCTGCTTCTTAGGTAATTAGCTATGTACTATGTGATAGGCATAAGGTACCTTTTATAAATTAATTCAATTCTCACTATTATACTTATTTTGTAGATAATAGCTAACAGTTATATGGTGCCTTTTATATACCTGGCATTGTTCTAAGCACTTTGCATATATTTACGAAGACATTTTCCTCCAAACAACCATGAGGTAGATGCAACCATTAGCCTACTTTACAAATGATGAAACTGAAGCAAAAAGCAAATGGGATAATGCATGTTTGGTAAACTGCCAAGTATTGTATACAAGTAGGTACACATTTGTATCATCCCCAGGGATTACTTAGCCACTTTCTGTGTAATTACATAATTCCTTTCTTCCTACTCCAATCTGTAAGGTAGATTGTAACTAAAATGGTATTTATTACATGATCTAATAGTCTATAAGAGATATAGTTTATCTTTTAATATTACACTCTATGCATGATAGTAATATTGAAATTTGAGGGCATACTTAAGTATCAGGTAGAGCTCTTACAAGTTACCAGAATTAATTCTAATCTGTGCTGAAAAGCAGAAGCTCATGTTTGTTCTATACCTAACAAAATACTTAATAGCAGTGGTTCACTGGTTTCTGTTTTGGGCCATTGGCCCTGAAGTGTTGTAGGATTTCAAGTTCAATATTAATCTACTATACTTCCCTTGTCATACTGTGGTCACAATTCTTACACTGTGTTCATTATTATTTGAGCAAATGCAGCATGGTCATCTAAAGTTGGACATAACAGGTGCACATTCAATATTTTGGAAATGTGTGAGCAATTTAATCAGTATAATTCTTAAGGATGTGTTTTTATCTTAGCAAATGTTGCAACACAAGGTATTTGTGTACTTTCATACCTTCACATCACTTAATATTGGAAAACAAAATTGTCTAGTTATCCCTAGCTGTAGTCCTAGAGCCTGATCTGAGGCACATGTAACTCTTTACTTTGCAGGATATGCTATTACCTGTCTGTTTTATGCATCTAACTTACTACTATGCACTAGTCAGAACCAAAATTACTAGCAGCACTGTAAAATTTTTTTCTTGCTTTTATGTAGAGAGTGAAAACTATATGTACTGATAACACTCAATTTACCATGAACATTTTTCTAGATTAAAATAAACAAAGGAAATTTGAAAACAATTTGTTTCAGCAATCTTTTATTTTCACTCCTTGTTCAGTTATCAGAACAAAACTACAAAAGTCTTTTATAAAAGATATAAGACATGGTGTTGCGTGAAATGTCGTGTGAAGCATGACATATAGTATTGTCAGAATGATGGCATGTGTCACTTGTCTAAGAGCGAGAAGGGTGGGTACCCTGGCTGACATGTTGCCTGTTTATTGCATGGAAAACTTTCCAGCTGCTGTGCTGGTGGACCAGTGACCATGACTGATGATAATCAAGACACTAGAAAGGTGGGAACAATTAAAAGGATGCTGGATGGGAGGTAAAACTGAGGAGTTAGAGATGACGTGGTTAAGGGTATAGCTTCTGGGCAGGTAAAATAAGAAGTTCTCCAGGTCTTTGGACTTGCTCTAATTTCTGTTCTAGTAAAGTGCCTATGCACCTTTTGAGACTAAACTTACATGTCAACATCATTATTATTATATTATCATTATTACAATACATACATACACGTACACTCACACACATGCACACTCACAAGAAATATTCTCCCTGTTTCAAGTCTTCAACACACCCATCTTTGGATCCTCTTCTTAGAATGGTATCCCATGATCCACACATGCAGCTTCAAGGATGTAGGTTCTATTTAGAAGCACTCTTTCTATTAAAAAACCTGTGGAGGTAAAAATCTGTCTCTCAATCATTTTTAACAACAGAAATTTATATTTAATGTGAACAAAACCCATATGTTACTGGAGAAAAGAAAGGTTTTGATAATGAATACTTCAATTATGCGCTATTACAACAGACGCCAGTGTATAAGCATGAGGCAATCAAACAATCCACATAACAGAACACATAAATGAAGGGAGGAATAAAAGGGAAAAATGTTGTGAAATTTACCACTTAAACTTTCATTTCCAGTGGAACTTCAGTAGTGTCTATATTGACTGGAACTAAAACCAGGATATATAGGACCCCAGTGATGTATATCCTCATTTTGGGAGTCATGATTGTGAGAAAGTATTTTGTACCTATTGTGCCCAACCTTTGTGTGTATGGAAAATAGCCAGGAGAGGTAGAACACTGACCCTGCCACCAAGATAATGTAGGTGAAATAAGAAAGATTAACATCAGACTATAATTTGATGGAGTTTCATTGTTTATTTTTGCTTTTCTTTCCCTTGCCTAAGGAGACATATCCAAAAAATATTAGTAAGATGAATGTCAAAGAGCATACTTCCTGTTTGCTTTTAGAATTTTTATGGTTTTTGGTCTTACATTTATGCCTTTAATCCATTTTGAATTTGTTTTTGTGTGTTTTTTTTGTATGGTGTGTGAAAATAGTCCAGTTTGGTTCTTTTTCATATTGCTGTCCAGTTTTCCCAGCACCATTTATTGAAAAGACTTTTTCCTGATTGTATATTCTTGCCTCCTTTGTCAAAGATTAATTCCACATGTAAGTGTGGATTCATGTCTGAGCTCTGTATTCTGTTCCATTGATCTATGTGTCTGTTTTTGTGCCAGTACCAAATGATTTTGATTACTGTAGCTTTGTAGTATAGTTTGAAATCAGAGAGCATGATACCTCTAGCTTTGTTCTTCTTTCTCAAGACTGTTTTTGGCTATTTTGGGACTTCCGTGTTTCCATACAAATTTTAGAATTATTCTAGTGTTTTAGATTTCTAGTTCTGTGAAAAATGTCATTGGCATTTTGATAGGAATTGCATTGAATCTGTACATTGCCTTGGGAACTATGGTCATATTAATAACATTAATTCTTCCAAACCATGAGCACAGTATAGCTTTCCATCTATTTGTGTTGTCTTCAATTACTTTCATCAATGTTTTATAATTTTTGAAGTGCATATCTTTTACCTTCTTACTTAGATTTATTCATTTTTTGATGTGACTGCAAATGGGATTGTTTTCTTAATTTCTCTTTCTGATCGTTTGTTGTTACTGTATGTAAATGCAACAGATTTCTGTATATTAATTTTGTTTCTTGCAACTTTATGTAACTCATCAATGAGTTTTAGTCGTTTTTTGGTGGTTTCATTAAGATGTTCCATGTTTAGTATCATGTCATCTGCAAATAGTGACGATTTTACTTCTTCCTTTCCAATTAAGATTTATTTTATTTCTTTTTCTTGTCTGATTGCAGTGGCTAGGAGTTTCCATCTTTATATCTTTAGTTGTAGAAGATCCCCTCTGCTAGTCTTCAGGTCTTTCTCATCACTAGTTGCTCTGGAAATAGTTATAATTTTGGTGTGCCCATGGAAGGAAGTGAGCTCAGGGTGTTCCTACTGCACCATCTCGGCCACTCTCCCTGCTTTTTTTTTTTAAAGCATTGCATACACCATGTGTACATAAACAGGGCACAATAATAATTCACATGGTCTTAGAGGAGAGAAACAATGTTTTAGAGTCCTAGTAATAGAGCAGAGAGAAATTAATATCCTTTTGAGGAGGTTATGGATTTTAAAGATTGTTTTTCCCTATTTGGAGAATTGAAAAATAGATGTACTGAGATTAAATGACTCTCAAAAGTCATCTAGTGAGTCAAAGACAAAACTAGAAATCAACCCCTAATGTTTAGAACTCTACATTCAGCATAAAATATACTGGACCACACCATTTCTCCACAATGGGAAATAAGAATTGCTTTAAGCCAGACAATGTGATTGGCTTTCATTGTCAGAAGTCAAAACCTTGGACAAATCAAATGATCTGTCAAAGGCCTGGCCAAAATCTTTTAAAAATAGCCTCTAAGGCTATAGGTGATGACAAAAGTATTCAAGGACAGTTAAAACTAATCGGTTGTCTGCCTGTAGAAAGTTGATTGTTTCTAAGCATCAGAGTATCAGAGGGGCATCAAAGCAAGCCATGCCCTGCTTAAGGTTCATATACAAATTCAAAGCTTACTCTCGTCTTCACTTCATTTCCATTGGCTTTCTGAAAGTATTGTAGTAAGAACCATGCTCACTATGACTGCAGGCTCCATGTAATAATTGAGATTAGACATTTGGTTACACTTTAGGTGTCTTTAATTTGTTTGTTTAAACTCTTATTACTGTGGAAATAGCCATTACATTCAGGTAATAATGTGACTGTTGCTTATTGATCTAGAATTATAATAAAGTACTAATGGTGTATCTTCATCTACTCACCAGATTTCTTCCTTGCTTTCTGACAGCCTTCCTTAGCTATAGATAACACTCCTAAGGACAAAACATACTCCTCCCACCTGTTTCACTGTACCAGGAACATAACAGGGATGGAGTAAGTGGCAGAGCAGAATCATTTAAATAGTGGTTGAGTCCCAGCTCCCTTGTTTGTCATTGCACATTCTGTATCTAAGTTTAACCTTGTTGAATCCTGATTTTCTAATCTGTAAATCAGAGAAAATGATATCACCTTTGTAGAGTTACTGGGAGAATTCTAAGAGAAAATATATACAAGATCTTTTCATAGTACACGGTACTTAACAAGTGGTAAATAAATTGTAGTAATTGAAATCCCAGCTATCAGAATACACTCTTTTAGATAAACAGAAACAGTAGAAACTTGGGTTAGGAATGGGTATTAGTTTGCTAGGGCTGCCGTAACAAAATTCCAAAGACTGGGTGGCTTATGCAACAGAAATTTATTTTCTCACCGTTCTGGAGGCTACAAGTCCAAGATCAAGATGTTGGCAGGGTTGCTTTCTCCTGTGTCCTCTCTCCTTGGCTTGCAGAAAGCAGTCTTTTCACTGTCTGCACATGGCCTTTTCTCTGTGTGCACACATCCATGGTATTTCTTCCTCTTCTTATAAGGACACTAGTCATAATGGATTATGGCTCTGTCATTATGAACCCATTTAACCTTAATTACCTCTTTAAATGCCCTATCTCCAAATACAGTTACATTGAGTGTTAGAGCTTTGATATATAGAATTTGGGAGGACACAATTCAATCCAATACAGGATGTCACTGTTAAAGTTTCGATGTTTGAAAGTGGAATAGAGGACTTTGAGAAAAGAGTTCACTGGTTTCCTATAGCACTCTTGCATTAATACTTTGGGAATTTTGTGAAAGAAATTGTCTCAACTTTACCTTGAAAAGGACATAGGTGTCAGAATATTGGGTGGTTCAATTCCATTGGATGGAAAGGGAATAAAATTCTAATGAAGAGGTTCTCAAATGTTGACTATAAGAGTCACAACTGGGTAGCTTACTTAAAAGGCAGTCTTGGGTCCCATCCAGAGAATCTGATTTTCTGAGTCTGGTTTGGGTCTGTATGTTTTCCTATTGCCACTGTAAAAAATTACCGTGAATTTAGTTGCTTAAAATGGCACAAATTTATGATCTTACAGTTCTGGAGGTCAAAACTGTAAAATGGATCATATGGGCTAAAATCAAGATGTTAGCAGAGTTGTATTGCTTCTGGAGACTCCAAGAGATAATTCATTTCTTTGCCTTTCTCAAATACTAGAAGCCACCTACATTCCTTGGATCTTCGTCCCTTTCTCCATTTTCAAAACTCATCACTCCAACCTCTGCTTTCATCATCACATCTTATGGTGTCTGTCTCTTATAAGGACCATGTGATTACATTGGGCATACCATATAATCTAGGGTACTCTTCCCATCTCAATATCCTTAATTTAATTGTAACTGCAGTGTCCTTTCTCTCAGGGTAAGGTAGCATATTCACAGGTTCCTGGGATTAGGACATAGATATATTTGGGGGGTCATTATTCTGTCTACCACAGGATCTAAGAATCTGTATCTTATGTAAGAAACCTAACTGATTTTGCTACTGGTGCCCCAGCAGGGCAGTGGGAGGCATCATGGATTCATCAAGTCTACTGGGGAGGTGGCATAGGCCAAGGCAGGGCAAGTGTTTGATCTCCAGCTTCTCATTCTCCACATCTTCCCTATTCAGTTTATTACTCCTGTTTTGTGTACATATATGGGTAAGGCAACATAGCATGCCTTGTGCAGGACACAAAGACTAAACTTCTCCTTCTAACTCAATTATTTTCATCATAAACCTTTGTGTAAAAGAAGTAAAATGAATAGCATCATGTAACAGAATGTGACCAGAGCTCTTAGAATTATTCATGCAAACTACTTTTAAAAATCCAAAGGGTAAGAAGAGCTCAGTCTATTTAAGGGTATTGCAGAAGAGGTAATATTTGTCATCAGTAGGTTTGAACAGGTTACAGGATTTATTTGGAAGAAATTCTTCCCTGGGCTAAAAGAATGCATTGACTGAAGACTGAGAAGAGGCAAACATGGGATTATTACAGAGAAAGATGCGAGGCGCAATTAGGCTGAGCATATAGCAGATGAGGTGCTGGTCCTTCAACGTTCACTGCAGTTTACTAAATTGCCTTCCTTAAACGCCTTAGCCCTTCTTCACCACCAGTGCAAAATGCTGGCGAATGAGGCACGTGGAAATAAGGTAGCTTTTCTAACAGCTCTTGGTTTGTCAGGGAGAGTGTCTGCATTAGAACCTAGGTTTCTTGGCCTGTGGTGGGTGGTCACCTGCCTGCAGTTTTTACCTTGTACATGAGTTGAAGGGAAATAGGAAAGAAGATAAATATGAAACATTTGGAAATATGTTACTATCTTCATGTCCCTCTAGTAAATTTAATTGTAAAGAATAAGACCACATACAAAACCTTAGTAGAGAGTAGTCTTCAGGAGGGGGAAGGGAAGGAAAAGGATGAGGGCAGGAAGGCAGCAACAGACGAGAGGAGCAAAGGAGGGCTCTGGGGCCTAAGTCACTGTTTTGTCTAAAAATATTCTTCTTCCATCCCATAAACGCACTGCTCTTTAACTTATATGTGTTATAAATATTTAATTGGGGTATTATGCAGGAGTTTATGTTGTGTTTCTGTGTATCCAGTGGCTACATGTCTATGAGAGCCTCTTTTTTTGATATGAAAACTGCAAAAAGCAATGAAAATAAACTATGTATTTCCATTTGTAACACACCTTCTATGATATCATAAACAATCACATAATTGATATTCGTTTCAAAATGATACTGGGATATCTCTCCAAATAGTAAACCCATTTCCCTGTTACTGTTTTCTTTCTACAGTTTTAACTGTCTCATTCAACCCTACCTAGAGTGATGATGACAAACCTTCTTAGTCCTGTTCCTTTCAGCCACTTTACACATAAATCACATCAGTAGTCTCAGTTGCCTGATGCCATGGTGATGATGAGCTTTTAGTTACTTTTTCTAAATATGAGACTTTTCAAAATTATATTTTAAGAAAATTATGTAACTCTTTGTGATCCATTCCTACTGCCTTGCTACCCCCATTATCATCCCCAAAATATTTATGCTGTGTGTTTTAGTTTTCCATTAGCAAGTCCTGGCTAATTCAACCCTCTTTTTATTACACAATAGGGCATTGCATCTATTCTCTGAGAACCAGCCAATGTCAAATCCTACTGAAAATGTCTATTATTTTATGCTGTTAGCAACATTTTTCTTTATACTTGGCATCTAATTATACTTAGCTTCAGATATCCTAATACTTTCTACTTATTTGCTTGGTTTAAATTTTAATATTGATGATTGCAAAGTGCTTTGAAAACAATAGAAACATAGAACTCATTGGTTATTTTCAATTTCGTTGCCATAATTGGATTTTACAAAAATTGGAAGGTATAGAAAGTTTGTTTTTCCCTTCTTAAGTATGTGCAATATATAGAAGGTGAATGAGAAATTGCTCATATACAATTGCCAACTGAGTTGATGGACTGTAAGGTTTTCAGCTGAGACAAATTTTGCCAACTTCTTTACAGACATCTAAGTTAAAATGAGAAACACCAGCAAGCACAATCCACACTGTCTTTAAGTTCCTCGATGGAGTTAAAGCCTGTAGAAAATTTAGGAAGAAAAAGTATTCTGTAAATGTAGAAAATTGACTCATTATTACTTGAAAGGGTTTATTGAGAAATATGTGGACAAAATCTCAGAGGCTTGTAAGAGGGTTTTTAAAATGTTTTTATCGTTTTATTTTGACTATTATATCAGCTATTAACTGAGATTTGCACTGTAATTACAGATTGCCTTCTGTATTTTCATTCATGATAAAGTAGGTGCTTGTAGGACCTCTAAAAAAATCAGTGTTTCACTTTTAATATGTTTGCTTAGTGTATCTGGTTTGCCAGTTAGTTTAGGATTTCCAAATGTAAAAATAACAGAAATAATCATTTGTCTTCCTCATATCAACTAATTTATCAGTTGTGAAAACACTTTTTTTTTGCAATGAGAATTTGCAGTTGAAAGACAATAGGTTAAAATTTAATTTTTTAATTTAATCAGTTGAGATTTTAACATTATGAATAGCCTATATAGTACAGAAGAACCATGTACTACTCTGTCTTAGGCTAATAAGAAAAACAATGAACACATAAAAATATATGAATTATACAGTTGGTACAATGGAAGACCTCTTGAAATTATGAGTCTATAAGAATAAAAGCTTCCAAGTTATTAAGAAAGTAGAGGTGGAAAATTTAGTTGTATAGGATTCCTGGTGGTACAGGCATGGGGTGTCAAAGGAACCTGCCTGTAGCAATGATTTAAATGTTCTCTTTTGGGCAGGTATGCTGCCTAAATCCCACTTGAGTATGTGCCACCTTGAAAGAGTTTTAGCACTAATTATAGTCATAATTCCATGATTGAAAAAAAATTTTACATGCTTCTTCACCTTTATATTTGGTATTATATTTGGGGATGCAATGAATTTCGGTGGACTATTAGTTAAAATAAATGTAAACAAATTGATACTGATAGTGAGAATGTTTTCTAGAACATATCAATATAGAATATAAAAATACATCTTTCTGTTATAAAAGCCAGTGCAAGTGATCAAACTTCAGCAACATATTGCCATTTATCACATTAAATTGATATTCTTGCACATTATTAGGTTTTGGAGTTTTATTTGTATTTAACTTGTATCTTTTTGCGGTTTGTAGTCATAAAAGCTGTATAAAAGTTAGAAGGAAAAGGAATTAATAACTGGTTTTACAATTTCTTATATTTACGTAGCATTGTAATAAATATAACTTAAATTAGCACTAGATATTTGCAAGCATTTTCTTATTTGAAAGGGTCTGGCTATTACTCAAATTTGAAAAACTCTGGCATAGACATTTTAATAGAAATGAACAGAAGTTTAGCTAGATTTTCAGCAAAGTTAAATATTCAATTTAAATTCAGAGGAGTTTAAAAATTCAGTAATTTCTCCACATATGTCATCAGAGAATGCAAATTGAAATAACGGATACAAGTATGTGTCCATTAGATTGTCCATGATCCAGAACACTGACATCAGATACTGGTGAGAATGTGGAGCAACAGAAAGTCTCATGCGTTGCTGGTCGGAAAGCAAAATAGTACATATTCTTGTCATATGATCCAGCAATTGTACTCCTTGGTATTTACCCAAAGGAGTTGGAAATGTGTCCACACAAAAACTTGCACACAGATGTTTACAGCAGCTTTATTCATAAAGGCCAAAATTTGGAGGCAACCAAGTAGGTGAATGGATAAAGAAACAGTGATATATTCAGACAGTGGAATGTTATCCACCACTAACAAAAAATCAGTTATCAAGACATGGAGAAATATGGAGGAAACTTAAATGCATATTGCTAAGTGAAAGAAGCTACATACTGTATGATTCCAACTATATGGCAATCTGGAGAAGGCCAAACTATGGAGACCATAACAAGATCAGTGGTTTCCTGGGGTTGTGTGGAGATAGATGGATAGGCAGAGCATAGAGGATTTTTAGGGTAGTAAAAATACTCTGTATGATATTATGATGATGGATGGATGTCATTATACGTTTGTCCAAACTCATAGCATGTGCAACACTAAGAGTGAACCCTAAAGTAAACTGTGAACTTTGGGTGATTATGATGTATCATTGTAGGTTCATCCTTGGTAAAAATGTACTATTCTGATGTAATAGAGGGGGCAGTGCATGTGTGTGGGCAGGGTATATATGGGAAATCTCTGTGCCTTCCTCTCAAATTTGTTGTAAACCTACAACTCTTCTAAAAAATCTTGAAAATTAAATAATTCTGAAACAAGGGACCTAACTACAATGCTACTGTTATTGTAGCAATTTTTTCATTAATCTAGGTTTCATAAATTTTATGGAGGAGAAGTAGTAAGATGGGGTGGAAATAATACAGGATTTAGAGTTGGAAAATCCAGGTTCAAATCCAGGCTCTGACATTTCTCAGCTTAACTGAGTCTCAATATCCTCATTTGTAAAATGCATATGACAACAGTTAAACTTCTCATGGAAAATATTTTCAAGGAATATCATGTGAAATAATAAATGCCAAATTACTCAATAAAAGGAGAAAGATTTATACGATCTGAAGAGAAACCAGAGTATCAAAGTACTCAATAAAGAATGAAGCATTCTCCAAATGCATATCCTCTGAATCCATCTGTCAAAGGTGAAGTTTTGTGCGGATTTATTCACATCCTCCTATCCACTTCTTTTTGGGACAGTAGTAAGTGTTTACAGAGTATAGATGAAACTCACTCATGTTGATTCACTCTTGAAATTAGCCTTTAGTCTCATAACACTCACAGACCACATGAATCACTCAGTCTGGAACAGAGGAATTGCGGGGAAGAGGAATATCAACAACAGTGATGTGGGAACCAGAAGGTGTTGGGCTTAGCGCTTTTTGGAAATCCTCCAACCTTAACTTCCTCCCAAACTATCTCCTCCTTCCTAAACTGGCTAAGTTCCTCCTCCCACATCACCTTTCCTAGATCTTTAATTAGTCACTTAATCACCTTGCATGGTAACTAGCCTAGTACCTACTCCATGATCCATATCACTATTCCTTCTATAAATATTATCTGGAATGAGTGAATGAATGAATGAACAAATGAACCATTTCTGGGGCTTCCCTGGTGGCGCAGTGGTTGAGAGTCTGCCTGCCGACGCAGGGGACACGGGTTCGTGCCCCGGTCCGGGAGGATCCCACATGCCGCGGAGCGGCTGGGCCCGTGAGCCATGGCCGCTGAGCCTGCGCGTCCGGAGCCTGTGCTCCGCAGCGGGAGAGGCCACAACAGTGAGAGGCCCACTTACGGCATAAAAAAAAAAAAAAAAAAAAAAAATGAACCATTTCAGGACTAGTGCTATTTAATCCAAATGATACCCAGATCACCTTTTAGCTTGGATAGATTAAGTAATTTCTGCGACCCTCTCTTTCCTTTACATTTTGGTGTTATTTGAAAATATCATAGCACTTGGCACAGTCTCTGGCATATTGTGAATAAAAGTTGTAGGTAAAATTAGTCAATAATAAGGATAGCTAGCAACTTTTAAAAACTTTATATTCATTAACTCATTTAATCCTCACCACAACCCAGTGAAGTGGGTACTGTTATTGATCTCATTTTACAAAAGAGGAAGCTGATATGCAGAGAGGTGAAGTAGCTTGATGAAAATGATGTAGCACATTAGCAATGAGACCAGGAGGTCTGAATCTAAAGCCTGCACTCCACTGAATTGCCTTTCAGTTTATTACTGTAAACCTACATGCCTGGGCCACTGCTAACCCCTCAAGTGCACATGTGCAAATTAGAAAAAGGCTTTCTTTCTGAAGGACACTTGACACTCAACATTGGAAAGTTATCAGCATAATATATATACAAGTATGTCATGTCTATGATATGAATGGGACCTCCTTAGTTTTGAAATCCCTGTGCAGTGCACAAATGACATAATCAGTTGCAGCAGCACTGTACCTCCAAAAGAGAGGGTTGAATGAATAATCCTTGTTCAGGTTTCTTATAAAATATCATTAGGAATACTTACCAGGAAAAAGCAAAAATAATTCATAACCCTCAAGAGCCAGTTGCAAATGTTTCCTTAACCTAAAAAAATTCCACTGGTCATTAACTGTGATATTAATTCTAAAATGAGCACAAATGTATAAATTGCATGCTTATGGCAGACATTTGTCAGCTAATTTGGCAGTGAAACTAGCCCAATGCAGCTTTACAAGAAATGTGCATCATTTCATTGCTGACACTTAGCAAGATTTTCATTTCACACCTTTATCTTGTTGCTCATCTTGTTGCTCTGAAGCTTTCTTTATCATTTTGACCAAGTTCACATTGCCACTGCTTTCTGAATTTTTCATTCAATGCTATATAATGTTTTTGGTCTTTTACTAGTCTGTCATTTTGCTTCTTTTTAAGTTCTATGACCTACTCTGCTAAAGAAGTTGGACTGATTTTTTTTTTTTTTAAAGATGTTCGGGTAGGAGTTTATTAATTAATTTATTTATTTTTGCTGTGTTGGGTCTTGGTTTCTGTGCGAGGGCTTTCTCTAGTTGTGGCAAGCGGGGGCCACTCTTCATCGTGGTGTGCGGTCCTCTCACTATCGCGGCCTCTCTTGTTGCAGAGCACAGGCTCCAGACGGGCAGGCTCAGTAGTTGTGGCTCACGGGCCTACTTGCTCCGTGACATGTGGGATCCTCCCAAACCAGGGCTCATACCCGTGTCCTCTGCATTAGCAGGCAGATTCTCAACCACTGCGCCACCAGGGAAGCCCAGTTGGACTGATTTTTGTCAAGCGTAGTATTTAAAGCATCCTTGTTGAAATGGCTGTCATTATAATGTAGTCTCACCACCATCTGTCACCGCTAAGCAACCCTAAACTAGTTCATTCTAAGGGTCAGTTGTAAAAAATATTATTGCACTAATAATAATGTAGGCCACTGTGCTGTGTAAATAGAGATTAAGAAAAAACAGACAGATGTAATAGTCCTGAAAGTTGTATCTTGAAAGTCCTGAAAGCATACTTTGTTCACCAAACTTGGAATACTATATATGACATTACGAATGAATGTGCTGACACAAGAGTATTAAGTTTAAATGCAATTATAAGTAAAATTGAATAAATTCACCTTTATTGTGCATGACTTTTTTCTTAACAGCTCAAGTGTAATGAATGTGTTCTTGCAGTTACAAAGAAGAGGCAGAATAGTATAATACTGAAAACAAAGCATTATTTCAGTTTGTTCTTCATTAGGGAATTTCACTGAAACATGTTTGTGATTCCGATCCTATTAGATAGATAATACCTATTAGATGATAAAAGTTGATTGATATAAAAGAAGAGCAGAGTCATAGTGACTGCAGCATCACATTTTAGAATTTAGAATATTTTTTTCAAAAAAAGTGTGTCTTTTTAAAAGTCTAACATTTAAAGAGTTAAAGCAGTATATCTTGGCAAAAACAACCAAACTTGTTTGTAATGTCATTATCTGAGTAAAAATAGTGTAGGATATTTAGAGGTCAATATGTCAAGAAAGGTTACAGCACAAGACAATTATCAGTAAAAACTAAAATAACACAATATGTGCTGAAAATCATATAGTATGTGAATCTTGAAATTTCTGGATGAAGGAAGGAGAGAGGCTGGTTAGATTAAGATTTGGGGAGATTAGAAAATGAGTCCAAATGGTGTTTAGCCAGAAAAGAGAAATGAGAAAATAAGAAGAGTTTTAAGAAAGAGGGTATAATTTAGTTAGAACTCCTTTAGGTGCCTATGAGTAAAACCCAACTCAAACCAGGCTATCGAAAATTTAAAAAGGAATTTTTAAGTCTCTGGCTTCAGACATCTCCAGACCTAGAACTAACATTGTGTCATGAGATTCCATCGCTCTCATTCTGTTTCTCTTTCGGCTCTACCTGTCTCTGCTTTTCTTATATTCTTGGCCTTATTCTTCCATGCTGTACATGGCAGAAAGCCTAGATACTCAGAGCTCCAGATTCTCATTAGCAAAAAGGGTAAGAGAACCTTTGCTGTAGTCCCAAACACGATTACCCCAGGTATGTATGTGTGTGCTCATTTGTGACTTGGGTTGGGTTTGGGACACACCTTGATACACAGCCCCACAGGATTATGTGAAGTGGACAAGAGTTCTCAAAGAGATAAAGTGAACAAGACTGGGAAATCATTCCAAAGGGAAACCAAATGGTGTCTACCTACAAGGGTGGAGGGCTCTGTCATACCTGTTGCTTTGTCCCCATGACTTCTGACCATAGGCACCAGCGGCTATTTTTATATGTAAAATGTCTTAGCCAGTAGCCACTCAACCAGTGTTAGTTTATACTTTCTTTTTTTTTAATTTTATTGTAGTGAATACTTAATGTTATATCTACCTTCTTAACAGATTTTTGTGTACAACATAGTATTTTTAACTATCAGTACAGTATTATAGGGCAAATCTCTAGACCTTATTCATCTTGCATACCTGAAACTATGTACTGATTGATTAGCAACACCCCATTTCCCCCTGCCCTCAGCTCTGGCAATTTTCCTCTTTTTTTTTTTGCCCAGTGAAAATAAGAGTCCTGTGGTAGGTACAGACCAAAGTACTATATAACACTGTGGTTAATAGCATTAACTTGGGAGTCAGTGAGACATAAGTTCAAATCCTCCTCAACCTTATCTGCCTCCAGGACCTTGGATAAAATAATTTACTAGTCTTCTCATCTGTAAAATAAGGATAAAATAAGGATAATTTCTATCCTTGAGTAAAAGTATGTGAAGTACACCCCAGGCACATATCTGTTCAATAATTTGTAGGTATTTTTTAAATTGAAGTACAGTTGATTTACAATGTTATATTACTTTCAGGTGTGTGACATACTGATTTGATATTTTTATAGATTGCACTGCATCTAAAGTTATCGTAAAATATTGCCTATATTCCCTGTATTGTACATTACATCCTTGTATCTTACTTATCTGATACCTAGTAGTTTGTACCTCTTAATCCCCTACCTCCATCATGCCGCTTCTCCTTCCTCTCTCCCCACTGGTAATCACTATTGTGTTCCCTGTATCTGTGAATCTGTTTCTGTTTTTGTTTCATTTGTTTGCTTTATTTTTTAGATTCCACATATAAGTGAAAACATATAGTATTTTCCTTTGTCTGACTTATTTTGCTAAGAATAATACCCTCTAGGCCCATCCATATTGTTGCAAATGGCAAAATTTCATGTTTTTATGGCTGAGTGATATTCCATTTTTGGAATTTTGTGTGTGTGTGTGTGTCTATATATCTCACATCTTCCTTATCCATTCGTCTGTTGGTGGACACTTGGGTTGCTTGTATATCTTGGCTATTGTAAATAACACAACTATGAACATTGGAGTACATATATCTTTTCAAGTTAGTGTTTTCATTTTCTTTGTATATGTATCCAGGAGTCAAATAGCTGGATCATATGGTAGGTCTGGTTTAAATTTTTGAGGAAACTCCATAATGTTTTCCATAGTGGCCGTGCCACTTTACATTCGCACCAACAGTGTACTAGGGTTCTCTTTTCTCCACATCCTCACCAACATTTATTATTTGTTGTCTTTTTGTTGATAACCATTCTGGCAGGTGTGAGGTGATATTTCATTGTTATTTTGATTCACATTTCTCTGATGATAAGTGATGTTGAGCATCTTTTCATGCCTGTTGGCCATTTGTATGTCTTATTTGGAAAAATGTTTATTCAGGTCTTCTGCCCACTTTTTAATTGGGTTCTTTGGTTTTTTTGATATAGAGTTGTGTGAGCTGTTCATGTGTCTTGGATATTAACCCATTATTAGACATATCATTTGCAAATATTTTCTCCCATTCTGTAGGTCATCTTTTCACTTTGTTGATGGTTTCCTTTGCTGTGCAAAAGCTTTAAGTTTAATTAGGTCCCTTTTGTTTATTTTTGCTTCTGTTTCCCTTGTCTAAAGAGACAGATGCAAAAAAAATATTGCTAAGACTTATATCAAAGAATGTACTGTCTATCTTTTCTTCTAGGGGTTTTATGGTTTCTAGTCTTACATTTAGGTTTTTCATCCATTATGAGTTTATTTTTGTATATGGTGTGAGAAAATGTTGTGACTTCATTCTTTTACATGTAGCTGTCCATTTTTCTCAACACCACTTATTGAAGAGATCATCTTTCCCCCATTGTTTATTTTTGCCTCCTTTGTCACATATTTACTGACCATAAGTTTGTGGGCTTATTTCTGGGCTCTCTATTCTGTTCCTTTGATCTATGTATCTATTTTGGTGTCAGTACCATGCTGTTTTGATTACTGTAGCTTTGTAATGTGGTCTGAAGTCAGGGAGCATAATACCTCCATGAACAAGAGCTTTGTTCTCTTAATATTTCTCTGGCTATTTGGGGGGGTCTTTCATGTTTCCATAAATTTTAGGATTATCTGTTCTAGTTCTGTGAAAAATGTTATGGATATTTTGATAGGGATTGCATTAAATCTGTAGATTGTTTTGGGTAGTATGAACATTTTAACAATATTAATTCTTCCAATCCATGAACACAGGATATTTTTCTATTTATTTGTATCATTTTCAGTTTCCTTTATCAATGTTTTATAGTTTTCAGAGTATGGGCCTTTTTCCTCCTTGGTTAAGTTTATTCCCAGGTATTTTATTCTTTTTTTTGCAGTTGTGAGCTGGATTGCTTTCTTATATTCTCTTTCTGATAGTTCATTATTAGTGTATAGAAAAGCAACAGAATTCTGTATATTGATCTTATATCCTGCAACTTTACTGAATTCATTTATTAGTTCTAAATAGTCCTTTGGTGGAGATTTTAGGGTTTTTAATGTATATTATCATGTTATCTGCAAATAGTGACAGTTTTACTTCTTCCCTTCTAATATGGATGCCTTTTTTCTTTTTCTTTTCTGATTGCTATAGCTAGGAATTTCAATACTTTGTTAAATAGAAGTGGTGAGAGTTTGCATCCTTGTCTTGTTCCTGATTTTAGAGGAAAAGCTTTCAGTTTGTCACCATTGAGCATGCTGTTTGCCGTGGGTTTTAGAAATGAAAACATTAAAATGCAAACATATCTCATTGCGGAGAGACACTATCATGCTAACATAATGCTAATAAAAAGTTCTGTAAGAGTAAACAGCACATCAACTGCATCTTCATTTTCAAGAATTAGGAGAAAGAACAGCAGGGCAGCAGGAGGGTAAGGGGGATCACCAGGTAGAAAAAAAGAGTCAGGAAAAAGAGTCAGGTGAGTAGACACAAATAAGATATTCTAAAAAACAAATGAAATAACAACTATTCAATAAACTTTTACCAAGTTATAGGCAGTGAAATAAGCACTTATGAGCTTAGTATAGGTTCAGTATAGAGGCCTTAGTAGATTCAAAATGACCCTGTAGAGCACAACAATGAGACCAACTTCAACAAGATGAAATGCAATAAATATAAATGAAAGATCTACATTTATATTCACAAATAAGTTACACACAGTGCTGTTTTCTTTCTTAAGCTACCCCAGGAATACAAAGTGATACAACTGCTGAATACCAACTTTAGAAATAAAGTAGCAAAAGTAAAATGGCATTGTATTATCAGAATGTGGACTTCTCATTATGACAATGGGAAACAATTGAAGTTTCTGGAAAAAGTCAGTTACCCATAACTGTTGTTTTCAAAATGTTGTTTTCTTTCAGTCGTATTAATCAATGTGAGGAGAAAGCAGGAGTAAGGGGTCACTAATGAGGGCTTGGAGGTAGCAGTTATTGAAATGAAGAAGAAGGAAAATAATATTTTTCATGTAAGGAACTTACATGAGTACTAAAAGAGAGAACTGTCAATGATTATTCCAAGATTTTTAGCGGAAAAATGGCACCAGCAGGTATAAAAATGTTGGGAGAAGGGGGTAGTTTTGGGGGCAAGATGGGTTGATATAAATGTATTTGTTTGGAGTCGTCCCAGTGGAATTTGCCATGGGATGGTAAACAGGGCAGAAACATAAATGTGGAAATGATTGGCTTTGAAATCCTACTTAGGAACAGAGAAGGTGATGGAAGTAATTCATTCCAAAGAAAATGAATTTTAAAAAGAAAAAAGAAGAAGAGAAAGGAAGGAACTGAAAGCTGAATTCACCTCCTGCAAAGGGGTAGAAAAGAGTGCAGAAGGAAATAAAGGCTTGAGAGTCTAGAAAGAGGTTAACTAGCAGCAAGGGCTCATAAGTTCACTGAATGGATTGTTCTGGGTTTTCTTTGGATTGTTCTTAAAGTCATAATTAATTTAGTTTTCTCCTGTTAGGAATCTATATTTCATTCTAATTTTGCTGGTAACTTGTATAGGTCACATTCTGGAGGTCAATTAGATTACAAGCAAGTGTTTAATAAACTGTTCTCTAATTTCTTTTACTTTCCTTCTAGTATGTGTTTCTTGTTTTACTAATTGACATTAAAAGCTAATGCTATAGGAGAAATGTGGGGGAAGTGTCTGAATGTTTATCCTGATTAATGTGTTTCTGATGATCTGGGCAGAAACACTAAGTGTCAACTACGACTAACATATTTCAGTGAACTGACACTCTTCTGGCAACCCCAAGCTCATGTGTTTAGAAGCAATTTATTTGGAGAATGCTGGTAGTCTCCTTTACTTTGTAGTGTAAAATCCAGGGAAGTATATTTAAATGAGCAAGAGGAAGTTATGTTTTTTTATACTTTGGTGAGAAAAGTGGGGCATCAGCAGAGCTCCCTACAATTACATAATATAAATATTATTATACCATATGTAGAACGCTAGCATTTAAATGAAATTAGTAACAACCACCAAATGCGTCATTAAAGTAACAAAAACAAGTGCCTACTTATTACAGTGGTCTTTCTTCTCATGTTGACCTTGTTAGACTGTTCAAACATCTGCTAAATTCACCAAGTTTCTTTAAATAGATTAGGACGTGGCTTATGAATTTTCTATTTCTAGAATTATAGCGGCTTATTTAAAATATTCCCCAATCAGACACCATATTTGTAGTACAAAGACTAGTTTTGTGTATATCTGAAGGTTTTTTTTTTTTCAGTTGACTTAGGAATGTTCCCATTGTGTGAATCAGTATTAGTAATAGAAAAAAGGACAAAGCTTCATCTTATAATAACCTCCGTATGTTCATCTTGCAGATCATTTCACTGAAAATGAGTTTGGAAATTGCCAGTAAACACTTTTTAATTGCCAGTAAACACTTTTTAACATGTATAACCTATGCAGTGAATACATTACTGAAAGTTGCCAATTATAAATATCCCATATGTAACATAGCTTTAAATTGTTGTGTTGCAATACATGACTTTTATACCAACAGATCATAATAAAAATTGGAAGTGAAGATAAAAGGCAATCAGACTACTTTGTGAGGGAAACAAGTTAAATATCCTATCCAGATGTTCCTAAAGTGTTATTTAATCCTTTTCATTTTCTCTTCTATGCACCTGTTAGCACAGATAACGTAAGATCTACTGAAAACTAGTCGAGTAACTATATTTAGTAACAAACAAACCTGCTATCAGTTAATGTCTAATTTGAAATCATTTGAATTTAAACATATAAATCAGAAAAGATGACTCAGGGCAACACTTTAGCATTAATACTCCTTTTTTTTTTTTTTTTTTTTTTTTTTTTTTTTTTTGGGTACGCAGGCCTCTCACCGCCGTGGCCTCTCCCTTTGCGGAGGGCAGGCTCCGGATGCGCAGGCCCAGCGGCCATGGCTCACGGGCCCAGCCGCTCCGCGGCATGTGGGATCTTCCCATACTGGGGCACGAACCTGTGTCCCCTGCATCGCCAGGCAGACTCTCAACCACTGCGACACCAGGGAAGCTCATTAATACTCTTAATTAGAGAGTTTCTTTTGGTTTCCATGTATAGCAGCTGCAGATTTTATTTTTTGAAACCCTAGCCTTCTGAAGGAATCTTTTCTTCATACGACAAATTATTTAAAATAACATAGAGTAGATAGCTGAGCCAAGTTCCCTTCTTTCCTGTTCTTTTGTTTTCTGTGTTACTTTAGTCCTGTATGAGGAGGGATAGCATTTAGGAGGGAGAGGGAAGGATGAGGGCTGGCAGTGGAATTCCTTCTCCTCCCGTTATTTCTAGGATATCTCCTTGCTTAAATGGAGATAACATGTAAGCTTCCAACTAATATTTTGTTTAATAAAAGTGTTCTGTTATTTAATAAAAGGAGAGAAAAATAGATTGAAAACTTCAATTTTTGTACATTGGATAAAGATGTGCTCTATTCAGATTTTTAGCCTGCATTGATTTGTCTCAACAGATTTACACCCTCAGCCAAACTGATCCTGCAGATAAAGGGTATTCTTTCCCTCTTCTCAAGAACATGTTTGATGGCATGCTAACTTTGGTTTGTTATTTATGCTCTACATGTATGATGTTAAAAAGCACTTGAATTGTGTTATTACTTTGAAATACTGTTGCTTTGAAACATCATGAAAAATAATTATAAAATCACATTCCCCACAAATAATGAATTCACAGTTGCACACAACAACTTGCTTATTAAAAGGAAGAAGTCACTAACTACTGATTAAATAGGCAAATTATTATGTGAAACAGACATGAAAAGTATTTTGCTGATTTTTCCCCAAGTCAATTTATGCTAGTTAAATTTATATGCAGTGAACTATGTATTTATATGTTTTAATATGATAAAAGACTCTGAGTCTTTCAAAGCAGAAAAATCTGGTGATTGCTTTCAGATGATTGACATTCTAAATTATACTTTTAAAAGGAAAATTTACTTTGTTAGTTCTATTTCAGAAATCCAAGGTATTTTCTTGGCGCTTTTCTAGGAAGTACTACATTTTACTTCATACTCGCCATACCTCCCAACATCTTCTTCCTTATCTCACTAGCCCATCACTAGGTCATCTACCAGGTGACTGCTGAATTGGCCTCAGGACAGTGTTGCTTCTTGGTATATATCAATTGAGAAAGAGATTCAGTACTGGTGAATATCAAAAGAAAATAATTTATTCTTCTTCAAAGATTGTTTTACATTTTCACTTGTTTCAGGATTTAGAACTGATAGATTCAATTAAGAAGTCTTTAGACAGAGGTTGAAATGATGTGTTCTCATGGGAGTGAGTGTAATATTTGGTCACTGATTTCCAGTTCTACAATGTTTTCACTTGCTTTATCATATTCAGGTGCTCAACTGATTAAGCTAAACGATGTGATAGTCATGTTAAAAGAACTTTAAATTAAGCTAAGATACAAACAATGTCTAGATTTGTACTAGGTGCAAAGGTGCTCAACTGTATATTAATTGCAAACTAGCTCCCTGAGAGTATGGAGGAATCTGGTTGTGACATTAAGCAAAAATATATATTTGATTGAAATGGCTAAGCTGGTGTCCTCTTCCTCTTGTACCACATCCTTTCAGGAGTTGAGCGCTCCATTTACAAGGAGGATGACTAGGTGACTATAAAGTGTACACAAGGAACTCTGTTAATCATTACACCAGAACGAGGCATAAACTGGGTCTCTCCTGGGATGCCTAAGGATGAGGGAGCACAGAGGAATCTTTTTTTCAGTCAAGGCTACACAAATAACTATGAATTTGGTGGTCATATCTCTGTACTATTTTATTTGATGGTATGGACCTGAACTGTATTTAATAGAGCCAAGTTCCTGTTCTATTTAATTTGGCACTGTTTTTTTTTTCAAAATTTAGAGACCACCATTTTCTGTGAGGTTACCATAGCCAATACATACCAGCTGCTGAAGCAGTCAGAGTCAAATATGGCTATGAGCCGTTACAACTCTAAAAACAGCAATCATGGCTCATGTTTAGAAATTTGTCATATACCTTTCATTGTTTTTCTAGCCATATGTATACATCCTGCTAAGTACCTTCTCTACATTATAGTATTGTTAAATATTCCTGTCCAGGAAAGGAAGTTTCAGAAGATTCTATAGCTATATATTAATAAGAACTGAGTCAATTGTCTGTTCATTCTTTTCAAACTGACCATATAAGTTAGCAGTAACCATTTGAAAGAAGAATTGATATTGAGAAAAGCGTATTCTGTAGTAATAATAATTTCTGTGTGTAAATAAAAGTTGAACTTTATTTTCTGGGAAAGACGGTATTCCTAGCAATAATAATGAATAATAAAAACATTTTAAAATGTATGGCTTCCAGAGGACTTTGTACCATTGGTGAAAATGCTACCAGAGATAAAATAAGAAATTGAAAAACTGTTTAATATTGTAACTGTTCAGGAATACCTTTCCAGTGGTCTCTAAAAATCATAGTATGATATTGATAATATGCCAACAGTATCGGTTTTTTCCCACAGATTAACACACATCTAATGTATTTGAAAGCAAATTATATTTTAAGTGCTGCTCAGAATTAAACATTATATTTAAAGGTTTTGAACTAACTATAATCCTCTTTAACATCAGATTAAAATATGCAGCAAAAATAGTTGAGGTTCTTGATTTCCTTAATAGTCTTCTACTCTGTAGAATTTAACAACTGTCTGTTAGTTGAAGGAAAATTTAAATTTCTGTTAAACACTTTAAGATGGAAACAATTAAGACATTATATGTATTTAAATTATTCAATTGAAACAGCTTTTTAAATTTTTTAAAATTGTGTGTACAGTTGCTTTTTTTTTCAACAAATGTACATTGAGTTAGTTATGAGGTAGTCACTACTCTGAGTGACAGAAGTGAAGGTGTGCACAGTCTAGTGGGTGGCAGGTAACTTCAGGGAGGTGGTAAGTCCTAGTAGAGCTATGAACAAGGTGCCTTGGCACCGCAAAGAAAGGAGCAATTGGCTTCCCAGGAAGGCTCCTACAAGCTGAACTGAAAAGGTTGCTGACACTTAAAGTGCGAGAAATAGCCTACCAAATGGGAAAGGGAGGGATAGTACAGTCCCTGAAAGAATTGTGGGGCATGGGATCCATTGTGGGGAATATTGGCAACAAGTGCAGAAGGCTGAGAAAATGCAAAGATCTTGTCTATTCTGTTAAGGGAATGGGATTTTATCTTATGGGTGATGGGGAGCCTTAGCCATTTTTAAGTAAAGAAATCCTGTAGGAAAGGAGAAGCTGGATATGTACTTCCAAAGAGGAACAGAGAATAAAAGGATCACTCACAACCTGGAAATTCAGATGGAAAAGATTAGCATTCCACCATCTTTAATTCTCTTAGGCTGTTCTCCTCTACCCCATATGAAGCAGCTGGGTTTTGACTTGGGAACCTTTCATCTTCAACCCCTCCTCTGCCTCACTCCTGGGTTGTTCTGTAGAAAATGACCCTTTCTGGTGGCTTGCAGAATAATTTGGGCTAGAGAAGTCTGGGGAATAGTGTTTTATGTTAAGACCTGCACATAGATGCTAGTCCATTCTCCAATAATGTTGTTTCTTAAGGAAACTTAAAAAAATTAAAAATAATACAGAGAAGTATTGAGTTAATTAAAAAAATAGAATGACTATATTGTTTGGGACCCCCGTAACATTTATTCTATATTTAAAACATTCTGAGAGATTTTAGTAAATTTTTGATTGTTTTAATATTTTTATGGGAAACCTGTTTTGATATCAGCAGCTAAAGGGCTCAGAACAGACCATACATGAGACAGTTATTACGTAATACTTGATTTTAAGGAAAGTGCCTGACAATCCCCAGCGAGTTTGTTAATTCTGGCTAAGCTTGCCAACTCAGTTCTCTCAGGAAAAGCTGCCACCAGGTAGATGCAGGTTCTTCTGAGTGCTATGAAATTAATGACAATACACTATCATTTTATGAATAAAAATCTAAATATATCTTCTAGCAAAATTAACTTGACAGTGGATGAACTGGTAGGCTCGTGGCTAAAGAATAAAACACCTATTTCAGACAATAATTAGGCCTATATAAAAATAATACTAAATATCAAACCCTGCTTTAAAATTTTCCTTTGGTTATGTGAACATGGCATTAGAATTTATCTCGTCTGTAACCAATTCACATTCTATTCATGAATGCTCGTTTCCCTTTCTTTGACCCCAAAATATCTACCGTTATCTGTGAAATGCATTTCTAAATTTCCATCTTGAGGTAGATGTGTTTACTGGTTCAGGAATTTAATTGCAAAGGTCGTGGACTTTTAGGAATAAATGCAGGCCTGTCCTTCTCCCTCAATCCTCTTGCACATTTAGTGCCAATTGCTCAGGCAGATGGGAGTAGTGCTGCCCTCTTCCTGTCTCTCTGGGCAGCAGGTCAATCATTTACACATTTAAGTGTTTTGATGATCGTCTGATATACCAAGTTAATAAAAGCAGGAAGCAATTAAGATGGCTTCGGGGAAGAAAGGACCCATACATCAACAAAACAACAATTTAGACCAGGTAGTTACTGTCAGTGAATCTGAGAGCAAGATTTATAGGAGAGAGAAGAGATTACTGGAATGTGAGTTAGTAGACTGTGGTTGCAGACCTGGCTTTGCTGTTAGTAGGCAGTGTGGTCTTGAGAAAAATTACTTGATATTTGGTTATTTCAGTTTTCTCAGCTTCAAAGTGAGAATATTTTCTCTGGTCACTTCCAGTGGATCATTAATTTCCTAAAGTGTGTGTCTTATGGGTATCAGGACTCCTTTCTCAGCAGTAGGATGCTCTGTGGGCCGTGTAGTAAGACTAAAGTGACTGAGACTAGTAGGACATGAGTGCAGAATTTTAGAAGATTTAATTGATACTATCATACTCAGTTGGGCAGGTAGAAACTGTGTCAGGCACCTGTCCTTTCTGTCTCAAAAGGGGGTATATTTTGAACAAACATACAGGTTAAATTGAAAACTTTTCTCCTTGTCACATTTCACACTTGTCCCTTTCCAGTTTCAGCCTCTTCTACTCCATGAGAATCAAGGATACAACTATGATTTTGCCTTTAATTGAGAGATGTTTATTATGAGACATCTTACACCATCTTGACTTTTTGTGAGCCTGTAACATTCAGCTGGCATTTTGGAGTCTGCTCCAACATCCATTAAAGAGGTTAACCTGCAAAGCAATACCCTTCATGCATTAAGAAAGAGGAAAGTGGGCTTCCCTGGTGGCGCAGTGGTGGAGAGTCCGCCTGCCGATGCAGGGGACACGGGTTCGTGCCCCGGTCTGGGAAGATCCCACATGCCGCGGAGCGGTTGGGCCCGTGAGCCATGGCCGCTGAGCCTGCGCGTCCGGAACCTGTGCTCCGCAAGGGGAGAGGCCACAGCAGTGAGAGGCCCGCGTGCCGCAAAAAAAGAAAGAAAGAGGAAAGTGTTCTAATGTAAGGCATTAAGAAAGGACAAGTTATCCCCAGGTGGATTTGTTAAATACAGGGTGAAATGCAGGATATTAGAATGTTTAAGTGCCATTTAATCTGGAGAAGCCAGGGTAGATTTGATTTCAGACCCCCTCAGCTGAAGTAGGAAATCGAGAATAGCAATCCCTGTTCAGATGTCTCTATAGTGCTTGCTGATGAAATGAATACAGCTAATTGAGAGCAAACTGTTTGTAAAAGCAAGGATGACACACAATATAAGAATTTTAGATGTTAGAAAATCAAACTGTCAAAATGATTGTGAAAAAGAAATACATCATTCCCTGGCCAGAGCCTCTAAAAAGATAGAAGATATAATTCAAGGTATAAGTCAAGTCTGAAATAAAGGGAGTTATCTAGTGAGTTAACATTGAAAGGAAGGCGTGTATGTAATAGGAGGAAAACATGCTCAAGCAGGACCATTGAGACTATTAATAGTGGAGTGAAGATTAAAGTGCAGAAAAAGCTAAAAATTTCAAAATAAACTCAGGGCAAGAAATAAAATTTTAGGCTATGTTTAGAACATTATAGATTCACTGTTACAGGAAGATTGAATAATATTAACAGATGAACAAAGAAAGCGAAGTATTTAACTTCTATTTTGCTTCTAATTTCTGAATCAAAGAGATTGATGTTTATATAGGAAAAGGCAGAACAAACATGGATAAAATGAAACTGCATCTCTTGATCGGTAAGGAATAAGTAAGAGTTTCTCCCTGGATGCTTTAAATGTATCCAATTCTCTAGTTCTAGTAGAATTCCACCATAGGAGAATTACATCTTAACTTTATATAGTACTTTGGGACTTCCCTGGCTGTCCAGTGGTTAAGACTGTGTGCTTCCAGCGCAGTGGGTGTGGGTTTGATCCGTGGTCGGGGAGCTAAAATCCCACATGCCTCGGGGCCAAAAACACAGAAAACATAAAACAGAACCAATATTGTAACAAATTCAATAAAAACTTTAAAAATGGTCCACATCAAAAAATCTTAAAAAAAAAACAACTTTATATAGTACTTTGTAGTTTGTGAAGTGATTTCACATACTTAATTTTATTTGTTAGTTTTAATGACCCACTGTGGCAACTGACAATGCATATTATACTGCTTTACAGAGAAGTAAGTAAAGACTCAAAGAGTGACATTCTCAAACAGTCACATTTTTAGTAAGCAGCCCAGCAGGGCTTAGTATTCAGAGAAAATGGATATGAGAAAGAGCATATGATTAGGAAATTTCAAAAGGTAGATCTTGGAAACAATAACAGTAAGATTGATATCGGTGTTTTTCAAAAATCTAAAATAAATTATTTTGTACATTACATGGAAGCATTTAAAAAGGGAGTGATCCTGTATTATGCATGGTTTCACTAACAGTAAAAGTTACCAAAATAATTGCCTTTCCCTTTTGATTCAGAATGATCATATGTCTCTATTTGAGCAGTTGGCATGCTTTCTCTCCCTTTGTAACTAAAATGGGAATTTGCACTGATCTGTATTTAATAGAGAGTGGAGATTTGTGCCATGCTACAGAACTCTGTACTCGAGTCTGTCGTGTTCTGCATTTTTATCTATAATTTAGGTGGAAATACAGTGCCCAGACCGAAATAGCACTTCTCTGGATAGCAGAACAGACAACCCTTGCTTTGCACAGTTCCAATGTGCACAAATTTTTGTTACCATGGTTTGGTTAAATGGCACTTGTAGCAATTGAAATTTCTGTTACCACAATCTATGGGCTGTGACTAGCTGCATGAAGTACCAACTTTGCTAGTAGCTGTTCAGTCTACAAATCACTGAGTAAATAGCAGATGCACGTCCTGATCAGTGACCAATTATATTACTGTTTTAGAAGTTTGTCAGTGATTGCTCACTCTGCTTCTGTCATTCAGGTCAAGCCCAGTTAGCAAGATGTGTAGTTGTGTTGCCTTCTTGTCTCCTAGTGATAAATTCATGTGCCATTTTATCAATACAAAATGGATAATCAAATGTGGGAATGGACCAACGAAGATGAAAGTGCACCAAATATATGAAAAATGATCATGCTAGAAGTGAAATTTGAATCAAACATACATGGAGTTATAGGAGAAATAGCTGACCATGGGAATGTTGATGCTGTTGCCATTCAAGAGACTGTAGATATGCAGCCTCAGGAACTTAGTGAAGGTGAACTTGTAGACGTCATTGAGGAAAGTGACAAAAAGGATGACTGTGTCCCAGAAGTGATGCTGACAAAAAGCTCCACTTTAAAGGAACTCTCAGAGATGATTTGCCACACTGAAAACACGAAAGATAAAATGTTGCTGGCTGATCCAAACTTAGAAGTATCATCTGCAAGATATAGCAGAGATACTCATTCAATATCATAAATAATGTAAGGAGAAGGCAGCAAGCGCTGCTTAAATTAAGATTTTTATCAGCAACAACAGCCCTTAATTCTCAATGTTTCTAATGTTTTAAATTACAGTGTAGTAAATAAATATTACTTTTACCATCTTTCATTTCTTTATACATTTATATCTGTCAGTAATAGAGTTTTTAATGTTTTGGCAAAGAATTTTAAAGGTCATGAGACAATTGCAGTTTTCTCCATTGATTATTAAGATCACTTTGCACAGTTTCATGATGCACAGTCATTTTATAGTCCCATGCTATCATGCAAAGACTTCCTGTAATTTCAAAAGGCCTGAACTGTGAGCTGATAAAAAAAAAAAAAAAATAATGGCATTTAAGAGAGATAAGCATACAGGTATGTATTTAGAGTCATGGGGTGAGCACAAACTTAATATGAGCAAATAGTGTGACATGTATGCTAAGAAAAGTAAGAAAGTTAGGATTATTGTAACAGGCCTGGAGTAGTTTTTTCAGTACCATCTGTACTTGTCAGACAACCACAGCAGCTGAATGTTCAGCTCTGGGCCCAACATTTAAATAATTCTTTGCAGGGAAGGATAACTACTTCATATTAATTATAGTTGAAGAGACTGGGGAGACGGGGGGTGGGGGTACCTAATTAAACATTACTGATACAAAGGAAGTGGGAGTACATTTAGCCTATGGAACTCCAAAGGGTAAACCAGGAAGCTAACAGGGGATGCTTCAAAGAGACAGAATTTCACATTGTTAAACAATTCTTTTTCATATTGTGTTGCTCTAAAATGGAATCAGAGCAATGGAATCATATTGCTATGCTATTGAGATTTTTAAAAAAATAACTGTCTACTAACAGGGATGGCTTTCGGAGATTCGGGCTGGAGGTAATCCCTAAGGCCCCTTTCAACTATGAAAGGGTATAATCCTAGAATGGTGGTTACTATAATCTGTAATGGTGGATTGTGGTTACTACATCTCTATGTGCTGTTTATTAAGAGGTACTTGGATCCTGATGCAGCATGGAGTATTAGCAAGAAAAACAGATTTTATGTCAGAACCGTCAGAGTTAAAAATCCCTGTTCAGGGCTTCCCTGGTGGCACAGTGGTTGAGAGTCCGCCTGCCGATGCAGGGGACACGAGTTCGTGCTCCGGTCCGGGAAGATCCCACGTGCCGCGGAGCGGCTGGGCCCGTGAGCCATGGCCACTGAGCCTGCGCGTCCGGAGCCTGTGCTCCGCAGCGGGAGAGGCCACAACAGTGAGAGGCCCGCGTACCGCAAAAAAAAAAAAAAAAAAAAAAAAAAAAAAAAAAAAAATATATATATATATATATATATATATATATATATATATATCTCCCTGTTCAGATAACTATGTACCCTTGGGTGAGTTATTGTCCACAAGCCTCTCCTTTGTCTTCCAAAAAATAGAAACAATACTTGCTTACACTTGTTTTCTGAGGATTACAGGCAATATACCTTCCTGGTGTTTGTAAATCTTAACTATTATTGTCTTAAAAAAAAAAAAAACACAACAAAAACAGCAGTACAGGTGAATTTGGGGGATAGGAGAGTTTTTTCAAATACCAAAAATGATAATTTATTATGTTTTTTCTTTTTCATATTGCCAAAATGTTTATTTCTTTAGTAGATGTGAGATATGCATGATACACATTTATAATAGCTCTATAAGATGAAAGGTGCAAAACATAGTGGCAGAAGTATGATGACTCGTCAAGAGAACACATTTTGGATAAGTCAAAAATCAGAATGAGCAAACCTTTTCAAAACAAGTTTAAAATAGTAAGATTTAGACATTGTAAATCAAAACCGCAGCAACAGAAAGACTATTGAGTTTATGATGAGACCTTATTTTAAAATTCATTATGGATCAAATTATTTTTTATTTCAAACTTCTTGTTTTTATTTTTTTTTAATATGGTAGAGAATACATGGTATTTACAGTAAGGTCACTTTTCTCACAAAATTGTAAATAAAATCATTCATTGAAAGTTAAATGGTAAAATCTAGACAAAAGAATAGAGTGGCCGTCAGACAAAACTTGATGAAAAGTATTGACATACATACTAAAAGTATGCATTAATTAAAATTGGGAATTGAGAAAGAAAATTAAAGTAGAAAACCTAGAAATTTCACAACTAGGCATTTGCATCAGGTAAACACCTCTGTTGTAGAGACGGATACACGGGTTTATCAAAGCCACATACCATTTTTCGTTTCAGAAATATACTGAAATGCTCTTGTTTTGAGTCGGAGCTCACCAAACATTTATCCCATGTAGCTTGTGAATTAGTTAAGACCATGGAAATGTCTGTTTACCATAGATATCATGCAAAGTAATCCATAGCCACAGCAATCAGAGAAGAAAAAGATATAGAAGGAATCCAAATCGGAAAGGAAGAAGTAAAACTGTCACTGTTTGCAGGTGACATGATACTTACACATAGAGAATCCTAAAGACACACCAGAAAACTACTAGAGCTCATTAATGAATTTGGTCAAGTTGCAAAATTAATATACAGAAACTGTTGTATTTCCATACAGTAACAATAAACTACCAGAAAGAGAAATTAAGGAAACAGTCCCATTTAACATCACATCAAAAAAATAAAATGCCTGGGAATAAACTTACCTAATGAGGTAAAAGACTTGTACTAGGAAAACATCTGGTTTTCTATTGATACTTCAGTCTCTGTGAGCTTGATAGGATGAAGCTGTCCTTAAGAAACAGAACTCTTAGTATACTGACAAAATTAAGTTTTTGATTTTGTAAAGATGAGAGCCAGCCCCTGGACCGTGGTAGAATCACCAAGGTAATGCCCATCCCATGGCATTTCTTGGGAGTCCTCCAAATCCTTCCCTGGCTACTCTCTGACCTTGGGACTTGCTCTTTCTTTGAAATATCTGAGTCACATTAGATATTTTTTCCATAAAATTCTGCAGCTAAATTAAGTAATTTATAATATTCTCAGTAGAAATAGAAAAACCAAGTTTTACTTTCAAAGGGCTTAAACCACAGAATTATAATCTGTGGGTATAAACTACAAGTATAACTAATCACAAGATATTTTTATAGTAGGAAATAATGGCTAATACAAATTAGTACTCTACAGTTTAATTATGAAAGTGCTAACAGGGTGCCCAGTTGCAGAGCTATCAAAGACTGGGATGGTCAATTACATAAGACTTTCCAGATGTAGAGGATGATGGTTTAGGCCTGACTTGTTATTAAGAAATACATTGCAGGAAGAAGATATAAGGAAGGGATTATCCAATGGAGTATTCATAAGAATTTCCATATATTAGAAATTCCCAGGTATCACACAAAGTTTATGATTCAGAGGTGTATTAGTTTTCTACTGCTGCCATAACAAATTACCACAAATTTAGCAGTTTGTAACAACACAAATTTATTATTATCTCACAGTTCTGTAAACGAGAGATCTGACTCCTCACCTGGCTTTTCTGCTTAGGTTATCGCAAGACTGGGATCTTATCTGTGTGGCTCTGGTGGATATCCACTTTCAGAGTCACTGAGGTTTTTGGCAGAACTCATTTCCATGTGTCTGTAGGATCAAATGCCTGTTTCCTAGCTGGCTGTTGACTGGGGGTTATTCTGAGTCTAGAAGTCTCCTTCACTTCCTGGTTCATGGCCTTCTTCCTCTTCAGTGCCAGCAGTGGAGGTTCCAGTCCTTCTCCTGCTTCTTATCTCTTTGACCTTCTCTTCTGCCTCAGCTTTCCGGCCCTTACCTGAAAAAAGTTCTTTGCTTATGTGATTAGATTGCACCCACCTGGATAATCTCCCTATTTTAGGATATGTAACCTTGATTACACCCACAGAATCTCTTTGCCATGCAGCGGAACATATTCATGGGTTTCATGGATGAGGGCATGGACATTTGGGGGGAGCTGTTATTCAGCTTACCACAGTAAATGACTGTGATTTCACATTTTGAGAAATGCTGGTATAAAGGCATAAAAGTTGGGAACTAAATATCCAAACATGGTAGAAGATATACTGATTTGGTCTTAAGTGAAAGAGAAGAATATGAAATTAGGAAAAAATATTAGATTTGATGTGGAACCAACAAATAAAGGGCAGACATTACATTAATCAAAAGCAATGATATTTCTTTCTTAAACACTTAGAGAACACTTGAGTTTATTTAGGATCTATTTATTTTCACCTGGTTGAGAAAAACACTTTACATAGCTCAATGTGTGGAAATAATCTTTTCACTGTACTCACATCTATATTTGACTCAGTTTGGAATTGTTTCAGAGACTATTGGGATTATTACTGTTTGTAAAATTCTTAATAGGAATTGTTTACACTCAACAATATGATTTGATTGGGTTGACTATCACTAATTTTTTTTTTTGGTAATAACAACAGTATGTTTCTCTTTATGATTCAATTCCTAACCTTTTAAAATTTATTTTTAAAATGTACATAAAACTCGCTCTTTTTAGTGGGATTTTATATAAACGTGACAAATGCATGACAATCATGTTACAGAACAATTCGGTCACCAAAAAACCCCCCAAAACCTTATGCTTCTAATTTGCAATCAGTTTTTGCCCACAGCCCTAACCCCTGGCAACCACTCATCTGTCCTTTGTCCCTGTAGTTCTTTCCTTTCCTGGAAGTCATATAAATATAACCATATAGTGTGTAGCTTTTTAAATCTATCTTCTTTCACTTAGCATAACACATTTGGGATTCATCCAGGTTGCTGCATTTATCAGTAGTTTGTTCTTATTTATAATTCCTAAACTTTTTTTTTTTTTTTTTTGCGGTACGCGGGCCTCTCACTGTTGTGGCCTCTCACTGTTGTGGCCTCTCCCGTTGCGGAGCACAGGCTCCGGACACGCAGGCTCAGCGACCATGGCTCACGGGCCCAGCCAGCTCCGCGGCATGTGGGATCCTTCCGGACCGGGGCACGAACCCGTGTCCCCTGCATTGGCAGGCCGACTCTCAACCACTGCACCACCAGGGAAGCCCTATAATTCCTACACTTTTGACTGAAATTGGTTCTAAATTAAAATCTAAGTATTTTTCATAATTAAATTACCCACAATGGTTTCCTTTTACCAGTACATTCAGGAGTTGTTCTTGTCATAATGCTAAAATTCTGGGGTTTGTTTTTGTTTTTTTTCCTCTGTAAATTTTTTGTGTGAGTCAGACACAAATCTTATTTTGAGGAAAATGCCGATTTATCAGTGTGTTTATTTTGAAAGTCTGCTTAATGGAAGTTTTTAATATTTAACAGATAGGTGATCATTGCATTATTTTGAAGATAAGAGCTAGACTTAAAGACAGGTTACATCTCAATAGTCTATTACAATGGAGATAAATGTTGTCACAAATAGTCCAAAAAACAGTTTAGGGGATTTCCCTGGCAGTCCAGTGGTTAGGACTCTGTGCTTCCACTGCAGGGGGCACGGGTTCAATCCTTGGTCAGAGAACTAAGATCCCACAAGCCTCACGGCACAGCCAAAAAAAAAAAAAACCCAAAACAAACAAAAAAGACAGTTTAGTTGGGTTTGAGGCCTTATATATGAATTTTGCTCATGTGATAATTAACATTTTGCTTATGCTAATGTTAAAGTCATTTTAAATTCCTGAATTTATAACCACTGTGGTAGTACAGAGGCAGCTGACAAGCATGTAGGGTGGTAGGAAGAAACTAGTTTAAATTGTAAGCTTCTATAGATACTCAGCAGAGTGGATAAGCCACATCCAGATAATTGTGATTTCAGCAGATGTGAATTTGTTCTCATTAGAATTCATGATTCCAAGCCCTACACAGTTCAAGTAAATGGCTACCAAGCAGGAAACTGAAATCTTGACCTTTTCTGTCTCTTAAATATAAGCATCTCAGTCATAGCTCCATACTAAAAAATAGACAGTTCCATAAGTCAGTTGTGCAGCTAAAAGAATTATTAATCTTTAAATAAGGGATTGTTCATTCTGTACTCTGCTGGGGGTTATATGGTCCTCTTCATGTACTATACCTCAGACTAAGCAGGGAAGTATTTGGGAGATGTGTGATGAATATGAAACTCATGTAACTGCAGCAAAAGCTGGTGTACTAAGAGCTACTTGTTAAAACAGAAATCTGTCACCCATATTTGTTGCTTGACATGCAGGATCAGTTGGAGAGCAAAACATGTTGTTTACTTTTCAGCAAGCATGAAGAGCATTTTCCAAAGAGGAATATTTGCATAAAGAAGTTTGTCCATGAATGAAAATCCTCCAAGGATTTAAAAAGACACACGTCAAGATTTTATGGTATAGGTTAAAACTTAGGATGTTTAGTTGCGCTTACCAAAGAGGCATAGAAGCTTCTGGCTGTGTGGCTGATGGGTTGAGAATTAGCAGTATTTGTGGAGATTGCCACGAACCTCATCAAAGATACAGGAGAGGGTTCTCTATGAAGCTGCCCTGACTCCCTCAGATGGCCGCTCTGTTCTGTTCTTTTTAAATGATTTCTTTTCTAGCACTGTGCTGAATTTGAAATTTACCTGTTTAAATTTCTGTTTGCTCCCACTAGTCTGTGGCTTCTGTACAACCAACACCATACTTTACTCTCCTGTATTCCCCGGGGCCTAGCACAGGGCACAGTGCATGGAACACCCAGGATGTTGTGTGCTATAGGAGTGGAAGGTCAGTATGTAAAGTTCAGTATATCCTAGGGAACACACTAGGGCAGGAACACAGTTGAAAATGTTGTTCTTAGATGGATATTGCCTTAGAAAAATTGCTTCTTAATCTTTAAATGATGGGTTAATTAATATTTTTTTTTCCTTTAGGTTATTGGAGCACTTTTTTTTTTTTTTAATTTAAATTTATTTATTTATTTTTGGCTGTGTTGGGTCTTCGTTTCTGTGCCAGGGCTTTCTCCAGTTGCGGCGAGCGGGGGCCACTCTTCATCTTGTTGCGCGGGCCTCTCACTGTCGCGGCCCCCTGTTGCAGAGCACAGGCTTCAGACGCGCACGCTCAGTAGCTGTGGCTCACGGGCCTAGTTGCTCCGCGGCATGTGGGATCCTCCCAGACCAGGGCTCGAACCCGTGTCCCCGCACTGGCAGGCAGATTCTCAACCACTGCGCCACCAGGGAAGCCCCTAATTAATATTTTTAATTGGCTTAATTTTCTTGGCTGGTACCTGGTACACATTCTCTGAGTTCTAAAAAATAAATCCCTTCATGATTTAGTCAGGATTCAACAAGAGAAACAGAAACAGTAGGAGATATTAAGAGAATTTTTTTGATATATCTCTCATTAATTTGACTTTGGTGTTCTGAGGTAATATTTTATAAAAATTTAAAATACTGATATTATACAATTTTGTTAAAGCTGTGCATTTTTTTCAACTTTATTGAGGCATACATGACAAAATTGTAAGATATTTAAAGTGCACAAAGTGGTGATTTGATATACAATGTGAAAGGATTTCCCCCCATTGAGTTATTATAATTAACACAACCATCACCTCACATATTTATTGTTTTACCTTCTTGGTTAGAAGATTTAAACTTTAGTGCCTTAGTAAATTTCAATTATACAATAAAGTGTTATCAGCTACAGTCACCATGTTTTACTTAGATCCTCAGACTTTGTTTTTCTTATAACTGAAAGTTTGTATCCTTTTGCCAAGCTTTTGTTTGCTTTTGGTGTCAAATCCGAAAAATCATTGCCAAGATCAATGTCAAGTAGCTACCTCCTATATTTTCTCCTAGGAATTTTATGGTTTCAGGTATTATATTCAAATCATTCATCCATTGTGAGTTGATTTTTGTGTATGGTGTAAGATAGGGGTCCAGTTTCATTCTTTTGCATATGGCTATCCAGTTTCTCCAACACCATTTAATGAAAAGGCTATCTTTTCCCCATTACATATGCTTGACTCCTTTGTCAAAAATTAATTGACCACGTACGCATGCATTTATGTCTGTTTTTTCTGTTCTGTTCTACTGATCTTTGTGTCTGTTTTTATTTTGATATCATACTGGTTTGATTCCTAGAGCTTTGTAATGTAATTTGAAATCAGGATGTGTGATGCTTCCAGTTTTGTTCTTCTTTCTCAAGACTGTTTTGGCTATTTCAGGGTCTTTTGTAATTTCATACTAATTTTAGTATTGTTTGTTCTATTCTGTGAAAAATGCTATTGGAACCTTGATAAGGATTACATTAAATCTGTAGATTGCTTGGGTCATATGGACATTTTAACAATATTCTTCCAATCCATAAGCATGGAATAACTTTCCATTTATTTATGTCTTCTTCAGTTTCTTTTATCAATGTCTTATTGGTTGCAGTGTATATATCTTTCACCTCCTTGTTTAAATTTATTCCTAAGTGTGTTTTGTTCTTTTTGATGTTATTGTAAGTGTGATTTTTTAAATTTCTCTTTCTGGCAGTTTGTTGTTAATATCTAGAAATACAACTGATTTTGTGTATTAATTTTGTGTACTGCCACTTTACTGAATTTATTATTAGTTCTAACAGTTTTTTGGTAGAGTCTTTAGGGTTTTTTATATATAATATCATTTCATCTGGAAATAGGGACAATTTTACTTCTTTCTTTCTGATTTGGATGCCTTTTATTTCCTTTTATTGTCTAATTGCTCTAGCTAGAAATTCCAGTACTTTGTTAAAATGGTGAGAGTGACATCCTTGTCTATTTCCTGATTTTAGAGGAAAAGCTTTCAGTTTTTCACCATTGAGTGAAAAATGGTATGATGTCAGCTGTGGGTTTGTCAGATGTGACCTTTATTATGTTGACGTGCATTCCCTCTAAGATTAAGAGATTTATTGCAAGGAATTTACTTATTCAATTATGGGAGCTGGCTAGACAAGTGTGAAATTTATAGGGCAGGCCAAAAAAGGACAAGCTGGAACTCTCAGCCACAGGCTGAAACTGCTGTCCACAGAGGAATATCTTCCTTTCCAGGGAAGCCTCAGGCCTGATATTTTGACCTTCAACTGATGCAATCAGGATATTCAGATTGTCTAGGAGAACCTTACTTAAAAATCAACTGATTATGGACTTTAATCACATCTACAAAATACCCCATAACAACACCTAGATTCGAATTTGATTGAATAACTGGACTGTAACCCAGTCCCGTTGACAGGGTCTCTCTCTCTCTCATAATTAATCCAACTAAAACATCTTTACGTTGACTGGGTATTCATGTTCCATCTTACTTAAAAGCATCAGTTTCTTTAAGTTTCACCAAAATATAGTGCCTTTTAGATGAGGTGAGGGAGATACGTTGTTCCTGGATGGAAAGAATATTTATAGAAATAAGTTTTTTTTTTAAAATCTAATAAATTTAACACAATTTTAATTAAAACTATCTATTAGGTAGTTGTTTAAATTGTCAAAATGATGCTAAAGTTCATCAGGAGGAATAAATGCATGCAAAGTATTATAGATCGTAGAAAAGGAGGGTGGAAGGATAAAAGAAGTGAGTAAGCTTAGTGAAATAAAAGACTTAAAATTTCCTTATCTTGTGACCCAGTCAGCAATTAAAGAAATTTTTCTTATGGACACAATCAAATATGTAGGCAAAGATTTAGCTTAGGTATATTAATTGCCATATTATTTGTAAGAGCAAAATAACTTGTCAATCTTATATTTTTTAAATATCAAATCAGATTAAATGAATTTTGGTACATATAGAAAATATGTAGCCATTAAAATCATGTTGTGGAAAATATTTATGGCATATAAATGTGTGCCATAAATATAAAAGATAGATTGTTACATTAACAAAAGTAAGGTATAAAGCAAAAATACATACCATAATTCCATTATAAGAAACAATTATATGTACTTCCACTTCTGTTATAAATAGGAAAAACTTCACAGTGTCAAAAAAATTTTTTTAAAACTATTTCAATATTGAAATAAATTGGAGGTTGTTAAAAGTTTCTTATTTATAACTGTTATATTTCCTGTAGGATTTTGATAAGAAAGGTGAATTTTAAATAGCTATTGTTTAGCTGAAAAAAATTAACATTGATCATATTCAGCCTTAGTGGCTATTCTTTTCCTAAAACCACCAGCACTGACTTTAGCAGAGCTCTACTCACTTTTATTACTATTAGTCTCATAGTTAGGATAAACAAAGCAACAAGCTGCACAGATCACCTAGTTCTCAATCCTCAATTGTACCTTAATGCAAACATGTTCCCTAAACAGCTGATTATGCTAAATCCAAATCATTTGGGTAAGAACCTGTGCCTTGAGAACTCACTGGCAGGGATAAATTCTCAGGTTTTAAAGGTAGTTATCTCTGGGTGGTTATTTTATTCTATTATATCCATTTTCTAAATTTTAAACAGCTAGTATTATATTTCCTTTGTAAAGAAAAATATTAATTTTAAAAGCCATTTCAAATTAATGGAGAAACTCTGCTTTGTCAGACATTAAATATACCTTAAAGCACCAATAATTAAGACTATACTTTCAGGAATAGACTTTAAAGATCAGTCTAACAAAATAAAAAGTGAAGAGTTTACATGATAAAAAGGCATTTTGTCTCAGTAGGAAAAGGACAGGCATTAAAATTTTTTGTTCAAGAAATGGATAACCATTTTTTAAAAATGAAATTTAAGTAGATCCTTATCTACCTCCTCACACCATACCAAAATAATTTTTTGATGGATTAAGGATTTTATTGGAAAAAAATAAGACACACAAAGAACTAGGAAAAAAATGCCTGTGACTATAATGTTAGAGAGGAAGTATCTTTCTTAAAGAAACATAAAAAGTCTAAAGGAAAATCACTATAGATTTGACTACACAGAAGAGTTAAACTTACAAATTATTTGATAGACACAATTAACATCAAAGCACATATTGAAGAAAATACTTGTGTATTATTAATAGGTAAAGCACTATTATGAATCAATATTAATTTTTAAAAAGAACATAAACAAAGATATAAACAAGTTTCAAAAAATAAATATAAATGACTAATAAACATAAATTTATTTGTTTAACCAAACTGACAGTAATGAATGAAAAGAGTGATATGACATTTTTGCATATTACATTCGTCAAAGTATATATGATCTCTACCTTTGATCTGCCTCTTTCTCTGCCTGTCTCTCTGTGATAGATATCTCAGTATGTTGAAAGTGAAGTAAAACAGAAACTCTTATATTCTTGGCCTGAGTTTAATTAGTATGCAGTATTTCTACAGGGAACTTTGCTTATGCTTATCAAAAAGTTTAAGATTTTATATTACCTTTGACCACACAATTCTACTTCTGTGGTTAATCCTAAGAAATTATCATAGAAGAGAAAAATAAACCTAAATTTAAAAAAAATTAGTAGCTACTTTAATTTCTAACAAAAAAATTCAATAAATTTTGGTGCAAACATACAATGGAAAATACACAGCTGTTCAAAATGATGTTTCAAAGAAGGACCTATTACAAAGGGAAAGAAGAGGATTATAAAACAGCATATATAGTATAACATTCTTGTAAAAAGTATTTACACACATATATGCAAAGAGAAAGTCTGGATGGTCATATACACAATTATTTATAGTGGTTAATTCATGAGTTTTTTGGTTTTTGCTTAATCATACTTCTAAGTTTTCTAATTTTAATATATATTTCATTTTGATAAGGGATTTTATATGTTACTGAAAACATTTGAATTTCAGTAGAATTTGATATTATTTTCTCTAAAAATAAATGTATAATGTTATAGATAACTCTAAGATCTCTAAGAATGCCCTTTGGTAAGTTTCTTTTTTTTTTTCATTTTCTTGTTTTTCACCCTAGAACTTTATATTATGCTCAATTTTATTATTCTTTTGGAGAACATATGAAAGCATTTTATTTTGCTCTTATCCTAAAATTGAACTTAATATACTGTCTGACACTTAGATTTCTAAAATCATTTTCCACAAAATAGCACTAGTTTTATCTTTCAAACAACCAAAATCACGAAAGGACAAACTTGCATTTAAATGTATTAAATGTTCAATTTATTATTTGTCTAACTGTTCTCCCTTCACAGACATATCTCACTTGCTGATAAACCCTTTGGAGACTCAGGGAAAGGAAATTTTTTTTTATATGTTCCCTTAAATTCTTTACTGAAATGGGAAAATAAACAAATGATTATATAGAAGCCAGCAGCTTTAAACACCACTTGCTTTCTTGCACAAGATTTCATGAAACTATAAAAGAAGAATAATTATTCCTTCCCTTTCCCCTCTTCTGGGCACATCCCAGGTCTATAAGTCCATTTACCCTATGGTCTCAAACCCAGATAAGGTTTTGCCTGCCAGACAGATATTTGATTAATCTTGATTATTGTGTATGTCAAGTGTATTATCTGGGTATTCTTTGGCTCAAGACATCTTGACAGCATTTGGAACACTATTTAAAAATTAGTTTTAGAAATGTAAGGAGGAATGTAGATTAACATTACAATCCCAAACCAGGGCCTTGTAGGTAGCCTAACTAGATTCTCATCATTCTGAAGTTTTCTTCTCATCCTTCTCTGACTCACACACCCCCTGCCAAAACTGACCTTTTATTAATAATTTTTACCTCAGCCCTAACAATAGCAAAAATAGTAAGAGCTAACATTAATGTGGTTAATCATGGGCAGTGTAAATGTGGTTAAATGCTTTATGCATTGTGTCAGTTAAGATTAGTTTAGACTATGAATAACAGGAAAGGCAAACTAACTGTAACCTAAATACAAGTTTCTCTTATGTCAAAGGATCAGTTCAGGGCTGATAGGGTCACCACCAAGTTGTCAGAGACATTGGCTCCTTTTCTTTTTTCTTTTCTTTTCTTTCCTTTCCTTTCCTTTTCATTTCTTTTCTTTTCTTTATTTTTTGTTTATTTTTATTTGTTAACATCTTTATTAGATTATAATTGCTTTACAATGTGTTAGTTTCTGCTGTATAACAAAGTGAATCAGCTATATGTATACATATATCCCCATATCTCCTCCCTCTTGCGTCTTCCTCCCACCCTCCCTATCCCACCCCTCTAGGTGGTCACAAAGCACTGAGCTGATCTCCCTGTGCTATGCGGCTGCTTCCCCCTAGTTATCTATTTTACACATGGTAGTGTATATATGTCAGTGCTACTCTCTCAATTCGTCCCACCCTCCCCCTCCACCCCTGTGTCCACAAAGTCTGTTCTCTACATCTGTGTCACTATTCCTGCCTTGCCACTAGGTTCATCAGTACCATTTTTCTAGATTCCATATATATGCGTTAATATACAATATTTGTCTTTTTCTTTCTGACTTACTTCACTCTGTATGGCTCCTTTGCTTGTGAACCTCCAGTATCTTCAGCATAGTCCTTCCAACTCATGGTCCAAGGAAGCTGCATAAGCTCCATCTGTTATACCCACATTTGAATATTCCAGCCAGCAGGAAGGAGGAAGGAAAGAAGAAGGTAACAGGTGCATGCCAGCTGTATTTAGGGAGGTTTCCTGAAAGTGGTCATATAACATTTCTTCTTATTGTAGATATCCAAGAGCCTGGAAAACATAATACTTCATAGTATGTATTCCAGGGATCCCTGTAACTAGACAAAAATTGAGAGTCTTTTACTAAGTGATTACTGGTACAACTGGCCCCCATATGCAATAACTCCCTTGGCTTCACAACAGCCCTTTAAGCAGGTATACCTTAGCTCATTTTGACTTTTTTACAGGCCTTGATTCAGTGCCCTTGAGTTTGGATTAGTGTGTCTTAGGAAGGAGTCTGGTACCCTCAGTCTCTCCTCCCCATCACTCATGGGTGGGGCTCCTTCTATGGACTATTAGGCTTCTTTGATGCTGATTACATGCTGCTTCTTTGGGCCTACTTTCTGCCTCTTTCTTGATTGTCCTAGCTCTGTCAATTTATGTGGTCCTGCAGCATACATCTTCTTCATCCTGGTCCATCCTTCTATAACAGAGCCCTCATTATAGCCCCAGCTATGTTGCTTTCAGTAACAGTAAAAAGCATCAGTGTTGATTTTGATACATATTTTAAATTATACAAATTTCCGTGAATATTTTCTGCTTACCATAAGGAAACAGGTAAGACGTAGAAATGGCAGCTTCTCTTTTTTGCTAGACTGTGACTTTGAGAAAGCTACTTGATATCTCTGTGCTTCACTTTCCTTATGTATATAATGAAGATAACTGTGATGTCTGCATCATGGAATGGATGTGACGATTCACTAAGTTAATCCATATAAAACCATACCTGGCACTAAGCCCTTGGTGAGGATTAGCTAATAATAATAAGTACAATTACAAGCAAATTTATTGTAACAGTACTTATTATTTTCAGCTCCCTTTCTTATCTTTTAGATTATGTTGTGGTTTTATGGCTTTTATTTAGTGACTGTCAGACAGAAAGAAAGTTTGCTTTTCGTGAGGTTGTTGGAGAGATGGTCAGTAATCTTTTCATAAAATTCATGGCAATATTTTATCCTTAACTGATAAGTTTCTCTTAGAGAATTGGATTGGGTTTTCCATTGTTTGAGGCCTCTTAAATTTATGTCTGTCGGGGAATTCTAAAATAATTCTGGTTGCTAGTGAAATAAACTTGAGAGTCTTCAGAAAAAAAAGAGCAGAAGTGATGCATGGGCACAATTGAGTTGCTTTATTTATTTAGGGTTTCCAGAGGTAAAAAGATTTTGATGAATTATCTAAATAGTAATTCATCCTTTTGTTCAAGGAAGGCATGGATCACATGAATATTAGATAATATCAGGGTCTCATTGGCTTCAGATTCCTGAAAACATTTTAACATTGGCAGGTCTAAACGTTTGTTCTTTGTATAAGTTAGAACTTGGGAGGAAGCAGATAACATACTCAAAGGAGTAATTTAGGAGAGTTAAATGAAGGCACCCTCTATAAGTGTGTGGCAGGGTTATGGCAATGAACTCAGGATGGTGAAAAGGCACCCAGGGACTAGAAGTGGAAGGAAGCTGTTGCACAAGAGACGTGAAGGTGTGTGGTATTGAGCAGGGAGAGAGATGGTCACGGTAGAGGGACCACTTGAAAGGACAAGTGGCTGTAGGTAGAACACAACTACTGCCAAAGCTGCTTCCTGGCAGCTTTTCTGGCCTCTTTTCTCCCTCACTTTGATCTCTTGCCTGTGCCTCACATTGGCCTAATCTAACTGAAACCACAGGGCACAGGATCCAGGTGATGCCCTTTGTAGAGGTCAGCCTCCGGGGGCATAGTACAGGGCAGAGAAAAGGAGAAAGTAGTTATGGAGAGGCCACCGTGCATAACTAGCTCACTTGCATCTTCAAGCTCAGCCCTGCCCCGTACTCTGGATCTTCATCATCCTGAACAGGCAGAGTGTGCCTTAGGATATCAGTGCTAGTTATTCTGAGCTTAGAGACTCAGTTACTCAGAGCTGAGCTTCTCCAGGCAAGAGTCATTCTCCTTTCTCATGATTATCATTTATCATTTATCATTTCTGCATACTTGGTTCCTGAATTCCAGAGCAAGCCACTGTAAAAACTCGGCCTAGATTGCCTCACTTACAAAATCTTAGGGTTAGAGCAGCTCAAAAATTCAATTAAAAAATTCTTTGTAATTCCTGACCTAAAGAAAAGGTCAGCCATGAGTTTTCTGTATTAATAAGTCAAAAAGTCAAATTTAAACAAATGTTCTTTGATATAGATCTAAGGCAACTGTAAAACATTTGGATTTAATATAAGTAAATTTTGGGTCAGACCTGTTGCAAAAAGCTAGAAAGAGAGAATGAAATGGTAAGGTTATAAAAGGGAGGTAAGAAGAATTGCTAAAAAAAACATCAGGGGTTGATGTAATGAAGCCTGAAAATAGATCAAGATAAGCCTGGCAGATGTGGGCCTTAGGAGTCAGCCATCATCAGCTCCTGAGTTAAAATCAGAAATGCCCTGAACATTTATAGGTAGGAGTAAAGGGAAAATAGTTCCTAGTTTGTATACTGTCTGCAGAAACACAAAATCTATTTATAAACATGTAGTTAAAACTAGAGATTGGGGGCTTCCCTGGTGGCGCAGTGGTTGAGAGTCCGCCTGCCGATGCAGGGGACACGGGTTCGTGCCCCAGTCCGGGAAGGTCCCACATGCCGCGGAGCGGCTAGGCCTGTGAGCCATGGCCACTGAGCCTGCGCGTCCGGAGCCTGTGCTCCGCAACGGGAGAGACCACAACAGTGAGAGGCCCACGTACCAAAAAAAAGAAAAAAAAAAAAAGCTACTAAAGAAATAAAACTCAGTATCATAGTTTAAAACAAGGTCAGAAAACTATTGCTCATGGATCAAATGGCCTGCTGTTTTACTATGGCCCCTGACGTAATTATACGGTTTTTGCATTTTTAAATGGTTTAAAAATTTAAAAGACAAATAATACTTTGTGATATGAAAATTATATGATATTCAAACTTTTGTGTTCATATATAGTATTATTGGAACACAGCCCTGCCCATTCATTTATGCATTGTCCATTATTGCTACAATGGCCAAGTTCAGCAGTTGTAAAAGACACCATATGGTTCACAAAACCTAAAGTATTTATTATTTAGCCCTTGACAGAAAAAGTTTGTCTACTTCTAGTTTACATGATTCCATTAAAGTACATTTGTATAAAGAAAGAGATATAGAATAGTATTTAAAACAATATTCTACTATCTTTCTATAATCTTTTAAGCAGTTTAAGTGCTTCCTTTTGTTCAGTTTGGCCTCAAATAAAGACAACAATGGTTAGAATCTTGCTGACACAAACATTCTATTTTAGATGAACTATGGTTACATCAGAAATATTTCTCTGAAAGAATTACTTCACTTGGTGTGACATTTCATAGACTATTGAGTCTTTGTTGTTGTTGTTGTTTGTTGTTAAGGGAAGACAGTTCTCTTCTTTCTTTTGGTGCGGTGGGAAAGTAACAAGCTTCAAGAGGAATTATCTTCCATGATGAGGAACTTGAGAGAGAGTATAATCAAAGCTGAAAGAGCTTGAGCACTCTGAGAAGCAAGGATAAAAGTTAGCAAATATAGTCCACTGTGAATAATTGCTGAATAAGAGAGTCTAGGAAAAGGAGTTAATGAGGTAAAATCTGTTAAACTTCAAAGTGCTACAAAATAATGAAAAAGGAATATTTAAGAGTTTTATGAAAGGAAAAAAAGGCTCTTATATCTTAATGCCAAAGTGGAACTGCGGTGAAAAAGACAAACTAGGTGCTGAGCTGTACACTGTTGTGAGAACAATGTGTGATAAATCGAGGAAGTTGTTGTAGCTTGTATGAAGGATGAAATCCACCCAGTATTTAATATAGTATCAGAATTCACCTTCAATAAAATTTCAATGTGGTCAACAGATACCGTGGATATGACTTACTATGTACGTTTGGGTTCTTTCTCAAATAGAGAAGAAAGTTTTCATACCTGTGACAGAAGGCTTAGAAACACAAGTAAGGCATTGTTATCTATCAACTATAGTTTATTATCTAACCACAAATGAATTTTAATTTAGGTCTCATGCATTTAATTTAATTCATTTATTTTTGTGTGCATGTCTCTTGAGCTATGAATTCAGATATACTTTTGCTCATATCTATAAAACCTTTGAGAAAATGTTACCTAGGGAATTCCCTGGTGGCACAGTGGTTAAGTATCCACCTGCCAATGCAGGCGACACGGGTTTAAGCCCTGGTCCGGGAAGATCCCACATGCCGCGGAGCAACTAAGCCCGTGCGCCACAACTACTGAGCCAGCACTCTAGAGCCCGTTAGCCACAACTACTGAGACTGCATGCCACAACTACTGAAGCCTGCATGCCTAGAGCCCATGCTCTGCAACAAAGAGAAGCCACTGCAATGAGAAGCCTGTGCACCGCAACAAAGAGTAGCCCCCGCTCGCCGCAACTAGAGAAAGCCCACGTGGAGCAACAAATACCCAAAGCAGCCAAAAATGAATAAATAAATAAAAAGAGAAAAGGAAAATTATTTCTTAAAAAAAAAAAAAAGAAAATGTCACCTAATATTCTATGGAATGTATCAACAATCAAGGAATTATTACATTGTATACTAGATAAAAGGTAGTCCTCAAGCTCCATCTCTTCCTAAATGGTCTAAGAGAAGTATGACCACTCATTATTGCCCCTGACAAATCATGGTGGGGTACATATGGAAAGACATTTTTGTAAAATCAAGCAAAGTATAGCTGAAATAGAAAAAGATGAACCCAGGTAAATAATATGGAAGGAGAAAGGAATTATCTGTTATTGAAAACATAAATTATTTATGACTGTAGGTATTCTATGCTATTAGGTAATCAATTCAATTCTTGTTTTTCATAATTGAAAAAACTTGAATTAGTATAAACATGAAAAATTTAGCTATGAATTTGTATTGCTATGAATAAGATTAAATGAATATGGTTTTCTTAAAGGAAAAATGTAATTGATTACTGGAGGTGAAATCTTCATTTTAATCACTTGTAACACACATGAATATCCCTTAAATTCAATATTGATTCATTATAAAAGCCTTGAATAAACATTTGTTAAACACTCCATATCCTTATATTTATAACTTTACTATAGAAGCCTTGTTTAAACATTGCATAAACTTGAATGTAAAGTATTGAATCTGTGTTAATGGTAAATGGTGACCATAAGAACAACTTGAAGAAATTTTTAAAAGATCTTATTCTTTCATGGATGAAGCTATACAAATCATCCCATATCTATCTACTCTGACAATAGGAAAGCAACCTTGTTCCATTTGCCCTCTAAAGATGTCCCAGAACTTGAGTTTAAAATGAATATTTTTGAATCCAACCATTTACTACTCCTGAATAGTTGTTGAAATTTTTAGAAGACATTTCTAATGATCTGTTCTCTATTTGGAGAAATGATCCTGAAATGACTGATTCCTTGGAATTTAGTGAGATTTTTTTTCTTTTCCTTCTACTTATGAACAGGATGGGTAGAATATATTTGATTGCTTTGAATTACTCTTCTTTATAAACAAAGAAGAAATAAATTAAATCTTTCTATTTCCAGTAACTGGATTCCAAATACTTGACAAATGCCCAAATAAATATTGGGGAGTTCAACTAAGAGAATTAGTATTGAAATGTTCATACTTCTTTAGGCAGAACCTTCCCCTTTGCTAGCAGCAGCTACATAAACTCACTAATGGAATATTTTCTATATTTACAAATGCATATTTTGACGTGTTTATTGAAATGTTTTAAATTGTTCACATTTTGAAAAAGAAATTTTAATTCTAAATGTTTTAAATTGGGAAGATCTTTTAATTTTTCTCACCAAATTGAAGATAAACTTCTGAAACAAAAGAAAAGCAAGATAACATTTTCAGAATCGCAGAGTGAAGACTTCTGAAAATCCACACCTCCAAGAAGAATTAAGAACACTGGCAAAAAAAAAAAAGTCAAAATGTTCTTTTTCAGAGCTCTAGAAATTAACTAAGGGCTTGCAGCAGTCTGAGAAGTGTTTATCCAGGAAAACTGGCTGAATTTCATTAAGAACAGTGCGCTTTGTGGCATTTTAACTTTCCTTAATCCCATATCTCTCTCCCCAACTCTGTATGGTAGGCTTGAAAACCAGTAGCCTCATAACTGTGGTAGCTGAGAAAACCAATGTCATCGGGGAAGAATGGGTTTGGAGTATCACCAAAGTCTAATCCTTATAGAATGGTCATTATTTGACGTGTCTACCAGCTAGCTGAAAAGTTATATTGTCAGGGTTTGTCTTTATTTGACCTAACTCAGAGCTCCCTTTGCCTCATTCCCAAGAAAACTGTTGGAAATAATTGTTTAACACCACAGCTGCCAGAGGTGATGTTAACCATATGGTACTCATGAGAGGCTGGTCAAAAAACATAAAAGGAAAAACTGTGGAATGAGATGCCCATAGGAGGCTTTGAAAAGCTCCAACATATTTCTGAGAATTTAGGAAGCCACATGTATATGAAGGACTGCTCACATGTCCAGGAAAGATGTGAAAAGGCCCTAATCTTTCATCTTTGGCTGAATTTTAGGCCCTGTGTGGATAGGAAGTTAAGGCTAAGACATTTATAAACTGCCTGCCAGAGCACTGAAGATGTGCCCCTGCATACACAAAGAGTCCCTCAGCAAAGGCTGGAAGATTTATTGCCTCAAAGAATTTAAGGAAATCTCTTTCAAATTATTAGCTGACCACTAAGCTAAATGATCAGATTTCAGTGGCTACAAACAACAAAGTATGAAGACTTTGAAATGTTTAAAGAAGGAGTCCAGGAAAGTCACCAAATAAACTAACAACAATAACAAAGAGCAAATCATCCCTGGGGAGAAGGGAATCTGTTTTTCAGATTTTGCCACATTATATTATTTAAAATGTCTAGATATATTTTGAAGCATGCAAGGAAACAAGAAAGTATGGCCCATATACAGGGGAAAAAAAGCAATCAGTAGAAACTGTTCTGAAGGAAGCATGGATATTGGACTTGGGCTTTAAACCAGCTATTAGACGTATGTTCAAATAACTAAACAACCATTTCTAAAGAATTAAAGGAAAGTATGAGAACAGTATCTCACCAAAAAGGGAAAAGCAATAAAAAATATGAATTACATCAATGAACCAAATAGAAGTTTTGGAGTTGAAAAGTACAATAACCAAAATGATGAATTTACTATAGTAGCTCAACAGAGGAATCAGTTAGAGACAGTTTCATTCAGATTATCCAGCAGGAGCAACTGAAAGAAAAAAATAATGAAGAAAAATGTAGAGACTTTTAGAACCGTGCAAAACCATCAAGCATATCAACATACGTCTAAGAGGAGTTCTTATTTTTATTTAATTATTATTTTTTAATTTATTTTTTGGCTGTGTTGGGTCTTCATGCTGTGCGTGGGTTTTTCTCTAGTTGTGGCGAGTGGGGGCTACTGTTCATTGCAGTGCATGGGCTTCTCATTGCAGTGGCTTCTCTTGTTGCGGAGCACAGGCTCTATGCACGCGGGCTTCAGTAGTTGTGGTGCACGGGCTCAGTAGTTGTGGCTCGCAGGCTCTAGAGCACAAGCTTGGTAGTTGTGGCGCACAGGCTTAGTTGTTCTGTGGCATGTGGGATTTTCCTGGACCAGGGATCAAACCCGTGTCCCCTGCATTGGCAGGCATATTCTTAACCACTGCACCACCAGGGAAGCCCTAAGAGGAGTTCTTAAAGGAGAGAAGAGAGAAAGATAGAGAAAGAATACTTGAATCAGTAATGGCTGGAAAATTCCCAAATGGGATGAAAAACATTATGGGCATACAAGAAGCTCAATAAACTCCAGCAGACTTCCAGTTTGGACTGGTATGGTAAGAAATGGAGAGAAGTCAACAGATTTGAGAGGTATTAAAAGGACTTTTGATGCATTAGATATTTAGTGTGAAGGAAGACTAGTTGTAAGAGGTGACTCCACAGTGCTTTGTACCTGTCTTATGTAACATTTATGTTTTGTAATGTATTTGTTGACTCTTTACCCTCCCCTTACATTAGAATATTAGATCCTTGAAAGTAGTTACACTCTAATTTATCTTTCTTATGTGCTGAGGCACATTGCACACAGAAGACATTTTATGCATATTTGGTAATGTGTTGGATTGAATTAAATAGAAAGCTTTCAAAAAACGATTCAAAACATTATTCTCCACAGCCAATAATTTAGGTGCTTCTAGCAGATATTATTATAGACTGGAATAAAACTAAGCAATTATTTATTTTACCTGGTTGTTAAGCAGCTACTGAGGCCAGGAATTGGCTATGCAAAATATACATAATTTATTGAACCTTGTTCAAATACACGGTGAGCTGCCCAGCATACTTTAACTGTGTTTAACTTTATTGCTCCCTGGAGAAACATCTTATCATTGATTGTCAAAAAATGAATTTCATTAATACTGAGCTTATTTTATGATATCAATATAAATTTGGAATGTAAATAGCCATTAATTCAGCATATGCATCTAAACAGATGTTTCATATAATAAAAACGAAAATTAAGGAAGGGTCACTGTGCACATTTGGAATGGTCAAATAGGTTAAGTCATTATGAGAGAAAAAAAAAAGGATGCCTGAAACCTCATTCTACAGCTACCATTAAATTGCAAAAAGATGAACTCTGTTGACAAATCATTAGTGCTGACAATCTCTTACCCTCTTTTTCTTCCAACACATAATTATACAAGCACCTTACTTTTTTAAAAGAAAAGGTAAAAGCTTTAGGTGCCAATAATATAATGTGAAATTCATTTTACCTAGGGGATTGCTCTTTTTTTAACGAAATATTTACATGTGTGTGGCTTTAGAAATAAAGCAGTGCAAATTTATAGTCGAGAAGCACTTCAAAATGCCGTAGTTTCACTACATCACTAGAATAATTTTTAAGACTGTTTTGGATCATTTGCACCTATGACAATTATTTTGATAATCAGATTTTCTAGTGTCATGTCTAGATATGTATTTCAATCATTTGTTTCTTTCCAGGGTAAGTTTCCCCTTTGATTAAAAATTTTAAAAAATTAGAAATGACCATATCCATGTAAGACAGTAATACATCCACTAGTAAAGTGTTAAAGCAGTATTTTCTTTTGTCTTCTTTGGAAAAGTAAAATAAAACTCTCTGTTTTTTGAAGCATTTGTTTATAAGGTTCTTTTCCTTGGAAAATGTATGTGAAGTAATTAGACCAGGAACCTTTAAAAGTGACATAGAACGCCTTATTCAACACTTTGTGAGCCTACTTTGTCATGAATTATATATGAATATGTCAGAGAAAATATTATTAATGTATAGTTAGAATTAAACCTATTAATTCTTGAATTATCACAGTATTCCTGGACTTCCCCTGGCTTCTAGCTGCTTACCATGTTAGCACTTGGATGCACCTTTGTTATATATATAATCAGATATTATTTTAAGCAGAGGGAATACTTAAGAAATCAGAGACACTAGATGATTCTACATTGTGAGCAGCTGAGGGATGAGGAGAAGGGACAGAGGAAAAAAGACAAGGGCTGAATTTGGACAACTGGGAATTGAGATTGGGAGAAATGATTTAGGAAGCAGCTTCTGTGTTAAGAAAATCAGGGTCAGGAAGAAAAGAATTCTCAGAATACTTGCTGTGCATTAAAAGCATTTATCTGTGAGAGATTGAGTAAAGAATTGGAGTATTTTAGTTACTTTTTCCCTGCATAAACCGTGATTCTCTGAATTAACACCTCATTGAAATTGGGCCATCCAAGACCCTTGGATTGGGGCTTCCCTGGTGGCGCAGTGGTTGAGAGTCCGCTTGCCGATGCAGGGAGCGTGGGTTCGTGCCCCGGTCCGGGAAGATCCTACATGCCGCGGAGTGGCTGCGCCCGTGAGCCATGGCCGCTGAGCCTGCTTGTCTGGAGCCTGTGCTCCGCAACGGGAGAGGCCACAACAGTGAGAGGCCCACGTACCGCAAAAAAAAAAAAAAAAAAAAAAAAAAAAAAAAGACCCTTGGATTTATTCAGATTGCACATGCACACTCACATACATTCACATGCACAAACACATATACTAATATACCTATTTAGTTCATGATAACTACAGAAATTGTGTTTATGGGTGTATTTTTTAGCATACGGCAGCTAAGTTATAAAAATGGGTCTCATTATCCTCTAACCAAGATACTGTCGTTTGAGCATGCATCTACCTAGATGACCTCATTTATTTTGTCAGGAGCATCCATTGTTACATACGTAAAAGTAAAAGCCAGTTGACTCAGGAAGATGCCCTGTGACTTTTACAGAGCAATCTAGAGAAAACATTGTGGGCCAAGACTAGACTTTGTGTTTCTCAGGCTCTTTCTAGGCGTGCCAACTTTATAATGGATGTTAGCCATGTCTTTTGTGTAAATATACTTCTGGTAGACATGAAGTCCTTTCATTCCCTTTCAGTGAGTGTATGAGTCAGTTAGCTGTGAGGAGTAGCTATAATAGTAGCTGGCTGGGTTTTCTTTGATTCTCTCTTCTTGCTCTTCCTAACTCACTATAAGAGCTTTTGGCAGTATCCATCCACCAAAAAATACATACAGAATTGGTTTGTATTCAATTGTACTAAGAACTCTGTGGAGAACTCTTAAATAGTATGAAGCATGCATGGAGTTCTATTGAAACTCTTCTCCTTTATTACATGGGACCCCTCAAACCAAAGACTGATTGCTTTCTAAATTGTGCATTTGGGCAAGTAAAGTTGAATGGCTATATAGTCTCTTTTTCATCCACTTAGAAGTAATGGATAAGATCTTCTCAAAATGTGTACCTTCCTACACTGCTAATAGAGTGGTACATAGGTACAGCCTTCCTTGGGTTGCAAATGTCTGCTTGATTCAAAGCTTCAAAATTACCTTTATCTTTTGTGCCCACAATTCCACATTTAGAAATTTATTACAAGGTAAAAATATTGAAATAGTATTCAATGATGTATGCATAAGATGCTAATCAGAGTGCTATTTATAATGGTTTAAAAAAAGGGAAACGTTCAAATATCCAGTACTGATTGAACAGATTCTAGTAGACTGTAATATATCCATGCAAAGATATGCTAGATAATCATTAAAGTTTATCTGTGTAATGTTTTTATTGACCATGAAAAATGTTAAGATGTATTAATGGAAAAGAACGTTAAAAATAGTATAGATATTTTCTATTACCTAATTTTGCTTCTTTGTATTTTTTAAAATTGTATTACAACTAATAGAAGCAGACTCTAGTTAAGCAAAAGCGAACTTGTTAGAATGATGAGATCTGGCTTGGGATTGGTCTGAAGCCAAGAATTGGAGGGGGTCTGTGAAATAGGAACCAGAGTAGCAGGAAGAGTCATAATTAGACAGCATCATCTCTGCTGCCTTTGCTGCTGTAACAAATGAACTTGTATCACTCTTATCCTTGCATCACTCAAGATTCAAATTCCCAGGAAAGGGAATTATTAGCCTCATTGATTCTATTTCCCAGGCCCTGGCAGGTTAGGGAAAAGTAAGGAATCTGAGACTATTCTACTTTCCACTTTTGGGAGTGGGATATAGTAAATAGGAATTACTTTTCCAATAACACTTTAGGCAATAGGAATAAAATAGTTTCTCCAGAGAAAATCAGAGTGGAAGGAGTAGATGCCTGACATTGCCCCACATGGCATACGTCTACCACAATATTTTATCGTGAAAATAAAAAGTTACAGCCCACCAAAATACAACTTATTAGACATCTGTGGTATATCTTGCACTGTTAGTTGTTCAGAGGGTCAAAAATAAATATTATATTGTGCTTATCTTCCACAAAGAAACATCAATTTAAAAGTCTACTATAATAGGAGATAGAAATTATTTCCTCTTTTACAGGAAGATAGGATATGCATTATAACATCACTTATCAATATCTGTCTATTTATCTCAAGAGATCCACTGCCTCCTCTCCTGCAATTCATCTCTGAACTTGGAATAAAAATACTGTGTGTCATTTTTGATAATGACATCTCAGAAAAGCCTTGCTAAGCTATATCATTTTAACTCTTCATTAGAAAGGAAAGTCATGTTTATGGAAGCCATAAAAGACAATTGATAGAAATGTAGTTTTGCTAACATCATTTGAAAGTAACCCTAAAATATTTTCACCATCTGCTATGTTGCAGAGACCATGAGGTATTCTCCAAGAAGATCCTCTACATGTGGCCTTGAGAACCCTAGTCCATCTGTTCTGAATTAAAGCTAAACTAGTTATAGTACCTGGGTACTTGTTTCAGAGCCAATATTTTTTTAGGATGCAACTGCAAGGTTGATGTGATTTGAGATGACTTTTTTTGTCATTGGGTTTGATGTAGTATAAACTTAGGAATATAATTGAAGGTAGAGTGGAAGTTAGAGTTTGAGTATGCAATGAATCTTCATATTTTTGCTTATCTTTTGCCTTCCTTAACTGTAACATGGTTATGAAAGACTTGCAGCTAAATAAAACCTTTTACCAATTAGTAAAAATGTATTTGCTGTAAGCATTGATGAAAATGTCTTTGAAAAAACGTTACTTTTAAGTGTCATATATTTTGAGTCTCTAAAGCTTCCTAGATATTCATATTTTCAAAAAGAAACAGTTTCTAACAATTTATGTGGTTATATTTTTAATTTATTCCCTTCTGTATTAGAAATAGTTGTTTTTCCCTGAAACTCTTTTATGTTAGAATGTATGGGAGCAACATTTTAAATGTATAATTATGTTCACTGTTATTATTTTGATTTTCTAATCCAGAGGAATCTGATATAATTCTGACAGAGTTCTGTGGCAGATATTTGTAGCCTGCCTACCAGCTGACTCTTACTCGTTCATATAGAGTGCTGAGATCCTTTGTTCTTGGGGAAGGTGTTCTCAGGCTTTCCTCATCCCAGGAGATAAATCATGATTGCTTTAAGCCAATCATGGTAATTCCATTCCCCTTTGTTAGTGATATATCTGGGAGTGGACATGTGACCCAGTTCTGGTCAATGAGACATAATGAGAAGCCTTCTTGGTAGCTTCTGAAAGGGACATTTTTACTCAGTCAAAAAAGAGAGGCTCCAGGAGAGAAGGTTCTATTTTCCCTGCTACTTCAATCCTACTATTACTGTGGTTGCAGGAGGATTTGATATTTGGAGTTGGAGCAGGTATCTTACAACCATGAGGTAAAATTCTACAGAAAAATGTGGGAATAAATAACAGAGAGATAGAATGAGCTTGAGTTCCTGATGACTTACTTGAACCACTATGCCAAACCCTGGAACTGACAACCTTCAGAGGTCTTGTCATATGAGAGAATCAAGTATCTTTATTGATCAAGCCACGTAAGTTGAATTTTCTTTATATGATAGCTGAAATACACTAATAGATATAGATCCTAAATATCAACCGAATCATACTACAAGTGGTCTTTAAATTTCATGTTTGACTTTCCAATAATGCATACTTTGATACCCTTATGTTGATTTTTACACACTTGATGCAACTTTTCATGCTTCAGTTAACAAATATTTTGAGTTACCATATCACGATGTTTCTTTTTCCTTTTAGCCAAACATTTAAACAGTGTAAGCAATGTTACATATCAAAACTTGTGTGATTATTTGAATATTTTATTATATTTCTCCTCATTTTACCAAAATGAATAGAAAGGAGAAAACTGAAAGCATTAGAAATAACTTGTGAATAGAAATGTTGATTACATAAGCTCAATATAATTGAGGTAAACATGAAATAATTAGATGTGCCATTATACGTGTACTTTTCACCTTAATCTGATGTCTGTTGGGCTAAATCTAGTTTATTGTGTGTTCAGTGATGAAGTAGAATTAAGCAGAAAGTAATATATATTATGAAATATTGGTACATATATTAAAATATGGTGTTTAAAGTCAAGGAGTAAATAGGTACTTTATGATGATATTTAGCTGTCTAAAATTGGAACTCCCTTTTGGTTGTTATTTTAACAAAAATCCTGTTGAACATTCATTATATGCTAAGGTGTTGGAGATCTAGTAACAAACAAGATAAAATATGACCCCTCTTTTCTTTGAATTTGTAACCTAGTGGGGTTACAACATGAACTATATGTGGAATAGATTACATATATAGAATTATCTAGCTGGGTGTTACGAAGAATTGTGCATTATTGTCTTTATTATAAAAGCAGACCTTGCCTAGTCTGTGGGAATGTGTGAAGATATATCTGAGGAAGTGGTATTTAAACTGAAATTAAAAAGATGAGTAGGAATAAGATCAAAAAAAGGGAGTTAAGAGGAAGAAGTTTATTCTAGAAAGAGAGCGGACAGATCTGAAAGCTCTGAGATAGCTAAGAGACCTGGAAGAAATCTAATGTGGCCGAAGAATCAGAAAAGAAAGGAGAGAATGGTGCCAGCTGGGGTTGGAGGGGCAGCAGGGCTAGGATCATGCAGGTCTTATGTCTAAACATAAATTGGGAACATGGAAGAGTTTTAAGGAGTGCAGTGTCATGATTTTGTCTTTAAAAGACTCCTTGCAGTATTCTTTAAAGTGTGGACTTCCCTGGTGGTCCAGTGGTTAAGACTCCGTGCTCCCAATGCAAGGGGCCCAGGTTCAATCCCTGGTCAGGGAACTAGATCCCGCATGCTGCAACTAAGACCCAGCATGGCCAAACAAATAAGTATTAAAAAATAATAATAATAAAGTGAATTTGAGGGGATCAAGAAGAAGAAGGCTAGATATGAGATTTCTGTAGTAGTCCTCATGAAAGATGAAGGTGTGAAGAGAATGGAGGCAGAGAGAAGTGGACGGGTTTAAGAGGATTTAGGAAATAGAATTAAGAGACTTGGTCTTTAAAGGAATGAATGTATAATTTATCATCCAAACTGGAAATATTTGATAATAAAAAATTGAGTCCCAGTTAAATAGGCATTAGCTAGGACTGTGTTGGGTAAAACAGGACGTATAGTCACCCTGGACATAGGAGTTAGTGGAGAGCAAGGAGGGACGAAATGTAGAACCAAATCCCCTTTAAACATGTAAATTTCTGACAATAATTACCTTTGGCCCTGGCCAATCTCAGGAGCCATTTAAATTCTTGCATTGCATATTAATTTATGGAATAGAACACATTAGACTCCAATAGCTCATTTTTCTGGTACTTTGCCATCTCCTGCTTAGACTTGGCCTCAAGAGTTTAATTTTTCAGGATAAAATCGTGGTGCTTATAATGTTTTAGATGACATGAGCAAGCTCTTTTTTTTTGTATAACATGTCTCTTAGCCCTTATTTTTTGAGTCTCTTTGACTCTGCTATGGAGAAGTCTGTGTCAAATGCATTAGTGATTCTTTTTCTTAGGTGTGACTGTCATTTAGGCGTCAAATTAAAGACCATTCAACCGGGGCAGTGACAACTATAGAATCTAGCCTTTAGCCAGCCTCGTCTCTAGAGATTTACAGGGCAGCTGCTGAGAGTTTCACTTAATTATATAGATTTACAGAGCATTCCTGCCTTTGTATACTGTCAAGGATTAAAGGTAGTCAGCCTGTCGTGCAAAGACTACTGCTATGCCAACTACTTTTCTTCTTTCATCTCTCTCTGGTCTCCTATACATAATCACACTCTGCTAATTGTACTCAAAAATACTTTTCCTCTTATTCTCTCTTCTATTTCCAGGTAATTAATTAAGTTTTAGAAAAAAAACTAGTTTTATTTTTGTGTTTGGATTTTTTTCAGCAAATAGTGTCTCCTAGCTAATTCTCTAATTGTTGATAGCATCAGTTTCTATGATTTAACTTTCTTTTACATCAACTGTATAATAGTCTTTACTGCCAGAAATAGAAAGAAAACCTCATTTTAAAAGACAGTGGATATCACAAAATATATATTAGAATCAACTAACTGAAAATAATTTGAAGAGTAGTATGCTTTAGAAAGAAAATGGCAATAACAGCCTTCAATCTGCCAAGGAAAGTACTAAATCTGATACACTATAAAAGATCTTCAGTTAAGTAGAGGATGATTCAGTGTCTTGATAACTTTGGAAAAGTCATATTTTCCCAAGTTTGTAAAAAAACTTAGTCTTTCTGTTATTATATCTAGGAACACTTTCAATTAACCCATGTTATAATAAAATTAGTGCTAAAGTTCATTAAACTGTAAGGTCTTGATATTTATTCTAAATCGTCAAGGAAAAATCCATGTATACATTTATTCACTTATTCAGTATGTACTGTCTGAGTACCTTCCCTGAGTCAGACACCATGTTAAATGTTAAAGGAACGAAGATGGGTAAGATACTCTCCTGCCCCCCTAGGAACTTGCAGTGTAGTGTATTATAAACAAATAGGTACAATTAAGTGTTGTACATGTTCTAGTAGAATCTCTAAAGGGTACAAAGGAATGGCTACTTTAACCCATATGGTCAGAAAATAGCTATATAGGGAAGTGATGCCTGGCAAGTTATTTCCATAAAATGATGGGGCAAAAATTAATGTATTTCTGTTGAGTGTTGTTTGACCTAATATTACAACAAGACCCCCGAATACAGTGACTCAGAAAAGATGGCGTATTTCTCTCCCACAGCACAATACAGAAATAGGCAGTCCAGTGTACATAAGCACCTCTATTGCATAGTTTCTTTGGGGACCAGATTCTATCTGTTTTGTAGTTTCACCAACAATTAGTGTTTATGGATCATGTGGGCTGCAGATCCATATTCTTGAACCAAGGACGTGGGACAAAGAGGAAGCAGATTTGGACTTGAAATTAGTATATGGGTATTTAAACAAAACACTTCATCTATTTTCTCTGCTAGAAAGATAAGTGTGTTCAGCATTCTAGGATCTGGTTCAAACACTTGGTTAAAACCACCTCTGTGGTCTCATGCAGGTCATTGAACTTTGAGCCTTAGATTTCTTCTCTCCAAAATGAAAGGTGTGAATAACCTCTTTTTTTTTTCTGTGCTAAAAGCCTTATAACTCAGTATGTAATGTCATGTTCTACTTAGTTATATTAAAATGAGAAATGTATGAACAGAGTTCTACCACTCGACCTTCAGCAGAAATTTTTCCTGTAGTGAGATGGAATGACTACAAGTGTTCTTTGAGTACAAAGAGAACATTCTATGTCGATATATTCCTACCTATATTGTATCACCTATGACACTCATACTTTGCTGTTGGCTTGAAAAATAATTTCTCATCAAAAATTTCAAGACTGGCATTGTTAAAGCTACATATACAAGATGTTCTTAATACTTTTGCTTGAATACATTTGATTCAAGGAGACTTGATGTGATCTTTTGGCCAGAACACCATCTAAAAATTAAACTAAATTTAAAATGTAGACAATTCTCTTAGCCAAGGGATATGTGACAAGAAACTAGTGTCTTGATAAGAACTTTAGTCCGTACTATGTACCATTTTGACTTTTTAAACTAGAACTTATTATTTACAGACATGGTTCTCTTATTGGCAGAGGGTTGGCTTGTGTTGGCTTTTTTTGATTTAAGGAGCAGAAGGAAATGGATTAGTGTGGAGAGATGTTTAGCATAGATAAATAGGGATGGTAATATTCTAAAGGAATTTCAACTGTCTGATTTCAGTGACAAATCCTAAAAAAGGTAGGCTAGCTTTATTGGCTCATTTATCAATTAAAAGTAAATAAATAAAACCATGGCTCCTTCTCCCTAGTTGACTCTTCACGCTTTCTGATACTCACCGTCTACTGATGAAGGGACTTAACTAGCTGACCACTAGAGGTGGGAGATTTTTGTCTAGAGGGGGAAAATCTATGGGTCAGTGTGAAGATTCATGATGGACAGCAGAGCAGTTTACACTTTGTAAAGCATGTCTTCTTACAATATGGAAAGTAGTAATCTATTTTGCTAAACTAACTGGAAGAAGCTATGTATGTTTGATGAGACAACATATTTTCTAAAAGAAAAAAAGTAAAGTTCTTTTGGAGCTGCAGTACAGTTTTGATTTGGCTGACAGTAATATGGAGTAACTGGAATCCAAAGGAATCGTAAACCCAGTTGTACATTTGTTGGAAACACATTTTTTGGAAGAGCAAATTGTAATAATTAAGTAGGTGAGCCACACTACCTTATCAAGCCAGTCCTATATAAAAAATGGGTGAAATGAAGCCAAGACAAAATGAGTTTTCTCAGTACACCCTATTGCCGTTTTTGCAGATTACTTTTAAATTTTAGATTCAGGGGTTGTAGACTGATCCAACTTGAGTCTTTCACTTGGAATTTATCAGGCAGCATAAGGGAAACATACTTAAGCATCAAGCTTTACAAAACAAGTGAAGAAAATAGATGAATCCTAATTGACCTTCACCAAGTTGTTTCTTTCTTTTCTGAGTTTGTGAATAGAGTTGAACTATATACTCCTTTTTATTAAGATAGGTATTAGCCTCACCAAAAAGTCAGAATAGCCATCTTTTCGCTGCACTCATTGTTCTTCCAACCCTTGTGAGAAAGCAGATAGGGAGTAATAAGAATAGGGAAGCAGGGATGACAGAGAGGAGCCAGAAGGAGTTTCCTGACTGAACAGTGGTGCAAGGGTGCACTTAGATTTTTTTTTTTTAATCATAGACTTATAAATGGATTTTTTAAATAATTGAAAATTTTTGGAGCAGTTTTAGGTTTTATAAAAATTGAGCAGAAAGTACAGAGTTTTCATCGCTTGCATTTTTCAAAAGACGAGTTAATATTCAGTGAAAACAAACTATCTTATATATAGTTTTTCAGGTATTCACCACAAGAACCACCACATTTTTTCAAACTCAGCTATATATGGTCTGTGATGTTTGTATTTTTTTCTTTTTATGTTCCAATAGCAAAAATGGCAATGTGTAGACCTAAAGCATAGGGTGATACAGTTGTGGTCAACAGTGAGCCTATAGTATGAGCTGCACAAATATAGTCAAATCTGAACCAATAGAATAGGCTATACAGTTGTAAATAATCATGGGCCAATAATAGGAATGCTACAGTTATAATAAGTCATGGGCCTAGAGTATGGACTGTGCATTTGTAATCAATTGTGAGCCAAAAGTATGGCATTGGACCAAATATTATGAAAGAAGCTAGGAAGAAGGGACCTAGCCTTTTCTTGGACACCTGGTTTGTGCCTGGAAATGTCTTGTGAACTTTCCATGTTATTTTATTTAATTCTCACAGAAATACTATAAGTAGGTGCTATGATTCCTATGATGAAAAGAGGGAAGCTAAGGGAGGTTAAATAGCCTTCCCCAAAACCCCACACATATGTGGGACAATGTGTGAATGGCAAAGACTCTACTCTTTCCACACCATCATCCCTTCTACTCCTGACTTCATTTGTCCAGAGATGGCAACTATGTGGCATTCCAGGCCAGTAGCAAACCTTCGTAATTGATCCCAGAGCATTTTTCCTTCCCCAATTTGGCTGTGAATTCCTTCTCTTCACCGTACTCTAGCTAGCCATTATTAATCAGCTATGATTGGCATATAAAGTAGGACCTATTTGTCATCCCTAATCTTAGTCCCAGTGAATAAATTCTATGTCTTTAATAATTCCTTGCCTTCATCAAATCTTCCTTTTCTCCTCTTTTCAATGTTACTTCAAACAAACATCAGTGCTAGCTTGAGCAGGTCCTTTTTTGGGTCTCTGAACGTTTGATACTTGTTGGCCTGGGCTATCCTAAACATTAGAAGACGTGTAACTACAATGTGCCTCCAGATACCCTTCAAAACATTTCTCCTTAACCTGTGTGACAAATAATCAATTCTTCTCAGTCTCTTTTGAGCTTGTATGTAGGAGCGGAGTGTTTTATAATGGAAGACCTGAGAAGAATATACTTTTTCCTAACAGTTCTCTAAGCAGCCCTTAAAGCACATCGCAGAAGTAAGCATCGACAACAACATAAATTTTGAGCTTGCTCTCAGTTTTATACCATGTCCAGCAACATCTTTTTGAGGACTCACGGTGGCATAGGGCCTCTTACTTAATGGATTTTAAAATGCAGTTTAGTCCCTGAATAATGTCTCATCCTCCTCAAATGAAAATACAAGCTGAGTAACAACATTTGTTATGCAAATACCACTTAAAGCCTCCTGAAATACACAGTTAGTTAATAGTGTATTTGCTATAGGACTGTGGCTTCAGGATAATCCCTGCCTAGCCTCAACCATGTGGCATCCTTTAAAACCCATCTCTGATAGAAATTCTGGAGTCATCATTGGCTTTAGAATCCATAGAAGATATTATTTTCCTTCTTTTAACTTAATTGTTATTTTATTTAAGCTCTTGTTGTAAAGAAGAGACTCTCAAGTTAGTTCATGTAATGGGATTTTTTGCATTCACATAGAAGCCTGGAAATAACTAAATCATTCAGCCTCAGTCAGGCAGGAAACATTGGAAAGTCAAGCCCCAGGAAGGGTGGACCTGTAGGCTAAATCAGGCCACAGGGTCTTCACTCTTGTGCTTCACCATTACCTGAAGTCAATTACTGTTTTGGCCTTTTCTTTCTTTGTAAATTAGCTACATCAACCCCCATTCCGCATATTTAACTGACTCCTGGCTTCTGCTTCCTTTTAATTTCTGCTTTCTCATAACTTAGGCGTATACATGGCCTATTACAGTCTCTGCAGAATTCTGCATTATATTTTTTCTTTCAACTTCAACTCTGCCACTATTGTCAATTCCTCATGTATCCTTATTTTCCTGAGAGTGAGAATCTAATTAACCTAACATGCAAGTATTAAGAAGAAAATAAATATACATGGCCTATTAGTCTCTGCAGAATTCTGCATTATATTTTTTCTTTCAACTTCAACTCTGCCACTGTTGTCAATTCCTCATGTATCCTTATTTTCCTGAGACTGAGAATCTAATTAACCTAACATGCAAGTATTAAGAAGAAAATAAAAGGCATCCGTAACCTAAATATTTAGAGACAACTGACATTTTTATATTTGCACAATTCCTTATAGTTTATTTTTAAAAACATATGTACATACAAAAGATAATTGGATAAAATGGGGCCAAAACTGTATATAGTTTTCCATTCTCATTTCACATTTAACTTTATCTCATTGGCATTTTCCAGTGACATTAAACGTTACTTTAAAATGTGTCTTTTAATAGCTATACCTTGAAAACCTTAACTTAAACATTGTCTTGAAGATTTTCTGTTTTTTCCTTTCTTATACTTAGATATTTTGGCTTAACAGTTTCACAGAGAGCCATCATTAATTTTGTAGCAGGATAGAGAAAGGGCATTGATTTCTTCTCCTTGGTTCATCATGTTCCCTGCTAATGCCATCTTCTGCTGAAGATGAAGGTTCTCCAGCCACTGGTTGAATCCCAGCAACACCTCATACATTACTGCATTAGATATACAACATAGAATTGACCTATGCCATGCATGAAGTATTGATGATTTCCAATAAATTCACTAGTGAGCAAAGGTAGACATATTAATTTTTAATTTAAAATCAGAGAGTACAGAGTGAGCAACATGCTGCTTTGGCAGAACTGATCAACTAAGTTCTTTACACTAAGATCAGTGGCTTTTCTTTCAGGAGCATACAACTATGAAAACTATGTCTTCCTTTACATCTTATGGAATTTTATTGAAAGGTAAAAGAATGTCATAAACTTAAATATAAGTTATTCTGATTGTTAAACATCACAGACATCAATATAAATAGTCTAATAACCAAAGTGCTTGGAGAACAAAGAGATGTATTACTTAATATTATGGTCAGCCTTAGTTTAAAGAAAAACAACTAAATTTGATTCAGTTAACATTTATTTAGAACTGACTATTTCCCAAGCACTCTGTTGGATGCTATTGTGTTTATTAAAGTATGTTTCTCTCTGACTCTTCACAACAATTATATCGAGTGTTACTATTGTCTCTATTTTATAAATAAAGATACTGACACTGAGAAAGTATTTGCACACATGACTATAAATGATAGAATTTTAATTTTAACCTATACTTTCTCATTCTGGGTCCATTCATTCACTCAGAAATATTTACTGAGTACCTACGGCATGTTGGAGATGGTGCCAGCCACTGGGAATACAATTATGGACATACAAGGTCCATTCCTCATGGGATTATAGTCCAGTGGGGAAACTTAAAAAACATTAAAAGTGAAATCTGCAGAGAAAGACAGATACTGTATGATATCACTTATTTGTTAATTCTAAAAAAGTCAAACTCACAGAAACAGAGTAGAATGGTGGTTACAAGGGGCTGAAGGGTGGGAGAAGTGGACAGACGTTGGTCAAAGGGTACAGACTTGCAATCAGAAGATGAATAAGTTTTGGAGATCTAATATACAGAATGATGTTTATAGTTAATGATACTATATTATATACTTTAAAGTTGCCAAGAGACTAGATCATAAATGTTCTCACCACAAAGAAAGAAATGATCACTTTGTGACTTGATGGAGGTGTTACTTTGGTGGTAATCATAGTGCAGTTTGTAAGTGTATGAAATCAACACCTTGCACACCTTAAAATTGTACAATATTAAATGTCGATCATATCTCAGTTAAAAAATAGTTGTGTTACAAAATAAAGCTATAGTGATTATTAACTATGAAAACTGACCAAATGTTTCTTTTGCTGTAGTATAGCTACCGCCCAGCCTTTCACTTTTTTTTTTTTTCTCTCTCTCTTTTTTTTTTTCTTAATTGGGGTATAGTTGCTTTACAATGTTGTGTTAGTTTCTCCTGTACAACAAAGTGAATCAGCTATATGTATACATATATCCCTTCCCTCTTAGACCTCCCAGCCCCCTGCCCCCATCCCACCCGTCTAGGTCACCACAGAGCACTGAGCTGAGCTCCCTGCACTATACAGCAGGTTCCCACTAGCTCTTTGTTTTACACATGGTAGTGTATGTATGTCAATCCCAATTTCCCAATTCATCCCACCCGCCCTCCCCACCCTCCCACCCCTCAACCCTCCCAGTGTCCAAACGTCAATTCTCTACGTCTGAGTCTCTATTCCTGCCCTGCAGATAGGTTCACCTGTACCATTTTTCTAGATTCCACATACATGTGTTAATATACAATATTTGTTTTTCTCTTTCTGACTTACTTCACTCTGTGTGACAGACTCTAGGTCCATCCACCTCACTACAAATGACCCAATTTTGTTCCTGCTTATGGCTGAGTAATATTCCATTGTATATATGTTCCACATCTTCTTTATCCATTCATCTGTCGATGGACATTTATTTCTCCTGTTTATTGGGTAATTACTATGTGGCAGGCACCATGTTAAACTTCATGAGAGTTATTTAATTCAATAATCTCAACAACCCTAAGAGCCAAATGCTATAATTATCCCCTATACATTCATAAGGACACTGAGGATTAGAGAGGTAAAGTAATTCACCCAGGAGCACAATGTGGGAGCTGGGATTTGAACTCACATCTGTTTGGTTTGAAGACCCTTTTGGTCCACCACAATGCAATTTAGTCATTAGTGCTTCATGACCATTTTTCTGGTATTATACATTCATGACTTTTATAATTTTTTTAATATCTTTATTGGAGTATAATTGCTTTACTATGTTGTGTTAGTTTCTGCTGTATAACAAAGTGAGTCAGCTATATGTATACATATATCCCCATATCCCCTCCCTCTTGCATTTCCCTCCCATCCTCCCTATCCAACCCCTCTAGGTGGACGCAAAGCCCTGAGCTGATCTCCCTGTGCTATGTGGCTGCTTCCCACTAGCTATCTATTTTACATTTGGTAGTGTATATATGTCCATGCCACTCTCTCACTTTGTCCCAGCTTACCCTTCCCCCTCCCCGTGTCCTCAAGTCCATTCTCTACGTCTGCGTCTTTATTCCTGTCCTGCCCCTAGGTTCTTTTTTTTTTTTTTTTCTAGATTCCATATATATGTGTTAGCATACGATATTTGTTTTTCTCTTTCTGACTTATTTCACTCTGTATGACAGACTCTAGGTCCATCCACCTCACTACAAATAACTCAATTTCATTTCTTTTTATGGCTGAGTAATATTCTATTGTATTTATGTGCCACATCTTCTTTATCCATTCATCTGCATGACTTTTATAATTTTTATCTTCTCCCTTTTCATTATTCATTTACCTCCCACCCCATTCATTTACTACCTGTTCCTTTCAGAAAAAGTTTGCTGACCTCTGCTCTAGTGCTATCCTTTGTAATAACTAAACTGTAATGTATTTTAGTTGATATAGTGTGTAGTATGGGCAAAATTAGAAATGACAAAATATATGTGGGTTAAAGGGTGATAGTGTTACCCACGGATGACTGTGGTACTTCATTTTTGATGCTTTCCTGTTAGGTAGGTGCCTACTTACCTCTTATCACCTGTGTTTTCCCTTCTATGTAATGCTTTTCTGCTTTCCTAGAACCTAAACTTCTCTACATCTATTTTCTAAAATTATGTTTCCATATCTTTACAGTTTTCCATTAAGTGTATTTGTTACCCTGGGATAAGTTATTCATGTTAAAAAGTAACTCTACTGAATGCATCATTAGTAAGATAGTTGGGGTTTTTTTTCCCTATATAGCATACAAAAACTTGAAATAATGGTCATGCCTGTATAATCTATAGCATAAATCTCTGAACTGAAATTGCATCCTACTCCATTTTCCTTCGTCCTCTGCCCTGTTGTTCTCTAAGTTTCTCTCCCATTTTCCCTCCTCCTACTTCTTCTGCTTTTATCATTTCTGTTTCTCCTAAAAGTATATGCATTATATATAAGATAAGCTAACATTCTGAGAAACACATTTTCACGCTATTTTATATTTGATTAAAGTACAATATATGTGATAAAAAATTTAATAGAGTAGATACTATTTGTCTAGTTACTTAAGTCACGTGCACATTCATGGATTAGCAAACAGCACCAGGGCAAGTGAAAATCCTATCTCCCATCTTCTTTCCCTACCATTCCTGTGGCAGTGTCTCCCTATCATACTTTACATGCTGTTCAGATTTCGGTGCATTATTGTTGAAGTTTATCCCAAGATTTGTGCATAAATACTTGTGAAACCAGGTAGAAAGATATGAATCAATTCTCAGGGATACAGAGTTGAGGATGTGCTGCAGCATTAATACAAATGAATGCTACATCTGCATATTCACTGAAATACACTAAGACTGAGAAGGTAGTAAGTTAAAGTTAGAAGAGGTAATGTTGGAAGGGAGGGCTGAGAGAAGTTAATAAAACACATGTGTGGGTCCACTGCTACACTGAGACTGTCCAAGAAGTAGCATCAGATTGCTAAATATTTCAAATTACTTTTCTCTTTTGAGAATGTCATAGGTTTACATACCTGAAAAAAAAATAGATATACCCATAGTCAAGGCAGTTTCTTAAATCTGTTATTCATTCAATCTGTACATTATTCTACCTTTTTTACCTTTAAAACAACATAAGGTGGTATACTAAATTTAGGTTTCCACAATACAAATTACAAAGCATTTCTGGATATATTTCAGAGTATTTTGGAGCCCTCAGTTAATGTTTTAAAACCACTAAGTTTCCCACTAAATATCTAACTTGTAACATTTCATAATCTCTATTTCCTCATCCGTAAAAGGTGAGGGTTGGACCATGTCACCTCTAGGGGCCTTTAAGCCTTGATATTCTATGTTTCTGTCTATATAAAATTCAGATAATCATCTATACTGAGCACAATGTCAAGCAGTAGAAATTTAAAATATGTTCTGTGAGTCTGAAAAATAGTTTTAAGAACAACGCTAGGAAACATTTTTAAAACAACAGCAACAAAAATGAAAACAAAACTGGCATTACCCAAGGAGAACCTCTTCAGATTTCTGAAATGGTATTACCTCTTTAATGTACAGTTTGTAGTCTCACTTCTTAGGAAGAAAAACATAGAGAAAAAACAATGGTCAGGAATATGAGCAGAAGGCAGAATTTAAACCTGGAAAACAATTTGTCCATGAAACTTAATCCTGAGGGAAACATGGGTTTGAAAGGAATTGCATACTATATTTTACTGGGTGCATACTTCTGTCTGTGAACTATTTTAATAAATACTCATGAATAGCATGACATGTTACTCTTCTTAATAATTACATATACCATGATTTCTTTGAAATATCTAGTTATTAACTTAGCTGCCATTGCCAAGGTCGTATATAATTAAGCTGAAAATGTTAAACAATGGTATTCGCTTTTCTCATCTATCCAATTAAAAGGAGAGGATTGTTAAACACTGGAAGAAGTGCCTCTGAGGAACTTTTTATATCTCTTATACTCTGTGCAAGTATTGAACTGAATATCTGAGTGAATTCTAATAGACAGGAATTATTGTAATACAAGATACTCAAAGATTATTTTGACCTTGAAGGGAGAATTTTTAAGAAATACCTTTTGAATTGTGACAATCTTGAATTTTCTAAATTAAGATTGAGGTCCTTTCAGAAATTTGGAGTTAATACTGGCCTATATACTAATTCACTACAACACATCTATCTGTACATAAAATTCTTAATAAACCAGAGTGCAGAGGACTGCCTTTTAATCAAAAGATTTTGGACCTGTTGTATTCTTTAAGACTTAATGTCTGAGATTAACATACAGGCAGTCCTTTTTATCTCCTAAATTTTATCGTTTTTCTTGGTTATAAATCAGCCTCAGCCATCATTCCTCTCACTTGTTAGTCTTTCTGTAGCTGATTCAGTATAGCTAGTAAACTAGAAGGAACATTATCCTGTTATTCTCATTAAGTGGCAGCAACCCTAGGATACCAGGACCAAAGATGTTAAGTGTCCAGAGATAAACAGTTTTATGAACATAAGAAAACAATAGTATATAGTTGGCATGAAGTCCTAGGAAAACTAAAACTCTGGAAAATAAAAGCAAACTCTAAGTTCGTAGTTGCATGTAATGTTCTAGAAGAATTCCCCAAAGTTTTTTTGTTTTGTTTTGTTTTTATAATTTTGGGCATATGCATTTGTACATATCCTTCTGGCTGGAATATTATGTATATAGTCAATATGGCTGGAATATTGTATACAATAAATAATAAGTACTCTGGGGCCGTTTGCAAGAAAAGTGTGCTCTATAGACCAGTTTGTTGGTCTTGTCCTATTCCTTTTGTATATTGTTTGTATATATAATATAGTATACGTATGTAGTGTATACAGTTAGTATCTGTATCATCCAACATATTAATACAGTGGCTTTCACAGGCAAGTACTTGATATAAAGTGTTCACTGAGGTGACTAATGCCTAGGCATCATTGGTTGGAATTGCAGGCCATTAAACTCTTAAGGAATCTTATCCATTCATTCAGCAAATATTTATTGTGTGAGTTGGGCACAGTTCTTGGCACTTTTGCTGTATCAGTAAACAGAGTAAAACCAAAACAGAACTATGCCCTTGCAAAGTTTATGTTTTAGTGAACCTAAAGTAATCCAGTTTCCCATCTTACGACTCTATATTACCCAGATTGATAGTATTCTAGGTGTAGAGAACAGCAGAAACAATGAGTTGGAGACAGGAAAATAGAACAGTATGCAGTTCAGGTCAGTTCAAGCATAAAGATAGGATGGGGAAGCAATGCAAGTGAAGGATGGAAAGTGCATATTGGGACCCAAAATTGAAGGGGTCCAAAGAAGGGAGGCCAGGCAGAGTCAGAACTAACTCTCTCCAGTAATGGGGATCTAATTTTGTTTTTTGATCCATCAAATTATATGATCTTAAATAAGATGAATGTTAGTAGAGATAGAAACATGGGGGGAATAGAATGGAGAGACACTGGAGGTGAAGATACCTGGTTAGGAGACTATTGAAGTGGCCCAAGTGAGCAGTATTAAGGCCTGATTTTTTGGTGAGAAGAGGCTGGCTAGAAAGGAAGGCCTGAGTGGAAGGAACAGTTCATAGTGGAATTGATAGGAATCAGTAACAGATTGATTCAAGGAATGAAAAAGGAATCAAAGCTGTTTTGATCTCAGGTAGCAGAAAGAATTATAATGTCACTAACAATAATGAGTAGGTTATTTTTCTGGGTGGAAAAGGTACCAGGAGGTAGGTGGATAGGTCGATAGATAGATAGATAGATAGATAGATAGATAGATAGTTTTTTTTTTTTTTCACTTCAGATATGCTGAGTTACCAAAGTAAAGATTGAAATGTAGGATTAGAGCTCAAAGAAAGTTCATGGATGGATCCTTTGTGACTGGGTTATTTGGTGGGATAAAAAATTCAAATGCCTGACACCTCTATATATTTGTCCCTGGAAAACCCAGAGAAATATGTACGTAGTCTCCTTTGTTTATATAATGCTTTACCTTACGTAACTTGGGAGTCACAATATATTAAGTAGTGTTATATAGGAGAAGCTCAGGGGTGTCTCTGGTTGGAAGGAGGGCTAAGGGACTTGTCTTCCATAATAAACACACCATTTTACTTCAACTTTACTAAAGATTAAAGCAAAACCACCTAAAGAGTCTTTCATTCACCCTTTTTAAAGATTGAGAATATGCCAATTGTCTTTTTGACCCTTGGATCGGGCACCTGTCATATGCAGTATTTTCATTTTGTGCCTTTAAGTTATTAGAAAAAAGTAATCATTGGTTTTCAGCTTTAAAATGTATAAATACACTAACTGATAAAGATAGAGCAATTTTAGTTCATTTAGTTTCCAAATGTAATTCATTTTGATATTGTATACAATGAGTCAGAAGGTTTTGTCAAGGTCCCAAGTGAGTGATATGCTCAGTGGACCTGAGTGATAAGATTCAGCATGTGGAGTGATAAGGGAGCATATGAGTCAATGCCAGCACCAAAGAGTCACTTCCTGGGAAGAGTGGAAAAGCCATCAGCAGAGCCAGCTTCATGGTTGTGTGACCTGTGCAGTCACACATGGTTCCATGTTCAAATTTTTCTTGTACTTGGAGATGGGTTCAATATGGCAGAGTAGAAGGACGTGCACTCACTCCCTCTTGCAAGAGCACTGGAATCACAACTATCTGCAGAACAATCATTGAGAGGAAGACACTGGAACTCAGCAAAAAAGATACCCCAAAGACAAAGACAAAGGAGAAGCCACAATGAGATGGTTGGAGGGGCGCAGTCACAATAAAATCAAATCCCATAACTGGTGGGTGGGTGACTCACAAACTGGAGAACACTTCTACCACAGAAGTCCACCCACTGGAGTGAAGGTTCTGAGCCCCATGTCAGGCTTCCCAACCTGGGGGGCCAGCAATGTGAGGAGGAATTCACATTGAGAATCAGACTTTGAAGGCAAGCAGGATTTGATTGCAGGACTTCTATAGGACTGGGGGAAACAGAGATTCCACTCTTAGAGGGCACACACAAAGTAGTGTGTGCATCAGGACCCAGGGGAAGGAGCAGTGACCCCAGGGGGAGACTGAACCAGACCTACCTGTTAGTGTTGGAGGGTCTCCTGCAGAGGCAGGCGGTGGCTGTGGCTCACCACAGGGAGAAGGACACTGGCAACAGAAGTTCTGGGAAGTACTCCTTGACGTGAGCCGTCCCAGAGTCCGCCATTAGCCCCACTGAAGAGCCAGTAGGCTCCAGTGCTGGGTTGCCTCAGGCCAAATAACCAACAGGGAGGGAACCCAGCCCCACCCAGCACCAGACAAGCAGATTAAAGATTTACCGAGCTCTGCCCACCACCAGTCCCTCCCATCAGGAAACTTGCACAAGCCTCTTAGATAGCCTCATCCACCAGAGGGCAGACAGCAGAAGCAAGAAGCCTTACAATCCTGCAGCCTGTGGAACAAAAACCACATTCACAGAAAAGTAGACAAGATGAAAAGGCAGAGAGCTATGTACCAGATGAAGAAACAAGATAAAACCCCAGAAAAACAACTAAATGAAGTGGAGATAGGAAACCTTCCAGAAAAAGAATTCAGAATAATGATAGTGAAGTGATCCAGGACCTCGGAAAAATAATGGAGGCAAAGATGGAGAAGATGCAAGAAATGTTTAACAAAGACCTAGAAGAATTAAAGAATAAACACCTAGAAGAATTAAAGAACAAACAAACAGAGATGAACAATGCAATAACTGAAATGAAAAACACACTAGACGGAATCAATAGCAGAATAACTGAGGCAGGAGAACAGATAAGTGACCTGGAAGACAGAATGGTGGAATTCACTGCTGCAGAACAGAATAAAGAAAAAAGAATGAAAAGAAATGAAGACACCCTAAGAGACCTCTGGGACAGCATTAAACACACCAACATTCACATTGTAGGGGTTCCAGAAGGAGAAGAGAGAGAGAAAGGACCCAAGAAAATATTTGAAGAGATTACAGGAAACATCATTCTCAGTGGTGAAAAACTGAAAGCATTTCCTCTAAGATCAGGAACAAGACAAGGATGTCCACTCACCACTGTTATTCAACATAGTTTTGGAAGTCCTAGGCACGGCAATCAGAGAAGAAAAAGAAATAAAGGAATCCAAATCGGAAAAGAAGAAGTAAAGCTGTCACTGTTTGCAGATGGGATGTTACTGTACATAGAGAATCCTAAAGATGCCACCAGAAAACTACCAGAGCTAATTTATGAATTGGTAAAGTTGCAGGATACAAAATTAATGCACAGAAATCTCTTGCATTCCTATACACTAATAATGAAAAATAAGAAAGAGAAATTAAGGAAACAATCCCAATCACCAATGTCACAATAAAAATAAAATACCTAGAAATAAACCTACCTAAGGAGGTAAAGACCTGTTCTCAGAAAACTATAAGACACTGATGAAATTAATCTAAGATGATGCAAACAGAAGGAGCATATATCATGTTCTTGGATTGGAAGAATCAATATTGTGAAAATGACTATACTACCCAAAGCAATCTACAGATTCAATGCAATCCCTATCAAATTACCAATGGCATTTTTTACAGAACTAGAACAAAAAAAATCTTAAAATTTGCATGGATACACAAAACCCCGAATAGCCAAAGCAATCTTGAGGGAAAAAAACGGAGCTGGAGCAATCAGACTCCCTGACTTCAGTCTACACTACAAAGCTACAGTAATCAAGACAATATGGTAGTGGAACAAAAACAGAAATATAGATCAATGCAACAGGACAGAAAGCTCAGAGATATACCCATGCAACTATGGTCAACTAATCTATGACAAAGGAGCCAAGGATATACAATGGAGAAAAGGCAGCCTCTTCAACAAGTGGTGCTGGGAAAACTGGACAGCTACATTTAAAAGAATGAAATTAGAACCCTCCCTAACACCATACACAAAAATAAACTCAAAATGGATTAAAGACCTAAATGTAAGACCGGGCACTATAAAACTGTTAGAGGAAAACATAGGAAGAACATTCTTTGACAGAAATCATAACAAGATCTTTTTTGACCCACCTCCTGGAGTAATGGAAGTAAAATCAAAAATAAACAAATAGGACCTAATGAAATTTAAAAGCTTTTTCACAGCAAAAGAAACTATAAATAGGACCAAAAGGCAACCCTCAGAATGGGAGAAAATATTTGCAAATGAATCAATGGACAAAGGATTAACCTCCAAAATATATAAACACCTCATGCCACTCAATATTAAAAAAACAAACCCCCCAATCAAAAAATGGGCAGAAGACCTAAATAGACATTTCTCCAAAGAAGATATACAGTTTGCCAAGAGGCACATGAAAAGCTGGTCAACATCACTAATTATTAGAGAAATGCAATTAAAAACTACAATGAGGGGCTTCCCTGGTGGCGCAGTGGTTGAGAGTCCACCTGCCGATGCAGGGGACATGGGTTTGTGCCCTGGTCCGGGAGGATCCCACATGCCGCGGAGTGGCTGGGCCCTTGAGCCGTGGCCACTGAGCCTGTGTGTCCAGAGCCTGTGCTCCGCAAGGGAGAGGGCACAATAGTGAGAGGCCTGCGTACTGAAAACAAAACAAAACAAAACAAACTACACTGAGGTATCACCTCACACTGGTTAGAATGGGCATCGTCAGAAAATTTATAAAAAACAAATGCTGGAGAACATGTGGAAAAAAGGGAACCTTCTTACCTGTTGGTGGGACTGTAAATTGATACAGCCACTATGGAGAACAGTATGGAGGTTCCTTAAAAAACGAAAAATAGAATTATATGACCCAGCAATCCCACTACTGAGCATATACCCAGAGAAAACCATAATTGAAAAAGACACATGCACCCCAATGTTCTTTGCAGCACTATTTACAGTAGCCAGGTCATGGAAGCAACCTAAATGCCCATCAGCAGGTGAATGGATAAATATATATATATATATATATATATATATATATATATACACAATATATATATATACAATATATATTTTAAGCTTTTTTTTTTTTTTTTTTTTTTTTGTGGTATGCGGGCCTCTCACTGTTGTGGCCTCTCCCGTTGCGGAGCACAAGCTCCGGACGCGCAGGCTCAGCGGCCATGGCTCACGGGCGCAGCCGCTCCGTGTTATGTGGGATCTTCCCGGACCGGGGCACGAACCCACGTCCCCTGCATCGGCAGGCGGACTCTCAACCACTGCGCCACCAGGGAAGCCCTACAATATATATTTATATATATTAATATATATAAATATATAATATATAAATATAAATATATATATATACAATGTATATATATATACAATGGCACATATATACAATGGAATATTACTCAGCCATAAAAAGGAACGAAATTGAGTCATTTTTAGAGACGTGGATGGACCTACAGACTGTCATACAGAGTGAAGTAAGTCAGAAAGAGAATAACAAATATCATATATTAACGCATATATGTAGAATCTAGAAAGATGGTACAAATTAACTGGTTTGCAAGGCAGAAATAGAGACACATGTAGAGAACAAACATATGGACAGCAAGGGGGGAAAGTGGCAGGGGGTAGTTGTGGTGGAATGAATTGAGAGATTGTGATTGACATATATACACTAATATGTGTAAAATAGATAACTAATAAGAACCTACTGTATAAAAAAATAAATTAATTAAATTAAACATTACAGAAAACTTTTTTTTTCTTGTACTTCATTTAATTGTCTGCTGTCGCTGTCTAGAAATTCTTAACAATTTTAAACAAGAGCCTCCACATTTCCTTTTTGCACAGGTACTTGTGCAAGCTAGGTAGTCAGTCTTGACCATCTGCATACCACTTTAGTGGTCTACCATGCTCCATGTTTCTTTGTCTCTGCTTCTCTCCTAGCTTGTTTCTACTCATCCCTCTGAGTTTCCTCTCTTCTCCTCTCTACATTATGGCTTACACTTAGCATGGCTCTGCTGCCTTTTCCCTGTGTGTCTTCTGTACTTCCCCATAGTTTTTCATCTTTTTCTGGCTTGTCACATTCCCATTCCCCAAGAGAGAGTGTGTGATTGGGAGTACTAGCCCCTATATCCAAAAAGGACAGTTTTATCTGTTTGGAATTATTAGAACAAATTCTATAGTTTGTTTTATTTTTAACGTCTTTATTGGAGTATAATTGCTGTACAGTGGTGTAGTGGTGTGTTAGTTTCTGCTGTATAATGAAGTGAATCAGCTATATGCATACGTATATCCCCATATCCCCTCCCTCTTGCGTCTCCCTCCCACACTCCCTATCTAACCCCTCTAGGTGGACACAAAGCCCCGAGCTGACCTCCCTGTGCTCTGTGGCTGCCTCCCACTAGCTATCTGTTTTGCATTTGGTAGTGTATAAATGTCCATGCCACTCTCTCACTTCGTCCCAGCTTACCCTTCTCCCTCCCCGTGTCCTCAAGTCCATTCTTTATGTCTGCATCTTTATTCCTGTCCTGCCTCTAGGTTCTTTTTTTATTATTATTTTTTAGATTCCATATATACGTGTTAGCATACGATATTTGTTTTTCTCTTTCTGACTTACTTCACTCTGTATGACAGTCTCTAGGTCCATCCACCTCACCAAATAACTCAATTTTGTTTCTTTTTATGGCTGAGTAATATTCCATTGTATATATTGCCACATCTTCTTTATCCATTCATCTGTCGATGGATACTTAGGTTGTTTCCATCTCCGGGCTATTGTAAATAGAGCTGCAATGAACATTGTGGTACATGACTCTTTTTGACTTATGGTTTTCTCAGAGTATATGCCCAGGAGTGGGATTGCTGGGTCATATGGTAGCTCTATTTTTAGTTTTAAGGAACCCCTATACCGTTCTCCATAGTGGCTGTATCATATACATTCCCACCAACAGGGCAACAGGGTTCCGTTTTCTCCACACCCTCTCCAGCATTTATTGTTTGTAGATTTTTTTTTTTTTGCGGTACGCGGGCCTCTCACTGTTGTGGCCTCTCCCGTTGCGGAGCACAGGCTCCGGACGCGCAGGCTCAGCGGCCATGGCTCACAGGCCCAGCCGCTCCGCGGCATGTGGGATCCTCCCAGACCAGGGCACGAACCCGTGTCCCCTGCATTGGCAGGCGGACTCTCAACCACTGTGCCACCAGGGAATCCCTGTTTGTAGATTTTTTGATGATGGCCATTCTGACTTGTGTGAGGTGATACCTCATTGTAGTTTTGATTTGCAAATTCTATAGTTTTTAACCTTACCAAGGCCTATGGAAAATCTTTGAGACCTGAAAAAAAAAAAAGAAAGAAAAAGACATATTGGCTCCAAAATAGAAAGAGAAAGGTGCAATATCAAAATGATCAAACAATATATCTAAATCACCAATGGTTAAATTTACTGTTCATAAAAAGTTCATGTTTCTCACTTCTGCAGAATTCCAAATCAGGCATATTTATGGTGAAAAGCATGACCAATTGTAAATTAAGTGATTTACTTTTAGTCAAAATTATTTAAAAAATTATTTACATGCATACATTTTCACATAATTTATATGATATGGGGTTGTAGACTCTCAAAATGAGTAGTGCGTAGAGCTTAAGTAGGTAAAATGGTCTGGTATCCCATACAGCAAACCGTTCTTGGGCAGTCTTCTTATGATGAGCCACATCATACAGTTCTAGTTTCTCTGGGATCCAAGTTGTGGATGGATATAATTGAATTTGGTTTCCATCCCTGGTAGAGTCAGTTGTGGTTAAGGTTTCTGTATGATGCAAGGCATGGTATGATCATGACATTGAAAGCTTCACTGCTTGACCAGTCCAGCTTTCCCATTTACAAGTTAATTCTAAACTTTTATTAGTTCTTTCAAAGTGACAGAGTAAGTATGCTATTAAATACTCAATGCTTAACTACTTTGTAGATTTATTTGCTTAATTTTTCTGTATTGTTTTAAATGTTCTTCATAGGAGATGTTTGCAGTAAGGTAATTTAGACATTCTGAACTATGCTTCTGCTACAAAACAATGAAAACTGCTGGATAAATTATTTTTAATACTTTACATGTTATACTGAGTTGTGAGTTGGAAAATAATGATAATAGCAATAAAAAAAAATCCTTAGAAGCTATCAGTACCCTTCAGGCAAAGGCCACTAGGAACACATCTGGAGTTAAATTGGTTGGATTTTATTAATCATTGCATTGATGAAGAACTCTCACTGCAAGGAACCATGGGGTATCTCAGGAAAAGGATGTCAGAAACAACCTAGTATAGGATTTGGGCTTTGGTTAGGCGATTTGGGTAAGGGTCTAAAGAAACAAGTTTTGCCTCTAGATTGAATGTAGTTAAAAAAAAAAAAAAAAAGCAAGGACAGTTCTATGATTGGGTATCTCAATAAATCTTACCTAGAGAGCTTCCCTGGTGGCGCAGTGGTTGAGAGTCCGCCTGCCGATGCAGGGGACACGGGTTCGTGCCCCGGTCCAGGAAGATCCCACATGCCGTGGAGCGGCTGGGCGCGTGAGCCATGGCCGCTGAGCCTGCGCCTCCGGAGCCTGTGCTCCGCAACGGGAGAGGCCACAACAGTGAAAGGCCCGCGTACCGCAAAAAAAAAAAAAAAAAAAAAAATCTTACCTAGAGAGGGAGGGGAGACTAGAATGAGGATAAAGTGGACATTGATAAAGAAGTACCATTTGCTCATTTTAGCTAAGAGGGTGATGTTTGGTATTTTGTGAATGGTACAGTGACCTTGTTTTTGTCATTGTTTGGAGAAAATTTTGAAGTAGATTTGATTTGTCTCACTTTATCATGGTCTCAGAGTAACACTGACTGAGGTTGTTATTCTGTGAGAGCATGCTCAACAGAAGAATAACAGGGCCTAGCTGTGAGTGCTAAGCCAGCTTCCAGATATTAGGGGCTGCTATTTAATTTCTTTCTCAAGGCTACGGCGAAATGAAAGAATAGAGTTAAACACACAAGAAAGTTGGCATTCACTCAGGAGGCTTCCATCGAGTATTGTTTAGCGGAACCTCCATTTTGATTATCAACTGGGGTAAAAAATAACAGGAAAGAAAGATTAGGGCCTTCTCAAGAGTTTGTGTCTGACCTGAGACCCTTAATATGACATCAAACAGACCATGTGTTTCATGTCTTCCTCCTCACAACCCTTCACAGAAGGTGATGACCAGAAAACCTATTTGTCTTGATATTGACACTGGGTGGAGGGGAGAAAGAGTCCACTGAGAACTTGTACACACAAGCCAGTTGCCATGTGTGCTTGAGGCCGCAATGTATATTACATGTGTGACCAGAAAACCACAATAACAGCAACAAAGCTCAAGCTAAAACTTTAGTTTGAAATGAAGTGGTTCTAGGACCTTAATCCTTGCAAGCCTCCTGGCAAAAGGAAATTTAAATCTCTTTTGAAGAAATTTAACTTCAACCAAAGCTTCAAAATTTCCAAAGGTCATGGTCAAAAATAAGATGTACAGGGAAATAAGACTCCATGAGTGAGAGCCAGCACAAACGGACTACAGAATCAGAGTTTTACAAACTCCAGATATGAATGTTACCAGACACATAAAACAAAATATGTGTGTTTCGTGTATATAAAGACATAAAAAGGGATTAAAATCTGAGTAAAGAATAAGAAACCATAAAGATAACAAAGCTGATTTTTAAAATCTTTTAGTAATTTAAAATATAATGATTAAAATAAAATGTTTAATCATAAAAATTAATAAGTATAGATCAGTTATTAAATAGTTATATACCTATGTTGTCAAAATTTAAAGTTGGATTAATCAAGGAATTTAGGCATCATGTCCACAATAAATCGGCAGTGTACATAACATAGGGGATCCTTTGTGTTCTAGTCTTTGTATCACTTTTCAGGGTCATTTCTTTTCTCTAGACATAGAAAATTCTTGGAGTTCCCTGGGTATATTCTCATCAGCGTTAATGTACATACTTAAATTACCACATTTGTCATGTGATTTGTAAATCTGATTACATGTCTTTTTCCCTGCTGAATTGTGAGCTCTGATGGCAGGGAGGAAAAAGTTTTATTAATTAATCTGGTTTTCTAGTAGTATTTGATACAATACACAATTTGTACTAAACACATAATATTTGTTGATATAAACTGAATTCTCCAACATTCAGTTTATTCACATCTTAATCATGTCACCGATTTTCTCTGTCCTTCAATCTTTTTTCCTTTTTGGATAAGTAATATAAAAAATTATGAAAGCAGTAACTTCTCTAGAGTTTGAGCATGTTGTTTTCATGGACTTTAAAAGAGTGATCTTGAATATTGGCAACATTTGCCTGCACAAGGATCATAGGAACAGAACATTTTATTCTTTGTTAAACTGTTTTATGTAACTATTTGTGTTTACAGAATGTTTATTTTGTTTTGGTAATCTACATTTCCTGACAATACTAATTAGAAGAGTGTAAAGATACAAAAATAATTTCCTGAGATAGCTCTGAACGCTTAAGGACTTCTGTTGGTATAAAATAACCAAAACCCATATAAATATTATGGCTTGAAATTGAAACTTAGGCCTTTTATGGTGTATCAGTTTATCAGAAATTTACTCATTATTTATTATTTACTCATTTATTTGTTTTATTTTATACATTTACTCATTATTTATATCTAAATATTTAGTGTTGTAAGTTCAAAGCTAAAACACACTAAAAACACCTTTAAACTTACAATGAAACTTTCAGTAACAAGGGAAAAGTCATTTATTTTTCTGACTTAGACATGAAAAAAATGAGTCAAATACCACAGACACAACAATATTCAGTGGTGGACTTTTCTGGCAATTTTTGTCTGAAGTAAGGAGGTGTGTGTGTGTGTGTGTAATAGTATTTCAGTGTTATTCCTGTATCAATCGTTACAATGCCTCATCGTGAAGAAGAATTTAATGTGTATTCTAAGATTTTACCTATTTTATGTATGTTACTCCATTTTCTTTCCTTTTTTTTTTTTTTTTTTTTTTTACCATTCTGAGTATTGTTACTAGTAGAATGATTAGAATAAGTCTTGGATAGTTGGTTTTTATTCATTAACCAACAAGTGAGTTTTGAAATCACAGAGTGTTAAGAATGCATCCTTTATTAAGATGTGTCATAGTGACACACACATCCCACCATTTAAAATAAAGGACATGCCAATCAAAGACCCAGGCTTATGCTTTGACAGTATTTCACCTTCATGGTTGGATAACTCTCCTAATAGGCTATCATAGCTGTAGTCTTACATTTCCATAGTTCAAACTGCAGTGGAAAGGAGTTTAATGTTTATTGAGCTCTAAAAATCTGCTTCCACTGCTCCTACAGTACACACAATCACCATCCCTACTCACTATATGCAGAATAGACAATGACCCCTAAAATGTGAAAATGGTATTAAGATATTATTTATGTAATTAATTTCATTAGAGGCCCTTATAATACAGGGGTTATGGGGAATTTGAATAATTAATTGTAGTGCTAGAAAATAATATAATAAAATGTATAATTCTAGTCCTATTCAAGTGGTATGTCAAAATCTTTTATATTCTAATGTATTTATTTTATAGGACTGTGTACTTTTATCAATAAGATAATCAACACTTCATAGGACTGTCCCTAATTTCATTATTTTATGAAACACATATATACATGATTGTATGTATATTATACACTCATACATACGTATTTATATATAAGCATTTTCACATTTTGTTAAAGTCTAATATGACTTATTTCCTTTACTTTTCAGTATTGTTAGGTCAATGCATGAAGAACTATGCTGTATTATTGTTTTATACTTTTCTATTTTATTATAAAAGTTAGGATTCCCTTTTGTATAGATATGGTATTTATCATTTTATATTTCTTCCTTGCTTTTCTTAATTTAAATGAAGAATAATTTAACACATTATCCATACTGTATCTTAATTCAAACTATTTTATGGTAAAATGAGTACACATCTTCTTCAATGGTTTGATTGACATAACCTAAAATATGTTAAATAGTTATATGGCAGCTAATAACACGTTTTGCTGGCTAATACAGTAACTGTCATAACAGAAGTGTGGTATCCTATTATAAACTCATTAATAAAATTGTCTCATTACATTTTTACTCCTGTTCCCAAATGGGAAAATGTAAGGATATTCTCTTTTTTTTTTTTTTTTTTTTTTTTTTTTTTTGCGGTACGCGGGCCTCTCACTGCTATGGCCTCTCCCGTTGCGGAGCACAGGCTCCGGACGCGCAGGCTCAGCAGCCATGGCTCACGGGACCAGCCGCTCCACGGCATGTGGTATCCTCCCGGACCGGGGCACGAATCCGCGTCCCCTGCATTGGCAGGCGGACTCTAAACCACTGCGCCACCAGGGAAGCCCTTTTGTTGTTTTTTTTATGTATTCATTCAAAATGAGCACTTCATAAAACTGTAAAATTGTCTTTTTTTATTTAAAAAAGAAAATGAAATTACTTTTTTCTTTTAGAATCTAGATAGAAGACCTCAGCTTTCATTTCATGAAATGCAATTGGATATTATGAAACATGCTTAATCTAATAAATACCTTTTTAGTGAGGCATTATATTTCTTCCTCAAAGTATTTAACTTTTAGAAAATATTTGGTTCTAAGTTTAGATGGTGATCAGAATTAGATCAGAATTAGTGCCTTTATTTTTCTCCCATGATGCCTTAAAATAAATCACATCATGCAGTAGAAAGAGCAAGTTGGGTAGAACCATGTTCTGTTCTCAATTCTAAATCTAGATTTGTGACTTTGAACCAGTTTTGTAAACTCTCTAAGGTTTGATTTCCTCATGTATAAAAATAGGAATTGTAGTACTTATATTTTAGAATGTTTTCAGACATTTCTTAGGTTCTAAGTATTCTTACTTTTGTAGATACCACTGTATAAGTTTGCTAGGGCTCACATAACAAAGTACCACAGACTGGGTGGCATAAACAACAGAAATTTATTTCTCACATTTCTGGAGGCTAGAATACAAAGTATCCACAATATACAGAGAATGTTTACAACTTAATGATAAGATAAGCAAATGGATTTCAAAATTTAGCACAAGATCTGAACAGGCACTTTACTGAAGAAAATAAATGAATGCCCAATAAACTCATGAAAATATGCTATACATCATTAGCCATTATGGAAATGCAAATTCAAATCACACTGAAATACCACGACATACCGATCAGAATGCCTAAAATTTAAAAAACAAACAAACTGATAATATGAAGTGTTGGCAAGGATGTGGAGCAACTGGAACTCTTGTATATTACAACAGGGACTGCAAAATAGTATGACCACTTTGGAAAAGTTTGATAGTTTCTCATAAAATTTTACATGCATTTACCATATGATGTGAAAATTCCACTCCTTGTTATTTATCCAAGAAAACAAGTGTCCAGAAAAGATTTATAGTTGAATGGGCATAGCAATCTTATTCATAATATCCCCAAATTAGAAATATCCAAATATGTGTCAGTAGAATAATGGATATATGAATTGTGTATATTTTATTTATGTAATGAAGTACTTCTCAGCAACACATGGGTGAACTTCAAAGCATTCTACTCAGAGAACAAAGCTATTCACAAGAGGTTTTTCCTGTATGATGTCATTTACATGAAAGGACAAATTTTTCAGTTTCCTTAAGAATAACAATAAATACTGGAAAGGAAGAAAGGAGAGGGCATATCTATAGATTAAAAATAGTTTTAAGAGACATATCAATTGCATGCAATGTATGGAGCTTATTTGGTCATTCAAACAAACCATCTATTTAAAAATTCTGAATTAACTTAGAAAATTTGACCACTGACTTAGATATTTAATGATATTAAGGCTTTATGACACTTTCTCAGTGTAATAGTGGTATTGCGATTGTTTTTTAAAAACCAGTCATTTTCAGTGGAACTGGGAAGCAACCCTGATCTGTTAATAGCCATAGAATTCTTTCACCATTTAGCGGATAATAGTCTCAAACAGTGGTGCATGAAGTCCAAAAATATACAGAGAACCTTGGTTACCATTTCAGTGTCAACTTTGGCCAAGTTCCAGGACTTGGGGTTGTGGGTGTGGCAGGAAGAATAACTGTATCATTTCCTTAGGGTAACGTTTCCCAATGCGTTCCTGGAACACATCCCTACAAGATACTCTACAAAAATTTGGAATTTAGTGACCACTGGACCTGACCACTAGTATAATTAAGACCATGATAATTCTGAAATAAAGAGAACTTTTAAATTTATTGTTACCCAGTGATTCCCAAATTTATTTGACCACGGAACACTTTTTTCCCCCCATTTTAGCTATCAATATTTTGTGGAACAAACTTTGCTGAAACTGTTTTAGATATTATATTACTCTCAATATATAAGAGAAGATGCTTTTCTTGTTCCTGTCATTCTGTCAAGATATCATGGTTGGCTGGATTTCCAGCTCTGGCCAAATGTCAAGAAAAATGCTTAAATGTCAAAATTTAAAATTTTATCTTGATTTATGGATATTTAATCTTAACTTGACACTGACAACCTACATGAATGAAAGGCAAGCATTTTGTCTAAAAAGGAGCAAGACATAAGATTAACCTTGTAATTTTTATATCTGACCTTCTAAAACTGCTCAATTTGTTAAAACTGAATCTTTAGATTTGGATTTTTGATGGGGGCTCACCAACGTTAGAATTTACCGATGGTGGTCATCTCATTCATTATTTGATTTGTACTTCATTCTTTCCCTTTCAGTTCATCTACTCAATCTATCTATTTCTCTATTATCCCCTTCATTACCTGGGATTAGGTTTTTGTTTTGTGCAATGGGAAGTCCCAGGGAAAAATCCCTGAAAATACAGATGCATCTGTGTTATGAATCTACCTTAGAGTTTGTGGTGGTACAGGAAGGGGAGCTTGAGATCCTTAAACTTGCTAGAACTGCCTAAACTGTGCTTAATGGCTTTAAACAAAGAGGAGACAGCTGAAATTACCCTCTATATCCATGGCTGCCTTGTATTCTTTGAATAGCATCCTGGTATCTTCAGTTGTATAGATTAATTTAACAGTAGGTCATGACCTAGGATCATTTATTCACGATCAGATAGGAAACATGCCCACTGCCTAACAGGTAGGGATTGGGGGAGGTACTGTGCAAAAGCACCAATGAATTAAACATCGCTTCATACCAGCTGTGTGAAACTCTTCAAGTCAAGTACCCTATTTGAGCATTGGCTTCCTCAGTTTAGGGATAAAGATACCTGCTTTGCTTTGCTTACCTTTTAATGTTTTTGAGATGAAATGGGATAGTAGTACGTATGGAAGTTCTTTGTAAACCGAAGATTTATACACGTGAGGTTTAATTTAGTTCATCCTAACTTATTGATTTGTCAAACCTTACAGTGTAGCTTTTGCTGTTGTCGCCTTCAACATAACATCATTAGCAGGATCTTGCTGAAGGGAAGGTGACTGTTCTTTTTTTTTTTTTTTCGTGGTACGCGGGCCTCTCCCTGTTGTGGCCTCTCCCGTCGCGGAGCACAGGCTCCGGACGCGCAGGCTCAGCGGCCATGGCTCACGGGCCCAGCTGCTCCGCGGCATGTGGGATCTTCCCGCACCGGGGCACGAACCCGTGTCCCCAGCATCGGCAGGCGGACTCTCAACCACTGCGCCACCAAGGAAGCCCTACAGTGTAGCTTTTGATACTTGAGAAATCGAATCATTTATGAAGCTATTCATATTCTGATTTGTAGTTCCTCTTGTGAGTGCTTTGCAGGTATCTATACATTACAAAACCTCATGGTCTCTCACCATATTTGTTTCTATGGAAATAATTTAAAACTATTCTATTTACTGACTTAACAGCATAAACTGTCTATCAATGTTTTAAATTCAAATATTTTCTTAAAGCCAAAATTAAAGTATATTTTCTCATATAATTTACAAGATTATAAATAGGGTTTCTGTCACATTCTTCTTCAAATATATATTTATGTTCAGAAAAGAAATTAACTAGATCTAGATTGAATCCTGAATTCTACATTATTTGGAGGGAAGGTCTTCTTAATCTAGAAAATATTAACTAGAATAATTAGAAACTTGATTTCATGAGCAAATATATGTCCTGTTTTATATATTTTACAATATCTTAACCACCTTTGAGACAAATTCCTGTGTGCTTTATGATTTGGTTGAAACAGTTCGCTTTTGGAATTTACATAATTATGCTTTTAGCTGTTTTTAGAAAGACTACATAAAAGGTGATTCATGAGATTTTTTTATATTTTAATTTACTAACATGATAGTGTTGTCATGTTAAAGATGTTTATGTGACATAAGGCAGCTATTTTACTAATGTCAGGTAGATAAACCCCTACTTTAAAATAGCTTAAGGGCCAGCTCCACAACCATATAGCATGAATCATATTAGAACGTTAATAGACTTTCATTGCGTTCATCCCAAATGTCTCAGAAAACAAAACTTGGCTTATGGCAGAGCAACAGTAATTCACCTTAAATTCTAGGGCAGCATCACCTTTTTTCTTTTATTTTTTAGGAATCTAGTGTTCAAAAAGGCCATGTTTTTGGAGAGGAGATATTCCAAAACAAATACTTTATAAAAAGAATTGCATGCCTTTAATTTTATTGTGTGTCGAGAAACATCTGTAGAGGTGATTATCTCCCTTGTAATAAGCCTAGTGGGGACAATTGTAGAACTTTAAATATCTGAGTGGTAATCATTAAGGTTTACATTTAGGATATCAGACAAATTGCCGGTCTGCTCTTGACCACTAATGAGAGCCCTAATTCCTTATTAGGAAATTCATCTTTCTTGAAGTAAATACAAGATTAGATAGCAGTTAAATCTAGGAAAGCTGACAGTTGTTACTGCTATATTACTATCCTTGGTATTTGAAAGTACTAGTGAAGCAGACGTTCACCATGACCAAGTTCCAGGGTGAGTGGCTTTTTATTATGTGCTTATGGTCGGTATTGAATTGTTCACATTTGCCTGCTGCCATTTTGGCCATGCTCTAGCTAATGGACAAGTAAGGCAGCTGGGAGTGAAGATTTAGTTATAACTCCCTGGAGAAAGTTTCTTGTGTATGTTTTATAATTTCAGTTATGGTTCTGCTCTGCCACAAAAATTGTGCATGGTTATGTTCACCGTCCTAATAATGAGTCTGTACCTCTGAGCATTTGAAAAAAATAGGAAATACAAATTACATGGGTTTCAAAATGGGAAATCTGGGAAAAAAGGCTGATTGCAGTAGGAAAAGAAATGACAAAATGACCTGACTAATTTGGCATTTTAGCCACTTGGATAATTTTTTGGTAAATATTGAACTTTGTATGGAGGAAGGTGCAGGCTGTATGTCTCCTCAACCACAACCTGGATACCAGGTGGGTTATTACATTGAAAAATAATTTGAAAAGTTATTACGTTAGATTTGAAAGGTCAACTTTGAGCAAACATACCAATATTTATTTTAAAGCAGGAAAAAAGAAAGAAACAGAGCAGTTGCTCAACATCCTCAATCTTCAGGTGCTGTGACAGCTGCATGCATAAAAGATTCGCACCTCAGAGGATTCATTAGTATTAGATGCCAAGACCAACAGTCTCTAGGCTGGGCACATGGACATAAGACTAGCAAGGAACTAGGTTAGTGTGTTTAAATGTATCATTTATTTTCTAATCTCTTGCAGATCAATACTTCTGTAGAATACAGTAAAAATAAATTAATAGAAAAAAATTTTAATTTAACTCGCTAGTGGTTTTTGTTGGTGTGTTTCTTTTTTATTAGATTTAAAATTCAAAGACATAGAATTATGCACAAAAATTGCTATAAATGTTTCATACTCTCAGATTCTGAACTATATCAAACAGTTCATCCACCATCACTGGATTAAATATTATGTAGAACTGATCTAGAAGATCCAGAGCCCTGTTCCAGTGTGTTTAAGCTATTGTGCCAAATTATCATGCTGTTCACGCAAAAACAATGAAACCCCTACAATTTTTCTAACCGTTATCCTGAACACTATTTTGCCAATGGCAATTCATTATAACATTCTTTATGCTAATTAATAACACTCAAATGTAGATTTGAAAATAATATTTGAAATCCCTAAGTAATCTCCTCTGAACTGTTGAGTCTTGATTGAGGCACTTTAATTCTAACTGTCCCTGAGGTATAGATTGATGTTTACTTGCACATCTTACACACACACACACACACACACACACACCCCAATGTTTATTCCAAAATATTTTTAACAAAAATGACAGTAAATATTGTGAAAGCAAACAAACAAAAAGTTAGAACCAAGATGACTATTTGAGTTGAGTTTAAAGAAAGACTTCACACAGGTGATCAAATAGTATAAAGTCTTTAGGAAATAAGACTATGTACCTTCCTTGGATTAAATAAAGTTACATTTTGAAGCACATTTGCTTATAGCCCATCACTTTCTGAACATTTCCAGTGTGGAAATAAATGGAAAATTTCTTTATCCAAGATGTTTTCAATAGTACAGAAACAAAGACCAGGGAAGAAACAAGAGTTCTGTAGATGGAGCAGATTAAAGAACATCCTTCAACCAGATATTCTAAACCTGGACTTCTGGTTCAGAAATCTCCTGGCTTCTAGAATTTTTGATAAAACCTTTTTTTTTCAGAACCCATGTACTTATCAATGCATTTCTGTCTTTTATTCCAGTCATTCCTCATCACTGGAAAATAATTTGTCACAGTAAACAAAATAACTCCACCCAGCTGTCGGCTGTTCTACCTAAAAGTTCTTTAGAACTATGGAAATGTTTTAAAGACTTTAGAAAGTTAAAAGTTACTTTTTTGGCTAGCTACTTATAATAATAAATGACCAACTGATGAAATTCCAACACACTTGACCATATGCTTACTACTTTGAGTGTTAAATATTTTTTTTAGAAACTCTTTCATTTGACTAACGTTCTTTGCTGCAGGCTTAATTTTAATAATAGATCCTCTAAAAGCTACAGATGGACTGTTTCTACTTCAAGATTTTTATATGTTTTTAAAATTTAGCACTTGATACTAAATTGATGGCTAAGAAATAAATTTAATCCTAAATTTGATGTTACACTTTCAGAATGGGTAATGTGCCCTGCAGTCTTATGTTGATTAAACTCAAAGGAGCAAAGTGAGAGAGCGGCATGGACATATATACACTACCAAACGTAAAATAGATAGCTAGTGGGAAGCAGCCGCGTGGCACAGGGAGATCACCTCGGTGATTTGTGACCACCTAGAGGGGTGGGATAGGGAGGGTGGGAGGGAGGGAGGTGCAAGAGAGAAGAGATATGGGGACATATGTATATGTATAACTGATTCACTTTGTTATAAAGCAGAAACTAACACACCATTGTAAAGCAATTATACTCCAATAAAGATGTTAAAAAAAATGAAAGGAATGGTAGAGAATATTTGTTTAGCAAATACTGTTAAAACTGACAAATTGCAAACTAAAAATAATTGCATTTGGCATCCATTTTTCCTCATTATGATTCACTGGGTCAAAATGTCTTATTTTTACTTAGAATGAAACTTTACTTAAAAACTTCATCTGAGGGCTAAAATGATGCATTAGAATTGGTGCCGTCATTTTCTGATACATTCTTGTAACATGCTAGTGTGCTGCACAGTTAACACTTTGTACAGTTTCATACCTTGTGTGAATATCTTGAAGATAGGAAGGATCATTTTCATTTTATGTTTGGTGATTTTTTCCATATGATGATTGTTAAAGATGAAATTTTGTATGACAGATCTAAATCAATTTTTACAGCAGGAAATAAAAATCTATACTCACAAATCATATACTTTAACTTCAAAGAAACTTTTTCTTACAAACAATATGCTTTGGTTATGGGATATTTTTATTATTAATAGAATAAACTAAATATGCATTTTATATCAGGAGGCCAAATTTAGTAAACATTTTTTATATAGGCATCTTTAATTAAGATATAAAATGACCTCAAGATGCCACCAATTAGCCATTGTGGCTGAAATATAAAGAGTTGGCATAATTTATAAAAATTGCTAATTGCCCTTCATGGTTGTGGATATTAATTGAGCTCTTAATATAAATAAATCACAGAGCCTGTTAAGCATTTAATGTAGAAAAATTAGGCATTTTTGAGACATAATGGGATCTTACTATGGTGTTGTGCTATTACTGATTTATAGTCTCTCCAAAAATACTTTTTATTTGCATCCATTTTATTTTTCATTGAGCAAATACCAGTTGAATACTTACTAAGTGTTACACTCTGCTCTCTCGTGGAACTTATATTCTAAGGAACAACTTAGACAATAAAGAATTAAACAAGAAAAGATGTCATATAATTTTACATAGTGGTAACTGTTGTGTAAATAGCTGGAGTAGGACAATAGTAAATGATGGAGATAAGGTTGTGGGAGATGAGCAAGTTTAAATAGGGTAAGGAGTAATATGTGAGCAAAAGTATTAACAAAGTGAAACAGGCAAAGAGAAGGTAATTCTAAACATGATATTTAGGGTGAAGGATAGGTTTGTTGCTGCTTCTTGGTGATTTGTATCATTCTCATGAAGAACATGATAGCTATTTGTATCTCTTAACAGGCTGATAAGATGATAGTTGTTCAGAAAGAATGGTAGTGATGAATTGCCATTCGGTTTCTGAGAGCCGCTTGTGAAGGTAATAAGTGACAAGTTCTATATCAGTATTCCAGGCTTTTGCAATTTTATCATGGACTGTGACTATAATATCTGCATCCAGATTATCCTTCAGTGTTGTATATAAGTAATCTAAGTGATATAAATTAAAAATCATTATCCTAAAATAGATTTTGGAGAACTCTATTCCCAAGGAGAATTCTGGGATTTCTGTTCTAGTTTCCTCATTATCCCTTGATTTTAAGAGGAATGTAAGATCAATTGTTTGAGAGGGATATGCCATGATAATACCACTCACATTGATACAGTAGATTCTTTCTCCTGTTACCTTCTTTTTTTGTTCATCCATCCAACATGTAACTGATTACAGGTAGTCAGGTTGCCACATCCTTAAAAACAAAACAAAAGGCCTTCTTGTTCCAACAGTCCAATCTCTGCCAGTGTTGTCAACGATTTCTCAGTCACTCAGCTGGGAATCTCGGTGAAATCATTTATTCTTCCTTGGCCAAATCCAAGTGCATTTCAGTCACCAACTCCTGTCTACTCATGTTTAGTTTTCTCAGGAATTAAGCTCAGCATTTTGCATGCGAGAGCCTGAACCTGAAGCAAGGCTTCAAGGCTTTCTTTGGGTCCAGTACCATGGAGGATGTGACACACTCCTCTCAGCAGGAGTGGCTCATTCTCCGAGGTGTTTGATAGGCTGCCTCATGTTTCATGTGCAAAATAACCAGGTAACTCTGATAAATCTCCTTTGGAGATATGCTTTCTTATGTGCCCAACCCTCTTCTCCCTTTTAGTTGCTTATTTCTAACATGGCAGAGAAATTGCTCAGCACAGAATCAGTAGATCTGAGTAAACCTTGCAGCTCTGTTGTGTGAGTTTGGCCAAGTCAATTAACCTCTGAACTGGTTTAATCATTTGTAAATTAAAACACTACCATATTTACCATTTACCGTTCTCATGTTGGACAAATACAGTAATAAATATTAAAAATCTTTGAAATAAATAATATTCTACACACAAAGGTTAATAGTATTATTGTAGTTAATTAACATTGAGTGAATGAAATTTTAACCTAATTTTACTACTCTAGACCTCACTTTTTGTATCTTACACTGAAGAATTTGAATTAAAAATCAGTTTTCAAATGATATCCTCTCTCACTATAAAACAGAATTCCCTGGGTTGAATCAAAAGGAAATAAATATTTCAAGTAATCAAGTATAATAATATCTACAAAATTAATGAAGATTGCACATTGGAGAGAGTCTTTATTTAAAATATTTTCTGTCAAATATAAACCCCATGTTTAGTAAATCATCCCTGAAATCAGCTGCATTCCTTATTATTTCAAATATTTTTATTATTACTTAACAAAATTAATAATTGTTGGGACTTCCCTGGTGGCGCAGTGGTTAAGAATCCACCTGCTAATGCAGGGGACACAGATTCGATCCCTGATCAGGGAAGATCCCACATGCCATGGAGCAACTAAGCCCATGTGCCACAATGACTCTAGAGCCCGTGAGCCACAACTACGCCCGTGTGCCACAACTACTGAAGCCCACGTGCCTAGAGCCTGTGTTCCGCAACAAGAGAAACCACCATAATGAGAAGCCCGCACAGCGCAACAAAGAGTAGCCCCCGCTCACCGCAACCAGAGAAAATCTGTGTGCAGCAACGAAGACCCAAAGCAGTCAAAAATAAGTAAATTAAAAAAAAAATTAATAATTGCTATGTAGATTTTATTAAAACGAGATGATTCCCAGGTCAGTTGGTAGTTTATTTTAGAGTAATGAAATTTCAGTCATTTCTCCAGATTTTCCAAGAGTTAGCAATTAGATATTACCTTTAAAAGTATTGCCAGAAATTAGAAATCATTATACTATTTTGTAAAAATTATTATGCAGAAGGAAGACTTAAAAAACATTATTTCTCTTTGCTATAAAATGATTTTAAGTAGTATATAATAAAAACACATGGCTGGGGCACTCAATGATAATGCTACCCCAGAAAATATTAAGAATTTTTGGACATATACTTCCAAAAACATAAAATAAACAGACTAAAAATATAATATTTATGTTTTCTTTTTTTATATAAATTTATTTATTTATTTTTGGCTGTATTGGGTCCTCGTTGCTGTGTACGGGCTTTCTCTAGTTGCAGCAAGTGGGGTCTACTCTTCATTGTGGTGCACAGGCTTCTAATTGCGGTGGCTTCTCTTGTTGCGGAGCACGGGCTCTAGGCACGCAGGCTTCAATAGTTGTAGCATGTGGGCTCAGTAGTTGTGGATTGCGGCCTCTAGAGCACAGCCTCAGTAGTTGCAGTGCATGGGCTTAGTTGCTCCGTGGCATGTGGAGTCTTCTCCAACCAGGGATAAAACCCGTGTCCCCTGCATTGGCAGGCAGATTCTTAACCACTGTGCCACCAGCGAAGTCCTACTTATGTTTCCTTATACATACTTTTGAGAACAAAATTATCTCTGTTGGAGTATGAAGGTGGTTATTTGAGAAAAGAAAGTAAAATTTCATTCAAATGAGATTTTTACAGTACAGGGTTAATGATACAAAAACCACTTTCATGAACTAGCAAAGAGCTCATAGTATCAGTGTGAAAAAGAAATATATAGGAATGGCAGAACCCTCTTTTATGACAGGGAACTTTTCTGAACTTTTATTAAATCACACTGACTATTGGTGCATTCATGTATTTGAAATATCTATCATTATTGGGAAAATTGTTTGTCATCAATTGATTAGGAATGTAATTCAACTAATATTTATTGAATTCCAAGCAATTATAAGTCACTGTGCTAGGCTTTAAAGAATAAAAATTGTATTAGGCAGGAAAATGAAGTTTGTCATAAATGAAGATTAGCAAAATTTGTTCCTCCTATCCACCAATTTTCATAATATAATAGTAATGCTCTGTGATAAAGTTAGACATTGGGCAGCATAAAAACTTTTTTACTTCTTGGGCCTGCCCACAGGAAGTAGTTAATCTTCAGCTCCCTTCAATACAATTACCACTTGAATACCGTCCCAAAATGTGAAAAATCATGTACCGTGTGTGTGTGTGTGTGTGTGTGTGTGTGTGTGTGTGTGTGTGTGTGTGTTTCTTATTCCTTTTCAGATTTGTTCTTATTCTTCTCTCTGCTGTCATCCTTCCCCTAACTGAATTAAAAATTCATTTCTAATGAAGTTTGTAGCATCTAATTTTTTCTTGATTTCAAAATGTATTCCTAGGTAAATAGTCGCAAAACATTTTCATAAAATTTGTTAAGAACAAATAGTAATAGTTCAGTAAAAATGAAAGTTTACTTCGAAAAGATATTTTTAGTAGGCTTTCATTGGAGACAAATTTAAGGGATGAGTTGTGGTTGTTGAAGATGGCCACCTCTAAATACACTTTTATCAGTTCAAAAACCATATTTAATTTTAGATGTAATTTTATATGTACTATGGACAGAAGGCAATTAAGAATGCCTTTGGTTAATTGTATATTTTTTCTTCTTTCCTGTTCTTGGCTCAGTCTTCCCTATATTTCTAGAGGGGATAACAGCCACGGATGTCTAAAAATGAATTTTAAGGAAATTTTAATTTATTGCCTTCAGGTCTAGATAATTGAGTTTACAAGTCTATAGCACTTTACCTGGCAAGTGTATAAATAGCCAGAGTTGTATAATTCAGTGAAAGTCCATTAGAATACAATTCACTTTCAGGGTCCTTGACTGCTTCCTGCTTGACTCATATACTCCCCTTCCAGTCACTTGGGAGCATAGCACACTTAGCCACTTGGCAACAGGCATAGCTTTCTTTTCCAACTTCCAATGCATGAAGGTTTCCCTCCCCACTTCCCTTTCCACTGCAGTCTCACATATAGTGTGAGTTCAGTCTCTTAAACCTAATTTCTGCTTTTCATTTCTCTCCTGGGTCAGATCAGGGCCCTGCCTTTCAGAGATGGGAGTAGTTACAACCCAGAAACAAGAATGATGAAGAGATCTTCCCTTGTCCTTCCTCCACCATCACTGTAATAGCCCCCAATGGCTATTTTCTTCCTCCTCATTGCCCACCCACTTCAACTTCTCTAACACACAGGCACCCATTGTGCATGCACGCACATATCCTGTTCCTTGAATGACATATCTAAACTGACTTATGTGAACGTAGATTTCTTCTGAAATTTGAAGATACGTTCCAGGTTTTGTAATACTCAGTTTTTCACTATTACGCCCTGCCCTTGTCTTTCCTACAAGGTCTATATGTTTTTATGTATTGGAGCCAGGGGTGGGGAATAGATAAAAGGATTTAGGGCTTACAAATTCCGTGGGGAAAGGCGTTTCAGATTTTTTAATGCCAGGGAAATTTCAAAGTGATTTTGTATTTGCTTCTAAATGGCAAAGAAATTTCAGCTCATTTTATAGTGAAATCAGACCAAATGGCTGATGGCAGTATAAACTGAGACAGGCAGGACTTCAGAATAAACTAGGACTGAGGCCCTCCTAAGAAAAAGAGAGTTTGGGTTGAGGAGAGCTATAAGAATATGTATTAGCAAGACGTTCATTGTCCCATAACCCTTTATACAAGAGCATAAAGAATTTATCTCCCAATAGTCCGCTGCTCTTCTGCTCACTCCTAACCCATCCTTGCACTAAGGAATCTTTCACAGTGGCAGCAAGAATTCCCACCAGGGTATTGGAGTTGGGAGTGTTCCATCTAACTCTCCTTCTGAAAGGAGGGTTTTGAGTTTTTAAGAACCTGTCAGCCTAAGTTGGAACTTCAGCCATTGTTCCTCTGCTCCCACCTCCCAGGAAGCATTGTTATACATTGCAATGTATGACAACATGTTTCCAGCATATTATGAATAATATACCTCTGGTGCCTAATTAACTTAAAAGACTTATAGGTGGGCCAAAGATATAATATGCAACATTATTTCTATGGGATAAACCAGTCTGCACTCCACAATAAACTTTCAGAACACATTCTTCATTATTGGAAGTTAGCCATGTAACAGTTCAAATCATGTGCCTAGAATTGTTTTAACTTCATTAGAAATGATCCGTCCAAAAAAAAAAAGAAAAATAAATGATCCATCCTCACACAACCTATGCAAGATATATTAGTCTGTGCTTTGGAATGACTTGAAAGGAATATGTTTAACTGTATTATCATAAAATGGGCTCACAAATAAAATTGTGGTTTCTTTTTAAGTCAATTTGGGCAATGTGTTTATGTCATGATGCTTTTCAGCATAAAGACATTTGGAGTGGACCATCTATTGTACCAGGTCACCTGGGAGTTTTAGGTTGCAGCAGGTTAGAAAAAAATAAAATGAGAGGACTCACCTTGCTTTTAGTTCTTAAAACATGAAATAATGTCAAATATTTACAGATCTGATCCTGCTAATTCTCCATCAATTTTATTCATGTTATCACCTATTTAAAAATATAATTTAAATATATGACTATATATAATTTTAGCTGACTTGGGGATAATAGCTTACTAATATAAAACAAAATAAGCTCAAATATTCATTTTTCAAATACTGTTCACGTGTTCACTTTTAGTTTTATAAATGAATGTGTACCTCATATGAGCAGTTTAATTTGTGCTTTTTAAAATTAATGTGGGTAGGGCTTCCCTGGTGGTGCAGTGGTTAAGAATCCGCCTGCCAATGCAGGGGACACAGGTTTGAGCCCTGGTCCAGGAAGATCCCACATGCCGCAGAGCAGCTAAGCCCGTGAACCACAACTACTGAGCCTGTGAGCCACAACTACTGAGCCCACATGCCACAACTACTGAAGCCTGGGCGCCTAGAGCCCATGCTCTGAAACAAAGAGAAGCCACCGCAATGAGAAGCCCGTGCATGGCAACGAAGAGTAGCCCCCACTCGCCACTACTAGAGAAAGCCTGTGCGCAGCGACGAAGACCCAACACAGCCAAAAATAAAGTAAATAAAATAAATTTAAAAAATAAAATTAATGAGGATGAATTCTTTTTTTAAAAAATATTTAATTATTTATTTATTTTTGGCTGTGTTGGGTCTTCGTTTCTGTGCGAGGGCTTTCTCTAGTTGCGGCAAGTGGGGGCCACTCTTCGTCGCGGTGCGCGGGCCTCTCACTATTGCGGCCTCTCGTTGCGGAGCACAGGCTCCAGACGCGCAGGCTCAGTAGTTGTGGCTGACGGGCCTAGGTGCTCCTTGGCATGTGGGATCTTCCCAGACCAGGCCTCGGACCCGTGTCCCCTGCATTGGCAGGCAGATTCTCAACCACTGTGCCACCAGGGAAACCCCTGTGGGTGAATTCTTAAATTGGATTTTCTAAGAACAAAACTTTGGAATAAAGTTTAAAAGACAGTAAACTAAGACCCTAAAATTTTTTTTTTTTTTGCCTGCTAAATTATGTAGCTATTTTGGACAATAGTTTATTTTTTTTGACCTTAGTAATTTTATGTAGAAACTTTAGAGCTTTGCGATTTATTAACCTTCAGTGAGTTCAAACCCACTCATAACTATTGTAATAGATTGGTTTTTTTTAACTTACAGTAGTATAATCTCTGGTTTAAAAAAATGAATTGAATTCAGGTCAGATTCACTTTTGGTCAAATATCTTTTTTTTAATTAGCTGAATCCTGCTTTTTATAATGAACATCTAATATTTAAGAGTTAGGTGAGTCAAAGAAATCAGTAGGAAATGCCCTATTCCTAGACTAAGTTAGCCATCTTGAGACATCCTAGAAAATTTAGATGCACTTGAGTTTACTTTCAACTATGTTCCCTTCCTTTACATTTCTTGATTGTAAAATTTTGGGTAATGCACATACAGCACCTAGCACAATGCCAGGAATACAGTGAGTACTCATTTTCCCTTCTCCATGGGAACCTATAATCATAACTATAAGAAGAACTCTAATATTTACTTTGAGACCAAGACCAACAATGCAAAATGAAACAATAATAATATCCCATCTGCACAATAGTGGGGGGAAGGAAATGATAAAAAACCCATTTTCAATAGAGCTGGAGAATATTATTATAAGTCACTTACATTTATCTGTCATTTTTCTGAAATACCAATTGTTCTCTCTAGTTTTGAATCTACTAATGATCTGCAACTGTTTAATATGTTTCCTTCTCTTTTATTATTTCATTTCTTACACAAAATATGTGACACCACTGAAATTTTGAAGAAAAACAACACACAAAGGTATTAAATCATGATTAAAAGGATTGACTAAACCCTCTGATACTATGATTAAAACATGGAAGGGTTACACATTTTCATATACCTAAATGTTTTCAGCTGTGGAAAAGCAATTAACCATGGCATCTGCAATGAGTCACCAAGGGCCTTATATTTGTGCTTCTATTTAAAATAGGCAAAGGAGAATTATTAGGGGAAGAGCAATTTTACTGGCTCATAATTTATAGAAAGACTAGTATAGATCAAATGAATTCAGTGGTTGTGTACAGTACTCTAGCCATTTGTAAATGAGATGGGTCTCTAGATCATAAGAAACCAAAGACACCATTTTTCACCTAAAAGGGGATGGAGCGTGCTCCAGCAGACTGGATTAGATACGTCTGTCACCTATTTTGTGGCCGTGGAGCTTAAAAGAATCAATCAACTTTTCTGTGATTTATTTCACCATTTTTGAGGTGAGTCAAGAAGAAACTATTCCTGGAAAAGGGGCATAGCAACAAAGCCCTGTAATATGTTCCTACTTCCTCAACTTCCCCACCATCCAATAAATTAACATAAAATGAATTTGCAATTACTCATGGGCATATCTTAAGGCAAATGGATAGATCTTCCCCTTCTTCCAATTCCTTACAGACTGCTTTGCTTGATTACTTTACTACTTTTTTGACAATGACAAGGTATGAAATCAATTTCGTGTTGATGATCTTAGCTTCCTAGACAATTCAGATAATAAAAAAATAATATCAAAGGGAGATTATCTGTGTATTTTTTTTCTTTTTTTAATTGAAGTATACTTGATGCACCATATTAAATAAGTTACAGGTATACAATATAGTGATTCACAATTTTTAAATGTTATACTCCATTTATAGTTATTATAAAATATTGGCTATATTCCCCATGTTGTAAAATATATCCTTGTAGTTTATTTTATATCTAATAGTTTGTACCACTTAATCCCATACCCCTGTATTGCCCCTCCCCACTGGTAACCATTAGTTTGTTCTCTATATATTTGAGTCTGCTTTTTTTTGGTATAATCACTAGTTTCTTGTATTTTTTAGATTCCACATGTAAGTGACATCATACAGTGTTTGTCTTTCTCTGTCTGACTTATTTCACTTAGCATAATGCCCTCCAAGTCCATCCATGTTGCTGCAAATGGCAAAATTTCATTTTTTTAATGGCTGAGTAGTATTACATTTTATACATACATTTTACACATATATAATGTATGTACACACACACACACACCCCACATCTTCTTTATCCATTCATCTGCTGGTGAATACTTAGGTTGCTTTCATATCTTGGCAACTGTAAATAATCTGCTGTGAACATTGGGGTTCAGATAGCTTTTTAAATTAGTGTTTTCCATGACTTTATTTCTTATGGGCTATAACTAACTTGTGATCTGTAATTATAACTAACAATAAAATAATTTAGTTGTCTGATTACCAAAAAAACTCCAAACTGTAAGAAATATTTAGTAGATAGTTTATATGGAAGTATAGAATTTAGATCTAGCTGAGACCTTATTGGGTTCTACAAATATTGTTATGGTTGAATGTTTTTGTCCCCTCCAAAGGTCATATGTTGAAATCCTGACTCCCCCATTGTGAAAGTCTTAGGAAGTTGGGCCTTTGGGAAGTAGTTAGGTCATAAGGGTGGAACTCTCATGAATGGGATATGTACCCTTATAAGAAGAAACGCGAGAGAGACGATTTCACTCTCGGCCGTAGGGGATACAAGAAGATGGCCATCTGCAGACCAGGAAGAGTACCCTCATCAGGCACCCAGTCTACCAGCTGTTTGATCTTGGACTTCTCAGGTGTCTGAGCTGTGAGATAGATATTTGTTGTTTAATTCACCCATTCTAATGGTATTCTGTTATAGCAACACAAACAGAACCACCTTTTACAGGTAAGAAAAATGAGACCCAGAAAAGATTAAATGACTTGTGCAAGACCACTCAATGAATGTGTTGGAGTGGTAATTAAAACTCAGTTTGCAAATCTGTAATCTAGCATTCTATCCACTATAGCATTTGTGATTTATTTATTCAGCAAACATTTCAGGGCCACTTATATTAAGAAGGCACTGCTGTAGAGATTGAAGTGAGGAGAGGGGAGAATATATAAAATGATTAGGAAATTCCCTGTCCTGGGGAGCTTACAGTTTAATACATAACTTAAAGTAGATCCACTAGTTATTATATGGCCTGTTAGAATGTACAGGTATTTAAGAAAGGTGACCAGGACATGGAAGTTCAGAGGAGTGAGAAGACTTCTGGCCAAAAGATCACAAGGAAGGCCAAGGGGAGGATAATTTTAAGTTGAAGGATGGATATGAATTCCACTGGTAGTATCAAAGGGAGGGCTTTCTTATCTGTGATTTTTTTTTTTTTTTTTTTTTTTTTTTTTTTGCGGTACACGGGCCTCTCACTGTTGTGGCTTCTCCCGTTGCGGAGCACAGGCTCCGGACGCACAGGCTCAGCGGCCATGGCTCACGGGCCCAGCTGCTCCACGGCATGTGGGATCTTCCCGGACCGGGGCACGAACCCGTGTCCCCTGCATCGGCAGGGGGACTCTCAACCACTGCGCCACCAGCGAAGCCCTGTGATGTTTTTTATTTGAAAACAACAAAGGGGAAGTTGAAGAAATTGGCTAGAAAAACACAGGAAAGGGGCAATTCTGTATATCCAGGAAGCAAAAGTGATGGGTAGATTTTTCAGGGTGCTACTTTCAGGATGCATGCACTCGCATGCACATCCTTGGGTAACTCCACTTATAAAGACAACTCCTGGAAAAGAAACTTTATTTGGATAAGAGAGAACAGGGAAAACTGACTAAAAGTCTGACTACACTTATAGAGAATGAGAGAGATACAGTGACTTGAAAAGGGAAATCAGGGTACTGTTACTAAAAGAAGGTATCATAAGATAAAGCATAAATATGGGTGAAAAAAATAAAGCACAAACAAACAAACAAATCAAATGCCCACTTCAGAATTTTATGGAGTGTAAGGAAAAAAAAAATGAGGTATAGAGAAGGAAGAATAAGTACGGTCAATAGAATGTTAGAGTAGCCTCATTTGGCTAAATCACAGGATGAATAAATTACATCAGAATGAACCAGACTTTGGCGTGCTGCTCATCTCCATCTTCTTTTTCATACACACCCAGCACCATACAAATCAGTGAATTACTCTCCCCAGTTTACAAGTTTTTAAGGTGCATACTGATTTGAGAAACAGTTGACTCAAGGGACAGGAAAATTTGAGCCAATGGTTATGCCCACAAATGAGGGATGGGACTACTCTCGCCAGCTATTAGCAGTCAGACTCTTGGCACAAACAATATAGAGCCTGGTGTATTTCTCCCTCAACCTTAGGAAGATTGTCTGGCTTTGGCTACATGACTAAAATAAACAATTTTTCTTAAGGAATATGCCAAGGAGATTCTGTCCATCTGACCCAAGCTGTAACTTCTTCCTTTGCTTCCTCTATCTGGGCATTCAAGCAGGGGAGGGAACAAAGCAGTTCTCCTGGGAGCATTTCTGAAAAGTATAGAAACTACAGAGATGCACACCATTTTCAAGTGGTAACATTTAGAGTTTTCTCCTCAAATAATCTATAGGATTTGCTCCCTGATTCTTCTTCCACTCCCCACCCCATCTTTGCTCTGAGCCCAGTGCCAAATAATTTGTGTGAGCTTCACTTTCTTCATTTGCAAATGAAGAGTTTGGATTAAGTTCTCTCCTAAGGGTTCTTCTTAGGTTATACTTTGATATCAGATTGAAAAGCTTGTTTGGGGTCATGTTGAGAAAATGGTTGACTACTTTGGACTAAGAAGTTTGGTCTTCAGACTGTAGATTATGAAAATTAGGTACATGTTATTTAGAAGCAGAATCATAGGCTTTATATTTTTCCCAGATCTCTTTTTGGCAAATGTGTAATTTGAGAAGGTATTATATCTTTTAATCTACTATTTTATTTTGTAAAATAAAGAAAATAATTTTTTTTCACAGTTAAGTAAAATTACTCAATAATTTTTAAAATATAATAGTAAGCAAGAACCACTGAATTGTTTTGAAGAGTACAATGGCTAAGGCATGCAATGCAATGATGAACTTGGCAGTGCTATGCTTGACAGAATGATTGATGTAGGTATTCTCTAAGCTACCAAATCTAGGTATTACTAACAAATGGCAAAACAGAAACTCTACAAACAATAATGATAAAACCAAAAATTATAACTATGACAAATAAGATAGAAGATAATATTTTTTATTTTAATTATATATAACATTTACTGGACACTCAGTATGTGGCATTCTTTATTTTTTAGCTTGCTTTAAGATGTTAACTTATATACCTGAAATCAGGTAGTCTTAAGAGCCAGGCTCTATTTTTCAGCTCAGCCATTGCCCACTATCCATTGCTTAATCCTTCTTCAAGTGAAATTTCGAATTAAGGAAAAATATGCATTTAAAAGTATGTATTTATATATACATAAAATATGTATACATATTATGTATACATATGTATGCGAAACGTTTCTATACATCTAATATGTTGATTGGGGTCATGTATAGTTGCAAAGAGAAATCATAATAGTCTTAGAAAATGACAATTTCCTTTTTCTCTTATAACAAGTTATCCTAAGGTATGTAGTTGCCAATATTATTTTAACTGCTCAGTGAAGCCATCCAGAACCCAGTCTGTTTCTAACTTTACTACAATATCCTTAGCATGTTGGATTTTTCCCTTGTCCATCTCCCTTTGTGGTTTGTGGTCAGAATATCAAGTCTACTAGAGAGCAGAGGGGCCGTGGAAGTCCCAAAGAGGAATACCCAGTCTAGCCAAGATTGACTGGATGAGAAGGGTCGTGATATCAGATGTAAACTCTAGTTCAATGAATAAGAAAACCCTCCTTCTGTGTTAGGTCTCAATGGCCAGGACATAGCTGCTGGAAGCTTCAAGGGCAGCTAGGGAGGCAGGGAACTAGATTGTATGACAGTTTCAGACAACCATGATCCATGTCCTGGGTCTGAGAATGTTTGGGCCTGAAACTAAATCAAAGTTCTAAATAAAAAAAAATAGAGGAAAGAATGTTGGATAGGCAACCAGCAGAATATTCCATAATAAGGTAGTGGGTAAATAAAATTGCCTTACATGAAAAATGCTATGATGAATTGTGAAGGATGATAAAGTATTTTTGAAATATGAGGCCAAGAAAGACCTTCCAAAACAAATGTGGCAATTCATTTTAGTTAACAAAAGAAAGTTTATATTCTCAGAAGCTTCAGCAGGTTTTTCCATGGCAAAAAAGATACATCCAGTCATTGAATGAATAGACAGTCATTTTTTGTTGTTGTTGTTTTCTTAGGTAAATAAACTTTTGAGAGGGCTAATGTGGTATTTTTCTAGTAGAAGAAATGGTTTAAATTGATAATGCATTTTCAGGGGCAAGAATCATCTTGGACTACAAAATGTGGGCTTATCCATGTTATATTAGGTGAGTGATTCTAGCTTACTTTAGTGGACAGACTACATCTGTTGTTCTATAGTTAGCATTTTCTTGGGCTGCCAGAAAACATCTCATCACTTGGCATGTCCCTCATATTAGACAGAAAGAAAAAGAGAAGAGAGGTGGAGTACAGGTGATGAAGGATCTGTAGACTCAGAACTCGGCAGAAACGACAGCTGAGAACAGTCAGGAATGGTGATTGCTCTGCAGCTGTATTGAATTAGCAAGGGTAGGCATGTTTTCTGACTGGGAAAGAACAAGGGAGGAAAACAGAACTTCAGAATTTCAGGATTTCTAATTTTTAACTAATTCAGTGTGATGTCAGTAAGTCTAAGACCCATGGAAACGCAGAGCATTTGGAGATGTAAACAATAGGTAATTGTTGATATATGCGATGGTGGTTTCAAGTGATTTTCATTTCTGAGTGTTCCACTTCTTTGACTGAAAAAAAATTTGAATTTGGAAAATAACATGTGCAAGCTCCTATCATTTGTTTTCTGCTATCATATTATATTGGGTGGAAAAGTAAATTGATACTATTGACTAAAATATATGAGAAACTTTGGAGAGTAAGAATTTTGATAGTTCAGTTAAAAATACTATTTTGTATGGTATCTTGCTCAGGCTGTGCCAGCAGATTAGAGGCAACTGAAACAATGAATATGGGAAATTCAGAAATGTAGCAATATATAGTTTTCAAATATATTTACTATTTGTGTAAAACATATGCACGCCCACGTAAGGCTATTTTTTAAATTTTTTTTATAGATTTGAATCTCATTTTTTTATTATTATTTTTTTACATCTTCATTGGAGTATAATTGCTTTACAATGGTGTGTCACTTTCTGCTTTATAACAAACTGAATCAGTTATACATATACATATGTTCCCATATCTCTTCCCTCTTGCGTCTCCCTCCCCCCAACCCTTCCTATTCCACCCCTCCAGGCGGTCGCAAAGCACCGAGCTGATCTCCCTGTGCTATGCAGCTGCTTCCCACTAGCTATCTACCTTACGTTTGGTAGTGTATATATGTCCATGCCTCTCTCGTGCTTTGTCACAGCTTACCCTCCCCCCTCCCCATATCCTCAAGTCCATTCTCTAGTAGGTCTGTGTCTTTATTCCTGTCTTACCCCTAGGTGCTTCATGACACTTTTTTTTCTTAAATTCTATATATATATGTGTTAGCATATGGTATTTGTCTTTTTCTGACTTACTTCACTCTGTATGACAGACTCTAGCTCTATCCACCTCATTACAGATAGCTCAATGTCGTTTCTTTTTATGGCTGAGTAATATTCCATTGTATATATGTACCACATCTTTATCCATTCATCCGATGATGGGCACTTAGGTTGTTTCCATCTCCAGGCTATTGTAAATAGAGCTGCAATGAACATTCTGGTACATGACTCTTTTTGAATTATGGTTTTCTCAGGGTATATGCCCAGTAGTGGGATTGCTGGGTTATATGGTAGTTCTATTTGTAGATTTTTAAGGAACTTCCATACTATTCTCCACAGTGGCTGTATCAATTTACATTCCCACCAACAGTGCAAGAGGGTTCCCTTTTCTCCACACCCTCTCCAGCATTTATCGTTTCTAGATTTTTTGATGATGGCCATTCTGACTGGTGTGAGATGACATCTCCTTGTAGTTTTGATTTGCATTTCTCTAATGATTAATGATGTTGAGCATTCTTTCATGTATTTGTTGGCAATCTGTATATCTTCTTTGGAGAAATGTCTATTTAGGTCTTCTGCCCAATTTTGGATTGGGTTGTTTGTTTTTTGTTATTGAGCTTTATGAGCTGCTTATAAATTTTGGAGATTAATCCTTTGTCAGTTGCTTCATTTGCAAATATTTTCTCCCATTCTGAGGGTTGTCTTTTGGTCTTGTTTATGGTTTCCTTTGCTGTGCAAAAGCTTTGAAGTTTCATTAGGTCCCATTTGTTTACTTTTGTTTTTATTTCCATTTCTCTAGGAGGTGGGTCAAAAAGGATCTTGCTGTGATTTATGTCATAGAGTGTTCTGCCTATGTTTTCCTCTAAGAGTTTGATAGTTTCTGGCCTTACATTTAGGTCTTTAATCCATTTTGAGCTTATTTTTGTGTATGGTGTTAGGGAGAGATCTAATCTCATATTTTTACATGTACCAGTCCAGTTTTCCCAGCACCACTTATTGAAGAGGCTGTCCTTTCTCCACTGTACATTCCTGCCTCCTTTATCAAAGATAAGGTGACAATATGTGCGTGGGTTTATCTCTGGGCTTTCTATCCTGTTCCATTGATCTATCTTTCTGTTTTTGCGCCAGTACCATACTGTCTTGAACACTGTAGCTTTGTAGTATAGTCTGAAGTCAGGAAGCCTGATTCCTCCAGCTCTGTTTTTCGTTCTCAAGATTGCTTTGGCTATTCGGGGTCTTTTGTGTTTCCATACAAATTGTGAAATTTTTTGTTCTAGTTCTGTGCAAAATGCCAGTGGTAGTTTGATAGGGATTGCATTGAATCTCTAGATTTCTTTGGGTAGTAGAGTCATTTTCACAATGTTGATTCTTCCAATCCAAGAACATGGTATATCTCTCCATCTATTTGTATCATCTTTAATTTCTTTCATCAGTGTCTTATAATTTTCTGCATACAGGTCTTTTCTCTCCCTAGGTAGGTTTATTCCTAGGTATTTTATTCATTTTGTAGCAATGGTAAATGGGAGTGTTTTCTTGTTTTCACTTTCAGATTTTTCATCATTAGTGTATAGGCATACAAGACATTTCTGTGCATTAATTTTGTATCCTGCTACTTTACCAAATTCATTGATTAGCTCTAGTAGTTTTCTGGTAGCATCTTTAGGATTCTCTATGTATAGGATCATGTCATCTGCAAACAGTGACAGCTTTACATCTTCTTTTCCGATTTGGATTCCTTTTATTTCCTTTTCTTCTCTGATTGCTGTGGCTAAAACTTCCAAAACTATGTTGAATAAGAGTGGTGAGAGTGGGCAACCTTGTCTTGTTCCTGATCTTGGTGGAAATGCTTTCAGTTTTTCACCATTGAGGATGATGTTGGCTGTGGGCTTGTCATATATGGCCTTTATTATGTGGAGGAAAGTTCCCTCTATGCGTACTTTCTGCAGGGTTTTTATCATAAATGGGTGTTGGATTTTGTCGAAAGCTTTCTCTGCATCTGTTGAGATGATCATGTGGTTTTTCTCCTTCAGGTTGTTAATATGGTGTATCACGTTGATTGATTTGCATATATTGAAGAATCCTTGCTTTCCTGGAATAAACCCCACTTGATCATGGTGTATGATCCTTTTAATGTGCTGTTGGATTCTGTTTGCTAGTATTTTGTTGAGGATTTTTGCATCTATGTTCACCAGTGATATTGGCCTGTAGTTTTCTTTCTTTGTGACATCCTTGTCTGGTTTTGGTATCAGGGTGATGGTGGGCTCATAGAATGAGTTTGGGAGTGTTCCTCCCTCTGCTATATTTTGGAAGAGTTTGAGAAGAATAGGTGTTAGCTCTTCTCTAAATGTTTGATAGAATTCGCCTGTGAAGCCATCTGGTCCTGGGCTTTTGTTTGTTGGAAGATTTTTAATCACAGTTTCAATTTCATCACTTTTGATTGGTCTGTTCATATTTTCTATTTCTTCCTGATTCAGTCTTGGCAGGTTGTGCATTTCTAAGAATTTGTCTATTTCTTCCAGGTTGTCCATTTTATTGGCATAGAGTTGCTTGTAGTAATCTCTCATGATCTTTTGTATTTCTTCAGTGTCAGTTGTTACTTCTCCTTTTTCATTTCTAATTCTATTGATTTGAGTCTTCTCCCTTTTTTTCTTCATGAGTCTGACTAATGGTGTATCAATTTTGTTTATCTTCTCAAAGAACCAGATTTAGTTTTATTGATCTTTGCTATCGTTTCCTTCATTTCTTTTTCATTTATTTCTGATCTGATTTTTATGATATCTTTCCTTCTGCTAACTTTGGGGTTGTTCTGTTCTTCTTTCTCTAATTGCTTTAGGTGCAAGGTTAGGTTTTTTATTCGAGATGTTTCCTGTTTCTTAAGGTAGGATTGTATTGCTATAAACTTCCCTCTTAGAACTGCTTTTGCTGCATCCCATAGATTTTGGGTAGTCGTGTCTCCACTGTCATTTGTTTCTAGGTATTTTTTAATTTCCTCTTTGATTTCTTCAGTGATCACTTCGTTATTAAGTAGTGTATTGTTTAACCTCCATGTGTTTGTATTTTTTACAGATCTTTTCCTGTTATTGATATCTAGTCTCACAGCGTTGTGGTTGGAAAAGATACTTGATACAGTTTCAATTTTCTTAAATTTACCAAGGCTTGATTTGTGACCCAAGATATGATCTATCCTGGAGAATGTTCCATGAGCACTTGAGAAAAATGTGTATTCTGTTGTTTTGGGATGGAATGTCCTATAAATATCAATTACGTCCGTCTTGTTTAATGTATCATTTAAAGCTTGTGTTTCCTTATTTATTTTCATTTTGGATGATCTGTCCATTGGTGAAAGTGGGGTGTTAAAATCCCCTACTATGAATGTGTTACTGTCGATTTCCCCTTTTATGGCTGTTAGTATTTGCCTTATGTATTGAGGTGCTCCTATGTTGGGTGCATAAATATTTACAATTGTTATATCTTCTTCTTGGATCGATCCCTTGATCATTATGCAGTGTCCTTCTTTGTCTCTTGTAATAGTCTTTATTTTAAAGTCTATTTTGTCTGATATGAGAATTGCTACTCCAGCTTTCTTTTGGTTTCCATTTGCATGAAATATCTTTTTCCATCCCCTTACTTTCAGTCTGTATGTGTCTCTAGGTCTGAAGTGGGTCTCTTGTAGACAGCATATATATGGGTCTTGTTTTTGTATCCATTCCGCCAATCTGTGTCTTTTGGTTGGACCATTTAATCCATTTACATTTAAGGTAATTATTGATATGTATGTTCCTGTTCCCATTTTCTTAATTGTTTTGGTTTCATTATTGTAGGTCTTTTCCTTTTCTTGTGTTTCTTGCCTAGAGAAGTTCCTTTAGCAGTTGTTGTAAATCTGGTTTGGTGGTGCTGAACTCTCTCAGCTTTTGCTTGTCTGTAAAGGTTTTAATTTCTCCATCAAATCGGAATGAGATCCTTGCTGGGTAGAGTAATCTTGGTTGCAGGTTTTTCTCCTTCATCACTTTAAATATGTCCTGCCAGTCCCTTCTGGCTTGCAGAGTTTCTGCTGAAAGATTAGCTGTTAACCTTATGGGGATTCCCTTGTGTGTTATTTGTTGTTTTTCCCTTGCTGCTTTTAATATGTTTTCTTTGTATTTAATTTTTGACAGTTTGATTAATATGTGTCTTGGCGTATTTCTCCTTGGATTTATTTTGTGTGGGACTCTCTGTGCTTTCTGGATTTGATTAACTATTTCCTTTCCCACATTAATGAAATTTTCAACTATAATCTCTTCAAATATTTTCTCAGTCCTTTCTTTTTCTCTTCTTCTTCTGGAACCCCTATAATTCGAATTTTGGCGTGTTTAGTGTTGTCCCAGAGGTCTCTGAGACTGTCCTCAGGTCTTTTCATTCTTTTCTCTTTATTCTGCTCTGCAGCAGTTATTTCCACTCTTTTATCTTCCAGGTCACTTATCCGTTCTTCTACCTCAGTTATTCTGCTATTGATCCCCTCTAGAGTATTTTTTATTTCATTTATTGTGTTGTTCATCGTTGCTTGTTTCATCTTTAGTTCTTCTAGGTCCTTGTTAAATGTTTCTTGCATTTTGTCTCTTCTATTTCCAAGATTTTGGATCATCTTTACTATCATTATTGTGAATTTTTTTCAGGTAGACTGCCTGTTTCCTCTTCATTTGTTAGGTCTGGTGGGTTTTTATCTTGCTCCTTCATCTGCTCTGTGTTTTTCTGTCTTCTCATTTTGCTTATCTTACTGTGTTTGGGGTCTCCTTTTTGCAGGCTGCAGGTTCGTAGTTCCCGTTGTTTTTGGTGTCTGTCCCCAGTGGCTAAGGTTGGTTCAGTGGGTTGTGTAGGCTTCCTGGTGGAGGGGACTGGTGTGTGTGTTCTGGTGGATGAGGCTGGATCTTGTGTTTCTGGTGGGCAGGTCCACGTCTGGTGGTGTGCTTTGGGGTGTCTGTGGACTTATTGTGATTTTAGGCAGCCTCTTTGCTAATGGGTGGGGTTGTGTTCCTGTCTTGCTAGTTGTTTGGCATAGGGTGTCCAGCACTGTAGCTTGCTGGTCGTTGAGTGAAGCTGGGTGCTGGTGTTGAGATGGAGATCTCTGGGAGATTTTCGCCGTTTGATATTATGTGGAGCTGGGAGGTCTCTTGTGGACCAGTGTCCTGAAGTTGGCTCTCCCACCTCAGAGGCACAGCACAGACTCCTGGCTGCAGCAAGAGCCTTTCATCCACACGGCTCAGAATACAAGGGAGAAAAAGTAGAAAGAAAGAATTAGTAGAAGAAGAAAGAAAGAAAGAGAGAGAGAGAGAGAGAGAGAGAGAGGGAGGGAGGGAGGGAGGGAGGGAGAGAGAGAGAAAGAAAGAAAGGAGGGAGGGAGGGAGGGAGAAAGGAAGGAAGGAAGGAAGGAAAAAAGAAAGAAATAATATAAGGTAAAATAAAATAAAGTCAGATAAAATATAACAAAGTTATTAAAATAAAAAAAATTATTATTAAGAAAAAAACTTAAAAACCAAGCCAAAACAAAAAAACAGACGGATAGAACCCTAGGACAAATGGTGGAAGCAAAGCTATACAGACAAAATCTCACACAGAAGCATACACACACATACACACTCACAAAAAGAGGAAAAGGGGAAAAAATCATAAACCTTGCTCTCAAAGTCCACCTCCTCAATTTGGGGTGATTCGTTGTCTATTCATGTATTCCACAGGTGCAGGGTACATCAAGTTGATTGTGGAGATTTAATCCGCTGCTCCTGAGACTGCTGGGAGAGATTTCCCTTTGTCTTCTTTGTTCTCAGAGCTCCCGGGGCTCAGCTTTGGATTTGACCCTGCCTCTGCGTGTAGGTCACCGGAGGGCATCTGTTCTTCGCTCAGACAAGACGGGGTTAAAGGAACCGCTGATTCGGGGGCTGTGGCTCACTCAGGCTGGGGGGGAGGGAGGGGCACGGAGTGTGGGGCAGGCCTGCGGTGGCAGAGGCTGGCGTGACGTTGCACCAGCCTGAGGCGCGCCGTGCGTTCTCCCGGGGGAGTTGTCCCTGGATCCTGGGACCCTGGTGTGGCGGACTGCACAGGCTCCCCGGAAAGGCGGTGTGGAAAGTGACCTGTGCTCGCACACAGGCTTCTTGGTGGCAGCAGCAACCTTAGCATCTCATGCCCGTCTCTGCGGTCCGCGCTTTTAGCCGTGGCTCGCGCCCGTCTCTGGAGCTCCTTTAAGCGTCTCTCTTAATCCCCTCTCCTCGTGCACCAGGAAATAAAGAGGGAAGAAAAAGTCTCTTGCCTCTTCGGCAGCTCCAGACTTTTCCCCGGACTCCCTCCCGGCTAGCTGTGGTTCACTAACCCCCTGCAGGCTGCGTTCACGCCGCCAACACCCGTCCTCTCCCGGCGCTCCGACCGAAGCCCGAGCCTCAACTCCCAGCCCCGCCTGCCCCGGTGGGTGAGCAGACAAGCCTCTCGGGCTGGTGAGTGCCGGTCAGCACCGATCCTCTGTGCAGGAATCTCTCCACTTTGCCCTCCGCACCCCTGTGGCTGCGCTCTCCTCCGCGGCCCCGAAGCTTTCCCCCTCCGCCACCCGCAGTCTCCGCCCACAAAGGGGCTTCCTAGTGTGTAGAAACCTTTTCTCCTTCGCAGCTCCCTCCCACTGGTGCAGGTCCCGTCCCTACCCTTTTGTCTCTGTTTATTCTGTTTTCTTTTGCCTTACTCAGGTACGTGCGAGGAGTTTCTTGCCTTTTGGGAGGTCTGAGGTCTTCTGCCAGTGTTCAGTAGGTGTTCTGTAGGAGTTGTTCCACGTGTAGATGTATTTCTGGTGTATCTGTGGGGAGGAAGGTGATCTCCGCGTCTTACACTTCCGCCATCTTTCCGGAAGCCATGCCTCACTTTTGTTGGAATCAGTCAGCAAAACCTTTTTCGAAACCCGAAATTCTCCACACCTCCTACCTTTCGCGCCGCCCTAGTCTCGAAGCTCCCGCCACTGCTCCTCAGGCCGGATCCCCGTGGGAGGACCCGTGGGCTGCGTCCATAAGGCTATTTTATGTGGTCATGGTGGTGCAAATAGATTGATAATGAATTATAATTTTGAGATTCAAAAGGATTTGAAGAGAATATGATTTTTGTAACTATTACAGACATCCTATTTCCCCTATCTTTAATTCTTTGTCTTGGCTCAATTACCCTAATATGTTTGAAAAGATCAGGGTTTTAGAAATTCTTATTTATATTTTTATAAGTATTTTGATTTATAATTCATTCTTCCAAGTATAAGAATATGAAGGGCCTTAGATAAATCTTCATAATTTAACATAATTATCATTAAATATGAAAATAATCTTTGATAAATTCACAGTATTGATTTTCTTACCTGTAGCCCAGTTTGTTTTTCATTAGATTATAATGAAAAACGTACTCAAAATTATGTTATTAAAAAAATATATGTTATTATTATTTCTATAATAATAATAATAAAATTTAAAAATACCTAAAGTCTTTCAAACATTGTCTGTAGTTAAAAACATCTGCACATATTTTATATGGCAGATACATTATTTTGATTCATTTTATAAAGGTAGTAAAGCATTAATATTGGTGTAGTTCTTTTTCTTTTAACTTCTTTATCACTCTACTTATGTAAATCCAGAGTAACTTGAAATAACTGAAAAACCTTTTCAAACCTTGAAGACATACTAAGTGAAATAAGCCTGTCACAAATGGCAAATATTATACGATTCCACTTGTCTAAGATACCTAGAGTGGTCAAATTCAAAGGCAGAAAGACTGGGAGAAAGGGAGAGTGGGAAGTAAAAAAAAAGTCTTTTTAGCCATGCAATGAGATACACTATGGCATTTTAGTATGATTTCAGTTCGAGAGTACCATGTGTCCTTTGCCGTAATAAAGACTTCATTCTAAATGAAAAACAAAGAGTGCATGTAAAACACTGAGCACTGACTGAGTGGATAATTGTTATCTTAGTGAATGTTATCTTTTATTATTATGGGCAGCAAATGTTTCAGAAGGTCAAAAGAGCAATGTGAAATAATGCATGTTTTAAATGGCTTCATGAGTATGTTTATGACAGATCAAATTACATAGTTAAAATATTTTCCAACATCCTTTATTAAGAAACTGTATTATTCTAGGAGGAATTGTTGATAAGGATCTTCGTCACTACCTCAACTTACGATTTCAGAAGGGTTCTGTGGACCACGAACTTCAGCAAATCATTCGTGACAACCTCTACCTCCGCACAGTGCCATGTGAGTAACAGGCAATTTTTTTTTCCTATGGTAACAGATAAATGTTCACTGTATATTCATTGTTTAATTTAAAAGAAAAGTCCAATTACACTGATTTTTTAAATGGTGGACTTTTGGAATAGACAATTTATTTGAGATATGGAAGTTTTAAATGCAAAAGCTTGTAACTGCAGTTGTGTGGTTTATGATGATGTCATAGCCAGAAGAGACATGATTTTCAAGCTGTAAAGCCTAACTTCTCAAGTTAGCATGGAGAAATATTAGTTCTAGTCCAGGATGTTGGTGATTTCAGAATGAATCATAATTGGGGTAGAACTCCACACAGGGAGACAAGAGAATGCAAATTCAATTCATTAGCTGAAACAGCTATTTCATAGATGGAATCTACACAGTAACTCCCAATCTCATCACTGGTTTGCAGCAGGGGAGTCTTACAAGTGGAAAGGAAATTATGCATTGGAAAGTAAAGTTAAATGTTCTGTAACTCTGAGAAAGTGATAACGTTGAGTGTTGGGCACATATTTCTTAATATACAGCCTATAGAAATTCACAACAATCCCTGATTATGAGCAGGTGCTACTTCAAAAGAGAGGAATTGGTAAAATGATAAAATTCACAAATCAACTTTTTAGTACCTGCTTCAGCTCATTTGAGAATCTTCTGTTTACTTTAGGACAATTCAAGGACGTTTCAAGCCAGGTCCTAGATCCTAGATAGATATCAAAATCAATTTCCTTCAAGGTAGATTCCATGACCTCCAGAAACTTTCCAATATCTATCTGGAAACTCTGATCTGTGAGTGTTGTGTGTGTTCCTTTTGTTTTAGTTTTGTTCTAAACTTTAATAAACTCAAAGATGTGGGCAGTGGAAGGTTGATATTAAAGAAAGAAAATCTTGGCTGAAATAAGTGAAACAAATAAACCATGTATATATATATATATATATATATATATATACACACACACATACATACATATATATAGGTATGTGTATATATATGTATGTATATGTGTGTATATATGTATAAATATATATTTATATATATATGTATATAGTTTCTGGGATTGAACTGCCAGAACTATGTGAAAGGTATGGATTAAGGATGACTATAACAAAATACTGAAAACACACAAAGAAGTGAAATGGATAATTCAGCATCCAACCCTTTTCACCTACACACATCTTAGGAGGGGTGGCCCTTCCCAGTGTTAGCACTAAATGTTCATCAAAACAAAAATGCCAGGGCACCACTATCAGACATTCCTAGATGAGAATGCTTATTGATTGACATCTTGTCAGTCCAAATGCTACCTCTGTGAGTGTGTGTTAGTTAAGTGAGTAGACTTTTGGACTCTGAACAGTACGGCGGTTCCTTAAAAAACTACAAATAGAATTACCATATGACCCAGCAATCCCACTACTGGGCATATACCCTGAGAAAACCATAATTCAAAAAGAGTCATGTACCACAATGTTCATTGCAGCTGTATTTACAATAGCTAGGATATGGAAGCAACCTAAGTGTCCATCGACAGATGAATGGATAAAGAAGATGTGGCACATATATACAATGGAATATTACTCATCCATAAAAAGAAACGAAATTCATTTATTTGTAGTGAAGTGGATGGACCTAGAGTCTGTCATACAGAGTGAAGTAAGTCAGAAAGAGAAAAGCAAATACCGTATGCTAACACATATATATGGAATCTAAAAATAAAAATGGTTCTGATGAACCTAGGGGCAGGACAGGAATAAAGACACAGATGTAGAGAATGGACTTGAGGACATGGGGAGGGGGAAGGGTAAGCTGGGACGAAGTAAGAGAGTAGCATTGACATATATACGTTACCAAATGTAAAATAGATAGCTAGTTCGAAGCAGCTACGTAGCACAGGGAGATCAGCTCCGTGCTTTGTGACCACCTAGAGGGGTGGGATAAGGAGGGTGGGAGGGAGACACAAGAGGGAGGTGATGTGGGGATATACGTATGCATATAGCTGATTCACTTCATTATACAGCAGAAACTAACACACCACTGTAAAGCAATTATACTCCAATAAATACGTTGAAAAAAAAAAACAACAACTAGAAGTTGCAAAAGTGCATTCTTAAGCTTGTAAGTTTGACATTAGAGTGATGGGCAGAGGAAGATGGATTAAAGTAAGTGACTGAACTATTTATAAGGAAATGGGTGGACGCATGTTCAAAACTGTGATGTTGTCAGTGCAGCTGTGTGAATTTATCTTTTGTGACATGAAAGAAAGGAGATCTGAAATACTGAATAAAGAATCCAGGTACTTTATTACATTTAAAAGCTGAGGGAAATAGATAAGAGGCTGACATTCAAGAATATCTGTAATAATAAAAAAAAAAAGAATATCTGTAGTCCTTGCTAAGGTGATGACGTAAATAAGAAGTCTTAATTAAATATGAAGATAATAGGAGTAAATTTTGCTTTAGTTAATTAACTTCTTAAATAAGTCCTCTCTCTTCAGAGTTCCAAAGAAATATTATGATGGAAAAATACATATAAAAGTAAAATAACTAGGCTTATATGAGTAAACATAAAGAGGTTCGTGATGTGAATTTGCTACAATGTCATAAATTCAATTAGAAATCCTTGAATAGCTCCTATAAAGGAGATGATTAGAAACTTATTGAATATGAATATTATGATCAAACAATTATTCTTTGAATTTGTAGCCAGCACTCCTAATAGCCTATTCCAATAATACCATTCACTAACAATGCTCTTAACTTGGCATAAAAGTGAAAAAAACATCTAAGATAGATGTGATTCTAATTTATATTATCTATAATCACTTTTTTACTGATGAACTGGACCTGGACAATCTGGCAACTTCACTCAGTATATGTTTTAATGAAATGTTCAGACATTTTCAAAGAGTGTGCAGCAAAGATATGTCAGTAATGTGAAAAATCCTGCTATTGTTTAGAAATTTACATGTGTATCCAGTATATCTATTGGCTTTGAGTATGGAGTGACATTTGTTACATATTCTTTGGGTCAAATAATTCTCATTGGTTTTCAGTACCCAATACCATAATAGGAAAATGTATTATTGAAGAGCTTGTCTCTGCCTTTATATATGCATTCATTAATATGTATACCTCTTGTTTAATTTACTAACAGGAATAGGTCATGGAAACAAAATTGTTGTTAACTTGTAACTATGTTTGGGTGGTTTAACTTGTTTAGTAAGACGAGACCCAACGGAGTAATTCTGCTTACTGCCACCACATTATTCCACCACCACCAACTACTACTAAAAAGAAAGCAGCTGGATTTCCTTAGTGCCTAGTGTGTAAGGGGGAGTTCTGGGACGAGGGCTGCAGAGACTCCCTCCCCTCACACACACACAGTACTCATCCAAATCTTATTGTGAACAACTTAGCTGCTATAACTCCCTCTGAAGGAAATCTGGGCCTGGCTGCTGGCTGATTTCTGAGCTAAGCACGGGAGGGAGGTGGTCAGTCCAAATCTCTACTGGGCCTTAACTGCTTATAATGTAAAATCCCATCAATGTGTTCCCTGCCCCATAACCAAGAGGTGCCTACACTTAGCCTTTGCATTTTGTCTTCCCAGAACCTTATCTCAGAACATAATTCTTCAAAAACATATTTTTTTAAGTTGTGTCTCTAAGCATGGAAGGCAGGACTTGGTCACAGAGACAGGACTGTTGGGCATATAGTGAGCATGAGTGTGTATACACACACACACACACACACACACACACACACACACACACACACACACAAAGAGGCCCTCATGAGATCAGTTCATCATTCTTTCAAACTGAATTATATAGAAAAGATCCTTAGGAACTGATTCTATATTTTCAGTTGTTTTATTGGGAAATATTTTAAATTTATTTGAAGCCAAAAGAAATACCAGTGTGTATATGCCAAGTAAAAGACAAAAATCAATAAAACTAAAGGCCTAAATTCTTCTATAAAAAGCAAATAAAATGAAAAACATAGATTTAAGATACGAAAGAAATTACTTTTATGGAAGAGCTGATTGAGGTGTAACTCACAGTGATGTTTCTACATATTTAAGCACTTTGTTAGTATAACTAAACCATGTTAAAAAGAAGCATGCTCAAGAATAAAATTGTAAGGCTTCTAATGTAGTTTTTTAAATTCTCTGTTATACTAGATTATCTTTCATGGAAAAGCAAATAGAAGCAGACTTAAAATGTTATAGGGACTGTTTTCTTTTAAAAAGAGCAGTTACCAACCCACTGAAAGTTACCATGCAGAGTCAACATCCCTTTGCCCTAATTATATAATCCCATGTAAGACTATGGTCAGAGATAACTATTGGAGAGAAGCTGGTGACCACATATCTATTATAAAGTCTGGAATTAGGGCAGAGCTTTCTAGTATACTTCATGGGGAAAAATAATTTTAATACTTAAGCAAAAATCAGTACTTTTAAAGCTTGCCAAAATATGCTTATTATTCAACAAGGCAATAGTTTTGGTGGGCATGAATGAATCTAATTACTCATAATTTTCATCATGAAGGTTTTAAGCATATGGTAAGAAGTGAGAGTGGAATCAATCTGTGGAATACCAAAAAACTAAAATCATCTTCTAACAATGAAATGAAATTCTCTGAGTTGAAGGTGATCAAGAACATGATTAAGTACCCAGAATATCTTTAAGCAATATAAGCCTCTGTGCTGGAATGGTAGGTTGAACTGTAGGTAGACATGCAGGCATAGGACTAGAGATATAAGATCCAACTGTATTTTAAAACAATATATTGGGCTTCCCTGGTGGTACAGTGGCTGAGAGTCCGCCTGCCGATGCAGGGGACACGGGTTCGTGCCCCGGTCCGGGAAGATCGCACATGCCGCGGAGCGGCTGGGCCCATGAGCCATGGCTGCTGAGCCTGCGCGTCTGGAGCCTGTGCTCCGCAACGGGAGAGGCCACAACAGCGAGAGGCCCGCGTACCGCAAAAAATAAATAAATAACAATAAATAACAATATATTGCAACAGCTGTATATTACACATCTGTTTCACGTTTAACCTTATTGCTTCAAACAAGAATCATCAATTTAGAGGCTCTTTTTTGAAGTTGCTTTTAGATATGAATTTTGTTCTTTTACAGTTATTTCAGAGTCAAGTTCCAGATTTTTGTTCTTTGAAAATAATTTGGATTTTAAAAAAAAAGCCTAATTATGTTTTGTGCTAAGTGTTGAGAATAAGGGTTATTAGAGAATAAATATGGTTATTAGCAGTGTGAGCCAAAGGAGAAGGAAATCTATAAACAAATGAAACTAAATTTCTTGAGAGATTTATAAACTGCCCCCTGGGAAGCTAGGCCAAAAGGAAAAATTCAAAAGCTTCTGAGCACTGTCAAATATTAGAAAAGGTTCTAGTCATTCATATGTATGCCCATATGTATGGTATATTTATTAGAAATGTGTTGTTGGTTTATAGAAAGCTGTATTAGGTTTGCCCTCTCCCTCTTATCGCTGAGAATAGTAAGATCTAGTTTCATGTCATATATGTGAAAATACCGTAGATTTTTTCTTTTTTTTATTGAACAAAACAAATGCATCTTTCCTAGTCATATAGTAACATTCATTGGTTTGGTTGACAGAATACATTACAGGAGAGAAATGGCTTCAAAATGTTTCTTAAAATGGAAAGTCAAGGAACATTAGAAGGAACGGTATTGATTTATCCATTTGACACCACAGGGCACTAGCTTTAGAATAAAAGAACATATCTGGCACAAAAGAAAAGCAATAAACACCAACAGTGAACAATATTACTGATCTTCTAAACCACATAAAATTCCCGTTGCCCTGACTTGATCAGCTTTTTTTTGGTTGTGACCCTATCTTTCTTCTTGGTTTTTTTTCCTTTTGGTTTGTATCTCTCTTTCCTCTTCATAAGAGGAAGGCTCTCCATAGGAAGTCTGGGTTTGTGGACCACAGCCGAGAGTATGTATACTCCTGGGCTTCATTGGTTCCAGCAGCTGCCCAAGGAAGAATTGGAGATGGGTGTGTGAAGCCATTTTTCCACCTTTAGAAGAGCCAGTCATCACTTTAAATGGAAAATAGCTCACCTTCCAGGGAGCCTAGAATCTGCTCCCTGCAGACTTAAAGGTTGTAGCCTAGTTGGATATAATTCAGTCAACACACCTCATTGTATGCCTCTTCACTTTTTGAATAGAAAGAATTAGGACTCTAGCAGGTTCAGACCTACCCAAGTTTCCAAAGTCAGCTGAAGAGTACATAGGCTGTTGGATAATTGTAGTAGCTGAAGGAAAACTATAGGCAGTGGACACTAGCATTATTACAGGACTTTAAGGCTGTAGATTTGTAGTAGAGCACTCAATCCAAATACACCCGACCAAAAGAACAATGAAAAAAGGAACACTAATTGTGGTTACTGATATCCTTATGTTTAGTGTACTAGTCAGTTATTTGCACATTGCAGTTTAGCCTTGTTAGAGCATAATAAGTAGAAATAACCCTTTGCTTTACCTATTTGGCAACATGGCACTATGGAAAGAGCATTCATCTAAGAATTGAAAACCATTGGTTCTGGACTGGCTATGCCACTAACTCACTCTAGAACCTTGGCATAGGCTTTACCTTTGGGACTAGGGAGAGAGAGGTAAGGGAATAAAGTGAATTCCAATGGTTCTTTCTGATCTAAAATGCCATCATTTTCAAATTCCGCTGGCTTCCTGTTCTTTATTTTATCATAATTCAAATCAGGTCATCAAATTGGCTTAAAATATTCTGGTTATGTAATGCCCTCAAAATTGAGCAGGTGTAAACAGCTTATGGAAGCTGAAGATATATCAAATACAGCAGACACTTCAGGGATAAATAAAGAGCTGGGTTTAAATTAAGTGCAGTTCTGTATAAAACAAGCCATGCATGGAATTTCAGATTTTTCTATGAATGTCAAGTTAAGGATGCATCATAACTCTGATGTTCCTTGAAATCTGCCTTCACTATTCATGAAACTCTGAAATATGATCCAGTCCTAGTAAGTGGATGGGAAAATAAACATAATGAGAAATACAAAGCTTTTAAAATCGCTTTCCTCCTTTGGAATGTGTAATGAGTTGAGACGTGACACAAAGGCTTCTGAAGCATTAGGTATGTTGTCGTGAAAATGTGATTATAATCTTTATAAGATGTTTAACATGAAATATAGTGTCTTCTAATGTTGAACTGTAATGTGTCACTTATACAAGTGAACGGCCTTGGGAAACACCCAAATAGATCTAGCTAAAGGGAGGTTAAATCAGTGCACACTGTGATCTTTACAGCACTATTTAAAAATATAGGCAAGTCAGTAGGGTTTCTCACACAGAGTAATTAAAAGGTAAGACTCTATAAGACACTGATGAAAGAAATCAAAGATGCCACAAACAGATGGAGAGATATACCATGTTCTTGGATTGGAAGAATCAATATTGGGAAAATGACTATACTACCCAAAGCAATCTACAGATTCAATACATTCCCTATCACATTACCAATGGCACTTTTTTCAACAGTAGAACAAAAAATCTTAAAATTTGTATGGAGACACAAAAGACCCCGAATAGCCAAAGCAATCTTGAGGGGAAAAAACAGAGATAGAGGAAGCAGATTCCCTGACTTCAGACTATACTACAAAGCTACAGTAATCAAGACAATATGGTACTGGCACAAAAACAGAAATATAGATCAATAGAACAGGATAGAAAGCCCAGAGACAAACCCATGCACCTGTGGTCAACTAATCTATGACAGAGGGGGCAAGGATGTATAATGGAGAAAAGGCAGCCTCTTCAATAAGTGGTGCTGGGAAAACTGGCCGCTACGTGTGAAAGAATGAAATTAGAACACTCTCTAACACGGTACACAAAAATAAACTCAAAATGGATTGAAGACCTAAATGTAAGACCGGACACTATAAAATTCTTTGAGGAAAACATAGGAAGAACACTCTTTGACATAAATCACAGCAAGATCTTTTTTGACCCACCTCCTAGAGTAATGGAAATGAAAACATAAACAAAAAAATGAGACCTAATGAAACTTAAAAGCTTTTTCACAGCAAAGGAAACTATAAACTAGATGAAAAGACAACCTTCAGAATTCGAGAAAATATTTGCAAACGCATCAACGGATTAATCAAAGGATTAATCTCCAAAATGGATGAACAGCTCATGCAGCTCAGTATTAAAAAAAGAAACAGTCCAATTAAAAAATGGGCAGCAGATCTAAATAAACATTTCTCCAAAGAAGACATACCGATGGCCAAGAAGCACGTGAAAAGCTTCTCAACATCATTAATTATCAGAGAAATGCAATCAAAACTACAATGAGGTATCACCTCACACCAGTTAGAATGGGCATCATCAGAAAATCTACAAACAACAAATGCTGGAGAATGTGTGGAGAAAAGGGAACCCTCTTGTCTGTTGGTGGGAATGTAAATTGATATAACCACTATGGAGAACAGTATGGAAGTTCTTTAAAAAATTAAAAATAGAACTACCATACAACCCAGCAATCCCACTACTGAGCATATACCCAGAGAAAACCATAATTCCAAAAGAAACATGCACCCCAATGTTCATGGCAGCACTGTTTACAATAGCCAGGTCATGGAAGCAACCTAAATTCCCATGGACAGACGAATGGATAAAGAAGATGTGGTACATATATACATTGGAATATTACTCAGCCATAAAAAGGAATGCAGTTGGGTCATTTGTAGAGACATGGATGGACCTAGAGACTACCAGTGAAGTAAGTCAGAGAGAGGAAAACGAATACCATATATTAACGCATATATGTGGAATCTGCAAAAATGGCACAGATAAACAGTTTGCAAGGCAGAAATAGAACTCAGATGTAGAGAACAAACATATGGACACCAAAGGGGTAAAGCGGGGGCTGGGGGTTGATGGTGGTGGAATGAATTGGGAGATTGGGATTGACATATATACAGAAGTATGTATAAAATAGATAACTGATAAGAACCTGCTGTATAAAAAATGAATTAAAAATAATAATACTTTCAGCAACAACCACGTGAAATATCAACAAGCTGTAAAATTTTGTCCAAGTCTATTGACCCTCTTCCAACCCTTCTAGCCAAGCTTACAGAAGATCAGTTAAGCATTGGAGAATGCAAAATAACACAGGACTTTAATTAATGGGTTTAATTGCAAGATTAAGAGAGAGTAAGCAGATTTCCAGATATTTTCTACTTCTGTTCAAAATGAACTTTCCGTCTCGTGAGAGTTGCTTTTTCCTAGTCTTTTATAGATTTAGCAGACATATTACTGGTTTTGTGCTAATGAATAAAGCCTAGTCCCCCTGAAATTAAAACTACCTGGACTCAAACCAACATTTTGCTTGGTTTGGGTTCAATTTCTTGGAAATAATCAAATCTCAATTGTGGAAGAGGTCTAAATAAAGGTCAGTGAGTATCATGTGTTTCTGTGTTTTGCAGCCTTCTTTGTAGTTGTGTAGGGGCCATATGAATAGTTCGAGACAATATGACTGAGAAAGCCATGAGCTGGTCTCTTCCTGCATCTCTCTTCTCCTGCTGCAGTGAACTTAATGGCCATCTATTTTAGTTGGTGTACCCATCACAAGAATGGAGACTGTCCTGGACCACATTAAACAAGCCAGATTTAAAACTTGCAATGTTGAACATTACATTAAGATTTGGAAGTTCATTTGTTATATCACAGCACAGATTAGAATTCTGGCACAAACCAAAGTATCCTTCATATGAAAGTGAATACTAGGACAAAACATGTTAACCCCTTGCTCAGTTCTTGAAAATAAGTGAGATAGGCAATTATAAACCTTGCTTTTTCCTTTGCTATGTGTACATATGTCAAAGTAAAAGAAAGGAGTCTCTATAAAGCATATGCTATTATTGCATTGTTCATCAGTGCTTCAACCTGGCAGGCTGGTTGTTTCTTTTATTAAAAATAATGAAGAAATATAACTATTTTTAATAAAATTCATATTGCTATTCTATTTTCTGCAGTAGAAAAGACTTTCAGACATGATTAATGCGAAAAGAGAGATTAATGGGAAATAAAGGTTCTGTAGTGTTCTGTGGAATTTTTATTTAGTTTGCACCTTGAACTGGATCACTTCAATCGCTTAGATAAATTTGTGACTTGGAATATTGGTTCATTAGGGATAAAAGAAAAATACCACACTGTCCTTTTTTCTCTAGTTAATGATAAACCTTGAAAATAAGATAATCATTTTTCAATTAGGCTCCATGCAGAGACTAGAAAGCATAGTTATCAACATGTTCAGAACATAATCAGCATTAAGTTGTCATATTTTGGCTGTATTAATGTTGTTAAATTGACATAATAGTCATTATAAGTGGATGCTCTTCCCTGAAATCAGTTTTTGCCTGAAAGATTTTAGCAATTAAAGTTGTATTCATTAGCACACCTATGTCTATACTTTTTTCCAATTCATTCTTATGATTCTTACTTTCCATTGCCTAAAGTTATGAAGCCATGTAAAGTTATAAAATAACATTTCAATTCCTTGACTTAGAAGAAGTGCCACATTATTCATCCTCCACACAAGATGTGTGGACCTTTCTTATGAAAATTAATACCCTCCAAGTTTCCACTTTGAGAGTGTTCTTTCAGTTTAATAGTAAATGATCCAGACTTCGGGGCTGCTTCTTTATTCCTTGCTCTGGCACGTGCTTGTCCATAATGCTCAGCCTGGAAGGACTGACCCTGCTATAGAACATCTCTCCCTTCCCTAACTCCTAGCTACTCATAGGTCAGTATGTTCTTGATTTTCTTTGTATCACAGAAGTAGAAAATGGCATAGTGAGGTATTAACTGGGGGAGCAAGAGGAAAAATTAGAGGAAATAAAAAATAGTAAAAATCCCGCCTTGATATGTGGCAGCCAGTTTTATGGTAGAAGACAGACAGTATAGAGATTTGCATGCATCTGGACTCTGTTGCTGATTCTACAGCTTTAACTAAATCACTTTAACTCTAGTGGCCTTGGTGTGTTCATAAACAAAGGCACTGTAAACTATGGCTTTGTTAAGCTCTGGGGTACTAATTTAAAAGGAATAATTGGTTGGAATGGGCAAGAGGTAGAACAAACAGAATGATGGGTTTCATGGAGAAAAAGTGAACCAGTCTCCCATAGGTGATCTTTCAAATAGATGAAATCTTGAGTTCAGAGGGTTCTGTTGTTGTTTGGTTGTTCATGTGTTTATTTAAAGAGGAACTGATTTTTAAATAGATATATGATAAATAGGTAGAGTGAGAGATAGAAAAATGAAAAGGACTTAGTCTTTTTACCTCATTTTTATTATATCCAGAATATGAATCATAATTTTATTTACCCTTTTCATGGTAATGTTAGGATTAATAATTAGTATTCATGTGAAAGTAATTTGAAAATTAAAAAAGTCTTTTAAGTGCTAAATAGTGTTGCTTCAGGTTGGTTTCTTAAAATATCTACCTCTTCATTAGTCTTTGTAAATGTCCTCTGATGTGCATCACAGAATTTATAAACATATATGTATAAAAGAAATAATATATATAATAATATATAAACAAATATGTATAAAAGAAATAATGCTAACCAAGTGAAAAGGGACAGTTTTACTAACTGAGTTACGAAGATAACCTTCCTCAAGTGGTGCAATAACTGGGTAAAGTGTTAACTGCCATCACTAAAGACTAATTGAGTTGCATGGGGAAGCATTACCTGGAAATCTTGTATGGGGATATCTTCACATATGTATGCAGTCTAATTAACAAAGATGACCTTGCTATGTACAGTGATTAACTGTTCTGCAAATCAGAAGTAAATTAAAAGTAAATACTTATCCAGCAAGCTGCAATAGCCTCTCCTAATTATTCTGCCATGGATCAAAAGATGAATATTTTATTTGGGGCACCTGGATTATAGGGTCTCTTAATGCTGCAGGCAAAACCACTCCAGTGTACATCAGATGGGGATTAAAAAGTTTAGTCTTAGTTTAAACAAAAATTAAGATTTATATGTAAATCTTTATACATATATATATATATTCATATATACATATATATATATATATATATATATATATATATATATATATATATAAAAGAAATAATGGCTATCAAGTAAAAAGGGACAATTTTACTGCCTGAGTTATGAAGATAACCCACCTCCAGTGGTGAAATTCTACATCTCCAATAGTTGGCTAGTACTTTATTGCTTGATTTAACTCTCTTTTTTTTGGTTCTTTATAAGACATCAGTAAAACAACTCAAACACAGGAATTTTTTATTATAAATATTTTTAAAGGATTATCTGTAGATCAAAAGTGTTCTCAAAGTGAGAATTCTACCGAACAGTATAATTGAGTCTGCTAAATTAACAGCATTTGACAGCTCCAGTAGCTAAACAAATTTAAAATGTAGAGAAATATACTGAGGTAATAATAAAAACAAGAATACAGCATTAAATTTCCAAAGTAATTGAGAGTAATGATTGAGGTAATTGCTACCTTAAAATTCATTTCTGAGAGTAGTGACTTTTATGTTTCTAAAGAATAAATACTTGCAAGAGTAGAAATATGTTGTTTAGAAAATGATTATATAAAGGAAGCAATAACTAGGTCTCTAAAAAATTTAGTTTTAAAACTTTAGTAGGGTTTATTTGCTATTTGAAATGTTAAAAAAGTACATTATTTTACTGCAGAGAAATAATAATTTTGTGAGTCAACATCCTAAGTGGTAGAGCTATTTCTTCTAAAATGTATAAAAATATATTTTTATACATAAAATGGAATAATGCATAAGTGATGCAATAAATATATTTATTTGCTCCTTAACAAACTTATCTTACATAAAAATGTAGCATTAAAGAAAAAGTTGCTTTAACCTACAATGAACAAATGTAAAAAAATTACACTCTTTAAGTATTAATTTCTGGTATACATGTTCCTAACTATAAAATATTTGAAAACATTGAAATGATCTATAAATACATATATAGAAATAGCAAATAATTAATTTAGTAATTTCCAATTAGTGCTCACTTAGTAACTTCAAACACTGAATTAAGTAGTCAAATTCTCATTCAGAAATGTGTATTACCTTTCTAATTGATATAATTTGGAGAATAATCAGCTTTTTGAAGTATAAAAATTAAAGGTAAGGTATTCACTAAAGAATCAAATTGTCCAGGGAACTTACCTCTCCAAAGAATGTAAATTTGGGTTTCCAGCCAGAGGAAAGTGGAAGAAAAGTACATGAAGTAAAATTGAAAATGGATTAAAGTAAGACATTTTCTTAGAAAGCAGGGTAAATTATGGGAGCAAATTATAGCTATCATGGGAGTAAGTGGAATGGTTCCCTGGAATAACTAGGAAATAAAAATGAACTGGGAGAGCAAGGATGGGGTAAACAAAGTGGTCTAAAGTGTGTGTATATATCATTTTCCTACTGCTGCTGAAAGAAATTACCACAGACTCGATGGCTTAAACAACATAAATTTATTATCTTACTCTGGGGGTCATAAGTCCAAAATGACTTTCTCTGGGTAGAAATCAGGTGTTGGCAGGGAGGCATGCTCCTTCCAGAGGATCCAGGGGAGACTCCATTTCCCTTCCCTTTACCAATTTTTTTTTTTTTTTTTTTTTTGCGGTACGCGGACCTCTCACTGTTGTGGCCTCTCCCGTTGTGGAGCACAGGCTCCGGATGCGCAGGCTCAGCGGCTATGGCTCACGGGCCCAGCCGTTCCGCGACATGTGGGATCTTCCCAGACCGGGGCACGAACCCGTGTCCCCTGCATCGGCAGGCGGACTCTTAACCACTGCGCCACCAGGGAAGCCCCCTTTTCCAATTTTTAGAGGCTGCCTTCATTCTTTAGCTCATGCCCCCCCTTCTTCATCTTCAAAGCCAAAAGAATAGCAGCTTCAAATCTTTTTCTAGTTCTGACCCGCCAGCCTCTTTCTTACAAAACTCATGTTGTTATATTTGAGCCCATCCAAATAACCCAAGATAAACTCCCCATCTCAAGAGCCTTAATGTACTCAATCACATCTGCAAGTCACTTTTGAAAATTAGCTGTCACAGTTACAGGTTCTGGAGATTATGTAGGCTGTGGACACCGTTTTTTTTTGGGGGGGGGTGCATTATTTAGCCTAGGAAAGTGTATAAATTGGAGTTGTCACCAAAGCCAGAGCTCACAATCAGAAGCAGAATCTGGGGGAATATATTCAGGCAATCACGGTATCTGATTTTTATTGGCTTTGGATTTGCAAGTGGCTGTCTTAGCTGAAAGACTGGCTAAATCCCACCATGGTTGTCTGCAGGTTATCTCTTCCATCCTCAGTCATTGAATCATTCAGTCCCATAGGTAAGAACTTCCCTGGGAAGACAGCCTCTTTTACTTCCTCAATGGCCCTTTCCTGTATTTAACTTAATCTTCCTCTTCCTCACCATCATCGTCATTATCACTATTATCTCTTTCTGTAATGTTAAATGTTGACCATTTTTGTGATATCATTATCAAATAGCAGAAGCAACTCCACAATGCCTGTAAAGGAGGAGCTTAGAGAAAATCTAATTTGGAGGGTTCATTGATTTACTCACTTAGAAAATATTTATTGAGTGCTCAATGTGTTCTAAACACTGTTCTAGGAACTAGTGGTAAAGCAGTTAAAGCAAATGAAATTCCTGCCCTCATGAATCTTATGTTTTAGTGGGACAATGTGAAAAATAAACAAACAAGAAAATAAAGAATTTGGCAACTGAGGATCAGTGCTATGAAGCGTCTGGAGCCTGTGCTCCGCAACGGAAGAGGCCACAGCAGTGAGAGGCCCGCGTACCTCAAAAAAAAAAAAAAAAAATGTTAGATGGGGAGACATAAAGGGAACTAACAAAGAACATTGAGAAGAAAACAATGAAAGCATTTCAAAAGGGAGGAAATGATCATCTGTGACAAATATTGATGATTGGTCAAAAAAAGAGATGAGGAGTGAGAATCAACTACTAGAGGACAAGTCTTAAGGCCATGTTATATGGTAAGGTCACTGTTTTTGCATAGAATGAAAGGTTATTTAGGATGGCTTCATTAGTGGCTGATAGAGATTATAGGGCTGGGGGCCTTAGTCACCCCCCTACTCAACAACCTATCCCTTGTTATTGTCCTAGGGTTATAGACAGTAAAAGTACCATTGTAAAATCCCCAAAGAGGACATTCTACTCCAACATCAGAAAATGTCCTTACTCTAAAAGTGTTAACATGGAGGCAGTCAACAGCTCTAGTCCTAAAAATACTATAAGAGCATTATTAGAACAGTGTTTTCCTTAAACGTAGGAAATTATAGTCTCTATGTAAGAATATTTATTTTCCTCTTGGCTAGAATCTCCATCTCTTATTTCTGATTTTTTTCTTTCAAATTGAATTTGTTCTCTAAATATAAAACACTGTCCAATAAAATATAATATGAGTCATGTATGTACTTTTAATTGTTTTACTAACTACACTTTAAAACCTAACAGAAACAGATGCTATTAATTTTAATAATGTATTTTAGTTAACTCAGTATATTTCAGAGTATCATTTATGTAATCAATATAAAAATATTGAGGTATTCTATATTCTTTTTTGTCTTTGAAATCCAGTATGCATTATAAATACAATATATCTCAATTCAGACTAGCCTCACCACATGTCACTAATGACTACATTATTGACAGGGAAACTCTGATTAATAATCCTGTTAAAGCAATTTTGTTACCAGAGAACAGCTCAGAGGGGTTAACTGCTAGCACTAGCCTTTCTTTTTCATTTTTACCCTCATGGGTTTTTGTTTCCCTCTTAAAGAAAAAAAATAGAAAGCAAGTCAGGGGACCAGAAGATAGTATAGTGGCTCCTTTCTTTCTAAATAGGTACATTACATTATGTTCCTTCCCATCTTTATAAATGCATATAATAGAAGCATTTATTATAGTTAGAAATTATGGTTGTGAGATTCTAATGCCTTCTATTCCCCAGGAGACCAGGTTTTAGACTTTCCTGAAGGAAGGTGACGTGTGACCCTAAATAAAGCTGGTATTCTGGAAATATTGCCTACACTTGTGAAAGAGAATTAGAAAACTCTGCCTATTGGGCCAGAGACTTGTCAGGAAATCTTGTCTTTGTGTGAAACTCTTGGTAGTTAAAAAGGAAAACGTCTTCCATGAGAAATACACACTCTAATTTATACCACATGAAATTGCAGGCTCTGAATTTATACTACCTACATAGCACAGAACCCCAAGCCAAGACTGGTTCTGGATAGAGTTACCTGTAGGTGCAAACCAGTGCAAAAATATATGTAATCCACTTTTAAGGTCTGGGATGCCTGTGCTCCCAAAGGGGAAAAAGAAAAATCTCTTTCATGGTAAAAAATGATAAACTATACCAAGGCAAATATATCTCTGAAAAAGACAGAACGTAAAGAACAGGAACTTCAGATTAATAGACAACCAGAAAGACACTATTAATAGACAATCTGAAAGACACTATAAAATGATTATACTTAAATTTATTGGGAAAGTAAAATGTGAAATAGAAATCATAATAAAAGAATAGAACAGGGCTTCCCTGGTGGCGCAGTGGTTGAGAGTCTGCCTGCCAATGCAGGGGACACGGGTTCGAGCCCTAGGTCCAGGAGCATCCCACATGCTGCGGAGCAACTGGGCCCGTGCACCACAACTGCTGAGCCTGTGCTCTGGAGCCTGCGAGCCACAACTACTGAAGCCCGTGCGCCTAGAGCCCGTGCTCTGCAACAAGAGAAGCCACTGCCATGAGCAGCCCACGCATCACAGCAAGGAGTAGCCCCTGCTCACCGCAACTAGAGAAAGCCCGCGCACAGCCGTGAAAACTCAACACAGCCAAAAATAAATAAATGTATTTTAAAAAAAGAATAGAACATTGTAGAACATTAGGAACAAACACATTTCATTTCATTTTCTGGAAATGAAAAACATAAACATGGAAATGAAAATGTCAATGAATAGGTTTTAAAAGCCATCAGAAGAAAGAATTAGTGAACTATCAATTTCATCTGAGGAAATCATCCTGAATGCAGCATAGAGAGATAAAGAGATGAAAAATATGAAAGAGAACTTGAGGGCTTCCCTGGTGGCGCAGTGGTTGAGAGTCTGCCTGCCGATGCAGGGGACAAAGGTTCGTGCCCTGGTCCAGGAAGATCCCACATGCCGCGGAGCAGCTGGGCCCATGAGCCATGGCCGCTGAGTCTGCGCGTCCGGAGCCTGTGCTCCGCAACGGGAGAGGCCACAACAGTGAGAGGCTCGTGTACCGCAAAAAAAAAAAAAAGGAGAACTTAAGACACAAGTGGAGTGGAGAGATTAAAATTCTATCATAGTCTTAATTCTATAAGGATTAATTCTAGAGGAGAAACTAGAAAAAAATGGAAGACAGGCAGCAAAGAGATAATGCCTAATAAAGGATATAGTTCTTATACTTTTTGAGTTCAACAAGGCCTGAGTGGGATAAATAAAAATAAGTCTGTACTAATATACATCAAAGAAAAACTTCCAAAGATCCCAGAAAAAATTGTTAAAGGCAACAATAATTTTAAAATTACTTACAAATGATCAACAATTAGGCTAACAGCAAACTTTTCAACAACAATAAAGGCAAGAAGTAAATAGTGTACTTCAACATGATGAAAACTGAACCAAGAGGGAAAGTGAACCCAAAAGAAATGTGTGCTTTGAAAGAAGTGTGGGGACCCAAGAAATAATGATGGACTAAGAAATTGTTAAATCTAAATAGGAACTCAATGTAAACCAATTAGAACAATAATAATGGCTAATTTGGAGAAGTTTAAATGTAAGATAGAATTAAATAGTGGGCATTCATAACATCAAAAATGGTGACCTGCGATCAGAGTTAAAATGTACTTGTTTTGATCAGATGAAGAACAGAAATAGTGATCAGCTTCAGACTTTCAGATAAGCATGAATGGTACAATTTTAACAGTAACTAAATATAGATTATTAAAATAGTTCATCTACAAAAGCCACAAAACTATCTCAACAAATGTCAATCAGTCCATATCACACAGATTCTGTTATCCCACTCCAATGAAATAAAATATTTCCCCAAAATCTATTTTTAGAAATTAAAGAACACACTTCTCATGATTAATGTTTCTGTCAAAAATTACAAAATGAGTGTCCTAAAATATTTAGGACGAAATAAAATGAACATTATATATTGAAAATTGTCTGATGTAATTAATATAGTTCTTAGAAGAAAATGTATAACTTAGATATATTTAATAGAAAAAAAGAAATTAAATTTTAGATTAAAAAATGAGATAAAATCAAATAAAAAAGAAAAGATATGATGTAGCTAAGAGTAGTAATTAATTAAATAAAAAGCAAAGAATCAATAGAGAGCGTCTGTAAAACCGAAAGTGATTCTTTGATGATTTCAGTAACTTGCACAAAGTAGCCAAGTCAGAAATTGTGGCACCAGGCCTCCCAACAGAGCAAGTGTGACTCCAGGCTCTGAATTCTTTACTGGCTAATACTTATTCTAAGATTCTTTTTTCCATTTTACTAAAGTATAAAATGAAGTTCAGAAAAATTAAATGAGTTATCTTGGTTAAAGTGTCTATTTAATGGCAGATGAACACAGGGAGTTTTTGTGTTCTAACCCAATATAATATCCAAATATAAGATGCTTCACTTGATTCTGTTTAATAGGTGGCTCCTCTGACTCTGACGGCCTCAATATTGATGATAATGATGGACAAGAGCACTGTTTGTACACGAGTCACTTAGATTTAGTTTAAGACCATCCTTTGGATCTCAAGACCATCCACTTGGATGTATAACTCCCTTTTGAGTTTTGGCTTGTTCATTCTATTTTGTTTGCTTAATAATGATTATAACTTACATTTATTGTTAACTCTGTCATGTAGTGTACAACATTTTACTTGATTCAACTCATTTAATCCCATGAGATGAGTATAACCCATTTTACAGATGAGAAAACCAAAGAACAGGGAGTTTTCTTAACCTACCCAGAATCAGATAGCACATTAACTGGAGGTGTCAGGATTTGCATCCATGCAGTCCAGCTCCAAAGTTTGTCCCCTTGATCACTAAGCTACACTGCCTCTCACATGGGCATTGGACTGTGTGAGTGTAAATCCCAACACCTACATTTATTAGCTGTGTGACCCCAGGCAATTTAAGAGAGGTGGATGCAAACTACTGAGAAAGAATGTTGAAGTGCTTTGATTTTTTTTAAAATAAACTTTCTATTCTAGAATAGTCTTAGATTTACAGAAAAGTTGAAAGTATATTACAGAGCTCCCATATATCCCACATCCAGTTTATCTAACTTTTAACATCTTACATTAGTATGATACTAATTTAATCACTGCCGATGCACCCCATTGATGAGAGAGGGATTCCTACCCTAAATTATGGGAGTGACCCAACACATGACACTTGGCACTGGACAAATGAGATCAACAGGAGTTTATTAGTCACATATATTCATAGCCTGGAGGAGGACATTGCATGCCATTCAGGGCAACACGGATTTTGCACTTGCCTTTTGCCTTGTAAAAAATCAATTGACTATATTTGTGCGGGTCTATTTCAGGCTCTCTATACTGTTTCATTGATGTATGTGTATATTCTTTCACCAATAATACATTGTTCTGATTACTGTAGCTTTATAGTAAGTCTTGATATTGGCTACTGTGAGTGCTCCAACTTTGTTCTTCAGGTTTGTGATGGCTGTTATAGGTCTTTTGTCTTTACGAAGAAATTTTAGAAACATTTTCTTAATATGTACAAAAGAGTTCGCTGAGATTTTGATTGTGATTGTGTTGAATCTATAGATCAAGTTGGGAAGAATGGACATCTTAACTGTAGTGTTTTCTAATCCATGAACACAGACTATCTCTCCATTTATTTAGCTCTTTGATTTCTTTCGTCAGTGTTTTGTAGTTTTCTGCATACAGATCATGTATAGATTTTGTTAGATTTACACCTGTTAGTTTTGGTGCTCTTGTAATTTTTTAAAATTTCAAGTTCCAATTGTTCATTGCTGTTAAAAAGGAAAGCAGTTGACTGTTTATGTTGACCTTGTATTCTGCTATCTTGTTATACTTGCTTACTAGTTCTAATTTTTTGTTGACTTTTTTTGTATTTCTGCATAGACAAATGGACAGTCATGTCATATGTTAATAAGGATAGTTTTCTTTCTTCCTTTCCAGTCTGTATGGTTTTTAATTATTTTTCTTGTCCCATTACATTAGAGGGGACTTCCAGTACAGTGTGAAATAGAGTGTTGAGAGATGACATTCTTGCCTTGTTACCAGTCTTAGGAGGAAGGTGTCCAGTCTCTCACCAAAAAATATAATGTTAGCTGTAGGTGTTTTGTAGATGTTCTTTATCAAGTTAAGGAAACTATTTTCTATTCCTAGTTTGGTGAGAGTTTTTGTCATGAATAGGTGTTGGATTTTGTTAAATGGTATTTCTGTGACAACTAATATGATCATAGATTTTTTTCTTTAACCTGTTGATACAGTGGGTTATATTAATTGATTGTCTGATGTTGAATCAGCCTTGAATACCTGAGATAAATCCTACTTGGCTCATTTTGTACATTGTTGGATGCAGTTTGTTAAAATTTTGGTGATATTTGCATCTATGTTTTTGAGAGATAGTTTGACTGGTAGTTTTCTTATAATGTCTTTATCTGGTTTTGGTATTAGAGTATTTGGTATTAGAGCCTCATAGAAACAGTTGGAATGTGTTTTGGGTGTGATGTTTTTGTGTGTGGAAGGTTATTAATTATTGATTAATTTCCTTAACAAATATAGATGTATTCTGGTTGTCTATTTCTCCTTATGCGAGTTTCAATAGTTTACGTCTTTCAAGGGGTTGGTCAATTTCATCTAAGTTATAAAATTTGCTAGCATAAAGTTTTCATATTATTTCTTTATTATTCTTTTAGTGTCCATGTGATCAGTAGTCAGGGCATCTCCTTCATTTCTGATATTGGTAATTTGTATCTATTCTCTTTTTTTCTTTAATTTGGTTAGAGATTTATCCATTTTATTCATCTTTTCAAAGAAATAGCTTTTGATTTCATTTATTTTCTCTATTACTTTTGTTTCCAATTTCATTGATTTCTGCTCTGTTTTTTTTCTTTTCCTTGTTTTAGGCTTTATTTCTCTAGTTTCCTAAGATGGAATTTTTGGTTATTCATTTTAGATATTTTTTTCTTTTAAAATATATACATTTATTGCAATAAATTTCCCTCTAAGCATTACTAAGCATCCCACAAATTTGATAAATTGAATTTTCATTTAGTTTAAAAAATTTTTAAATTTGTCTTGAGACTTCTTCTTTGACATAAGTATTATTTAGCAATGTGTTTTTTAATGTCAAAATATTTAGAGATTTTCCAGCCATATTTTCTTACTGATTTCAAGTTTAATTTCACTGTGGTCTGAGAATATACTTTGTATGGTTTCTGTTGCTTTGAATTTGTTAAAGGGTAGTTTATAGCCCACAGTTTGCTCTGTCTTGGAGAATGTTCTATGCGAGCTTGAGAGGAATGTGTATTCTAGTGTTGGATGGAGTATTCTATAAATGTCAATTAGGTCAGATTTATTAATGGTGCTATTTAGGTCAAGTATGTCTTTACTGATTTCCTGCCTGCTTAATTTCTCAATTATTGGCAGAGGGGTTTTGGAGTGTCTGCCTCTAAGAGTGGATTGCTTATTTCTCCTTTCAGTTCTGGTATTTTTTGCCTTATATATTTTGATGCTCTTTGGTTAGGTGCATATATATTTAGAATTGCTATGTTTTCTTGGAAAATTGAACCTTTATCATTATTGAATGCTCTATTTCTCCCTGATAACCTTCCTTGTTCTGAAGTCAGCTTTGTCTGAAATTAATATAGCTACTCAAGTTTTCAATAAATGTTAACTACTTATTATTATTTAATTATAAGTGCTTTGAGATGGTGGTCAATGTTCTTGCTTATTTTCTTAAGCCCACATAGTGCCTAAGACACTGTTGAGCACAGATATACTTAGTAATGAAAGCTTTTTGACTGATTAGCAGGGCATAGATGTCTGAGAGTTGAGCTTATTATTCATCTTATAAATGAAGAGAAGAATGAGATTATGGTAAATATTTCTAAATTCCCAGAAGAAATATGCTGTATTTTCAAATATGCTAAAAATAAGTTGATATTATATTAGCAAATTCAGAAATGACTGCTTAAAAGGGGAATTTGTGACCTTTTAAGTAACATAGGGTTTTTAACTGCCCTGCAATTACTGAAGTAAGTGGAACTAAAAACAATGACATTTATTACTTTACTAATTGGGATTGGATTGAATATGTTTTAATAGTACAGGCTCTATGAATAATACATCTTTTTTTCCCTTTTTTTAAACATCTTTATCGTAGTATAATTGCTTTACAATGTTGTGTTGTTTCTGCTGTACAACAAAGTGAATCAGCTATATGTATACATATATCCCCATATCCCCTCCCTCTTGCGCCTCCCTCCCACCCTCCCTATCCCATCCCTCTAGGTGGTCACAAAGCACCGAGCTGATCTCCCTGTGGTATGCAGCTGCTTCCCACTAGCTATCTGTTTTACATTTGGTAGTGTGTATATGTCAGTGCTACTCTTTCACTTTGTCCCAGCTTACCCTTACCCCTCCCCATGTCCTCAAGTCCTTTCTCTACGTCTGCATCTTTATTCCTGTCCTGCCCCTAGGTTCTTCAAAACCATTTTTTTTTTTTTAGATGCCATATATATGTGTTACCATACGGTATTTGTTTTTCTCTTTCTGACTTACTTGACTCTGTATGACAGACTCTAGGTACATCCACCTCACTACAAATTACTCAATTTCGTTTCTTTTTATGGTGGAGTAATATTCCATTGTATATATGTGCCACATCTTCTTTATCCATTCATCTGTTGATGGACACGTAGGTTGCTTCCAAGTCCTGGCTATTGTAAATAGTGCTGCAACAAACACTGTGGTACATTTATCTTTTTGAATTATGGTTTTCTCAGGGTATATGACCAGTAGTGGGATTGTTGGGTCATATGGTAATTCTATTTTTAGTTTTTTAAGGAACCTCCATACTGTTCTCCATAGTGGCTGTATCAATTTACATTCCCACCAACAGTGCAAGAGGGTTCCCTTTTCTCCACACCCTCTCCAGCATTTATTGTTTGTAGGGTTTTTGATGATGGCCATTCTGACCAGTGTGAGGTGATACCTCACTGTGGTTTGATTTGCACTTCTCTAGTGATTAGTGATGTTGAGAATCCTTTCATGTGTTTGTTGGCAATCTGTATATTTTCTTTGGAGGAATGTCTATTTAGGTCTTCTGACCATTTTTGGATTGGATTGTTTGTTTTTGTTATATTGAGCTGTGTGAGCTGCTTGTATATTTTGGAGACTAATTCTTTGTCAGTTGCTTCATTTGCAAATATTTTCTCCCATTCTGAGGGCTGTCTTTTCGTCTTGTTTATGGTTTCCCTTGCAGTGCAAAAGCTTTTAAGTTTCATTAGGTCCCATTTGTTTATTTTTGTTTTTATTTCCATTTCTTTAGGAGGTGTGTCAAAAAGGATTTTGCTGTGATTTAGGTCATAGAGTGTTCTGCCTGTGTTTTCTCCTAAAAGTTTTATAGTATCTGACCTTAAATTTAGGTCTTTAATCCATTTTGAGTTTATTTTTGTGTGTGGTGTTAAGAAGTGTTCTAATTTCATTCTTTTACATGTAGCTGTTCCGTTTTCCCAGCACCACTTACTGAAGTGGCTGTCTTTTCTCCACTGTATATTCTTGTCTCCTTTGTAAAAGATAAGGTGACCATAGGTGCGTGGGTTTATCTCTGGGCTTTCTATCCTGTTCCATTGATCTATATTTCTGTTTTTGTGCCATTACCATACTGTCTTGATTCCTGTAACTTGTAGTATAGTCTGAAGTCAGGGAGCCTGATTCCTCCAGCTCCGTTTTTCTTTCTCAAGATTGCTTTGGCTATTCGGGGTCTTTTGTGTTTCCATACAAATTGTAAAATTTTTTGTTCTATTTCTGTGAAAAATGGCATAAAATGGTAATAGGAACATACATATCGATAATTACCTTAAATGTAAATGGATTAAATGCTACAACCAAAAGACACAGACTAGCTGAATGGGTACAAAAGAAGACCATATATATGCTGTCTACAGAGACACACTTTAGACCTAGGGACACATACAGACTGAAAGTGAGGGGATGGAAAAAGATATTACATGCTAATGGAAATCAAAACAAAGCTGGAGTAGCAATACTCATATCAGACAAAATAGACTTTAAAGTAAAGACTATTACAAGAGACAAAGAAGGACACTATATAATGATCAAGGGATCAATCCAAGAAGAAGATATAAAAATTGTAAATATTTATGTAGCCAGCATAGGAACACCTCAATACATAAGGCAAATGCGAACAGCCATACAAGGGGAAATCGATAGTAACACAATCATAGTAGCAGACTTTAACATCCCACTTTCACCAATGGACAGATCATCCAAATTGAAAATAAATAAGGAAACACAAGCTTTAAATGACACATTAGACCAGATGGACTTTAATTGATATTTATAGGACATTCTATCCCAAAACAACAGAATACACTTTCTTCTCAAGTGCTCATGGAGCATTCTCCAGTATAGATCACATCTTGGGTCACAAATCAAGCCTTGGTAAATTTAAGAAAATTAAAATCATATCAAGTATCTTTTCTGACCACAATGCTATGAGACTAGATATCAGTTACTGGAAAGAACTGTAAAAAATACAAACACATGAGGTTAAACAATACACTACTAAATAACCAAGAGATCACTGAAGAAATCAAAGAGGAAACCAAAAAATAACTAGAAACAAATGGTAATGAAAACACGATGACCCAAAACCTATGGGATGCAGCAAAAGCAGTTCTAAGAGGGAAGTTTGTAGCAATACAATCCTACCTCAAGAAACAAGAAATATCTCAAATAAACAACCTAACCTTATACCTAAAGCAATTAGAGAAAGAGGAACAGAAAAAAAACCCAAAGTTAGCAGAAGGAAAGAAATCATAAAGATTAGATCAGAAATAAATGAAAAAGAAATGAAGGAAACAGTAACAAAGATCAATAAAACTAAAAGCTGTTTCTTTGAGAAGATGTACATCTTTTCATTGTCTAATAGCTGTAGATATTATGGGGTCTAACAAGGGTTCAAAAAGTCAGATATTAGCGTAAAAATCACCCACAGTAGAGGAAAAATTATTCCAACTGGCCTTTCTCAGTCTAGTTTTAAATTGTCCTCCAGCTAAGAGCCTTGTTATTTAAACCCTCTTAGTTCATAGTAGAATGAGAGATTCAATATAGAGCATACAACAAAGTACATTCTCACTTGTCCTTAGAATGAAAAACTGTAATGAATTAAAGGGGAAGATTTTCAAAAACACATGGAAAATTCATATTAAGTTTCGAAAGATGTAGATGCGAACCTAGTAGTATGGGACAGGTCAGTGAATTATATTCTTTGAGAATGGCAGGGTGCTTCCCAAATTGAAAGGGAGGATCTTGTTTAGGACTTGATGCCATTGCATTCCCTAGCTACATTGGCAGTGTCATTACTGCAAGCCAAATGTAGCAACATGCTTTGAATGCACACTACTTGCTTAGATATTTAAAAGTAGAGAAAGAAAAAGAGCTGATCCACAGAAATGAGGAGTGTGCAGAGGTGACTATTGTAATGGGATGAAACTGAGAAATGCCTTGTAACCTGTGATCTCAAGCTACAAGCATACAGCAGGGAAACCACAAAGATATGTGTTTCATTATTCAGGAGCTTGAGTATCCCTCTTGTTATGCCATTATTTCTGGAATTTTCTCCAAAGGCCTCATTTGCAGGCAGAGAGAAAAGAAAGACAATTGAAAAAGAAAAAAAAAAGGGAGGAAGAAAAGTTTATCCAGTTGAGAAAATTTATTCCCATTGTAGATTTTATGTTAAATGGAACAACCAATAAAAAAATTTTCTAACAGCAAATTCTCTAGAATCCATCATAGAAAATCTATAATTGCAACTTAAGATGTAAGTATGGGCTTCTTGCACAGAGGACTGGAAATGCTACCCATCAGTCAGCTTTCCATCAGTCTACCTAATGACCTTGTAAAGAGGCCCTTCAGTGGTATTTGTTGATCATTTGGTTTCAACAAAAATAGATATACAAGTTGTCAATACAGAAGGAACAATACCCAATAAAGGCAAAAGAAATGTTTCAGTAAAACAATGATTACAACTGGAAGGACATACAAAATTGTATACTGCCTCTCTGAAAATAGAAAGTAGAACCATGAAAAATCTAATTGTAAAATTGAAAATGGCGTAGGATATGTGCTTCTGCACAAATTATGTTTTAACATTGCCGAAGAATCAAAACACTTCAGAGAATATTGTATCCTAGGGAGGACTTAACCACAGTCAGAACGTCTGGCAACCCCGTGTTTAATTAGAATTATAAAGAGAATAGTGACCATTTCAGTATATCAGATTTTATGCCTGAAACTTTGGAGAAAATGTTCAGTATAGGCCAGATTTATTTAAAAGGAAAACCTCACACATACGCGTGTGCATGCACACACACACACTTACACACATACGAGCACAGAATCACCTGTTCTTTACTTCAGTTGACTTTAGCATTAAATATCTCCCAAATTAAGCATATGCGTCTACTCCAGCAAACATCAAAGCATCGAAGAGAGAGAGATTTTATGAATTTAACTTATTAGAAAAGATAACCCCATAGATTGCTGTAGACATACAATACCACTGTTGGCAAAAAGCACTAGAATACAGATATTTACATTTTTTGCATAAGACAATCTGTAGATGTAGTCAATTACAATTATCTGTACATTTCAAATGACTAAATATTGCTTGGATTATATATATTATAGAATGTTTATTTAGTCTATTTATCCATTGTTCAATTAAGAGAGTAATTACTATGAGATCTAATTCTTCAATCACTGAAATCCTCAGAAATTCAGAGCATTATTGCAGTTGGTAAGGAGAGTAAAGTAGGAGGTAATTTATGCTGTGGAAAACAAAATCTAATATTTCATTCTTACAATTAGAATATACCGTGAAGTGCCATAATTTTTTTCTAAAATTATATTGATATTTAATAAACAACTAAACTAAACTCATAATATTATCATTAAGCATATTTAAGAGAACGTTAGACAAGAATTTCACTAATTTTTCTATGGTAGAGAAGAAAACCTTTCCTGAAAAGAGAGGTTTTTTTGTTTGTTTGTTTAAGAAGTATATTTTAGTAGGTGATAGGAATTTGTGCAGTTTTTATCAGTGATCAGATATGTTTTGCTGATTAACGTTGATTGCTCTTTTTTACATTCCTGCTTACAGACTAAAGATCGTATGCTATTTAGAAGTATAGATTTTTAACTATCATGTTAATGTTAAAATATTCAATTAAATGTAAGCAGATCATGGGTAGGCTTGGTTATGAGAGTTGTGGCCCTTTATCTCTTATTTTTTAGGTGACATAGGCAAGGCAAACGTTTGCAGAACTCAAAAAAGTGGTGCTTAATATTTATATGGTTCTGAAAAGGTACAATAACTATATTTCTACTTTATGATATACATGTATAAAAATCCGAGTAGCCTTTCTGAAGTAGAAATTTTCTATTTATAAGTAGGAATAGAAAACTTAAGGTGCTCACAAACCAGATAATTTTCCATGTAGTCCTTTTTCCTCAGTATCTTTACTCAGCTCATGCTGTATGTTCTAAGTACCTCCATATATTTTCTCATTTATTCTCATAAAACCTCTCATTTCACAGGTAAGGAGCTGAGGCCCAGGGAGAGTAAATCATTGCCCAAAGTCACATAGTAATTAGCAAAGTCAGTCCAAACAGTTTGGCTTCAGCTGACACTTATCATTGAGCTGTACTACCTACAATGTAAGACCCTAAAGTAGGGCTGCCAAACTTAGCAAATAAAAATACAAGATTTCCAGTTAGGGTTGCTGATAAAATACAAGACCAAATAATGAAATTCGTTGTTTATCTGAAATTCAAATTTAACTGGATGTTCTGTGTTTTATTTGGCAATCCTATTCTAAAAAGACATTGAAATGAATGCATATTTTCCTACTTTGTAATACTTGTGAGGAGGTATTACTACACCTACCAGGGAATATGTGTATTTTAGTATTTGAATTACTTTCCCTTTTTTGCATGGCATTTATTAGATGCTAATATTCATTGCGTAGATGAATATGTTTTTATTCCCAGTTGTTGGAAGACTTATCTCTACTTTGGAAAGAAACAATAGGAAGGAAAGGGTTAAGAGCAAGTGTGTAGGTTGGTCACTCCTTTCTGTTTAGCCTGAGACCTTTTGATCTCAACCACACCTCCCTGTAAACACAGAACAATTCATTAGCCGCAAGATAAAAAAAGGGTCTTGAAGGGGCTGCAATGTATGGATTTCTTATCTGAGAAATCCTTTTAGCAAGGTAGACCTGGTTTGTCTAGATTCCTTATTGTAATCAGACTGCCACTTTTTGATTTATTAGACACAGACCCACCAGAGAATAAAAGTTAGTTAAGTAGTCGTTTTCATTAGTGTATATACAGTTGTCCCTCCATATCCATGGGCTCTGCATCCACAAATTCAATCAACCCTGAATGGTTCCACAAAGGAAAATTCTGGAAAGTTCCAAAAACCAAAACTTGAATTTGCTGTACCCCAACAACTATTTAAATTACATAGAGAAAAGAAGAACTAGAGAAATCACTGAACTAGAGATAAGGACTAAATATTGTAGAAGCTGAATTTGAAAAAAAAAAAAATAGTATGTCCTCAAGAAACTTTTTGTACCCTTGTTTCTTAAAAGTCACAAATGATATATACTACAAATATCTCAATCAATTACATCATAATAACTAAAAGATAGAGAGGGGGGAAAAACTTAATGAGAAGGGTATTGTGAAGTAAGCAGAAAGAAAATAAATTGGCCTTAGAGTTCTTGATTTTATGCAAAGGATCTCATAGTTAATGGATAAAATGCCTTCTTTAGGAATTTAACATAGTTGTTTAAAATAATACAGCAGTACAGCTTCTAGAAAGCTATATGTATCAAATAATAGCTCAACAGTGATATGCTATGAAGATCAGATAAATATGAAAAAGTCTTACATTTCTATTGTCATAATTACTGCAATCTCTACTAAATCCTTTGTAGACAGGTTCAGGTAAACCTAGGTCAATGTGTTGGACATATGCTGAAAGGAGGTCAAGGGATTTCACCAGCATCTGGGGAAACTACTTTGTGGATTTTTCTCTGTGGAGGGAACTTGGGCCCTGTAATCCCGCATACTTTTTATAGGAGATTGGGCAAGTCATTTTAGTTCTCTAGACCTTAGTTTCTTCATCCATAAAACAAGGGTGAGGGATGAGATTGTCTCTAAAAACTATTCTTTGGTTCCACAATAACCCAGCTGAATTCAAGTGTCATGACCTGGAGGCAATGATCTCCAGGTAAATACACCAAAAGAACATTCAGAAAAGAGTTATTTTAGAAACTCAGAGCTGCTTTTATGGCAACAGCCAGGTTGGACCACAACAGAAAACTAATATCCTACGTGTGTAGCAATACTAGATACCTGGGAGTTGATCCTGATCAGTCACAGTTAAAAAGATGTCTTCAACTACTCTGAAAGGGATGGTTTCTGATATTCTGGTGAATTGAAAAAAAAAAAAAAAAAGTGAAATGCTGAGTTTGTAGATAAAATAATCTGATTTCCTAGAAGAGCAGGTAAGTAAAAATGAAAATCTCTAGGCTAATATATAGCCTAGAAATATATAGATAGACTGAGATATACTGATTATACCCTCACTTAAAATAGCCCATCTTCTTCTCTCCTACATTCTATCATTATTCCTCCCTTTTCCATCTAAGACTAGCAAAGAAAACATAATTCACACCAAGAAATGTGCTCCAACAATCTTCATATAGTCATTGAATCTTTCTGAAATTTGAAAAAACTTGTCTACCTTTTTAGCTTAATTTTTTCAATGAATTAATGCATTGTCTTAGTGCCATGTAGGCATAACTCCATGTGGTTTAATGATATTCAATTGATTATAGTGTATATTATGTTATGTTATGTTATTTATATATACTACATATAATTTAATAATGCTGTTTATTTACATTAATAGAGAGTACTTATTTTATACAAATTTAAGTAAATTAACAGAAAATATATATACAAAATAATATATTAGATAGCATATTAATTTCAAAGGGACCTAAACAATTGCTATAGAAAAGTAGCAGCTTAACTGATTTTTTTTTTACCACTAGTCTATTTTCTTAATTATTCTAAATCATACAGGGTATCCCAATCTATCTGATTCTTCTTCTTGATTAACAGAAACAAGTTGTTGCCCTAGTATCAAAGAATAGGCTGAAGATTTGAGAGGATGAATGAAATTCTAGTGCACAAAGAGAATGTTTAAAAAAAGTCAGTGATAAAGATCCTTTGTTACAGAATGAAAAGTAAAGTAATCATAACTTCTAAGGAAACTAGTTTTACTTCTGCTTCTAAACTATAACTGCTACTTTTGCATCTTCCTATTGTACTTTTTACCCTGAGCCTCTTGACACGAAAAGTGATCAAGAAGCTATTAAGAGTCAGAAGGGAAATTTTCACATGTCGTATATCATTACATCATCTATAGGAAGCAGTTTGGCCGCATATTCATCCTCTTGGACTCAATGCTTCCATTACTGAAAAACTAACTCAAAGTAAATAATGTTAACTATTAACAAAGCTATTTATATAAAAATTTTCATTGCACCACAAAAGAGGAAACAACTTAATTAGTTTAGCAAAACACTCAACCATGAGAGAGCAGATTTATAAAATAAAACACAACCATTAAAATCATGTTTATGAGATAGAATAGTAATAAAAAAAGTGAAAATGATAAATAAGTTTTGGGAATTCCCTGGTGGTCCAGTGGTTAGGACTAGGGTCAGGGTACTAAGATCCCACAAGCAGTGCGGTGCAGCCAAAAAATAAATAAATTAATTAATTAATTAAGTTTTAAAAAACATGACGTAAAATTATATGTGCTGTATGATTTATGTTTAAAATGCTTATGAAAATACATAAGAAAAGATCTCCAAAATTCAAACCTTATTGTTAAAATGATGGGGTTTATGTTTCAATCTTTTTTCTGTTTCCTAAAATAGGAACAGATAATATATATTTTAAATTATAGTATAAAACATTAATTAAAAGAAAAAAAGAGTCTAGATGTACTGGAAGCAAATTAGGAAATCTAGACCAGATGACGTATAAAATTAGCTATGAGCTCCTTTAATTTTATAATTTATTTTTTGAGTGGTTTATGGATATTTTTGTTAAATAGAGATAATTTTACTACCTCTTTTGAGGCATTTGAACTAAGTCAAAATTTTAAGGTTATAAGAGACTTTGAAATTACATAGCCAATGATTTTCAAACTTTCATTTTCTAGAAATAGACTCCCCCAACCCTCCAATAAAACATTATATGGAATACCAGTAGTTACAAAACAAACAAAATTGAGACTTTGGAGGCTTGATCACCTCTCCTCACCACCTCTCCACATACTCATAACTTGAGTTGTGGAACACGTAACGACCTCTGTGGAACACAGTGCAACAAACAAAACCCAAAAAAGCTGACTTAGAAAAATCACGTTTTATTTAAAAAGAAGAAGAAAAAAACCTGAACAGCCCTGATAAACACTAGGGACAGATTCAGGACCAGAAACTAGGTCTCCTAAATTCTAATCCTTTGCTCTTTCATGTATACATCTATTTCTTTATAAGCTAGTGCATGCTTTTCAAAAAAAAAAAAAACATGGGGAATAAACATGGGGGGATAAATAAAATGTAGAGTGTCTTGCATTAAGCCAGATTTTTCAGGGGTTATTTTAAATTGTTTGCCTGAAAGCAGTAAAGCAATTTTGGCTCAAATATGGAGATCTGGTTCTAGTTTGTTGCTTCTTGTGCCAGGTTCTCCTTTTGATCCATTCACCTCCATGTCAGTGCCAAGTCCAGCTTTCCCAGTTAGCATTGTTAGCATTGGGAACCTTCTGATGGTCAGCTAATTTTTTTTAAATCGCTGTAAAAAATGGTGCTAAATATTGTTTTACCTTAAGATACTAATTGTTTTTATCAAGATCTTTTGGGGATATTTATTTTAGCACATTAAGACAGAAGGCTGTGTGCCCTAAGGCAAGACAATTCTTTTCAAATTGAAATGTCAGAAAGGTTTATAATGAAAGTATTTTTCAAAGCAAATTCTTTCTGTATCTTAAGTGAAAAGTTTGAGGAAAATTAGGTCATGGGTCTACCAGCTTTTCTTAATGAGCATGATAGTAAGTATTTTAGGTTTGTGGGCCCCATGGTTTCTGTCACAACTACTCAATTCTGATGGTGCAGTGAGAAAACAGCTACAGTCGATGTAAGTGAATGAACATGGCTGTGTTTCAACAAAACTTTATTTAGAAAAATAGGTGGACAACCCATAGCTCATACTGTACTGCCCCTGAGTTAGATGATAGTAAAATTCCAAAGTTAAAGTGAGCAGGTGAAGGACACATTCCATGAAGAAATATACTTAAAGTTTATAAGTAATTGATAATTAAAGGAATTAAAGATTTCTAGGGAACTGGAAGGCTTAAAACATTTTTCCCCCATATGGATCTTGTACAAGTAATTTTTTTTTCTGTTTTTCATTACATTCATAATTAGCATTTGAGGATCATGACAATACATAGAGAGAGTTTAATATGATAATTAGAATAAAAATCATGTGTCTGTAGTTCCTCATTTATATTTATTTTCTCTGCAGGGTGTCAGTTTTCAAGCTATATATCTTTGCCAATTAGTTAAATGAGTTGAATAATGACCATTGCTTCCCTGATCAGTTTTTATTAATTAATGCCAGTAAATTACCTGGAAACTATTAGATGAAAGAAACTATTACATTCATAGAATTTTTTTTTTTTTTTTACAATTTTGCCAATTTCAGTTGAGTTTATTTTGGAAAATAAATTACATTTTGCAGAGCATTACAACACAGCATGTACCTATGTGGGAAAAAAAGAGAGCTAGAGAGTGAAAAAAATAGGTCTTACAGAGTTGGCCTGGTTTAAATTATTCATGAGTGAGCAGATGGTAGACATGGTAATGGAATCTCTCTGTGATTATCTGCTCCTTGCAACTGTATCTAAGTAAAACAAAACAAAAGTCATATGACATAACTTAAGTAAAAAATATGAAAACCTTTCCATTAGAGGCAGGGTTTTAACCAAGCATGACAAAAATGACTCATATCTGGACCTCTGACAGTCGTTTGCTGCTATTTTTTATACTTGATTTCTTCATAATAACCCCCTATCATTTTTTTAAAAAAGGAGTTTTGATTACTTTGAAGGTTTGTTTCAAGATAGAAAACTAGGAGTGGGATGAGAGTTTTGTTTGTTTGTTTGTTTTTGTGGTATGTGGGCCTCTCACTGTTGTGGCCTCTCCCGTTGCGGAGCACAGGCTCCGGACGCGCAGGCTCAGCGGCCATGGCTCACAGGCCCAGCCGCTCCGCGGCATGGGGGATCTTCCCGGACCGGGGCACGAACCTGTGTCCCCTGCATCGGCAGGCGGACTCCCAACCACTGCGCCACCAGGGAAGCCCTGTTCTGTTGTTTTTTTTGATGGAAGTATTTAGAAAACAGAATTGAGTCTACCAGTTGGGAGAAAGCTTAGCTCTAAACGTTAAGCTAGGAAGATATGGTTTTAAAAGGCTTAGGAGTCACTTATTCTTATTGCATTTGCAAGCTGAAAAAATTCAGCTGACATTATGACATGGGAGTCAGTTTTAATGAGGATCAATTAGAATGGCAAACTGTTGGTGTGTTAGAATGGCAAACTGTCCATGTAAACTTCTTAGGTATTCAAATTAAAATTTTCCTGTCACTGGATTGTCCAGATGTCACTGGTTACTAGTCAACTGTGGAGTTACAGTGACTGGATTAGGGCATATAATCCAATCAGAGTCAGTGACACATAAAGGAAGTATTTCGGGGGGTGGGGGGATGGAAAAACATTGACCCTTCCTTCTACCAGAAGAGAGAATTTCCTTCCCTTAGAAGGTGTGGTGTGAGAATGTGAGCCTTAGATCAGTGAGAGGAGAACCTAGAAGGACTACATCTGGCAGTCATAGGGAGTCTGAGGATGACATTTCCAACATGTAGCAGAGAATGAGAGAAACCAGGTTATTGGTGGCATCATCTGAGCTACTTAATCGAAGTTGCCTGAAGCTAAGCCCTACCTCTCCTTTAGAGTGTAAAGTTCCCTAAGAAATACACAAAAATAAGTGTAGAAAAGTACTTTTTTTGAAGTTTTCATTAAATTAAACAAGTCCCAAGAGCTAAGTCCTGAAATAAATACCAAGGGTTCGTCAGAGGAGCTGCAACATTTAGGAAAAAGGGACAAGGGAAGGGCACGGGGAATCAGAACTTGTATTTTGTTGCAGTCCCCTATCCTGGAGTTTTTACTTTGGAGAGCTTTGAAAAGCATACATGTCTCATTGGGTCATTCCAGGTCTTCACTATTCAAAGTAAAATCAAGGTTTTAGTTTAAAATATAGGTTAGTGGGGATTAAATATCCCTAAAGTATTTAGATTCCTTATCCAATTAGAACAAAGTGGAAAGTACACAAACTTCAGAGTTGGGTGGACCTGAGTTCAAATTCTAGCTCCAACACACTTACTAACTCTGCAACCTTGTGCAAGTTACTTTGCCTCACGTAAGCTGACCCTCTCATATGTGAAATAGTGATAATAATCCTTATTATGCAGGGATTTTGATAGGATTTTGGGAAGGCAACATTTAAATAAAGTACTTAGCATAGGATCTAGCAAAACTCAAGCTTCATCTCCAGTATTAACAGTGTTTTATTTCTGTTTTACATTTTCCTGGACGTGATTCTTGTAAATATTATGTCCCATGACCACTAGAGAAATAATCTAGTAGCATTCATTCTTTTTTTTTAATTGAATGAAAGATTCTTTAAATTCTATAGTCCTTTAACATAGCAGTCCCCAACCTTTTTGGCACCAGGGACCAGTTTCATGGCAGACAGTTTTTCCACAGACCGGGGGTGGGGGGATGGTTTCAGGATGATTCAAGAGCATTACGTTTATTGTGCACTTTATTTCTATTATTATTACATTGTGCTATATAATGAAATAATTATACAACTCACCATAATGCAGAATCAGTGGGAGCCCTGAGCTTGTTTTCGCTTGCCGCTCACTGATAGGGTTTTGATATGAGTCTGCAAGCAGTTGATTTATTATGGTCTCTGTGAAGTCAAACCTCTCTGCCAATGATGACCTGTATTTGCAGCCGCTCCCCAGCGCTAGCATCACTGCCGCAGCTCCACCTCAGATCACCAGGCATTAGATTCTCATAAGGAGCACCTTATGACAGTGCTCCCAATTGGGAGACTGGGATTGACATATATACACAAATATGTATAAAATAGATAACTAATGAGAACCAGCTGTATAAAATAATTTCAAAAAAAGGAGCACCAACCTAGATCCCTCGCATGCGCAATTCACAGTAGGGTCCACACTCCTGTGAGAATCTAATGCCGCCACTGATCTGACAGGAGGCGGAGCTCAGGCAGTAATGTGAGAGATGGGCAGTGGATGTAAACACAGATGATGCTTTGCTTGCTCACCGCCTGCTCACCTTCTGCTGTGCGGCCCTGTTCCTAACAGGGTCTGGGGACCTCTGCTTTACAATCTGCACGTTTTCACACACGATTTCAAATAATCCAATAATAACCTGTTTTCCCCCCCACCCCTATTTTGCCCCCCCTTCCCTCTCTCCTGGTAACCACTAATTTGTTCTCTATATCTGTGAGCCTGCTTGCTTTTTGTTTTATTCACTAGTTTGTTGTATTTTTTAGTTCCCACATATAAATGCTAAAATACAGTATTTGTCTTTCTCTGTCTGACTTATTTCACTTAGGATAATGCCCTCCGTATCTATCCATGTTGCTGCAAATGGCAAAATTTCATTTTTGTTTATGGCTGAGTAGTATTCCATTGTGTGTGTGCGTGTGTGTATGTATGTGTGTTTGTGTGTATGTGTATATATATATATGTGTATATATATATGTATATATGTCCCATCTTCTTTATCCATTCATCTGGTTGATGGTCACTTAGGTTGCTTCCATGTCTTGGCAATTTAAATAATGCTGCTGTGAACATTGGGGGCATGTATGTTTTAGAATTAGTGTTTTTGGTATTTTTTTGGATATATGCCCAGAAGTGGAACTGCTGGGTCACATAGTAGTTCTATTTTTAGTTTTTTGAGAAAGCTCCATACTGTTCTCCACAGTGGCTGTACCAATTTACATTCCCACCAACAGTGTACAAGGGTTTCCTTTTCTCTACATCCTCACCAACATTTGTTATTTGTGTTCTTTTTGATGATAATCATTCTGACCGGTATGAGGTGATATCTCATTGGGATTTTGATTTTCATTTCCTTGATGATTAGCAATGTTGAGCATCTTTTCGTGTGCCTGTTGGCCATCTAGTAGCATTCATTCTTTAATGAGTAGAAAATGTTTATGATTACTGTAATCTAGGAACAGATCTGGGGAGAGGTAAATACAGTTCTGGCTTTCTTCGATTCCCATCCTGAGTCTACAATAGTGTAAAATGACGTCATTGTTTTTCATGAATGAACACTTAGCTCTTCCAAATTATGTCCTACATATTTAATGAACAGATAGTAAACAAATAATATGTGACTTTTTTACAAATAGCTTCCAGTATAAATTAGTAAATATGTGTGTGCTGCTATCTCTCCCACACCTTTGCTGCACCTGTGTGAAACCTTTTGAATACATCATTTCTCTGCCTCCTTTGAGTGAGTACCTACCTTCTGAATTACAACATGGTGCTTTAGGATGTTAGTACCAAAAGATCAGAGGTGGAAGTGGTGTCAATACCTACTTACCATTCTTGTTCTTAGGTATTTCCCTGTGTTTATCACATCAGTAAATATTGGTTTTACATGATACCATATATATTTTCTATATGGGCTATGTTATATTTTGAAATTAGCCACACTGGGTTAAAATAATTAATCACGTGTATATTTATGTCAGGTAGTTATTGAAATTACACAGCAATTACTCCATAACTCTAGTACCTTGGAATGGCTCATATCTCTATTTTCTGATGCCCATTATACATGATTAAGTCAAAAATCAATTTTATACAGCACACTAGAACAATTCAGAAATAGCCATAACAATTTATAGGGTCAGTAATCCAGGCCTGAAAAGTCAAAGTGAGTTCAGAGATTAAGTAGTCTTTGACCACACAGAGACATAATATCAGGTGCTCCTGACGTGGTAATGACACTTATGTCAGTGATTCTGTAAGGAAATACTTATACCTCAGACAGTTGTCATCATGAAAGTGATGTTATGATATGGTGCTTCAGTGATGTATTTATTATATGTCATGTATTAATGTACCTAAGCCCTAAACACTCATTCACAGGTAGAGTCTCATTCGCTTTGCCTTGGATGATAATGGTCCATTAAAGCTATTATCATTTCAGAGGAAGGAAGAATTACAGTGAAGCATTTTACATTTCTGTGAGAATTTTTTTAATTTATCATCAAACTTTTTAAAATTTCTTTTGTCTTCTAAAGAAAAATGATGGTATAAGTTTAGCAGCTCACTGCAATCCCTCATGCCTGAAGGATACCATTTTAAAGTATCATGATCCAGAAGCCCCTATTCTATAACCAAAGGTGTTGTGTGCTGTAATGGACTCATTCTTCATGACCGATGGAGTGAAAGTGGGTTTCCTGAAAGGTTTCTTATCTTTCAACATATTTTATACAGCCAGAATTATGGATGTATGAAGAATACGAAAGTAATTCTATCAATTTAAAGGATTATTATAAGATTCAAAGAAAGATTCCAGGAAGTTCTGCATGGACATATTGAAGAGGTCTTACCAGAAAACTCTGGGCTGAGTTACAGAGCCAGGGTAGGTTTATTGATTAGCATGAAGCTCATATGTACTCCGCAGTCCGTTAGAGGCATTCAGCATATGACAAAAGACTTTCCTGGACAAAATAGAAATTTTGTCATCACTAAATATTGGAAAGCAAACATTTTTGTACATACTATTTTCAGAGCTATTTTTTTTATGATGATCGTTAACTCTACATCATGCATAGATGTAGACTCCAATGGAATGTATCATAAGCTTTGAGCTAGACTCCCAAGCAACCCAACTGCAGGGAGACCAGCTCTGGTACATCACTGCTGCAATTGGCCTCACCCCATTTATTGACCAATGAATGAAGAAGCACTTCACCTCTTCTACTCTCTGACGCACATGAGCAGTACATTCCCATGGTTAGATGCACGTGATCACATACTTCCTGATCAGCTGGCTGTAATTACTCCATACATTTAATTTCCTACTTTAAAAAATGATCATCATACTATTGAAATCTGTTATAATATCTAAAAGCAAATTAGTCACAATTTTTATTGCCTTATAATTTGCAAGAAATTACTCATGACACACTTTACAATTGGACACCAAGGTGTGGGTCCCTGAGTTTGAGAACCTTAGCAAGAACTGAAACATACATCTGGGGAGTCTTGAAAGGAGGCTGCAGCATCAGTAGAGCACAAATTTCCCCTACAAACTGAAGGCCTGAATCATCTAACTCAATTTAGAAGACCGGTTCCACAATTCAAGTACTCCATCATGACTGAGGCATGGCTGCTTGCTTCTACACTTTTTTCTGGCATAGATAGAGGGAAAGAGTAGCTGATAATAGGACCCTCAAATGCTGCTGAATGAGGTGCTTTGAGTAGGAAGGGCAAAGGAAACGCAAAGCAGAGCAGGGCTTCAAAGGCGGGAACATCACTGTGAACTGCTGGTGAAACAGCAGCAGCCCGTGTTCCCCTGCCAGGTAAGCATGGCAACAGATTTAATTGGGTGGCTTAGTTGGAGAAAAGGTACTAAAAAGAACAGGGGTCTTAGAGGCATTGTCTTAATCAATGACACACAAGTAAAAGCTAAAGCTAAAGTACTAATTTTTGCATGTAGTATGGATAAGACTTTTGGTGATAGGGTAACTTCTCAGTCGCACACAGAGATGAAGAGGGAACATCAGCAGTAGAGTCATATTTGAAAATAAAGAGCAAGATACATACATGTAGAGGTACTGACATAGTTGATAGGAGTGCCAGTCGGCTCTGGAGCCAGGCTGAGTGTGTTTGAATCCTGTCTTTGCCATTTACTGGCTGTGTGATCTTGAGTAAATTATTTAAGCTCTCTATGCTTTAGTTCTCTCTTCTGTAAAAAGGGGATAATAATTGAAATTACTGTTTACATTCTTTATGAGGTTTAAGTGAGTTTATGAAAAGCATTTCAAATAGTTCTTGACCTGTTATTGTTTGGGAAGTCTAAACTCTTATTATTTTAAGGGGATGAGGTTATTATAGACATCATTTTATGTGTGTACTTAAATTTAGCTACGTTTATCACCTTGAGTTATTATGACTTCCATATTAGAAGTATATCTGTATTTGAGACAAATTAAATCACAGATTAAGAAGCTCAATCCAAACCTAAACTATTTTAGAAAATATCTGTGGGGTAAAATATGCTCTTTTAAAAAATTTAAGGTCCCTAATTTCTCCACCTTAATAATAGTCAGCAAAGTGGTTCATTTGGGCCATTAGTAAAAGAAGCAGAAAACGCCCAGCTGGCAAAACCATTCCAGCTCAGTTTTTCATTTTATCCCTGTGTCTTTGTCATTGATAGCATTTTATTGTTTGTTTCATTCTTAAAGGAGTGCCTTAAATCACTTTTTAGCTACTGCCTTAAGTGTAATAAATAGTAGTTATCGAATCAAAGAAACAAGCACTTTCTTCTGACTTAGAAAATAGAAGTAAAGATACTATGAAAAGGATTCTGGTGAATTTGTTTGCATAGCATTGTTCTCCAGATACGATTTGCCTTTCCAACTCTGATACTCCCCCAAAATAGGTCTTTTATTTAGAATCAGTAGTATGAGATATTCTAATATCCTTTAGCGAATCAAGGAGCAATGATAGGAAACACATTCTGGAGGGAAAATTGGGGAAAAAAGGAGATTTGTTTGAATAAAACCCACAAATACTAACAATATAATACAAGTATGGTAAAAATACAATTATATGAATGTATTGTTTCAACATATATACCTATGGGAGAAGACTTGGAGAAAAGCTAATAATCCTCATATTAAACAGTAGTGTTACTTTCTCTAGGAACTTTTCTTTGAGCTCAAGGATGAGGTCATTGCCTCTCCTGTACCTACCCCTAATTATAGCCTTTGCTTCACAGATTTTTAACGTCCTCATCAGCTGTCCCATTTCACCCACTAGGACTATACGGCTCTTACTGTAGGAATCATTCTTCTTTTACCTTTTTTTCTAATTAATTTTTATTGGAGTATAGTTGCTTTACAATGTTGTGTTAGTTTCCGCTGTACAGCAAAGTGAATCAGCTATACGTATACATACATCCCCCTTTTTTGGATTTCCTTCCCATTTAGGTCACCACAGAGCACTGAGTAGAGTTCCCTGAGCTATACAGTAGGTTCTCATTAGTTATCTATTTTATACATAGGATCAATAGTGTATATATGTCAATTCCAATCTCCCAATTCATCCCCCGACCCTTTTACTCCTTTGGTGTGCATATGTTTGTTCTCTACGTCTGTGTTTCTATTTCTGTTTTGCAAATAAGATCATCTATACCATTTTTCTAGATTCACATATATGTATTAATATACAATATTTGTTTTCCTCTTTCTGACTTACTTCACTCCGTGTGACAGTGTGTGACTCCGTGTGACAGTGTGTATTTATTGATTTTTTTTCTTTAATCCACAGAATTTAGCAGAATACCCTGCATGTAGTAGGCAGTCAATATATATTGAAAAAATAAGGGAGTATCTCTAGGTAATAGGAAAGTAGTTTCCAAATATTCTAAAGTGAGCATACATTGCTTTGATAATTTAAGCAAATGCAGTGAATGCAATTTAGCAAAAATTATTTTGAAGACCTCAAAAAATAATTATTGAGGGCTTCCCTGGTGGCGCAGTGGTTGAGAGTCCGCCTGCCAATGCAGGGGACGCAGGTTCGTGCCCCGGTCCGGGAAGATCCCACATGCCGCGGAGCGGCTGGGCCCGTGAGCCATGGCCGCTGAGCCTGCGCATCCGGAGCCTGTGGTCCACAATGGGAGAGGCCACAACAGTGAGAGGCCCGCGTACCGCAAAAAATAATAATAATTATTATTATTTTTGAATCAACAAAATAAAACAGAAAACAAAAACAGTAATTTGGGTCAGTATCAAGGTCTATACCGCCCACGTAGTTGGGATACTTTGAATGATGAAATATAGGTGTTTTTCATAATAGAAGGAAATTTTATTTTTTCCTATTTAAGACAATTTGCCTTCATTAATTATTTTTATAATATGTGGCATTATTTAATATGTAAATAACTTACAAAGCTCAGGGTTTGTGTGAGTGACTGTAGGTTGTAACATTACATTTATGTGTACCCCATTATAAGATTTTTTTTACTAATATAATTTGGAATGAAGCAAGAACACTCTTGGACTATTTATAAATTATTAAACTACTAAATACACTTCATTATGAAATGTTCTTACTTATGGAGTGGTCTCTATCTAGAAGGTTGCATGATAGTGAGATAAAAAAGAGCTCAGTTCATTTTCCTTTCAAATACAGCCTATTGTGTATCTACACTAACAGGATTTCTTTTTAGAGACTCACTTGCCTATTACAATATTTGTTTAAAATGAAATATCTCATATCACCACTACTACCTTGGCCATATATAGTAGACTGTACTGTGTAAAGTTCTTAAAAGGCATGTCTATAATAACCAGCTCTCCTTTTTATATTGATTCAAGTTTAGTACTGAGGTGTAAGTGTAATCTGTGAGAATAAAATCATTTTATACCTTAAAAGTTACTTCATTGTTAAAAAAGAATCATCACAACTACATTGCTCTCTAATCTGTTAATTTACAGTGGAATACCTCAATAACATTTTTCAGGGAATTATGTGTTTAAAATGCTCTGCAGGGCAATATTACTTTATAGGCATTTTGCCAGAGCTTTAGAAATGAACATTAAGTGTAAGACCAGGATAAATTGGGGGAGGGGGCATTATAAAGCGGTCACACCATCAGACCAGGAACAGCAACATCTGGCTGGACATTTGGCATCAGGAGACTAATGAGTGTTCTTTAGTCCAAGCCATTAGGCTCAGTTAGTATATGACTTACCTTGTTTTATTTCACCGTGGCCTGACCTCCTTACCTATGACCATTTTTCCAGTGGAACTCCTTTGAAGTTCATAATAGTTTCACAGACAGGAATATTATCTGATATTCTTATCTTCTACATATATATATATATATATATATATATATATATATATATATATATATATATATATAGAAAGGTACCAAATGGAGAGGCACTCAGTGCTGGAAAGAGGTTGGCAGTACTGTCTTGAGGTTACAGTGTCTGGAAACTCGGGGAAAGAGTGAATGTTACGTGACGATGCATCTTATCTTGGGTTCCCTGTCTGTGATAGGATACAAAGGAGGACCTTGAACAGAAATGTAAATTCAGTGTAAAAACTCTGTATGTCAAGTGAAAGCGGCATAGTATTCTAACGGTGCATTGACTAAAGGAAGGAAGTATCTACTAAATTTTCAAATGGAAATTTTTAGTGTAGTATAGCCCCTCAAGAGTAAAAATCATTCTCAAATATTTGTCATCATTCCTCTTTTTCACTTTTTCACTTACATACTTCATGGTTGTGTTTAAGGAGGAAGATAAAAAATGTGGCAAGTTAGAAATAGTTCAATTTCCAATGATGAATTGGGAGATTGGGATTGATATATATACACTAATATGTATAAAATGGATAACTAATACAAACCTGCTGTATAAAAAAATAAATAAAATTCTAAAATTAAAAAAAATATATTTGCCTTAGGATATTAAACATTTTAATGTCAAAGGATATTAAACATTTTAAAGAAAAAAAGAAGAAATAGTCCAATATCATTTGGTTCCTGGAACATCATTTTTGTATAGGGAACACTGATTGCAAAATCAGCTTTAAAGAAAATTAAAATGAACAGTAATCTCGACCCTAGGAAACTGTCTATAGAGCTGTTATTTTTAAAGCAGAATCAATATCTTATACCATTAATGATACTAAGCAAAGAAAATAGGTGCTGTTGGAAAGACTGAGTTTTTTTCTCTTCATGTACTTTAATATTGATCTAAGAATTCACAACTTAAACTGCTGGGGTTATAATTTAAATATTACTAAATAAAGAATTTGGAAGGAAAATGTAATGTTTTTATAAGTTATTTCCCCATTTATTTTATTTTTATTTACTCTAAAATAGTCAGCTCTATTTTATATATACACACAATACCAGAGACAGAAATTTTATTTCCATTATTATTGCAAAAACTATTCATTTTGGATTGATACTTGATTTAAGCCTTGAAATAGAGAGGAAGTCAAACAAGGCTATCATCTTGGTGGCTAAGTTTTTACTACTCTCTTGGGATGTTGGTGCACATTCACCACATGCGCCTTAAGAGGGACAGCAGATTCCAAATGAGGATAATCAGGAAGAAAATTGTTTTTTATGAAAGCTCAGGTTTGCAGCAGGTGAGGATGGTTTAGGTTAGAAAAGAAGTTCAGGAACCATGTTAGGAGTGTTTGGTATTAGAGAGGAGAATGTTTCAGATGATAACTGTCATCCTACTCCAGATGTTCTTCAAACTGGAGAAATTACCAAGGCAGAAATGAGCATCCAGGCTCACAGATGGCTTTTCTGCTTACAGTGCTTTCCTGGTTAATCATTTTGAACAAATACTTTTCTTTAGTATGTCTAATCCATAGGCATTCTGAAAAAATTTTGCCAAACTTTGTAATGGACTATTGCAGAAGAGTTAAGAGACTTGCTACTCACACCTGTGTAAACTGTTGAACTCCTTGCATGACCTCTTACTATACACAGTTGATAATAAAGTAGAATTTTTTTTTTTTTTTTTGCAGTACACGGGCCTCTCACTGTTGTGGCCTCTTCCGTTGCGGAGCACAGGCTCCGGACGCGCAGGCTCAGCGGCCACGGCTCATGGGCCTAGCCGCTCCACGGCATGTGGGATCTTCCCGGACCGGGACACGAACCCGCGTCCCCTGCATCGGCAGGCGGACTCCCAACCACTGCGCCACCAGGGAAGCCCAATAAAGTAGAATTTTAAAATATCAGACTTACAAACTGTGTAAGGCAACTTTGCATTAGAATAATATTAGCTTTCAGACCCATCCGAAGGCCTGCATGTGGGAAGCAGATGAATTTCCTAGGTAGCTGAAGGATTTGCCAAAAGGAATTTCTGGAGTCTTTTCTTTATGGTTATATACAAACCATAACTAAATAATGAGTGAGTATCACCAGGTATGAAATATTTGCTTCAACTACCTGAGCAAATGATTGCGAAAAGATAATGAGGACTTTTTTTAAAACTGAAAGGGGCAGTTATTTGGAGCACATTTACAAGTAGGCTTTGTTTGAATGAGTGAATAAATGAAAACAATCGGTGGTGTGAGGGCAACAGAGACACATCCAAAGAGTCAGCAAGAACAGCTGTGCTTGGGGCTTCCCTGGTGGCGCAGTGGTTAAGAATTCGCCTGCCAATGCAGGGAACACGGGTTCGAACCCTGGTCTGGGAAGATCCCACATGCTGCAGAGCAACTAAGCCCGTGTGCCACAACTACTGAGCCTGCGCTCTAGGGCCTGCGAGCTACAACTGCTAAGCCCGCGTGCCACAACTACTGAAGCCCGTGAGCTTAGAGCCCATGCTCTGCAACAAGAGTAGCCACTGCAATGAGAAGCCCGCGTACTGCAATGAAGAGTAGCCCCCGGGGCTTCCCTGGTGGCGCAGTGATTGAGAGTCCGCCTGCTGATGCAGGGGACACGGGTTCGTGCCCCGGTCCGGGAAGATCCCACATGCCACGGAGTGGCTGGGCCCATGAACCATGGCCACTGAGCCTGTGCGTCCGGAGCCTGTGCTCCACAGCGGGAGAGGCCACAGCAGTGAGAGGCCCACGTACCGCAAAAAAAAAAAAAACAGTAGCCCCCGCTCACCACAGCTAGAGAAAGCCCACGCGCAGCAAGGAAGACCCAATGCAGCCAAGAATAAATAAATAAAATAAATTTATAAAAAAAGAAAAGCTGTGCTTACCAGGGAAAACTATTTAGTTTTAACAAAATATAACAGTGTTGCTCATGGTGTGTGTGATATGCTAAACACCTGCATCAAAGTCACTTGGAGAATGTACACAAAATGCAAAGTCAGTGACCCTACCCTAAAACTTTTGTTCCAGAAACTCTGGGGATGTAGGACCAGGAATCTGAACTTTTAACCAGCTCCCCAGGTATTTGTTACACCCTTTAGTATTTCAGAACTAAAGGGCATACTATATTCAAGAAGGAGATAAATTTGGAAGGGTAGTTTGGAGCCAGATTTTAGAAATGTAAATGCCAGGCTAAGAGATCTAGGTTTTTTTCAGGGAGGAATGGAGAGCCATTGAACAATTTTAGCAGGAAAAGGACACAATTAAAAAAGATACTTTGGGAAGGTTAACACTGCAGGAACATGAAGCAGGACTATCTTCCGCTATTCTGGGTGAAGTGAGGACAGTTGTAAAGATGTGTTAAATTTTAACCTGGAATTTTGAGGATCAAGAATTTATTAGTTGGGGAGAAAAACAAAAAAGTTCATTAGATGGGCCAAGGAGCAGGCTTTCTGTGTGAAAGAAACAATGTTTTCAAAGGTGCAGAAGTTTGTAAGAAACACAGCATGTTCTGAGGATCACAAATGTTTTGGCAAAGCAGCAGTGAAAGTTGAGGATGAGAAGTTACCAAAAGGGAGGCCAAAAATTTTTCCGGGATTTTGATTGTGAAGGGCCGTGTATATTTCTTAAAGAACTGACTCTTCCTTGGGCTTTCTCATACTGATGTAGTTGTACCCCTGGGTGCTGTCAGGTGGGAGGAACAAAGATATGAACCAGAGTATAAAAAATTGACAGGATACACATGGTGCATTTTTGCAACGTGTCACTTTTATTTGATGATTTGAAGCAAAAGAAAATTTTGAAATTAAAATGAGTTAAGTATATCATGGAGAATACTGCAGAAAACACATATATTTTTTTAAAAAGTGGATTTCAATGAAATATTAGTTCATTGGATATAGATGAGACTGGCCACTTAGAGGAAACGCTCTGAAACCTGACCTTTGAGGGATTATGTATATCTTAATCTATCATTTGAAATACTTGGGGGGAAGATTGAGAAATGCTGCTAGGCGAGAGAAATGATCAGATTTATGTTTTAGATTCTGGTACCATTATGGAGGATGAAGTGGGGACGAGGGGGATCATTTTAAAAGTTACTGCAGTAGTAAATTCGTGGGTGAGAAAGTGAAGTAAGGCAGACAGTGAGCATGCAAAGCGGAGATGAAGGTAGATTTATAATAATGTTTACGTTAAGGCTCTGGTTTCCAGGCTAGTGCTATTTATTCTCCATCTGTTCATTTACTAAGCACTTGAGTACTTACTATGTGCCATACCTACTGTGAGCCAAGCTCTGAAGATCCAAAGAAGATATGAAACTTCCTCTGGGGAACATCATAGTTGTTTTCACAAACTGACAGTGAAAATAGAGTAAAATTACTTGTATTAGTAAAAATAATAGAAAAAACAAAACAAAACACCTTTCTAGTGCCTTGCATAGTGCCTAACACATAGTAATCAGTAAGTATTTGGAATGCATGGAGCTGGCCTTGTTAATGCTCTTTCTCCAAACATGAGCTTTTTGTTTTATTTTTAAATGGGAGAATAGAATAGAAGCATCTCCCATATAGTTTGAAATGTAAAAAGAGGTTATCTCCACCAAGGCAACAAAATGCTGCTAGCAATAAATCATTCTTTTATAGTATGCAAAGGAAAATTGGATAGTTTTTTTTTTCCCACTGAACATTGCCAGTAGCTGTTCCAAGAAATGTTCTCCATTCCTAATCTTCTTAAAATGAATTTTTAAACAAAACATTAAAAGCACACTTTGCAAATCAGTTACCAGAAAGTATAATAATGGGCAATGGCTAGCACACAAAGCTGTATAATGATCCTCCTACTTTGGCAAACCATTTATAAAGGCAGAAAATTAACCAAAATTAGCATCACATCCTTAGGCTATGTTCTCTTAAATAAATATTCTGTATCTTTAAATTTCTGCATGATCCGTTCTGACAGTTGTGAAAGTATAACCCCATATGAAAATCTCAAGAATAAAGCTTTTGCAAAAGCCTCCCATTATATGTTCTATTTTTTTCTATTTGCCAATTAAAAAAAAATAAATCAGGTCAACAACTCAAGTATGAATTTAATATTTTTTGCAAACACCCCATGCTGTTAAAATAATGCCTTACTTTTTTTTAGTTCTTTACAGTTTGCAACATACTTTTGCATAATACTCTTATTCAGTCCTTAACACCACCCTTTGAAGTAAGCAGCACAGAGCTTCCCCTCATTTTACAAATTAGTAAACTAAGGATCAGAGAGGTTAAATAGTATGCCCATGATGACTTACCTATATATTGCCAAACCAAGACTAGTTTCCTATATTTTAGCTAGGTCTGCTAATATTGAGGTAATAGCATAATAACTGATAACAAGACATATATTCATATGTTCGTTCATTCAGGGATCCAATAAATGCTTATTTTGCACTTACTATGCCCTTGATTCTGCTCTGTCCGCTGCAATAAAATGGAAGACAAGTCAGACATAGCCCCTTCTTTCATGAGTTTTCAGGCTGGGTACACATTTATATTGCCAAAGATGAATTAGACCAAATACATTTTAATCAAAATATATATTCTATTTACCTAGGCTAATCTCTAAATATTTTAGTTATATTTTCTGTCACTTTATACGAAGAAAAAAGGAAAAGTTAGTTTCCAGTTTTGACTAGAAACATATGTAGCATGTTACATCTTATCCTATGTATTACTGCTTTTATTTAAAAAATTTACCCTTGTTGAAATTCCTGGAATGATGAAGATTTACCCAGAAATTTTATGAGACACTTCCCTTATTGTTATTATTATTATATTTCCTTATTTCATTAATAATCAGTAATCCTGAAATGACAGGATTACAAATACAACTGTATTTTTAGGCAGATTATGAATGTATTCCAGCTATAGTTAAGTGGTTACAAATATTATAGTAAAGGAATGCAAGAACTATTAGACGTACTCTGACTTTTTCACCTAATCATGGATTGTAGGTATTTCGCCCGATTTTTTCTTAGGACTTTTTTTTTTTCTTGGAAGTTTACCAACAACAGGGAATAGTGGGAATAAACATTCTATTCCAGCTTATAAATAATAAATAGGGAGAGTCAAACCTCATAACCAATAAAAAGAATAATACCAAATATAAGTCAAGCAAGATTTAGTATATCATCTTATTACTTGGCCCACAGAATATGAAGGCTTCTATTATTGGGATTAAGCTATATTGGAGGAAGTTTTAGGTAATATACTGGACTCTGAAAACTGAAAATATATGACATTTTTCCTTTCTGCTAACATATGGTATATTGATGTGCACCAACATGACTTCAAATTCTATTTTAGTTTTCACAATTTTCACATTACTTGTCCAAAAATATGCAATTGGAAGCTTAATAGGCAAGTATGGTTTGAAGGACAGAGTGGAGAAGTGAGAGGGATTATGTGATTGGGAAGAGCTTTATGTTAAGATGAAGCTTGATTTATATATTTAAAGATGGATATTTGTCTATACAAAAACGGAGGGTGTGATAAGCACGTTTATTAACAGTGAAGGAGCATAAGTAATGAGAAGTGTGTGTGTATGTGGTGGATGAAACAGGCTCAGGAAACTGTAAAAAACAGTAAAGCTGTAGGGGAGATTTTTCACTGGGAAAATAGTATTATAAAAGGTTAGAAATTATCTTTCATGGGATGAGCTCCAATTACAGAGGACCTTGTTAGGTTGTGAGAAGGCAGGAGCTACTGGAGGTTTTATAGCAGTGTTTGACATGGTAGATGAACCAGTCAGTGGTAAACTGCATGGACTGGAGGAAACCTGAGAGGTCAAAAAAGCTATGGAAATGATACTGGAGAGAAGTGAGGAGGGTCAGCCAAACTATGTAGCTTTTATCTCAGGAGATTAGAATTCGTGTCTTAGCTAAACTGCTTCTATAGCCAGCTATAAAGCCTGAGCAAGACTCAATCTCTGTGTATCAGTTTCATTGCAAAGTGAAAGGGTTGCCTTGTGTTGACCTAAAATATTGCGGCAAAAATTTCGTTCAGGTTTTTCCATAACATCTTATGGAAAAACCCAAATGAGCTTTTTGGCCAAGCCAGTAGTAAATCAGCCAATTATTTTACCAGCAAACTGGGCTTATTCAGGAACAGCAAAGAATTGCAGTTCGGGACATGCAATCTATGGTGAGCCACGGGCAAGTTTAGAGGGCAAAAGAGAGGAATATTCTTTTATAGAGGAGAAAGGGGGATTGGCAGGGGCTGTTATAAACAAAGAGTCCATTGGAGGAAACTAGGAGTTCTGAAGTGTAACTCTCTTTTTATTGGCTGGGCTGTGTCCTGGCAAGGAGAAATTCTTCCTTTCTACTGCTGAGTTGTGAAGTAGTAACTTCTTCCTTTTGGAAATGCAAAGGTATGTCTCTTCCTGTTAGGTCTGCAATTGATCTCAAGTGGAGGTGTGGGAGCTCCCCATTCCAGCCTCCCAACTCCATTTTAAATGAGGTTTCTGTTTATTCATTTTCATACCTGCTACATAATATCTAATCTTCTTCCTCGCTCTAAAGTTCTATGTGAGTATGAAGAATCATTTTTTAAAACTGGAGAAAACAGCTTTTTCATCTACTTCCAAAAGAAGCCTATTAATTGTCTCAAAGAAACATGGCTAACTTACAGTTAAGGCACATGGCTGATTTCCTGGTAACGTGCCTCTCTTGTTAGCTGTTCTCTGGCATACTTGTAACCTGTGCATCTTCCTCTTCATGTGGCTACATTGTTGTGCCACAGCTTGCCTGGAGCCCAGCTGTGTCAGGAATCATGATCTTGCTTTAATTTAGCCAGTTAGGTTCATGACTTATCTAAATGAGCTGTTCTGACTCATTTTGAAGTCTTGGTTTTACAAATATGTTGTTGCTGCTGCTCTTTATCTCCTTCAAGTCATTATTAATTCAGAAACCCAAAGCTAGGCGCTTGATTCATTTTTGATGAACCCTATCAAAAAAGTAGCTACCAAGTTTCCTCAGCTATGATATCAGCCCTCCCCTACCATATTAAAGCAAATGTGGCCTAAAATAAAATAGAGAAAAATGAATCGCTGAGTCTCTGAACTCTGATTTCTGCTGAAGCTTCTTTAATCTCTCAAAAATTTTTTGTCTCACAGGTAAACATAGGTAAAATTTAAAAGTACATACAACTGTGCACTTTTTAATCCTCAAAGACATTATTATTTTAGTGCCCATGTAAGCCTACCAAAGCCTTTAAATTAATCCCTGGCATTCTAAATTGTATGGAAATTACCATAAACTCTGAACTCTTGAAATCAGGAGAAAGGTGTATGTAAAGTGTTTGTTATCTGTAAAGCAATATATGTTATTGTTATTCTAATTACCACTATGATGCAATGTTTCACGTTTGAAAATGTGAATATAGGCACAGAAACTTGTACAGATGTGCTTTGGCATGGCACACATGGGTAACAGAGGTAATTTTGGCTTTAATTTTTTTTTTCCTTTCCTCAAAGATGACATGGAGCCTCTCTTGTAAGCTCAGGATGATTGCATGTGGTTACCATCTATGGCTCTCCCTCTTGGCCTTCCAGGCAACATGGTGTTTTTTGTGTTTTTTTGGTGGTGGTTTTTTTTTTTTGCGGTACGCGGGCCTCTCACTGTTGTGGCCTCTCCCGTTGCGGAGCACAGGCTCTGGACGCGCAGGCTCAGCGGCCATGGCTCATGGGCCGAGCCACTCTGCGGCATGTGGGATCTTCCCAGACCGGGGCACGAACCCGTGTCCCCTGCATCGGCAGGCGGACAACGTGGTGTTTTGATGAACTATACATCCTCATCCCTATGAGATGCCTGCGAGCATGCTGTGCCTGTTGTTGTCATGTCCCATCCACTAGTGATTGTGTCACTTTGCTTTATGCTGTGGCTGCAGTGAATCCTGAGGAACTGTTTTGAGCTATTAGAGGCAAGAAACATGATACTGTTTATTATTGTAACTATAAACTCAGTGCGGTATCTCGAATAACTCAATGAGAGAGCCCCATTGCACAAAGTTTCAGAGGTAATAGATTCTTTCCCAGGGAGTGGCAAACATCCATTTTATTTAAAAACATGTCTTTCTTAATCTTGAAAGACTCCTTGATTGCTCACCAAATTAAGAACAAATGCCTGAGGCTCACATTTACATCCTTTCTCAAGCAGGGACCAATAAGCCTTTACAGCTTTATCATTTGCTCTTTCTTATATGTGCCCTTGCTACTTAAAACGGAACTGCTCACCATGGTCCGTTCTATTAAAATGTCCTATCTGCCCCATCTCTTTCTGGAAAGATTCTACCCTTATTTCATTGCTAATATCAAATGACACCTCCTGCAAAGAACTATTTCCTGATGTCTGTACCTAAAATAACCAGTATTCATCAAGAACTTAATAAATATTTGCTGCATACTTGAATGAATGAACCATAACCAATAGATTCTCCCCTTCTAATCTCCAGAAATTTTTATCTTTTGACAACAAGTTTATATTTTAGTTATTTTTATGTGTATTAATCTTCCCACCTCCTAGACACATGGGTAATAGAGGTAATTTTGGCTTTGATTTTTTTTTTTCCTTTCCTCAAAGGTGACATGGAGCCTCTCTTGTAAGCTCAGGATGATTGCATACTGAGTTTACAGGGTAAACTCAGTAAAGGCAGAGACAATATCCTATTCATCTATTCATCATTATATCCCTTTCAGCACATACAGAGCACATAGTAGGTACTTACCAAGTTTCTCTTGAATTGGCCTGAACTATGTGTCCTAATTGCTAATAAAGCCTGTACATGGCATGAAGAGATGGCAAACTGTCAGTGAAATTTTAAATGGTATCTGAGTATCCCAGTCTTGGATCTAATAAGTTTTAGAGTCAGTTGGTTAGTACTAATAACTTGGTCTAGACTTCACCGCATTTTACCTCCAACCTAGTCTCCCTGTCATTAGTTCCAGTCATTTGTTTCTTTATCTTTTTGTCCACTTATAGTATACCTTTCCCCACCCCCTGATGATAATAGAAAATTTGACAGGAAAAATCTGTGAGAAATGTATAGATCATTTGTGCACATACTATAGAGTGTGTATCATATCATAGAACTAATTGTGAATCTTGATTTTTTTTACCATAACACTGTATTGTGACTCATTTCACATCATAGTTTTTCAAAAACTTAATTTTTAATGGTTATGTAATATCTTCTCCCATGAATGAAAAACTTCTAAAACCTCATTCTCCTCCTTTAATAGCTTTTATATGTTAATGACATTAACCAATTGTCATATTTGCCGTGAGTTTTTCCTAGTTTTCCCTTTGTACATGTCTATTTTGATATTTTTGACTTTGCAATTTTTTTTTTCTCTAATGAAGTGATCAGTTTTTCCCGTCTTGACTTCTGTTTTGTACATAGAAATATCTTCATCATCTCCAGAGATTTAACAGTCACTTATATTTTTCATCTTTTTATGGTTATATTTTGTGTGTCATGTTTAAATTATGTAGAATTTATATTGGTGCATGAAAATATTGGTTTTAGTGTTTGTTTTTAGTGCCCACATCATTTTATTCACTTTCTCTAAAACTATGCTAGATAATAAACATTTATTGAGCACTTTCTATGTGCCATATACTTTTCTAGTCTTTGCTTGTGTTAACTCAGTTAATTCTAGCCAAAATCTTATGAAGTTGATCCTATTACTACTTTCCATTTTGCTGATAAAGAACTTGAAGCATAGAGGAGTTAATTAACTTATCCATGATTACCCAAGTACCAGTTTGGGATTAATTCCCAGGCACTTTGGGTCCAGAGATCATGTTCATAACTACTATACTAAACTGGACTTACTAAACCATCACTTTCTTCTCCACGGGTTTGTGATAGTCCCTCATCATATAAGTTATATACACTATAACCTGTTTCAATGCTCTCTACTTTGTTGCATTGATCTGTTAATCAGATACTTATATTTATCTCACACTATTTTAACTATTTGAAAACATATTTTTATCTAAAGAGCCCCTTTAGGTATTTGAAATGATTATTGCTAGATTTGGCTGTTGTTCTTGTGAATGAAATCCTTTCTCCTCCATTATATCTAGTAAATTCATATTACCAATGTTTATACATTTATTTATTTATATTTGCTTAAATATTTCTCCTTTGTCCAGTGACTGTTTTGAACTTTCTCATTGATAAGGTGTTTTGTTTTGTTTTTGCTTTGTTTTTGTTAAAGAGACTTGCTTAGACTGTGTAGGCATACAGTCAGATTGCCTTAATAATTTGGTCTCCTCCTTTCTGATTTGTTTCAAAAATTATTGTTTTGTTACAGCCTCCAGAATAATTTTAAATAACACTATTAAAATTGAGTATTATTTCTTGTTTCTGGTTTTAATATTGTTTCGTTTTTGTGATGTTAGATGCTGCATTATCTGTCATTGCTGCTTTTCTAGGAATTTTTTATCATGAAAATATGTGAAATGCTCTACCATTGTTTCAAGGATATATTGAAATTCTAGTAGCTTATTTTGTTAGACTCATTACTGTGGTGAAACTTTTTTTAAATTTTCCAATATTAAACTATCCCAACAATTCTAAGTAAAAAGTTAAAATAACCTACAATGGCCTTATTTGGCCATTGTAGGTTATTTTAACTTTTTATTTTGAAATAATTTTTGACATAGAAAGGTCCCAAATATAGTATGGAGAGTTCCTGTGTACTTTACCCAGATCCTCTAATGTAATATCATACAAAGCCATAATACGGTTATTAAAGCTAGAAAATTAACATTAATACAATACTGTTAAACAAACTAAATACTTTATTTGGATTTCAGCAGTCTTTCCACTAATCTAAATGAATATCAAATATCTAGAGATAGTGAAGATACTTTTTAAATTAAAAAAAAAAGTCCAAAAGGGGAAAATAGAACATTTTATTAGGAAAAAATTTAAACTTGCATATGTTACAAATATTGTAGACATGAACAGAAGGAAAATTAGGATATCTGTTATGGAAAATATGAAAATAGTTTAATGTCATTAACATTTAAAGAGCTAGTAAAGAGAAGAACGAGTCCAGAATTACACTTTGCATTTAGTTCTTATGTCTTCTCAATCTTTTCTAGTGTATGACATTTCCTCAGTCTTTCCTTTTCTTTTTTTACCTTGATATATTTGAAGAACACTGATCAGTTACTTTGTAGAATGTCCCTCAGTTTAGGTTCATTTGATGTTTTTCCATTACTGGATTGAGGTTTGGCAAGAACATCATGAAGTGATAGCTTGCCCTTCTTAGTGCATCACATCTGGAAGAACATTATGCCCATGTGGCTTATTACTGTTGATGTTAACTTTGATCACTTGTTTAAAGTTATGTTTTCCAGGGCTTCTAGTGTAAAGTTCTTATTTTTCTCTTTGTAATTATTAAGTATCTTGTGGACAGCCAGTTGGTGACTATGAAAATATTTTATGTAAATATTTTTCCCACTCATTTTATCATCTACCAATAATTTTCCCCTGAAACTATTATTACTCTAGTAATTTGCCTAATAATGGTGATTTTCTGTTTTATTTCTTCCACACTTATTAATTAAAATTCTACTGGATGGAATAGCTGTTTTGAATTCCCCTTTAATTATTTTTTTCAGTTTAATTATTTATTTGTATTAGTATGGGCTAGCAGATATTTGTTTTAGTCAGTGGTTTAAAACCCATTACTACTAGTCTGGGGTTTTTGTTTGTTTGTTTGTTTAAATTTTCCCAGATTTGGCCATTGGGAACTCATTCAAGTTAGCCCCTCTGTCCTTTCAACCTGTCCCCCATACTTTCTGGCACTGAAAGATTCCAGGCTCATCTTGTGTTTTCCCTTCCCCAGATTCCGGTATCAGTCATTTTCCCTAGGAATCCTGTTGTTTCTTTTAATTGCAGACTGGTGTGTAGAAATCAAGATCTGAGACAAACTCATTGCTACTGGGCATCTCTGCCTCTAGATTCTCTCACTGTATAGAGCTAGGAAATAGATATGTGTATACTCAGACATGCACACACACATCTATATTTATTTCTATAGCTATCCATTTGTAAGCATTTTAAAAACTATGAGTTCCTATTGATACCTCTGATTCCAGTCCAACACTATTGAATCAATATAGCCTTTCCCCTTTCCTTATTTGTAACCCCTTTATCTGACAGTGAGAAGCCTACCTTTATTTATCCCTGATATGTTTATTTATTTGTCAGTCCTAGTATAAACATAACATAGTTTCAGGATGGCTGAGCTATAATCATGGTGTTTTTTTGATATTTAATTTGTATGCTTACATAAGTATGCATCAGTAGGAGTGGACTATTTCATTTTAGTTCTCCTTTTCAGGTGTTTGTTGGCATCAAAATATATAGCATCAGCATTTCAAATATATTAGTTGAAAATAATTTTCAGTGCGCAGAAGTACATATGTTGTTTTTGTTTGTTTTGTTTTGTTTGTTTAGTGGCATAAAGTAATTACAATTTATTATGCTAAAAAATTCCTTGGGTGCAGTATTTGGACAGGGTACAGCAGAGTTGGCTTACTTCTGCTCTCATCCTTCAGATGAGAAGATTCAAATGCATGGGGGTCATGCAAATGGCTGGAAATTAGAACGACCTAGAGGTTTCTTACGTATATAGTCTGGGACTTGAGCTCAGATGGTATGAAGGCTGCATTCAGCTGGTTCTGTTGATGGGGCACTTCTTTATGGATTCTCATTATGGCTTAGGCTTCTCACCCCATGGCAGCTGAGTTTTAAGAGGGAGCATCCTAAAGAGAGTTTCCAGGGAGCAAGTATTCCAAAAGAACCCAGCAGAAGCACATGGCCTTTTCTGACCAAACCTACGAAGTGAGGAAGTATCATTTCCATTGTATTGCGTTGTTCTAAGAAATCACAGGCCCACACAGATGCAAAGGGAGGGGCATGGACTCCAAGTCTTATTGAGAGGGAGGTCTAAAAATGTGTCATAATTTTAAAAAACTGCAATAGTTAGTTTAGTGAAGTTCATAAAATAAAAACTGGATTCCTTGCCATACACCACTCAAAAATAAAAGAAAGGAAAAAAGAAAAGTAAAAATGTCCATTGAAATTTTATTTACTTGCTGCGTGCTTCCTTAATGTAGGCCAAGGACTTTATATGCCAGTTATTGCAAAAATGCATATATGTTATTTCAACTGATCTCTCAACTCATTTATTTGTGGATTTATTTTATATTTTTTTTCTACATATCATTTTAGATTTTCCTGCAATTACATATGTTTTGTTGTTTTCCATTCTGACTTCATTGAGATTTTTATAGCTAAAAGAGTTAATACATGCAAAATGCTTGGAACAGTGCCAAAGAGTAAGCATAATAAATAATTATTATTGGTCATTTTTCTATTTTCTAATTTATTTTGTCACTATCATTACAAATTTCTTTCTCTTTTCTTTAGTTTTATTTTGTTGTCATTTTCCTCACATATTTTGTCAAATGTCTAATCCATTTGGTTTCTATTTATTATATTTAATAATTAACATTCATATAATTTAGACATTTGGTATTTTGTAGACATAAATTTTGATTCAACTGAAGGCACCTGTAAGGAAGACTTGATATATATTCATTTGGGGTATCAGTATATAAAATAATTATCTTTAGAAAAGGTAGATTTAACATAACAGGGAAGTTCAGCATAGCTGGATGCCTCTTTTATCTTGGGCATAGTTGTTGCCATAATGAGCATCTTTTGTAACATTATAACATGTCTCAGTGACATGTAGAGCCAGACCTGAGAGTATGTGAGAGAAACTCAAAGCTAATGGTGTCCGCTATACCAACTGGCACAACTTTACAGCTCACAGAGAGTGAATGACCTTTGTCTCTCGTGGTTATGTTTTTGCTTGAAAATTCACATACATGTGGTTTTGCAAAGGGCATAAAGAGAGAACTATTCGATGGCTAATTTAGTTGTTCTTTCTCCTTCTATACTAATACAATGTCAAACTTCCCATCTAAAAATATAATAATAAGACAGGCATCTTCAGGAATTGTTATATATAAACTGTCATTCCATTCCTGATTTATTACCTGTAGTTATATCTCTCAGATGAACTTAAAGAGTAGTATATGCTCCAAATCTGTGGAATTACCATGCATTTCCATTTGTCTTTTTACTTCTGCTGCTTCTTAAGCAGAAGAAGTATGTAGAGGCAGGGAGCTAATGTCTTTTCCCCTCCTCAGGCTTTCAGTTGTTTAAGTTCAAAGTTAAACCTTTTGATCAGTGATCACTAAATCAAATATACACTTATGAAGAAAGAAAAGAGTCGTGCATTTTATAAACATTCAACTGAGACTTGTCAGTTTGCAAGTTAGCAAAACTTTGTTGAATGAAATAGACTATTCATTACAATATGGATTTTTAATAATAACAGTGGTGATGATAACAATTAAAAATCTTTCATATCCAGAAACATAATTTGGTATTTAAAAATACTTTGGTATTTATTCTGAAGGAAGTTCAACCCAAATGGTACCTTTCAAATAAGCCAGTAGAGCAGTTTTTAGTAACAGGTAATTATTTACGTATTATGGCAATGTTATAAGTTATCTCTTTAAGCTGAAACAAATATCTGGGGACCTTCAGTCAGCCTGAATAAAGATTCTTGCCAATTAAAACAGTGTACTTTGGCATGAACTAAGTTAGTTAAAATCTAACTAACTTATGTACTGGTTAATCAAGCCTCCATTAACATACCTTCATAAAAGTGACATTAAGTGGATGACATAGAAATGTCTAGACAATTATTGAAATACATCATGTTAGTTACAAATAGAAAACTTTAGCTTTTGAATTTTAAAAACTTAATTCATAACTGAGAAAGCAGAAGACAGAAAAGGTCAATAGCTTTATTGCTTTGAAGTAATAGCTTACAAGCACAGAACACTACCTTTGGCCCCTAGGTTCCCTCCTTGCTTAATCTCTTGCTTGTACCTTCTCTACCCCATCCTCTAAAATCAAAACTACTAACATAACTTGGAATCCAAATTGTTGAGCCATTCTTCATCAATAGAATACAATAGCCTATTCTGAGATTGACAAACAACCCCCAACTCTGGGTGGTTTAAACAGTAATGCTTTATTTTTTACTCGCTCTACACGGCTATCACGTTTCTGCAGGGGGTTCTATCCCAAAGCAGACCTCGTTCCGGGACCCAGGTTCAGAGAAGCCCCACCATATGGAATGTTGCCTGTCATGGTAGAAAAGGAAAAGGGCAGGGAGAATTGTGCACTGGCTCTGAAATGCTTTTTCCTATAAGTGACACATACCACTTCCACTAACTATTTTAATGACAAGAGCAATCATATTGCTGCGCTTAACTTCAAGGAGCAAGGAATTGCGATCTTGCTTAATGCCGGAAGGAAGAAGGGAACTAGAAACCATGTGCAGTGGTAATGTCTACTGCATATCTTAAACATCGCCACCCTCCCTTTTTTCATAATCAAATCTAGTTATTGAATCAGCACAACCGTACCATGAGTCCAGGCCTCTGCTTTTGCAGCTGCCTACAACAATCACTGCCACGCACTCTTCACTGATGGCCATCCTAGGCTGACTGACAAGTCCCAGCCTCTGTCATAGCTCTATTTCCGGGCTTGGTTTTATCTAATGGGGTCCCATAACCTGCTTTTTGTAGTTCTCACTAACATTATTTCTATAGATGCTAAAAAGCTATAATCCATGAACTAATTTACTGGTTGTGAGTTCACCAAAGAAACATTGAAGAAAAATAGTCACTACAGTTCCTTTCAAGTAAGCTTGATGCCTTGAGATAACTGTTCTGAGATTTTTACCCTTTTCAGTGGTGCTAAGTTTATAGAGAGTCCGGAAATATTTATTGGACTTCATTAGACAAATTGAGTCGTTTGCTTCTGCTTTCCTGCATTGTTGGAGACTGATTCTTTGGTCTGTAAAAATGGAAATCCTGTGGATTACCATAAACTTTTAAACATTTTCTTCTCTGACACACACTTATTAGTAAGGCTCAGTTATTTCCAGCTAACGATTAGAATGAACACTATCCAGGGCTAGGAACTCTGCTGGTGAGAAGACTTAAATCTGATATCAAGGAACTCAGACTATTCTGACATCGAAAGCCCTAAAAATAAGATAAAAACATTCATTTAATAAATTAAGCTTATTTTACTGTGAGTTTGCAGGAATTTCTCAGAGAATCTACTCTGGTTCTTAGCCTTTGTGGTAGGCTGAATAATGGCTCCTCAAAGATGCCCATGTCCTAATCCCCAAAACATGTGAATATATTATCTTATATAGCAAAAAGGGACTTTGCAGATGGGATGAAAGATCTTGAGATGGGCATTTTTTCCTAGATTATCTGGTTGAGAATGATATAATTACCATGGTCTTTAAAAGAGGGACTCAGGAGTGGCCTTCCCTGGTGGCGCAGTGGTTGAGAGTCCGCCTGCCGATGCAGAGAACACCGGTTCATGCCCCGGTCCGGGAAGATCCCACATGCCGCGGAGTGGCTGGGCCCGTGAGCCATGGCCGCTGAGCCTGCGCGTCCCGAGCCTGTGCTCCGCAACGGGAGAGGCCACAGCAGTGAGAGGCCCGCGTACCGCAAAAAAAAAAAAAAAAAAAGAGAGACTCAGGAGGAATCAGTGAAATCCCATGTGATGATGGGACCAGAGATTGTAGTGATTCATTTTGAAGACGGAGAAAGAAGCCACAAGCCAGCCACTAGAAGCTGAAAATGGTACTGCGAGGGAGTCCTCCCCCCTAGTCCTCAGAAGGAGCCAGCTTTGCCAAACCTTCATTTAACCAGGAGAAATTAATTTCAAATTTCTAATACCCAGAACTATAAGAAAATAAACTAGTGTTGTTTGAAGTTACTGTTTGCAGTAATTTGTTGCAGCAGCAATGGGAAATTAATAAAATCTCTTAATGCTACATTGAAAAAATCATCTATTACAAGAAGGAACTTACGATGTTAAAGTGATGAGCTTATCACCAAAATATCTTAAGCTTAAGTTCAAGGTTTAAAAATGTTTTCTGCTTTGTAGCCATTTTTAAATTGACTTTTCTTATTTTCTATTGTATTCTAAATTTAGTTGCATCTAAAATTTTGTTCTTGTTTTAAGGTAAAATCTCCTCAGTGTTAATTTTCTACTGCCATTATACTTAATACACATTTTAAGTTTTAGAATTAACTGTTCTAGTTCAATAAATTCTGCATTTATAAGATTGTTCTTTCATATGTTATTGGGAATGCTTTTTAAGCATCTGGAAGAGCTCATTAGCATTGCTATTTTTAAGATAAGAAAACTATTAACATTTATTAATTTATAGATCATTTGATAGTATCTGTTTATTTCATTATAGATCAGAGAGACCATCTGGTAATCATGACCTAAGCACAGGAGGACAGTACACGCAGTGAATCTCTGATTGGGTTTAGGAACTCATTGTTAATTCCATCTTTAAACTTACTTTCTCTTGTTTAAGTTTTCTATCAGTATAAATAATGACCATTGCTGTTCTTTCAGGAACACTTCTTGCTAGAGCAGGTGTTTTGTGAAGAGCAAAATTTAAATGGTAAAATCTGATCTATAATCTTCAAAGCAGAAGCATCAAACCCTATTTTTGATTTAATCATTCAAGAAGAATTTATTGAGTACCTACATAAGCACCTTGCTTCTATTTCATTGACTTAATAATATTTCAAGTTCCTGGGAATTATAAGTATCTTTAGGCGTGACTATAACCCAAGAGAGCAGTCCCAGATGTTCCTTTGCCAGTTACCTAAACAAGGGTTTATAAATACTGATTTACCAGCGTCCTTTTTGACTTTAAGAGGAATGAACTGTCAAATTTTCATGGTATTTCTAGTTCATGAGTTTTTATTAATTAGTGTCTGAATAAAACTAGAAGGAACTTCATGACTGCGCATGTCAAACGATTCCATAGTTAATATTCTAAAAGGGACTTTCTTTGTCATAGTCCAGTTGATGGATTTTTCCTGCTGTTTAGGTGACAGGCCCCATCTGCCTTTGATATGTACATTCCAGTAATTTTTCTCCAGAGTTTCGGAGAGCATATAAAATTCCAGGAACTTTTATTAACTGATGTCAGTAGAAGGAACCATTTACTATGTTTACTTTTTGAAATGTGGAGATTCTATGCTATATATTATTAATAGGTGGAAATAAATGTGAGTGCCAAGGAAATTCATGAGGAAAAGAAAAAAAGACAGTATAATTCAGAATTAATTTTAATAAATAAATCTCTGACTCCAGAACTTTTGAAATACATTTCATGAATAGAATTAGCAAAAGTTTGTAACTTCAACATTTTCCTAAAATTTTAGCACACAACACTCTTAGATACAGCACAAGCCACCAGTGTGCTATAGTAAATAGTTATGAACTGACATGAATCCAATCCTGTGAACTTCCTTATAATTTAAACAATATCAGAAAATAGCATTTTGGCTTTCTGGATAAGATTCAAAATTAAGGAAAGGAAAAAGGGTCTGTAGACAAATTTAATATTGATTAAATTAATATTGGCAATTTATATTTTTCATGTTGTTCAAAAGATTTAATAATAGATTCCCTTCATGTGAAGATAGGTTAAGAAATACTTTAATTCAATCCTACCTGTATTTCTGTCACCATTCAGTCTTTACCCTGACTCCCTTCCATTCTCTAATACTAGGTTATTAGGACTAGAATTTCGTGGACAGAGTGGATAGAGTAGAGAACTTGAATTGGATCTTCACCTTGATTTCACCACTAACTTCCTTAATATCTAGAGTAGCCGCTGATTTATTTTCCATGGAGTTGGAAATAACACTAGAGATTATCTAGATTAGCACCCTGATTTTACAGAATCAGTTTCGGGAGACAGCTCAAAAAAATTCGGTAAAGGTGGGAAACTGAGATCTAGAGTTTTTAAGTAGCCCAACTAAGGCTATGTAGCTATTTGCTAGGCAGTGAACACCAGAGCCTAGGTTTTCTGATGCCCAGATCAGGCTCTTTTCATTATTGCAGTGTGCTCCTCATAAAGAAAAGTATTGTTGTACATGTACATAATGATATTACATTTAAATCCTATTTTGAAATGTGCATGGACATACAACTCATTTCCTATAAACCACTGTTTAAGGTTGTATCTTTGTTAGTGATATAATAACAATGAAGTTGGGAAGACAGTGGTAAGTGCTGGGTTTCTCTCATTCTTCCCACACCATGACAACTTCACCAGAAATTACAGTCAGAATAGCAGTCATGTTGGATGCTTCCATCTTTGCAGAAAACAAAAACAAAAATAATCACCCTTCTTTCGCCAAACAAAAAACATGTATTTGCTCCTATTTAGTTCAAATTACAAAAGGAAATTGTTGGGCTTCTCTGGTGGCACAGTGGTTGAGAGCCCGCCTGCCGATGCAGGGGATGCGGGTTCGTGCCCTGGTCCGGGAAGATCCCACATGCCGCGGAGCGGCTGGGCCCGTGAGCCATGGCCGCTGAGCCTGCGCGTCCGGAGCCTGTGCTCCGCAACGGGAGAGACCACAGCAGTGAGAGGCCCGCGTAACACACACAAAAAAAAAAAAAAAAAGAAAAGAAATAAATTGTTTCTTTTCTCTATTTAAAACATAAGTACCATGGAGAAAAATAGGTTATTTACTCATTTGTTGGTTTATTTACTTCCTTATATTGAATCTCATTCCATAAAAGATTTGAGACTCATAAAGAGACTTTAAGTTTTATTAGTCCAGTATATATGTGGAGGTTTAAAAATTTTTTATTTAACAAGATTTTTTCCTGAATGTTTGACCAGGAGTGAGCATGGGTAGGAAGAACAGTGGGAATCTTGAAGGGAGATGAGGGGGAGGAAAGAAGGACAGGAATTGTACAGGTGGTAAAGGGCAATGGGGAGACTGGAGACAATTCACAGTTGTACTCAGAGGTGGACATACATTCCTTGTTCATTTCTTTATTCACATTTGAATCAAATCTGCAGCAGGTTTAGAAAGAATTATTTGAATTAAGGAGGAGGATCTGTAGGGCACATACCCAAAACATATCTCTCTAGTTCCTACTTTGTGTTAGGCACCATACTGAGTTCTGGGAGTAGGGAGAGAAAATCCACAAATAATAAGCAGACCCTGCTTTTGAATTTCCTCAAGGTTCTTAAAGGCTGATAAGAAAGAGTAGTCATAAAGAAAAATAAATTATAATAAAAAGGTTAAAATGATTAATGGCATGAGAGAGAAGCTCATGTGGACTCATAAAGTGAGGGAGATAATTATGGGGGTAAAGGTGAGCAGGAAAACATTTATGGATGTGGTAGAAGTTGAACTGGGTTTCAAAGAATGGTGAAGATTTACGTACACAAAATGCAAAGTTTGGGGAAAAGGGTATTTCAGTCGACAGAAGTGATCTTTTAGTCAGGGAAGTAAAAAAACATTGGGCATGTAAGTAAACAGCATTCAGTTTAACTAGAGCAATGATTCTCAAACATCATGGTCTCAGGTCACCTTTCCATTCTTCCATCCACCACCACCCCCCCGCAGTTTTATTGAGATATACTTGACATATAACATTGTGTAAATTTAAGGTGTAAGACGTGATGATCTGATACACTTATACATTGGGAACTGGTTACAGTAAGCTTAGTTAACACACCCATCAGCTCACAGAGTTACCTTTTTCTTGTTTTGTTTTGTGTTGAGAACATTTAAGACCGTCTCTCTTAGGAACTTTCTGGTATACAATACAGGGTTGTTAATTATAGTCACCATGCTGTACATTAGATCCCCAGAACTTGTTCATCTTATAACTTTGTACCCTTTGACCACCTTTACCTATCTCCCAATCCCCCCACCCCCTGCCCCCAACAACTAGCAGTCTACTCTCTGTTTCTATGAGTTTGTTTTCTTTAGATTCCACATGTAAGTGAGATAATACAGTATTTGTCTTTCTCTGTCTGACTTATTTCACTTAACATAATGCCCTCAAGGTTTATCTATGTAGTCGCAAGTAGCAGGATTTCCTTCTTTTATTATGGCTGAAAAAAAAAATGTAAATGTATATATCTTACATTTTTCACCACTCTTAATAGTTATTTAGGCCCTCACAAATCTTCGGTTTATATGGGTTATGTTCATCAGTATTTGATGTGTTAGAAATTAAAACATAATTTTAAAAAAATATTTATTAATTTATTTAAATAACACAATCTATTATATTTTAACATAATTAACATACTCTTATGAAAACAACAAGTATTTTTAACTTTAATATCTGGATTAATAGAAGCTGGATTAATGGATTCTCATATTTGCTTCTACATTCAATCTGTTGAGATATCACACATCATGCACTTTTAGAAAACTCCATGGTACACTCATGAGAATTAAAATGCCAAATAACATCTTAAAATGAAAACAGTTTTGACTGTGGAGTCCCCAGGCACACTTTGAGGTCTGCTGGACTATAGATTAGTATATAGGAAAGGGAATAGTGAAAGAAATGACTCAAAAGTTCAGAAAGACTGATATCAATAACGCCTACCAGAAGAGCATAGAAATTCCACATATGGTTAGAAATAGGGCCAATTTCCCAAACTGTAAAACCACACCAGATATCCATACCCTAACTTTTCAGACCATGCTGGTAAATATCTGGGAGGCAGAAATCTTATTTATTCTTATACTAGATATTTTTTCATCTTTTATAAAGGGCCTTAAGCTCATGTCAGAGGGACTGAGAAATTTGTGTGGTGAATTCTGAACAGCCCATTGCCAACTCAAGGTTATTTCCTCACTGCAATTCTAGCTGATCTAATTTGGAATGTTTTAAAGGGAGCACAACTTAATTATTTAAAAACAAAAATGTGTCCAAACCATATCTGAAATTTGAGACTTGACCACGGCCAAAAGGCCAAATCTCTAATTTTATTTTAGAACTAGTTTCACTGAGCAAATCACGTGTCAATAAAAGTACCCTTTATTATCCAGCTTTCGAAGGATGCCTCTAACCTAGAGAGCACAATCACTTAGGCATGACCCTGAGGCAAAAATATTGAGCTTTGAATTTAGAATCTACTGCTTTGTTCCAAATAATAATGAAAGGGGAATTTCAGCAAGTATGCCAGTAGGGGGAACTGTTATTCAACAAATAATAACAGGACTGGGCTTTTCCTGGACAATAGGTACACACCATAGAGACTCTCCATGTAGTAAAAATGTGATGACGTAACTGATAAAGTGTCTTCCATTGTTTTTTCTTGATGATTATCTTGGTCTACCTTAGGAAGTTACATTTTCTCATGGTCAAGGGAAGAAGTTGGTTTCCAATGTAGTTAAACATTATGACTGGCTGGATTTAACAATAGTAGAATATTAATATCTGATGAAGAGTAATTGGCAGTTTGATTGGCTGTGATTACCTTTGCTGGTTTCTGATTACCAGAAATCAGAAAGCTTTGCATTGATTAAAACATTCTAAGGCAGAATTTCTGAAACTATGCATAAGGACCACCTATATCAGAATCTCCAGAAGAGCTTATTAAAAATGTGCATTCTAAGGGCCTACCTAACCTACTGAATTAGAATCTGTGTGGGTTGAACAGAAGAATACTTTTTTTTTTTTTTTTTTTTTTTTTTTTTGCGGTATGTGGGCCTCTCACTGTTGTGGCCTCTCCCGTTGCAGAGCACAGGCTCCGGACACGCAGGCTCAGTGGCCATGGCTCACGGGCCCAGCCGCTCCGCGGCATGTGGGATCTTCCCGGACCGGGACACGAACCTGCGTCCCCTCCATCGGCAGGCGGACTCTCAACCACTGCGCCACCAGGGAAGCCCAAGAATACTCATTTTTTAAAACGTTTTCCCAAATGGCTTCTATGTATGATAAAGTAGAGAAGCCATTTTTTACCATGCCAAACTGTAAAAGTGATGAGCTGAAGCAGTTCACCTCCTTAGGGCTCTTTCTTATGATCCTCTGCTTTCCTAGAGAGAGTTGGGGAGGAGAGATTGAAGAGACAGACAGAGACTTGGAACTCTAAGAATTAAGAACCCCAAGATATCACATTGTTACCAGCTTCATAACCTAAATGCTCTCAAGACTGTCAAAAACAGTCAAACAGCCTGTCCATACCATGTCTTATGCCTGATAGAAATCAGGAAGTTAGGAACAAAGGAAGCCTCTTGCTTTCAGGCAGATGTCACAGTGAGAACTTGAGTGACAGAATAAACACCCTCAAGAATTGAAATGTAAAACAACGCTTAGGCAACATGGTATCTTGGTTGTTTCTTGATTTTTATATTTTAATGTTTAGTAATACTTTATGGCAGATCACGTGTGGCTCATCTTACCTATACTTTTCAGTGTTTTATTTTAGGCTGAATATAAAGAGGTAAATAAATAGAGGCTAATATTTTGCCTTCAAAATATTTAAGGAGAGAAGATTTGCTTAGGAAGATGAGAGAAACTGAGAGATGGGGACTTAAAATAAAAGGCCATCGTAACTTGGTAGATTTAAAATAAAAGGCCACGATGAATATTACTAAGTAGTTCAAACAAGAAGCAGGAAAAGATGAGGGGTTGGTAGAAAGGATGAGAAAGGGTAGTTTGCTGAACTAAAACAGACACAGTACGTAGCAGAACATAGAGGGAGCCTACTTTTCAATGAGTCAGAAGCTCTAAAACCATGCTAAGCATGATTGTCTACTTATGGCAAGGATACATTTATGAGCCATAATTTTCCTGTGACGTCTTCTTTAGCTTTCTCTTTAGCGAAATCCCTATCCTGGGTTATCCTATCCTCATTTTTCACCTCTAAATTAGATACTGAGAACACTGAAAAAGTGGGGGAAATCCTTCTCCAAGAGACAAAATCTTTAAGCGTTTAATATTCTTTAAAGTATTCTTTATATTGGTGATGTTGAGAATTATAATGACTGGGAATATTTCCCCATACTAAAATTTCAGCTAATTCAGTCAAGCTTGCTCTTAAAACAACAAATATGGTTTTACCTCACCAATATAAGAGAAGAAAAGATAATTGCTATCTTCATGCTGTAAAGATAAGTATTCAACTGTATATCATTAAGAAAGCTTTTATGGAATTAACGTTGAAACTAAGGACAATAGATGTTATAATAATTATGACAAACATTTATTGAGCACTCTCAATAGTTAATAAATAATTCTAAGTAATTGATATATCTTGACTCATTTAATCCTAAGTGATTGATATATGTTACCTAATTTAATCCTAACAACCACCCTGTATTATTATTGTTGTTTTTTGTTTGTTTTATAGCTGGTACACAGAGAGGTTAAATAATTTGCCCAAAGTCACACAGTGTGTTTGTGGATTCATACCTCATCATTTTGATTACAGAGTCTATGCTGTACTATACAGTCTCCATGCTGTTAAATTAGTAGTTAAGCAATGCATAGGTTCATAGGGACTCATCTTTATGATTCTCTCTGAAGGCTAAATGAAAACTTTTAAGCTTAATTCTGAATTTCACAGAAAGTTTAGGGCCCTGGACTTGCCCAGTGTTGGAAGCAACAGAAGTTCTTGTAAGAACTATGATCACTGACTCTAAATATGATGCCCATTAACTAGGAAATAAGATCTTATTAATTTAAGCCTCACTGCATACATAATCATGGAGCCAACATCTACCTTAGTACTACCCATGAAAGAACTGGAAGTGAATGAATGAATGGAATGAGTAAAATTTCAAGGAGAAATATTTAACTTATTCATTAAGATGCATATTATGTTTTTGAATTTTAAAAGCATGCATTTGCATATAATTAATATGTCTGCTGTACATGAGTTGCGTCTATCCTTAGCTTAAGCTCAGTAAAACCTCTGCTTAGCAATTTTGATAGCAGTTCCATAGTTAAAATTATTGTATTGTAAAACCACATGTAAATTAAAATGCCCTATAAGTCCAATTTTTCAGTAATTCAGATGGACTCTTTCAATTAACATTAATATGTATTCCTGAATTGCTAGATTAAAAGCTATTTAATACTTTCTTAACAACTTTGTTGGAATGCTATTATATTGTTAACTATTTGATGCTTTTTGTTCCTATGGTAAATAAACACATACAATATTTACGGCAAAACATTGTACACACACATCATATTATGGTAATTTGATCTATGTTAACTCATGTATAACCTATTCCTTTCAAAACATGAGCTATTGATAAACAAGTTTCTTCTGGTCTGATTTATTGTTCTGTATTAATGAATTCATATTAATTCATCTAAGTAGGTACTGTTCTACCTACTTAAAGAGTTGCTTTTGCTTTATAGAGTGAATACCTCACTATTATATTTTGTATGACATCATCATTGACATGACATCACAAATAGGCAATGAAGATGGAGAAATAATAGTTTGGATAGGTTTATATGTGACTCTTCTGGTGTGTGATGTTGGCAAGTGGTTTACAAAGTAAAATTAGCTAGCATATCTAATTTAGGCAATCTATTAAACAAAAATTTTTTAAAAACAACTGTTGCATCAGAATATGGTAGACATTTTCAAAATGGTCTGTAGAATTGCGTTTTAGATATGTAACCCCCCACTACTTTTTGTAACTAGTTGAGGTAATAGGTGCTCTATATTGAGGCAGATAAGCCATTTAGACATCTCTTCATGTTTGAACCCCTTGTTTTATTATTATTTATAAAATGAGTTTTGTGAGACACATGGAATATGAACTGCTTCTGGTAAAGGAAAAATAACATCAAAACTCAGATGATTCTATAACAAGTTTTTCTGGAAATATATATCTGATGTTTAAAATTATTTATAATTATTTGGGGCTTAATAAATAAGATTATATGACTGAAGAAAAAAGTAATCCCAGTATACTAATTATTCATCTCTTTTACACAGTCAACAAGTACATCTTCAAATGGAAATATTTTGACTTTGTCATATTTATCTATTTATTTATGTCTACATTTATTTATCTATTTATCTATTTATCATGTCTACAGTTCCCTGTTTCACGTAAGGCCAAAATAATAAACACATAAGCTAGAGTTGGATTGGTGTTTGCTCGTCAAGTGTTTATTGAGCACCTACTATGGGCACAACATTGTATTAGGCATGTTGAATGTATGCTTCATTGTCTCAAATGCCTGTCCCTGGTTCATCTGATTGACTGTGCTGTGACCATCAAATACGTTGAGATCATTTAAAGAAAAATTTTGCTAGTCAAGACTACATGCTTGGATTTATCCAGAATTGAAGATAGAATCACAGGACTTATCATTATAGATGTGGTATTGAAATAGAGAAGCAGTGAATCAGGTAGAATGTACCACATGAGAGGACAATATGGCCAAGGATGAAATCCTGAGGAACACATTAGAATAGGAGGTAGCCTCGAGATTATAAGGACCTTTTCTTCCCTACCCCATTTGGACCCTATGGCTTCTCTCCTTCAGTCTCACCAGTTGGTTTGGTTCCCACACTACATGCTCTCCTGGGGAGACCACATTCAGCCCTTACCTGTTGAACTTCCACTAGTATGATAGTGACTTAATGTCTGTCTTCCTCCATACTTGAAACTCCTGCAAACCAGGCCCACATGTTCACTCACCTACAGAACTGAATTCGAAATTTTCCTTTCCGAATCTACTTCTCTAAATTTTACTCTACTCTTTCACTTCACTTAACCCATATATTTGAGAGAAGTCCTAGACTTCTTCTTCCTCCCTCTTCCATATCTAATCAGCCACCAAGTAATATTAGTTAAAATCTGATATTTGACACTTTAGGAACCTGAAACAGTAGTGTGTTAGTGATCACTAATTTCTTTAGAGTAAATGATTGACATGGGAATGTATTCCATTTCTTTTTCTGTTTCTGAGTTTCTTTCTTTGACTTTTTCTCACCAGATACCAAGCCAGGATGTTCTGAAACATGCTGATCCCAATATTAGCAACTCCTCTATGCTCTTCCCCACATTGCTGCCAAATGGTATTTTTGAAATGGAAACACAATCATGCATCACCTTCAAAATTTCACAGGACAAATTCTAGATTCTTTGGTGTAGCATATAAGTCTGAAGGAGTATAAGAGCCTGCATTATTTACTTCCAGCCTGCAATTACAACTTCACCTCTTTTCTTTACAAGTATCTTGTGATGTAGTTACAATTCTCTTAAGGTGCCTCTTTTTTTTTTTTCTTGTGTCCCTGTGACTTTACTCCATGCTTTCTGCTCTGCCTGCTGTGCTTTCTTCATTTCATTTACCTGGTGGACTCCTTTTTTATCCTGCAAGGTTCAATTTTATGCATCTCCTCCTTTGTCAAGCCTTTACTCAGGCCCTTAAATAGAGTAGATTTACTTTGTCTCCTTTATTATGACAATTTTAGCAGTATATTATATTTTTCATATTTGTGTCCCAGGTCAATAAGAAATACATTGGTATTCCTTAAATTTTAGTATTCCTGTCACTTATCATGGTATGTAACATATAGTCAGGGATTAATAAGTGCCGTTGAATGAATGGATGAATAAATGCTTTCCAAGACAATGGGGGTAGAGTTCTAATTTACATTTACTTGTTTTTATTAAATAATAATTGCTACTACATTGAGCACTTATTTTTTGTTAAACATTATACATGTATTATTTTATTGAGTCCTTAAAATAACCCACAAGATAGTCTCATCTCTGTCTTACAGATGAGGAACTCTAAGGCTAAAAGAAATTAAGTAATGTATCAAAATCTTATCGATACCAAATGGCAGGGATTTGAAAAACGTCTAAATTCCATAGCTGTAATTCTAAACCCTATGTTCATATATGAACTATGTATCAAGGATTTGCATTTGCATATAATTCATATATGAACTATGTATCAAGGATTATGCATAATCCATCTCTCTTATATTAAAAAATCATATATGTCATAATAATGGTAACTCCTAATTCAAAATAATTAGTGTAATGAGATATGTAGTCAGATTCTTCCCCCAGATTTTCACATAATTTTTCCTTTTTTCCTTCAGTTCTCTGCTCTTATGTCATCTTCTCAGAAAGCATCTCCTCTGATGGTTCTATGTAAGATAGCAACCCCACCTCCTGTTATATCAGTATCTATTCTCCTACCCTACTTTACTGGTCCTCATTCTTCTTCATGGCATTAACATCTGGCAGTTCCTTACAGTTTATTGTCTGTCACCCTCCATGATAATGTAAGTTCTTGTCATCCGAGGCTTCACATTATACCCAGCTGTAGCACAGGTTCTGCCACATAGTACCCACACAATAAACGTCTTTTGAATGAATGAAAAACTGGTCAACATCCTGTATGCCAATAGGTATGAGATGAAGCAATGCATTCTTCTTTAAAAAAAGAAAATAATTTATAAAAATCCAACTTTATAGTACTGTGAATTGGAGAGCAAATTGGTTGAAAACTTTTTATTTTGAAATAATTATAGATATACAGGAATTTGCAAAAGGAATACAGAGAAATCCTGTTTATCCTTTAGGAGAGTAAATTTTTGTTTGGCAAAAGGACATAGAATATGCTCTTCCTATATGTAAAAATTCCCTAGGGCACTTAAGATATAATTTTATTTCTATGCATATTTTCAAGAGAATATTGAAGTAGAACTCTAGCAGCAATTGCACTCTATGGAACTTAATGCCTAATTCAGCAAATGTACCAACTGAATAGGCTTTCCTTAGTGTTCATTCACACTGTTGTAAAATTGCCATTATATTTGCAAAAATAAATTTCACAGTTACTGTATTTGCAGCTGGCGGCTGGCAGTGATCATGATCCTGTTTTCTTTAATGTCTGTGATTAAATCACCAAAAGAGATTTATACTGTGGATGCTCTGCCTTCTCCCTGATGAGTAGAGTCCTCTGAAATTATTGTAGCAGGAACAACTAGTAACCTCCTCATAGAAAGCTCTACAGAGGTGGAGACAATGTAGGAAGATTTCTCCTTGGCATTTTCTCCACCTGCTCCTCCAGCCATATAATCTACAAATGATTCTTAAAACTATTTTATATTTAGGTAATATTTTATAAATGTCTCTTGTATTTTCTACCTGTTCTTTTGATGATATTCAAGAAAATAGAATTACTTCACTATCATGATGTTCTGCTCTAACTTATAGGAAAGTGGTCTGTCTCTATACATTGGTTGAGTTAATGAAAAATATGGCCCATGCTACCCTTTGTCCTTTAAATGTCAATTGTTGAGAAAAATATTTCTTATCCATACAGAGGTAAATTTTTAAAATTTATTCAGTTGTTTTCATTTTTCTGTCTGTCTCAACAATATATTTGTGCAAGTATGAGAAAAGTCATGAATCAGAAGCTTCTCCTAATGAAGAATAATACTTATTAAGGAAATCATGTTCCAATGCCTTTAATTTCAGATGTTAGTTTGTTTGATCCTGTGTCCCTTTTATGAAATGCAATATATGTGAAATGCAAAACTATTTTTAGTTACTCCAGGGCACAAAAGGCAGATCAAATTATTTCATACAAACACATTATATTTTATGTTATTTGACAAACACATAGGTGATATGAAAAATGTATTTTGTTCACTTTACTAGTAATTTAAAGTAAATTGTTTATACTCTGATAAAAGCCTAATTATTTGGCATTCTTCAGTGTTAACTCACTAGATTACCATTGTGCTTCATAGTTGAATATCTAGTGATACACACAAAGAGGAGCCATTTTAAAGAATGTGTGAATGGCTGAAATGCCATTTATTCATTAACCAATGTTTATTGAATATTTATCCATGTTAAAAGCTGAGACTCTATTAGTCATATATCCTCTACCCTTAAGAAGTTTACAGTCCTTTTGAAGGAATAAACAAGTAAATCATCAATTAACCATAACTACTGAGGCTTCATGAGCAGTTTGCTTACTAGGTTTCCTTTGAAGGAATATACTCCCCGAGAGTGGTATTCCTCCAGCTTTTCCAGGCATTCGTCACTTTGAGTACAGAGGTTCCAGGCTCCTCCCATGAAGATTCTGGTTCAGTAGGTCTGGGGGGTGCTGGGCCATGGAATCTGTAAGTGTAAGTGCCCCGGGTGATACTGATCTGGGAAGTTTAAGATATAGGCTGGATATAAAGTTTCAGTTGTGCAAGACAAATAAGTTTTAGAGATCCTCTGTACAACATAGTACCTATAGTTAGCAACAAGGTGTAGTGAAGTTCAAGATTTGTTAACAAGACAGATCTCATGTTAAGTGTTCTTATCACAAAACAAAACAAAACAAAGGGACACAAGGAAACTCTGGGACATTTGGGCTACGTCTGTTACCTTGATTGTGGGGATGGTATCATGGGTGTGTGCATATGTCCAAACTCATCATATTGTATACATTAAATATGTGTAATTCTTTGTTTATCAATTAAACCTCAGTAAAGCTTTTTTTAAAAAAAGGAAAAAAAATAGAGTATATCATATTGTATTTTATCACTTTCCATTCCTTTTTTAAAAAAAAAATTCCTTTGTCTACTTATAAAATATTTACATCCACCTAGTATGGATAGAAGCACAAATAAAATTATTACCAGTAATTAAATGTTAATAAGCATTATGAAACTTCACATTAGGTCAAATCAGCCTACACTGACATTAAATACAAAAGTGGTAAGAATAAACAGGCAGTTTTTAGACAGACAAAATAGAATAAGAAAGAACTCCCTGTTCTAAGAGGAACTCCTCATTGCCTTCTGGATAATGTCCCAGAGGAGGAGGCTTTCCACCATCTAACCCAGGCCTGAACACTATACAGTCCACCCAACTGGGCACATTGTTTTGTGCCTCCACACTTCCAAACAAGCTGTTCCCTCTACTTCAGATACTCTCTTTCTCTTGATCGGCCCAGAAAAATGCATCTCTTTTCTTTGAGATTCAGATTAACCACATCACTTCCTGGAAATCTTTGCCAAACCCTCACCCCAACCCAGTGGAGTTGATTGCTTCCTCCTTAACACTATGACTTGTCACACTATGAGTAAGTCACACTATGACTTGTACACATATTTGTTATGCCATTGGTCACAGAATAATTAGTAACTCCTGGGTTTTCATGTTTGCCTTGTCTCCTAAACCATATAGGGTCTATGACAGCGCCTAGTAATTGTATAGTCCCTGGAATATAGTAAACATGTCATTTAATGTTTACTGAAATATACAAAAGTGCTAAACTTGCAGTTTAAAAAAAAATCACTGGGAGTTTTTTAAAAAACAGGATGATGATTCACTATAAAAGACAATTGATTCATTTTTTAAATTAAAAACAATTTTTTACAATTTAAAATTTAAATACAGTTAGTTACTCATCCCATTTGTGACTTTCTAATTTTTATATTTACTAACTGTCTTTCACTGAACATAAACTCATCCCCAATGGCAGAGAATTTTCTAGAAATCTAGCATTCCACTGTATCTCACTTATCAGGGATATTCTGAGCTTGCAGCAATCATGTCAGGGAAAGTCTGATTCAGGTGCTATAACATAATTTTAAAAGTAAACAAAAACTGCTAAGGAGAGCAAAAGCTGAGAAAAGGGAAGTCAGTTATTACAAACTTAGGAGGGGGTTTATTTACTTTTGAAAGGAGGTTTACAAGGCAACTTATTAAAACATAGGCCACAGATTTTATCAATTCTTCAAGATTATTTGTCAATAATGAAAATGGTTATATATAGCAAGAGAAATGAATCCAAGACAAATTCTAAAATATTGAACATGTTAAATGAAAATACTGTTTTTTTCCTAGTCAGGCATCTCAGTCAAGATTTTACTTCATTCAAGAATAGAACTTTTTCATTAAGAACAGAATTACCATATGATACTGCTATTCTACTTCCAGGTATTTATTTGAAGAATAAAAACACTAATTCAAAAAGATATATCCACACCCATGTACATTGCAGCATTATTTACAGTAGCTGAGATATGGAGACAACCTAAGTGTCCATGGACAGATGAATAGATGTGGTATATATATATACAATGGAATAGTACTCAGCCATAAAAAAAATAAGATCTTGCCATTTGTAACAACATGGATGAACCTTGAGTACATTATGCTAAGTGAAATGTCAGATAGAGAAAGATACTCATATATGGGCTATTAAAAAAGAAACCCGTAAAACAAAAACAAACATATAGATATGGAGAAAAGATTGGTGTTACCAGAAAGGAAGAGGAGTAGAGGAAGGGCAAAATGGGTAAAGGGGGTCAATTTTATGGTGATGAATGGAAACTAAACTTTTGGTGCTGAGCACTCTGTAGTGTACACAAAGCCAAATTATAATGTATGCATGAAACTGACAATGTTATAAACCAATGTTACTTCAAAAAAAATACAATTCTTTCCTGAGGACTTAGAGACATTTTATCAAATTATATTTAGCTGGTTCTAGGAGAGTATTTCAAATGCAAAGAATTAGAAAATATGTGAAGGGTAAATATAAACATTTACCAAAATGACCAGCGCTGTTTTCTCAGGTTAGAAAGTTAGAATATCACACTGATAAGGCGCGTGGAGTCTTGCAATGGTTAATTTGGGCAAGACAAAAACACCAGAGGTTTTTCTACCTTGAAATGTTTTCCTGTGAGATCGAAGGGGAAAATATGACTGTTTGATTAGTGGTTGTAGGAAATATGAAATGTCCATTACTTCATAGAATCAAATTACCAATAAATGTTACTCATTTGCTGTAATCAAATGGTATTTATTGCCTTCCTGCTTTTATGCAAGGCATTCTACATTTATATTAATACCTAAGGTTTTTTAATTGTATAATGACCCCAGGTGAAGAATTGAGGGAACATTTCCACTTGACTGATTCTAAGATTTGACTTAGTTTTAATTTGCATCTATTTTAAAATCTATTATAAAATACAAAATATATTTCCTGTGGCTCTCAGTAGATGTGTTTGAAAATATGTATGCAATGATGGAGAAGAGTGGTGGTTGGAAGCAGATTTTTGGAAGGGAATGTAAAGGCTTGAGATCTAGCATTTATAACATTAGCATATCTTTCAAAGTTCCCTAGCATTTATAACATTAGCATATCTTTCAAAGTTCCCTAATTAGCAGATCTACCTTTATAAGAATCATTATTTCAATTGATAACAAGAAAATGAAGTTTTTTTCATTGAACGCTTTCTTATTGTATAGTTTAAAGGACTTAAAAAGGAAATTGACAAAAGAGATAATGCCCTTGATCAGAGAAAAATCCTGAAATGTGAAGCACAAATACTGTGAGATTTATTGAGATTGTAACCTCAGTTTAAAGCCCATGTTTATATTCATAGTCGTTTTTATACAGACTTCTCCAGGCCATTTCTTCTTCAATCAGCTATTTTGTTCACTCATAGCATTAGACTCTTTAAAAGTACTCCCAATACTGGGTCTTTTTATGATACAAACTTATACTCACGCACCCTTGGAAAGTTGCTTTTACCATTCAAGTCCACTTATTATATGTTTAAAGTTGGAGAAAAAACACTTTTGCTCTTGGAAAGTTGGCTTGTATATATTCTATCACTAGAATATTAGGTAAAGAAGTGCTGGGATAGAATTACCCTGCAGCAAATAATCCTGAGTCTCCAGCTCTTCGGAGCCCTAAACTCGAGGTTTAACAGACAGACTTATAGAGGGTTCTCTTTCTGAGTCTAGGAGGAAACTCGTTCTTTCTGGTTTTCTCTCTGCACAACACTCTATAATAGGTTTCTACAAAGAACTTCAAGCAGAGAATTGGACATATACTATGTTCTTAATAAATATGTGTTAATTGATTCCAGAAATATTTAGTTAATTGCCAAAGTTCACACGACATTCAATGATGAAATTGCTTCTTTGAATCTGATAGTTGTTCTTAGTGCTTTCAGTATCAGCTTATTTTCTTCATTGATTTGGTTTCAAGCAAACACCAAGGTGATTTATGTTAAACAAATGAAATTATTTGATCTACCCCGAATATTATTTGTAATTAGTTTTGCACCATATATCCATTCTTCTAATTTTAATATATAATCACAGTCATTTTACGTCAAAATCAGAAAACAGAAGTCTGACATGTTGAGTTAATTTAAAGGAAAAAAGCTCTAAGACTCTGCATGGCCAACAAGTTCCCCAGAGTTCATCACCCAACTGTTAATAACTGCTGTCAGTAGTAGCAACAATAGAGAAAATTTCATAACTGCAGGAATGTAAAAGCTGGTATACTTCCTATTTCAGGGACTGTGGTGTCTTATTTCCATAAAACAACCTAATTATATCATTCTCCTCCTTAACAGATACTAATGGCTCCCCCCCCCCCCACCCCGCCCCTGCCGCATTAATTGATGGTAATTCTGGTGTTTAAAGTATGGCCCATGAGGCCTTAAAGAATTGCTGGCTTCACTTTCTGCCCCTCAACCAATAGGCCCTATGCTTCTCAAACCCAATTTCCCAAATATACCAATTTTCTGTCTTTGAAATGTTGCTTTTACCTAGAATACCTTTCCCTCTTCTCTTTGCTTAGCAATTTCTTATTTATCTTTTTTCATCTAGCTGAAATATCTTCTTCTCTTTTTTTTTTTTTTTTTTTGCGGTACACGGGCCTCTCACTGTTGTGGCCTCTCCCATCGCGGAGCACAGGCTCCGGACGCGCAGGCTCAGAGGCCATGGCTTACGGGCCTACACGCTCCGCAGCATGTGGGATCTTCCCGGACCGGGGCATGAACCCGTGTCCCCTGCATCGGCACTGCGCCACCAGGGAAGCCCTCTTCTTCTCTTTAAAGCTTCTTAACATCCCTCAGTGAGAGCCAGTTTATCTTTCCTCTTGTCACTTTGTATAATGAATGTATTCAGTGTTTTAGATGGTTAGATATTCCTTGGCTTAGTTGTTTGCTTGTGTCTTGTTTTGTTTTAATTTAGAATTTTTTTTTTTTTAATTTAGAATTTTGAGAGAGCCCTTCTCTCCCTCCAGAAACATTCTGGTCTATCAGACATTGTTTATCTTTCTGCTTGAAAAATGTATATGTAAACTTACTATTTAAAAGAGACCTAATTATTAAATTGAAATAGATAATTCTGAATCCTGTAAAAATGAAAGCCAAATACATGAGTATTCTTAGATTCTCTGGGCTTTCAGTAAGCCAAGGGAAAAATGGAATCAAACTTTATTTACTTCACTGTCAAATCCTAATCTTGAAATTTAGTATACAGATGTCAGTAAGATTTGGCTAGAAAAATAATGAGACTAAATTTTTAGCAACTATATTGCCCTTTAAAGTAGTAAGCTTAGAAAAATTGTTAGGAAGAACCCAGAATCCTAGAGGGCTCACTATCCAGATTTCAACGCCAACTAGGGAAAATGTGAGACACAATAATATGGTCTAAGAAAAAATTAACATGCATACCCCAGGATAATAATCTCTACCAAGTACTGAGAGAAGATTATACTGTCTGTTACATACTTGTGCTCCTACCCAGCCCACACCCCAGGAAAGGATGATTTCATGTAAAGAACCAGATCAAAGATAACAAGGGAGCCCTTTTCACCTGAGCAAACTCTTCTTTAGGATGAAGGGACCCAAGCCATTTAAAGAGGGCGGATAGGCTTCTGTCCTCCCTTTAGAGCGATTGCTGGCAGGGTTTTTCCCCGTATCATGAGCTTGTTGGCTCTTGAGCAGCTGCCTCCCTCTCCCTTCCTCATTTCATCCATTCTTGACTCCCAATGTTTTGGTTCCTTCCCTTCGGCAACAATGGTTTCTTGAACACATGCACTCATTTCTTCAATTAATGCTTGTGATTAAGCTTCGTTGGACTCTTGCTGAACCTTGGCCATAGCAATAACAGCCCAGACTAGTTTTTTCCTCTCACCCACCATGTGGCCCAAGGCATGGAAATTACTGGCATTACTTTAATATATATATATATAAAATAGCTAATATACATATACATTATAGCTAATTACAGTCAGAAAAAAATTTTCTACTTATATATATATATGCATTATTTTTCATGCCTTTTCTTCTATTTTTCTATCTTCCTTCCCCTCCTTTATTTCCTTCCTTTTTTATCCTCTAAATATTAAGGACTTTCCCCCTCTAAGCGAGGAACTCTCTCAGGTATTGAAGATATGAAGTTAAGTAAGACACACTTTTCTGTTCCTTAAAGTATCTTATTTTATGGAGGTGGACTCAGAGAAATTATGTAAGGCCTAGAGAACCCCTAACAAGGGGTTTGATATTGGTTTTAGTACGTTGGTTTAGCTTCTAGCATCTTTTACTAGTCTGGCAAAATCATATTACTCCATACATCGACTTCATCTGTCTCCTACGCATAGAGTCAGATAATGGTTATTGTCATTGCCCGAGAACTCTACAAACCATAGTAGAGATTCAGCTTCTGGCTTAATTCTGGTGAATAAATACTTCCATACTTCTCTGAATCAGCTGTTCCATTTATTACAAACTCAAAATGAAGTTGTTCTAGAAATGTAGTTAAAGAGAAAACAAGAATGACATTTATAAATCACACAGGATATATATCTGCACAGCCATCAAGTGTTTTGAAATTTAAAAGGTTACAGGCAATGATTTGGTGCCACTTAATAAATTTGAAACTTCAGAATTTATCCATATTAATTCAGCTATCTTTTTTGTAACAGATTCCCTTATCCCCAACTCTCAGCTTCCATAATCAAATGCCTTATTGGTTAATGAGTATGAGTGACTAATAGGTAGACTTCACTGGGCAGCTCTGATAAAGAAGAGAATACTTATATATCTTTAAACATGTAATAATTTGTCTTAAATGTCTCAATTTGTTTAGCCAGTTTCACAATTTATTCAGAGCTAATTACTGCATAATTTCCTATGTCCATTCACACACACACACACACACACACACTCACCTACTTTTTGCCTTTGGTATAATATATTGAGAAACAGCAAAAACAGTTTTTGATCAGAACATCTGTCAGTGGGATTTTAAAGATACGGCACCAAAATCTTAGAAGTAAGACAAAGAATGAAAGCTATGACCTTAACGTCACTTTCTCCTCCATTGTTTTGTATGATTATACTACTACTATGTTTCACTGACTGTGGCAGATGTATCACTAGTTACTGTAGTTTAAAATTCAGGGACCCCTGCTTGCATGGGCCCTGGGTAAGAGGGCCTAGCAATGTATTCATATGTCCACTCTCTTTTTTTTTTTTTTTTAATAAATTAATTTATTTATTTTTGGCCGCATTGGCTCTTTGTTGCTGCACGCGGGCTTTCTCTAGTTGCGGCGAGCGGGGGCTTCTCTTCTTTGCGGTGCATGGGCTTCTTATTGCAGTGGCTTCTCTTGTTGAAGAGCCGGGGCTCTAGGCGCACAGGCTTCAGTAGTTGTGGCACGTGGGCTTCAGTAGTTGTGGCTTGTGGGATCTAGAGTGCAGGCTCAGTAGCTGTGGTGCACGGGCTTAGTTGCTCTGTGGCATGTGGGATTCCTGGACCAGGGCTCAAACCCATGACCCCTGCATTGGCAGGCAGATTCTAAACCACTGCACCACCAGGGAAGCCCCTATGTCCATGTTTTTATAAGATTTGCAAAATATTTTTTAACTGCAATCTGTTAAGACTGCAGTCTCTTTCCTCTGTCACTTCCCCTTGTCTCACTTCCCCTCAGGTCAGCTAGCAATGGAGTGACCATGGGAATTTGGGAGATCTGGCTAAAGGGCAGTTACGCTGGGGAAGCTGTGTGCCAGGACACAGGTCTTCTCCAGGATCCAGTCTCTAAGGTGTTTAAATGTGTCACGTATTATCTCCAACATCTTTTCTGTGCTCTTTCCCTGAATGTTTAGCTTTTCCTGGATCCTAGGGTTTATTTCTGCTGGTTGCCTTAGGAGAACAGCCAGCAGGATCCAACTGAGATACTGTCTTTAATATCATTAATATATTATTTAATTAAAGAATATATTCCTTTGGAGTAAAAGGAAAGCTTGTATACTTCACACAAGCAACCCACTAAAGACTTCTGTTGGTTTTCTTTGTGTGAGATCTGCCATAGTTTTTTGTGTTGTTTTGTTTTTTGTATAGCTCTTTGTGCCCTCAAGGGGTGAATAATACTGGCATCTGAAAGAGTTCTACTCATGTGAATGGCTGTTACTGTATTTGATAGCCATAAGCTTGATGTTCTGAGTATGAACTAAGATAAGTTAAATATTTGATTGGAGTCAAATTAATTGCCCTCAATGTTGATCCAGATTATTTGCTTATACTGACATACTATTAATTGGTACCATGGTTCATTTTGACAGCAAAGAATCGTATTGTAAGATGATTATGTTTTAAAATCTGAATGATTTAGTGGCATGAGGTGAACGTAGCTGTATAGTGCATTGGGAAGGGTTACTTCATTAGCCAGTGATCTGAGGGTGTTCATACTCCTTTTTTTAAAATGATATGATTAGTCCCAGCCCAAGTGGCTATAATTTATTCAGAGTATAAAAAAACTCTAGGAAAGCTAAACATCATTTTGGAGCAAGTAGTATAACTTTCACATTCATATTTAGGGAAAATGAGAATTTAGAGAGGAATACAAATAACAACTATAAAGTAGTCTGAACGGAAATGAAAAGGCAAATATCACTTTAATAATTCCCATGATTTCTCCTTGGTTTTACACTTCCTATAAGGTTTCCAAAATATATGCCCATATATGTGAAAATTTGGTTAGATTATTTCATTGAAATTTAGATTTCCTTATTGCTGGAATGTAAAAGAAATTTTTTCATTGGATCAGCCTTATTTCCATCTGTTCCTTATGTACTGAGAAAATAGAAAACTAGCAAAATATAACACAGGAGTACATATCCTCTGGCAATAACATATTTTTTCTGTCAAAGAATTGCTTGTTCCCTGGAAGAATAAAATTTGACTGTCAGAAGAATTCCTTTTCCTTAAAACAACTTACTTTTTGTTTGACAAGAACTGATCATTTAATTTCCTGTACTGTGAATAAGAGTGCTTTTACTTCAATAGAAGCACATTTCATTTGAGCCTGGCTATGTCTGTATGACACAAAACAAAATTGGTGAATTCATGCACTATTCTAACCTTCTCTGTTATCATTGTATACCAAATTAACCAAAGCACTTGCTTGAACGTTTCTAGCAGGTTATTTTGTCCTTCCACTTCCAGGGAAGAAACATCACTTTCATTATTTTCTTTTTAACAATGATGAGATAATGATAATAATATTGGGGGCATCTACTTGTAAACTTCTCAGCAGATATCATCAGTACCATGGAGATAAAAAGTACATTTTTTTTTCTTTTGAAAATATTCTCTCACACATGTGTTATTTGCTACAGTTAATGTATTGACCCCCTATAATGTTGTTTGATTTACAAACAGTAAACTTATTAGGAATAAAATTGTCAAACTAGATTATGTGCTCCATTGACCTGAATTTTTCAAATCACATACAAAATATAGGATGACATTTTCTTTCAAATCAGTAACAGAACAAGAATTAAAATGGATTTATTCCATGCTCCTTGGATTATGGATATTATAAGGTGCTCTCCTTCAGATTTCATGAAAATACTAATGGTGGAAGGACTAGGGTTTGAGGTGTGTTCCCTATATTGCTGCTGAATCTTAGCTGATCTATGCATACTCCTGCCTACTGCATCTTGTGACATGTCAGAATTAGCAAGATGGCTGCTTGGACCTAGGTTTCCCATCTGTTGTGAAGCTAATTGGTCTTGCTCTTTTAATCAATGAACCAAAAGAATTCTAGAATTTTCTGGGACTCACAGGACTTGAAGACAACTCATCCTGACTACATAGTTACTTATCCATCCAACAAGTATTTATTGAATTTCTGCTCTGTATCTGTCCATATTTGTATGACAAGGATACAGTGACAAACAAAAGAGACAAAGTTCATCCTCCCGTACTGCTCAAATTCTATGGAGAAAAGGTACAATAAAAATAAAGTATGTAATATAATTAATGTACTTTAAAGGAAAATAAAGTTGGATAAATGGATGAAAAGTGACAACAGTTGTTGGAATGAAGTTGTAATCTTAGATACAGTGGTCAAGAAGGTCTCTGAAGAGATGACTTTTAAGCAGGGGTCTAAGTGAAGGGAGGGAGAGTCCAGTTATTTGGAGTGGATGAATGTCCTAGGCAGAGGGCAGAGCAAGTGTGAAGGACGTAAACAGAGAGTTTGTTTGATGTACTCAAGGAATAACAAAGGGATCAGAGAGGCTGGAGTGGAGGGAGGGATGGGAAGAAGCATATGAATTAGGTCAGAGAGAAAGGCAGGGACCTGCTCAAAAAGGCCTTGTAGGGAAGAACTCTGGATTTGGATCTAAAGGTGATAGGAAAATATCAAAGTGGGGGGGGGGGGGGGGCGTTGAGCAGAGGAATGAGAAGAAATGCTGTGTGTGTTTTACAAGATCCCTGTCAGGGACAAGAAGTATGCCCTGGAGGTTGGACATGAGTGGCAGCAAGAAGGCCAGACAGGGAGCACTTGTGGTGGTCTCATTTAGACATGGCAGTGATTTGGACTAGAGTGACTACAATGGAACCTGGTGAAAATAGGGATTAATTCAAGAGTCTCAGTAAATTAGGTGCACAAAGTAACAGAAGAGCAAAGAAATTCACTAAAATTAGCTGAGAAATGATTTTGGCCTCTTTCACTTTGGGAAATGTAACTCAGAATACAACCACTTTTAGAAGGCCCTCTCAAGTGCAGTAAAATTTTTAAACTGTGGCTCTACTTTCATTGAAGGGTTGAGTGGTAACAGTAAAGAAACCTAATTTCTGAGATACTTTGGCAAATGAACAAATTTATAAACACATTTTCTCCTGTACGTCTCAAAACCTTTGTCCTTTGGTAATTGTAGACAACCTCAAGGGATGATGGATTGAAGCACTGATAATGATGGGTAACAGTAGTTCTCAACACAGATTGCATGGTAAGAGTCAACTGGGGGGGATGGTTTAAAACAGTAATGCCCAGCTCCTCCCCAGATCATTAAATTAAGGTCTCTAGGATTGTGACTCCAAGAATCAGTATTTTTTCAGTGCTCCCAAGTGATTCTGATGTTCAGTCAGCATTCAGAGCCTCTTCTTTACATATATTATATCATTTAAAACAGACAAAAGTTTTATGAGGAAGGTACTCTGACTTTGACTACTTAGTAGATTAGGAAACTGAGACTTATAAATGCTAAATACCAGCTGGCTGTTATGCAAGGTAGATTTTTTTTTCTTTTCAAACATTTTTATTATGTGATGTTTGATACATACAAAATCATGTATATAGTAAATATGTTGAGCATAATTTAAAAGTAGCAGTGAACCCGTAACCTTTTTAAATAACTAGAAAATTACCAATACTGTAAGTAGTACTTACGTACTTCCCAACGTCATCTTCCTGCCTCTCTCCAGCCCAAAATATGTTCTTAATTTAGGAGTATTTTAACTTTGAGATGTATAAATCAAAAATGAGGATTTACAGCAGACAAGTCTACATATTTTTATTAAGAATTATACATTTGGGGCTTCCCCGGTGGCGCAGTGGGTGAGAGTCCGCCTGCCGATGCAGGGGACACGGGTTCGTATCGCGGTCCGGGAAGATCCCACATGCTGCGGAGCGGCTGGGCCCGTGAGCCATGGCCGCTGAGCCTGCGCATCCGGAGCCTGTGCTCCGCAACGGGAGAGACCACAACAGTGAGAGGCCCGCGTACCGCAAAAATAAAAAAAAAAATTAAAAAAAAGGAATTATACATTTGATGAGCAATTTGAGAATAAATTTGTTTATTAATGGTCATATGGGAGATCATTTATTAAAGGTCCTTCGAACATCGTCATCAAAAAATACTAAGCAAAGTTATTTTTATATGCAAAATTCTGGGAACATCAAAACTCTCTGCCTATGTACCTATTCATTTTCTGATATCTTGTTTTGCCCTTCCTTCCAGTTTTTGGTGTAAAATGATTTTTGAAATGTCATTGTGCAAGGTAGGATTTGACTACCTTAGAACCTGACTCAGATGCATTCCTCTTAACTACTAATCTGTTCCTTCTGCCGCTTCAGATATGGGATTCTATGTCTGGGGACCAATTGCTTGGCCATTAGTCAAAGAGTACAAGGAAGAAGAAATAATTTTATCAATTTAAATACATATAATCAACCCTCTCTTCCTCAACACTCTGCTGCATAACACCTTATTAAGCTTCAATTCTTGTGACATTTTAAAAAATAAGTTTCTTGGTGTCCATTTTGTTCCAATTTCATGTGTGTGAAAATTTTGAGAAGTGTCATGTACATGTCATGGGGAAATGATTCTTTTTTATTTTAAATGTAAAATCTCTTTCTTTTGGGTAAGCATCACTCTAGTTGAGAATAGAATACAGAGATTGCCTGGAGAAGTCAGCTCTCCAGAATAAATAACCCTAATTTTAGCGTTTGCCAATTCCCATGGTATATATACTCCCACTACATCCAAATTTAAGCTACTAACGTGTCATCGGTGAATGCAGAGTGGGGAAGAGATGTGAAATAACACAGCATTAGGTAGTATTTCTGTCATACAAATGCAATAGACTTAAATATCCTCAAGAGTATAAATAAGAGTAAAATGTAGTAAACAGGAAGTGATGAATTTGAACATTTATCTTTTTTAATATATTTGATTTAATTTATATTATTTAGTTTCTAATAATGGCTGTGTTTGACACTAGCTCTCAAAATTCCAGAAGGTTTAAATGTTGGCTCTCACAAGCTGGTATGAGCTGCCTCCAGTAAACCACTGTCTCTGACCCTGTTTGACCCTGAAGGCTCCAGGGAGGGAGGGAGGGACAAGCTTCTAGGAACAGTGGCCACCATGCCACAGATGGAAGTGTTACACATGTAGGAAGAATCAAGTCTGAGGTCCTACAGACTTTCAGGGAGATAAGCAAATTTCTGACCCTTAAAATTGGGTAACAGAACACATATATCCTTGATATGTTATAAAGGGTGTTTGTTTTTTTTTTTCCTCTAGAAGAGTGCTTTGTACAAGAAATTATATAAATACGTTTAAGTAAGTTGAACTTAAAAATTCTAAAGTATGACACTGCCAGTCAAAAGTATTGGAGCTGTATTATGAGTGTTTTGGTTCAATTATATTGTGAATTAAATAGTATTTGGTCAACTGATCTGGAAAGTCAACTGCCATTTATAAAATGTGGGTCTTTGAGCAAATATTCTGGGTTCTTCTAACTTAGAGATGGATATTTGAAACAAAACCACTAAGTAAGCTGGCTGTTTTTGTTAATTATTATTCATTACCTTTTCTAGTTTTTATCATAGTCAGTGGAAATGACACCAAAGAGATGATAAACATCTTTGAAAATATAGCTTGTTATACCAAAATGAAGATCATTATGCTCTAATTGGTAAAAGCCAAGTAATAGATTGGCGGATACGCAGATATGTCATTTACAATATAAAACACAACATTTATAAATGTTTTTCCCATTCAGAAAATGGGTTTACTGAATCATTTTCCATGGATTTAAATCATAAGATATATATATATATATGTATATATATATATATTTTTTGCGGTACGCGGGCCTCTCACTATTGGGGCTTCTTCCGTTGCGGAGCACAGGCTCTGGACACGCAGGCTCAGCGGCCATGGCTCACGGGCCCAGCCGCTCCGCGGCATGTGGGATCTTCCCGGACCGGGGCACGAACCTGTGTCCCCTGCGTCGGCAGGTAGACTCTCAACTACTGTGCCACAAGGGAAGCCCTCATAAGATATTTTTAAACAAGAAATTTTACCTATTTAAATGAACAGATTGACTTTTTTATGTTAACCTCACTGTATATCTTCCTTGAATATTTTATATTGCTCTGACAAGTTTTGAGGACAAGTGCTGTAAAACCTAGATGGAACAACTACATGAAGCCTAAAGATAGTTCCAAGTACACCAGGTGCTGAAAATGTATTTATATAGAAAGAGAAATAGATTCTGAAGCATAATAGAGGTAGATGTGCTCACAGAAATGCAATAAATAAATGGTGTCCTTCTTAAGTCTATTTGCTGAGGGAGAATGAGCTTCTAAATTAACTTTATCTGTCATATAGATTGACAAGTAATTTTATTCTAAACTTTATTTTGAGAAGTTAGTTCTTATTGAAGCCTAACAATCTTAGTTGAAAGGAATCATTCTACTTTTTTTCTTTTGTTTAAAGCATAGGATAGTTGACTGAAAAATCTTTCAAATGCCAAATATTTATATAGTTTGGTATGTTTACTCATAATTTATTATGTATAAGTATTTTAAAAAGGTTATAAACCTTTTTATTTTATTTAATTCAAATGAAATAATTTATTTAATTAGAATAGCTTTCTTTTTCAATAAAACTATTAGCCTTTACACAGTAATACAGAGATTCCTACACTGCTGTTTCTGCTAATGAAACCAAGTGAATAGAGTTGACCATACTCTCTCAGTCTTTGGAATATGAAGCTCTTTAGTACAAATAACGCTTTGAGTTGAAAAGCAGGCGCTTGCAGTCTTTACCTTCACCTTTCATCTAAATTGCCAACACACATTTCCTAGAACTGATAAACAATCAAGTGAATCACGAGATGTGGGCCTTGGAGTTAATTTAGAGCACTGCTGTCTTCTGCCTTGAGTAAAGCCATTTTTCTTTTTCTAAGACTGTACATAAATGTTTTGGAAAAAAAAGCTTTAGTTAATACAAGTCCCATTTTGAGTTCTTCATTATTAAAAAGTCTAATATGTGAACTTTATCCCACATATTTTTTTCTATTACCTCTCATTTTGGACATTTGAATTTAGAATATTTTCCAAAATAAGCCAGTGGATTTATTTGTACTTTATATTTTCTTCATTTACATGTTTAAATGCTTATCATCTTCCATCAGTTGGTTTTCTTAATCTTAAATTTAAACTGATTTCTTGGGGGTTTTGTGAAAATTTGCATTTGTATGATGACTTATGAGTGAAACAAATTTCTTATGAATTGTGTTACCATCAACCATCTTTATAAATTTAGACATAAGTTTTACAAATAAAAGAGTTTTTGTATAGGAACATAAAGAATATGATTAATTTCCTCTCAGGAATACTATTAATTCTAAGCCCAACTTCTTTTTCCCTGAGTTAAGGATAAAATTTTTTTTTTAATTGTTTAGCTACTCTTTTTTTTCCCTACAGTTTGGTTGGAAATTTGATTGAAAACTGAAGGCCCTGTGTTTCAGTAATGAGTTCATATGGCAGTTTTTGCATTTACTGGCCATGTAACGTTATAAAGTCACTTAACCTCCTCGAGACTCCATTATCCATAAAGTGAAGGTGATAATCCAGAAAGACTACCTATGAAAAGTGATTTGAAATTCTAAAGTGCTCTATAAATGTTAGTTACATTTTCTTGGGTAAGTCCAATTGATAAAGCAGTAATTATATTTCAGAAATGAAAGAAGGAACAAGACAGGGGTTGGTGGCTGAGGGGAGAAGGGTGTGTGTCTGAACAAAGACCCATATAGGATCAATTGATTAGTCTCTGTTCATGGGTAATGGCCACCTACTCTGATATAGCCATTCACAAAGCATTTTCTTTTTCTAAATGAATTAAATATATTTATGTATATTGGTGGGTATATTTATATATATCAGTGGATCTCAGACTTTAGTATTATAGAATCATCAGGAAAGTAAAACATCAGTTGCTGGGCCTCACTCCCAGAGTTTCTGATTTAGTATGTCAAATGGGGCCAAGAAATTACATTTCTAGAAAGTTCTCTGGTAAACTTGAAGCTGCTGGTTTAGGAACCACATTTTGAGAATGTGGTTCCTAAACCAGTAGCTAGACTGAATGAGAAGGATGTTAGAAAATTCCAGTTGGTTATTTAGTAAAAACTTGGCTAGTGTCTACTTTGCTGAAAAGAGACTTTATTTTGGATTAGATGACAGGATGGAGACTACTGATTCGGTTCTTAAAATACGAGTCACCACGTAATTTACCTTTAGAAACATATAATTTAGAGTTCAAAGGGAGTTTAGAGTTAATCTTCATCATTTTCCAAATGAGAAAATGAAAGCCAAGAGGAAATAAGTGACAAATAATTACTGAAAAAATTACATAATTATAAAAGTCACACAGAAAGTTCTTGATAAAATGGGGCTGGAGTCATCCACCCAGTGCTCATTCTACTCCCAATGCTGCCTGTAGACAATATATTCCTCTTACCCAAGCAGGCAAAAAAAATAGAGGAAACATGAACCAGAGAGGTTTATTCTCACCTAGATATTTGTGGGGAGATGGAAATAGCACATTGTGGGGACTTCTCATGACTCAGTCAGTCCATTACATTGCCCCTAATAAATTAAGATGCTTATTACATCCATGGATTTTTCTTTCCAATTATGCAGTTAATAAAAACTCATTAAAGTTGTCAAGAATCAATTAATTTCTCATTAATGCAGCCCAGCTTAAAGAAGAGGAATACAAACTCAATTTATCTTTATATTGTTCTGGATCTCCAATTAACAATATTTAAAATATTTGTTCCCCTGACTGGATCCTCACCTGCCTAATTGCTTCGTTTCCGTTGTTTCTCATTAATATGTAAATCAACTTGCTCACATTCTAAGGTGGAGAAAATACATCTGCAGGGGATGTGCAAGGGTATGTTGCAGAATTGCTTTGGGCAGTTTGTTGATGCAAATGCATGGTCTGCAGCTTCTTTATATTCACATCTAAGGAGAAGCTGCCTTATTAGATTTTAGGCAATTGCATTTTTGCTGTTATAGCCGTAGATTGCTTTGTTACCCTTAAACATAATCAATCAACTGTAGTCAAATCATTTGGTAGAGGATCAGCAGGCACAGTCTGTCCTTGAGCCATGATGCCAAAGAGCTGAAATGTGTTTTGGTAAAGGTTTTATGTGCTGGACTTAGAACTAGCTTCTTTTCCTAGAGCAAGTAGTGATTTACACCCAGCAGATGGTAAAGAATGCTGATTTAATTCAATTTTAATCCACATTTAGGAGAAGAAAGGTACTTGGTTTAAAAAAAAAATGTGGGAAATTGAAATTTAAAACTATGCATACAGTAGTATGCATAGAAAGACGTAAATATATTTTATACAAAATATGCGCAATTATCAGATCCCTTGGAATAACGGATGCCCAGATGCCCTCTGAGCTGTCATATATGGGTGCTGGTTCTAACACTGGCCCATGCTCTCTGTAAAGTGCCCTTGATGTCTCACTTAAAGTTTATATGAGATAGCTGGTTTGAGGTGTTGTCATTTATAGCCTCAGGATAATATAAAGAGCCTCTGGCACACTGAATTGGTCATCCTTGAGTACCATTAGCCCTGCTCTCTGACCAACTGAGTTTACCCACTTTGAAGAGCAATACTCTAATAGGGATAGCATCCGTGTTGATTTTTCCATTTTAAATGGATTTCTTCTGTCAAAATTCTGAGGCTCTGGTGAACTACAATGAAAAAACACATTCTTGACCTATAATATATGCCAGCATCCAAAAAAGCAGCTCTGATTCTGCTATAAGGATATGTATATCATACCAGATATGCAAAATTACCTACCCCTAACTCTCTGGGGCTTCAATACCCTGATCAATGTATATTCCCAGCATACCTTTTATGTCATCGCTCTGCATTATTGTTGCCATGGGTCCTGTGTCCTCCCCCCCATGCAGAAGGCAGTGGGAGCCAGGATAACTTATCAGGGATTGATAATTGGACATTCCTGGAAAAACGATTACCAGTAGGGCTGCTGGAAACTAGGCCTTTTTAAGTCTTGCTGGTTTATTAGAGCACAGCATCTGGTGGACAATGAAAGCATCCCTTTGTACATCTCAGCCAGCATACCCCAAAAGGCAACAATTGTGCTTCTTGAATTTATAGGAATGTACACCTTAAAGGTGAACTTTGTAAAGAGTTTTGGCTTCTTGAAGGTACGCTTTTTATTAAAATCATTGTATTTTTTAAGATATGCATGAATACTGTGATTGAAACAGTGTTCATAACATTACCTTCATTTAACTTTTTTTGCTGGTAGTTAAAGCCATTTGGATGCTAAGGCATGAAATAATTACATGTGGTTCCCAGGCAGGTCTTCTGTATCTACCAGTGGAATTCTATATTGACTGCCTTAAATAAACCACTACTCTTATTTTCAATAAATTGTCACCTTCCACATGCAGGAAACTGGGCTAAGCATTGAAGAATGTATCATAGGTATAAGGTCATCTATGGCATCTCATACTTCAAAGGGCTTAAAATTTATTTGGGTGAATCCAGGACCAGCTACATAATTTACAGTACAAAATGAAAACATGGGACTCTTCTTTCAAAAATTATAAGAAATTCAAGACAGCAACAGCAGAGCATGAGACCAAGCAGGGTGCCCTTCTGAGTGTCAAAGCCCTGTGCGACTGCACAAGTCACATACAACCACATGAAGCTGGCCCTAAATGAAATGAAAATGAACACATATTGAGCATTTCTTTGTGATAGATGTAATGTGCTAAACTCTTTACTTCATGTTATCTCACTTAATCCTCACAGTGACTTTGTAGGATGGTTACTGTTACCCGCAGTTTACTAAAAAAGAAAGTGAGGCTCAAAGAGGTTAAAGAGTGGGTTAATAACTAATGGGATTTAACTTCAGATCAGACTCTAATCAAGCCCTTATTTAAAGGATTAAATAAAACTGTAACTCAACCCATGAGGCATTAAATGCTAGATGTCTGAATGGTATATTCAGTAAATGTTTTAATCAATGAATTGTTTTTAGGCAAGCCAGCTCATGAAAGCTATGATGTCGCACAGCCTCTGAAATATTCAGTTATTGTGGTATAAATAAAATCAACCAATGTGTCATTCAGTGGTAGGGACCAGGGAAATCATTAATACTTTTGATTTGATGATGTGTGGGAAGAACCTAATTCATAATTTTAAAGATTTTAACTTTTTGGTTTTTTTGTGATAGTTTCTGACAGCTCAGCTAATGGTCTTCTTAGGTCGCCCTTGTACACATGATGTGGGGTTAAAACAAACCTTGACTGCAAGCTTCACCCTTGCCCCTCAAGCACTCCCTCAAGTGCTGGTAGATTCTTCTCTTCCCTCACAGCTGAGGTTCAGTTTGCTAGGACGGAGTAACATCATTAATGTCTTAAGGACAAAACCACCTCCAGATATTGTGTTTCTTTGCTGATTTGCTTTGTGAGCACACAGTGGCTTATTCACATAAGAAAATTTATTCCCCAAATAATATACTTGGATGCCCCTGAATCATGTCAATTGTAGACTTCTACTTAGTAAGCATTCCATTACCGCACTTGTCAAATATCTAACAGATAAGTACTGTATTTGATTAGAATACATTAGACAACAAAACTCTTACCACTCCCCTGAATTTAGAGAATCTTAAAGCAGTACATGAAAGGCATATAGGCATATATCATACTTGATATACTTGATATCATATATGATATATGATATCATATATCTTGATATCATATATGATATATACTTGATATCATATATGATATCATATATCATACATAAGGCATATCAACTTAATGTTGATACCACTCCCTAAAAAATGTTTATGAAATTAACAGATAAATCTGGATCATTTTACAGTGCCAGAAAGTAAGGTAGTGCTCAAAAAACACAATGATGAGTATATGTCAAAGGGATGTAAGAACCAACTGAAAGAGTTCCCAGTGGATGAAGCCCGAACAGTTTGAGCACCACAGTAAACAATGTGATATTGAAATATAGTCCAAAGTATATAATAAATACCCAGGTATCCAAACTGATATAAATAAATGATAGAGTAAATAATAAGTGGGGATGAATAGAAAAATCTCTGTACAGAGGAAAATCATATAATTTATGTACATATTCTACCATTAAAGATAGGGAACGTAATGCCATACCACCTCTTAAGTGCAGGCTGCACATAGCACCTTCCTCTAAAAAGCATGGTATGGAAAAGATTAAAAAAGAGTAACTTTGAAACAGAGAAAACTGACAGATACCCTGTCAGCCAAATGATTAAGGTTAACATCATCAGTGATAACTCATGGAATAGGAAGTTCTCCTTGATATTATGCGATGCGAATGGCACACACCTCTGTGAACTTCCTCCCCAAACTTTTAACCCCAGTCTAAGCACAAGAAAAATATCAGACGAACTTGAATCAAGGGATACTCCACAGAATACCTGACCAGTGTTCCTCAGAACTGTCATGGTCATCAGAAACAAGGGAAGTCTGAGAAATTGTCACCATCCAGAGGAAGCTAAGGGGACATGATGACTGAACGTCATGTAGCATCCTAGAGCAGAATAAGAACATTAGGAATAAACTGAGAAAATCTGAATAATGTGTTGAGTTTAGCTATAAAAATAATATTAATAATCATATTCATCTGCAGTTGTCACAAACACATTCTTTAGAACGATCAGTGTGAACTAATCCAATCGAAGATCATAATTTTCATGTATTTGTCTCAAGTTTCTTTTAATTTTCAATAACCTTTTTTGCACTAGCATATTGACTTGCTGAAAAGATCATGTCATTTTTTATATAGAATGCTCCACCTTCTGAATTTGTTTTATCGCTTTCTTGTGGCTTAGCTTTGTTATTGCTATAACCTTAATTAAATTCAAGTTAAATATTTTGTCAACTTAGAGAAAAAACATAAGTGGTAAAACGCTACTGAGTGACCTCTTCTGGAATTACAAAATCAGTTTATCAAATCATCCCAGGGCTTTGCATCGTTAACACATAACGATGTTGACTATTGTTATATGGACAAAATGGCAACTTAAAATGGTGTTAGGATGTTTACCCAGCTATAGTTATTGTACGATCAATTAATGTACTAATTGCAACTAACACAAATATATATACTGTGATATGTTCCTTCCTTGGGTGGAATGATGATTGATCTTATTGAACAAAAATATGCTTTGTAAAAAAAAGAACAATCTAATTAAAAAAAATAGCGGATATAAATAGACATTTTTCCAAAGAAGACATACAGATGGCTAACAGGTACACAACAAGATGCTCAACGTCACTAATCATCAGGGAAATGCAAATCAAATAGCTGTTACCAAAAAGACAAGAAATAAAAGGTGTTGGTTGGTGAGGATGTGGAGAAAAGGGAACCCTTGTGCCCTGTTGGTAAATTGGTGAAGCCACTATGGAAAACATCATAGAGATTTCACAAAAAAACTAAAAGTAGACCTGCTATGTGATCAAGCAATTTCACTTCTGGGTATTTATCTGAAGAAAACAAAAACACTAACTAGAAAAGATATTGATACATGCACCACCATATTCATTGCAGCATTATTTACAATAACCAAGAAATGGAAGCACCTAAGTGTCCATTGATGGATGAATGGATAACAAAAATGTGATAGAGATATATATATAATATAAATAATTGTGTATATATATATATATATATTTATATATATATATAAATAATATTATTCAGCCAATAAGAAGTAAATCTTGCCATTACAAGATTTACAACACTGATGGACCTTTAGGGCATATTGATAAGTGAAATAAGTCAGAAAAAGACAAATACCATATAATATTACCTATATGTGGAATCTAAAACAAATAAACAAACAAAAACCAAGCTCAGGAATACAGAGAAGACATTGGCCGTTGCCAGAGGCTGGGGGGGTTGGTGGATAGGCAATGGGTGAAATGGGTGAAGGAGGTTAAAAAGTACAAACGTCCAGCTATAAAATAAATAAGTCATGGGGATGTAATGTACAGCATGGTGACAGTAGTTAACAATACTGTATTGTATATTTGAAAGTTGCTAAGAGAGTAAATCTTATAAGTTCTTATCACAAGAAAAAAAAATTTGTAACTATGTGTGGTAATCGGTGTTAACTAGATTTTTTTGATGATCGTTTCACAGTATATACAGATACTGAATCATTGTCCACATGAAATTAATAAAATGTTATGTGTCAATTATATCTCAATAAAAAATGTATTATGCTTTGCATTGTAATTGCACATTGCAAAGTGGCTGTCCCATTGAATAAGATTTTCCAAGGTAAACTTTAGAAAGATTGATCTTCTGGACACTTGATTTAAGAGGCCTTTGAGGTTGGAAAGAAGTTCAAGATAATTACAATTTTATCAAAGGGAAAAATGGAGAGCTTCCTTTAAGTGTTCTTTTAATGAAATACAAACGTTGCACGATTGTGAGTGAAAATGTGGTTTGTATATGTATGAATTCTTAAAAGTATTTATTCATCAGAAAGGTACTTAGTGGGTTTGAAACATCTCAGTTTTGTTACCTAATACATATATACATTTCTACCCTACTAGTTGGGGAGATTTGTACAACAAATGATACACTTTACTTTCTTGACACAGAATGGTTTTGGAACGTTACTTTTCCTCTCCTCATCAACGTGCACTGATTATTTTTTTCTCCCTATCCACCCATTCCTATCTGGCAACCACTATTAATGATGCCCTTCACCTATCATGTCTTCACCATTTTTTCCTGGAGGAAAAAAAAGGTCAGTTTTAATATTAGCTACATTTCCATTAGTATGTGATCGCCTCAACTTTTGCTCACATTGCATCAGCATATGACTTTGTTTTTAATATTCGTCTACCTGCAATTTCTTACTTTTTGGAGAGTGTCTTTGTCATACTATGCCTTCTACTGCCCATGCCTAGTGGAAAAGCTTGTATATATTCATACATGTACATATTCCCCTCTGTCAAGAGATTTGTAAGGAGAGAATTACTGTGCCTATGATCCAAGAGGGGCTAGGGAGTGTCCTGAAGTACATATATCCTTTCAAAATTAAAAAATCTGTCATAGCCATTAAAAATACTTTACCGGGGGCTTCTCTGGTGGCGCAGTGGTTGAGAGTCCGCCTGCCGATGCAGGGGATGCGGGTTCGTGCCCTGGTCCGGGAAGATCCCACATGCCGCAGAGCGGCTGGGCCCGTGAGCCATGGCCGCTGAGCCTGCGCGTCCGGAGCCTGTGCTCCGCAACGGGAGAGGCCACAACAGTGAGAGGCCCGCGTACCGCAAAAAAAAACAAAAAAAACAAAAAAAACAAAGAAAACAAAAAACTTTACCAGGTAAAGAGGAAATTATGTTGTCTGAAAAGCACAGTGACAATGAGAGTGTATATTTTGCTCCCTGTTTATTAGATAAGAGAAGCTCCAGGTACAAATTGGGCCTAATACCTTCTTTATCATACAAAAATGGCATATATATATATATATATATATATATATATATATATATATATATATATATGATGTTAGGATTCAACTCCCAAAGATGTCTGTCAGGGGAGATGTAATATTGAGTACTGTGCCAGTGTTTTCTATTACAGAGCTTGGAATAAAGCACCATAAATCAGACCACAATCTTTAAAGTGGCATTACTTCTTTAAAAACCATATCCGTTAGTCTGGTTTTAACACATTAGAAACATAGGAATTTACTGCTCAGAGAGAAGTCATGTAATAGCAGGTCAGAGTGTTACTTTTCACTGATAATGCATACAGTAAATTCCTTAGTTCCCTAAATTGTCTAGCTAGTGAATATGGAGCATCTCCATCTGTTGACATAACTGGTTCCAGTTATATTGCTTTCCTAGCAAGGAAGGCCACATCCTCAGTTGATAGGCCATATAGGTATAGGGAGTCCCCAACTTGTAAATGAGTTAGTGTTACAAAGGCTTATTTGTAAGCTGGTTATTTAGAATTCAAAATACATCTTTTCATAGAATCCATTTTATGAATGATAGATAAATTTACAATCAAGTCCAGGTAATTATGTTTTATTTTATTTATTTTTATGATTTAGTTCATAAGATAATTTTATTGTACAAATTGGGAAAATATTAAAAATTAAAATAAAAATCACCTGCATAATAACTTAATCCAATCTTTTTTATCATTTATATAAATATATTTTTACAAAGTTGAAATCCTTCCATATGTTTTTTAAAACTTGCTTTATTCATCTAACATTTAAAAAATATTGCTGTTGTATTGAGGGGTTGTCACCTTTGAATTTTTTATAACAAAGTGATATGGTATATAATAATATAGTACAAAAAGTCAGTAATGTGTGTCTTATGACAAAGAGCCCCAGATCACTGCCCTCTCCAATGCCCCCATCCCCAGAAATATCCTGTTTCCATTTTATGCTTTTCTCTCAAGTATTTATTTTATATTTATAAGTAATGTGCCTATACTATTTATTTTTATTTTTATTTTTTTATTTTTTTATTTTTTTTTTTATTTTATTTTTTTTGCGGTATGCGGGCCTCTCACTGTTGTGGCCTCTCCCGTTGCCGAGCACAGGCTCTGGACGCGCAGGCTCAGCGGCCATGGCTCACGGGCCCAGCCGCTCCGCGGCATGTGGGATCTTCCCGGACCGGGTCACGAACCCGTGTCCCCTGCATCGGCAGGCAGACTCTCAACCACTGCGCCACCAGGGAAGCCCTTTAAATTGTTTTGAATTAAAACAATAATAATAGATTTACATGGTACAAAGTACAAGCAGTATATATGTTATATGGTAGAAGTATTCTTTCTGTTAGTGCCCCTATATATTATCCAGAAGATTTATAAGAAAGCATGCATAGGAGGTAAACTTCTCAAAATTTTAAACTAGCTTTACTTTGAAATGAATTTGGGCATAGAATTCTAGGTTGAAAATTCATTTCCTTGAGAATTTTGAAAAGATTGTTCCATTACCTTTGAACTTTCAATATATCTGATAAATTCTTTGCCATTTTTCTTCTAGAGTTTTGTTTCCTACTTGAAAGCTTTTAGGATCTTTTCTTTATCCTTGGTGATCTAAAAATCTCATAAAGATATACTTTATTTATATCTTCATATTTATTCATTATCTGGGCAACCAGCCACTGAAGTCTAGAAATCCATATTTTTCAGTTAAGGATTTTATATTTACATATACTATATTATATTTACATATGCTATGTATATATAATATACATATGTACATATATTATCTATTATGTATATATATATAATGTTCTTTTTGGAAATCCTGTTAGTCAGTGGTTGGGCCTCTTGTGTTGATTTTCTGCTTTATTTTATTATTTTTTAAAATTTATCTTCTGTTGTCTAATTCTTTGTCTTCTTCTTTTCTCATCCAGAGAAATTTTCTCAATCTTGTCCTTCAGCTCTTGTCTGAATACTCTGTCAACTGTCATATTTTTAGTTTCCAAATGCTCTTTCTTGTTCTCTGATTGTTCTTTTTTTTAATAGCATACAGTTCTTGTTCAGTGAATGCATTATCATCTGTTATCTCTCTTTGGTCATGAACTACTTTCTATTTAAATGCTTTCTGCTATTCTGCAAGCAAAAATTGACCAGAAACTGTGTCTTCAGGAAAAATCCTTGGACTTGACTGAAGGGCAATATGTTGGACAGCTGGATTTTTCACTGGAGATTTACAAATTGCAGTAAATACGGGTCTGTTGGTTAATTCAGTTTCTGTAGAAAAGGACATTTCAATTCCTGTCTGCCAGTTGATATCCTAGAGCTGGGCCAAAAAGAAAAATGGGGCTAGGAAGTTTTACTATTCAGTATGCAAGCTTTAATTTAATCACTATTTTTTTCAAATCCAACCTCATCCTTTTTTGATCCATTCTGCCTGGATCCCCCAGATGAATAACCTCTCTGAAGAATACACCTCAAAATTTCTTCTTGGTATGAGGAACGGTGCTGTCTGCAGGGTGATGAATTCTTGGAAAATTCTGATGCGAACTTTTAAACAATCTATTTGATTCTGTCATGCCTCACCCCCGTCTTCCATGTGATCAGTTTTTCCCAACATTTCTGGATCCAGGGCCAACTTACTTGCTTCTTGATGGTAACCCCCCTGCAGACTCTTAAGTTTGACCTTTCTCTATTTTCAAGCAATTTACCATTCCTCATCTGCTTTCTCTTTTGATACATTCTATTCAGATTTAATGTGCACTGGAATGTTTTCAATATCTTGTGCTTTAGTTTTATTGGTGACTTTAGGAAGAGTGCAACAGGCACATCTTTAGTCTTTGAAATTCCAATTAACATATCAATAATTTCTACCATGCAATTAAATAAACCTCCTAAACACAGACATGAACACACATACATGTACAGTATTCTAGTTCCATTACATGGGTGGATGACCATAGTTTATGTGGCTAAATCCCTGTGGTTAGACATTTAAAGTTTTTACCTTAAGTCTTCTACTGCTATATACATAACACTGAGATAAAAATTATTTCATACATAAATCTTTTGTTATGGCTATGATTATTTTTTCTAATTCTTAGGAGAGAAATAAATGAGTTGAAATTAATGGAAAATTTAAAGCCCTTTGATATACATTGCTAAAATTGTTGCCCCCAAACTCAGAAATGTTTTCATTTTATACTGTTGTAAGGGACAAGGCTTCCCATTTCCTTACTTAACCAGAAATAAACTTATTTACTTTTTATCTTTTCCAGTTTGAGTGATAAGTGACATTTGCAAGTGTACAATTATATTTTTAAATTTAAAGCTATCCATCTTTTTTATTTGTTAGCCTCTTTTACTGTAATGCATAGAAAAAAATTTCCACCCTAAATTTAGTGGTTACCGGTAGGAAGAGGGGATGCGGGAGGGGCAGGATAGGAGTAGGGGACTAAGAGATACAAACTACTGTGTATAAAATAAATAAGTAATAAGGATATATTTAACGGTACAGGGAAATATAGTCATTATTTTTTAATAATTTAAATGGAGTATAATCTGTAAATATATTAAATACTATGTTGTGTACATGAAACTAATATAATATTGTAAATCAACTGTACTTCAAGAAAAAAAAAATTCTACCCTAAACCAGATATTTATGTAAATTTTCTTCTAACTCTACTATAATAAAATAGTAAAAATTTTATATTACTATATTTTAATCTTAACTCTTTAAAACAGCTAGAGTATAATAATAGCTAAATTACTTTGGATAGTTACTGTGTAGCAGATATTATTCTAAATACTTTACATAGATAAACTCATTTGATTAACTTTAAATTTTAAAAAGGGATTATTATTATTCCTATATTATAGATAAGAAAACTAGAATTCTTTATGTAGGGAATTTTTTTCATTTTTTTCCTATAATTTGTTACCTTGTCACCACTCTACTATTGTTGGGTACAGTGTTCTAGAAATGTCAGTTATGTTAGGCGTTTGATGATGTTGCCCAAATCTTTTATATTCTTACTTTTTGTCTCATTGTTCTATCAATTACCAATAGAGTTGTTTTTAAAATTTTCAACCATAATTGTGGGTTTGTCATTTTCTCACTTCAGTTCTTTCAATTTTTTGCTTCCTTTATTTTGAAACTCTCTTATAAATTACATAAACAGTTATAACATTATATCTGTCTGAATAACTGATCTTTCATCTGTATAATATGACCCTTTTTGTCCCTGTTAATCATTATTGTCCTGAAGTCTATTTTGTCTGAAGCTTAAGTCTTTCTTTAGCTTTTCTTCCATTGCATTTCTGCTGGTCATGAATTCTTTTAGTTTTTTCTTGTTTGAAATGTTCTTTATTTTACTTTTGTATCTGTAGTAAACTTTTGTTGCTTATAAAAATTTTAGTTGATAGTTTTTTGTTGTTGCCTTAAGTTAACATTTTGGATATGTTATTTTAATGTATTCTGGCCTCCATTATTCCTGATGAGAAGTCAAAAATTAAACAACATTTTTCCCTTGTATATAATGTACCATTTTTTTCTTTTTGCTTTCACCATTCGTATTTTCATCATCCTCCATCCCCTTCCTTCAACAGCAACATTGTACCTGTGGTATGATTTGCTTTTTTTTTTTTCCTCCTGTTTGAACTTCATTGAAATTCCTTGATGTGTAAGTTAATGTGTGTGTGTGTTTAACCAAATGGGGGGAAGCCTGAGGCCATTATTTCTCCAAATGATTATTCTACCTTTTTGTGAGTTTTTCTTCTTCTTCTGGGACTCCAGTTAACATATATAATATACCAGTTGACATTGAGCCAAATTTCTGAGGTTTTGTTCAGTTTATTAAATCATCCTTTTCTCTGTTGTTAAATTTGACAGGTTTTATTAATATATTATCAAGTTTAGTGACATTTTTGCCATATCTAATCTTCTGTGGAGTTATTCTAGTGATGTTTTCCTCTTTAATTTTAAATCATTTTTATAGTTTGTAATTCTGGGTTGTTATTTCCTGTCTGTTTACTCACTGAGACCATATTTCCCTTTAATTCTTTAAATATATTTTTCCAGCTGCTTTGAATTTTTTGTTTGGCATGTTCAACATTTGAGCTCAGTTGGAATCACTTTTTATTTGCTTTCTTTTTTTCAGAATAAAGGTAACACTCTACTCTTCCTTTGGTTATTTTTGGTTGAAAACTGATCATTTTAGGTAATGAATTGTACTGTTATCATTCTGAGGGTTGTTGGGTTTTTTTCTCTTCATAGGTAATTAATTCGCCTAAAGTTAAACTGTACATTTGTCTCCCATGGGGAGCAGAAACTGATGTCCCTGCTCAATTCTTTCAGTGTCAAGCTGTTGTCTGACACCCTTTTGGCACCCTGAAGGTGTCTTCTGAACCTGTATAGTTTATTGTTCAGCAAAGGATGTGGACCGAATTTATATGCAGATTTGGAGACACCCTCTTTGTGATTTTGCTTCTGTTGCTTCTTTCATAAACTTTAGGTGCTTTGACAGCCCTGAGCTTTGACTAAGTCTTTAAGCTTCAGTCTCCGAGTAAGACATCAGCTCTGCTTCTCAAGTTGAGCATAGATCAGAGAATGCACTCAAATCAAAAGAGCTATTAACTCTCAAATCTGACCTGGTAAAGCTCTGCCTTAAGGGTAGATTTCTCTCTCATCCTCTTTGTTTTTATTTCTGTGCCCCTTGTTGTCCCCCATGTGTTATTTGATGGACAGCCAGGGATTTGGATAGAGTATATATTCACATTTTGTTTCTCACCTTTTCTATAGGTCTTTTCTTCTGGGATTTCTTCCCTAAGTTTCTAGCTGCTCTGCTAGCTTTAGACTCTAGTCAGCTACCTTGAGCTGATATGTCTTCAGGTTTATACCACAAGAGATGTAGGGAGTTGAGGAATGTCATAATGCAAACATTCAGAAACTCACATTTCATACGATTATAGTTGCAGTCTTTCAAGGATAAATCTTCTCTCATTTCTGCTTCATTTAGTCACTGTCCATTTCCTACAATAGTTTTTAAATTATTTTATTCAGTTTTTATAATTATTATCCTTTGGAGGGTTCATACAACCATTTCAATCTGCTGTTACTGGAAGCCAGAACCCCATCTCCACAATTTGAAATGTTATATTAGATACTATTTATATGTACTATTTATAAGTACTTCAGTATTATTTTGGGGTGTTCTAGACTATACCAGCCTAATTTTATTATTGTTGTTTTAATATCTGGATATGCAAGTTCTTTCATTTTTTTTTTATTTTGAAATTGGAATTAATGACAATTTCAACTATTTTTATCTAGGTATATTGTGTTTCTCTTTTTATTCAAGTCTTTTCTCTCAATAAAATTTTTAAATTGTTGTCATAGACTTTTGCATTTTTGATTAACTTATGTCCTATTTGATGTAGATACTTGATAATGTTTGCTGCTGTTGTGAATCAGGTTTTTTAATCATATGTGGCTATCCTTATAAGAAAGACATCATTTTTTATAGTTATCATATGTGATTATCCTCATAACATAACATATGTTAACATCCTCATAACATAACATAACATAACATAAGAAACATAACATTTTTTATAGTTTTTATAAACAGCCACCTCACTGAATTCTATTATTATAATTGATTTTTCAGTTGATTCTCCTGTGTTTTCTGAGTAGGCTGCGATTATCTGGAAATAATTAATGATACTTGTATCTTTTATATAACATAAGAAAGATATCATTTTTTATAGTTATGGTATGTAGTTACCCTTATAACATAAGAAAGATATTAGTTTTTATAGTTTTTATAGTTTTCATAAACAGATATTATTTTTTATAGTTTTCATTAACAGCCACCTCACTGAACTGTATTATTATAATAGATTTTAAGTTGATTCTCTTAGGTTTTATGAGTATGTAGTGATAATCTGGAAATAATTAATGATATTTTTATCTTTTACACAACACTGAATCATAGTATTAACTGTCTTTGTGGGCAGTCTTTCTTTTGCTTTATGCTACATTTGAAGCAGTACTCAACACTTAGATTCACCCCTATCCCAGTCAAAAGAAATTTTACTCTACCATATTGGTGTCCAATATTTCATAGAGAAGCCTTAGTAGAAGATATGAATTATATATTGCAACATCTGTTATATGCACATACAGAGACACACATACACACACACAAATTACCATTAAATGTCTCTTCTTAAAATTGTAATCGAAGTTACCAAATGTAGATTTGCAGTCTCATTCTGACATTCCTGTACTCACACTCTTCTTTTTTCCTCGGTAGCTTTTGCTTTCTAAATTGCCTCTAAATCTCTGTCCCGAGCACCATTTGACTCATAGGCCATAGGTGATTCTCCCTTGAGGTGGAAAGAAGGTGGGTGTTCTGCTGCCAAACAAACAAACAAATACGTAAACCAAGAAATTCTTGATCTATTTAATTGTCTGAGAATAAATCCTAGAAAAAAAAAGAAAGAATCCGAGTAAGAATGGTTACTCTTGTCTTACTCCTGCTATAAATGGGAACATTACTACTTGATATGACTTTGGCTTGTGGTTTGAGATTGAAATTCTTTATCATGTGAAGAAAGTTTGTTTACTTACTGATTTACTGAGATTTAAGGGATGTATGTTGAATTTATCAAATGCAATTTCAGTATGTCTCATAATTTATTTAACTTATTGATGAGATGCTTTATATGAATATATTTCCTAATATTAAGCAATCTCCTGTTCTTGGAATACAGCTTACTTTGTAACCCTGTATTATTTCTTTAATAAATTTCTGTCTTTTTATTTAATAATAATTTATTTAGATATTTTCATTTATATTTATAAATGAGGTTCATTAAATTTCTCAGCAGCTTTCTTTTTTCAATCTCTAGATTTTGTTTCTGCATTTTTTAGCACGTAGCACAAGAATCTCTAGGGAAAAAACAGTTCGTCTTTTTAAATTTTGGCTTTCTTTGGGAGGAAGCGAGGTGAATGTAGTCATAAGTATGCTTTGAGGAAGTTCAACTGAAAGGAAAAAGCTTTTTCAAAAGAAAAGAAGAAAGGAGGGATTCATGTGTGTGTGTGTGTGTGTTGTGTGCAGGGGAGTAGTTGACATTGAACAAGGTCAAGAATTAATTTTAATACTTACATTTTTTAGTCACATACTGGTATATGTTACAGTATTTATAATGATTTCTAATCCTAATCTTCTTTAATTATTAGGCTTTTTAAAAAATTGAATTGTTACTTTTTTTTCTTTTCACGGAAAGATTTATAATTACAAAATTCACTAAGACGTTGTTTATTTGTAATTGTTTTTCTGCCAAATTCACATACAAGTGGTAATTTCTCTAGATATTACAAAAATTGGTGACAACCTTAGTGCTTTAAAAGTTTGTATATTATGTCCTTGTTTTCCAGAGTTTAATGTTCTGGAAAGTGTGAAATCAACCTGAACTTTGTTTCACTTAGGCGACATACTTTGTTTTAATTTTTTTTTTTCTGATGCGTGTAAATCTTTGTATCCTATAAAATTCTAATTATTCTTCAAGAAATATTTGCTAATATCATCATATATTTTACACGATACCTGAAAAATCCTTTTTGTCAGATACTGTGGTCCTTTTTGAGAGTAGGTAAGTTTAATAGTTTAATAATTTTTCTTTCACCTTTGTGTGAGGCATAACATATGGTTATACATAAAGGGCTCTGGAGCCAGAATACGTTGGAAGCCTTGCTCTTCCACTTACTTACTCTGTGACTTTAGGCATGTTACATACCCTCTCTGTCCCTCGGTTTCCTCGTTTATAAAGTGGATGTAGTAGTATAACAATTAATAGGTTTATATGAGATTCAAATGAGTTAATTAGAAGAATTCCTGGTACGTGGTAGACATTCAGTGTTAGCTATTTTACTGTTTCTCAGTGTGTTCCTGACTATTCTTCAGACTTACTAATCCACTTTAAATTATAATATTTCTCATAATTTAAATGTATTTTATATTTGCATTCAAAATTTGCTTTCCATTGTTGTTTTCTACATCAATCATTGACATTTCTGCAGTATATAATCTGTTTGCAATGCTTCTCATGAAAATTAAAATTCTGCTATTGAATTTTAGTTATTCTTCAGTTTTTCTTATATCAGTGCATTCACTTCTCATCTCCTTCATCTTCTAACCTTGGTCGCTCTCTGATTATCAATCCTACCATGCTTCTTTGTCCCCCATGGAAATCATGTTTAAATGCATTTTAAGGCCAAAGCATAAGTCTTTACAAATCTATTTCTGTAGGCTATAGTAGATCCTTCTCAAATGTGCTGCTTCCTTTATATCCTACGGACTATGTTTTCCTCTTATGTTGCAGGCTCTTGATACAATAAAACTGGGGAAAAGTGTTCTCTTCTTGTGTTAAAATTTCATTTTTTATTATCCATTCTCTGTGTGTTACTTATAAATATTTGAGACCACAAACATATCCCACCCATCTTCCTTATTGATTCTTTCTAGAATAACCAAATATCAGGAACCACCCCCTTCTGTTTATAATCATCATTATTTCCAATTTCAATTGCAGTTTCAATCATTTATTTTTCCTCAGTCACATTTGCTTTTCAGTCCCCCTTGACTAAGTGTCTTCACAAAAAATTCCTTATTCTTACACTGTTGCTTGCTAGAAATCCTTAATTTTGAGTCCTCTTTTTTGACACTATGCAACTAATTTTTAAAATCCCACAGCTTCTGTCTTATGCTAAAATTATACATGGCAACTTAAAGGAGAGATTAAAACAACACCTCTGCCCTCAATACTTTGAGTTTCCTACAAAGGATTTTTTAAAAGACTGAAGACAGATTTTAGATTTATACTCAAGTATATTATGTAATGAAAGCATCTGACTCTCTTGACTGCACTGGGCCCTGAATAATGACCATCTTTAAACTGAAATTTTTGTTGATTAAAGGTGGTTTTTGAAATTTGAGCACTAGTTTCATGTTCCTGGTGCACCTAAGATTAAAGAAGTCTCCTCTCCTTGAAGACACAGGGGAGGTAACTTTCCTCTTCTCTGTTTCTTCAACTTTTTGCATCTCACTGCCCCTTCTCTTCTTTTGTCACTTTCAATGAAATTTAAACTCCCATTAAAAATTTGAAAAGTACTAAGGGAAAAAATGAACTATAAGTGTCTATCTTCAAAGGACAAAAGGCAATGAAATTTAAGGAAATAAGATGTGTTTATTATCCTGTTTTATGACAACCAAATATTATGTGAGAGCAGAATGAAAATGAAATAAGGTATTTTTATGAAAATTGGTTAAAATTTTACATGTGAATTCCAACCTGTTATTAAAATTTTCTGAGCCAGAGAATTGAATGCAGACAAGGAACAGCACTCAATGACAGTGACATTTCCTGACAGAGCAATTCTTTGCATATCAGCAAGGCTAATTATATTCAATCTGACAGCGGCAGTTTAACCCATTCACCAGAGGAATGTGCTTCTCATAAGACCAATGATCTAAGCATTCATTTGGATGCCAATCTAGTTTGGCAATATATATTTAAAATGTACAATTAATTTTCAATGGCTGATGTATGGATGATAAACATGATTTCTCATCAATGCTGTTGAATGGTTTGTGTGTGTGTGTGTGTGTGTGTGTGTGTGTGTGTGTCAGTGTGTAAGTGAAAGTATGAGGTATCTTCATTTGGGAGCCACATATAAAACCACCTTAAAAAATTCAGAACAATTTAGATATTATCTCAGGCACCTTAAAACTGTTGTTATAAGGGTAAACCTGTTACCTGAAAGGTGCTAATTTGTTAAGCCTAGATGAAGCATATTCTATTAAAATTTCATATTTTTTAGTTGATAGTATCACGTTTATAAGACACAAAGCCAAGTCGAGATTATTCAGGCAAAAATACACTGTGTAACTGAAAATATCAAGTTTGGATGTTTAACATGATTAAATCAAAATCTTAACTTTTACCCTTTATAGCTCCTTCCCATCAAATGAACACTGTACTCGCCTCTGCACCCAACCCTACATGAACACTCACATCTTCCAGGGATCGAATATCCAGCTCAGTGTTTGTGAAAGGTAGGAATTCTGCAAATTCTGCTATGCCTTAGAATTGGGACAAATTAAAAAGACATATAAAGAGTACATTTTCCTTTAGAGGTAAAAGTGGGCAAACAGGAACGCTTGACCTGAGTATTTTCTTAGGGATGTGCTTGGTGAAATGCTTTACACAAAATAACTCCAGCCTCGGTCAGCTCTAAGAATGACCCATCTTATAGCCAGTGGGTCCATATTTACTTATGAGCAAAGTCCACAGCTTAATCAGACAACTAGAAAGAGTGGTTTACAGAATTTGGGGGACAAGAAGACAGAGAGGCTTTCCCTCCATTGCACCTCAGCCTTCTTCTTCCCATTTATTCTGCCTCCTTTGCACGCATATAATGAACAACAAAAACCATATGGGGAAAAGGTAAATAGAAAGCACTGCTATCATATTTTGAGTTATTCATAATTAATTAAATTCTTTATAGACCCTTCAACACAAGTTTATTTGGATCCACATAAAAATCTTTTGTGTAAATGTTTGAGCTAAGATTTCAAATACTCTAGATTTCAAGCACTTTATAATCAGTTTGTTCATTCTAACATTGTTAGTACTGACTGAAAAAGTTGATAGTGGTTTAAAATTAGGTCTCATCAAATTTTGCCTTTCTATCTTCACTTTAGCGTATTAAAATAACTCTTATTCTAGCCACTTTTTAGTAAAGTGTTGTAAACTTTTCTGGTAGCTTTGTGATGTAAAGGGGACAGTGTGTATAGTATTTTAGCAAAATAGTCCTATTAGTCCCAGATGGTAATGCACCATAGCAAACTTGACACCTTTTCCTGGATAAAGTGATTGTGTAAACAGCAAGCATTATTAATTTCCTTAATGTTTATTATATCAGGGTCAGTTAAGAACATCAAATTAACTCTGTGCCTGAGATAGCATGGTTTGTGACTGGTAAGGACAGAAGGCTCATGAATGAAATGAGAAGATAAAGATATTTTAGCCTGTAGCCATAGACATGATACAGCTGGGGCTCCTCATTCATAAATGTAGGTCACCCAGTATAAGAAATAACTAAGAAAACTTTCCTGGACAAACTTCACTGGTCTGCTCAGGCATAGGAAAAGTGAGGGACTACTGGTAAATTCACAACCAGCAACATCTTGGATGAACATCTAGAAAATTTTTGCCAAACTTTTGGAAGGGAAATTTTCCTGTGTAAGTTTTCATCTTTGGTTACAGATGTTTTTAGTCAGGGTTAAGAGAATCTAAATTCCATGTTGTAGCGTTTTAAAGAGGTAAGAGCATATTAAAGAAAAGACCTTTCTCAGGGAACTTATACTTAACTTCAGGATTGTTAACTATCTTAAACACATAGATTGTTTAGTATAAATAATAATAATACATGTAGCACAGGAGAAATCAGAGTGAAATCCTAGATGACTAATGGTAATATTTCTGTCCTCTTTTGTTCCTTTATATGTGACTTTTTGTTATGTGCACATTTGGCTTATTTAAATTTATATTGCATATTGATAAATGGGCCAATAAAGACAGAGTTTACTTTTAGCTCAATATTTCTGTTGATAATAATAAATAATATCCAAGAATTCTAAGAATAAGCACAGACCAATATTACAAAAAAAAAAAAAAAAAAAGCCAAATTATACTTCAGAAGTAGGTGAGTAGGGAGTAGGTGAGTAGTTTTGGAGAACAATACACCTTAATTATTAAGGCAAGTTTATAATGGTGGCCACAGTAATTCCATTCATTTCCATGACATTTCATGGTTTTCAAATATTACTTTCTCATATATTCTCTTATTTTATCCTTAAAATAATCTTGTGAAGATAGGATGGCAATCATCATTTTTTTAAATACAAAACAGTAAATGTAGCTAGAGATCCTGAGATGATGTGGCTGGTGAATGTTATGTTGAGGATTAGAAGCAAGATGCTTGAATATTAATCCAATATGCATCAACTATTCTGGAAAACACTAAATGGTAGTTATGTCTATCTGTGTGTGTAATAGTAGGAGGGAAATCATGTACAAAAACGGAAAGAGAGACAACAATAAGGGGTGAATGCAGAAGAGGTTCTCAATTCTAAAAGAATGTTCAGGGACCTCCCTGGTGGCCCAGTGGTAAAGAATCCACCTTCCAATGCAGGGAACGCAGGTTCGATCCCTGGTCGGGGAACTAAGATCCCACATGCCATGGGGCAACTAAGCCCGTGCGCCACAACTACTGAGCTCACGTGCCTCAAAGAGAGAGCCTGTGTGCCAAAAACTACAGAGCCCACGTGCTCTGGAGCCTGCGTGCCACAACTAGAGGGAGAAAACCCGCGTACCACAACTAGAGAGAAGCCTGTGTGCTGCAACGAGAAGATCCCGCCTGCCTCAGTGAAGATGCTGTGTGCCTCAATAAATAAATAAATAAATAATAAATAAATAAATAAATAAATGATAATTAAAAAAAAAAATAAATAGAAGAATGTTCAAAGCAAACAAAGTCCAGAATAAGCATTATGTAAAATTCTAAAGGAAACATGTTTCCAGCTACATTTCGGACGAAATGATCAGAACAATAAAAGAATCAAAGATTGAAATAAATAGATAACAAAGAGGAAGATGCATTCTTCAACTGCAAAGGCAGTGCAGTCCTTAGACCTACACAAGAGAGGACTCTCTACACTGAGCCAGGAATCCATGTACCCACAGGGAGGCCATGCCTTCTCTTCTGCTCATGCTCCAACATTACTAAACAAATGGTCCCAAGCCCATTTGAGGGCATGGTCAGACCTCTCCCCTGGGTTTGATTTCTCTGGGGTAGCTACTTGCAGAAGATAGAATGTGTGGACAGATCTTGGATGTGTGGTAGAGGTGTTTATACATATGTGTGTAGGCAGCTTTCCAGGGTGGACAGATCTGGGGGTGGGAAAATGGCACACAACTCTAAGGGTCCCAGGCTGTTCAGGATGGTTTCAAGGTGTATTCATGAAAGTAGGAGTTTTAACATAGTACTTCAACAGTCAGCTCCATTTAACATTTAGGTGTTGCATTGTGGTATGTGGACCTCCAAATGTAATCTTGCATCAGTGTCCCAAAATGTTAGCGGCACACCAGTTCAAAGAGAATAAATCATATAATGAGCAGGGTTGAGGGAGATTGGTTCAAGATGGCAGAGGAGAAGGACTGAACTCACTCGTTCTTGCGAGAGCACCAGAATCACAACTAACTGCTGAACAATCATCGACAGGGAAACACTGGAACTCACCAAAAAAGGTACTCCACATCCAAAGACAAAGGAGAAGCCACAGCGAGATGGTGGGAAGGGTGCAATCACAATAAAATCAAATCCCATAACTGCTGGGAGGATGACTCACAATCTGGAGAACACATATACCACAGAAGTCTACCAACTGGAGTGAAGGTTCGGAGCCCCACATCAGGCTTTGCAAACTGGGGGTCCAGCAGTGGGAGGAGGAATTTGGAAAGAATCAGACTTTGAAAACTAGCGGGATTTGATTGCAGGACTTTCACAGGACTGGGGAAAACAGAGACCACTCTTGGAGGGAACACACAAAGTAGTGTGTGCATCAGGACCCAGGGGAAGGAGCAGTGACCCCATAGGAATCTGAACCAGACCTACCTGCTAGTGTTGCGGGTTCTTCTGCAGAGGCGTGGGGTGACTGTGTCTCGCCATGGGGACAAGGACACTGGAAGCAGAAGTTCTGGGAATTACCCCTTGGTGTGAGCTCTCCCAGAGTCTGCCATTAGCCCCACCAAAGAGCCAGATAGGCTCCAGTGCTGGGTCACCTCAGGCCAAACAACCTACAGGGAGGGAACCCAGCCACACTGATCCACAGACAAGCAGATTAAAGTATTACTGAGCTCTGCCTACCACAGCAGCACCCACCTCTACCCACCACCAGTCCCTCCCATCAGCAAGCTTGCACAAGCCTCTTAGATACCCTCATCCACCAGAAGGCAGACAGCAGAGGCAAGAAGACCTACAGTTCTGCAGCCCATGGAACAAAAACCATATTCACAGAAAGACAGACAAAATGAAAAGGCAGAGGACTATGTACCAGGTGAAGGAACAAGATAAAACCACAGAAAAACAACAAAATGAAGTGGAGATAGGCAACCTTCCAGAAAAATAATTCAGATAACGATAGTGAAGATGATCCAGGACCTCAGAGAAAGAATGAAGGCAAAGATTGAGAAGATGCAAGAAATGTTTAACAGAGACCTAGAAGAATTAAAGAACAAACACCGAGAAGAATTAAAGAACAAACAAACAAAGATGAACAATACAATAACTGAAATGAAAAATACACTAGAGAGAATCAATAGCAGAATAACTGAGGCAGAAGAACGGATAAGTAATGTGCAAGACAGAATGGTGGAATTCACTACTATGGAACAGAATAAAGAAAAAAAGAATGAAAAGAAATGAAGACACCCTAAGAGACCTCTGGGACAACATTAAATGCACCAACATTCACATTATAGGGGTCCCAGAAGGAGAAGAGAGAGAGAAATGACCCAAGAATATATTTTAAAAGATCATAGTCGAAAATGTCCCTAACATGGGAAGGCAAATAGCCACCCAAGTCCAGGAAGTGCAGAGGGTCCCAGGCAGGATGAAGGCAAGGAGAAACATGCCAAGACACATAGTAATCAAATTGGCAAAAATTAAAGACAAAGAAAAATCACTGAAAGCAACAAGGGAAAAATGACAATTAACATACAAGGGAACTCCCATAAAGTTAACAGCTGATTTCTCAGCAGAAACTACAGGAGAGAAGGGAGTGGCATGACATATTTAAAGTGATGAAAGGGAAGAACCTACAACCAAGATAACTCTACCTGGCAAGGATCTCATTCAGATTCAACAGAGAAATCAAAACTTTTACAGACAAGCAGCAGGTAAGAGAATTCAGCACCAGCAAACCAGCTCTACAACAAATGCTTAAGGAACTTCTCTAACACAAGAGATGAAAAGGACCTACAAAAACAAACCCAAAATAATTAAGAAAATGGTAATAGGAACATACATATAAATAATTACCTTAAATGTGAATAGATTAAATGCTCCAACCAAAAGACAGGCTCACTGAATGCAAACAAGAACCGTATATATGCTGTCTACAAGAGACCCATTTCAGACCTAGGGACACGTACAGACTGAAGGTGAGGGGATAGAAAAAGATATTCCATGCAAATGGCAATCAAAGGAAAGCTGGAGTAGCAATACTCATATCAGATAAAATAGACTTTAAAATAAAGAATGTTACAAGAGACAAGGAAGGACACTACAAATGATCAAGGGATCAATCCAAGAAGAAGATATAACAATTATAAATATATATGCAGCCAACATCAGAGCACCTCAATACATAAGGCAACTGCTAACAGCTATAAAATAAGAAATCGACAGTAACACAATAATAGTGGGGGACTTTTAACACCTCACTTACACCAATGGACAGATAATCCAGACAGAAAGTTAATACGGAAACACAAGCTTTAAATGACACAGTAGGACTTCCCTGGTGCTGAAGTGGTTGAGAATCTGCCTGCCAATGCAAGGGACACAGGTTCAAGCCCTGGTCTGGGAAGGTCCCACATGCCACCGAGCAACTAGGCCCGTGAGCCACACTACTGAGCCTGCGCATCTGGAGCTTGTACTCCGCAACAAGAGAGGCCGCAACAGTGAGAGGCCCGCGCACCGCGATGAAGAGTAGCCCCCACTCGCCACAACTAGAGAAAGCCCTTGCACAGAAATGAAGAACCAACACAGCCAAAAATAAATAAAAAAATAAATAAAACTAAAAAAAAAAAGAAAATAAATGACACAATAGACCAGATAAATTTAATTGATATTTACAAGACATTCCATCCGAAAACAGCAGATTGCACTTTCTTCTCAAGTGCACACGGAACATTCCCCAGGATAGATCACATCTTGATTCACAAATCAAGCCTCAGTAAATTTAAGAAAATTGAAATCATATCAAGCATCTTTTCCAACCACAACACTATGAGATTAGAAATCAATTACATGGGAAAAAAGTAATTAAAAAACACATGGAGGCTGAACAATACCTTACTAAATAACCAAGAGATCACTCAAGAAATCTAAGAGGAAATCAAAAATTACCTAGAGACAAATGACAATGAAAACACGACGATCCAAAACCTATGGGATGCAGCAAAAGCAGTCTAAGACGGAAGTTTATAGCAATAAAACCCTACCTCAAGAAACAAGAAAAATCTCAAATAAACAATATAACCTTAAACCTAAAGACTAGAGAAAGAAAGAAAAAAAAAAAAAAAAACAAAGTTAGTAGGACAGAGAACATAAAGATCAGAGCAGAGATAGATGAAATAGAAAAAGAAAACAATAGCAAAGATCAATAAAACTAAAAGCTGGTTCTTTGAGAAGTTAAACAAAACTGATAAACCTTTAGCCAGAATCATCAAGAAAAAGAGGGAGAGGGCTCAAAACAATAAAATTACAAATGAAAAAGGAGAAGTTACAAGGGACACCACAGAAATACAAAACATCCTAAGAGACTACTACAAGCAACTCTATGCCAATAAAATGGACAACCTGGAAGAAATGGACAAATTCTTAGAAAGGTATAACCTTCCAAGACTGAACCAGGAAGAAATAGAAAATATGAATGGACCAATCACACATAATGAAATTAAAACTGTGATTAAAACTCTTCCAATAAACAAGAGTCCAGGACTTTTTTAGGCTTCACAGGCAAATTCTATCAAACATTTAGAGAAGAGCTAACACACATCCTTCTCAAATTCTTCCAAGATATAACAGAGGGAGGAACACTCTGAAACTCATTCTATGAGGCCACCATCACCCTGATACCAAAATCAGACAGAAATACTACAAAAAAAGAAAATTACAGACCAGCATCACTGATGAATATAGATGCAAAAATCCTCAACAAAATACTAGCAAACAGAATCCAACAGCACATTAAAAGGATCGTACAACATGATCAAGTGGGATTTATCCCAGGGATGCAAGGATTATTCAATATATGCAAATCAATCAATGTGATACGCCATATTAACAAATTGAAGGATAGAACCATATGATCATCTCAATAGATGCAGAAAAAGCTTTTGACAAAATTCAACACCCATTTATGATAAAAACTCTCCAGAAAGTGGGCATAGAAGGAACCTCCCTCAACATAATCAAGGACATATATGACAAACCGACAATAAACATCATTCTCAATGGTGAAAAACTGAAAGCATTTCCTTTAAGATCAGGAACAACACAAGGATGTCCACTCTTGCCACGATTATTCAACATAGTTTTGGTGTCCTAGGCATGGCTATCAGCTTCGAAAAAGAAGTAAAAATGAATACAAATTGGAAAAGAAGAAGTAAAATTGTCACTGTTTGCAGATGGCATAATACTATACATAGAGAATCCTAAGGATGCCACCAGAAAACTACTACAGCTAATCAATGAATATGATAAGTTGCAGGATACAAAATTAATACACAGAAATCTCTTGCAATCCTATACACTAACAATGAAAGATCAAAAAGAGAAATTAAGGAAACAATCCCATTTACCATTGCAACAAATAGAATAAAATACCTAGGAGTAACTCTACCTAAGGAGGTAAAATGCCTGTACTCAGAAAACTATAAGACACTAATGAAGGAAATCAACAATGACAGAAACAGGTGGAGAGATAACAAGCTCTTCTTGGATTGGAAGAATCAATATTGTGAAAATGACTATACTACCCAAAGCAATCTACAGATTCAATGTAATACCTATCAAATTACCAATGGCATTTTTTACAGAACTAGAACAAAAAAATCTTAAAATTTGTATGGAGACACAAAAGACCCCAAATAGCCAAAGCAATGTTGAGAAAGAAAAACGGAGCTGGAGGAATCAGGCTCCCTGACTTCAGACTATACTACAAAGCTACAGTAATCAAGACAGATGGTACCGACACAAAACAGAAATATAGATCAATGGAAGAGGATAGAAAGCCCAGAGATAAACCCACACACCTGTGGTCAACTAATCTATGACAAAGGAGGAAAGGATATACAATGGAGAAAAGACAGCCTCTTCAATAAATGGTGCTGGGAAAACTGGACAGTTACATGAAAAGAATGAAATTAGAACACTCCCTAACACCATACACAAAAATAAACTCAAAATGGATTAAAGACCTAAATGTAAGGCCAGACACTATCAAACTCTTAGAGGAAAACATAGGCAGAACACTCTATGTCATAAATCACAGAAAGATCCTTTTTGACCCACCTCCTAGAGAAATGGAAATAAAAATAAACAAATGGGACCTAATGAAAGTTAAAAGCTTTTGCACAGCAAAGGAAACCATAAACAAGATGAAAAGACAACTCTCAGAATGGGAGAAAATATTTGCAAACGAAGCAACAGACAAAGGATTAATCTCCAGAAATATAAACAGCTCATGCAGCTCAAAAAAACAAACAACCCAATCCAAAAATAGGCAGAAACCTAAATAGACATCTCTTCAAAGAAGATATACAGATGGCCAAGAGGCACATGAAAGGCTTCTCAACATCACTAATCATTAGAGAAATGCAAATCAAAACTGCAATGAGGTGTCACCTCACACTGGTTAGAATGGGCATCATCAGAAAATATACAAAAAACAAATACTGGAGAGGGTGTGGAGAAAAGCGAACTCTCCTACACTGTTGGTGGGAAAGTAAATTGATATAGCCACTATGGAGAACAGTATGGAGTTTCCTTAAAAAAACTAAAAATAGGGCTTCCCTGGTGGCGCAGTGGTTGAGAGTCCGCCTGCCGATGCAGGGGACATGGGTTCATGCCCTGGTCCGGGAAGATCCCACATGCCATGGAGCGGCTGGGCCCGTGAGCCATGGCTGCTGGGCCTGCATGTCCAGAGCCTGTGCTCCGCAATGGGAGAGGCTACAACAGTGAGAGGCCCGCATACTGCAAAAAAAAAAAACAACAAAAAACTAAAAATAGAATTACCATATGACCCAGCAATCCCACTAATGGGCATATACCCAGAGAAAACCATAATTCAAAAAGACACATGCACCCCAATGTTCATTGCAGCACTATTTACAGTAGTCACGTCTTGGAAGCAACCTAAATGCCCATCGATAGACGAATGGATGAAGAAGATGTGGTACATATATACAATGGAATATTACTCAACTTTAAAAAGGAACAAAATTGGGTCATTTGTAGAGACATGGAGGAATCTAGAGACTGTCATACGGAGTGAAGTAAGTCAGAAAGAGAAAACTTATAATAATATCTTATAATATTATAAACTTATAATATAATATCATATATTAATACATATATGTGGGATCTAGAAAAATGGAACAGATGAACTGGTTTTCAAGGCAGAAATAGAGACACAGATGTAGAGAACAAACATATGGCCACCAACGGGGAATGTGGCAGGGGTGTGGTGGTAGTGGGGTGAATTGGGAGATTGGGTTTGATATGTATACAATAATGTGTATAAAATAGACAACTAATTAGAATCTGCTGTATAAAAAATAAATAAAATTAAATTTACATAAAAAGATAAGCTTAAAAATAATTAGGGTTGAATGAAAATTGAAGACATATATATATAAAATCTAAATATACAATATTTATATAAAATCTTGAGTGTTCAAAATAAATTCACATACAAATACATTCGTTATTTCAACTTACAGATTTTGATTATTTAAACTGAATTTATTTTTTAGGAATCATGTAAACAAATGAAAGGAGAGTAGAGCTGGGCAAATAGGTTTGTGATTTCAAGTAAGAAAATAAAGTGAATGTCAAAAACTCTAGACAGTTTCCGATATCTGGATTTATTCTTGATTGAACTCTTGAACAGATTCTTTGAAGCACTTAAAAAATAAAGCAGTATCAATAATGAATAGCTAGTGTTCTCAGGATGAAAATTATGAGATATGAAATTAATTTCCCTTTATTTCAGGACTTACTGGAATGGTTCATTTAACATAAATTCAGCAAGGTACTTGGGACAATTTCTCATGATATTCTATCATGAGTAAATGAAAAGAATTATAAAGGATCGTGGTAAAGATAAGAGGATTTGTATCTGCTTGAACAAACCAATTAGTGAGTTTATCCAATTAGCGAGTTCATTAATAGTGGGCCATTGAACTCAGAGACTTAATCTGATCTACATTTTTTCTGACAGCATATTAGAAAATAGAGACTCAGTGTACCAAGTTTATAGTTGACTCCAAACTAGGAATAATTAGCCAATCAGTTATACTATTGAAACCTAACAAGACAGGAATCGGAAATCTAAATATGAAACTGAACCCAGGAACAAGGTGACTGAATGGGTCTGAGAGATATAGGCCTAGTTTAAAATTGGTGCTGCTTTTGTCCAATTTAATTTTGTCTTTGTGCTTTGCCAAAGAAACATGATGTTCACCTATTTTATTAGCTTTCAGTATGCTTCCAGTCTAGATTCATTTAGGGATTTTTGTTTTTCTAAAGAAGGAGGGACAGGGTTTGCACACTGGTTCCTGAAGTGGAGATGATGAGATGGAAGACAGAAAAACATCTCACTTCTAGTTGACTTACAGGACTAGACCTTACTCACCAGAAAGAATGGGGAGGGGCAGCAAGTAGAAGAGTATTTTATTTCAATGAACATAACTTAATTTCTTTTTTGATTCTAAAACTGATACAAGCTTCATTTATATACATATATACACTGTTTTTATATTCTTTTCCGTTATGGTTTATCACAGGGTATTGAGTATAGTTCCCTGCGCTATATAGTAGGACCTTGTTATTTATCCATTATGTATGTAACAGTTTGTATCTACTAACCCCAAACTCCCAGTCTATCCCCCACTCACCCATCCCTCCCCCTTGGCAACCACAGGTCTGTACTTTATGTCTGTGAGTCTGTTTCTGTTTCATAGATAAGTTCATTTGTGCTGTACTTTAGATTCCACATATAAGTTACATCATATAGTATTTGTCTTTCTCTTTCTGACTTACTTCACTTAGCATGATAATCTCTCGTTGCATCCATGTTGCTGCACATGGCATTATTTCGTTCTTTTTTATGGCTGAGTCACTGCTGTATAGCAGAAATTAACACAACATTGTAAATCAACTATACTTCAATAAAAAATAAATGTAAAAGAAAACTGATATAAGCTAGTTGGAAAGAATATTCCAAACAGTAAAGTACAAAAAATAAAGTGAAAAAAATCTCCTGCAATATCTTTACAGAGAGGTACCCACTGATAATGTTTCATGATCGACATTCTAGACATCGCTTTATGTATGTTGTATGATTGTGATCATTTTCTGCCTGCTGTTCAGAAACCTAGGCCATTTGGGGAAATAGTCCTTGTGAAACTTAGGACAGGGTCACTTTCACTTTGGGTCCTGGATTCCAAAGTTTATAAAGTGCATAGAACACAGTGGCATGTTCCAGCTGAGTCCACAAAGTAGTCGCACTGGGAAACAGAATTTTCTTGGAGGGCAGTAGTGTCAGAGGCATGCTTTACCCAAATGGCAACCTACAAACCAGCTGTATACCAAAGAGATGGCAGATTTGCACCAGGTAGTATGGCAGACACTACTTTGAATATAACTTTATGTTGGGGCTAAAGTGTTGTGTGTCTGTATTGGGGGAGCAGTGTCTGGATATTGAACATTAATGTTAATAATGTTTGTATCCAGAGACTAAGTGGGACCTGGCATATTTTGATTTTATGAATAAGAGCTTGCTCTATCCTCAAACCCTGATGGGGAATGCTGTCCCCAGTAAACTAGGCTAGACCATGTGTGAACTGCATAAACTCCTTTTTTTAGACTGAAGGTGGGCCTAAGCAGAAGGGGTGGTGCTGATTACTTTCCCCTTCATCCACCTTGGTTCCCACCACCCTTTTGATAGGGGAACAGTTCGGAAGGGGACAGAAAGAGGAGGATAGGAAAAAGGTGTATCCTGAGGAGCAGGAAGATGCTGAGGGGCCTTTCTTACCATGCTAGCCATGTGAGGGACAAGTTTCTAGAGAGAAAAAAAAAAAAAAAAACTAAAAAGAGGAAATCCAAGGTCAATAATGCCTCACAGAACAGTAGGCTTTGACCTCTCCTTTTAAATAGCAAGGTCTCCTGTCCCTGGTAGTAGTTCACCAAGGCCCCTGGTTTTAAACCACCTTAGAGTGAGTGCCTATGAGAGGTGGGATGGCATAGAAATAGAAGGGCAAACCCTGGGCTTTCTTAAGTTTAAATGAAGCTAACAGTAAAGGTCCTTGGTGTCATCATCCCACTATTCCTTTATTTTCACTTTCTTTTAAAATGACATAATCTAGGCACTAAGTAAATGCTGAGTACAGAGTTATCGTCTCTAATTTCTACAACTCTTTGAGGATTATTATCCCATTTTCCTGATGAGAAAATAGAGACTTAGAGAGATTTAAGAAACTTGCTTATTCATACAATGGTAAGAGTCAGAACTGGAATATGAACTCAGGCAGATGGACTCTGGTGTTCACTGTGCCTCTTTTCTCCTCCCACCCTCCCAACATTTTTACTTAAGCTGCACTTAAGAACACTAGTTGCAGTAGTAGGGGGTTTGTACTTGCTGTACCTAAATTGGCTCTTCAGAGAAGGTAGAATAAAATGGCTTTGTATTTCTATCTAAATTCTCAAGAATTTCTGATTTTAAGATACTAAAAGAAAGTGATTGCTTTTAGGAGTTCAGTTATTCTCAGAGAATATTATAGTCACATTGACTTACTAACTATATACATGTATATATATGTATATGTATATATATAGGTTTTTTTTTCCAATTTGGAAGCTAAAATCTAATTTTTATTATATATTGAAATGTATATATAAATATAAATCTTTAAGGCTAAAATCTAATTATGTATAATATATATTGTATATGTGTATATATGTGTGTCTGTCTATATATATAATCTTAAAATATTATCTTACTAGAGGTGTGGACTTTAACCAAAAGTACATTCAAATGAGAACACAAATTCAAATTCTTTGGCAAGTATACACATCAAGTCTTTAAAATCTTCCAATTATTGAAGTTTGAAAATAATTGAAATAATTCATTCATTAGACTCAATTTTCAGAGTAATATATTCATTCAAACCCACACTCATTTTCCAAAGTGTAAAAATGTTCACTGGCAAATTCAAGTATAGCTAGCATCTCGTCTTTGCTTTGAGAGTGTAGTTGGTCATTCAAATTGTTATGTTTCACAATTATAGAAAAAAATAGAAACAAATTAAACTTAGAAGAGATGTTTTTTCACCATTTGGAAGTTTAATGGGATTTTAAGATCCTATAAATCTGACCCTTTAGAAAAGTGGATGGAAATTTTCCTTTATCTGAACCCTGGTGTTATTTCTCACGTAAAGTTCTCTCACAGGTGGAAGAGTGACCCATTCTCCCTACGTATTATGGATATTGATTGTTTTCTTTTAAAAAATGGAAGGTTAATGCTTCTGCTGAGTCCACAGAACAGATTCTGCCGAGAAGTAAACTCATTTTCAGTAGCTTAGAGTTGGAAACAAAATTCCTGCCAAAATATTTGTTAGACCTTTACAAGTAAAATCAAGATGTAGTTCAAATTGAACCAGGTGTGTGGATTCTTACAGATTACCTGAGCATTTTCATGATTTACCCAAGAAATGTGGTGAATAATCATTTCCTATATTCAATTGAAAAGTCTTAATTTTGAAGCTTAGTATATAAGAGCGTGGTTTAAAAAAAATAGAATTTTTTCTGGTAAATTAGTATTTCATATTGCAAATATTGATAATACAATGAACCCATTCATCTTTTGTTTGTACCAAAGAATAATCTTTATGAAATTCAGAAGCATGAAATGGGGTCCCTTAATGGTTAACTTTTGCTTTCCTTGCATATGTTAATAGTAGAAAGAATAAGAGGGATAATGATATTTGAGGATAGTTAAACACTTAATTTTTGTAAGTAATTTAACTTGCTTCATTCAACAGATTTTTCTGCTAGAGATAACTTCTTTGAGTCATTTGTTTTAATCCCGAGATAATGACTTATGCATCGGTAACAAATTGAAGTTGTAACAGATCACGTGTATAACTGTCCCTAAAAAAATGAGTTGCTCTAGACTCATGACCCTGGCCATTACAGACTATTACATTGTCCCATCAGCAGTCAGCCTCCTGTTCTTCTACTGTATCCAGACCAGAAATGACTGAAGCAAAATTTGAACTAGTTCATCTTCAAAAAAAAAAAAAAAAAAAATCTCTCTGCCTATGAAAAGGAGAGCCTAACCAAACCTTTTAAAATTGTGGCATATTTGCAAATATGATCATGGTCAACAGTGTTAATAATCTCATATAATGAGATGGAAGATGTTGGAGGGCAAGAAACTCATTTTAACTGAGAACCTACTATGTAACAGACTAAGAATCTATGATTATTCACTTTTCACTCCAAAATGATCCAGTGTTAGAAATATCCAATTGACTGTTTCATATAGGAGCAACTCTACATAAAGAAATTAAATAATTTTCTCAAGGGCAAATAACTGTTCAACTCCAGGGCCGTTTGACTCCTAAGCCTGTGCTCTTTCTGAACTTCTTTGCAGTGTTTCCTTACCATGAAGATGGATCTTAATCCTTTTTGAATAATCAGCATCAAGAATGAGGCTTAGAGTCATAATTTTGCTTCTGGATTTAACAAGTTTACATGTATACTTGTCATCCTGTATGCATCAGTCTTAACCATGATGAGTTGGAGTTGGTTCCTCCTACCAAAACAAAGCAGTCTTTTGGTAGTGATACTGGTTTAAATGTTTAGATGTATTTCTGGTTTTATTCATAGTTAATCTGGCTTTTTAACCTTTGTGATAAAGATGGAGTTAATTTAAACTGTAGGGAAAGGAGTCACTGTGGGCCTAGGTAACCTGGTAAATGAAAGGAGAAAACTCTCCTTTTCTATCCCCAAGGACCAGGTTCACTTCCATGCTTCCCAGGGAACAACTATGGGACGTTTTCACAGCTTAGTGTGTTATCCACTGGGTAGATTTGATATGAGAGACTGGTTTCATTTCATACATAGTGTTCATACGACATAGAGACTTTGGTTGCTATTGTTTGCTTTCGTTTTTCTAATACTGATTTCTTAATCCAGTGTTTCTCAAAGTATGATTTAAGGACCAACTGTATCAGAATGCTGCTGTCTTAATTAATATAGCATCACTATTATTACATGTAAAAGAATTAAGATGGTCTATATAAGACAGTTATTAATATTTAAGGTTTTCTTCATTAAAGTATGTTAATTTTCATTTGGAAGTGTTTCCCTCCATTAAATTTCCAGATAATTTTTAAAAATAAACCATTCCATTACTATTCTGCCCCTCCAAAATACTTGCTTTCCTCTCTTTTTTTCTTTTCTTTCTCACTCCCTTTCTCTTTTCCTTGTCTGTCCCCTCCTTCCTCCCTCCCCTTCTTCCTCTTGCCTTCTTTTCTTCCTCATTCCTTCCTTTCTCCTTTTTTTTCCCTGAAAGCTCCTATTAACTCAGTCTGTTACTTCATGTTATGCCTTAGATAGAAGTGACCATGAATATTCTGACTAGGGTGTAAGTGTTGCTGCTGTTGTTGTTTTTAATTTAATTGAAATGTTTACTTCTAAGTTTAAGCACTGGATTTGTGCTCGTTCATTCATTCAACAAGCATTATTGTTTGCTTTGTTCCTATGGCTATGATATGATATATCAGTTCTATAATAAAGCTGTAGAGAACAACATGATAATTGAGGGAATAAGTAATGAACCTGGCCTTCAAGGATTCAGAAGGACTTTATTAAGGAATTTGAATGTAAATCAAGTATAATGGCTGTTTTACAAGCTCAACATTCTACGTTATCTACTCTTATGAAATGTAAAATGGTTACCTTGTAATAAACCCAAAGAATATTTGGATACATTTATTTATGATTTTGCATAACTTTACACATTTCATATCCTCAAAGTTCTAAATCTCTCCTTACCTGTTACAAAACAGGGTTTCCCATTGGTCATACAAGTAATTTATCTTATAAAATACATCATTAATGTCAATATATATAGATAGACGTTAGTAACTCACCTACAATTTTTTATTTTAAAAGTACATTAAATATGTAATCTAAAATTTGACTTAAACTTTAAATTTTTTGTAGTATTTCTTCTTCTAGTGTATAGATGTTTTCCATGGAACACATTTAGGAAGGTTTTTTAAATAGAATGATACTGTTAGATTTTATCAACAAATTAATTTTTTTCTTTCACTAAATATATCTAACACTTTAATCTCCAGAAAATACTGTTGATGAATTTCCAACGAGGCATCCCAGCTGCTGAATATATTTCTATTGCATTTTTGATAGAAACTCTAAATTAGAGAGTGATAGAAACAAATCATCATATCACAGATAGATTTTTCTATTCCCTTACCAGTAAACTTGCTTATCTTGCCTGAAATGCTTTTTATCAGCCATGATCCAATGGATGACTCTGAAACCTCATATACTTATGCTCATGCCATAATGCTGCAGAGTGTTTCTTTACAGTCCTAGACTGCAATGTCACAGGTGCCAAAGTTGGACTGAGTCCTCCACCGTGGCTTTTGTCCACAGTCAACAGTAGGGGACTGTGGAAGTCAGTGATGATCCACAGGTCCTGCACTGACAAGTGTAATCTTTCATTGTCCTTATTATCTCATCCTTATCATGGCTTCTCCACTATGCATACCATGCACAGGGAACAATATCATCAGAAACAAGTAGCCCTGAAAGTACCTGGCCTGTTTAAGATACTGCACGTATTTCAGTGTTGCTTAAGAAAAGAGACTCGAGGGAAGATGTAGAGTCCAGTTTCAGTGCAGTTCTGAGTGCTGTGATAAGGAATGTGTACTTAATCTTATAGTTCAAAACGAAAGAAGAGAACAGAAATTTCACAAAGCTTTCTACGTAGGAGCTTCTGAACTACAGGAGTGATAAGACTGAGGTTTGGAAAACAACATAAGTTTTCCTTTAACAGCCCAATAAAATGATCTGGACCTACTACATTGTAGGAAAAATCCTCTATCGGCCATCCCTCCGTCCCTCATTGTTTCTAAGGAAGAAGTTTTTGTTACCCTTATCAGTTCTTGATTGAGTACCCTGCTCCTTCTGAGTTCTTGATCTCTGCTCTGCATCTTCCTGTCTAAGATGACTGTCCTTTTCCCATGCATTGCTTTGTTCCTCACTGGAAACCAAACAAATTCCAAGGCAGTAGTCTATAGCTGACATTTACTGAAGGCTCTGAAAACTGAACATATAATTCAAACAACTTTGAATTGAATATTACACATCACTATTCTAAAAACCCATCAGTCTTGCCTCCAGAGGAATTTTCTCTTGGTCCTGTCTCTCCATTTCCTTGAGACTGGCTGTGGATCCAAGTCAATGTTGTTATCTTTTCAAGTTATCACTTTCCAACACTGAATGCCCTTAGTTTCTTAAGCAGAGCTATTGAACTCTTTACCCCTTATTCCTTCCCCAAATTACAGCTAAGTGTTCTTTACACATCCAAAATTGCATTAAAAGGCTTGGATAAGCAAGGCCCATCCATTTAGATTCTCCAAGCTCTTGTACCACAAATTGAACAAATTTAGTACACATATAGGGAAATGTAATATTTGATAGGAGGGGCTTTGCAGATTAGTGTGAAAAGGATGGACTCTTCAATAAATAGTGTTAAGGCAAGTGACTATGCTTATGGAAACAAATTGAAATCTCTTCCTTCTTTTTTTTTTTTTTTTTGCAGCATGTGGGATCTTCCTGGACCGGGGCACAAACCCGTGTCCCCTGCATTGGCAGGCGGACTCTCAAACACTGCGCCACCAGGGAAGCCCCCTCTTCCTTCTTTATGCCCATGCAAACATCAATTCCAGGTGACTCAAATTCTTAAGAGAGAGAGACAAATATTTTAAATTCTTAGAAGAATATATAGAAGATTACTTTTATGACTTTGGTGTATGGACACATTTTACAAACAAGATACAAAAAAGATAACCAGGGCTTCCCTGGTGGCACAGTAGTTAAGAATCCACCTGCCAATGCCGGGGACACGGGTTCGAGCCCTGATCTGGGAAGATCCCACATGCCACGGAGCGGCTAGGCCCATGAGCCACAGCTACTGAGCCTGTGCTCTAGAGCCCACAAGCCGCAACTACTGAAGCCCATGCACCCAGAGCCCATGCTCTGCAACAAGAGAAGCCACCACAATGAGAATACCGTTCACCGCAATGAAGAGTAGCCCCCACTCACCGCAACTAGAGAAAACCCACACGCAGCAACAAAGACCCAACGCAGCGTAAAATAAATAAATTTATTTTTTTTAAAAAGATAACCATAAAGGAATATATTAACAAAACCAAATATATCAAATTTAAGACCTTTCATAGGGAAAAAAAATCATTAGAAAATTGGAGAAGATATTTGCCACACATAATAGCTGACAAAATAATAATAATAATATAAAACCTGCAAATAATAGTATAACAGACTGAAAAAAATAAGGAAAAAGCAAACAACCTAATTGCAATATAGGTAAAAGAAATGAATAAGCATTTCATTGAAGGAAAACACAGCTAGGAAATGAATATATGAAAAGATGCTAAGTTTCATTAATAAGTGGAATGCAAATTAAGACTCCAATAACATAAACATTTTACCCTAATTATATTGGCAACGTTTTTTTAAATATGGCAATATAAAGTGTCTGTAAAGATGTGGAGCAATTAGTATTCATACACTGCTGGTTAGAGTGTAAATTGGTACAAACAATTTGGAAGATGTTTTCTTATTTTCATGCAAAACGCACAGATAACAGGTCATGGAGAAATTTGCACATCTGTACCAACAGGCAGGCACAGGAGTGTTTATAGCTACATTGTTTGCCATAGCAAAGGACTAGAAACAAACAAGAGGATGGCCTGTAACTGTAGACATCACCTGGATGAATCTCAGCCGTTGTATTTAATGAAAAAAAAAAAGTATCAGAAGACCTCTGTGATACAATGTTTATAAAGCTAAAAAATGAGCAAAATTTTGAAATATTTATTTGCATGCATACATAGGTAAAATATATACATAGCTGAATACAATGTAGAAAAAAGCAAGGGAGTATAGAATTAAGCCTTGGGAGTAACCGTGGAGGAATACATAGGCAGTTGCAATTGTTTTGGAAATGTTGTCTTTTTCAAACTGAGTGGTAGCCTCACCTTGTTTATTTCACTGTAATATTTAATAACACATTTATGGTATATATGTCATAGTCTGAGAGAATTATTCCTCCTCTGTGTTCCCAAAGAACACTTCTCACAGCCCTCCAGAGGGGGAACGGAGACATGCGACGTTAATATAGTCCTACTCTTAAAACCTTTGGCCCCTAGCATAGATCTTGTTCTTTATGTTTGCTTAAGATTTGTTTGTTAAATACACTAATGATGAGAAAAGTAAAGGTAGCAAGAAAATCCTATTGGTAAATCATTTCTAAATAAAGAAAATTTAACCACACTATTTTATTATTGTAATTCCTAGTTATGCTGGATTGTTTTCTTGCCTCCTACAGGAAAAAATAATAGATTATAAATCTACTTTGGTTGTGCACTTAGCCATTACTATAAAGTAATAAGGTAAACATTAAAATATAATTTTAAATTTTATATTAAGCGATAACATTTCTGTGTCCTGAGACAATAAAACATGATTTCCAACCGTGTTATATTTATTTTGTGTTTAAAACTAAAGCAAAATGGCTATTCTTTTCTCTTCAGAAAAATCTTACTTAGGAAAAATTAATTGCAGTTCAGCTTATCCAGTATATTTGTTCCTAGACCTGTTCCTGTTGGCTTGAAACTTTTATTGTTTGGCAATGGACAATTTAAAATATTGTTTGCCAGAGCTTTGGATCAGATTTTGGGGACATGACAGCGGACACCACAGACTTGCTTTACACAAGTAAGACAGAGGAAGATATTTGCCCAAAGAAGAGCCCAGCTTTCAGGATATAATTTCCGATACACAGTTCTTGAGGAGAAGATTCGGGGCTGGGGCAGTGGCGGGGCGGGGAAGAAGGGGAGCTGATGATACTACATGATTATCCAGAAAAAAACTCAAAATTATGAGGAAATAAGAATGAGAACATCTAGGCCACTCTGAAACATGAATTTATAGCTGTGAATGTTCATCATTGAAAGGAGTAGGAGATAGTCCCTATCTTACCACAACGGAGTTAGCCAGATGTTAACTGCTAGATTTAGCAAAGCTCTTGGAGAAGACTAGATGTAAAATTGTGTCTTCTTCCTTAATTTTAATAATTCCATTGTTGTCTAAAGTCTCTTTTTAGTGAAGTGTATCTCTGCTGTATTAACCAGGATCTTAAGCTTTTCTTCTGAAACAGAGAAACATTACATTATAGTAGAGGTTAAAAAGCAAAGGTTCTGGACTGAATCTTCTATTTGACTTTTTATTCCACCCATTACTACCTATGTGACCCTGGACAAGGTATTTGTTCTCTAAGCCCCATTTTATCATCTGTAAAATGGCACATAGAAAATAGTTAAGCAATGTTAGTTATGATATTCAGCCTGCACTTCCAGCAACATTGCCATCACATCTGAAATTTTAGTGGATCTGTTAACAAAACAACAATTTCTTACATAGTTAGAGAACCATAGTAAGCAATTAAGTGTTTTATTGATCATGATTCAGCAACTGTTTGTTGAGTATCTACGATAAGGCAGGCACTAAACCGGAAGAAAATCTGATAATCTGCAAGGTTTCTTATGGTTCAAACATAACTCAATATGAAGTATTTAGTGCTGAATTTTGATACAGAAATTATTGTATTTTCATATAAAAAGGAATTTACTTAGGGAGAATTTCAACCCTTGCTATGGAAAAAGATTAAAAGAAAGAATAAAATCACCATGTCTTTGTGCTACTCCCATATTCCATCTCTGAGTCATTGTTAAGTACTATATCAATCTTAAGTATCAGAACTTCAACTTTAGGGAGGTTTCCTTCTATTTTCTTGATTGATAGGACTAGTGCTTTGAGAATGTTTGGAGGAAATCTCTTCACTTGTTCCTTATCTCTTGAACAATGGTATTTAAACTCCTTAGAATAGCATACATGGTTTCGCAAAGGCCTATACCTACCTTCCACTCTGTCTTTTCTTGGATGACCATTGTGCTTGGGCTCTACATTCCAAATCCAAACTGAACTTGTTTTGCTTCTGTAGCCTTGATGTGTTTGCTTCCACATGTATTCACTCTGCACAAATTGCAGGTTGGTTTACCTATACATTTGTGAATTCTTAGATATTTACCTATACATTTGTAAATTCTTAGATTTTATATTTCTAACTCTTTTTTGGTATGTTTTTTCTTGCTATCCCACATGTCAGATATTGCACTATCTTCTCTACTACATTTTATCCCTTGAGCACTTGTTTTGTTGCAATTATCAATTTTGCAATTACTTATTTTGATGTTTCTCTAGCTAACCAACACTCCTCTAAAAAGCTGAGTCCATGTCCTATTCATATTCATATTTTCAGAATTTGTCATCATCTTTTGCATGTAGGAAGTGCACAAGAAATATTAATGGAACTAATTAGAATAGTATTTGAAGACCCTTAAAAATTAAATAAATGGAAAAAATGGTGTTTTCTGGCCATTTGATTGATGATTAATTGATTACTTCCTTAAGTGATGCAGCAAATATTTAGTGAGCATCTACTATTTGTCAAGCATTGTGTCCTTTGTAAGACAGATGAGTCCTTGTTCTCATGGCGTTTACATTTAATGTAAACAAATAAACAAACATATAAGGTAGTTCCAGATGGTGATAAGGAATAAGAAGAGAATACATAGGACTGGGGAAGAGGATGACAACGTTATGTAAGACGGCAGGAAAAGCCTCTAAGGAAGAGATATTCTAGCCGAGACCTTAGTGTTGAAAAATAGCGAAGATGAGGAATTAACAGATTTGAAATCAGAGGAAACAGCTGAGGAAAAGTCCTGAAGTGGACTAAGCTTGGGGTTGAACAAATAGAGAAAAATCAGTATTGCTAGATTGTAGAGTTCTAAGAGAGACAGGTCAAAGAATTGAGTAGAAGCAGATCATGAAGAACCTTTTTGCCCATATTAGAGTTTGGATCTTATTTTAAGTGCAGTTCAGGTTTTAAAGGGACAGCTTGCTCTAATTTAAGTCTTTGAAAGATATATTTGGTTGTTGTGTAGAGAAAGGATTATAAGAAGATAAGGATTTAGGTAGGGTAAAATAAGAAATCAAGAAATGAAGCTAGTTTAGGATAGGAACACTGAAGATGGACAAAAGTAGATGGATATGTGATATAGCTGGCAGGTGATGGGTCAGATGTGAAGGGTAAAAGAAATAGAAGAATCAAGAATGGTTTGGGGCTTGAACAACTAAGTAGCTGGTAATAGCATCAACCAAAATGGAAAACACTAGAAGGAAGATAGTTTCAGATAGCAAATCAAAACTTTTTTGTTTGACATATTAGACTTGGGATGCCTGTTAGCCGTGCGAAGATGTCAAATAGACAGTGCTCAGGTGGAGAGGGCAGGCCTCTAGATATTCATTTGCCAGTTATTATTTTATAGATGCCACTCAATGGCAAAGGACTGGATGAAATCACATGGATAACATCCTTTTTAGTGCTTGGTGCTTTGAAATCCTGGAGTCTATGCTCATTTTACTGGTAAGTTAGCAAATTGAGAAGGGCTAGAGAATGACATAGGGTGCTATGATAAGATGGTCAGGAAGGGTTTTTCTGAAGAGGTGGCATTTCTTATACAGGCAGATATAGATCACAGATATTTCTAATGTCTTATGTTTATCAATACAAGATCCTCCAACTCTACTAGGCTGGAAAAGATAATGCTCGTACCTCAGATCATTCCTAAAGCTGGCATTACCTGGATTTATCAGTGGTTCATTTGGTATGTTTTGTCATAATCTGAGGTCAATTCAGCAGTAGATTTTGACAATGGCTAAAAATACTAACAAATAACTTTGACACATATTTGTATTAAGGTGTGCCTATAAAATAACACTTCGTTAACTAATAATCTCTCCTTATGAATTTTTCATTTTACCAGTATTCCTTCCATTTTAGCTCATGCAGTTCTTATTTATGTACATTTATAAGCTCCCTTCTTTGATTATAATCTTCACAAGAGGAGAATCCATCCATGTCTGAGTCATATCTGCATCCTTAAGACATGTAGAATAGCATCTAGTGTGTGGTAGCTACTCCATGAATGAATGACCTATATAAATTATAAAAGGTGTTTAAGTAGCAGATTATATTTTTATTTTATTTTTACTTCTGTTGAGCAGAGATAGCTATAAGGAGAGTTACCATTGTTTAAGTATCATTTTGGATTTTTTAAATCATTTTTAATCTATCTGTAACCTTTCACCTATAATATTAACCATCAGTAACAGAGACATGTTTCAACAAAAGGTTCTAAATGAGGATTCTTGAGGAGTTGGGGAGTTGGCGTTCAACATGTATAAGGCTCACCTGAGGAGTTTCTTCAAACTTGCCAAGCTCCTCTTCTCTCCTCCCCTACCAAAAAAAAAAAAAAAAAAATTAATATACATACTTGGAAAGAGCTATACCTCATCCCATGGAGTTTCTTTATTTTCCTGAGCCATTGTTCCTGATAGAAATATTCCCTATCATTCAAGTGTTTAGGGTCTGAAGAAAAAACGTTGAGAGACTCTGTCATAAATTATGCCTAAATAACTGATATAATTTTGCAGAGTTATTGTTAGTTGCAGGTGGCAGTTTAATAAACAGTAGTACTATGATAAATAAGTTGAATGAATTTTAGAGAATTATCACTACCAAAGAAGAATGTCTTGGAGCCCAGTTATTGGTCAAGTACTTTCTTTTTACTGTGTTCTTTTGGTAACATCAATGTTATCTCCACAAGATAAACCATTTCTAGAGTGATAAACATTATCTGTTACAATTAAAAGCTGATAAGTTGGGAGCCAACAGAGTGCAGCAAACTGTGAGTGTGAGGACAGCACACTATTTGCATTCTGTATTTCTCAAAAAGACTAGCCGGACGCCCATACATCTGACATGATTAGAACTTATGAACAGTGTATTAAAAATTGCAGTATATTAAGCCTAAGAAATGAGGTGGAAGTAGAACTAAATTTTGTCCATTTTGAAAAAGTAGGGTTTGTTTACAGCTTATCTCCAATTTTTTTTTTTAGTTTTTCAGACTGCGTGGTTAATGGAGCACTTGTTCTTTGTTCAAACTTTTTTCCCTTTCACGGTCTGATTGACATTACTTCCCTATGTTCACTGGGGCATAGCATTGCAAGTGTAAACAAAGAGCGGTACCTTGTCAAAATGGCATATTGTATTAAAGATCATTGTTTCCCGGTACTTCAAAAACCTAAACGGTACCAAATGTTAAATAAGAATTGTTGTTAACAATTCAGTGATATTTCATAAGACTCGTAACACTAAGAACCTTACCTGAAATTTTACTCACAGAAGTATCTTTGCTAAGTTTTGTTGCTTTCCCATAATCTCTTTCTATGTCTCATTTTCCACATTGCCCTTATGTACACCTCCAAATGAGGTCACCCTCCCCTCTAACCTGATCCATTCTTAAAAGTCAGTTAAAATGCTTTACCACATTAGTCTTTGCCTGCATGGATTTAGCCTCCATTATAATGTGAGAAATTAAAACCAAGGACTAGGTCAGCAATAGGCTCTATGTTTAACCACAGATCGAGAAAAGATCTTTCTATTTATTCCCCTTGATATTTCTCATTAGTATGATATTTTTCTCCAGATATCCACAGTGATTTCCCATATGGGTAATTTGACAGCAACAGCCCTTATGCTTTATTTTGAATCCTTTACAAGTTATACTGTTACTTTTTCTCTCACTACATTTACATCCTTGGGGGATTAACAATACATTAGAATGATTTAAAAACTGAAATAACTTTATGTCATCCTAAAGCCTTAGGCTGAGAGGGGAGTAGTAATTGCTTTGCTATGTTTTGAGCTGTCCTCCTCCCCCCCACAATTTATATTAAAATGATAGAACTACTATTGTTTCTTTCTTTAAAATGGAGATAAATCTTGCCAAGGGAGAGAGGTTCAGATCCTGACCCAGAGTAACCAGAATAATTTTAGCAGATGATTCATTAATTAGATTTGTAAAATTCAGACATTAAAATACTGCTTTCTTGTTGTGTTTGAAGAACAGTGGTCATTTGATTTTCCCAGGGACGGTGTTGGTTGGAATCTCTTCTTACAGAAAACGGAAGGTGATGCTACTGAAATAACTTTATGCTAAACTTTAGTTTATGGTTAAAACTCTGTGTTTCCAGGGGAATTGTTGCTTCTTGCAAGTGAAGATATTTACTGATAGACACCTTGGATAGTCTACTAAGCTCCTTACTTTAAAGAAGTGGAAACTAAAACGCAGAGTTTTTTAGACTTTTCTTTTTTCTTAGCTGAGGGATAGGTTTCCAATTTCTATCAACTAGAGTATTCATTCTTAAAGATGGCATCTGTATATTTTCCTACTTTGCTCATCATAGATACCACATGTATGTAATGTTTTGCAAAATGGATTATAGATGGATTGTTCCTTTTTTTTTAATCTTTTTTTTTTTTTTTGCGGTACTTGGGCCTCTCACTGTTGTGGCCTCTCCCGCCGCGGAGCACAGACTCCGGACGCGCAGGCTCAGTGGCCCTGGCTCACCCACACACCTGGTGGGTGTGTGGATTTCCTTTCAGTCCTGTCACTTTATGTATATATTGTTACTTTATTTTTTTGGAGTTGTGGTCAGTATTAGACCAAAAAGAAAATAAATAAAAGACCTAATGTAAGGGAAGAAAGTTGCCTGAAAATCTGCATCTCTTGCATGGGAATAAAAAAAAAAAAAAAAAACACCCAAAGCAACAGATGTTCGAAGACAACATTAGATGGATTAGATACATAAATACATAAAAAATATCAAAAAAGCATGAATGAGAAGGGTAGGGTAGATTCATAGATCCTCTTTTCTTGATTATAGTACATAAAAAGATAATAAATTAATGTTTTCAAAGGATATATAAAAACATGGGCAAATGCATACCATATGATATTATGTATAAGAGAAACCACACTCGATAAAAAACAAATTATGTAACAGCATTTCTCCAATTTTATAAAACAAATACATGTATACAGACAACATAAATATTTCAGAATGCTAAAAGTGGTTATCCTTAGTAGCTTTTGCATTTTCCTCTATGCTTTATTTAGTTTTCTAAATTTTATACAATTATTATGAATTACAGGTATAATTAGAAAAAATAACCGTAATTTAAAAATTATTCCTTTTGTGCTTGTTATCAAGACAGTCAATCAATTCAACAAAACCTGCATCATTTTCAAAAAGTATCAGCCAACTCTAACATTCAGATGCATAGATGACAGATCTCACTAAGGATTATTCTGGATATTGACATAAAATAGGGACATTTTGTGTTGGAAAGGCTGGAATATTATATTCCAAATCTACAGCCTCAGATTGCTGAAATATATCAACTAGTGCTTCTTCATGAGACTTTTGGTTGTCACAACTTTGGGGACTTGGAGTTGCAAATGGCTTCTAATGGGTAGAAGCCAGGGATGTAGCTCCATATCCTATAATGATTAGAACAGCCTCCTACAGTAAAGAGTTATTGAGCTCAATAGGTACCAATGTTGAGAAATTCATATTTTAAACAATCATTCATTTCATTAATTTAGATCCCTTAAATGGGCAGCAGTCATTAACTACTTAAGAGCTTTTCTTAGACTCAGAATTTAGAAATGTAGTATTAAATCTGAAGTTGATACCTATGTGTAAGATGAACCTATATTATAAATTTTGCCGTTAAGTAAATACATGATACTAAGATTGGAGCTGGTGTTATTTAAAGTTTCTACCATAAAAAAATGAAATTGATAGTTTGACACTTAATATTGTTTAATGAAAAATTTATTCTGCAATAAATTACTTTTGGAAAATAAGATTTTTGTAACTCAGTTTCCTATTGATACTATAAGTGAGTCGGTTTTTTTTTTTTCATTAAAGTGATGGCATAAATCTAATTTATTACACATCTACTAGAGGTTTTATTTGGAAATTATATTCACAGAGCTATTCTGATATATTTAATGAAAAACAGCTTTATCTTCAAAGTTTTGTTGTGTTAAAATATAATAACTCACTACTAACAAAGTATATAAAAATTCATTTTTAGAAAAGATGTAAGCATTACTAAGAATAACTAAAATTTATTTACTGTATGAAATTAAGATGACAGAATAATACATTATGAAAATCTGTTGTGAGCAATAACTAGAACATTGAAACTCATTGAACACAATTTAAAGAAGTAACTTATTCTTATTTGACAGTAAGTTTCTGCAAAGAATGGACTTGGCTTAATTCTTCAGCCGCATCTCACATAGCAGCTCCCTTCACTTCTAAGTTCCCACACACCTCTCCTTTCAGGTTGGGGAACAAGATCTTTTCCACAACAGGGCCTTTGCTCATGCTATTTCCTCCTTGCATGGTCAGAGCCTACTCATTCCTGTTTAACAAAAAACTCCCAACTCTGTCTACCCCTCTATTTATACAGAGTCTCCTCTGTTATTCTCCTTCTCTGCAATTCTTTCTCTTTCATAATGTGATTGTTTATTACTTGTTCGTCTGGTTCATTGTCTTTCTCTGATACTCAGACACCAAGGAGAACTTTGTCTATTCTGCTCACTCGTGTTCATCCATTACACAGAAGGGTGGTGGCCTAGGGATTATTGGCTGAATGTCTGAATGATATTGGAAAAAGGAATCAAACTATTTTAAGTACCTATTATGTGCCGTGTGCTCAGCTGTGTGCTGATGGTTCAGTAGTTAGAGAGACAGACCAACTCTTCCTCCAGAGACTTAGAATGTAGTAGAGGAGATGGGAGGAACCCTGCTATAGGTGAGGTGCGGGGTTCTAAAGAGATACATAAGTAGAGCTACTTGGGTGGTCAGAGAAGGATTCCTGAAAAACTAATTTCTTGCTTTAATCTGAAGGATGAATAGAAGTTTTCCAGATGAAGAAATGGTGAAGAATGTTCCAGGCAGAGGGAACTCTCCCAGATGTCCTTTGAGGCAATGTGCATAGAATTGCCATTCACTCTCATGGGGTTCACAGGAAATATAGGCTCATATTCTGGGCATGTCTTAAATGTTTTGTGTTGTGTAATTTAACTTTGGCCATCACAGTACTGCTATTCAGTTAAAAGTTGGATCGGTCTGAAACTAGGAGAGAAGTCTGCACTTGGGGGTGTGGGTTTGGCAAGTTGTCAGAGTACAGAGATGGGAACTGAAGGCATGCATAAGGATGAAATCTCCCAGAGACAGGGTGCAGACTGAGAGAAAATAGGGACGAACATTGGAAGAGGTACCAGCAATGACTGAGGCAAAGGAGAACCAAGAGAGAGCAGCGTTGCTAAAGCTTACATAGGGGAGAGCTTCCAGGGCAAGTGAGCTTTGAGCCATGCCAACCACTTAGAGCTAGAGACCACATGCTTGGGAGACATCACTCGCGATAGGGATTGATTTGACACAAAGTCGTGTGATTGTTAAGAAGGCAAATTCATTTTAGTGGTGGAAACACAATTTCAGCTGTAGTGGTTAGATGAAGGACCAAGCAATATGGAACTAGAAGCAGTGAGTAGAAGTAATTTACTCAAAGGTTGGTCGTGAGAGAAACTTAGGGTCATAGAGGACTATTTTTATAATGGAGGAGAAAGTTTGTCTTTTGGCTTAGAGACAGAGACAGAGAAAGCATGTCTTTTGGCCTAAAACAGAGCCAATGAAGATAGAAAGTTGAAAGTGTAGGGGAAATAGAGAGCATAATGAATGGAGTGAGGTCTCAAAGGACATGGGTTAAGTGCTTTACACATTTCATAAAGTATTTATGTAGGTTAATTTGTTAATGATTACAATAATGACTTCACATAGGTCTTATTATTCTTTCTGTACAAATGTTAAAAATGAGATTCAGAAGGTTTTAGTAATTCACCCAGGGCACACAGCTAATAAATGTTAAAGTTGAGATTTGAAATCTTGTCTGTCTGTTTCTAAATTTCATGTTCTTTTCCCACTAAATGATGCTGACAAGTTAACCACTCCTCAAGTCTCTGCTCTCTAGTGCTGGTAATATTCACTTATATATTAGCACTGAAGACAAGAGGAGAAACTGTCTTGGCCTATTTTAAGATACAGTATCTCACTCTTTGCTCCCACACTGAAGAATAAACTAGATATCAGCAACTGAAAAAATTTCTCTAAATAGATTGACTCATACTCTGAACTCTATGAAAAGTATGATCAGCAGGTTGGCGGATTCGGTATCACCTGTGATCTTCTTAAAAATGCACATTCCTGGGCCCACCCAGACTTACTGAATCAGAATTTCTGAGGGTGAGATCTAGAAATTAGTATTTTAACAATCCCTCCAGGTGACTCTGATATGTGCTAAAGTTTGAGAAGTCCTGTGTGGCTTGATCATGCTTAACTTACAGCCTAAAGGTATTCATTTGAAAGCACTTTTTTAAAAAAGCAATTAAATACTTAATGATTTAATGGAGTGAAATTCAAACAAAGCTCAGATATGTAGGACTATCAGAATATTATATGTTGACAGGTACCCTGGACTAATTTATATTAGACAATTCCTATGTGGTAAACATAAGGGCACCAAACATGAATTAGTACATATACTTAAAATGTTATTAACGTCTAAAGTTTAGAAAAATCTACATGGAAAGACTGAAGCAAGTAGAATCACAACTTAAAGTCACATGTTAAACTTTTGAGAACCCAGCAGTTTATTCTGGAATTAAAAGATGGTAGCTGGCACATAAAATTATAGCAGCAATAAAAGAGAAATGTCCCTGTGTTCAGAGTTAATGACATTTTTGGTAATTATGGCATAAGCTAGTTAAAGTGCTGTAGAGTTTCTAAGAGCAGACTAGAGTTCCTGGTTTTTGTCTATTCCATTTTCTTTGTCAGTGAACAGATAATAGGTTTGATGATTTAAGTTGACTATAAACTGTATTACAACATTAAGTCCTTAATTTTTTGGCCATTTTGAGAAAAATGAGTATCTGTAAAACATGGTTATTATATTTATCATTACCAACATTGTACAGGAAGCACAATTCAACTAAAGTCAAGTGCATTAAAATAGCTGGGCCAACAACATGTTTTCAATGAGTCATATTAGACATATACCTCCAGTAATTCTACATTTCTCATTTTAATCATTATGGGTATCAGGAAATCATATCATACTGTGCCCCATATTCCTATCATTTTACTACTCTCCATCTCTGCTTCTTTTTATGCTTCTATTTTCATCCCTCTTTTCCATTCTCTCGTTCCAGTCCACTGCTTTCTCATCCTCTATTCTATCTTATTGCCTTTTCATCCCTTACCTACTTTCCAATTCTGTTGAAAAAGAATCTCAGATAATTTTCAATGGTATATACCTAACACAAAAAGGTAGTGATAGTATGTTTGGGACAATTAAATGTTAGAAAGCAACATAGTGTTTCCACTAAATATTGTATCACAAATTAGAATTTGTTTCTTATATATAAGTGCTCCTATTCAAATATGTTTTAATATTTAGTTAGCAAGTGATAAAATCAGTTTTACTATAAGAGCCTGTATAACCTAATAGCTATTTAATTGATTTTGTTTGTAATGTGACACTATTTACTTTCTTGTATCATTTTATATCTAATCTTTCTGGACTAAAACTTGAAAAATAAAAATACTCAATATATTGTGAGGTGTTAATGCACTGTAAAAACAACAACAACAACAACAATATTTGTACATTTAAATAAAGATGGCCAACCTTTGAGATAAGAAGTTTCTAGTAATCTAACAGTACATACCACTAAGGTCATTTCCATAATTTAGAAAAAAGACAGATATACACATGCACACACACAATATTTTTTTTTGAATTTTATTTTATTTATTTATTTTATACAGCAGGTTCTTATTAGTTATCCATTTTATACGTATTAGTGTATATATGTCAATCCCAATCTTCCAGTTTATCCCACCACCACCCCCCCCGCCACTTTCCCCCCTTGTTGTCCATATGTTTGTTCTCTACATCTGTTTCTCAATTTCTGCCCTGCAAACCGGTTTATCTGTACCATTTTCCTGGGTTCCACATATATGTGTTAATATACGATATTTGTTTTTCTCGTTCTGACTTACTTCACTCTGTATGACAGTCTCTAGATCCTCCACATCTCTACAAATGACCCAATTTCGTTCCTTTTTTTTTTTTTTTTTTGCGGTACGTGGGCCTCTCACTGTTGTGGCCTCTTCCGTTGTAGAGCACAGGCTCCAGACGCACAGGCTCAGCGGCCATGGCTCACGGACCGAGCCACTCCACAGCATGTGGAATCTTCCTGGACTGGGGCACGAACCCATGTCCCCTGCATCGGCAGGTGGACTCTCAACCACTGCACCACCAGGGAAGCCCTTTGTTCCTTTTTATGGCTGAGTAATATTCCTTTGTATATATGTACCGCATCTTTATCCATTTGTCTGTCGATGGTCAATGGGCATTTAGGTTGCTTCCGTGACCTGGCTATTGTAAATAGTGCTGCAATGAACACTGGGGTGGATGTGTCTTTTTGAGTTATGGTATTCTCTGGGAATATGCCCATTAGTGGGATTGCTGGGTCATATGGCAATTCTATTTTTAGTTTGTTAAGGAACTTCCATACTGTTCTCCATAGTGGCTGTATCAATTACCATTCCCACCAACAGTGCAAGAGGGATCTCTTTTCTCCACACTCTCTCCAGCATTTGTTGTTTATAGATTTTTTTGATGATGCCCATTCTAACTAGTGTGAGGTGATACCTCATTGTAGTTTTGATTTGCATCTCTCTAATAATTAGTGATGTTGAGCAGCTTTTCATGTGCTTCTTGGCCATCTGTATGTCTTATTTGGAGAAATGTCTACTTAGGTCTTCTGACCATTTTTGGATTGCATTGTTTGTTTTTGTAATATTGAGCTGCATGAGCTGTTTATATATTTTGGAGATTAATCCATCGTCCATTGATTCATTTGCAAATATTTTCCCCATTCTGAGGGTTGTCTTTTCATCTTGTTTATAGTTTCCTTTGCTGTAAAAAGCTTTTAAGTTTCAGTAGGTCCCAATTGTTTATTTTTGTTTTTATTTCCATTACTCTAGGAGGTGGATCAAAAAAGATCTTGCTGTCATTTATGTCAAAGAGTGTTCTTCCTATGCTTTCCTCTAGGAGTTTTATAGTGTCTGTTCTTACATTTAGGTCTCGAATCCATTTTGAGTTTACTTTTGTGTATGGTGTTAGGAAGTATTCTAATTTCATTCTTTTACATGTAGCTGTCCAGTTTTCCCAGCACCACTTATTCCCAGCACCACCTCTTTTCTCCATTGTATATCCTTGCCTCCTTTGTCATAGATTAGTTGACCATAGGTGCCTGGGTTTATCTCTGGGCTTTCTATCTTGCTCCATTGGTCTATGTTTCTGTTTTTGTGCCAGTACCATACTGTCTTAAATACTGTAGCTTTGTAGTATAGTCTGAAGTCAGGAAATCTGATTCCTCCAGCTCCGTTTTTTTCCCTCAAGACTGCTTTGGCTACTTGGGGTCTTTTGTGTCTCCATACAAATTTTAAGATTTTTTGTTCTAGTTCTGTAAAAAATGCCATTGGTATTTTGATAGAGATTTCACTGAATCTGTAGATTGCTTTGGGTAGTATAGTCATTTTTACAGTATTGATTCTTCCAATACAAGAACATGGTATATTTCTCCATCTGTTGGTTTCATCTTTAATTTCTTTCAGCAGTGTCATAGTTTTCTGCATACAGGTGTTTTGTCTCCCTAGGTAGGTTTATTCCTAGGTATTTTATTCTTTTTGTTGCAATGGTAAACGGGAGTGTTTCCCTAATTTCTCTTTCAGATTTTTCATTATTAGTTTATAGGAATGCAAGAGATTTCTGTACATTAATTTTGTATCCTGCAACTTTACAAAATTCATTGATTAGCTCTAATAGTTTTCTGGTGGCATCTTTAGGATTCTCTGTATATAGTATCATGTCATCTGCAAACAGTGACAGTTTTATTTCTTCTTTTCCAATTTGTATTCCTTTTATTTATTTTTCTTCTATGATTGCCGTGGCTAGGACTTCCAACAGTATGCTGAATAATGGTGAGAGTGGACATCCTTGTCTCCTTCCTGATCTTAGAGGAAATGCTTTCAGTTTTTCACCATTGAGAATGATGTTTACTGTGAGATTGTCATATATGGCCTTTATGCTGTTGACATGGGTTCCCTCTATGTCCACTTTCTGGAGAGTTTTTATCATAAATGGGTGTTGAATTTTGTCAGAAGCTTTTTCTGCATCTATTGAGATGATCATATGGTTTTTATTCTTCAGTCTGTTAATATGGTGTATCACATTGATTGATTTGTGTATATTGAAGAATCCTAGCATCCCTGGAATAAATCCCACTTAATCATGGTGTATGATCCTTTTAATGTGTTGTTGGATTTTGTTTGCATCTTCTCGATCTTCACCTCCATTGTTTTTCCGAGGTCCTAGATCATCTTCACTATCATTATTCTGATTCTTTTTCTGGAAGGTTGCCTATCTCCACTTCATTTTGTTAGGGATTTTTGCATCTATATTCATGAGTGATATTGGTCTGTAATTTTCTTTTTTTGTAGTATCTTTGTCCGATTTTGGTATGAAGGTGATGGTGGCCTCATAGAATGAGTTTGGGAGTGTTCCTTCCTCTGCAATTTTTTGGAAGAGTTTGAGAAGGATGGGTGTTAGCTCTTCTCTAAATGTTTGATAGAATTCACCTGTGAAGCCATCTGGTCCTGGACTTTTGTTTGTTGGAAGATTTTTAATCACAGTTTCAATTTCATTACTTGTGATTGGTCTGTTCATTTTTTCTATTTCTTCCTGGTTCAGCCTTGGAAGGTTATACCTTTCTAAGAATTTGTTCATTTCTTCCAGGTTGTCCATTTTATTGGCATAGAGTTACTTGTAGTAGTCTCTTAGGATGCTTTGTATTTCTGCGGTGTCTGTTGTAACTTCTCCTTTTTCATTTCTAATTTGATTGATCTGAGTCCTCTCCCTCGTTTTCTTGATGAGTCTGGCTAATGGTTTATCAATTTTATTTATCTTCTCAAAGAACCAGCTTTTGGTTTTATTGATCTTTATTATTGTTTTCTTTGTTTCTATTTCATTTATTTCTGCTCTGATCTTTATGATATCTTTCCTTCTACTAACTCTGGGTTTTGTTTGTTCTTCTTTCTCTTATTCCTTTAGGTGTAAGGTTAGATTGTTTATTTGCGATTTTTCTTGTTTCTTGAGTTAGGCTTGTATAGCTATAAACTTCCCTCTTAGAACTGCTTTTGCTGCATCCCATAGGTTTTGGATTGTCGTGTTTTCATTGTCATTTGTCTCTAGGTAGTTTTTGATTTCCCCTTTGATTTCTTCAGTGATCTCTTGGTTATTTAGTAGTGTATTGTTTACCCTCCATGTGTTTGTGCTTTTTACATTTTTTTCCCTGTAATTGATTTCTAATCTCATAGCATTGTGGTGTGAAAAGATGCTTGATATGATTTCAGTTTTCTTAAATTTACTGAGGCCTGGTTTGTGACCCAAGATGTAATCTATCCTGGAGAATGTTCCATGTGCACTTGAGAAGAAAGTGTAATCTTCTGTTTTTGGATGGAATGTCCTATAAATATGAATTAAATCTCTCTGGTCTATTGTGTCATTTAAAACTTGTGTTTCCTTATTAATTCTCTGCTTGGATGGTCTGTCCACTGGTGTACGTGAGGCGTTAAAGTCCCCCACTATTATTGTGTTGCTGTCGATTTCCACTTTTATAGCTCTTAGCAGTTGCCTTATGTATTGAGGTGCTCCTATGTTGGGAGCATATATGTTTATAATTGTTATATATTCTTCTTGGATTGATCCCTTGATCATTATGTAGTGTCCCTCCTTGTCTCTTGTAACATTCTTTATTTTAAAGTCTTTTTTTTTTTCTGATGCTAGTATTGCTACTCCAGCTTTCTTTTGATTTCCATTTGCATGGAATATCTTGTTCCATCCCCTCAATTTCAGTCTATATGTGACCCTAGGTCTGAAGTGGGTCTCTTGTAGACAGCATATATATGAGTCTTGTTTTTGTATCCATTCAGCAAGCCTGCGTCTTTTGGTTGGTGCATTTAATCCATTCACGTTTAAGGTAATTATTGATATGTATGTTCCTGTTACTGTTTTCTTAATTGTTTTGGGTTTGTTTTTGTAGATTATTTTCTTCTCTTCCATTTCCCACTTAGAGAGGTTGCTTAAGCATTTGTTGTAGAGCTGGTTTGGTGGTGCTGAATTCTCTTAGCTTTGCTTGTGTGTAAAGCTTTTGATTTCTCTATAGAATCTGAATGAGATCCTTGCCGGGCAGAGTAATCTTGATTGTAGGTTCTTCCCTTTCATCACTTTTAATATGTCATGCCACTCCCTTCTGGCTTGTAGAGTTTCTGCTGAGAAATCAGCTGTTAACCTTTTGAGAGTTCCCTTGTATATTGTTTGTCGTTTTTCCCTTGCTGCTTTCAATAATTTTTCTTTGTCTTTACTTTTTGCCAGTTTGATTACTATGTGTCTCGGCATGTTTCTCCTTGGGTTTATCCTGTATGGGCCTCTCTGCACTTTCTTTACTTGGGTGGCTATTTCCTTTCCCATGTTAGGGAAGTTTTCTACTATAATCTCTTCAAATACTTTCTCTGGTCCTTTCTCTCTCTCTTCTCCTTCTGGGACCCCTATAATGTGAATGTTGTTAAGTTTAATGTTGTCCCAGAGATCTCTTAGGCTGTCTTCATTTCTTTTCATTCTTTTTTCTTTATTCTGTTCTGCAGCAGTGAATTCCACCATTCTGTCTTCCAGGTCACTTATCTGTTCTTCTGCCTCAGTTATTCTGCTATTGATTCCTTCTAGTGTAGTTTTCATTTCAGTTATTGTATTGTTCATCCCTGTTTGTTTGTTCTTTAATTCTTCTAGGTCTTTGTTAAACATTTCTTGCATCTTCTCGATCTTCACCTCCATTGTTTTTCCGAGGTCCTGGATCATCTTCACTATCATTATTCTGAATTCTTTTTCAGGAAGGTTGCCTATCTCCACTTCATTTAGTTGTTTTTCTGGGATTTTATCTTGTTCCTTCATCTGGTACTTAACCCTCTGCCTTTTCATCCTGTCTATCTTTCTGTGAATGTGGTTTTTGTTCCATAGACTGCAGGATTGTAATTCTTCTTGCTTCTCTTTTTTAAAATTTTTATTAATATTTTTGGTCATAATATTTTGAAGAGAAAAAAATGGAAGGAGTGACTTAATGAGTAGATAAAAATTGACTAACCAGTTGGAATATCAGTGACATTTAGGATCAGTTACCCTATTTCACCAGCATTCAGCCTTCCATTAACCTGATCCTGATTAGATTACTCTGTACTGAGTGCTAGTAGTATCAAATACATTGCAATGTTCCAGTTTTATGTTTGCCTCTTAGGATTCATATATATGAAGAAAATAATCCGCAAGAAGTTAACTAAACAGGATATTTTAGATAAAACAGGACATCTTGATCTAATTGACTAGATCCAGCCAGACCATTATTTGGAACAAATTTCTACAATGAATGTTACGAATTGTTAACTCAAAGGTCAAGTTTCAGAGCATAGTTCAGAAAAATGGATGCTATGAAGATGCATGTGGAGAGTCAATCTACCAATGTCAAGGAAACCTCAATTATTTAACAGATAAATTATTTCAGAAAACCTACATATACCCCGCTAAAAGCCTGGAATTATCAAGTAATTGGTTTTTCAATGGCTTTTATTGAGATGTTGAGTTCTTATCCCGGTTGTGTTTCCAAAAGCCACTCTGTTAATGAAAAGCCCCAAAGGAACATATTGTAGATTTCAGAGAACATAGTATGGTCATTCTTCTTGTAAGAAAAATCATTGAGGTGGTGACATAAAATTAAGCATTCTTAAATCATAAAATTTTGTTGGAATTTTTTTGTAATCTGAATTCATTGATAATATTTCAGTTAAAAATATATTTTAATTTAAAATATTAGCCAATATGTCACCAAAATTTAAGAAATACTTAACTTTTTAAAAGAGAGATGTATATCTTCTTTCAGTGTTGCCTTTCATTAGAGTGTTAAAAGTGCTGTATCTGGCTAATTCATTTTTAGTAGAAATTATCTGATGAATACCATGAAGGATAATAAAAGTAGACCTTAAAGTCTCCACATAAGCTTGCTATTGCAAAGACCACAGTGACCAATTATTTTGGTTCTGTCTTCTATAATAAAAATGGAAAAATTCTGAATGTCTCTAAAGAAATATACCTAATTGACATAAGAAAATCGATAGAGAGCATATCAACAAGTGAAAATTGATTTAATTAAACTGAACATAAATATTGAGCACATATACCATAACAAGAAGTTAGATTAGGGTGTGCTTACCTCCTTGAAAAAAATTGTTTTTGAACTAGAAACAATGTGCAAAAACATGGAGTAAGAAGTTAGAAAAGAGTGTTTCGTCGGCATTTGGAAGGCTGGGGCACAGCAGAGAGTTCTTTGCAGGGAATTTTAAGTTTCAAGAGTGAGGCCCACATCCTGACTGCTGTTTGGGCTGATCACTTAATTAGTTTTTGTCTCAACTATAAAACAGAAATAATAACAATGTCCACCTTATGTAATTATTGTGAAGAATTAAGTGAATTTATGCGTTGGAAAATCTATGATGAATTATACTTCAACTCAGCAAGAATTTTAGTTATTATTATATGCATGACTTAATAATTACCTGAACTCTGTGTAAACATGAGGAAAGGAGAGCTGGGTATAATTTCTAAGAAAAACACTTGTACTTGCAGTGCCTGTAATGTGCTAGAAGTGCTGAGTTCATGGGAATCAGGATGAGGGGTTTGGCACCTTAAATGCTTGAAAGAAAGGATTCAGGAGACTGGAGGGCAAGTAAGGAGGACATTGCCATGTATGTTCCTAAGCTTTAGCACTATAAGTCTAGAAAATGCCAAAATCATCACTTCAAATCATTTATTAGTAGAAAGCTCTTCATTCAATCATTTACATGGAAGTAATTAAGTTGAAAAACAAATACGATGCCTCCAAAGAAAGAGAGGTTATCACTAATATATGAAAAGTAGTATATTGACGTAGCTTTATAGTTGTGTAAATTATTCTTATTTTTAATTTATATTCATCTGCTTTATCAATAAACAATAATAATGAATAAATTTAAAAGAAAAACTCATTTTCATAAACAATTTTGCTATAGAGATAAAAAATAATATTGAAATAAATATTTGACAATTTCTGAGAGTATGACATAATGTATAGGCCTTCTGGCATACTAGGAAAACACTGGATTAATAGTTTAAAAATCCAGTTTAAGTTCCAACTTTCCCACTTCATGACTTTGGACTTCTGTGTGCCTCCGTGTTTTCTTCTGTAAAGAAAATGAGGGCGGAAGTGAGCAAATGGAATTCACTTGCATTATATTGGAAACTTATCCTGCTTCTAAACATCATATCGATTGTGGTGTTGTAGAAATTAGTTACCAACACATTTATTAAAAACACTGGTTTCTGCTGGTATGATGGCTACAGAATGAAAGAAAACTCTATGTCAATACCCATTGCTTTTTCTCTTGCCATATTGTGATATTTCTTATTAGAAAATGATGAATCCAAGATAAAGAGAAGATAAAAATCTGTGGGCACTGCTGCATTGTGGAAGGAAGACTATTATACAACTGAGTAGAAAATAACCAAGATGACCAATAACCAACACCTTTCTAAGAAAAAGCAATTATAGTTTCCTCTCTATGGCTCAGACTAATAAATATTTGTCTTCTGGTCAAAGGAAATTATTTCTGTAAATACAATAGGATTACAAATATTTTTATGACATCTTTAAGGAGATAAACATTTTATATTAATTACTATTTTGAAGAGCATGGAACATCTGACAAATTGTTACCTTCAAATTATGTGATTAGCTTGATAGATTCCCACCCTGGTAATGAAGATGCTCTCAAGAGGGAAGAAAACTTGTTCTACCTTTACCAGATGATCTTTGCAAATCAAGAGAATCTTTTCCAGCATCCACACCAAGGGACTTCCAAAATGCCAGAGGCACTCCTCTTGTGGTCATAAAGCAAACTTACGAGAAAGTGTTCTGAATTAAGGGCAATATTAAGTATATGATATCCCCCTGCTTCTTGTACACTGATTTGTATAAAATCAGTGTGCCTGATTTTAACGCAGGAGCCTTAATTTCAGGAGACAGTTCACATGAATTTTACTTCAACACACTCATTGACAAGAATGCTATATTACTTTATTTTTTCCAAATTAAAGTATACTGGACTGGATCCCCTTTTTGCCTGGTTAATGGGAAATTAACTTTTAATCATTTTAATGGAGGTCTTCTCCTCCTTGGGGTTACTCAAGTGTCTTTATGGCATGTTTTATGACACAGTGTTCTTCTGAGTGTGAGACATGTGCTGGTATCTAACCTCCAAGATACCTGCCCTCAACATCCTGCTGCCAACCTTCCCCACTACTCTACTACCTATTGCCCCATTCAGAGACAGTCTACTTGGGAATGGCCCTTGCCACCCACAAGACTTACCTTTCCTGCAGAAAGAGCCCTCCTCCAAACCCTACTCTCCCTCCTTAAAGAGAAGAAGGTTTCACATTTCCTTCCTGCCACTTCTATTCTTCTACCCTTAGAACCCATGCTAAACTCTCCTTTTTGAGTATGAGGAATGATATGCTAAACCCTGTTGGGTTTTCTTTTTATTCTCTTTGTTACACATTTATGGCCTGGGAATGTCCTGACCAACCTCCTTTGCTTTTCACAGGTAAAAGATTCATTTGCTTAGGGAAACATTCTGGTTTTTCTATGGGAGAATAATATTTTCCTTTCGAGTCAAGGCCTTGGATACTAACTTGAAAAATCAAGTTTATTGTCCCCTCCTGTTCTCATGGGATTCAACCCACCCATCTTCATGTACCGCATGCTACGTTAGTTTACTAATTAATCACTATTATAGAATTATGTAATTATTTTTATTCATAAAATTTAAAAGCTGTGGAGAAACTACAAGATGCCATTTCTTCCCACTAGGATGGCTATAATAAAAAAAATAACAGAAAATAACAAGTGTTGGTGAAGATTTGGAGAAACTGGAACTCTTGTCAAACAGCCCTGAAAAGAAGTTAAAATGATGCAGCCATTTTTGAAAACTATCTGGTGCTTCTTCAAAATGTTGAGCATAGAGTTATTTATATAACCCAGAAAAAACACTTCTAGATGTATACATAAGAGAAATAAAAGCATATGTCCACATAAAAAACTGTATATGGATGTTCAGAATAGCCTAAAAGTAGAAACAACCCAAATGTCCATCACCTGATGATAAGTACAATGTGGTATATCCATGAAATGGAATATTACTTGACAATGAAAAGGAATGAAGAACTGATACATGCTACAACATAGATGAACCTTGAAAACATTTTGCAAAGTGAAAGAAGCCAGACACAAAAGGCCATGTATTGTAAGATTCCATTTATGTGAAATTTCTAGAGTAACCATATCTATAGAGACAGGAAGTAGATTGGTGTATGCTTAGGGCTTAGGGAGATAGGGCAGCTGGAGAGAGAAGGCTAAGAGGTGTGGGATTTATTTGGGGAGTGACAAAAACCTTCTGGAATTACATAGTGGTGATGGTTGCCCAAACTTGTAAATATATTAAAAATTACTGAATGGTATACTTTAAAAGGATACAGTTTATGACATGCTAATTATATCTCAAGCATGGAGAAGCAGAGGTGAAGAATCATGTTCCTACTGTCCAGGAGTTGAAAAATTTGATATTTACATTTTTTTTTGATATTTACATTTTTTTAAATGGGGGGCATTATAATTTCTTTCACAATGAGTGAAAGGAGTTTTGTCTGTGGACTAGAGAAAAAAAAAATTCACTTCCAATCTAATTAGCATTTACTACATAATCAAAGATAATAGAATTGTTCCTAATAGCTAGAACTGATCAGTTTGTTCTCAAAACCATTCATTTCTGAGTCCTGAAAGGAAAGAAATGGTACACTCAAATTCAGATATTAGGCAGGGTATAATGCAACAGGAAGGAATATTGCTGAACCCTGGGGTTCTCCCCTGGTGCTTCTACCAGTTACTACCTCTGGACCTGAAAGAGATCAGTTAGCAGGAAGCAGACACAGAGAGAACTGTGTACAGAAGAAACTTTGTCAGGCATTGAGGCCTTGGCTCAGGTGCACATTCTAGCTCACACTGACATCATAAGGAAGAAGCTAAGAAACTAAATACCCACCAAATATTCCAACTTTATAGCTCTCTCTTATTTCATGAAGGCATGCTGGTGCTCCCTATTGGTCAAACCCAAAGGTTATAAATGTCATTCCTATAGATCATACTTTCAGGATAACAGAGCAGAGTGAACGATGGTAGAGGGTGGGTCTGCAGGGGCAAATTAGTGCTTTATTTCCAACTGTCTTTACAATTACCATGAACTGAATTATATTTATACATTTTATAACTTCTAGTAAACTAAAATTTGGTTGAAAAGAGAGATTGGATTTTATATAGTTATCTATTTCCAAAACTGTTTTTAAAAACTTTGTAGCATATATGTCAAGTATTAAATGAATGTTAGTTGAATACAAAGTGAAAAACAAAAAATATATTCAGTGTTTTTTTTTTTCTTACTAGTCCGAAATCACAAATATAATTTACATATAATTTACTAATTTATAACATCCCTGTATCTAAGGGATATGCAAAGGAAAATGATTGGCTTTTTTTTGCTTCTGAGAATACTTTGGGCAACTTCAGTTAGGGTTTGTTGTATTTCTAATCCAGGTTTATTTTATTTGAAAAAATAGCAAGAGAAAGAAAGAAAGAAAACCTTACTCAGAAAAACATTTTTTAAGGGCACTTCCCACTCATTCATGTTGAGACACTGGTTCACTCTTTCTGTAGGTAATGACAGCCTAAAAAATGTCACCAGTTCAAAGGCAGCCAAATGGACCCTTCCTTTTAAAGTTCAGTTGTGAAAATAACCACCAGTGTGGGTAAGTTTTACAGGAAAATTATAATGCTCTTTTAAAGTATGTGACTCCCTCGATTACATCTTGGCAATTAAAACAATTTATGCTTCTATACAGTGAAGATATGAAATGTACATTACATAACTTCAGAAGGAAAAAAACAAATTGTTTTTAGAAGAGGTGTTTGTGTTTAAAATAGTAATTGAAATAATGGGGGAAGGAGGAAAGTAGAAAGTACAGGAACTGAGTGGGGCAAATCAGGAACTGGTTGCACTGTTCTGTAAAGCCAAGTCTAGGTACATTTCATATTCAGAGTAACTAGCAGTATATAGAAGCTTAACCCACTCTTGGCAACAGGGATTTTGAAGAGTGGAAAACTTTAGCCATTAGATGGAGCCTAACAAGGCATGAAGTCTAAAAATGAAATTGTGGTTTGTGTGATAATTTATGGATTTTATATTGCTGTTGTTGCTGCTACTAGTAGGTATTTTCCAGGCTTATGTCCTTGCTTTGGATTTGAAAAAAATCAGTAGAACTTAGTGAGATTCTGAGAATTCCCTGGCAGTCCAGTGGTTAGGACTCTGTGCTTTCACTGCCGAGGGCGTGGGTTCAATCCCTGGTTGGATGCGGCGTGGCCAAGAAGAAAAGAAAAGAAAAGAAATGGGAGGCTTGTAGTTCAAATCAAATGTTATACTGTAAATTATTGCATATAAAAAGAAGAAATGTGTCACTTTCTTGTATCTTTAAATCCCTCTTTCTCCTAAAGGCTGCCATACTCTTTCCTAAAATCAATGAGAAATTAGGAGAGCCTTTATCCTATTTATCAAAGCCTTTGCTGGTATACAGTATTCAAATCCCAAAGAGGAAATGTGGCTACTATTTCCATGGGATTATCAGGTAGTAACCTTCTGAATAAAGCCAAAGACTGGCTAGAATGACAACTGGACCCTTTCTGCTTGTGTGTCAAAGGGTACCCTGAATTTATTCCCTCTCTGGGCTTCTGTGTCTGGATAGAAGCTACATCTCAACTTTGCTCCTGCCAGCCCTTGACCATCTTTGAACCACATTCTAAGTCCCAACCTATCCCTCACCCCCATTTTTTTACAGTTATTTGTTTATTTGAACATTTTATGCAGACAGGTTAAATTTCAGTGATAAGTATGGAAACCATAGGTAATTTAATTAAATTGTATTTCTAGTTTAAAAAGTAAATATGAACACTTTTTCAAATTTAAAACAAAGGTATATGATAAATAATAATAATAATAAAAGGTATATAGTAGATACAGAATCGAGTGGAAATGTAGATGCTAGTACTACAGTTGAAATAGTAAAGAAAAGCAGACCAGATAAAGATATGTTACATATTTCACTATAAATGACAATTGCAATTTGCTGGGCAGAGCTGTTTGTTGCATAAAATGATTTTTAAAGATAATGACGCGGTCATCATCAAGAGACCTTCCGAGAAATTACATAGTGAATTTAATAAGCAGTTTTCTCTCAACAGTAATGAAAAATTGACAAAGTTAGTTGCTGACATGGAATTAAATGTCAAATAAAACAATTTAAATGATATTTAACAAATTCTAAACTTATAACTTTTGACTGCTATAAAATGGCTTTTTTACACTAAATTACACTAAATTTTTAGATTCTTACACTAAAAAAGAAAACCATTTTGATGGGAAAATTATTAAAAGAAAAAATGAACCTGTTATGTTAATTAATGAAATTTTGTTAGAAAAAATTAAAAGAAATATTTTATTAAAAAAATGAAGAATCTTCAGTTGTCACCATGTCACATGTCACCATGACCATGTGACCATAATATAAAAGAACTTTCTAACAATATTAAGTATCAATCGATTCAAAACTTGAAAAAATCACAACTACTCTTCTTTAGCTTTAGAATAGTTATACAATATAGGAGACACTGTCCAATTAATTCCTTGGATGTTTTCTTCTCAAAAGACTTCCAAATTTACAAATAAACTCAATTCACGGACTAAAAAATTCAAGTTCTTGAGATAGATATTTTTGAATTTTTTTAAACTATCAAAGAAGAATTTCAGTACCATATGATAAAAATTAAGTTTTCATCTGGTTGATGCTCCAGACATGTTATGTAAAAAGTCTGAATTTATTGGAATTTTAAAAGACTGACATTTTTCTTTTGGCTTTATGTCACTGTGTGATGCCAGAAATATTTGTACTGAGTTTTCTGAAGCATATTCTATGAAAAATGTCACGGATATACTTGTTAAAATCGTTTGTATATATATGTTAATGTTATGGAACATCATCTGTTTAAGGAACTGTCGAGAGAAATAGAATACAGTGAACTTAAAGATGTCATGTTCTTTAACAGTGCCCTTTGACTGAATTGTGGAAAGTATTCATTAAAATTTACTGTATTGTTAACTCCAACTGAAATTTTTCGGGAAATAAAAGAAATGCTTGCCCGATACTCAACAAACAAAGACAAAAAATGGCAGTATGTGTTAACATTGTCTCGCAAATATCATATGGCACATAAACTAAGTAAATTTGAAGCTCCAAGGAAAGAAAAACTTATTTGTGATCTATGTGGACAGTTACAAGAGTTTAGGTTGAAATTGAAATTTTTCATAAACTTTTAATAATACAAATCAATAAAAATGATTTTGCACACTTCTTAACATGAATCAATTTACAGGTGTAATTGCGAGAAACAGTGTTATGTCAATCTTGAAGCTGCACAAAATACTTGAAATTTGAAGAATGCTTTGCTGAACTTGATAAATTTAGAGTTGTTTCAAATATGTGCAACTGTCCTTTGAATTCGGTGTTACTGAGTTGACATAAGAATTAACGAATTTCCTTGGACAGATATAGTTTTTGAAATTGGTATGCTTTTTTTTGGAGTCAAATATTCTTCTTCTAAAAAAGATGAACTGTTGTATATATGTACCACATGTTCTTTATTCAGTTATCTGTTGATGGACACTTAGTGTGCTTCTGTGTTTTAGCTATCGTAAATAATGCTGCTACAAACATTGGGGTGCTCATATCTTATCAAATTAGTGTTTTTATTTTCCTTGGATATATACCCAGGAGTGGAATAGCTGAGTCATACGGTAGTTCTGTTTTTATTCTTTTTAGGAACCTCCATACTGTTTTCCATAGTGGCTGTATTAACTTAAATTTCCACCAACAGTGTACAAAGCCTCCCTTTTCTCCACATCCTCAACAACACTGGATATTTCTTGTCTTTTTGACTCTAACCATTCTGACAGGTGTGAGGTTATATCTCATTGTAATTTTCATTTACATTTCACTGAGGATTAGTGATGTTGAGCATCTTTTCATGTGCTTGTTAGCCATCTGTGTGTCTTCTTTGGAAAAATGCCTATTCAGGTCCTCTGCCCATTTTTCTTTTTTTTTAATATTGAGTTGTATGAGTTCTTTATATACTTTGGTTATTAACCCCTTATCAGACATATCTTTTGCAAATATCTTCTCCCATTTAGTATGTTGCCTTTTCATTTGTTGATGGTTTCCTTCTCCATGAAATTTTTTTTAAGTTTGATTAGGTTCTATTTGATTATTTTTGCTTGTGTTTCCTTGCTTGAGAAGACAGAACCTATATATATATATATATATATATATATATATTACTAAGACCTGTGTCAAAGACATACTGCCTATGTTTTCTTCTAGGACTTTTTTAATTTTACGTCTTACATTAAGGTCTTTAATCCATTTTGAATTTATTTTTGTATATGGTTTGAGAAAATGTTCTAATTTTATTCTTTTACATGTAGCTGTTCAGTTTTTCCAACACCACTAATTGAAGAAACTCTCTTTTCCCCATTGTTATTCTTTCCTCCTTTGTCATAAATTAATTGACCATGTAAGCATAAGTTTATTTCTGGGCTGTGTGTGTGTGTGTGTGTGTGTGTTTGTGTGTTTGAGTGTGTTTTAACATCTTTATTGGAGTATAATTGCTTTACAATGCTGTGTTAGTTTCTGCTGTATAACAGAGTGAATCAGCTATGCATATACATATATCCCCATATCTCCTCCCTCTTGCATCTCCCTCACACCCTCCCTATCCCACCCCTCTAGGTGGACACAAAGCACCGAGCTGATCTCCCTGTGCAATGCGGCTGCTTCCCACTAGCTATCTGTTTTACATTTGGTAGTGTATATATGTCCATGCCACTCTCTCACTTTGTCCCAGCTTACCCTTCCCCCTCTCCGTGTCCTCAAGTCCATTCTCTACGTCTGTGTTTTTATTCCTGTCCTTGGGCTCTCTATTCTGTTCCATTCATCTATGTGTCTGTTTTTGTGTCAGTACTGTACTGTTTTGATTACTGTAGCTTTGTAGTATAGTCTGAAGTCAGGGAGCGTGATTCCTGCAGCTGTTTTTCTTTCTCAAGATTGTCTTGTCTATTCGGGGTCTTTGTGTTTCCATGCAGATTTTAGGATTATTTGTTCTAGATCTGTGAAACACGTAATGAATATTTTGATAGGGATTGCATTAAATCTGTAGATTGCTTTGGGTAGTATGGATATTTTAACAATATTAATTCTTCCAATCCATGAAAATGGGATACCTTTCCATTTATTTGTATTGTCTTCAAGTTCCTTCATTAATGTCTTATAGTTTTCAGATTATAGGTCTTTCATCTATCTCCTTCATTAAATTTCTTCCTAAGTATTTTATTCTTTTTGATGTGATTGTAAATGGGATTGTAAATATTTTATTGATTTCTCTTTCTGATAGTTCATTATTATTGTATAGAAATGCAACAGATTACTCAGTCATAAAAAAGAATGAAATTTCGCTATTTGCAACAACATGAATGGATCTGGAGGGTATAATGCTTCATGGGATAAGTCAGAGAAAGACAAATACTGTATGTTTTCACTTATACGTGGAATCTAAAAATTAAGACAAAGGAGTTACTATAACAAAACAGAAACAGGCTCAGGTACAGAGAACAAATTAGTGGTTACCAGAGGGGAGAAGGGTGGAGGGAAGGGCAAAATAAGTGAAGGGATTTAAGAGGTACAAACCCCTAAGCATAACATAAGTTAAAATGATATAATGTACAGCACAGGCAATATAGCCAATATTTTATAATAACTTAATATGGAGTGTAATCTATAAAAATTGTTAAATTACTGTGTTGTGCACCTGAAACTAATATAATATTGTAAATCAACTATACTTTAAAAAAAAAGATGAACCAGTTTTATATGCAGTTACTGGAAATTAGTGTGTTGGTAACAACTTGAGCATGTGAAACTACTTAAATTTTTTTTTTTTAATTTTAGGACAATTTTAGATTCATAGAACATTTGTGAACATAGTACAAAGAGTTTTCATATACTCCACAGCCAGTTTCCATTTTTATTTACATCATACATTAGTATGGCACATTTGTCACAATTAGTGAACAAATATTGATTCATTACTATTAATTAAAGTCCATATTTTATTCAGATTTACTTGGTTTTTACCTAATGCCCTTTTCCTTTTCTAGGATACCGTCCAGGATACCATATTAAGTTTGGTCATCATGTCTCCTCCTCTTGGCTGTGAAAATTTCTCAGATTTCCCTTGTTTTTAATGACCTTGATATTTTTGAGGCATACTGGTCATATTTTGTAGAGTATGTGTCTAGTGGGATTTGTCTGATTTTTAAATCATTATTAGAGTAGAATTATATGTTGGGGGAAAAATCACAAAGGTGAAGAACCATTTTTATCACATCATATCTAGGATATGTACTATCAACATGACTTGTCACTGATGCTGTTGACCTTAATCATCTAACTCAGGTAATGTTTGTCAGGTTTCTCCACTGTATTCTCTTTTTCACTCTTTCTATGTTGTAATCTTTGGAAAGAAGTCAGTAGGCATAATACACACTGGAGGGGTAGGGAGTTGTGCTATGCCTCCTTGAGGATGGAATATCTGCATAATTTATTGGAAATTCCTTTGTGTAGAGTTTTCTCTTTTCCCCATTTATTTATACAATCATTTATTTGTATCAGTATGGACTCATGCATATTTATTTTATACTCTGGGTTATAATGCAACACTATTTTATTTATCTTGTTGCTCCAATTGTATGTGTGTGTGTGTGTGTTTGGCATTTCCATTTTTTTTTTTTTTTTTTTTTTTTACTTTGCAGCTGTCTTTTTTCAATTTGATTTTACTTTTAGAGCAGTTTTAGGTTCACAGCAAAAATGAGTGGAAGGTGCAGAGATTTCTCATATACCCTGTACCCACAACACATACATAGCCTCCCCCATTATTAACATTCCACTCAAAGTGGTACATTTGTGACACCTGATGAACCTAGATTGGCACTTTTACTATTGTGCATGCTATGTATTTGAACAAATATGTAACTTGTGTCCTCCATTATAATATCAGAGTAGTTACACTGCCTAAAAATCCTGTGTTCCACCTATCCACCCCTCCCAACCCTTGCAAGTCTCTGTCTCTTGATTGAAATAATTTGGATGTTAGGGAGCCCTAGGGAAGTTCCTAATCACTGAAGACATATCGCACCTACCAAGGAGTTCAAGTCAGAAAACATCACCTGACATCCCTAGTGCTCCTTGTACAAAGGTAGTGAGTCAACATTACACACCAATTGCACACTACATGTTGCTGAGCATTTGCAAGTCAGTTCTCATAGGCTAGAACCTGCTCCTAGTCAAACCAGAAACTTGAGTGTCATGCTAGACTCTTTCCGTTTTGTTTTTGGTTTTGGTTTCCTCCCCATTTACTCAGTAAATCCAGATGATTTAACTTTCTAAATAGCCATGGAATCCATGCTCTCACCTTCCTTCAGTTCATCCACATGACTGTAGCCAAGGTGCTCACTATCTCTCTTTTTTAGAATTTGATTTTATTTATTAGTTATCTGTTTTATACATATTAGTGTATATATGTCAATCTCAATCTCACAGTTTTGGTACTTTCTTATTTTCTGACAATATGAACTGTTTCCAGCTCACCTTGTATATTTCCTGTCCCAGTCCTGGAATCATACATTTCTCTATGGAGTCCTGGTTCCTTTTATTGGAGAATGGTATTAGAAACCAATATCTGGGCCCTGTGAATGCTTGATACTTGGGTGTTGTTGCTTCTAGATCTTTTCAACTGGCACAGCAAGGAAATATATGTGTATACTAATTGTATATATACACATATCTGTAAATATTTCTATATTTAACCATCCGTATCTATATTAAGCTAAACATGAATTCATAATGATGTCTCCAACTCTAATCTACCACCATATAGGTCATTGTCTTCCTCTTGCTTGTCTGTAACCTCCTACTCCAACAGTGAGGAATCGGCTCTTACCATTAAACATTTATTTATTTAATTGTTCAATTCCAAGAGAAATCTATATCTATATCATCTATATCCATATCAGAATTGTTCACTTGTACCGCTGTGGGAAATAATATTATCAATTAGAATACAGTAATAAAGTTCAGGTTGCTTTACCTCTACTTCTACAGTTCACTCATTCTCAAAGTTACTTAGGTCAGCACCTTTTCCCCTCACCTCCATCAGTGAGGTCATTTCATACATTTATAATGCAGTTAGATTATTTTTGTGACCTTCTGCATTTCCTCGTGGGGTTCCCCTGACTGCCTAAATATTTTTAAATTTGCATGCATGAAGGTTAACTCTTTGTGCTGTAAAATTCTGTGGACTTTGACAAATGCATTGTGTCATGCCTCCAACATTGAAGCATTATACAGAACAGTTTCACCACCCTAAAATTTTTCTGGCTTCACCTGTTCAGCACTGCCTTCTCCTCCAAACCCTAAAATCACTGATCTTTCTACCATCTCTAGTTTTGCTTTTAACATAATGTCAAAAAACTGGAACCCTAAAATATATAGCTCTTTCAGACTGGCTCCTTTCGCTTATCAAAATATATTTAGGATTCATCCATGTGTTTTCATGCTGTGATAGCTTATTTATTTTAATCCTTGAATAATATTTCATTATATGAATGTACCTTAGTTTGTTTATCCATTCACCTATTGAAGGACATCTTGGTTGCTTCCAGTTTTGGGCTGCTATGAATGAAGCTTCTATGAACATTCACACCACTTGTGTTTTGCTATGTAGCTATGAGTTTTCAAATCATTGGGGACTCATCCTCGTTTTTAAATTGGATAGATAAAAACCAAGGTGACTAATAGCCAATACCAATGCTTTATAGATAGTAAACCTTCAGTAAATATTGACCAACATATACATGCATTATTTTCAGAAAAGGTAAATGGTTATCTAGCAAGTTAGAAGAGAAGAACCTTCAGTTTAGCACATAAGATTGAATCTTAGCTAAAGAATGAAAGAAAACAATAGGTTTATGTTGAACTTCCTAAATCACTTTTATCTTTTTGATTATAATTTTTATATATAATTTAGTTAATTTGTTTCTATTATTGTATATTTCTTTACACAGTCACCGTTAAGAGATGTGTACACTCAACAGACACCTTAATTTTATCTTTATTTAAATGTGTTTATCAGTAACCAAATGCCTACACCGTATATGACAGTACATTGTTGAATTTAGTTCCTTTACTTAATATGGTTATGGGAAAGTGAAAAGACTAATCTGAGGAACTTCCATCAGAATTTAGTCTTTATGAAAGTAGCATTTACTATGCATTTTAAATGTCTGTGTGTGTGTTGATGTATATGACATAAGAGAAGATGACACTAACAGTTACTCTGAGAAATTATTAAGCAGCACTAATGACTATTTGGAGGGAGCACCAGTTGGACTTTACTCCTAATTTGTCACTGGAAAATTTTCCAGATTTTCTTAAGACAGGCTGGAAGTTTAACCTTTCATTTTAGGAGAAACAAATAGTTCTTTCTCTTTTGATATCTAACAGTTCCAATTCTTCTACCTTCCTTCCTTTTCATCCACCATACTACTTCTTTGTCACCTAAATATATTTCTTTAATTTGCTACTAAAATAATTTGCTACTAAAATTTTGTGTATTTCAAACTCATTTCTCAAGACTGGCAAACCAAAGCTTTCAATCCCAATTAAATCATCCTACTCATGGGACACCAGTTTCATTCTACAGTTACAAGGTGGTAATTTAAGTGCTATGAACTTGTTTATTTAAAATAAGGCCGCTTATGTTGACTGATAACCTTTTTAAGTTGCCTTACAATTTAAGTCTTCAATTGAAAATTCTGATTAATGAGTCACATTTTGTGAGTTGACCTGGTTTTCCAGTCCCTAAAAAAAAATGGTGGTTGCCTTGATATTGTATGTTTTTCATGAATCTGCAATACTAAGTTATTTAGACAGTAAAAAATACTTTATATTGACTTGATTAATGCCCAAGTAGTTGGAAGGAACTTCATTTGGAAAATAGTTCAGATAATATCCAAGCACTTCTAATTTTCTAGGTGCTTGCATAGTAAACTCATAACTTACTTGACTCACAAAGTTAAAGGAAAACTTAGCATTTGTTTTCCTCAACAGAAGATCTCTGATTTTAATTGCTTTTGTTCTTGTTCACTGAATACTTCAGGCATATTTTCTTGTTAAAAAACAGGCAGCAGGAGGGCAAAAACTTTTAGTAGTGTATTCCTACCCTTATACTGTCATTGTGTTTTCCTACTGGAAAGAAGTTAATTATATATGTTGAGTGTATGTCTGTGAAACTTTGGAAAATGTCTTTTAAAACTGTTAAACAAAACTGTTGAAGATAGAGGAATAAAACAAGGAAAGCAGGTAAAAGAAAGCACCACCCACACAAGCAAAATCCAGTTTTAGAAGAGCATAAACAAAAAAACAATTTGAAAATACATGATTTAATAGTAAAATTTCCTCACCCTGTACAGCACTTGAAGGAACCAAAGATGAACTAAATTATTATTCTTTCCATAGTATAATCAAATGTCTCCCATTTGAAAAAAAAAAAAAAAAAAGATACCAGTAGAAAATACTACTATCTTATTGCTATAGAGTTTTAGACACCTTTGAATAGCATTACAAAATGATTAAAATATGTGCTTTCTTCATCTTTTTATTTCACCAAGACCATTTCTTTACTCTCATCAATGGAAACATTACAGTGGTTGTAACTTGAAAAAAACTTAGTCTGTTTCCATTGAAGCAAAACCATGGAAATTAACATTTTTAGAATTTTGTTGTACAGTCATGATACAATCAAATAGTAAACCAACTTTTCAATAAATGGTCAGTTCTCTAAAAAATTTACCCATTACAAATGCTCCTAAAGTGTAAAAAATGAATATCAGGGCTTCCCTGGTGGCACAGTGGTTGAGAGTCCGCCTGCCGATGCAGGGGACACGGGTTCGTGTCCCGGTCCGGGAAGATCCCACGTGCCGCGGAGCCGTTGGGCCCGTGAGCCATGGCCGCTGAGCCTGCGCGTCCGGAGCCTGTGCTCCGCAACGGGAGAGGCCACAGCAGTGAGAGGCCCGCGTACCGCAAAAAAAAAAAAAAAAAAAAAAAGTTTCTCAGCCTGAGGTTTTTCACTAACAGATCTTCCAATAAGGTACAAATGGGAATAATAACCAGAAAAGGGTAAGATTTAAAGAAAGGCGAGCAAGAGTTCAAAATCACACTCTAGTAATTAACAGGGATAAAGCTATTCTGTCTTACCTAATAGGGGCAAATCCATATTCTGTGACAATCGACTAAGTAGACAATATGGAGATACACATATACATGCACACACATATCAGAGTAAGTATTTTCTCTTCTTTCTTTCTTACTTCAAGAATAATTTGTACACTAAGGAGAAGATGAAGCTGAGATTGGCAAAATAAATGATGTCAGATCACGTTATTTAATCCCTTAACCCTTTTAACTCTTCCACTCTCATAAATAGTATAAGTATAATTTACTTTGACCAGGTCTTAGGCATTCCCTTTAAATGGCCTGTTCAGCAGTTCACACTCAGAAATAGGAGCATTTAGTCAGTAGCCCTTACTGAAACTGTAAATAAAAACAGGTTATAAAGGGCCAAGAATGAGGCAGCAATTCACACATAAGTAGTCTTTCCTTAGTGGAATACTATTAGCAGAATTCAGTCCCTGAAAAAGATAAATGAATTTTCAAGTAGAGGCCTGTGCTCTATGTGTAAGGTACTTAGAACACCCAAAAAACCGGGACTTACTAATACATTTCCAGAGAAAAAGCTTCACAAGGAGCTGGCCACTATTTGTTCCCTGTTTCCCTGCTGACATTACTGACAGTTCAGAAAACTGAAAACAATGCAGGTATATGTAAATACCAAGATGACGTGGGATCTAGTACATTGCTGTATTTCTTAATACAGTTGAAAAAACAAGCAAACAAACTTGGAAACAATCACTTAATCCTAGTGTTAACCTCTCAGTTCTAAGTTTCCAATTTGTGAAGTCACTCTGCAAACGTAGTTTGCTTTCCATATCATCAGACACACCTTCCTATGAGAAAAATAAAAGGATCCAAAATATCCTTCACATCAAATGATTATTTTCCAGTAGCCCCATCTGGTTCTATACCTTACTGCATTAAAATTACCCTGGCATGACATATATGTAGTCGAATAGCTCCTTGTAGTGCAAAAATATTTACCATCCAAATCATTGCTAATAGGCTCCCTTCTAAGCCATTTAGCCATAGATATTTTGGAAATGGAGGAGACTGAGTATCTGATGATAGGAAATAGTCTTTTGAAGTCTTCAATTTATGAGCAAACAACTAACCATACTACGTTAAAAAATTATAGAAAATTAAAAGGAGAATTCCAGGAGAAGGAAGATTACTATGTGCTATTCAAGGGATTTAGATAGCAGTGTCCTTAAATTTCAGTGAGTATGTGCATGCACGCGCACAAACACACACGTACCCCAAACAGTCTCATTTTGTATCAAAAACAACACAGTAATGTTTTTACAATCTTAGAGTAATTTAGGTAATTTTACTTAGTTGATCTTTAAATGTACTGTCTGACATAGACAAGTTAGGCATCATTTTTTTTTTTTTTTTTTTGCGGTACGCGGGCCTCTCACTGTTGTGGCCTCTCCGACTGTGGAGCACAGGCTCCGGACGCGCAGGCCCAGCGGCCATGGCTCACGGGCCCAGCCGCTCCGCGGCATGTGGGACCCTCCCAGACCGGGGCACGAACCCATGTCCCCTGCATTGGCAGGCGGACTCTCAACCACTGCGCCACCAGGGAAGCCCTAGGCATCATTATTTTTAATTCTACTGATTAAAAAGTTTAATCTCAAGAAGAGAATACAATGCTTTTGGATTTTTTTAAGTACTTACAAGACACATGTATAATATTATATATAAGAAGCACATATTGCATCAGAAGTTATATAGCCTAAATAAATAAATGAATAAACAAATAGATATAAAATAAATAAAACACACTATAGATTCTAGTTCCTATCATTCATAATTGACAGTAATTCTAGGAGTTTGTCTAATCTTCATATTATGTGGGCTTTAACTACTCTATCATTTTCCCACAGGATGGACAATATGAGCATATACAATCCTAATTATTGTCAGAGGTAAAAATTGTTATACATGAGTTTAATGGTATTTCTGATGCCAAAGTTAAGATGAGAGAATAGATTACAGAATTCTGAAGAGAACATAAGTAATGTACCTTTATGGTATGGTTTATTAGGATGACAAATGACTCACCCTTCTCTCTGAATGACTTTCCATTTTGCTGTCTAGCCTGTTTTTTACATTTATTTTTAAATTTTATTTTTTAACTTAACATGTATAAGTGGATTTTTCAGTGTACAGTTGGAATTTTGTCACATGTGATTCATATAATCCCATGATACACAGCCCACCCCTCAAAATCTCTTGTGCTATCACTTTGTGGTCATAACTCCCACCATCCTTAACCCTTGACAACCACCGATCTGTTTGCCGTCGCTATGGTTTCTCTTTTTTGAGAATGTCATATAAATTGAATCATACAGTCTGTAACCTTTAGAGACTGATTTCTTCCACTCAACATGATGTTTTTGAGCTTCATCCAAATAGCTGTGTATATCAGTGGTTTGTTGCGTTTTATTGCTGAGTAGTATTTCATTGTATGGATGTACTACAGGTTTTTTTTTAAATACATTTATCCATTGAAAGACACTTGGGTTGCTTTCGATTTTGGCTATAAATATTTCTGTACAGGTTTCTGTGTAAACATAAGTTCTTATTTTCTAGTGTTAGACTTTGCAAAAAAATTATCAAACTTTTTTCAACTATGGCTTTACTATTTTGCATTCTCACTACTGTATGAAAGTTCCAGTTGTTCCACATCCTCACCAACACTTGGTATTGTCAAGAATTTTTTAAAAGCCATTTAATAGTTATGTAGTGAAATCGCATCATGATTTTAATTTAAATTTCCCTAATGGCTAGTGACATTAAACATATTTTTATATGTTTCTGGATACCAGTTCTTTGTCAGATATATAATGTCCCAATAATTTATTCCAGTCTATAGCTTGTCTTTGCATTATCTTAACATCTTTCACAGAGCAAATGTTTTTAATTTTGAGTAAGTCCAGTTTTCAAAATTTTTAATGGAATGTGCTTTTGGTGTCACGTCCAGGAACTTTCTGCCTAACTGAAGGCCACACAGACTTTCTCCCATATTTCCTTCTAAAAGTTTTATGGTTTTACGTTTATACCTCTGTTGTATTTAGAGTTAAGTTTGTATATGCTGTAAAGTTTAGATTGAGACTCATTTCTCTCATACAAATATCTAACTGTTTTAACATCATTTGTTGTTGTTTATCCATTCTATATGTAATAGTTTGCATCTGCTAATCCCAAATTCCCATTCCATCCCTCCCCCACCTCCCCCCTGCCCTTACCAACCACAAATCTGTTCTCTATGTCTGGCAGTGCTATATATATATTTTTTTAATTCTTTTCCCATATAGGCCAGTACAGAGTATTGAGTAGAGTTCCCTGTGCTGTACAGAAAGTTCTTATTAGTTATCCATTTTATATACAGTAGTGTGTATATGTCAGTCCCAATCTCCCAATTTGTCCCTCCCCTGCTTTATCCCCTGGTAACCACAAGTTTGTTTTCTGCATACATGATTCTACTTCTATTTTGTAAACAAGTTCATTTTTACCCTTTTTTTAGATTCCACATATAAGCGATATCATATGATATTTGTCTTTCTGTGTCTGACTTACTTCACTCAGTTTGATGATCTCTAGGTCCATCCATGTTGCTGAACATGGCATTATTTTGTTCTTTTTTATGGCTGAGTAATATTCCATCTTCTTTATACATTCATCTGTCGATGGGCATTTAGATTGCTTCCATGTCTTAGGTATTGTAAATAGTGCTGCAGTGAACATTGGGGTGCATGTATCATTTTGAATTATGGCTTTCTCCAGGTATATGCCCTGGAGTGGGATTGCTGGGTCATATGGTAGTTCTGTTTTTAGTTTTTTAAGGAGCCTCCATATTGTTCTCCATAGTGGCTGTACCAATTTACATTCCCACCAACAATGTGGGAGGGTTCCCTTTTTCCACAACCTCTCCAACATTTATTGTTTGCAGATTTTTAAAAATATATATTTATTTATTTATTTAGGCTGTGCCAGGTTTTAGTTGTGGCATGCATGTGGGATCTAGTTCCCTGACCAGTGATTGAACCTGGGCCCTCTGCATTGGGAGTGCAGTCTTACCCACTGGACCATGAGAGAAGTCCCTGTTTGTAGATTTTTTGATGATGGCCATTCTGACCAGTGTAAGGTGATACCTCATTGTAGATTTGATTTGCATTTCTCTAATAATTAGTCATGTTGAGCATCTTTTCATGTGCTTTTTGGCCATCTGTATGTCTTCTTTGGAGAAATGTCTATTTATTATAAGTCTTAAAATCAAGTAGTATGGTTCTTACAAATTTATTCTTCCTTTGCCAAATTGGTTAGCTATACTGGTTCCTTTAACTTTTCATATAAATTTTAGAATCAGCTTGTCTGTAGCTACAAAAATCCCTGCAGGGATTTTAACTGGAATTACAATACATCTATAGAGAAATTTGGGGAGAATTGGTATTCACTATGTTGAGTTTTCCAATCTATGGATATGTCTCTCCACTTATTTGAGTCTTATTTGGTTTCTTTCACTAGCTTTTACTGGTTTCAGCACACAAATCCTATACGTGTTTTGTTCAATTTATGCCTAAACATTTTAGTTTTTAGGGCTTTGGTAATTTTTTTTAAAGTTTGATTTCCAATTGTTTACATATTGTATATAGAAATATGATTTTTGTGTGTTAACCTTTGTGTTAGTTCTCTGTGTTGTGTAACAAATTACAACAAATTTAGCGGCTTAAAACTATACAAATTCATTATTTCACAATTTCTCTGAGTCAAGATTCTGGAAATGACTTAGCTGGGTCCTCTGCAAAGACTTACTGGGGAAGGATCTGCTTCCAGTATCCTTCAGAGTTTTGCCAAAATTCATTTCCTTGTGGTTGTAGGACTCAAAAATCATTTAGATTTTTGGCAAAATTCACTTCCTTGTGGTTATAGGATATATGGCATCTTGATTCTTCAAAGGCAGCAAAGGACATGGAGACTCTAGAGACAGTCTTCCAGCAAGACAGTCTTATGTAACATTACAATTACAGGAGTGACAACACATCACTTTTGGCATATTTTGTTGGTTAGAAGGAATTCACAGGTACTACCCACATTCAAAGGGAAGAGATTACACAAAGGCATGAGCACCAGTAGATGAGTGTCATAAGGGGGTGGCCTTTAAACACAGTCTTGCATCCTATAACTTTACTGAACTTTTTGTGTTGTACTGGGTTTTTTTTAGTAGATCTCTTAATATTGTTTATGAAGACAATCATGTTGTTTGAAAATAGGGAAATTTTAATTTTTTCCTTTCTAACCTTAATGTCTTTTATTTCATTTTCTTAAATTATTACATCAGCTAAGTCTTTCAGTATGCTGTAGAACATAAATAGTGAGAGCAGACCTTGTATCAGATCTTAGGAGAGAAACATTGTCTTTCACTGTTCAATATGATAGTAGCTGTAGCTATTATGTAGATGCCCTTTATATAAGTTTAGGACATCACCTACTATTCCTAGTGTGCTAAAACTTTAATCTTGAATTGATATGGAGTTTTATTAAATGTTTTTTAGTTCATCAATTATATCATATATTAGACTTAATATGGTAGTTACATTGATTGATTTTCAAGTACTGAGCTAGCCTTGCATTCCCAGGAAAAACCTCACCTGTTTATGCTGTTATTCTACGTATCACTGATTCTGTTTGATATTATATTGTGGACTTTTGCATCTGTGTTAATGTGGGATATTGGACTTGGCTTTCTTCAACTGTCTATGTCTGATTTTCCTACAATGTTAACGCTGGCCTCACCAACTGAGACGGGAAATATTCTTTCCTATTCTATTTTCCAGAATAGATTGAGTATATTGGTGTTATTTATTCTTTGAATGTTTGAGAGAATTTGCCAGTGAAACCATCTGGGACTGCTGCTATTTAGTATTTAGAGTTCTCAAAAAGTTGTTCCATGCATTCTGTCTAGGTTTTATAGCTGCATTTAGTGGGAGATACAGGGTGGATATGCCTATGTGTCTTACTTAGAATCAGAACTTCTACCCTTTTTTTATGATGATTTCTTATATATGTGTTCAATTCCTAGCTGTGGAAGTACAGTCATTCTCCTGGAAATCACAAAATGGTTAAAGTTGGTTAACTGTTACACATTTTCTCTACTATGTTTATTGCTATAAGCGCATCCAAACAATGGGCTTATCAGCCCATTTCCAACTATATTAAGAGCTATGATATTCCTTTTAGATTTGTTAATCTAATGTTCTTTTATTACCATCATATGATGCTTATCCAATGATTTCTGGTAAAGTAGAGCTAGAGCAATTACACTTTGAAAGCATCAAGTGTACCAATTTTGTTCTTGAATAGATTCCAGTCTATCCATTAATTAATTAATTAATTAATTAAATTGTCCCTGTACACCACGAGGATCTAATATTCACATGTGACCATGTTGGGCTGGTTTTAACTTATCATGTGTTATTTCAAATGATGCCTACAAAATATGCAAGCCAAAAATCTATATCAAGTTTCTGTCTGAAAAGCCCAGGCTAAGAAACTTTAATCTCCAAACCAGAGGTTTTAAAGGTTTAGATAATAAGTATTTCAGACTTTGCAGGCTACAAGTGTTTCTATCACCTATTCTTCTTTTTTTTTTTTTTTACAACCTGTATTAGTTTCTTATTGCTGCTATGACAAATCACCACAAAAATAGTGGCTTAAAAAAACAAAAATTTATTATCTTACAGTTCTATAGATAAGAAGTCTAACATGGGTCTCACTGGATTAAAATCAGGTTGTCAGCAGGGCTTCATTCATTTCTAGAGGCTGTAGGGGAGAAATGATTTCCTCACCTCTTCCAGGTTCTAGAAGCTACCCACATTCCTTAGCTCATGGTGCCCGTCCTCCATCTCCAAAGCCAGCGATGTAGCATCATCTTGGCCCTGCTTCTGTTCTATCATCTCCAACTGACCTTAGACAGGAAAGGTTCTCCACTTTTAAGAACTAATGGAATTAGATCAGGCCATCTCAAATTTTTCAGTATAGTCTCTTCTTTTTGAGGTCTTTAACTTAATCACACCTGCAAAGGCCGTTTTGTGATGTAAAATAACATATGCACAGGTTCTGGGGATTAGGATATGGGTATCTTTTGAGGAGGAGAAATTATTCAGTCTATCACACAACCTTTAAAACTAAAACAGTTATTCTTAGCCCAGAGGCCACACAAAAGCAGGCCACAGGCCAGACGCAACTGTGTAACTAGTTATTGGAGGGACACATTTAATTCTCCACTTCCTTTTTTTTTTTTTTTTTTTTTTTGGGGTATGCGGGCCTCTCACTGCTGTGGCTTCTCCCGTTGCGGAGCACAGGCTTTAGATGCTCAGGCTCAGCGGCCATGGCTCACGGGCCCAGCCGCTCCACGGCATGTGGGATCTTCCCGGACCGCGATACGAACCCGTGTCCCCTGCATCGGCGGGCGGATTCTCAACCATTGCGCCACCAGGGAGGCCCTCCACTTTCTTTTTGTATTTACATGTTAATAGGTGAAGCTAGAAAATGAAAACTCCTAATGTAATGAAGATTAAGAAAAAAAACATTTTTACTCTCAGGAATTTGGGAAATGAATCAACGACCTTTATAAAGAGTGAGAATGTGTGATTTTTTTTTAATTCAAAGAAAAATTATATTCACATGCATTATAAAAATTTACATGAGCTAGATTTCAGGTAAAATTCAAAAACAATTTTTTTATGATATATTTTAGTAAATCAATCAATCATGCAATTTAAGAGATTATTCATTACATGTTATAACATTTTCATTACTTTCTAGTTGTATGAACATCCTCCTGGATATTCAAAATGTTATAAAACTAAAACACAAAAGGTGTTTTTTCTCCTTTTTACTAGTAACAATCAGCATATTCATTATTTCTGATTTCAGTTCTTTATATCTTACATGAAATTTCCATAATAGAATAAATTCAGTGCATTGATAATTTTAAATTATGAAAGATTTACTCAACTTCCTACAAAACTCGAAGACTTAAGCAGATAAACATTTTTTGAAAGATTTTTCAGTTAGCCAGTATTTGATACTAATTTGCAAAATAATTAGACTCTAAATCCTCTAGAATTGTGGTTTCTAGCCCATTAATTGATAACAAGAATAAATCCTAAAAAATGAAGTACAGAAAGATTTAATTTACCTACTGCATCCATAAAAAACAAAATAATACTGATATAAAGTTTATTTTAAAATTTCCATTTATATTTCTACCTTATAGTTTGAAATATGTCTTAGAAAAATCAAAGAATAATCTTTCTTGAAACCTCTTAATTGTCTATTGTTATTACCAGCATATCTTTAATTTATTAAGAAGTTATTTATTTTTCACTGGGTATATTTAACATGATGTTACTATGAATTTAATGCATGGAAATAAAAAGACAATTCTTTACATTTTGGTAGAGCAAAGAATGAGTTTGTTTTTAATAAGAAAAAGCCAGGGGCTTCCCTGGTGGCGCAGTGGTTGAGAATCCACCCGCCAATGCAGGGAACACGGGTTCGTGTCCCGGTCCGGGAAGATCCCACATGCCGCGGAGCAGCTAGGCCCGTGAGCCATGGCCGCTGAGCCTGCGCGTCCGGAGCCTGTGCTCCGCAACGGGAGAGGCCACAGGAGTGAGAGGCCCCGCGTACCACAAAAAAAAAAAAAAAAGAAAAAGAAAAAGCCAACACTAAAATTTTACTCGTGGTCATGTTGTCATTATCCAGAATGATAAAAGAGAATAATGAACTCCTAGTTCAACTTTTCCATTCTAGTACCATTTCGATGTTTTCAAAACTCACAATTCAGAGTTAAATATTTCTTTGGAAAAACAAAGAGTTCCTTTATCATCACTAATATTACCATTGCCCCCATGCATTAAATGAAATTCTGATAACACAAGAGGATTTAGTTTATAATAATGGAAAAACTCACCTGGTAAAATCTTGCCTGATAGTAGCTAGACCATTCTTTATAAGTTTTAAAGTTTGGCAAGTGAATTATTTGTAATCATAATTTTTAATCTAACTCATAGACGTTGATTGTAGATGTTTTGGAGTAGACATTTGGTATTTAATCTCCAGGGTAGAATATGATCAATAATTTAATCTCCCTTCCTGAATATTTTTAAATTGACCTCTCTGAAATACTGCCAACATTTAAAAAGAACTTGAGACTTCTGAACACCAACACTTGGAATAGTTAAGTGAGAGGAAATTTTCTATTCTCAGAAAAACAGCACATCGATTCCATTACCACTTTTCATTTAAAAAAAAAAAAAAAAAGAAAGAAAGTTACCTTCTGTGTCACCTAAAGACAGTTCTACATATTTTTCAGCAATTCTCATATATCTGGGAAACCTGTAAGCAAATCTACCTAACTTATTTTCTAGTAATATACTTTACTTGAGAGATTTCAGGTAAAGAAACCCCTGAATTTCACAGGAAAAATCTCAGGCAATTGTTTTACTTTTTAGATTGAAAACATATTTCTGACACTGTGATACACAATGTTTGATTGAGCAAAATATCTTAGAGTCAAGCTCACTTTATTATTCTGGAAATTGGTGTTACTTTATTCTCATGATGGTTTCTTCTTTTAAAAAAATATTGATATATTTTTGAGTCTTTGGGGGCTCAATATATAACATCCCTTTTTTCTGCCTGTAATCTGAAGCAATTGAATAATAAGAAAACATACTTAAAGCAAAAGGGAAACCAAAGTATCACCTTCATTACTGATAAAGCTGATATCCGAGAATGTGGTTCACATCTATAAGGAAGGGCTTCTTAATGGTGAGCGTCAGAATTAAATAGACTCGCCTGCAAGAGAATCCAAAAGACAGAGGAAAGGGCATGTTCACACGTACACAGTTTCTCTTTTCGGATTCCCGATCCAACTCTTGCTTTCCTTCGGAAAGCGTGATGTTGTGCTAAAGCATTCCACCCAACAGTGTGATTTCTAGGTTCATCAATTATAATATTGAACCACATCATCTATCAAATACTGAGATGTCTGTCCACTGTCTCTCCAGTCATGGAAGTGTATAGTTTGCATGAACTATGTATATCCTGAAGATCATGAAACTTTAACTAGAGTCAGTGAAATGACCAGAGCCAGTATTAAATTGTAAGTGTATAGTCTAAATTCCCTCCTGCTCTGCTCCACACCACTTACACAGATATATTTTTATATTTTCACTATAAATATTAAGTTATATTTAATATCTTTAAGGTATTCAGGGTTGAGAAATATTACTTCTTACAGCATCAGAGAATGTTGAGCCCCATTTAATTAACTGTGGTCATTCACTATATAATGCTCCTGACAGAAATTAAGTTCATGGTCTGAGAAAAAAATGACAGCATGTTGCTGATTAAAAGTTAGGGTCACATAGCTTTATCACATCATGGCTCCTGTCCTCTTTCTGGGTGAATAGCCTCTGTCATGACAGGGCTGTCTCTGCTGACATGAAAGCGGGATGCTCCCACACTTGCACCACCAACAGCAAAGGACTATGTGGTCCACCTGCCTATTTGAATGAACCTCCTTGACTCATCACATAAACCTTTAGTTTCCATTAAGTGAATATCCTTTGTGTATCCCTCATGCTATGGTTTTTTCCTACTTTCCTGAATTTTCACATTTTGTCCCTCTTTTTGGTCTATCTTCCCCTCAATTATCTTTAATTATTCTATGCCATGAATATCAACTCAAGTTGGTACTTCTCCTTGAAAATGTCCATCACTGCTCCAGCTCGGTGCCCATTGAACTGTCTATTCTTAGAAGTCTTAAAGGCACTCGTTTAAACTACAAATTCTACTCAGTCAGTTAGATCAATTTCCTATTATTTTGAGGGGGATGTTTGTCATAACTCTCCTAAGTAGACCATAAACAGCTCAAGACTCAGGACTATATATCTCTTTTTTTTTTTTAATTCCCTACAGAGTATACTACTATAGGCAGTTGCTTAAGGAGTACTGAATTCAGCCAGACCTTAGGGCCAGGCACGGGCACCTACTATTAGTGTAATCTCCAACAAATAACTTCTAAGCCTCAGTTTCCGCATATGTAAAATTGAGACTGTGGTAAAGATGATGTGTTCAAAGCACTTATCGTGATTACTGGACCGTAATATTCAATAATATTAGTTACTATTACCATCATTTTTTGCTGCATGTTCATAGTTAGGATGAACTTTTGAAAAATAATCTATACTTTATTCCCTATAGAAGCATATCAGACTGTACTGAAAATAATGGAAAACAGTACTTATCTATGTGCATTTGTTCATCTAAATAATGGATTTAATATCTTGTCTTTATGAGAATCAATTAGTTATTATTAGAACAAGTTCTAAATGCAGTGTAAGTATGATATAGTAGTTCTTGAGTTTAGCATGTACATGAGCATAATTTATACAATTTCAGTTCAATCTGTAATGTGAAATTGGTAACAGGACATGACATAACTGAAGCCTGATGCAAGAATGGCTTTCTTATTCCATGTCCCAGCCATCACAATTTTAATACTAAATGGTCTGTCATTTTGTAATAACTAGACATTTTTTCTCGATGACAAACTTACGGAATAGTCTAGAGTTTTATAAATATCTGCAAATGTTATGTAAATTTTTGTCACATATAAAGTAGTAATTTTCTTTTTCACTTGGGTTGAATTTACTTTTAAGTATCCGAGTCACATACATAAATATAAGCCATAAATATTACTCAACACATGCTTCAGCATTTCCTTTTTTCTCTTTTCCTGATGTTTCATTAGTGACATTTTTCAAATCAAATTTAACTAATCCTTGGTTCAGTCTCCAAACAGGAAATTGGTTCAGTAAGCAGGGATCTGAATGACAAAAGAACTGCTCACTTAGAGGATGCTTTAAAATACTTTGCTCATTGAAAAAAAAAAAAAATCAACCTTCCTTATTTTTCTGACCTTAAAGCTCTGATTTTTTAGTTTGGATTTAACTGTGAATGAAAAACATTGAAAACCCATATAATCCATCAATATTATACTTGCTACAGCCTGAGTTTCATATAACATCAAAGTATTTTTTTGACTTTGATACTTTTTCCTCCCTTAATTATGTCAGCCCTAGTTATATTGCATTTAATGCTCTTTTATTACTCTTGCTCTTCTTAGCAGTTAACACTTTATGTAGGACATATCTAGAATTCCTGACATCAGTTACTCAACCTTTTCTGACTGATAAGTGTGGTAGTGTTCGGTGCTTTGTGACCACCTAGAGGGGTGGGATAGGGAGGGTGGGAGGGAGGGAGATGCAAGAGGGAAGAGATATGGGGACATATGTATATGTATAACTGATTCACTTTGTTATAAAGCAGAAACTGACACACCATTGTAAAGCAATTATACTCGAAGATGTTAAAAAAAAAAGTATGTTACTGTTTATTTTAAGGCAAGAAGAGAATATACTTACAAACTGCACATGTAAATTGAAGATAGTCTGTTTTGTGTACCCACATGTATATGTGATAAGCAGATATATGTGTATAGAAACTATCACTCAGTGGTAATCAGACCATTTAATATTAAACATAAAAATAACTGAAAATGTGGTTTACCAAAAACTAAGCTAAATTGAAAAAATTTAAAGGCACCTAGCATCACAGAAGTCAGAAAATGTCCTTTTAGTTATAGACAGGAGCATCTCACCACCCTGCTTAATAACCTTTGATGGCTTCCATTTGCATTTAGCACAAAATATAAACTCTTAAACTTTGTATGTAAGAACCTAAATGACACTGCTCTTGCACTTGAGAAGATTATGGTCGAGTTTGGAACACAGGCATTAAACAAATACTCATAAGTATATAGTTATAAATTATGTTAAGTTGGATAAAGGAGTATTAAAAGGGAATATGAGAGAGGTTAACTTGAGGAACTGAAATTAGATTGGTGAGACGAGGAAAATCTCTCTGAGGAAGTGATATTTAAATTAAGATCTGAGGTGTGGAAGAGTCCAGAGAAGAGCATTCCAGAGGAAGGGAAAATTTATATAAGAGCCTAAGAAAAGAAAGACCTTGATGAACTGGAGGAACAGAAGGTTCTTGATGATGGATTATCCAAAATGAATGCTATAATGCAGTAAAATGATATGTTCAATTTTATTAGATCATTTTTTATGTACCTCAGTATTTCCTCTGTGCATTTCCTAGTGTTTGGTATACATTAGATCACCAGTAAACATTTAAAGATAAAGCACATAAGCAAGTTTTATGGTAACAGTAACTAAAAGGGAGAGGGGTAATTGTGGTATCTACCTCATATGAATGTGAGTCATAAATGAGATCACTAATAAAAGGTGCTGATCTCAGAGCCTGGCACATAGAAAATGCTTAATAAATGTTAGCTTAAAAAAATTGATGTTCTTACTTTTCTCTTGAACTGTTCTAAACTATTACATGAAATGTTGGATGACCAACAAACTTTACAACTTTTAAGTGAAATAACCCCTATGTACTACCACAAAATTCTTATTAATCACTTGAATTGAATGCTATCAATGTATTTTCCTCTCTGGTTCCTACATGGTTGGCAGAGGTAAACTCCTTTCCTTTCACATACAAACACATACACACTTTTGGATGGTTGGTTGACAGTGAATCATCAGTTTGGGGGTAAGTGATGGCCTCAAAGATTGTACCTCCATTTGAGTACCAAATATGTATTATTTTCAGTAGCAAAAGCCCAGTTTCAAGCCTAGTTTTAAATACAGTTTTGAAGCTCTCTCAACTCATTATTCTTGGCTCTGCTCTGGAAAAACCAAACCTAGCAGTTTTTATATGTGGACATGAAGTTGCCTTCTAATTAGGAGCTCTATATTTCAGACCAAGCAATTTGCTATTTCCTTGTTTCTGGATAAAACTAGGAAGATTCTTGCTGCTGAAAGAAAATCTGTTTTGGAATTATTATTCTTGGTACTTAAATCTTCCGTCAAATGGTAAACAAAGTACTCAGAAAGATACATTCATTTTTCTTAGCCGATAGTATAATGCATTACCCAAATATGATCAAACATTGTCAATTGCTTAGGTTATTCAAAAGTAAAACATTGAATCATATAGATAAAATCAAAGTATGTTCCATGGTTTCTATGAAATTATATTCTTAAAGGTCACTGTATATTTTTATTTCCTTAAATATGGCTGTTAAGTTCAATGCCTTTAACTAGACCATAACATTCATGGTTAGGTAAGTTCAGTTTCCTCTGTTGCTTCAGTTTGAACTTGAAACCCCAGTAAGCATTTTGCAAATGCCTGCCATTGATCACAAACATCGAGTAAGGAAATATGGGTGGCTCCGTGTGAATTCATTACTCTTATTAGGAAAATGACATAAAGCCCTATTGGGTAGAACTCAATAAAATCATTTTTGTATATTAGCTACAGAGAAATGTTCTTATTATATTATCACTTATATATGTAAATATGAATATAAAATTCAATGTTAAAGATAAGATAAAAAGTAAAGATATACTAGACAAAACAATTATTTCATTTTTGTCCTGGGACAGTGATGGTAAAGCATTCCATCTCTGGGAGAGATTGCTAGTGATCAGTTATATCCATGTTCTCTTTTTCTTCTTGGGCACAGAGAAGTCAATTCTGAATAATGGATTATGAGCTAAAATAATGACCATATTCAGGCCTGTCCCACTAAAGCTTCACCTAAATAGAGAGGATAACAAGGACCTAAAGGAGAGGGAACCACAAGATGGGAGGCCTGGGTCCCTGAATGACTACATGGATCACAATCCCTCCTCCCCACCCCGAAGCTCACCCCTCATGCAAACCTACATTAAACTGTGAGTGACAGATAAGCTTTTGTTGCCTAATGCCACTGGGATTGTTTGTGATCAGGGATAGGTTACCGTGACCAATTCAATACCCATTTTTTATAGATAATACTGTTGCTGAGTTTAATCAGAATCCATGGGTAGTAGAGCTTCTAGATCCATGGATTCTGGATGAACTAAATAGTGGTGAGACCTTCAAAATATTTATTATAGAAAGATTAATCATGCCACAGAACTTCTAGGGGCAAGTTTAATGGAAGCACATACAAAGTGTTAAGACATTCATACTTCCTAATGGAAGATCTATTTTCAAGTGTTCTAAATAGTAAAATAAACTCTTTCTGCCCCAAAGGAATGCTGCTTCCCATCACTAAGCTGATGTTTTGTAGCACGTATTTTTCACAGACTGTCATACTCAGAAAATGTTCTGTGGGAAAAGCTGACCCCACAGGGAGCTAGTAATTGGCAGAGAAAGCTCAAATGCAAAATACTTGCGTAAGAAAGGCAGAGAGCAGCGGCACCACGCAGCTTCAGTCAGCAACCTGAAGCGTATGGGATCAAAGCATTTCCTAGAATTTAAGACTTGCTACTGTCAAACTGAATTTTAAGGAAGAGCAAGAGCAAAGATAGGTTCCCTGACCTAAGAAGCAAACATCCTTCCTTAGATTAGACCCCATAGAAAAATAGTAATGCAATACACACTGAAGAGAATCCAAACTGGGACAAATCTCTCTTCTAATCCTCATACCTTTCAGGGTTTTCACCACTTCCTCAGAATGGAGGAAATAGATAACAGAATCCATATGTATTACTTCACTGCTGTGTACAGTGGTGTAGAAAATGCTCATTAATAAGTGAAGCTTCAGTCATTTTCAGTAAACTGTTTTGATGTTCACATTATGTTCTGAATTTAGGACTCTCCCCTGCTTCCAGGATAAGAGTTCATATTTGGTGCTCAAAAAGGCCAAGTCAGGCAACGCTTTTGGAATTCTGTATTTATACTGCTTATTTCTGCCAGAACGTGCACAGTAGTCACTGGAGGTCCTTTGCACAGCTCTTATCAACAAACACATCTAAACCCATTTGTTGCCCACTGCCTATTTCCTCAGCACTATCGTATATGAAGCACATATTCAGCGAAGCATGCACAAGATAAAAAGGGACACAAGCAAATACAGATAAGGACCTGTCCTGAGCAGTTAAAGAATACATTTTAAAAGTCACTGCTATTATTAACCCTCAGCAATTTCATAGCCCCCTTAAAGGGGACCTAAGGTGGGCACTGTGGTGGTCATTCAGGAAACATGGAAATTCTGGTTGGAAAAACATTATCTGTGTCTTTTCTTTCTTGGTCTTGCAAGCTAGTAACTGTAAAGGAACAGAAGAGGTTTGACAAAGGCCTTCAGAATTCATCTGCTAGGGCATACTACAAATTTGCAACCCAGTAGTTTTGCTCAAACTGCATGTTAGATTCACCTGGTTGGAGAAAGAATGAGTAACGTGAGCTCAGCATAGACACTGCACAGCCTTCTGACTGCCCATTTTACTGGGCACAGTTCAGAAAGAGAACTATCCTTTCATGTCTTTGGTCCCTACATATCAAAGAAAGGCATGGGCATTTCTCAGTTGGGATATGACCAAAAGATTGTGGTCTGTTATTCAGTATTCACTATGAAGCCTAAAGTTTCCAAAGACCAATCTCAAAGAGAAGAATAAAGAAAAGAAACAAAATGAAAAAATGAACAAGGAGCAGCAAGACCGTGCAGCCCAATAGGCCCATTCTGGCTCATAACTTCCCAAGAAGAAGCCAAATGTACACAAGTGACCAATGAATCTGTTTACCAAAAAAGTAAAGTAAACCAAATTATTTTGTTTTCTGTTTGGCTTCATTTTGTGGTTGTCAACATGATAAGAATACCTTGTATTATTTTATTGATTCTGTGAATCAATGATCACAGAAATGTATACAGTAGTTTCCACCACTATTTATTGGTTTAATCCCAGCGCAGATTGCAGGCTGCAAATATTATACTAAGCAATTATCATAGGTGAATAACGAAGCTTGTACCATGGTTATTTGGATAAAACATACATGATATATAGCAAGGATGTGACCATAATACATTTGAACCTTAAAAACATTTGTGCATATTGATAATAAATACTCACTGTTTACACTCATAAGTGACTAAATATCTGAAGCTGTCTATTTCTATTATTATGAAGCAAATATTACTGAAATAATGTTTAAGAGATCATTTTTTTAGTTCATTCACATAAATAACAAAACACTAGAAATGACAGAAATAAAATGTTCCATTCTCTGTTTTTACACCTGAGATTAGAGCATCACAATTCCTGAAGCTGAATTCCGAGTTTCCTATTGATCCATTCTATGGAATTTAGGATTTCTAGATCTTCTTCGTAATACATTAAAAGGAAAAAAAAAAAAGTCATTATGTTGGTCATTGTCCAAATTAGGTTGCTTTTTTATTGCTCTATGATAGAGGTAAACCTCAACGTTGACTCAATGTGCTCATAAACCCTAGTTATGTGCATAGACAACATAAGGCAACCTTTTATTTTCTGTGTCATGAGTAAGAGTTTTATTTCTGGGAAACTTATTTTTTCCATGAAACACAAAAAAATGATCATTAAAGGAAATAAATACAAATATATGATGTTTATAATTTCCTAAGTATGTAAAACCAAATGATCTTAAAATTCAAGGTGCAAATATTCCTTTAGGGGGATTTTTTGGCATGAAATGGACTAAGTAAAGTCTTCTTAAAATAAGATCATTAGAGATTTCCCGGGTGGTCCAGTGGTAAAGAATCTGCCTTCCAGTGCAGGGGACGCAGGTTCGATCCCTGGTCGGGGAACTAATATCCCACATGCCCCGGGGCAACTAAACCACGCATCTCAACTAGAGAGCCCACGTGCCACAAACTACAGAGCCCACGTGCGCTGGAGCCCACGTGCCACAACAGGAGAGAGAAAACCCACAGGGCACAACTAGAGAGAAGCCGGAGTGCTGCAATGAAGAGCCCACATGCCATAACGAAGATCCCGCGTGCTGCAACTAAGACCGGACACAGCCAAAAAAATAAATAAACTAAATAATTAATTAAATAAGATCATCAAAATCTAGACTGAAGAAAAAGATCATCAAAATCTAGACTGAAGAAACTATCTTCTTACCTGGTAAATCTCTCTGTGGCGAACAGAAGCATTTTTTGTTTTTCCAAAGACATTTGAACTATTCCAAAATTTGTGTTATCTGTCTCAAAAACTTCCATTTACAATTTTATGACCACAAAGTCTTTGAATGGTAAATTATGGGGGGAGAAGGGTAGTTTCCATGGTAATTTCTTTTCCTTAAGTATCTCTTGCTCTTTTATTTCACTAAGAGCTTCACTACTGAGCTCCTGAGAATAAGTGAAATTCTCAGAATACAACTCCCAACAAGCTCAGCTGAGTCATCACCCCAGGATTAACCAAGTAATGTTGCCAGTGGAATTAGCAGAGTGTGTGAATCCTCACTCATTTCAGTTCTTAGCCAGTTGTAATTCCAAGTTTTGATCATTGCCAAGGGGACCTGTCAGTATAAGAAGGGTTATAAAATGTGTAGGTCACAAGCTATAAACTGAAAGCCACCCACATTTCAGAATATTATATTATCCAATACCATGTGTTTTCTAGTTGTAAGTTGCATCTAGTTTTATTATAGGACACAGCTGTTGTAATAAATTCACCTTTCAAAAAGCCTTAATTTAAAACTGCAGAGAGGAGATAAAACACATCTACTCCAAACTCCTTCATGAGGCAGGAGTCCCCAAAAGATGTTTATTGATTTATTAATGGATATGAGCATATATTTCCTGAAGCCAAAAATATATGTTATATACCATTACGAACTAAACAACTGCAGATCTTCTTTGACTTACAATGGGGTTATGTCTCACTAAACCCAAGATAAGTTGAAAAAATTGAAAGTCAAAAATGCACTTAATAGGGCTTACCTGGTGGCGCAGTGCTTGAGAGTCCGCCTGCCGATGCAGGGGACATGGGTTCGTGTCCCGGTCTGGGAGCATCCCACATGCCTCGAAGCGGCTGGGCCAGTGAGCCATGGCCGCTGAGCCTGCGGGTCCGGAGCCTGTGCTCCGCAACGGGAGAGGCCACAACAGTGAGAGGCCCGCGGACTGCAAAAAAAAAAATGCACTTAATATACTTAACCTACCAAGAATCATAGCTGAGCCTAGCCTACCTTAAACATTCTCAGAACACTTACATTAGCCTACAGTTGAGCAAAAACATCTAACACAAAGTCCATTTTATAATAAAGTGTTGAATATCTCATGTAGTTTTTTTTTTTTTTTTTTTTAATACTGTCTTGAAAGTGAAAAACAGAATGGTTGTATAGGTACAGGAAGGTTGTAGTGTGTTGGTTGGTTACGCTGTGATTGCATGGCTAACTGGGAGCTGTGGCTCACTGCTGCCTTCCAGCATCACTAGAGACTATGTAGTGCATATTGCTAGCCCACGAAAAGATCAAAATTCAAAATTTAAAGTATGGTTTCTATGGAATGAGTATCGCTCTTGCACCACTGTAAAGTCAAAAATTGGAAGTCAGCCATCTAAAGTCAGTCATTGTCTGTTATTTCTTATGGGCTTATGTTATGCACTCAGTATGAACCATAATTTGGCTTTTGTTTTGAGAAATATGTTTTTGTGATATTCAAATATGACATTACAAAAGTAGCTATCTTTTCCTTTTTTACTAACAAATAAATATTGAATTTTTATCGAACAAGTTTTCTAAATCTATTGAGATGATCACATTTTTTCTCTTTTGCCCTATCATTACGGTAAAATTATATTAGTAGATTCCCAAATATTGAACCACCTATCAGTCAGAATAGCCTAGTTTATGTTGTAGTACAAAAGGAAATCTAAACCTGTACTTGAAGTAATGACTTCATACTTGATTATATAGAGTTCAAATTGATGAGTTGAGCACATAGATTATTCTTCATCCAACTCTCTGTAACCACAGCCATCTTCCCACACTTGTTTCTAGTCTGGTGCTCCTTGCTTCTTCTCTTCTCCTTGATGAAGTTCTATACTTGTGCCATTGCAGTAAAGCTCACCTACTATTAAAAAGTGCAGCTGTTGTTAATTATATAAAGTGTTGTTCATATAAAACTGTGCAAGTAAAATATATAAATTGTAATTCATTTTCACAGCATTTTAGGGCTGGAAACTGGAAATGCGAATCTTTTGTTCTTTATTCCTCTGCTTTTTACAGATAGCACCTAACCTCAGCGGAGGAATTCTAATAAAATAAATAAAAACAGAGCAGGTATTTATACAGGAATGAGGTCTCATATCATGTCTCAGATACTTCTAAGTAAGGCAGCCACTCCTGTGCCCATGTGTATGGTTCACTGGTATAAATAACTGTAACACCTTACTACATAGCAAAGGGTTTCTGATTTTGAAGGAGACTCAGAGGCACATGTAGAAACATCAGTCTGATAAGATTAGGGACACCAAAACAAACACACAGACAAACAAACAAAAAAACAAAACCCAGGATGCCAAGAATTAAGATTGCCAGAAATGAGAAAATATATTTGATTTACTTTACTTGATAACTAATATTATTTCATGTAAATATATAATATTATCCTAAATTATCTACTGATTTATTAATCAATAGATTGATCACTTGATAGCCGTATCTGGATATAGATATTTAGAAACACAGATATATATTCTTAAATATATTTCCATGTTTACAATTGGTAAAATGTTCGGTGTCTATTTCTGCCTCTGATGTGGGACCTACTTATAAAAATTTTTTGTTTAAAAAAATGTGTCCTGCATATGACTACCATATCCACCTTTTTATATTTGTAAAGGACAGCAGGTAGATTTTACATGCTAAAGAGAAAGGTCTAGAGTCAACATTTACTCCTAGTAGAATATGCAAAATGTTTGATGGGTAATGAAGTCATGATAGCAGTGAATATCATTCATCTTCCGTGGATTTTTTAAGTTAATTAATTAATTAATTTGTTTAAACATCTTTATTGGAGTATAATTGCCTTACAATATGTGTTAGTTTCTGCTTTATAACAAAGTGAATCAGCTATACATATACATATTCCCCATATCCCCTCCCTCTTGTGCATCCCTCCCACTCACCATATCCCACCCCTCTAGGGGGTCACAAACCACCAAGCTGATATCCCTGTAGTGTGCAGCTGCTTCCCACTAGCTAACTATTTTACATTCGGTAGTGGATATATGTCCATGCCACTCTCTCACTTTGTCCCAGCTTACACTTCCCCCTCCCCGTGTCCTCAAGTTCATTCTGTACATCTGTGTGTTTATTCCTGTCCTGACCTAGGCTCATCAGCACCATTTTTTTTAAGATTCCATATATATGTGTTAGCATACGGTATTTGTTTTTCTCTTTCTGACTTACTTCACTCTGTATGACAGACTCTAGGTCCATCCACCTCACTACACATAATGCAGTTTTGTATCTTTTATGGCTGAGTAATATTCCATTGTGTATATGGGCCACATTTCTTTATCCATTCATCTGTTGATGGACACTTAGGTTGTTTCCATGTCCTGGTTATTGTAGATAGAGCTTCACTGAGCATTGTGGTACATGACTCTTCTAGAATTATGGTTTTCTCAGGGCATATGCCCAGTAATGGGATTGCTGGGTCATATGGTAGTTCTATTTCTAGTTTTTTAAGGAACCTCTATGCTGTTATCCATAGTGGCTGTATCAATTTACATTCCCACCAACAGTGCAAGAGGGTTCCCTTTTTTCCACACACTCTCCAGCATTTACTGTTTGTAGATTTTTTGATAATAGCCATCTTGACTGGTGTGAGGTGATACCTCATTGTAGTTTTGATTTGCAGTTCTCTAATAATTAGTGATGTTGAGCATCCTTTCTTGTGTTTGTTGGCAATCTATATATCTTCCTTGGAGAAGTATCTATTTAGGTCTTCTGCCCATTTTTGGATTGGGTTGTTTGTTTTTTGTGATATTGAGTTGCATGACCTGTTTGTATATTTTGGACATTAATCCTTTGCCAGTTGCTTCATTTGCAAATATTTTCTCCCATTCTGAGGGTTGTCTTCTCATCTTGTTTATGGTTTCCTTGCTGTGCAAAGGCTTTTAAGTGTCATTAGGTCCCATTTGTTGATTTTTGTTTTTATTTCCATTTCTCTAGGAGGTGGGTCAAAAGTTGTCTTGCTGTGTTTTATGTCATACAGTGTTCTGCCTATGTTTTCCTCTAAGAGTTTTATAGTGTGTGGCCTTACCTTTAAGTCTTTAATCCATTTTGAGTTTATTTTTGTATATGGTGTTAGGGAGTATTCTAATTTCATTCTTTTACATGTAGCTGCCCAGTTTTCCCAGCACCAGTTATTGAAAAGGCTGTCTTTTCTCCATTTTATATTCTTGACCCCTTTATCAAAGATAAGGTGACCATATGTCCGAGGGTTTATCTCTGGGCTTTCTATCCTGTTCCATTGATCTACATTTTTGTTTTTGTGCCAGTACCATACTGTCTTGATTACTGTTACTTTGAGGTATAGTTTGAAGTCCAGGAGCCTGATTCCTCCAGCTCCGTTTTTTTCCTTCCACAAGATTGCTTGAGGGTCTTTTGTGTTTTCATACAAATTGTAAAATTTTTTGTTCTAGTTCTGTGAAAAATGCCATTGGTAGTTTGATAGGGATTGCATTTACTCTGTAGATTGCTTTGGGTAGTATAGTCATTTTCACAATGTTGATGCTTCCAATCCAAGAACATGGTATATCTCTCCATCTGTTTGTATCGTCTTTAACTTCTTTCATCAGTGTCTTATACTTTTCTGCATACAGGTATTTTGTCTCCTCAGGTAGGTTTATTCCTAGGTATTTTATTCTCTTTGTTGCCATGGTATAGGAGTGTTTCCTTAATTTCTCTTTCAGATATTTCATCGTTAGTGCATAGGAATACAAGAGATTTCTTTGCATTAATTTTGTATCCTGCAACTTTATCAAATTCATTGATTACCTCTAGTAGTTTTCTGGTAGCATCTTTAGGATTCTGAATTTATGGTATCATGTCATCTTCAAACAGTGACAGTTTTACTTCTTCTTTTCCAATTTGGATTCCTTTTATTTCTTTATCTTCTCTTATTACCATGGCTAAAACTTCCAATAGTATGTTGAATAATAGTGGTGAGAGTGGGCAACATTTTCTTGTTCCTTATCTTAGTGGAAATGGTTTCAGTTTTTCACCATTGAGAATGATGTTGGCTGTGGGTTTGTCATATATAGCCTTTATTATGTTGAGGTAGGTTTCCTCTATGCCCACTTTCTGGAGTGTCTTTATCATAAATAGGTGTTGAATTTTGTTAAAAGCTTTTTTTGAATCTATTGAGATGATCATATGGTTTTTATTCTTCAATTTGTTAATATGGTGTATCACATTGATTGATTTGCATATATTGAAGAATCCTTGAATCCCTGGGATAAATCCCACTTGATCATGGTGTATGATCCTTTTAATGTGTTTTTGGATTCTGTTTGCTAGTAATTTGTTGAGGATTTCTGCCTCTATATTCATCACTGATATTGGTCTATAATATTCTCTTTTTGTGTATCTTTGTCTGGTTTTGGTATCAGGGTGATGGTGGCCTCAGAGAAAGACTTTGGGAGTGTTCCTCCCTCTGCTATATTTTGGAAGATTTTGAGAAGGATAGGTGTTAGCTCTTCTCTAAATGTTTGATAGAATTCGCCTGTGAAGCCATCTGGTCCTGGACTTCTGTTTTTTTGAGGATTTTTAATCACAGTTTCAATTTCATTACTCGTGATTGGTCTGTTTATATTTTCTATCTCTTCCTGGTTAGGTCTCAGAAGGTTGTGCTTTTCTAAGAATTTGTCCATTACTTCCAGGTTGTCCATTTTATTGGCATAGAGTTGTTTGTATGAATCTCTCATGATCCTTTGTATTTTTGCAGTGTCAGGTGCTGCTTCTCCTTTTTCATTTCTAATTTTGTTGATTTGAGTCTTCTCCTCTTTTTTCCTGATGAGTGTGGCTAATGGTTTATCAATTTTCTTTATCTTCTCAGAGAACCAGCTTTTAGTTTTATTGATATTTGCTTTTGTTTCCTTCATTTCTTTTTCATTTATTTCTGATCTGATCTTTATTATTTCTTTCCTTCTGCTAACTTTGGTTTTTTTTGTTGTTGTTGTTGTTCTTCTTCTTCTTTCTCTAACTGCTTTAGGTGTAAGGTTAGGTTGTTTTTTAAAGATGTTTCTTGTTTCCTGAGGTAGGATTATATCGCTATAAACTTCCCCCTTAGAACTGCTTTTGCTGCATACCATAGGTTTTGGCCGTCATGTTTTCATTGTTATTTGTTTCTAGGTATTTTTTGATTTCCACTTTGATTGCCTCAGTGATCTCTTGGTTATTTAGTAGCATATTGTTTAGCCTCCACATGTTTGTATTTTTTACAGTTCTGTTCCTGTAATTGATATCTAGTCCCATATCATTGTGGTTGGAAAAGATACTTTATACTATTTCAATTTTCTTAAATTTACCAAGGCTTGATTTTTGACCCAAGATATGATCTATCCTGGAGAATGTTCCATGAGCACTTGAGAAGAAAGTGTATTCTGTTGTTTGGGGATGGAATGTCATATAAATATAAATTAAGTCCATCTTGTTTAATGTGTCATTTAAAGCTTGTGTTTCCTTATTTATTTTCATTTTGGTTGATCTGCCCATTGGTGAAAGTGGGGTGTCAAAGTCCCCTACTATGATTGTGTTACTGTTGATTTACCCTTTTACGGCTGTTACCATTTGCCTTATGTATTGAGGTGCTCCTATGTTGGGTGCTTAAATATTTACAATTTTTATATCTTCTTTTTGGGTGATCCCTTGATCATTATGTAGTGTCCTCCTTTTTCTCTTGTAATAGTCTTCATTTTAAAGTCCATTTTGTCTGATATGAGAATTGCTACTCCAGCTTTCTTTTGATTTCCATTAGCATGGAATATCATTTTGCATCCCCTCACTTTCAGTCTGTACGTGTTCCTAGGTCTTCAGTGGGTCTCTCGTAGACAGCATATATACGGGACTTGTTTTTGTATCCATTCAGCCAGTCTCTGTGTTTTGGTTGTAGCATTTAATCCATTTACATTTAAGGTAATTATCAATATGTATGTTCCTGTTCCCATTTTCTTAATTGTTTTGGGTTTGTTATTGTAGGTCTTTTCCTTCTCTTGTGTTTCCTGCCTAGAGAAGTTCCTTTAGCATCTGTTGTAAAGCTGCTTTGGTGGTGCTGAATTCTCTTAGCTTTTGCTTGTCTGTAAAGGTTTTAATTTCTCTGTCAAATCTGAATGAGATCCTTGCTGGGTAGAGTAATCTTAGTTGTAGGTTTTTCCCTTTCATCACTTTAAATATGTCCTGCCACTCCCTTCTGGCTTGCAGAGTGTCTGCTGAAAGATCAGGTGTTGACCTTATGGCAACTCCCTTGTATGTTATTTGTTGCTTTTCCCTTGCTGCTTTTAATATTTTTTCTTTGTATTTAATTTTTGATAGTTTGATAAACATGTGTCTTCATGTGTTTCTCCTTGGATTTATCCTATATGGGACTTTCTGCACTTCCTGGACTTGATCGACTATTTCCTTTTCCATATTAGGGAAATTTTCAATTAGAATCTTGTCAAATATTTTCTCAGATCATTTATTTTTCTCTTCTTCTTCTAGGACCCCTATAATTCAAATGTTGGTGTGTTTATTTTTGGCCCAGAGATCTCTGAGACTGTTCTGAATTCTTTTCATTCTTTTTTTCTTTATTCTGCTCGGCAGCCGTTATTTCCACTATTTTATCTTCCAGGTCACTTATCCGTCCTTCTGCCACAGTTATTCTGCTACTGATTCCTTCTACAGATTTTTTAATTGTATTTATTGTGTTGTTCATCATTGTTTGTTTGCTCTTTAGTTCTTCTAGGTCCTTGTTAAACATTTCTTGTATTTTTTCCATTCTGTTTCTGAGATTTTGCATCATCTTTACCATCATTACTCTGAATTCTTTTTCAGGTAGATGCCTATTTTCTCTTCATTTGTTTGGTCTGGTGGATTTTTACCTTGATCCTTCATCTGCTTCATATTTCTCTGTCTTCACATTTTGTTTAACTTACTGTGTTTGGAGTCTCCTTTTCACAGGCTGCAGGTTTGTAGTTCCCATTATTTTTGGTATCTGACCCCAGTGAGCGAGGTTGTTTCAGTGGCTTTTGAAGGCTGCCTGGTGGAGGGGACTGGTACCTGTTTTCTGGTGAGTGGGCTGGGATCTTGTCCTTCTGATGGGCAGGGCTGCATCCAGGGATGTGTTTTTGTGTGTCTGTGAACTTAGTTTGACTTTAGGCAGCCTCTCTGCTAATGGATGGAGTTGTGTTCCTGTCTTGCTAGTTGTTTGGCATGGGGCATCCAACACTGTAGCTTGCTAGCCATTGGGTGGAGCTGGGTCTTAGTGTTGAGACGGAGATCTCTGGGAGAGCTCTCCCTGATTGATGTTACATGGGGCCAGGAGGTCTCTCGTGGTCCATTGTCCTGGATTGGCTCTCCCATCTTGTAGTCTCAGGCCTGACACCCGGTCAGAGCACCAAGACCCTGCCAGCTATTCATCTCAGAAGAAAAGGAAGAAAAAAAAAGAAAAGAACAGATATAACCCCAAACCAAATGGTGAAAGCAAAACTAAACAGACAAAATCACACAAAGAAACATACACACACACTCATAAAAAGAAAACAAACAAAAAACTGAACAGAGAGAACCGTAGGATGAATGGTAAAAACAAACCTAAACAGACAATAATCACACAAAGAAACATACACATACATACTCACAAAAAGAGAAAAAAGGGGAAAAAAATTTCTATTTTAAGAAATAATAAAATTCAAAAATAAATAAATAAATAAAATGGAAGAGCTCAACCAAATCAATATACAAATCCACCAGTGATAACAAGCACAAAAAACTAAACTAAGGTAAACATAAAACCAGATACAAATCAGATACAGAAAGCTAACCCCAAGTCTACAGTTCCTCCCAAAGTCCACCGCCTCAATTTTAGGTATTCCACAGATGCAGGGTTTATCAAGTAGATTGTGGGGATTTAATCTGCTGCTCCTGAGTCTGCACGGTGAAATTTCCCTTTCTCTTCCTTGTTTGCACAGCTCCTGGGGTTCAGATTTGGTTTTGGCCCTGCCTCTGTATGTAGGCCGCCCTCAGTCATCTGTTCCCCACCCAGATAGGAGGGGCTTAAAGCAGCAGCTGATCAGGGCTCTCTTGCTCACTCAAGCCTGGGAGAGGGAGGGGTATGGTTGTCATAACTGGAATGCAGCGTTAGCTGTGGTGGCAGAGGCCGGTGTGACATTGCAACAGCCTGAGGCATGCTGTCTGTTCTTCCGGGGAAGTTGTCCCTGGATGGAACCCTAGCAGTGGCATGCTACACAGGCTCCTGGAGGGTTGTGGGCAATGACCTGCGCTTGCACACAGGATTCTTGGTGGCAGCGTTAGCGGTTCATGCCCGTCTCTGGGGTCCGAGCTGATAACTGCGGCTCACGCCCACGTCTGGAGCTCGCTTAGGCAGTGTTCTGCCTTCTGTGGGTACACGGAGCAGGAATCCCCTCTCCTTGCACACCCTGAAACAATGGTCTCTTGCCTCTTCAGCAGGTCCAGAATTTCTCCTGGACTCCCTCCTGGCTAGCTGTGGTGCTCGAGCCCCCTTCAGGCTGTCTTCACACAGCCAACTCCAGTCCTCTCCCTGGGGTTTGACCGCCGAAGCTCGAGCCTCAGCTTCCAGCCTCCACCCGCCCCAGCGGGTGAGCAGACAAGCCTCTCAGGCTGGTGAGTGCTGGTTGGCACTGATTCTCTGTGCGGGAACCTCTCTGCTTTACCCTCTGCACCCCTGTAGCTGCGCTCTCCTCCATGGCTCCAAAGCTTCACTCCCACACCCCCCCATCCCCGCCAGTGAAGGGGCTCCCTAGCGTGTGGAAACTTTTCCTCCTTCACGGCTCCCTCGCACTGGTGCAGGTCCCATCCCTATTCTTTTGTCTCTGTTTTTTCTTTTTTCTTTTACCCTACCCAGGTATGTGGGGATTTTCTTGCCTTTTGGGAAGTCTGAGGTCTTCTGCCAGCATTGCATGGGTGTTCTTTAGGAGTTGTTCCACATGTAGATGTATCTTTGATGTATTTGTGGGCAGGAAGGTGATCTCCACATCTTACTCCTCTGCCATCTTCCCTCTGTGTCCACTTCCATGGATTTTAAATCTTTGCTGAGAAAGCATGTACCAAGAAGAGGAAATTATTGGCTATTTAGGTAATTGAAAACAAATTTAATGGATTTTGTTATTAACCAAAATTGAAAGATTTCTTATTTTCCTGAGATGTACAAAGAATAAACCAAATATATGTTTTTGAGACTTAGGTAGCTCAAATTAACATTCCTCAAAACTGTTGTATCCTAGTTTTTTATTCTACCTAAATCTTAGGGAGAGAATAGTAAGGAAATAGATTTTAATCCTTTAGGAGCTCACAATATAGTGAAAGTAGATTTTTAAGTGAAAGCACACAAATGAATAAAATATATAAAAATAAACTGTTATCAGTGTTAGGAAGTAAATCAACAAAGGGCTGAGATGGAGGACCTGTGGAGAACCTACCCTAATAGGAGGTTGGGAGGAACTGAGGGAAGGCCAGTGAGATCTCCCATAGGGCTGCAGAGGCAGATAAGCCACACCTTACATGGTGTCTGAGAAAGAAGGAGCTGGGTTTTATGTCACCTGAAATGGGAAGGTTGTGAAGGGCTTTAATGAGGGGAATTACATCATATAAAGATACTTCAAGGGACATCATGACTATATTCAAACAGTAAGATGAAAAAAGACTTAAGTGGAGTTATTCGTGGGAAGCCTTCCCCAGGGAAAAAGGGAATCCCTGAAAAGAAAAGTGTGAAGTTTAGCAGTTTTCTAGCTTAGTTCCGAATTATGAAAATCTGAACTGAAAATCTGGGTTATACATCTATGACTCATATACACTAGATTAAATTATTTTCAGTTTTTGTGTTTGTTTTTGTTTTCTGATGGGTAAAGATAGGTATCCACAATGCAAATGAAGAAATGAAGAGATTAGGAGAATATAGAGAAAGGGCAGTCAAGGGCAAAATGAAAGGGACTTGTGAAATTCTATACAGCTGGAGAGTCCTAAAGTTAAAATAAAAATTTGGAGGATTAAAAAAAAAAACAAATACAATGGAAATAATCGCTGAAGTAACCTGAAAGCTACGGGAAAGATAAAATGCATTTTGATTGGTCTCAAATCAAAAGATGGAAAGCTAGGAATCTGGAATAGGTAAGGTTATAGGAGTATATCAGTGATAAGCCACAGAGGAGAAATTCTTCTTCAGTACAAAAAAGTGACTGTGCCACATACTATTTTGCCTCTAAATTAGGGGAGGGAAGGAAATGTACAGGCTCCTCTTTTAGTAAGGCATGGTGATTTGATTCCATGAACTATAAGTACACTTGATTTCATAGAGAGCCATTCTCAAGGTGACCACTACAGTACACAAGCTTATTCAGGTTCCCTCAGGGTACACTGGCATCACATGTTGGAGAATGGATTTTGTATTATTGAATTAAGAGGAGATAAAGAAGCAGAGAATGAAGAAAATGGTCGCTGACTTGGTTATAACTATTTTTAAGAAACTTAAAAACAAAAATGAGTGAGACTTTGAGATTTGTTTCTAACTTATTTTTAATGTTTAAGCTTTTATTATAGAAGATTTCAAACAAAGAGAAAGTAAACAGAATAGTATAATGAACTCTATATAACCATCACCCATTTCCATCAATTGTCAACATTCTGCCACTCTTTTATCATCTATCCCTCCACCCACTTTCCACACCATCTTGATTACTATTGCTTTTTGCAATTTAAGAGTTTAAAATGTGTTTTTATGTTTTATGCTGTGATAATTCTTAATATGGGCATACTATTATTATAATTAGCAGATATTATCCAACATTAGCTTATTTATGCCTAATATTAACTTGATACATTTGGTAGCAATTGAGGTAGAGCAGAAAAACCCTTTTTTATCTTGCTTGTGTTTTGCCCTGATTAAACTTGAGGATTAAATGGTTTGCGTCTCTGGGAAGAGTCCTGGGATAGGAAGGTTTGAGGATCAGGCTTAAAGCCCTATGCTCTTCAACTAACTATCCTTGTGACCTTATCTACTCTGTGACTCAGTTTTCTCATTTGTAACTTGAGACCACTGAATGATATTCTTCCAAAGTGGGTTCTTGCTCTCAAGTGGTTTATACATATTTTTCTTCACCAAACAATGGCCTTGACACTCCTCATCACCTATCCAGAGTCTGACCTACTCTTCAAGGCATAATTCATGGTTTCCATTCTTTGTTCCATCCAATACAGTTCAATTCAACCAATACTTATGGAGGATTATGTGCCAGGCACTGTTCTTGGTACTAAAGATAGAGAAGTGAGCAAAACTAACCCAAATATCTGCCTTAATAAGCTTACATTCTAGTGAGGTGTCACACAATTAAAAAGATAAATAGGCTTCCCTGGTGGCACAGTGGTTGAGAGTCCGCCTGCCGATGCAGGGGACGCGGGTTCGTGCCCCGGTCCAGGAAGATCCCACATGCCGCGGAGCGGCTGGGCCCATGAGAGCCATGGTCGCTGAGCCTGCGCGTCCGGAGCCTGTGCTCCGCAACGGGAGAGGCCACAGCAGTGAGAGGCCCGTGTACCGCAAAAAAAAAAAGATAAATAATTAAAATATGTAATATTAAGCAATATGTTAGATACCGATAAGTGCTAAAAAATATATAAAGCAGGAAACAGAAATATGAAGTGTACATGGGACGGGGGGGGGAGAAGTAAGGGATGCAAGGTGAGGTGGTATGAAAGGTGGGATGGTCAGAAAGGGCCTCAGTTTAGAAGGTAAATTTGGAATCAAGATCTGAAAAGAATAAGGAAGCTAGCCATATAGATATCTAGGAGAAGAGCATTCCAGGCAGAGGGAACACTGATTACAAAAGCCCCATGTTGGAGCCTGCCACCTATTTTAAAAGAACCCTGAGGAGGCGAATGTGACCAGAGCTCAGTGAACAGTGAGGGGTGAGGCATTGGGAGTGGCCTGCAAATTGTCAAGGGCCTCATAAATCATATTATGACACTGGATTTTACTCTGAGTGAGATGGGAAGTCTTTGAGGTTAAAAAACACTTGATATGATCTGATTTATGTTTTAACAAGGTCAACAGTCTGGATAAGAAGAGAGCAGAAATGAGGAGTCCAGCTAGGCTACCGCCATAATCCAGATTAGGCATGAGAGTAGCTTGTTCGTCGCGGGGGTGGTGAAAAAGGATTAGATTCTGAATCTATTTTGAAGGTATGGCTGACAGGATTTGCTGACAGATTTGCTGTGGGGAGTGAAAGACAGAGAGGAGGCAAGGATGATACCAAAGTTTTTTTGCAGAACCTGGAAGCATACAGCTGCTTTTAACAGAGAGGGAAGAGGGTGATTGGGGGTTTGCGAGTGTAATAGTGCTTAGCTACCACCTCTAATGCTCATGCAATCCATAAATGTCCAGTAGACCCTTCTCTGTCTCTCTCCACCTGCCTCACTATTTCGCTGCTTCACCATTTCTCTGTCGCTCTCTGTCTCACATTCTTTTTTTGTTAATTAAATTTATTTATTTATTTATCGTGGCTGCATTGGTCTTCGTTGCTGTGTGCAATCTTTTCTCTAGTTGCTGCGAGTGGGGGCTACTCTTCGTTGTGGTGCACGGGCTTCTCACTGTGGTGGCTTCTCTTGGGGCGGAGCACGGGCTCCAGGCGCGCCGGCTTCAGTAGTTGTGGCTCGCAGGTTTAGTTGCTCCATGGCATGTGTATCTTCCCGGCCCAGGGCTTGGACCCATGTCCCCTGCATTGGCAGGCGGATTCTTAACCACTGTGCCACCAGGGAAGTCCTGCCTCACATTCTTAATGTGTAGGTATCTGGGGTATGAAATATCAACCAGGGAATTAGGTCCAGGCATAATTTGCAAAGAATGAAAAAGAAACTCTCCTCAACCTTGTCTTCTAGTGTTACACCATATTGTATGACTTTTCAGGTTTTATGTAAAACTGCATAAAGTTTTAGAATTGGATGGGATCATAAAGAATACCTTGTCCAATTTTTTACTTTATAGATATGGACACTTAGCTCAAATAAGTTAGGTGACTCACCTATGGGACAAGAAAGAGAAGAAATAAATAGCACAGCTTTCTCAAAAACAAGGAGTAAAGATATGGCTATGAGAGGAGCAATTATGTGGGTAAATGACATAGTTTTAAATCCCAAAAAAGAAAACAAATGACAGAGTACAAATAAACAGGTTATATACATGCCCAGACAGGAAAAGTGAGTGGTATCAAAGTCGATAGTTTTGACATGATGGCAAAATAGACAGTTCATTGTGCAAAGCTTTTGTTAACAGCTTTTCAATTCAATGGTTTAAAAAAAAAAAAAACTAATCTGTACTGTCTTCTCGTTAATACCTTTTAGGACTTTTCCAAATTTCTAAAAATTAAAATAGAACACTCACACAACTTTGTGCTATTGGCTTTGTACAACCAATAAAAAATGGTTTATAAAATAAAAGTACCCAGGCTCCATTTTGTTTGCAAATTCAGACTTGCATAAACTGAATCAACTTTTAAAGAAACTAACTTGGAGCAGAACAAAATTAAGAGCATTCCTCTTATGTAGATTTTTATCTCATTTTAAAATATTTTAATTAGTGTCATTTGGTTTTCTAAAGTTTAATGATAGCTTCGAAAATCATGTTGTAACAAAGCTCTAGGGTGATAACTTTATTATTTTCTTGGTTAGTTTTAAATTTTATGTGCATTTTACATTAATAAACATAGATATAAATATAAGTAAAGGGTTACAAAAACACTTTTCCCACTTAACTTTACATATATGCATGAAGAAAAGACCTTTTTATCTTAACTCAGGCACCATGCATGCCTAGATAGAACCTTTAGAGTGATGCAGAAAATAGTTCTTAGCTATTGTATTATTTAGTGGTAAAAAAAAAAAAAAATACAGAAAAAAAAAACCCTGGTTTACACTTAACCTTTCTGAGCTTCATGTGTCTTATCGTATTTGCTTTAGCTATCTGATTGGATGGTTTTAATGATCAAATGAGATAGTGCCTTTGAGAGCTCCCTGATACAGTATGACAGTCCTGTTAGGTTAGTAAGACCAATCAGAAAAGCAGTGTCAACTTATCTTTTTCCTGATGGGAAAAGACTTTATCCTTGAGTCAGTCAAAGAAGGAAAGGAGTGTTTCTGTGTTCTTTAAATAAAATCTGTGACTCTATGCTTCACATTTTAAAGAAATAGGCCACATCCTGTGTGCTAGAATAGAAATATGTTGAGTTTCTCTGCAACTCCTAAAATTCAATGCAATTTCACTACTGTAGTTATTTTACTATTAATGCACACAGGTGTTTATTGGTACAGCGCTTCTCTCTAAAAACGTGGAAAACGTGGGCCCTGAACACTGGTAGGCGCGGGTGCCTGAGGAAGGAGACTTCCTTAACCTGAGAGCCAGCAATTGACACTGTGGATGCACCCATTGTAATTCAGTTACATTTTATTGAATTCCAATGGAGAAAATCCATAGGGGGCAAAGCTCTGGAGCTCATATACAATTGAACTTTCTTCCAAAACCCCTGGAAACCAATTGAAAACTACTGTTTCCAAAATAGCACTGTAAATCAAGGGACAGCTATAATGATGCTGTTTCACATCCTGTGAACACACATACACTTTCTGAGGGACACATCTAACCGTCTCCATGTCAAATCAAATCCTTCAAAAATAAAGTCAGTATGGCTTTATGTCATGAATCATTCTAGAAAACATTCTTTTTCCTGCTGCTGGCCATTTCAGGACACCCTTTAGATTTTATTTTAGCATCAAAATTTTGTTTTGTTATTAAAAGATTCTTCAGTCTTTGTTCAGGTATGTGTCTAAGTCTCTATAGTCCTTGTAATTGATCACCCTCAAAGTGTCCTTGTACGTGACCAGACATCCACTTGACCTGTTTGTTCTGCCTAAGGAATTTATGATGGATCCTTCTCCTGTCCTCCTACTCCAGCTGTCCTGTTGGAAGTTATCACCTAACTGCTAATACTCTTCCTGAGAGTTTGATGAACGTTAGCTTTGACTCAATTTGTGCTATTTTTAACCACATTACATATGAATTCTATTTCTTAAGTTGACAATCTAAGATTTAAAGACCACAAATTTTGAAAAATCTAAATCATGCTTTTATTTTCTTTTCATTATTTTCATCATTTATGGAGTTGTCTAAAACTTAGGGCAATGTAGAATTTTAAAGAATCATTTAGGAAGAAATTCCAAGGCATTACTCTAACTTAACTCTTTATTAGTAGAAAAATGACAGTTGAAGAAAGATATTTGCATTTTGTTCTTAAAGATTTCAAAGCAAAACTTCTACAGGCTCCAATACCCAGTTCCTTTTGGCCATCTGTCCTGGTACCTGCCAAGGTAATAGGATATTCTTCCTGTTGTTAACATCCTTTGCTTTAGTTTGCTCCTAAGGCATAATATCTTCTATTATAAAAACAATATTTCTTATTTTAACTTTCTATTGTATTTTATTTACTATTTTGTCTATACCCAGATATAAGTATATCCTGCTATAGATAACAGTTGAAATTTTAGGAATTTTTTCTCCCCTTTATCATACTTTTTAAAAAGGGAGTTGTTCCTTAATTCAGACCTCATTTTCCTCTAAGTAGCAGTGATGTGTTCAGCATGCTTCTTCTTATTTTTTTTGTTGTTGTTGTTGTTTAGAAGGTGGGGAGAAATTTCTGCACATTTATATAGGCAATAATTCAAGCATTTGTGCAAATTTTCTTACATAAGAATGTTCTTCACATTTAACCCTCTGCTATATTCTTACTTCTGTATCTCACCATCAGAAGAAATGAATAAGATGTAGTAAATTGTCTCAGCAATCAGAAATCATTCCCCAAACAATCTATCTGAATATCATTTGTGAGGCAGTCTACACAAATGACAACTCCTCTGCTTGTTCACAGCACCCTGTAAATTATGCCTGCAGTTTCCCTACAACTTGTCAGTCACCGTGCCTTTATCCCAGAGGAATTCAAGCAGTTACGGCACTTTAAGATGAGGAATAAGGAATGCAGGGCCACGGGATAGTTTTGTTCTATCTCTCTGATCAGGTTTCTCTCATGGCCCTTTGCTGAGACAGTACTGACACATACTGCAGTTGTCACCTGCTGGTTGATTGGAGGAAACCTCACACATCTGATAAGAAATTTTTAAAAGTATCCATTCACCAGTGATATAAGAACCCCTATGGAAAGAAATAAGAAGGTCCAGATTGGGAGCTTTCTTGTTTTCCCTTCTTTGCTGGGATTATTGACAGTTATATTTTGAAATTTAAAGAGGTAGACTAGTGATCTGCATAATTGGCCAAAAGAGATTAGGGCATAATTGAAACACATGGCACTCATAGTTACTTGAAAAGTATTTGTACAGATATTTTGCCCTTTTATTTTTTATGTTTTTAAGAAAATTAAAGTGGCATATAAATTCAGGTTTATACAACCCCCCCCCCCCCACCCCACACACACAGAGTGATATGTTGGAGATGGCCAGCATTGGCTTGAAAGAGCCATTTGTGCAGATCTCTTCTGAAGTCCAGTTCAGGGACTTTAGGTTGATAGCTTGAAATTGGCTGTGGTGGCCTATTTACTCCACAAAAATTGGCAAATGCTACAAATTAGTTTGTTTTTGTTTTTTGTAGAGCCGATTGTTAAACATTAAGCAGCATATCACAGCCATAACCAGGCATGTTTTCCTCAAATTTCCATGACTGTTTTAGAATTCTTCACATTTTTCTAAAAAATCATTTCAAAGTCATTCAATGAATGTTTAATTCCTATATAGACTTATTCCCAGTTTCTGTCCCAGAGGGTGGCAGAATGGTGCAGTAAGAAGTACCTGGGCCTTTGCATTAAAAGGTGTTGTTGGGCTTCCCTGGTGGCGCAGTGGTTGAGAGTCCGCCTGCCGATGCAGGGAACACGGGTTTGTGCCCTGGTCCGGGACGATCCCCCATGCCGCGGAGCGGCTGGGCCCGTGAGCCATGGCCGCCAAGCCTGTGCGTCCGGAGCCTGTGCTCCGCAACGGGAGAGGCCACAGCAGTGAGATGCCCGCGTACCGCAAAAAGTGTTGTTAATCCCTGCTCTATCTTTTTGCCTCTTCGACCTTGATCCTTCCTTTTAAAGTGGGGATAGTATAGTACCACAGAGATTAAATGAGCTGAGGTGGGTAAAGCACACAGCAGTGTCTGACAAAGAGTCAGGTTGAGTCAATGGGAGCCCACCCTTCCCAGTATCAAGGGACTAATGGGATTCAATATTGGAAGGTCTTCAAGAAATGTTTTACTTCTTAATGGCATGAAAGCAAAACCTGTGAGCTGTATGAGAGCTTGGGAAAAGTTCAATATCTTCGTTTCATAGAGAAAGCCATTGACATTAAACAAGTTACCCAAGGCCAGGTCTCTTGAACCCTAATAGAGTTCAACTGAATTCTCTCTACTCTTCTATAGTACAATCTCCTGGCCTCTGGGTAGGTCATGTAACTATTTCTTCTCTCTATTCCCTCTCTTCTATCTTCTCTTCTTTCTTTACTTTTCTCCTTGTTTTTCAATACAATTTAATTTAAATTTCGTTTAAGTTGCTCTGATGCCTTGGGGAAAGTAGATTACTTAACTAAAATTTAGACCCTCTGCAAAAGCACATTTTACTTGAACAGTGAAACCACTTATGCTGAAAGACACTAATGTAAATGTCAGGTGAACGAAGAGATGTGAGCAGATCAGGCGACCCATGGACGATGACCCATAGAAAAAAGGAGCTATTTAGTAGGTGACTGACTACTTAGGAAAAGCAAGAAGGAAAATCCTATTTCCTGAGAGCTTACTATGTTCCAGATTCTGTGCTAGCAATTCCATGATTTTATTTACTTTTAGATATTATATTCTCTATTTTACAGAATGAGGAAATTAAGGCTTAGCGGCGTTAAGCTCTCTTGCCCAAAGTCACACAATCATGGTGGATTTACAATTCAAAACCAAGGTGACCATACACTGCCCTTTTTTCCAAAGTTAAGTTTCAAAGTCACAGTATATAGCTCCCACTCTGTTCATTTTCCTTCATGATTTAAAATTGGGCTTTGTAAGAAATATGCCCTGTTGAGTTCAGTCCATTTAAATAGACATATTTTAGGCCATGGTTTAGAATTTCTAGCAATTATTTTTAGTTTGTACTTCCAAGGAATGTTTTCATTTTAAGAGATTGTACAAACCATCCAAGTCACTAAGACAATAAGTAACCTTACTTCAGGTAACACATACAAATGTACACAGTGTATTCTACTGAATTTTGGTTTTGCTATGAGATGAAAATCAAAATCAGGAATCACTCTGAAGGCAATGGAGAAAGTGCCACTGAGTGATTTAAAGGGCAGAGGAAGGAGAGGTGGAAGGTCTGGATGACAAATTGCACCTACTTTACAATCTTGTCCAGGCTCAGTCCAGGCAAAGTTGGTCTTGTAGAGCAGGTAACCCCATATACACCCCATTTATGTCCATCTGGTAGGGTTCACAAGGTCAAGTAGATGAAGGATTATAGAAAAGTATGAGCTGCTGAAGAAAATAAAAGATCACAATTTAGCCTGGTCTTCAGAAATCAGAAGTGGGATGACTCATTGTGAGATCAGAAATGCAGATTCATAAAGGACAGCAGTCAACAATGGAATTTATTTATGCCCATTTGGTATAGAAAGCACTTCTACTTGTGCTTTAGTCTCTTCAGTGATATGAAGCATATTCTTGTGTGCATTGTTAATATATGATCAGTTACCTTCAAAGGACTTAGCACTCATCTAAGGAGGACGATGCATGTGCAAGGTCTGGTCCTGAGAACTGTTTATGGAGAGGAAAGACTAGTGAAGGGAAAAGCATGTTATATTCTTTTTTACTTCATGTACTGAAAGGCATTTAAGTGTAAGTTTTTATTTTGACTAGCACCTATTGGAACATGATAGTGTGTTTTACATCAGGGCAGTAGGCTCCGAATATATAGTGTCATGGCCTGAAAACCAATAAAAGAAAATGTTATAACAATAATAACGGAAGCTTCCATTTATTGTGTTATTATTATTATTATTATTATTATTATTGCGGTACGCTGGCCTCTCACTGTTGTGGCCTCTCCCGTTGCGGAGCACAGGCTCCGGACACGCAGGCTCAGCGGCCATGGCTCACGGGCCCAGCCGCTCCGCGGCATGTGGGATCTTCCCGGACCGGGGCACGAACCCGTGTCCCCTGCATCGGCAGGCGGACTCTCAACCACTGCGCCACCAGGGAAGCCCTATTGTGTAATTATTTACAGCAGTGCCTGGTACATGATAAATATTGGTGATGCTGATGAACAGGAGGAGGATGATGACTGTGATGGTGATGGCAGCGGTGGCAGTGATAATGGTGGTGATGATGATGTGATGATGATGGTGGTGATAATGGTGGTGGTAGTGACGGTATGCCAGCCATTGTGCTTAAGCACTTTATATGCATTATTTCATTTAATACCTCAGAACTCTATGCAACAGATACCATCGCTGTTTTACAAATGAGTAACTTGTCTAGTACCACACAGCTGGGAAATCGTGAAGTCAGGGTCACTAAAGCCCTGTGTCTCTGACACCATGCTATATTTAAAGGCTAGTCTTAAAGCACCTGCTTTGGCTGGTTAGTCAAGGCTAAAGAAAAACTCAAAGCAGGAATTTTCTGCTTCTTGCTTTTCTTCTCTCAGAATGCTATAATCAAACTTTAACCATTGCCTATGATAATTATGCATGCATATGCACATACATATAACTATCTTCAAGTAGAATAGGATACTTTTTTTTTAGCTTTACTCTTTTTTTTAAAAAAAATAAATTTATTCATTTTATTTATTCATTTTTGGATGCATTGGGTCTTCATTGCTGCACGCGGGCTTTCTCTAGTTGCAGTGAGGGGGGCTAGTCTTCGTTGTGGTGTGCAGGCTTGTCATTGCGGTGGCTTCTCTTGTTGCCGAGCACGGGCTCTAGGCGTGCGGGCTTCAGTAGTTGTGGCACACGGGCTCTAGAGCGCAGGCTCAGTAGTTGTGATGCACAGGCTTAGTTGCTCCGCGGCATGTGGGATCCTCCCGGACCAGGGCTCGAACCCGTGCCCCCTGCATTGGCAGGCGGATTCTCAACCACTGTGCCACCAGGGAAGCCCAGAATAGGATACTTTTGACAGTGACTGAAAGTGCATTAATTTGGCACACACAGTCAAAAAGAGAGAAGTTGTTTTTGATGAAAATTGCCATGCAGCCTAAGAGGCAAGGAGAGAAAGTTCCCAGAGATTTGGCTCTGCAAACATTAATTATAGCTGCCAACCCAAAAGTAGTCTACGTGCACACCCAATGGTCAACAGAGTAATACATCAGTCATTTAGTCCACACTCACAAACCTTCAAAAGTAAGATCTTTTCCTGTTAGGAGCAACAATTTATATTATTGAAGAAAGAAGAAGAGAATCTTCTTGAGGTTATGTTTGTCTGTAGTTTGCGAAATGTGATAACCATAATTCTTGTGTGGAATTTCTCCCACTGTCAGAGAAGATCTATTTATTTGATTTTGTTTTCATAGAAGCATAACACCACATCTACACTAAACATGCACTTAACTGACAAGTTCATTGCACACTTAAAAGAAATTTAGTTTCCTAGTAAACATATCTCTGAATGTAAGGAACTGTTTCATGAAAATATTGAAAATATTTATTTAGAGAAAAAGATAGCAGTTGTTTTTTTTTTTTTTTTAAGATAGCAGTTTTTACATAAAGCAGGCATAAATGGTTTTTAAGAAGAATTAATATTTAGCTTATTGCTAGAGTACAAGTGCTGCTTTAAAAAATTGTGTAATTTCTACTCTCTATCTGCCAGGAAGCCATCACAAACGTCTCAAGAGACTATACATTTATGATCTAATAATAAAGCAACATATGTGGTTCATGATTACTTAAGCAGGAGTTGATGCAGCTTCTAACTTGATCAAATCAACTGCAGCTCTGTAAACTGGAATGAAAGCTACATAAACGACATTTAATAATAAACAGAGGCAGTGGTGCTTTTTCACCCCTAAAAATCTCTGGATGAGAGGGAAAACTCATAAGGGGATACATAGAAAATTTGCTTCTCACTTCTTAATAACAACAATTATAATAAAAATGATAATTAACATTTAGTGAGTATCTAAGAGTTCCAGGCATTATACTAAATACTTAAGATGGATTCTCACTTAAGCTGCAAGATGAAACTATGAGATAGGTTAGGAAACTGAGGCACAGAGAGGCTAAATGACTTGCCTTTGGTCACACAGCTTGAGAGTGGCAGAGAAAGGCTTTAAACCCAGAGACAGAGTCCAACTCCTGGAATTGAGCCTTTAGCCAATATGCAAAAGAGAAGAAGCCAAAACAGTAACATTATCTACTGATATAACCAACTGCTGTCTTTTGGGTTCCAGATGATCAGGGAATAAAATACAATATGATATTAATCATGTAACACGGACTGACTAGGGTCCTAATCCAGAAACTGCCATTTGTTAGTTTTTTGACCTTTGGTGAATTATTTAAGTCTCCAGACTTCACTTTCCTCAATGGCTAAGTGATGGTAATAGTGCCTCATGGAGTTATTGTGAGAAGTAAAAAGCTAAATCCCTTAGCACTCATCTGAACGTTTTATATTAGTATTATTATTCCTAGTGCTACTGTTGTAATATCATTAGACCTTACGTGTAAACTATACCAAAGAAGGGGTGGATTCCTGTCATGTTGTTAGAGTGAGTCCTTGAAGGAGAGAGAAAGGGGAGATGGAGAAGGGAAGGAGAAGTCATTCTAGGAAGGGAATCAAAGGCACAGATGTGAGAAAGACCCTGATGTGAGGAGAGATGATAAATAAGTTCAGGTGACAGGACAGAGGGTTTAACATAAGATAAAATAGGAATGAGATTGCATAGACTATTAAATATAATATTTCATAGTGCAAAATAAGGACATTCACCATATTTGATTCTAACTGTTCTCAACCTTTATGTAAAAATCTCTTATATAAGTGTAAAAAATCGGAAGTCTTTCATTTGGGTTAGTAATAATCCTGAGTGTATTAACTCTCTGTGTAACTATCCTTATATGTCTTATCGCCTGGGACATTGGTTACAAATAGAGATTCCTGGCCTTCTCCTCTAGATTTCGAGGAGAACCCAGGAATTTATGTATTTACTATCACTTGCAGGTTATTCTTATCATTAGGAAAGTTTGGGAAACACTACTATAATCCACCCCTAACACTGCTGTTGAAACAATCTTTGTAAAACAAATCATTTGCATCTCAGTGAAAGCACAAATACTTGGGCAGAGCCTTCAAGATTGTTCACATCCTGTTCCTACCTACCTTTCAAACCACTCTCCCTCAAGCAGCCATACTCCACTGCACACGTGTCTCTGTTTATTCATGCTTTCTGTGTCTCTTGCCCTGATATCCCATTGCCTTTGCTTTCTTACCTAGAAAACTGACACATTTTTAAAGGCTCAGTTCAAATGTCACTCATTCTATTGTAACTGTCCTGCATCCCACTAAGGAGAATTCTTCCCCCCTTTCCTGACCTTCCATTACATTTTGCAGTAACATCTGTTGTATTTAAGTGGTATATATTTTCAGTTTCTGAAAGGGCCTAGACTTTTTAATTTATCTTGTACTCCCTCAGTGCTTAGAATAGTGCTTAGCACAAAGGAAGTGCTCAATAAACCTTGGTGGAATAAATGAAGGTGTGAATAAAGATTTACTCCACACTGTCAGTACTTCAGTTTGTTCCTTGAGTAATTGAAGACATTTTAGAAAGATGGCTGGGGTTAGTTGTGTAAGGTCGGATCTTAACAAACGGCACCGCGAAACAGAGGAAAGCTTCAGGTGAGCTTTATTAGGGAGCGCTCCCGGGCGAGGTTCACTGGTCCGAGAGAAAGGGGCCAGAGAAGTCGTGCCCGGGCGGGGGTTTGGGCAGAATTTGTAGGGGAAGAAGGGAAAGGGGTGTGGTGAATCCGGGAGGGCGCAAGGTAGTCTTTATTTGGTGGTCTTTTCGGGTAACGTGGGGGACCGTTAGTCCCGCCCCTCGAAAGGCGGGAAGGCTGGGCTGGATTCTAAGTCCCCAGGTCAGTTCCTGGAACTGGGTGGTCCAGAATGTCTCCAGGGAAGTTTCTGGAACTGGGTGGTCCGGAGAGTTTCGGTCTGATGCAACCTGTGAATCTGATTGCGTTTCCCTGCCTCGGGCCAGTTGGCCTTACAAGTTGCTATAACATTTTTGCTAATTTATTTTCATCTTTTTTTTTTTTTTTTTTTGCTTTGGCCTGCATTGGTGAGCTTTAATAAGCCTCTTTAAATCCAGATCCTTTGATATTAATAATGAAAAATATGCAGGCTAGATTCCATGTTCATCACGCATCTTTGTTAGCATAGCATGGAGCTTCAAATTTGCCATACGCTAGAGTTTGGGTTAAAGGCCAAGTATCATCTGACATGATGTCTTTCCCACTCTCTCTCTCATTGCCAACATTTTGCACATTCAAGGAAAGTGCTGTGACACCACAGCCAAAAGAAGAAAGACCAGGAGATGAGGTGGAGAAAAAAAAATTGGGCAAAATGAAGATACCCAATGCTAAAAGGAAAAAAAAATAAAGGTGAAAGAGCACCTAGTTTGGTTATGAGACTGTAAACTGAAATGCTTTATGTTTTCATCCTACACAAATTTAGGTCTTCCTAAATTTGCCTAAGGCAACTTACTTTTCTGAGGGAAGAATTTTTTTATTGTCCATTTTTATTGTAATGTTTTGGTGCCAATTTTGGTAACACACACTGAAGCTAAATTTGCAACCATTTAGCATATAATGTATTTAAAAAGCCTAAATAGGATCTTTTCCATGCAAGGTGAAGCTTTTAAAATACGAAACAAGCAAGAACAATGAACAGCTGTTACTCATTTCATGTCTACTGCCGAGTGGTGTTTATGGAGGGGACAGGGTATATTTCAGTCCCAGCAGTAAATGCAGCAGTACCCTGACATCACTCTTGAGAGAAGGAGAGGCTGTTTGTGTAAGAGTTCAAAATGTTATCTTTTGAAGCAAGGATAATGTGATTCTGTGTCAGCTCTCCCCCTGTTTTCCTCTTTTGCTGAGGCATCAGTATCACCATGCTTTTGAAATTAAGAATCCATGCATGGAACACCAAACGCCAAATAAGAGATTCTTTTCCTGATACTTGTTCTCCTCAAATTTGTTGATCTTCCTTCTAATTATTTGTCATTTACCTTTCTGAAGTACTTTTTAACTAGAGTTCTTGAAATAGGTTATGGAGATTCTCTCATTTTTCGTTTCAGTGTTTCTAAGAGCAGAATGCGTAGTAGAGATAGGAGAGAGATTCTCCATTGGATATCAAAAACTTTGGAGCAGGAAGCCAGGTGTTAGCAGATTTACTCTTTAGGGTCTGGGGCTGTAGATCATAAATTTATCTTCAACACGCTACAAGGTTAGCACAAGTTTTTCCAGTTGCTTCTCTGTTGGTGCCCTGAGCTACTGGTATTTCTACCTGGACATCCTCCTCTGTCAGGCTTGCTTGATGGGCAGGGAGGGGAGATGCTACATTTATTACATTTATTTTCTATTTTCAGACAAAGACATTGAAACAGAGAAGGGAAAAGTTATTTGCATAAGAGGAAAAATTACTCATTATTGAATCTAATTCTACAATAGGAAACTATTGATTTCTATCCATGCTATGTGCTCTGGTTTCCTGTCACTTATTTTTCCTTTTTCACATTAATTTTTTTTTTTGTCTTTTATGATGGTCCTTTGAGATAAACTAAACTAGATGTCAAAGAAAAGCCCACCTAGAAAAACTGTGTAAATAGTAAAATAACTGATTCTTTGACCCTTGAAAGAAAGACACAGTTGGGCTTACAAGTTTAAAAGAATTGTTCAGTTGGATGATTCTGAAAGTATGCAGCCTTGTTACTAACACTGAAAAGTTTAATTACATTTCATTATAGTATACTAGCTTCTCTTAATTGCTAAAAGGGGACTATGAAAGCAAAAACAAAAAAGCCTCATCTCTAGAAGCTAGATTTTCCTCTCTGCTTTGTAATGTAAATGTGCCTGTGTGTATATTAAAATCCACACACTCCATCCATCTCTCTGGCTTTTAAAGGAGGGGTCACCTGACTTCACCTAGAGCGAGCCGCTCCCCTCCCTTTCGCAGAGGAAACCCAAAAGTGAGAGACAGGCGCCTACGGAACACAGGTTCTCCTGCTGAGCGATGTAAATGACCCCTACCGCACGGGAATCCAATGAGGTTGCTGGCGGGGGGTGGGGAAAGAGAAAGCGAGGGAGCGAGCGTAAGCCCGAGAGGGGAGAGGGAGAGAGCAGGGGAGAGAGGGAGAGAGGGAGAGGGAGACAAGTGCAGCATGCTTCATCTTTGAGAGGAGGGGAAAACAAAAGACCTCAGCGGCAGTTTTGTGTTGCTGTGTCTGGCTTAAAGAAGAAAATTCTAGACACCCAGGCTGAAAAATCAAAGCTCCGCGGAGACTACTTCTATCAAGAGAATTCTGTGATCTGAGAATGGGTTGGATCAGTACAGGTGGTTTGAGAAGACACTGATGAGGACCATGGAAAGGTGGGAGAGGACGTGCGGCTTCCCTGCTTCCTTTGAACAGAGCTCTAGGTTAGTAAGCTGAAACAGACCGGGGTCTGCTTAAATGTCTGTCTGTGTGTATGTGTGTGTTTTCTGTTTATAACCTCCAAACCCTTCTGCCCCCTAACCTCTGGGTAGGCAGTGCCATATTCCACCAGATGTGAACCTAAACTTGGTTTGACTCTTACTCCATTTACCAAATGCCTCTCGTTTGCTTGCCGAGCTTTTGTTTAATACAGCCAGTGGCAGAGCCATCATGATTTCTCTCTGCTTCTGAGTCAGAATGTGTGTTTCAGCCCCGGATTGTCAGGTGGCTGTTTGGAGAATAGTTAGCATTTTGCTCCAGAAGGCTGCAAATGCATGATTAGGTTATTGTGAGATGTAAACAGCAAATATCTGCTGACTTGGTGTTTCTTGTAATGCCAGAATAGTTCAGAGGTATCTGACTGCATTTGTCTTATCTCAATTTCCCACGTAATTGAGTTTAAATATAATAAGTTTGAAATGGCACCCTACCAACAAAGGCACACACCAGGTGTTCTTCCAACAGAGTATGTTTTACCTCCCATTGGAGTCAAAGCTTAAAAATTAATTTTGGGGAGACCTGATTTTGAGGAAAGAATACAATATGTCATAATTAAAATAGGTGCAAAGACATTTCTTTAATAAGTGGGTACAGATGTGTGTAAAACAAACACATAATTTCTCTTGTTCCTTGTCATGCAGATAGAGTGTCTTTTGTTCCAGGGTGTGTATTTTCCCGTTTTTACAAAGAAAGCATTGCCTGTGCTTTCTGTGATAGCAGACTTGTATGCCAATTTGTCATTGTGCACTGGTCAAGAATCTGCTGTATTCTGAAGTAAACTGCCCAGAGGTATTAGTCAAGAAGCTGGGAGGAGGGTGGGGAGTGGTGGTTTTTTCTTTCTTTCTTTTTTTTTTTGACGATTAGCTCAGAAGTGTCTAATTCACATGATTTTAAGAGGAAGTGGGGGAAGGCATTTAGTTTTGAATAGGATGCAGATCCGTGCCATGCAATTGCCAAAGAATTTATCAAGAAGATGCTCAGAACAGAGGGAATCAGATTTGTAATGGACTCTTTAAAAAAATGTTCTGTGAGGGTGACTGGCTGGGTCCCTTTTGACCAAATTAAGATGCGCTCTGGCAGTGCACTAGCAGCCGTGAGCTGACATTTTCTTGTGAACCTAGTGAAAAATGGCTCCATATCTCTCCTCCCGTCCGGAGGAGATGGTGTCTCCGAGTTGTCGAGCTTTTCCCCAACGTGATTCGCTCTTATGGCTGTTTTCTGATAGGAATGGACTGGCTCCTGTTTCCTTTCAGTTTGCCTGCCTTTTTAAATCTCAGCGAGAATGGGGAGTGGGTGGTGACGGTTTTACTTCAAGTACAAACTACCCAGCAAGGCTAGCAGAAGATATTTTTCCGGGTTTCCATTTTTAGAAGGGAGTAGATTGTATTTCTTTGGACACGATATACACTTTTGTTTTTGCGGAGTGGGCTAGTCAACAATTTCACTAAGAAAAGATGCACATGTATGTGACACTTTACGTCTGGACTCTCCACTTGGGAAGTGACAAGTAAAGACACAGGGATACTTGCCTATCATCCATCTCTGAGAAGATAAAGCTGCCCTTTTCTTTCTTACCGTTGTTTCCCTGTTTTAGACCTGGGGTCAGTTGTGCAAGGAGAAGGATCATGCCCTAGAATTAGGATGCAGGGAGGAAGTGTACTGTCCTGTCCTCCACATGTGTTTCCTGAGGAATCCCTGTGCTGATCAGGGAGTGGAGGTGGAGGTGCTACAGCAGCTACCCTGCCCCTTCATTTAGGTTTCGGTCTGTGAAAGCTCCAGCCAGCAGAGGCAGGATGCGCTTTAGCAAAGAGCTGTGTGTTTGAGGGGCTGGTAAAGAGCCTGTGTTGTTTGGGGGGGTGTGAAATCGGTTGTTCTCTATTTTATAGCATTCTAAGATGCTTCTATGAGTAGAAAGTGGGTTCATGAGGAAGGGGTTGGGCTCTTCATGTTTCGGGCAAGAAGTATAGCACTATCCACCAGAGAGGACAACAGGAGGATGCAAAACAGTGCAATACTGTGGGCACTGTGCAGAAAGAATAGTTCCTTAAATTGTATAATAGTCCCCTAATTCCAGACATTTGCAAAAACCTCAAGGCTTCCTGAAAAATGCAGTGGAGTCATTTCTACATTATGACAAGTTAGACTTCTAGTACAATAATTTTAACAGCATTATGGAAACACCTTCCTAAGTGCTTTAGATATTACACCACTTGCTCCACTGAAGGGTATCCCTCTTAGGGTTTGCCTCTTGGACATTTACGTAGGATAGGAGTCACAGCACAGATTTTTTTTGGGGGGAGTCAGTTTGGAATAATTTTGGTCGAGCTAAGTGCTTATAGAGGCAATAGGATTCACCTCTTTAGTAGAATAACAGAAATGGAACTTTAACAGTGCATGTAGACCTGATTACTGCTTTCGTACATGTGGACAATTTGACTATGGTACATAGTGTGCTTTGGGGAAATCGATGCAATTATAGTTGAACAATGAACATAACAATAGAAAATACAATGAAGACATGGATCTCAACATTCATGGGAGGATTAGCAGGGTCACTCTTAAATATTGTTAATGACTACAAGTGAGGAGGTTTTACCCTGAGAAATTTCCAATGTCTAGAATGAAAGAATCGTGTTTGTAAAACTAAGGGCATAGCTCACCAGCTGTTATAGAAGCTGGATGGCACTGATGTGTAAACCAAATAATACGTACATGGGAAAGAATCATGGACCTTAGGAACTTCCCACCAATGTCATTTTGTTTTTTATTGAATAAAAGCAGCAAAATAACTATAAAATAGAAGCATTTCATGAGCAGCATCCATCAAGGGAGAGAAGATCAGGGACTAACATGACATGTTGGCAATGACATATATGTGATGCCCGAGTGACCCTCGGGATACCAGTGAGTTCTTCATGAGAGCTAAAATCCACATGTTGAAGTAAGTTTCAGTATGTCTGTATTCTTAGACCTTCAAGTTTGGAAATAGAAAATTTTCTAAGATTAAAATTAATTGCTCATGTGGTGCCTGTGGCATAGAAAGGAAAAGTTGAGATGAAACAATGAAGTTTCAGACAAAGATATTTTTGTGAGATATTTTTGAACACAAAGCTTATTTCTGAGGATATTTTAAGTAGTAATGACCTGCTTTCTAAAGTCTGTTTTCTCTATTGCTTTTAAAACCGTACTACCCTAAACTCCATTTCCAGCTTTTAAAAGCCTTAGTAGGTGACATGATATTAAATAAATAAGGGCACAATAAAAGCCTCTGAGTTTAAAATACTCTAATTTTATGTTAAATTTTACATACATTTCTCCTCTAAGTCTGTCATATCTTTAGCTTTTGCTCTAAGTCGTACAGCTTGTGGCAATCTCACTTCTAAAGACCTCAGGTACTTACTCTGAAGATAGCAGATTTTTAATATAATTGGAAAAAATAAAAGTGTTTTGCTATTTGACTACATTAGGTGGTACCTTAAACAAGGTTAGAACCTAGTTATGATGTGAATTATCAGTTCAAGTGATTCATAGATATCAAGTGATATAGGTATCATTTGCTTGAAATAAAGGAAATGCTGTATATTTCAAGAATATCAAGGCTGATAAAGTATACTAAGTATACAGTATGGGGGTTAATTCTTTGCCTAGTTTTCATCATAAGAATGGCTTTCTGTCAACTAAGCCACTGTATTTTCCAAAAGCAGTGCATTATTCTGTTTTCTCCCATAGATTCCCTATCCATTCTCCAAAGTCATACAAAGAATACATCTCATCTAATGAAAGTGACAATGATTTTAAAAATTTCCCAATCAAAGTGTTGAAAATTTACTGTTCACTCTGTGAAAGAACATAGTCAGAATAGCTTTTTCTTTTTCTCATCAGTAAAGCAAATCAAACTTTGGTGTCTTTAAGGAAACGAACAATGATGTGTATTATGAAATAGGAGCCTCATTGCCAGGCAGTCAGACAATGGTGAAGAGGCAAGCTTAACTGATGACTCTAATCGAAGCATTGCAGGTCAGGAAGTACCCATATTCATAGGATCCCAGCTGAGATTCCAGAGTCAGCCACTCAACTTGCTCACCTTTCTCTTCTCCCTGGGGCTGGCTCTGTGAGAATAATACATTTAATGAAAAGAGATCACCTTTGCTGTAAGATCACCTCTCACCTAGATCAGTCCTTGCAAACATTTCAGGTATCTTTAATATCCTCTCAGCCTGAAATTTCTATGACATTTTCTACCCAGTGCAGATTCCAGATGCCTTTGGAAGTCACTCAAAGTTTCACTGGGGTCAGGGGTCTTGCCAATTACTGCCCACAGAGGCATAAACCCAGCCCAATACGAAAGGCAGAGGGAATGAGAACCTTCTCTGGCCCACAGAAGAGTACCGAGCCCTTTGGGTCCTTTTATTCAAAGGATAGCAAAAGCCCAAATGCCAAGCTAAGGAATTGCTGGCCAACTGTTGAAGGATTGTCAGTCTTGGATTAATACAACTCTTTAAGAAGAGTTTTCCTTTGGTTCTTGGGAAGCTTCCTGTTTCCTTCTACCTCAGGGCCTTAGCATGTGGTGTTTCTCCTGCCAGAATACTCTTCTGTGCTCTTTACCTTCTCTGACACTTAACTGGCTCTCTTTACTGAATGTGCTCAGGGCTCATTATTTTTCTTTATTATAGAAAGAAGGTTTTTTTTTAAATTGTTAGTTGTATATTAATGCCATTATTTGATTCATGTCTCTTTCTGCCAGGAGTCAGGACCTTCTAAAGTTAGGGTCCAAATTCATATTGTTCACAGTAGAATCCCTCAGCCCTTAGATCATGTTAACCCACATGTTAAGTGTGTACTAAACTTTTGTTAAATGACTAAATGAATGAGGAATTGAACACCAAGGCACCAATACTAGTGGATAGACACAGTGTGGCTTTGGCTTGACAAGGAGCAAGTCTCTTCATTGTGTTAGCTAGTTTGGACTCCTGACAAGTGAACAGTACCAGAGTATTTTCAGGGTCTCCCTCTTGTCAGGATTTTCTATCTGAGAAAGAGCATTTGAGTACTGTTAGGATATTTCATAAAGAACCTTACTACCATGAAGTGTTCGTAGGACCAGTCTTAGGCAAAACTGTGGTTTGTCCTTCTCTCTCTGTTACTCCCTCCAAAGCATCTCTTTTTCTAAATCTGCTCTTACCATCCTTGGCTCTTTGCATCCAGGACCTTCCAGGTCACATCTGACAGTGGCTATACCTTGTTAACTAAGCTGCTAATTAGCTTGTGGGCCATGAAAGCTTTCCTATGGTGTGAACTCTTCTAGCAGTATTTGCACTTTGAACAAAATTGTTGTGAACTGATTAGTGCTCTGCTGATTAATATGAGGGATTGTAAAGCAGAGTATATAGTATGAAGCTTGCCTTTAGGGAGCTTCTTTTCAGCTTTGGAGCTAGTAAGACTTACAAGAAACACCTGGCGACTCCTCTAAGAGTCTGTAATCAACAACTGTATTTGTCCAGAGCCAGCTCTGGCTCTTGAGTGACACCTGTCCCTAGGATACACAGCTTCCAGGTCCCTGGGGCCAGGACGACCCCTCCACACTGTGGCAGTGTATGGCCCGTTCTTAATTGCTGCTAATTCAATGATGACCTCTGTCCCCGTTTCCCCAAAGCATCAGCTAGGCCAGTGTGATGTGTTACAGATGAGTGAAAGAGGAGTCCCTGCTTCCCTCACAGATAAAGGGAGCCAAGCTGCAGTGTTGCATTGGACTTCTCAGCCTCCCAGACCTCCTCCCGCTTCCAGAATCCAGACATAACTTTGCATGTTCCCCTTCCCGGGAGAAAACCGACTGTCAGAGTGGAGACACATTGCCCCCTCCGCCTTCTTCACCTGAGATGGATACTGGCTTTTCCTTATCCTCCTCTACAGTGCCCGGTAGACAAGTGCTACGTTGAATACAGACCTTGTTAAGACTTGTCCTGTAGCTTCGTATTACAGGTGTGCTATGAGTGCAATAAGGTGAAGGCTGTCTGCCCAGAGAAATACTTAATTTATATAAGAAAATAAATTTCATAAATTAAAAAAAAAATTACTATTTGTAATTGCATGAAAAAATATTAAATACTTAGAAATAAATCTACTGAAAAGTGTGCAAGACCTTGAAACTGAAAACTATAAAACTTATCTAGAGAAAAATTAAAGACGACCTCAGTAAATGGACAGATATTCCGTGTTCATAAATTGGAAGACTCTATATTGTTATCAGTTTTTCTAAATTGGTCTATAGGTTCAATGCAATCCAGTTAAAATTCCAGCAAGCCATGTGTGTAGTATGTGTGTGTGTGTGATTGTGTGTTAATTGACAAGGTATAGCAAAATTTATGTGATAATTAAAGGACCTAGAATATCCAAGAAAAAAAAAAAAACTATATTTGGTTGTGCAGATATTAATAAAACTAGAGCATAAAGAAAAATATTTGTACAAGTGGAACTTCAAGTGGACCTTGACCGATAGGTAGTATCTAAATCATCAGAGAGGAAGGATAAGAAAAATGTAACATTTTAGGAAAAACATGAATAAAAATGTTCAAAGGCATTTAGTACAAGGTGTGTTAAAGTCCTTATAGAAGATAGTGCTCATGTTTATTTTCCCAATTATAAAAGTACCTTCTATTCAAGAATTCATCAAGCTTTCTTCCATTTAAGCCATATCTTGAGATCCTGAACGTTAGGACTTATACACTGAATTTACTTCTCATTACATCTTGAAGTACTCTTTCTATCTCAGTATTTAAAAGTAATCTCAAAGAAGTTTTCTGTCAGAGGTGCTTTTAAGGATTCATTTAGCAATATTGATTACTTTAATTGAGGTTTATTGAAAGTGCTCAGTATAGCTCTCTTGTGGTTCATGTTCTATAAATACATCATCATCTTATTGATATACAGTAGTGTTTTCATTTCATTGCAGTCAGCCTAACACCTTGTAGAAACCTTACATTCACACCAGACTGTAAAGAGGAAACATTCTTTTCCTCTGGTCTTCCACAGAACTTAAACCACGGAACTGAGTAAGAATCATTTTCAAGTATGATTTTAGTAGTATAAGCCTGTTTCATTTGAAAGCTCCCTGTGGAAAATCCAGAAAAAGAATGGACATAGCTAAGAAGCCAGAAAACATCAAGGTGCATGCACAAAAAAATAATGAGATAATTGAAATTAAGTGATTTTGAAGTAGGACAAATAACCTATACTAGCCTTCTTGTGAAGCTATTGATATAAACAGTTTCCATTTTAGTGGTTGGGTTTTAGGTTAGGTCCAGGAGTTGTTAAATCCTATGAAAAAGCACTAGGTTTACTTGTTGAACTTTCCTTGTTTAGGTAGAGATATTGACCTTTTAGGGTAATTCAGGGTATGCATCTTTTTAAAGAGAGGGGTCCCTCCAATGACCCCTTGCCAGCTAATGCTATAACAATGCTTCATGAGTAAGACTGCACACATGGTCCTTTAGATGCCCTCGCTGCTATAAAAGAAAGAGAGAGAGAATATAAATCATCCTTTTGAGATATCATAGATTGCCCCTTCCACACACCCATGTGCATTACTCTTTCAGTAGTGCTAGGTTAAAGTAACACTTCAAAAAATGAAATCTTTCACCTCTCTTTTATTTCAAAAGAGAAAACATAAAAGAGGCTGGGACTGGCTAGTAGTATATGAAATTCTACTCTGTGTGGATCCCAGGTTATGCATTCCCATTGGGTATACAAGTCTTCATATGGTGCTGCATATGGTAACTTATTTTCTAATAATATAGTTGCTGCTCTGGGAATCATAAGTCTTTCTCTTATTATTGGTGCATTAGAATTTAAGAACAGTCATGGCTAGCTCCATTTATCTAAATTAGGTGATAAAGAAATGGTATTAAAATATTACTGTATCTGTTAATAGTTCATGTCCCCCACACCCAAAAGAACACATTTAACTATGACTGGTGAGTGGCAGGCCTTTAATGAAGTTATCAATTGTTCATTTTCCATATTTATTTATTTCCAGTCTACAGAATTCTCCATCTGGGTTTGACTGAATTAAGATCTACCATAGAAGCCTGAATTTTTCTCAAACTAGTCTCAAAAACTGTTAGAGCCACATGTACCAAACCATACCATGTTACTTTATGCCTATGAGTATCTGTGTGTTTTTTTCCCCACTGTCTAGAATGTTTTCTTCCAAGTGAATGCTAGTAATAGACACAGATCTTCTATAAAACGTTCCCTGACCTATTCTCCCCTGATCTTGGGAAAAGTTTGTTATTCCCCATAACTATATATGTACCCACACGTGCACACGTATTGTGCTTTTCTATTTACAGTTTTGTTTCTCTCACTAGAATATAATCTCCTAAAACAGAGTTGGATTTTTGATTATCTTGCTATGTCCATTACCTAATAAAGGATATAGCACATAATTAATATATATTTCGGTTAGGATTTGAAAAAGCTGATGCTCTTCTTGTCCACATTGCAGGAGTGTCATGTGTGTTTATGAGATTAAGTGGTTTAAAAATCTTCATGTGTTTTAATCAGTTGTCTTTTTAGTCTCAGTTTTACTAAAGCTGAAAATAAATGCTAATCATACTAAAAATCACTACATATTTTTTTCTAAGAAATTATGAAGTTTTATAGTCAACTGTGAGCAGTGAGAGGTAGAATTAAGGGAAATGATACTGAACAGTTTGATCCATGAAAAATTAACTCTGGATAAGGTCCATGAATCATGTTAGTCTGTTTGTCCAAAATGAAACAGAGACCTTTCCCTCAGTGCTCCCTTATACCCATCCACCATTGCAATGTGGAGGCAAGGGAGAGATGTCTTACCTTTGCACAGAGCTTTGCTGCTCTGAGTGTGGGCCATAGAGCAGCCACATCAGCATCACCTGGGAGTTTGTTAGAAGGAAGAATCTTGGGCCTTACCCCAACCTATAGAATTAGAATCTGCATATTTAAACAAGACCATAGCTGGTTTAATTCTGCATTAATGTTGGAGAAGCACTAGTAAGAGAATCCTTTTATGAAGTTTCAGTCAATTTTGCAGCCTACAGCTTGGCAAGTAACTTGGGGACAAGTTGTGAATATGGAAGGCCGTTTCTTTTCTCAAGCTATGTAATGGAAGCAGTTCTCCCTCCAAGTCACTCATCTGTATGTGTCCTGGAAAGAGAAGGAAATGAACCTTATTAGAAGCTACTATCTTTCTTGTTCATTTTCCCCAACCAATTTCTATTATGTACATTGGGAAAACAATGAAATGTAGCAGGAGAGACTAGAATTGAGTCTGGCCTCTGGCACACATTAGCTGTGTAAAGCTGGACAGCTTCCTTAGGCTTTTTAACCTCATTTTCCTCCTCTGTAAAATGGAAATTATAATAGTTATGGCAAGGTTGTTTTTATATTAGAGATAAAGATGAGAAATTATTTCCTATAGCTCACTTGGTACATAGTAAGCACTCAGTAAATAAATAGGAACTATGGTTAACATTGCCTTACCCCACTTTCCTCATGGATCCTTGTTGAAAGCAAAGATGTAATCTCTTCTAATGCCAACTTCTGGGTGTTTGCCTTGGGTGCCTTTTGGAAGTGGACACTGAGAATTCTAACTGGTTTGATTTCCTGCTACCTGATTTGAAAACAACAAACTAATGAACATCATGTGCTTCTCTCAAACATACACTTACATATTGGAATAAAATGCCCCTGGAGATACAAAGCAAAAGAAGAAACTCATATTCTTGATATCAATTCCTTCTTCCAATAAAGGAAATGTAGCTTACTTCCCAATAAGATTGTCAAGGAAGGTTAGTGTCAGAATTTACTAGGGAAAGTAGGCATGCCATTAGCTAAGATAGAGAAGGAATTTAGCATGAGAGCAGAAGAATTAAATCCAGTTGCAGGCCTCTAAATCTAAGAACTGCCATTACATGATAAATCTTTTTTTAATCTGGGTGGAGATTTTGATATTGGAACTTCTATACTGTTATTACACTCCATTACATTATAAGTTAACAATGTTGTCTTAAAAATACTATATAATGAAAAAAAAGTACAGGTTATAAAAGGCAAATTTGCACAGAGAAATTGCACAAAGAAATCTCTTTTATTTTCTTAAAGACCTAACTTGAAAAAATTAAATTAAAAAGCTTATCTTGGAAAATAGAGAAAACTTGTGATAAAAAATCTCACACATAAACTTACACATTAAGGTACTTAACCATTGTCAGTCTGCATATTATTTTGTCATAGCAATATGAAAGAAAATTACAGGTGTTTTGTAAAATTAACAATTTTTGGTCACAACTTTATATTAGTATCATTCTTTCTTACAACTAGTGAGTTTATCACAATGTGATATTCAAATTCTTACACTGAAGTGAACATTGTCGCATTAAATTTGCCATTTTAACATTCAGAGCTGCAGAGAAAAACAAGGACCATTAATTAACTTTATTAACTTCTCCTTTTGGTTACACAAACCTTAAAGATCTAATAGAAAGCATGTACCAACGATGCCCTGAAAATACTTATCTACTTGTAACTTCATTAACTTTAGCTGGTTTTCTTGGTTTTAAATAAAGTTTATACAATCATTTTAGAGCTATATGTCTTAACCTAGAAATGAATGCATGATTAAAAAAATAAATCAAGCCATTTATCTTTATATTTCTATACAGATAATTTTAAGTAGGTCAAATTTGAAGTAAAGATAAAAGAAGATATAACTAAGAAAATGACTTGAGTCAAGTCTTGACAGAAGTGTGAGAGCTACCCATGGGGACAAAAAGATATAAAGACCTTGGTTTGGAACATGGTAGTTTTGAGATGCCTATTAGTTATGCAAGAGGATCAGTCAAGTAGGCAGTTGGATATAGAGTTCTGGAATTCAGGAGTGAGGTCCTTGATAAAGTGTACATTTGGGGTCTACTGCTCACATGTGGTGGTTAAAGCCATGTGTCTAATGGGATCATCCAAGGACTGAGTATGAAAAGGAAGAAGTATTTTCCTGATTGGGGACTGGGGTATATTTAATAATTGAGGAGATAAGGGGGAATCAGCAAAAGAAACCAAGAAAGATAGGAAAAAAACAAGACAGAATGGGGCCCTCTACGCCAAGTGAAATGTTTCAAAGAGAGTATGATCCACTGTGTCAGATGCTGCTGATTTGTTATGCAAGATGAAGACTTACTAATGTCCATTGGTTTTGGTAACATGGAGAGTTCAAGAGAAGAGAAATGGAGACAGGGAATGCAGATGATTATTTTCAGTTTGTTTTGTTTTGTTCTTTACTGGAAAAAGAAAGTGAGAAATAGGACAGTCACTGGAAGGAAAAGAGGGCTATAAGTTGGATTTTTTTAAGCTAAACAAAAAATTTTAGCATGTTTTAATTAAAAAGGATGATTCAATAGAGAGGAAGAAATTGACAATTATATATATATAGAGAGAGAGAGAGAGGGAGAGGAGAATTTCAATATCTTTAAGTAGGTGTTTGTTAGATCTAGAGCACAAAGGGAGAGGTTAGCCTGTTCTAGGAGTGCAGCCTATCCATTCATATTAGTAAGAACAAAGTAGCCCATAAGGACAGAGGTATTTAGGTGGGAAGATCTGGTGGTGAGAACTTGTGAATGTTCTCTTCTGATTTTAGCAACTTCAGAGTGAAGAAAGAAGCAAGATTATGGTGGTGGAGGTATCAGAGATTTTGAGGAAAAATGAGAAGTCTGCAAGTCTAGGAGAGTGGGAAAGGAGTGGTCTAGAGAAACATAAAATGGTTGATGGGTAGCATTAAGGGTCCACTAGAAATTGTGTCATTTTTCCCTAGCCACATTGAGCAGTATGGGTAAGATGTGGAGAAGACAGAGTTGGATTTAATTAGGGTTGTCTGTATGATGTCGCAGGACGAGCGAGGGTTTCAAGGGGAATGTATTAAAGGACTACGATGATAAACGAGAATTTAACCTGGGTTGGAGAATGAGGGTCTGGGAGTGGGGTGAGGACTATGAAATCTGGGTGGGATCAGAAGATGGAAGATCTCAGCAGGATTGAAGGGTTTTGACTTGGTATTGGAGATGTGAGGAATCCCATTGTTGTCTGTTTAGAAGTATCTAATGTCACGTTCTTCTACAATACTCTCAGGTGCCATGATGTTCCGTTAAAAGTGTCTTATTTTAAATATTACCGTCATTTAGTGCAAATATGGCTGCCAAATGCATGTATTACTACCCATTTCCACTAATCGGTCAATTCTCTGAACAACTAGTAAAATGCAAGTGCTGATGTTGCAGCTGCTCCTATGTTTTGAATTGCCTCAGAAGAAAAACACCTAAAAATATTACATGAGTTAATATTTTAATAATAATATTTAATAATAGTTTAATAATAATTGTGACATGGAATATTATGGCGTTTAGGATAATAAACAAAATAAAAAGAAACAATATTATGAGAAATGTAGTCCATCATCTTTTTATAAGGGTGACTTAACTCTCTGAAAGCAGACCAGTTGGATTTTGAGCTAAAATTTTAATACAGGCTGCTTAGTAAGATATCTTGATTTGTCTTCCATATAGAATTGTGACTGTGTAGTGGAACAAGCCAGAATTTTGTGATGTTCACAGTGCAAGATTTTGGCTATAGCAGGAAGCAGTACAATACAGTATGCAATTCCTGGATTTTTGCTAATGTCAAACTTGTTTGCTGAGCTGGGATGTTGTCCTATAGGGGAGTACATACATTTGAATGACTAAAGAAAGATAGTTACACTTAAAATTTTACACCAAACTATAGACCTTTGTATATGGTACTTATAGAACCAGGTATTACAAGTTTCACAAAATATACCATCAACTTGATGCCTGAAATTATTTTGTCAAAGCAACAGATTAATTTCTTTACACTGTTTGTGGATCAGACCTTCAGAGGTGTTCATCTGTTGTGTAGAAGCACAAGTCTTTTGTCATGAAGATACACAGAAGCCCCGAAATTTTGATTTTTGTTATCACATATTCTGGGTGCTTTTCGTATCTTCAATGAAATGTATATAAAAGACCCATAGCCTGTAGACTCTTTGAAACTTGCTTAAAAGTGAAACCAAATGAACATATTTTCATAGAATTAAACTTTCCCATTATAAATATAGTATACATGAAACTATCCTTTTATGTAGAGGAACATTTAAAACACTCTAATACATATGTTTACAAAAAACACATGAGACAAAATGATTTTCCAAAGCTGCCATGGCTAGTTACCACCAAGGCCAGAACTAGCATACAAGACTCCTAACTTCTTGTTTAGTGTGCTTCCCCCAGCACACACTTACAGAACGTTATTCTTGAGCTCAGAATCATTTAGTGTCTCCCCGCTCTGGTAAATTTTCCTTTTAGAAAAGTGTATTATTAAACCGCCAGTCTTCAAATGCTCTACTAACTTAAGTAAAAAGCATGTTGAACATAGTATAAAGGATATTACCTTAGTCTTCAAAGGTTGAATTTCAGCGCATGTAAAAGCATATTATATGCCTTATAATACATTTTTCATAATAGAGACCATCAGTCAAGGTGTAAAAAGGCATGTTAGAGCAAAGACAGGCATTAAAGCAAATAACTTGGTAACTCCGATATAAATGGATGATGTTGTCACTCCAAGTGAGCTAATGTGAAATACCAAGATATTTACCATCGGGCTTCCCTGGTGACGCAGTGGTTGAGTCCGCCTGCCGATGCAGGGCACACGGGGTTTGTGCCCTGCTCCGGGAAGATCCCACATGCCGTGGAGCAGCTGGGCCCGTGAGCCATGGCCGCTGAGCCTGCGCGTCCGGAGCCTGTGCTCCGCAACGGGAGAAGCCATAACAGCGAGAGGCCCGCGTACCGCAAAAAAAAAAAAAAAAAAAAAAAAAAAAAACTTACTTTCATTCTTTGGTTTGTTTAAATTTTTTTTCGAAAAGGAAGATGCTTGTAGTGAAGGAAGCTGACACAGGCAGCAGAAGTGGTTAGTTTCAAAGCTATTTTAACCCATTTTAGTGACTCATTTAGAACTTATATTTAAACATTAAATCTAATTTTCCAATTAATTTCACAAGAGAGATGCTTTTTATATTGATTGCCCAAGTGTGCTCCCTGTTTGTGTCAAGAATATCTAATACGGTAGTGCTAACAAGCAGTGCCCTTAAAATTAATACTTGCTGCTAAACTTCACACTGTTTTAGAGCCTCTACAGATCCTGAAGCGTTAAAGGTGCACTACTCACAATCATTTTAACTTACCATGGAAATGATCAGCAGGTCCATGTAGTTCACAGTGGACATTTGAAAGATAATTTGTTTTCTTTGGGTTTATTATCAGTAACTATTTTATTATTAACCTGCAGTTTTCTTTTCATATTTACCTGAATATGTGCCACTTTTTGTGCTCTTCATTTCTTCCTAAATATGTTTCCACCCGATATGAGCTTTCTTTGGCTGAAGAACTTCCTTTACTATTTCTTGTAGTGTGGGTCTGCACACTATGGGTGATGTTTCCTTTAGTTTTTGTATATTTGAAAATGTTTGTATTTCACCTTCAATCTTGAAGGATATTTTTCCCAGATAGAAAATTCTCAGTGGACAGCTATTTTTTTTTTTCTTTCCACAGCCTTTCATTTTTAGCCTCCATTTTTTTCTGATGAGAATTTAGCTATCATTTGTAACATTCTCTTATGCATAATGTGTCATTTTTCTTTGGCTTCTTTCAAAATTTTCTCATATTTGAGGATTCAAAATTTTGACTATGATTTGAATTTTTAAAAAGTCTTCTTACAGGGCTTCCCTGCTGGCACAGTGGTTGAGAGTCCGCCTGCCGATGCAGGGCACACGGGTTCGTGCCCCGTTCCGGGAAGACCCCACATTGCCGCGGAGCGGCTGGGCCCGTGAGCCATGGCCGCTGAGCCTGCGCGTCCGGAGCCTGGGCTCCGCCGCAACGGGAGAGGCCACAACAGTGAGAGGCACGCGTACCGCAAAAAAAAAAAAAGTCTTTTTACAGCTTTCTGAGCTACTTGAACCTGTAAATTTGTGTCTCTTACCAAATATGGGAAATTTGGGGCCATTATTTTAATATTTAAAAATATTTTTTCTGTCCCATTCTTTCTTCTCCTCCTATGAATCTAAGGATACATATGTTATACCTTTTAATGTTATCCCATATTTTTATTTTATTTTTTATTTTATTTTTTATTTTATTTTATTTTTTACCTTTTAATGTTATCCCATATTTCTTTTAATCTTTTTGTCTTATGACTTCAAATTGGATAATTTCTGTCAATCTCACTTCAAGTTTACTATTTTTGGTCTGCTATCTCTAATCTGCTATAAAGTGCAGCCAGTGAATTTTTTTTCAGATATTGAATTTTTCATTTCTAGAATTTATTTCTTTTTGTTTCCATTCCTCTGCTGAAATTTATTATCTGTTCATTTATTATAATTGTTTTTCTTTATGTTCTTGAACATAATTATAATATCCGCTTTAAAATAATTGGCAGTCAGTTTCATCATCTGGGCTGTCTTGTGGTGATTCTCATTGATTTCTTTTATTCTTGACCATGGATGATATTTTCTTTTTTCTTCATTCGTCAGTTCTATCCTGGACATTAGTCTGCTTTCTGTTATGTTCTTCTGAAAAGTGTTTACTTTTGTTTTAACAGGTGGTTAAACCTGCTGAAATTTCAAAATGTAATACATGTTCAAAAACAGATGTGTTCAAACTCTGTCTTGTCTACAGTGGGAAGCAGCTGAAATTTCTCTTTAGTCTGTTCAGCTTTAACCAGGCTACATGGACTCTGCCTAGACATAGGTAGTTTAGGAATCAGCCAGATATTTGGGCAAAATTTGAAGCTTCCTTCTGCGACTCTGTCCTTCTGTGACTTTTTCCAGATGGGAAAGAGAAAAAGAGACCTTTACAGCTGGGACCTAGCCTGAAACTAGTAGGTAGGACTTTGTGTTGCTGGGAGTTATCCAAGCACTCACAATAGGCTGTGGTATTCTACTATAGAACATAAAATAAAACAAAACTCAGAATATAAACATCAAGCAGGGCATTCTGTGACCATGATGAATCAAGATGAAAATAAGATCACTCTGTAATCATGTCCAAAAACAGACAAAAGCAAGAAAATTATCCAGTCCACAAAAATGACTAAACTTCACCTCTGTGGCTAAGAGACTGCTGCTGCTTCGTTAGCAGTCTCTAGATAAGAAATAATAAGAATTCTCTCCACTTCCTAACAACATAGAATCTAGAGCAAAACTCTGCTTTCTTGAACTGTTCCTGAGAGAACATAACACAAGCCCAAATTCTAGAATATATGAGATTCCCCTTGGTTTCCCATGATGTGTGTTCTTCTCATTTCTGAGCCAATAAACCCAGTTTTGTTCACCAGGTGCTGTCCTAGTAATCCTTGGTTGAAGGGAAATGACACAGAATTTCCTCCTTTACTTCCCAGTATCTGTAGTAACCCCTAAATTTGACGTCTTATTTTTCAAGCCATAACACAAGAGAAATGTCCAACTTTTTAGCTGATGCTATGTGTGTCTGCCCTGAGGCAGAACACAGTAAAAATCCTGGGAAACTCACCTAGTATTATTCTTTTTGTATTTTCTGACTACTTTTGGTCTCTTTCCAGTGCCTTCACAAAGTCGTTTATTATAGTTTGTCCGGAGTTTATAATTGTAATCTCAAGGAGGTTGTACTGATATGAATTACTTCTTCTTTATCGAAAGTAGAAATTCTTTTTTGTTGTTGTTAGAAAATATCACTTTGTATCAGTAATCTATTCCTACATTGGACAATCTTTTATGATGTCACAACTTAGTAGTGCCCATCATACTGCACTGAAGTGGGTAGGCATTGAGTTGCTAAGTGAATAACGTAATCGAAATTCTGAAATTTTGAGAAGGCCCATAGGTCATGTAATGTGAGATTTGCTGAATTTTCACATTCTTATGTTGGATAAGAATCAAAAGACTTGTCCAGCAATATGAGTCCAAGAGTTTGTCCATTTCCAGATCTATTTTTAGAAATAATTTAAAATTATCGTGCTTGGAGATCATTATAATAAGTATATTGATCTGACCCACAGATTTGTTGCTAGAAAATAACATTGAAAAGATTTGTAGCCAGTGCTTTTGGGAAGATAATTTGTCACTGGAACAACAATGATACCTTGAAATTGAACTTGATGTAAGCATTAATTTTCTCAAAAATTTTCCAAAGCTTTATATTTAACTGTTATGTATCAGGGAATAAGTCATTGTCTTACTTCTTATGGGAATCAAGCACATTCTTTTTCTCTATCATTTAAAGTCCAATGTGTTTCTCCAGTGGGATAGATTTGTCTGGGTTCTGTCTACAGAGACAAATCTTTAACATTATTTACTTTTAGAATCTCTCCTAGTGTAACTTGTAACATACATCATTATTCATATAGACAAGGCATGAGATTTAGAAATACTTCTATGTCTCTGGCCATTGGATTATATTGATGTGTTGTTAAATTTAAAGGATTTTTTTTTTTATGATATCTGTCTTATATCAGTGTAGAAAATGTTATAACTTTTTTTCAAAAGTGTGAATATTGCCTTTGGTAAGGGCCAAAATGTAATACTACACCTGCCCTGCAATGTCAAACCCCCATCCCCAGTACTCTCACAGTCCCGTTAGCCTGCTCTATATTTTTTTTCCAAAAGACATATTCCCTTCTACCATACTACATACTTATAATGTATTCACTTACATATATTGTCTATGTTATGTTTATGTGTATTGTCTGACTCCTCCTTCTAGAATGTAAGATTCACACGGGTAGGGATATCTGCTTATCTGGTTCACTAGTTATCTTGTGAGATAGAACAGTATTTGGCAGGTAAAAGTTCTTCTCTCTATATATGTATATAGTTCATATATATATATATATATATATATATATATGTATTAAGTGAATGAATGAAAGGAAATTGTTTATATAAACCACATTTTCCTGGATTGTTAATAAGGCTCCTTTATTTCTTTATTTGGAAACGGTAGTAGGAAGTGTCCCATTCCCCTTCCTCTCTCCTTTCCATTTAAAATATCTGCTATAGTCATCTACGTAAAACACAGCCCACATCTTTTAAAATCTTTCCTCAAAAATTATTAACATCTCCCCATGTCTGTAAAATGAAATCCAAATTCCCTAGCTGGCATTTGAGGTCCTCTTCAATCTGTCCTTATTCTGCCAACAACTTCATCAACCAGCATTCCCCTCTGCTTCAGCTCCTCCGATGTGATCTTTGGGCTTGCTTTCTCATCGCCTCATTTAAATGTCCTGTGCTGTGACCTATCCTGATTACCTCATTTAAACCACATTCTCCAGCCTCCTTACTCAGCTTTCTTTTTCTCCATTGCACTTGTCACCTTCCAGTATACTGTATAATTTACCTACTTATTATATTTCTTTTCTGTTTCCACCCTAGAATATAAACTCCTTGAGAGTAAAGTCTTGCGCCTGTTGTGTCCTCTGTAATAACACCATGGTTTAGCATAGTGCCCTACCTCCACAGCTTGGACACCTTTGTCCCTTCACTTAGGTTTCCCTTCCCTGAAATTCATGTTTCTGGTTTTACCCATCTGCCAAGGCAATGCTTAAATGTCAAGTTTTTCTTCGAAAAACTCCCCTGCTCTCCTGAGTTCAGGTGAAGACAACCTCTTCTCTGAACATTGGTAGCATTTAATCAGAAACCACTTTTATATCATTAAAAAATGTGTTATTGCTTGTATTTTGGTTATTTATGTGCGTGTCTTATCTCTTCTATAGCTGTTCCTTAGGAACAGGTTTCATGACTAATTCATCTGTACAAACTCAGTAGTACCTAGTTCTGTGTACATAGTAAATGCTTGATAAATGTGTTGAGTAAATAGCCACATGAATTTCCTCATTACAGCCCTTTCTACCCAAATATAGAAACAAGGTTTTGAATTGTGCAAAACCCCAGTGAAAAGGAATTTTGCTTTTGAGCTTGATTATTTGGGGGGGGGGGAATCCAATTATGTCTTAAACCCAATGAACTGAAAATATCCAATAAGAAAAAATGTATTTGATGTATTTGATTTCATAATCAGAGCCTAGAATAAGTTCTGTCATTGGCTTTTTCACTTCACAGTAATTTCCTTCTTTCAAAGCATTTGTGTTTTGCCAACTGTTTATTCGTAAACTAATGCCCTGTCAAGTTATCTGAAGTAGTTCATAATAGAATTAAGAAAAATATAATTAAAGACACAAAGAAGATGGGATTAATATCAAGCAGTATATGTTTGGATTGACTATCATTTGAGTGCTTTACTCTTCCATAAGTGTCTTGGCATTTATCTATTACTTTGTATTTAATAAGATTGGGAGGAACTCTAGGGCAGGGCCATAAAAGATCATGGTACTGAAAGCAAATTTGAGGAGGGTCTTATCCTTCTTTCTTTATTCTGGAAATCCAAACAAAAGCATCTATCACTGGATTATATTTGATTTCACAGCTTTTTCCTATAGTTAGTTGCCTTACATCTGTTGTCAACTAACAGAAAAGACTCCTCCCCACCTTTTAATATGAAAGTTCCATATTTCAAAAGTCCAATATTCCTCACCCCTCACTATGACCTTAAGGAGGAATGATTTTCATACTTGTGTTTAGGGAAGTATTTCCTCCTCCTTCTCCTCCCTCCCCTCCCCTTCCCTCCCCCTCCCCCTCCCCCCTCCTTCTTCTTCTTCTTCTTCTTCTTCTCCTCCTCCTCCTCCTCCTCTTCCTCCTCCTCCTCCTGGCTGTGAGACGTATGTGCACTTGGTATATTTTCTCTAATCTGTCACTTGGACTCCCATTTTTACATTTGGAAGGCCTAAGAAATTGATTAGTGGTCCTTAAACCAAATGGCCAAACAGTGGCAAAATAAAACACAATGATATATGGGTCTTATTTTGTTTTTTTTATTGTAATCAGGAAAATTTAGGTTGTCCCATGCCAGATTATAGTTTATCTAATTGAATCTTCTCTTTCATTTCTTAGTGAAAGTGAAGAGAATTGCGAGTGGGTCGCAGAGGGGCAGAGAATTATTGTGGCTTATATAAAGCCAGAAAATCCTCAGACTAAATCAAAACCAAAAATCTATATGGAACATTAAAACCTGTACTTTGGAACAATGTGCTTTAAAAACAAATTGAGGTGCTAGTGGCATAGAAGAAAGTCCAAATGCAAATGAGGAAAAGGCAGCTACAAAATGTAGCTTGGTTGGCTGCAGTTCTGCCCATGAAGCACTAGCTGGCATTAGTATGAAATTTAAATTCACTTCTATGCTGATGATTGCCTCTTTGTAACTCATTAAACATTCTTTGGCACCAAATTTTAGACTGAGTAAAGCCACAGAGCATGATCCAGGCAGAAATTAACCTCAGGATCTATATGCTCCTGTAACTGAGCAGCTAAGACATTGATATTCCGTCCTGGAAGAAGATTCTCAGAAAGGGTGGAGCTTGGGGGAGGGAGCTTAGAGTTTGATTCTCACAGCTGGATATGAAGCCAATGGTCACTATGTGACTTGACCACATTAGAATTACTCCTCTTTGGGCTTGTATGCTAATCTTTTGAGCTTCATCATTTCAGTTTCTGCTTGAGAGCTGGCTCTTCAAAAACTTGAAGTGACAGTGACAGTCTACAAAATTGCTCTTTGAGAACAATTAAACAAAGTCAGGAGGCATGTAGTATTTTTAGCAGTGGGTAAAAGGGATCATTTAACTATGACAGAAAGAAGCTCATAGTCTTTAAAATTGTTTCTACAGATCTGATTGTTATGTGACAGTTTTGGGATGACGGTTTCCACAGGCTAGCTGAGACCAGATGGTATGTGGAGGAAACATTGCCTATGTAATGGATGTGAACTTAGGGGCTACAGGAAATTACTTCTGAAAAGAAAGTATTTTCTTTCTCTTTGACAGGTCACTGCAGAAGATATCCATTGAAAATTATGTTAATGACAGCATTATGGACTAATAATGTAGGATAGGGAGAGTAAAACAATATTCAAAAGAAGACACAAGCCTAGAATATCAACTTGCGGGGTATCAAAGTAATGTTGGTAGTCACTTCTTGAAATAAAGGAGTTAGAAAGTGGTCATTAATAATGAAACTAGGATAGACAGTAGGAGATATCATCAGTTGCATGGACATCTTGTTCTTATTACTGTTGTTCTGATTATGATTAGCTACTAATTCTGATCCTTGATTCATTGACTGTTAAGTATACAGGATTTAGAAGCAGAATATTGAATGAGACACAAGTTACCAAATCCTTTGGAAAGACAGTTTCTTTATATCAAGGTCAGCTATATTTTAATTAATAAGAAACACACACCTTGACTACTGTGATATGTGGAGAATGTGTCACATAGGTTTCCAAATGTGTGGTTCAGAACAGGGAGAGTGGAGAATTGGGAACAAGAAGACTGGCCTCATCTGGAAATCCCAACAGTTAGTACTCTCCTCTCACCGTTCATCACTGGATCTTTTCACTTGGGGAACGCATAGGCTTTGCTATCCAACAGGAAGAGGTTCAAATCTGAGCTCCAGCACTCAGCAGCCATGGGAATTCTGGAGTGGTCTTTACTTGAGCCTCATTGTACTTATATGCAAAATGGGACTGAAATAACAAACTAATCAGGTTGTTATGCAGCATGCATGAGAGCAAAAGGGCATGGTGTAAAGCTCTGGAGTGAGAGAGTCTGGGTTTTAATCTTGGCTCAACTGCTTACAAATTGGTTAACTTTGTGCCTTTTTCCCTCCTGGGTAAAATGTGGACAATGTAAGTATCTTACTCCTGAGTAGTAGTGATGATTGAATATGTTACTGTATGTTAAGCGCCAGAGTGGTCCTGGTACATGGTAAGCTATTTTAGTTCTAATTATCAGTATGAAAAGTGCTTGGGAGAATGCTTAGCAAATTGTAAGTTCTCAATAAATAGAAGCTACTATTATTACAGTTGTTTTTTTACTATTAGTTTCTATCCAGAAGAACTATGCCTGTATCACTAAATTGTTTTAAAGTTTTAAAACCAGGTCACATCCAAGTTTTATAAAGTACAGGCATGAGCATTCTCTCCTTGCAAAATGCACAGACATATAAACCATAATTTAAAATAAGAAATTTTATCCATTAAGCATAATTCATAATGCAAGAGTTTTTTTTTTTCCTCTTTGCTTCATAAAATTAGATTCATGCAAAATTCCTAGCAGTCATAATTTCATACAAATCACAATGAAGAAAAAATACTAAATTAATGGGAACACTATCTATGATAGGTGGAACCAATAAGTAATAAAGAAACTAATGCCATGTTTTAATATTTAAACATCTTAATTCATATTCTGGAAGATGAATCAGCCAGATTAACAAGAGAATTTGCAAATGACAGTAAATATGAGATGCCTGGAAAATGCTAGTAAAAACAAGAATTAGCCTGTGAGCTAGGAATAAAAAGAGGAGAGAAGACAATAAAATCCAAGTGGGATTTAAAATAAAGATATTAAACAAGGATGTGACTGCTATTCAAATAAGAGAAAAATTGATAGTGGCTAACAATATTTCTCCTTTAAAAAATTGGCATGGGAGATAATTTGACTCATTTGTAAAGAAATTTCCGTAACAAATATGGGATATCAGTAGATTTTATGACTTTTTGAAAGCACAGCTTGATTATTGTTTGTTCCCAGTCATGTTAAAATATATACATATATACAAAAAGTTTGGAAGTTTAAAAGAAAAAAAATAAGAACATTAGTTTTGGTGTTTCCTTCTTTCCCTTTTTTTTTAATAGATTTATTTATTTAATTAATTAATTTATTTTTGGCTGCGTTGGGTCCTCGCTGTGCATGAGCTTTCTCTATTTGTGGCTAGTGGGGGCTATTCTTTGTTGCGGTGCACCGGTTTCTCATCATGGTGGTTTCTCTTGTTGTGGAGCACAGGCTGTAGGTGCACGGGCTTCATTAGTTGTGGCACGCAGGCTCAGTAGTGGTGGTGCACTGGCTTAGTTGCTCCGTGGCATGTGGGATGTTCCCAGACCAGGGCTCGAACCCATGTCCCCTGCATTGGCAGGCCGATTCTTAACCACTGCGCCACCAGGGAAGTCCTGCTTCTTTCTTTATGTAAAATAAATTTCTAATATTCCAAGTTAAAGAATGACCATTATCTTAAACTGAAAAACAGAAAACAAACAAAAAAAAAACACAACAAAAAACCACTTGCACACAAAAAGTAGATAGGTAAGAAAGATTGTGTAATCAAAGAAGAAGGTGAAGACTTCAGAGTTGCAGAGACTTTTCAGATGGAAGGAAAAAAGCAACTGAATGGCCAGAAACTTCTTCCCAGAAATGGTTCACTGGAATGGAACTGTTCAGTGTGGAGATGAAAAATGGGAAGGCAGATACCCTTCCCATTGTCTTTAAGAGGCTGATGTGTCTTTTGAAAGTTGAAGTCAAATCATTCACCTATGTTTTAAAAGTCTTTTGGTGGGTGGTCATACCCATACATATGTGCCAGAAATAGTTCTTCATTTGTTTGTTTGTTCATTTGTTCATTCACCACACATGTATTACTATGTGACAGGTATTGTGTTAGGATGTATCATTGTGTTAGAGACACAAAGATAAATAATACACAGACCTGTCTTCAAGAAAGTTACAATCTAGGTGGGAAGATAGACATGCAAAAATAAACAAAAGATTGTACCTTATAACTGGAGTAGTAGGAGTACAAGATGTACTGTAGGCATAGAAGAGAGAATAATTAACCCTTTCTAGGAGTATCAGACAAGACATCAAAAGGAGGTGCTGTTTGCTTTGGATCTTGAAGAATGACAAAAGTTCTTTTTCAGAGGTTTTGCATTTATATTGTAGAATTCATCATATCATTTAGCCAAATCATTTAGTGTTTGTGTAGTGCATTACATATTGCAAAGTACCTTCAGTTGCTTTATCACACATAAGGTACATTTTTTAACATGGTAATGCTCCTTTTTGCGTTTTGGTTTCAGCTTATTGATTTTATCTTTCTTTACAGGTACTAGATCTATATTTTAGACCTACTTCTCTACAGTGTTCTAGTAAAGGGGATGTCCCAGGTACTATTACTGCATAACAAATCATCCCCAAACACAGTGATTTAAAATAACATTAGTCATTTATTATTTCTCATGATTTCTGTGGGTCAAGACTTTGAGAAGGACTTCATTGGGCGATTCAGACTTGGGGTGTCTCATGCAGTTGCAGCCAGATGGTTACTGGAGCTAGAGTATCAGGGAGTTGGCGCAGCTGGGAGCTGGTTGGGCATCTCTGTGTCTGTGTGTAATCTTAGGGCTTCTGCATGTGGTTAAGCCATATGGGCTAGTTTGGGCTTCCTCATAGCATGGCCACCTGAGGATAGTTAGGTTATTCACATTCTGGCTTAGGGTTCCTTGCCAATGAAGTGGAAGTTGAATTGCTTTTTCCCAACCTTACCTTGAAAGTCACATTGCATTACTTGAGCCACACTCTATTGATTACAAACAAGCTACAGACTTAAAGAGAAGGGAATTAAATGTAATCTCTTGATGAATGAGAGGCAAGATTCTAGAGGAACATCTGAGATGGGAGATATTGTTGTGGACATCTTTGGAAAATGCAATCTTTACGTCTTTATTCAAGCTTTGAGTAAACAAACCATTCTTCTTTAAGAGAGATGGCATGAGATCTTATCAGAAAGTGATACAGGCCAAGGGATGTTACTGAATTTTACTTAATATTCATTAAATTGATTAAAAAAAATTCATTACCTGACACTTTCTAATGAAACTAAGATCAAAACATGACAGGATATAAGAGGGATTAATTTGTCAATGAGGAAGGACTTTCTGACAAAGCAGGCCATTGAACCTTGCAAAAGGTTACAATGGAAAACTGAAGAATCAATTTCTTTGAAGGTTTTAAAGATCTATGGTAGGGGAATTCCATGAGTTCACTTGTGTTCGCATGGTCCCAGCTAGAGGAGAGAGATGGATTGAGTAACCTTCTTAGACTCCTTTCAGTGACGTAATTCCTCCATATTCATTAACAAATAAAAGAGAGATTATCTGGGTAACCTTAGAAAGGTTTTTTGGTCAATGAAAGGGATTGCTTTATTTAATTTATTTTTAATAATTTATTCATTTATTTTGAGCTCTCTTGTCTCACAAAAACCATTCCAATTTCTTACATGTACACTTCTCATTAATGCAATTACTGCAGATTTTTTTCAAGTCCTAGTACCATCCTTTGATCAGTAATTAGAAAGAAATACTTTGTGATAAGATAAATTTTGAAATTCCTTCCTTGGCATGGCTGGCAAATAGGTAACAAATTACAGTAATATTTTTCTTTGTATGAGTGTGTTGGTGTCAATATGTATATATCACATAGAAAGCTTAATTGGTGCCAAGTATTTTGCTTTACCTGCATTGTTTGATTTAATTGTAAGCAACTGTAGTGTATAATTATTATCGCTGTTTTAGAGATGATGAAGATGAGGTTCACAGATGTTAAATAACTTTTCTGAGGTCAAGAAGCAAAGCTAAGATTTAAACTCAATTCTACTAACACTGGGGCCTTACTAATTAACTAGGTGCTGTATTTTTTTTTTTTATTGAATGGCAATGAAATGCCATTCTTTTGTAAGTTTAGACTATATTTGCAAATTAGATCACCCTCTGGAATTGATAAATCAGAGTGCCTCAATGTCATTAACTTACAGGCCAGTAAAACTATTTATGATCTGTACCCCTCCCTTTTTTTAACTTATTCTTTCCTTATACCTCCATAAGAGGCCTCTGCTCTAGCCAAAATGGGCATTCCTATAACCTTGTGAATACTGCTTCTTTTACCTGAAATTGTCACCCTACTCACATCCAAATCTTCCTATTCTATCAATCCATTCAAAAGCTTCCTCTTCCATAAAACCTCCCAGATCACTTGAATTCTTAGAACTCTTAATTTCTCTATGAAAGTGTGACTTACGACTTGTGAAAAAATGACTTATGAAAATTTTGTCTTGTTTCAATTACTATTTATATGTATATTCACCCTGAATCAAGTTAGAAATTCCTGCATGGAAATGGCTACATTCCTTGCTTTTTTCTGTCTTCAAACCCTGGCCTGGTATGCCACAAACTGTATTTTTTCAGTGTTGGTTAAGTAGCCCAATTTCCTGTTAACTAGTATCTGTCTGAATTGAGCAGCAACATTGCCTCAATTTCTATTTTCAAGACCTGCACTGGAGATCAATGTTTATTCTCCTCAGGTTTCAATTATTGTGATAGTTATGAGGTAGCTAAAAAAATTTTGGAGGTTCTTTCTGCTTGCCTTGACCATATTTCTTCTTCATTGTACTTTTTAATAACTTTTGGATGCTCATTTTATCAAATAAAGAGCATGATTAAGTATACTTTGTTTAAAAATTAAGCAAAAGGAGTCTAGCCTGATATACTTAATTGATGAGTGTTAATGATGCTGAAATTCTGAGCCAAATTTCTGAGCATCATTTCCTAGAAGCCAGCTGGTTTTGCTCTTTTCTAGGGCCAAAGATTGCACACCTAAAACTGGTCAGTCATCTCACATACGTATGCTCTTATCAACATGAGACAACCAAGCAGACTAAAGAGTCTGTACTGATTTATAATTACCATCATTTTTGCATACGACAGAAGATAATACCATGATTAAAATTTTGAATGTTAGTCCTAGAATTCAAAAACTGCTTCAGAATATATACACCTTCACTGTTAACTATTTAGAAAGCAAGATTATAATATTGTCCATTTACATTCCATCCAAAAACAGCAGATTACACTTTCTGCTCAAGTGCATGCAGAACATTCTCCATAATAGATCACATCTTGGGTCACAAATCAAGCCTTGGTAAATTAAAAAAAAATGAAATCAGATCAAGCATCTTTTCTGACCACAATGCTATAAGATTAGAAATGAATTACAGGGGAAAAAATGTAAAAAACACAAACACATGGAGGCTAAACAATATGTTACTAAATAACCAAGAGATCACTGAAGAAGTCAAGGCAGAAATCAATAAATACCTAGAGACAAATTACAATGAATACACGATGATCCAAAACTTATGGCATGCAGCAAAAGCAGTTCTAAGAGGGAAGTTTATAGCAATACAAGCCTACCTCAAGAACCAAGAAAAATTTCAAATAAACAATCTAACCTTACACCTAAAGGAACTAGAGAAAGAAGAACAAAGAAAACCCAAAGTTATTAGAAGGAGAGAAATCATAAAGATCAGAGCAGAAATAAATGAAATAGAAACAAAGAAAACAATAGCAAAGATCAATAAAACTAAAATCTGGTTCTTTGAGAAGTTAAACAAAACTGATAAACCTTTAGCCAGACTCATCAAGCAAAAGAGGGAGAGGACTCAAATCAATAAAATTAGAAATGAAAAAGGAGAACTTACAATGGACACCACAGAAATACAAATCATCATAAGAGACTACTACAAGCAACTCTATGCCAATAAAATGGACAACCGGGAAGAAATGGACAAATTCATAGAAAAGTATAACTTTCCAAGACTGAACCAGGAAGAAATAGAAGATATGAACAGACCAATCACAAGTAATGAAATTGAAACTGTGATTGAAAATCTTCCAATAAACAAAAGTCCAGGACTTTTTTAGGCTTCACAGGCAAATTCTATCAAACATTTAGACAAGAGCTAACACCCATCCTTCTCAGACTCTTCCAAAAAATTGTGGCGGAAGGAACACTCCCAAACTCATTCTATGAGGCCACCAACACCCTGATACCAAAACCAGACAAAGATACTACAAAAAAAGAAAATTACAGACCAATGTCACTGATGAATATAGATGCAAAAGTCCTCAACAAAATACTAGCAAACAGAATCCAACAACACATTAAAAGGATCATACACCATGATCAAGTGGAATTTATCCCAGGGATGCAAGGATTCTGTAATATATGCAAATCAATCAATGTCATACACCATGTTAACAAATTGAAGGATAAAAACCATATGATCATATCAATAGATGCAGAAAAAGCTTTTGACAAAATTCAACACCCATTTATGATAAAAACTCTCCAGAAAGTGGGCATAGAGGGAACCTACCTCAACATAATAAAGGCCATATACAATAAACCCACAGCAAACATCATTCTCAATGGGGAAAAACTGAAAGTATTTCCTCTAAGATCAGGAAAAAGACAAGGATGTTCACTCTCACCAGTATTATTCAATATAGTTTTGGAAGTCCTAGCCACAGCAATCAGAGAAGAAAAATAAATAAAAGGAATTCAAATTGGAAAAGAAGAAGTAAAACTGTCACTGTTTGCAGATGACATCATACTACACATAGAGAATCCTAAAGACACCCAGAAAATTACTAGAGCTAACCACTGAATTTGGTAAAGTTGCAGGATACAAAATTAATGCACAGAAATCTCTTGCATTCCTGTACACTATCAACAAAAGATCAGAAAGAGAAGTTAAGGAAACAATCCCATTCACTATTGCAACGAAAAGAATAAAATACCTAGGAATAAACCTACCTAAGGGGGTAAAAGACCTGTACTCAGAAAACTATAGGACACTGATGAAAGAAATCAAAGATGACACAAACAGATGGAGAGATGTACCATGTTCTTGGATTGGAAGAATCAATATTCTGAAAATGACTATACTACCCAAAGCAATCTTCAGAGTCAGTGCACTCCCTATCAAATTACCAATGGCATTTTTTACAGAACTAGAACAAAAAATCTTAAAATTTGTATGGAGGCACAAAAGACCCCGAATAGCCAAAGCTGTCTTGAGGGAAACAAATGGAGCTGGAGGAATCAGACTCCCTGACTTCAGACTATACTACAAAGCTATAGTAATCAAGACAATATGGTACTGGCACAAAAACAGAAATATAGATCAATGGAACAGGATAGAAAGCCCAGAGATAAACCCATGCACCTATGGTCAACTAATCTATGACAAAGGCGGCAAGGATATACAATGGAGAAAAGACAGTCTCTTCAATAAGTGGTGCTGGGAACACTGGACACCTACATGTAAAAGAATGAAATTAGAACACTCCCTAACATCATACACAAAAATATACTCAAAATGGATTAAAGACCTAAATGTAAAACCGGACACTATAAAACTCTTAGAGGAAAACGTAGGAAGAGCACTCTTTGACATAAATCACAGCAAGATCGTTGTTGATCCACCTCCTAGAATAATGGAAATAAAAATAAACAAATGGGACCTAATGAAACTTAAAAGCTTTTACAAAGCAAAGGAAACCATAAACAAGATGAAAAGACAGCCCTCAGAATGGGAGAAAATATTTGCAAATGAAGCCACTGATAAGGGATTAATCTCCTGAATATACAAACAGCTTATGCAGGTCTATATCAAAAAATCAAACCCAATGAAATAATGGGCAGAAAACCTAAATAGACATTTCTCCATAGAAGACATACAGATGGCCAAGAAGCACATGAAAAGCTGCTCAACATCACTAATTATTAGAGAAATGCAGATCAAAACTACAATGAGGTATCACCTCACACCAGTTACATCGGGCATCGTCAGAAAATCTACAGACAACAAATGCTGGAGAGGGTGTGGAGAAAAGGGAACTCTCTTGCACTGTTGGTGGGAATGTAAATTGATACAGCCACTATGGAGAACAGTATGGAGGTTCCTTTAAAAACTAAAAATAGGGACTTCCCTGGTGGCGCAGTGGATAAGAATCCACCTGCCAATGCAGGGGACACGGGTTCAATCCCTGGTCCTGGAAGATCCCACATGCCATGGAGCAACTAAGCCCTTGCGCCATAACTACTGAACCTGCGCTCTAGAGCCCGCAAGCCACAACTACTGAGCCCGCATGCTGCAACTACTGAAGCCTGCGCACCTAGAGCACGTGTTCTGCAACAAGAGAAGCCACCGCAAGGAGAAGCCTGTGCACCGCAATGAAGAGTAGGCCCCGCTCGCCACAACTAGAGAAAGCCCACGCGCAGCAACGAAGACCCAGCACAGCCAAAAATGAAATAAAAAAGTAAAATTAGGGGCTTCCCTGGTGGCACAGTGGTTGAGAGTCCACCTGCCGACGCAGGGGACGCAGGTTCGTGCCCTGGTCTGGGAAGATCCCACATGCTGCGGTGTGGCTGGGCCCGTGAGCCATGGCCGCTGAGCCTGCGCATCCGGAGCCTGTGCTCCGCCGCAATGGGAGAGGTCACAACAGTGAGAGGCCCACATACTGCAAAATAAATAAATAATGATATTTAAAGAAAAAAAACTAAAAATAGAATTACCATATGACCCAGCAATCCCACTGCTGGGCATATACCCAGAGAAAACCATAATTCAAAAAGAAACATGCACCCCAGTGTTCATTGCAGCACTATTTACAATAGCCAGGTCATGGAAACAACCTAAATGCCCATCGACAGACGAATGGATAAAGAAGATGTATATACAATGGAATATTACTCAGCTCTAAAAAGGAATGAAATTGGGTCATTTGTAGAGACGTGAATGGATCTAGAGACTCATACAGAGTGAAGTTAAGTCAGAAAGAGAAAAACAGATGTCGTATATTAACGTATATATGTGGAACCTAGAGAAATGGTACAGATGAACTGGTTTGCAGGGCAGAAATAGAGACACAGATGTAGAGAACAAACGTATGGACACCAAGAGGGGAAAGTGACAGGAGTGGTGGCGGTGGTGTGATGAATTGGAAGATTGGGATTGACATATATACACTAATAAGTATAAAATAGATAACTAATAAGAACCTGCTCTATAAAAAAATAAATAAGATTTAAAAATTCAAAAAACATAAAAAATAAAATATCATCCATTTAGAATATTATTCATAAAAAAGAATTAAATATTGCTATTTGTAGCAACATGGATGAACCTGGAGAGTATCATACTAAGTGAAGTAAGCCAGAGAAAGAAATATTATATGATACCACTTATATATGGAATCTAAAAAACAATACATATGGATCTACGTATAAAATTGAAAGAGGCTCACAGGCATAGAAAACAAACTTCTGGTTACCAAAGGGGAAAGGGGGGGAAGGGAGGATAAATTAGGAGTATTGGATTACTACTATATATAAAATAGATAAGCAGCAAGTATTTACTGTATAACACTGACAGCAATGTTCAGTATCTTGTAATAACCCATAATGGAAAATGATCTGAAAGAATATATATATATAATGTTTGTATATATAAAAGCTGAATTACTTTGCTGTACACTGGAAACTAACACAATCTTGTAAATCAACCATACTTCAATAAAAAGAAATAAAAATGTCATCCATTTATCAATATCCTACTTTGTCTAAAATAGATTTTAGGAATTTTATAAAGATATCAAGATATACATTGTAACAAGGAAACACAAATTATAATTAAATGGTAAAGATGAAGTGAGGCAACCACAAAGGTAAGGTAATAAACTATACTCCATAATAAAGCCAGTCATCGATGTACATGTTATGTTTCATATCCTCTTACCAAGAGTAGGCTGCAAATTCGACTCTAATTACCAGTATGAAGAGGGAAACCTGTTCATGTTTATGGTTAGTTTTGCTGATTTGTAGTACCTAGTAAATAAAAACAAAGGAGCTGCTGAGGAGGTGGGAACCTCCTCCTGGCCCTGAGAAATAGTTTTCATGGATCTTCCAAAAGAGAACACTCTTTAAGCCCTAGGGATGATTCTTAGGTAATAATTATAAACCAACACAAGCTGCTTTAAACCGGAAAGATTTAAAGAATAGAGTTCATATTGTGTATGTGAGATTATTGCTTTTGCTTGCCGTGCATGCTGTGCCAGTGTCTCCTGCATAGGCAGTGTGTGACCTCTCTGTTGATCTGCCTGATTTCACAGCTCTAGCCTTCCCTGGGAATCCAGAAAAATTTCTCACTTCCTTGGTGTGACCACATACATCTGACTGTGTTACTGCTTTCACAGTGGCATTTAAGACATTCCCCAGTTTGCCCCTGTTGTTTGTTTTCCGTTCATATCATGCTGCTGGTTACCTACCTCCAGCCCCAGCCACCGTGCATCCCTGTGTTTAAGTTCAGTGTTTCTTAGCCTGTGCAGAGATTGTCAGGGATTTAGGGGCTGGAGAGATGGCTAAAAGAAAGCCTCCCAACCCCCAGCTGAAACACTGAAGCTCTGCTTCTTTCTGTTATATTGATTATGGTTCCATCTGTAATTTCACTGGGAAAAAAACATTCGCCTGTCTTTAAAAAAATTAATACCTGAAAGAAATCAGTGCTTTCTGAAGTCCCTTTGAAGTCTAGATATTTATTAATTAGATCAACTAAGCCGAATATCTCTTTTCATATGTTATCCAAATTTGTTTTCTGTTTCCCAGATTCTCAACATTTGTGCCATCCAAATTTCTTATTTTTTAATCTATAAGTAGTCCTATGCACGTGTAGTAGATCTTTTAATGAGTTACTTCTTTTTCTTTTTTTTTTTTTTTGTATTTTTATAAAGTTTCTCATTTCTTATTTATTCACTTTGGCTGTAGTAGAATAGATTTCTCTCATTTTTTTCTTCCAGAAGTACATGATCTTTCATTTAAGGACCAATGATTTTAAAGCCACGTGAAACATTCTTCAATAACACACTTTACTCATCCATTTTATACTCAATATTTAAAATACTGGTCAAATAGATATTAAAGTTCTATTGCATTACTGATGAAGTTAAAGACAGCTTTTTACTTGAACTATCATGAACATCCTTTTTGGATTTCACTGGGTATGAAGCTTGATCAATTTTTTTTTAAATTGTCACCGCATCCTTAATCATACCAATAACATAAAATATACCTTTTGAAATTTGATATTAGCCTGCAATTTTGAGACAGAAAGACTAATGATTTGTTAGCAAACTAAGCAGACAGGTATTCTTTTTTTTTTTTAACCTTTTTTTTAACCTTTTGTTTTTAAATACAAGTTTATTGGAGTATAATTGCTTCACAGTGCTGTGTTAGTTTCTTTTGTACAACAAAGTGAATCAGCCATATGCAGAAATATATCCCGATATCCCCTCCCTCTTGAGCCTCCCTCCCACCCTCCCTATCCCACCCCTCTAGGTGGTCACAGAGCACCGAGCTGATGTCCCTGTGCTATGCTGCTGCTTCCCACTAGCTATCTATTTTACATCTGATAGTGTATATATGTCAGTGTTACTCTAACTTTGCCTCAGCTTCCCCTTTCCCCCTTCCCCACCGTGTCCTCAAGTCCGTTCTCTATGTCTGCGTCTTTATTCCTGCCCGCCACTAGGTTCCTCAGTACCATTTTTTTTAGATTCCATATATATTCATTAGCATACGGTATTTGTTTTTCTCTTTCACTTACCTCACTCTGTATGACAGACTCCAGGTCCATCCACCTCATTATGAGTAACTCAATTTCATTTCTTTTTATGGTTGAGTAATATTCCATTGTATATATATACCACATCTTCTTTATCCATTCATCTGTTGATGGACACTTAGACTGCTTCCATGTCCTGGCTGTTGTAAACAGTGCTGCAATGAACATTGTGGTACGAGACAGGTATTTTTGATAGCGGGAAACTGGGCATAGATACTATAATGTGACTTGTTGAACAAGTCAGATGTTCTTATCTAAAAAGATATAAATTACCCTAATTAGAAGTATCCTAGGAAATTAAAACTAATTGCATGTCTCACCAGAAAAATAATGGATAATAATGTATGCATTGCAGATTGTTCTGACATTTAAATCTGGTGATATGGGGTTCTCAAAAATGTAAATCTCTGTTCCCTTTTTCTCCTGATATCCATCTCTGTTCAGGTATAGCCTCTCTAAAGTAATGTTAGTTATTTTCACTTTTGGAATAAATATCTAACCTATTGGAAATGTATCTCCAAATTTCTTTAATAGAAAAAAATTTATTCTTAGATACTAATTAGAAAACTGATGTATTTTCTCACTTTCAAAGAATTTTAGGGAATGTATTTAGAGTATCAATTTAACTTTATATAATATGTGATACTTTTTAGGTATTGGTACATTTGATATTCCTTAGGTATATGGGATGGTATATCCATGTATAACCCTATTTCTCTTTGTACTGACTCATAAGTTTGTATCATTAATATATATATTAATATATATATTCTGCCATTAAATCTTGAGCATTTTGACCCAAAATTGTGTTTTTAAAATATCTCTGGTGTACAGAGTACGAGGTCAATAAAGATTGTTATATTTAGAAAGAACCTATCTTCTCCCTGCTACTTCACACACATTTGGTCCACTGTCTCCTACAAACTGTTGGCTATATACACTAGAAACACAAATTTCAAATACTAAGCTAAGTGAAATGGTGTTTTAAAAAAAGGCTACTTCCCTCATTTCAGATAATTAAATTAAAAATTTTTTAAGAAATCAGAGCTCATTTAAATATATCTGAATTTACTTAGTTACCCAACACACAAAGGAAATCATCAGTGACCACGTTTCATGAAGATTTGTTCTATAAGAGTGAGTCATCCAAAATTGCAGCCCTCTCTGTTGAATAATTCTGAAGCATTGTTGGTGAGATGGCATTACGAAAGCCAGTGCATCCTAATGAGTTGCGTAAAAGTGTATTAAAAAAAGTATTGCATGGAATATTTGAAAAATATTCAACACAGTAAAACATGGGCAGATTATTTAGAGCTTGTTGAATATTTTGCATAAATAAATTAAAATTATGGTGTATTTTAAGTTTATTTCTCGTTTAGCAGGGTTCAGTTAGTTGTTGTTCCTGTTGTTGTTTCTTTGAAAAGGGCATAAAACTTCAGGGGAGCTGTGCAGACTCTCACTTTTATTAAAGTCCCTTATGAAGATTGCTCATATGTGATTCTGTCAAATGATGTAATGGTTTGACTTTCTCTAACAAAGGTAAAACAAAGAAATATAAGTTCTTTTGATATACATTATATTACAGTTTTTCTACCACATTTAGAATATCAGTTAAAAAAGATGGTAGAACTGCTGGGCGATGTGCACACAGATCAAAGGATATGAATTTCTTGGCCAATCATTCTGAAATAGGCAGTAGAAGTTTGGGACGTTTTATGTATTACAGATTTGTATAGCTTTTACACAGAGCCATTTAAAAAAAAAATTACCACCTACTTATGCAGATAAGGAAACTACACACAGGTTAAGTTGTATATCAGTTAAATTTTGCTGTATAACAATCAAAAAAACCTCACTGGCATACAACAAAGAACAGTTTTTTCTCACATGTGCAGGGTTCAAATGAACTAGACTGGGCTTGGTTCAGTGGTCTTGCTGGTATCTGCTGGGATCACTCATGTATCTGTTGGTTGACCATAGGCTCTGTCCTAGGCTGGGCTTGGTTGATAAACCTTAGCTGTGACAGCTGTTTCCACAGGTTTCTCATCTTTTTCTTGGGACCAACAGTCTAATCTAGGCATGGCCTTCTCATGTCAATGGCAAAAGTGCAAGAAGGAAAGCAGAAACACACAAGGCCCTTTGAGACTAGGTTTGCAACTGTCACACTGTTACTTCTGATGCATTCTGTTGGACAAAGCAAGTCACATAAGGTGATCAGTCTACCTCACCCTTGTAGGAAGAACTCGAAAATTTGCTTGACAAAGGGAATGAATACAGAGAGGATGAATAGTTGGGACCATAAATGCAATTCATGTGTCCCATCACTTTGCCTTAGATCCTACAAATAGTGACTAGCTGAGGAAGGTCAGGAACATAGTCCTCTTCAGGCAACTGCTTTCTTCGTGGTTCCTTAGGCAGGTTTTAGTGTTTCCTTCTAACTTGGCCCATTCAGAGGCTTTCTGGTGGTGTTTGAATGTCTGCACTTACATTCTAGTTTCTACCTGTTCTAAGAACAAAGGAAAATAGATTCAGATGATGGTATCAATTTCCATTTGCCTCCCTGCAGCTGTGGTGATCACATGCTGCTGTATTTGATGCTGCACTGAGAGAATTAGAGAAAAATCATAGTCTGTCAAATATATTTTGTCATCTTTATCTTATTGCTTCTGATTGCTCTGCCCAAATTCTCATTCATAAGCAATAGGTGATATCATCTATTGTTATTCTTAGATGAGATGAGGAAAGTAGGCCCAATCTACTTATTTTGTTATGTTTACGATTTATTGTGCATTTTACATTTACTTGGGCAGTATATGAATTTAGTATTTGTTCCTTGCTATTTTGTTGTTTTTCAGTCAATTACCATTTTAGGATACATAACTACTACATTTGGAACATTGTATTAAATAAAAGTATGTCATTTCCTCAGGTTTTAAGTGTGTTCTTCTGTATTGGCACTTTAGTAAAGAGACAACTTACATTAGTGGTAAGAAATTGGCCTTACAGATACATATACTTAGGCTCTGCTGTTAATAGCATGACAAATCATCATTGTCTTAATGGTGGTTTAACATTATAACATACTGTAAATAAAGATTTTGTCCTATCTCCTAACAGCAAGTATATCATATTAGTTGGGCAAAATACTTCCTATAATGCAAATATTTTTTACAGAAGGTTCTTATTCATCATCCATTTTATACACATCAGTGTATACATGTCAATCCCAATCTCCCAATTCATCACCCCCCCATGGCCCCCCCCCCCCCCGCCCCGCTTTCCCCTCTTGGTGTCCATACATTTGTTCTCTACATCTGTGTCTCTATTTCTGCCTTATAATGCAAATATTATGTGTTCTTTTTTAATGCGACTCCTCTTTTTTTTCTTGAAAAAATGATTAATTTCACTGAATTTGTTTAACCAAAAAGTAACATGGAAGTCAGAAAGACATAATTTGACTAGAATGATCCTGTTACTGTATTTTCACTGTTAATAAGTGTTTAGAAGGCTCAAGTAAAGCATGTGGGGCTGTGTGTGCACACAGCTATAAATCTTTTCAATAACATACGTCTGTTGTTCACACATATTAGAAAATCAAACTGCCCCAAAGAAGTCTCCCTCTCCTTCCCTGCTTCCCACCAAGTCATAGGAAGAGACAGCCTTGTGAAGTCATTTGATTAGTACAGTGGAGTACTGCCCCAATCTCTTTAAAAAAAAAAAAAAGCAAACACTTTAATTCCATTATGCCATCCCCTAAATAGCCCTTTTAGGCTCAGCTTCCTTCTCTACCCACTTATGTTCAAAGATAAAGTCCACTCCCTAGAATGATACGGCTCCACACCTATTTTGCAAAGCTCATTCCATGTGAGTCCCTAACAGAAATACCTTTGCTTCAGTAGTCTAATTTATGGCCGACTTTTATAAGTTTTTTATAAAAGTGTTATTATTTATTACCTAAAAAATTATTTGTGTAAAATTAAAGAATACAGATTAATCAGAAATCCAGAAATAATAAAATAAATATCACCCATAATTCCACTCTCACCTATAATCACTGTTAACAATTTGGAGTATTTCTTTTGTTATATTTTCATTCTTTACTTTTTCATTGTATTTTTCTCCAAATTTTTATTATAAAAATATTGCAAACCTTTTGAAAAGTTGTAAGAATTTTACAGTGAACATCTGTTTACCTAGAGTCTACCATTAATGTTTTACTGTATGTGCTTTATCACATATCTAAAATTCATCACTTCTGTATGCTCCATCAATCATCTTATACTTGATGCATTTCAGAGTAAATTGCAGACATTAGTACACATAATTGCAGAGCAGGTATGGGGTAGTTAGAAGTTTTAGGCAAAATGAGGGGACCCATCAGAGAATGGACACATCTATCTGTCATTGTAGGTTTTCCTAGATAGTACTAATGTTTCCATAAATGTAGTTAAGGTGTCAGACTACATGTCCTCATTTTTAGTTTGGAAATCAGTCCCAATAGGACATATCTGGGGCATGTGGACCTATCAGAGTTTTCCAAAGCTAGGTGTTGGAATGTAGGCCATTTTCCCTGAGACAGGCTAAATCCTCAAGAAATAAATAAAAGAAGTCTCTTTTCTCATTGACCCACCTACCCTTAATGGGTGACAACAAAAGTGGCAGCAAGAACAAGATGTTGAGGTGCTCTTCTTACCAGATATAAACATAGAACACTTTTAAGATTTTCTTTTTACTTTCTTTAAAAAAATTTTTTTTTTGTGATGTTTGTTTTATTGCTTGCTTCTTAACTTATTTTTCAACTTAGCAATACAAAATACCTATTCTACCTTCACGTTTTCGCTTCAAGGATGTGTTCTTGACCTGGAGTGAATGGATTAGCTTCTAGAGAGCTGTGAATTGCCTGAAAACTTTCTGTATGAATACGTGTATGTACAAGAAAGTACATGGTTTTTATCAGATTCCAAAGGGTATCTAACCCACAAGACTGGGAAAACAACTTACTTAAATCTGTAACCATGTAAAAGGCACAATTAGATCAAATACGTTAGAGCCAGTGTTAAGAGGTATACTGTGGTCTCCTAGACATTTTTTAAGGAGCAAAAATTGGATGCTGGTAATAGTAAGGCATTATAATAAGGGCACAAGATCTCTGCATTTGATTATTTCTGGAGTACATTCTTTAATATGAAAGCTAGAAATGTATGACCTCTGGAGCCTCAGTTAATGCTAGTTTGATAGGAAGTACTTTCACTGAAAATATTATTTCAATGGGATCCTCTTACTCCTTTAGCCAACTAGTATATATTAGGGATTTGGTGATTATAATGTTGTTCAGTCACAGCTCAATTTTGTGCCACCATTTCATTCTTTCCTTCAGATGTCTGATAATGAATGTAACCCTCTATTTGTTTTCACTGCTTACTTTCCTATTCAAAATTATTCTTAGGCTGCATTCCAGGGGGGCGAAAACAAATAGAGATAAGCTTTTGATGATCAACAAAGTAGACACAGATGGTGCAGGATATAGCAGTAGTTTTCAGAAGCAATTTACACAATTCTAATTCTTTTACTGTTTCTAATGTCATGTTTACCTGAACTAATTCTTCCTCTTATTATTCATTTTCTATAAATATGCTCTTATTTTATTTGTAAGTGCTCCAAGAATATGCCACATAAAAAGATTACAACAGCACTTCTGATTCACTAAAAGGAAGTAATTTGTTATGAACTGGAAGATTGGGTTTAAAGAGAAAGTGGATTGTAGAACATTGTAAAAAGCTTTTTTATTTTTTAAGGAATAATTTTTCCTACAGAGAAAAACTGCCTTATGAACATTTAAGGAGATATTTATTGAAGAGGAAGTTATTTTACTGAAGGAGCTTAGGTGTAAATAGGGATTTTGAGGTTGTTTTCAGAGAGGATTTATAAAGTTTTGGCTATTCAGAAGCTTTGGTGGAATACATCTTTCTACCTAGATAGAGAGGAAGCCAAAGAGAAAGGTAACAAACTTAAGTCCTTGTTATCTTAGCTACAAGTTCTTTGCTTCTCACTTCTGCATCTCAACAATATTTAATGTATCTTTTTTTTTTTTTTTAAACTTGTTTATTTGATTTATTTTTGGCTGTGTTGGGTCTTCGTTGCTGCGCACGGGCTTTCTCTAGTTGTGGCGAGCGGGGGCTACTTACTCTTTGTTGTGATGTGCGGGCTTCTCATTGCGGTGGCTTCTCTTGTGGAACACAGGCTCTAGGCATGCGGGCTCAGTAGTTGTGGTGCATGGGTTCTAGAGCACAGGCTCAGTAGTTGTGGCCCACGGGCTTAGTGTTGTGCCGCATGTGGGATCTTCCCGGACCAGGAGTTGAACCCGTGTTCCCTGCATTGGCAGACGGATTCTTAACCACTGTGCCACAAGGGAAGTCCCTTAATGTATCTTTATATTTTTCTGTTTCTATATGGAAACCACTATGCAAAGACTATATGGCACTATGTAATTATGTTTGTTTAATGTATGGGTTTAAAATCAACTCTGTTGGGGCTTCCCTAGTGGCGCAGTGGTTGAGAGTCCGCCTGCCGATGCAGGGGACGCGGGTTCGTGCCCCGGTCCGGGAGGATCCCACGTGCCGCGGAGCGGCTGGGCCCGTGAGCCATGGCCGCTGAGCCTGAGCGTCCGGAGCCTGTGCTCCGCAACGGGAGTGGACGCAGCCGTGAGAGGCCCGCGTACCGCAAAAAAATAAATAAATAAAAAATAAAAAAATAAATCAACTCTGTTGTGGAAGACACGTGATTGCATTCATGCCACCATTTGTTATGGAACTTATCATGCCCTTGTGGTACACATCTTGATTATCTCAGTGATTTCTAAAGTTCTACATATTAAAAGTTTCCTTTTTTAATTGCATAGCACTAAAAATAGAATCAGTTATAAATACATCATTAATGAAAAACCAATACAAATGTCCTCCGTAAAGCCTCCTGGTTAATTATGATTCCAGTTTTGCCTTTTGTTCTATTTGCTTTAGTATTAGTGGCTTGGAAGAAAGGTACAATGGGCCCTTTTAACAGCTCAGATTTGCGGAATTAGTTGCTGTTGAACGTTGATGGCTAGGAAGTTATTATTAACTTGCTTTGAGTCATTGGAGGAAGTCAAAACAGGGAGAAATCTGTTTATCATGGCTCATTTTATAAAAGAGGTTACCTATGGGGATAAAAATCCAAGGTCTGTATTAAAAAAGTATATTGAGTGCACAGCATACTTTTCTCAAATAGAAAGCTATAAATATCTAATCAGATAATTTTAAATTATTTTAAATAATAACAAACATTTTAACATAAACTAAACTTCTATGCTTATTTTTATATTTGATTTGGGTTTAATTTATTTAAAAGATAATAATGCAATGATCAAATGAAGAGTTGGGATGCCTACCTGTCTAGGTATCCCCCAAGAGGCTTCACAGGGTACCATTACCTTAATGAATCTACTATGGGCCCATATCTGTTCCTCAACCTTAAAAATTCTAAAGTTTATTTTTGTCAATTTGCCCATAGTAGGTTGATTCTTGACGTATAAATGAAACTGTTTACTAATTTCCCCCAGGTAGGTCATTATGATGTGGATCAGAATTCGTAGGCTGGCAAGAACAGCACATTTTCCTATAAAATACCTGCATAGAAATCCATTCATTATCAGAAGATTACCAAGTCAACATGTGTTCAGAATAATGGGAGTCCTGTAACTCAGATATGTACTGGCATCAACCAAAGATAGTTTGAAACCTCTATCTAGAATTCTAGCTAGGTAGAAATCCCTGCTACATGCAAGCTCCTTGAGGGTGGGGGCCATTGTGGATCTTGTTCACTGCTGTATGGTATGGCATCTAGAATACAGTATGCAGTCAAAAAATGTCATTGGGTGACTGACTGACTGACTGACTGACTGAATGAATGGAACCATAATACTCTGAGTCTGTTAGCCAATACTCCTTCTCTTAAACAGTGTTTGAGTGGACTATGCCAACATGTGCTCTTTGCTGTTCTTTTAATACTAATCCAACTCTATCCTTATTGACCTTTTCTTTCATCAGATAGATGAATATCTTTTGTTTCGTTTTGCTACTGCCTAAGAACAAATCTAACCCTTTAAGGAAATTTGTTGAATCCCTAATACATTATGTTATATGTTAGTTTTGTAATTTACCTTAACTTCTCAAATTCTTGGGAGTAAACCTTATTTTTTTTTTCTTTTTCTTAACTTGTAGTCCAGTGGTTTGGACACTGGCATTAGCTCAGTCTGACTTTGAATTCAGACTTCCCTGTTAGGAATCATATAATTTTGAACAAGCTCCTTTACCACTTTGAGCTTCATTTTGCTCATCTATAAAATATGATTAACATATTTAAATTATTTTAAATAATTTGGTTCTGGTACAAGTTAAATAGTACAGCATGTACAGATTGACAGAATATCTAAGACACTGTAAAGACTTAATAAATTATACATCAGGGGCTTCCCTGGTGGTGCAGTGGTTGAGAGTCCGCCTGCCGATGCTGGGGACATGGGTTCGTGCCCCGGTCTGGGAAGGTCCCACATGCCGCGGAGCGGCTGGGCCAGTGAGCCATGGCCACTGAGCCTGTGCGTCTGGAGCCTATGCTCCACAACGGGAGAGGCCACAACAGTGAGAGGCCCACGTACAGCAAAAAAAAAAAAAAAAAAATTATACATCAATATCGTTATAGATGTTGTCTAATATCATTACAAATGATCGATACTGTTATGACTACAAAACTCTGCAGCTATAATATATTTTCATTTTGTACTCCAAAAGGAGTATAAAAGTAAGCAGAAGCCTAGGAACTAGTTGCATCCTGGGAAAAAGTACAATGCCACAGAAAGAAAGAGTAAGTTGAATTTTTTCAGATATAAAAGAGGATCAGAGAAAAATGGACAACCAATTTTGATACCTTTAATTCAAACTAAATGGTACCAAAATGAAGAGTGTTTGATGGCTCTATCTCAGCTATGTGAATAGAATTTGAATTCCATAGGGTAGGAACCATTGTGTTTCTTGTTTACAGCTAGTCTGTGGGATATAACATATTGTGGATATTCAAAAAACAATGCATTTTAATGAAAAAATGAATACCCATGGGCAAAACTGTAAAATGAGGCTATTTAATATTCTGCAATCTTAAAGATCTTTTTTTATCTTTCTAAAATTTACTTTGTATTTAATATTTAAGTTGTTTAATTCATCAACTGCTATGCCAGAACCTTGCATTCTCAGTGCAGATTATTCTCAAATGATCTATACTTACATACACAAGTTGAAGTAGAGTGAGCAGAGAAACCAAGTGAGATCGCATCTAATTGTAATCACTCAGCTATCACCTTCTTAGACTTTTCCTAACCACCCTATCCAAAAATAGCACTGCTCCATCACTGTCACAAACCTATACCTATCTCCATGCTGCTCTATTTTTCTTATCTCCTATCACAATTATATAATTGTGGTATTATAAATTTATAATTATTTTTACTCTCAGTCACTAGACAATAAGGTGCGTGTGGGCAGGAGCATTGTTTTGTTCTCAGCTATATCCCCGGAGCATGGTATAGTGGCTGGTCCATGTTAGGCTCTCAGTAAATATATGTGGAATAAACAAATGAATGGACTCAAAGATCACATATGTGTAGACTCTACTGAAGACAGTCAAAGCCACTGAGTATCACTGTTTGACAACAAACATGATTTGATCTGCTATCAAGTTCCTACTCTATCGCACTTGACCACGTATTAGCATTAATACTTAAAGTTAAAAACAAAGCCCCACAATATCATTCATATTATGACTTACATATATTCTATATATACTTCAATTGCATCATAAACTAAGTAGCCAATTTAGTTTCTTTCTTTCTTTTTTTTTTAATTTTATTATTTTTCTTTTTATTTATTTAATTTTATTTTTCTTGCTTTTTTTTTTTTTTTTGCGGTACGTGGGCCTCTCACTGTTGTGGTCTCTCCTGTTGTGGAGCACAGGCTCTGGACGCGCAGGCTCAGTGACCATGGCTCACGGGCCCAGCCACTCTGTGGCATGTGGGATCTTCCCGGACTGGGGCACGAACCCATGTGTCCTGCATCGGCAGGTGGACTCTCAACCACTGCGCCAGCAGGGAAACCCAGTTTCTTTCTTTTTTTTTTTTGTATTTTAGACTGTGACTTGTACCATTCCAGCTACAAAAATTCTTCATTAATAAAGAACCACACAGTTGCCCTGAAAGATCTCATAGTCACAGCAAACTGTAATGAATAGAATCATAGTACATTTTGTGGTATCTCACTGGGCACTTAGAGTGTAGTAAAGTCTGCTCTCAAGTATTATAAATTTGCATACGCTAAAGATCAAGTAATGTATGTCCAGGTAATTGATGCAGCAAAAGACATAGTCCAGCCCCATTACAGAGCTTGTGACACATGGCTCTCGATTGCTCTCTAACTACACTTCCAAAAGAAACACCTAAGATTTTAGTAATCATGTAAGAAAGGAGAAAATAAAAACTATATTTTTAAAAGGATGTCTAAAAAGATGTGCTTTGGGAATTCCCTGGCGGTCCAGTGGTTAGGGCTTTGCCCTTTCATTGCTGAGGGCGCAGGTACAATCCATGGTTGGGGAACTAAGATCCAGCAGGCTGCATGGTGTGGCCAAAAATAATAATAATAATTTAAAAAGTGAAAAAATAAAATAAAAGAAGTCATCTTAATAAAAAAGATGTGCTTCTCAGCAACTATTGTTACTACATATTATGTAGATCTTTTCATTTTCATTCAACTCATAATTTATAGCAATATTATACAACAGTAAGTTAGTTGAAACTGACATTTAAGCTGAATTAGTATATTATACTGCATTGGTTTTAAGAACTGCATTCTAGATTGCTTCATTACGTGGGAGAAATGTTTTCCTTTTCATTACTTAATGTACAAACCATTTTATATGTTAAAATCTGACTTTAGTGATGCCAATGTCAACAGTTATTTTGTCCCTACCCTGCCCTTCTCTTTCTTCTCTAAGTTCAACTTAAAAAAAAATGACACTTAATCATTTACCAATTTGGCTTGTATTTCTATTGTACCTCATTTTCATTTGACTTACTATGTCAAATATAGGTGCTATAGAAAAGATTTATGAATCTAACCACTTCCAATGTTTTAGCTCAAACCAAATGGAGACAAAGATACAATTCAATGTAGCATTTGTAGATAAACTAACTTGATAATACTCAGAAATCTTAAACCTATTCCAAACCTTTTGATAACATTTAGTTTTACAAACACTGAAAAAACTGAAATGACAACAGAAAATATGAAATAGTACTACAAACTATCAATATAGTACCCTCTCATTTCTCTGAAAGATTAGATAGATTGTTGTGAAATCATTCCTAAGGTCCAAGATATATTGCAAAATCAGAATCCACCCAATTCATAAGTTATATCTTGATTAGATGACCCTATTAGGGAGTAAAGTGACTGTTTTGTATACTGCTGAAAGGATTAACTGGTATTAGCAGCTAATTATCATATTTATTCTAAAAATCAACCAAGATGAACCAAAAATCAAATTTATCTGAGAGAATACTTTTTCACTTTGAAAAAATGAGATAGATTGCTACCCAAATTATCTTTTAACTATAATATTCACTTCCATTTAACTTTTTTTAATAGCTATATTAAAAACCTGAGATATGAGCATATAAAGTCAATGCCGGAATCCTACCTGAGGCGGGGCTTGAAGTCTAACAGGCTATTAAGTAATATCTACAACTAATCAAAGGGCTGAGCCTCCAAGATTAGGGAGTGTCTCATTTAACTTTTTATCTCCCACATTCAGCCTAGTACCTGGCACTCATTTAGTGATTTAGTGGCCAGTAGACGGTTGTGGAGTGAAGTATCGTGACAGCCATTAAAAAAAAAAAAAAAAAAAAAAAAGTAATGGGAGTTCTAGAAAAGGAGCGATGTATAAACCTGGTTTGTTCCAAAGTTAAGGTCAAAATAGTGGTAAAATAAGTTTTTAGTGCTCAGAAACCCAAACCCAAGCCTGAGCCATTTTTAGGTCTATTAGTTCATTTTTGGATTCACATATAAATTAATTTAGTAAACCTCAGACCCTAAGAGCCACAAACATTAACAGTCTAAATTGGTTATTTGTTAACTAGCCCCCATACTTTGCAGGAAATTTCATAATCCCCCTTTGGCCCAATAAAGATGTCCTACTAGCCACTTTTTATTCGTAAATTCCCTGATTTTTTTTTCTTTTTCTTTTCACATTTCAAGAAACCTAGAAGAGTATGAAAAATAAGAAATTATTTGGCACTTAGAGCACTTCTGTCCGATTGGCTCAAGGTTCTGTAGAGTCACTTCTTGATTCTTTCGACATCCTCCTGAAGTAAGATGGCATAAATGTCAAGGTCCAAGATCCACATTTTACCCAGGTGCAGAAGTTGAAATTCACAGTTAAGTAACCTGTCCTGGACCAACCAGGAGTGTGGTGGCATGTCTCAGTGTAAACGTCAGAGTGCTGCAGTTGCTTTACCAGACATGTTATGTGCTAGGAAGGCATTTCAAAGCCGTCGCCTGGCACCTCACAGAGGCTCACCTGACCAGGCTATCTTTCTTCTTCCTCCTCGACAGGAGCAACAGAACCAGAGACCAGAAGGACTCTACAACTAAATGAGGGCTCCCACACTTTTATACAGATTTTCAGATTGTTGGGTTCTGTAAAATCCTCCATCAGTTTCCTGCCGCTCCTTGTTTCTAATGTTCCTGGGCGCTGCATTTGAAATTTTCCACTCCTCGCTTTTCTGTCATCTAAAATGATGATACTAATCACAGGTGATCACTATGCTTATGGTCTTTCATCTAAAATTCATCCTTTATTAAAACCCCATTGCTGGGCTTCCCTGGTGGCGCAGTGGTTGAGAGTCCGCCTGCCGTTTCAGGGGACACGGGTTCGTGCCCCTGTCCGAGAGGATCCCACATGCTGCGGAGCGGCTGGGCCCGTGAGCCATGGCCGCTGAGCCTGCGCGTCCGGAGCCTGTGCTCCACAACGGAAGAGGCCACAACAGTGAGAGGCACGCGTACCGCAAAAAACAAAACAGAAACAAAAACATTGCTTTTTTCAGTCTTCAGTCTGGGCAGTATATGAACATGGCAATTATGCCTCTTTTTTGAACCCACACACAGTGGCCTGGAGAGGAAAAGTGATGCCCCTGAGTAGTGTAATGAGTCTATACCCTTTCCTCCCACACGCCACTGGACTATGCGCCCAACCCCACCTTTTTGTTCTTTGATATCCTTTCCCTTACTTATCCTTCTAATTATCTCATCACACCTCTGCTTTCCTTCTTTGTCTTCTCTTTCACCACGCAGTAAAATAGAGACACTCCTTAATGTGTTATCTCCTTGCCCCTCTTCACTTTGTTCCGATTTGCTTGGCCACCTTATCTCCTCCCCCACCCCCACCCCTGCCCCATGGTTTCAATCCCATTTCTCCTGATCTATACTCTACACTTTGTATTAAGCTTTTACCTGCTCAGGAAACTTTAGGAACTTCCTATCACTTATTAGAAGGAGTCAACACTCCCTGGCTTGACACTCCTGACTCTAATCAATTTTCCTCGAACCTACAGCCATTTCTCATATTACCCTCTCACATTCTTAGTGTTGTCCAAGTTTGGCCATTGTCTGTTTCCTAACTCACTCTACATCTTTTTGCTTTCATGCCTTTACTCTTTCTCTTTCCCCTTCTCAACTGCCCTTTACCCCATCTCCATATACCCAAATTTTATCCATTTTTCTAGAAGCATCTCATGCTTCATGATATCAATATTGTCATTGCTTCTCCCACCATGAAGCAGCCCCTTATCAAGGTTTCAGGGAGTGTGGTCAGAAGCCTACCTGTGTCAGAATTACGTTTGATTCTTATTAACTATGCACATCCCCAGGTCTCAGCCTAGCCTACTATATTTAATTATCTAAAGATGAGGACCAGAAATCTAAATTTTTAACAAGCTTCCCACATGAATCTTACGCACATTAAGTTTTTAGAACTACAGCTGTATATTCTGAGTTCTCAAGTTACACTTAAGTTTTCTTTAGGTACATTCAGTTGTTCCCTTTCATCATCATTATTTGTCTGTGCACTTTATTTGTGAGAGCATTCTGAGGGAAGGTATATAACTTTAACATCAAAATAAATGCTTCTGCATCACAAATGCTCCTTGAATTTATTAAATCTTTGATAAATATTGATTGATTAAAAGAAAATGCATGCATGTATTTCATTTGCTAGCACCCAATGAACATTAGAATTTATGTCTAACTCATAAACCTATATTTATATATATTGGCAGGTGAAAATAACAATTTGACTTTTCCTCAAAACTACACAGAAATGCGAGGTGGATTGAAATACTATTAGAATATCACTTAAAAGATTAATTATGTATTTCTAAGTATGGCTAGTTCCTCAATCACCACAATGCTTAATGGAAGACCTGATAGTCAGCCTGGGCTTTACTTAAAATTTTCTCTTTGCCATTTTACTGCCCGCTCTTTGGTAGTTCTTTCCACGTTCCTGGGTCTCTTTTTCCTTCCTTTTAATATAACGAGGTTCAACTAGATAAGCCAACTAATAATTCTATGATTATATTATTCTATGATTAAGCTATGTGGTTTAAGCAGGGCTACAACTTCTGATTTTAGACTACTCTTGGTTAGTCTTATTAAATGAAAGCACTTGCATTTAACTTTCCCCAGAGATTCTCACAAAAGAGAGTTTAAAACTCTCAAATTGTCTAAGAAGCAAAGGTGCCTAAATGTCCTTAACATCATTCATGTTAACTCAGATCATTTAGCAGAGGCTGTTTTAAGTATGTATTAATTTTAGCCTGTGTCTTATTGTCTATGTTATTAACCAATACATTAAATTGACATTGAAACTGATATTTTGCCATTGTGATATTGTTCTGTGCCTGCAAATTAAGCTAGAATTCTGGGCTTTCCTGTTGCTGGGATCTAAGATATATATATTTCTATGGTTATAGCCTTAAAAAAATAACTTCAGTGAGAATGAAAATAGTGACTTTGACAAAAGTTCTTTTTTTTGGACCATTTTAACACAGAGAGGCAACGATGGATATACTCTTAAAAATTATTCCTATGATTGTTCTCATTTTTATATATTAGGTCCACTTTATTTTAAAACATGTTTCCATGCATAATTATGACAAACAATGGGTTAAAAATGTTGGTCTGTCCCCTCCTGATAGTGTTATGACTAGATATATTACCTTTTCACAGTTCCAATTTTAGTTTTACTGGTGGATAACTAGATATGAGAGTAAAATTATTGTTTTATTTCTGTATCATTACTACTATTCATCCCACATTTACTACATTAAACAATATATTCAAATGAGATAATGAATTATAGATTTTAAGAGCAGAATGTTCTGTATTTGTTGAAGAAAATTATGCTAAATCCTCATTGGAGGCATTAGAGTTGTACCTTATAGTGGAGTTAATTACATATAAATACTTCCTTGGGCCAGGATTCATTTTAGAAATAAAATAAAGTTTCTCTAAAGAATTTATTATCATCTAAAAGTAATAATAGATTATATAGTACATTTTATTAAGATATAAATAATCCAGCTTTGTTGTTTTTTTAGTGTCAGCTATTTGACTTACATTTCTTGAGTCTGATTTCAGAATAATATTATTTCAATCTACCTCACATTTTTCTCTTGAGTAAAAATAAAAATCGTTATTTTCATCTGTCTGTAAATGTGTTTATGAATTAGACTTGGACATTCTAATACTCATAGGGTGCTAGCCAAAGAAGCTTATCTAAGACAAGGTTTTAGTCCTAAAGACTTTAAAGTCTTTAGTCCTCAGTCTCTTTAGGTTCAATATAATCAGTTCCTTAGTAAACAACTATCCTGTTAGTGACTTCCTTAGAGCACCTTCCCTACAAATTCTTTGCAGATTTCTCATAATTCAACAAGTTGGAAAAATGTGGAATGAATGGGAATATATTTCATTTCAAAGTAGAAGACTTCAAGATGTTCACTTCAAATCCTACATCCAGCTGGAACCTACCTCTGTGATAAGGGGATACCTATCTTTTCCTTTCTGAAAATTATAGTACCAAGTGACCCAAACATTTGGCACATATGCTCTTAACAAGGTAACTTAAAGGTACAGGAATATTAGTAATTTTTTAAAAGGACCTACAAATATCAACAGGATTATTGGAGATTAATTAATTAATTAATTAATTCCGGAGCCTGTGCTCCGCAATGGGAGACGCCACAACAGTGAGAGGCCCGCGGACCGCAAAAAAAAAAGGACTGATTTTAGAATAGACTGTCCAGATTTAAATCAGTTTCCAGCATTTACTGGCTGTGTCTAGGAGCAAGTTGATTAACCTTTCTGTAACTCATCCATAAGATGAGGACAATAATAGTTCCAGTCTCATAGCTTTTCTGTGAGGATTAAATAAGTTAGTACAAAGTGTATGTGACTGGTTCATAGGAAGCACCCAAAGAGTGTTAGCTATTACCATGTATAATTTAATAGGAAAAATAAAGTCACACCTATCAGCTGTCACTACTGTGTTTCCCCAGTATGGACTATAACTTTATCCCACTAAGAAAAGCATGGTTTATTTATGACTTTATATGCACTTAATTAGATATATTTTGACATATTTACATAAGAAAGAAGTTATCTTCATTTTAGGTAATCACATCTACCCACACTACTAAGATGATGTTTGATTCTTGAAAATGTGGAAATGAAACCACTTGATGTATTTTTTTTTAACATCTTTATTGGAGTATAATTGGTTTACATTGTTGTGTTAGTTGCTGCTGTATAACTAAGTGAATTAGCTATAGTATACATATATCCCCATATCCCCTCCCTCTTGCCTCTCCCTCCAAGCCTCCCTAACTCGCCCATCTAGGTGGTCACAAAGCACCGAGCTGACCTCCCTGCGCTATGCAGCTGCCTCCCACTAGCTATCTGTTTTGCATTTGGTAGTGTATAAATGTCCATGCCACTCTCTCACTTCGTCCCAGCTTACCCTTCCCCCTCCCTGGTCTGCATCTTTATTCCTGTTCTGCCCCTGGGATCTTCAGAACCATTTTTTTTTTTTTTTAGATTCCATATATATGTGTTAGCATACAGTATTTGTTTTTCTCTTTCTGACTTAACTTCACTCTGTATGACAGACTCTAGGTCCATCCACCTCACTACAGATAACTCAATTTTGTTTCTTTTTATGGCTGAGTAATATTCCATTGTATATATGCGCCACATTTCTTTATCCATTCATCTGTCAGTGGACACTTAGGTTGTTTCCATGTCCTGGCTATTGTAAATAGAGCTGCAGTGAACATTGTGGTACGTGATTCTTTTTGAATTATGGTTTTCTCAGGGTATATGCCCAGTAGTGGGATTGCTGGGTCAGATGGTAATTCTAGTTTTAGTTTTTTAAGGAACCTCCATACTGTTCTCCATAGTGGCTGTATCAGTTTACATTCCCACCAACAGTGCAAGAGGGTTCCCTTTCCTCCAAACCCTCTCCAGCATTTATTGTTTGTAGTTTTTTTTTTGCTGTACGCGGGCCTCTCACTGTTGTGGCCTCTCCCGTTGTGGAGCACAGGCTCTGGATGCACAGGCTCAGCAGCCATGGCTCATGGGACCAGCCACTCCGCGTCATGTGGAATCTTCCCGGACCAGGGTACGAACCCACGTCCCCTGCATCGGCAGGCGGACTCTCAACCACTGCGCCACCAGGGAAGCCCGCTTGTAGATTTTTTTAATGATGGCCATTCTGACTGGTGTGAGGTGATACCTCATTGTAGTTTTGATTTGCATTTCTCTAATGATTAGTGATGTTGAGCATCCTTTCATGTGTTTGTTGGCAACCTGTATACCTTCTTTGGAGAAATGTCTGTTTAGGTGTTCTGCCCATTTTTGGATTGGGCTGTTTGTTTTTTTGATTTTGAGCTGCATGAGCTGCTTGTATATTTTGGAGATTAATCCTCTGTCAGTTGCTTTGTTTGCAAATATTTTCTTCCATTCTGAAGGTTGTCTTTTGGTCTTGTTTATGGTTTCCTTTGCTGTGCAAAAGCTTTTAAGTTTCATTAGGTCCCATTTGTTTATTTTTGTTTTTATTTCCATTTCTCTAGGAGGTAGGTGAAAAAGGATCTTGCTGTGATTTATGTCATAGAGTGTTCTCCCTATGTTTTCCTCTAAGAGTTTGATAGTGTCTGACCTTACATTTAGGTCTTTAATCCATTTTGAGCTTATTTTTGTGTATGGTGTTAGGGAGTGTTCTAATTTCATTCTGTTACATGTAGCTGTCCAGTTTTCTGACCCAAGATATGATCTATCCTGGAGAATGTTCCATGAGCACTTGAGAAGAAAGTGTATTCTTTTGTTTTTGGATGGAATGTCCTATAAATATCAATTAAGTCCGTTTTCTTTAATGTATCATTTAAAGTTTGTGTTTCCTTATTTATTTTCATTTTGGTTGACCTGTCCATTGGGGAAAGTGGGGTGTTAAAGTCCCGTACTATGATTGTATTACTGTTGACTTCCCCTTTTATGGCTGTTAGCATTTGCCGTACGTACTGAGGTGCTCCTATGTTGGGTGCATAAATATTTACAATTGTTATATCTTCTTCTTGGATTTATCCCTTGATCATTATGTAGTGTCCTTCTTTGTCTCTTATAATAGTCCTTATTTAAAGTCCATTTTGTCTGATATGATAATTGGTACTCCAGCTTTCTTTTGATTTCCATTTGCGTGGAATATCATTTTCCATCCCCTCACTTTCAGTCTGTATATGTCCCTAGGTGTGATGTGGGTCTCTTGTAGACAGCATATATACGGGATTTATTTTTGTATCCATTCAGCCAGTCTATGTCTTTTGGTTGGAGCATTTAATCCATTTAAAATTAAGGTAATTATCAATATGTGTGTTCCTATTACCATTTTCTTAATTGTTTGGGGTTTGTTATTGTAGGTCTTTTCCTCCTCTTGTGTTTCCTGCCTAGAGAAGTTCTTTTAGCATTTGTTGTAAAGTTGGTTTGGTGGTGCTGAATTCTCTTAGCTTTTGATTGTCTGTAAAGGTTTTAATTTCTCTGTCAAATCTGAATGATCCTTGCTGGGTAGAGTAATCTTCGTTGTAGGTTTTTCCCTTTCATTACTTTAAATATGTCCTGCCACTCCCTTCTGGCTTGCAGAGTGTCTGCTGAAAGATCAGGTGTTAACCTTATGGGGACTCCCTTGTATGTTATTTGTTGCTTTTCCCTTGCTGCTTTTAATATATTTTGTTTGTATTTAATTTTTGATAGTTTGATTAACATGTGTCTTCATGTATTTCTCCTTGTATTTATCCTGTATGGGACTTTCTGCACTTCCTGGACTTGATCGACTACTTCCTTTTCCATATTAGGGAAATTTTCAATTACAATATTTTCAAATATTTTCTCAGTCCCTTTGTTTTTCTCTTCTTCTTCTGGGACCCCTATAATTCGAATGTTGGTGTGTTTAATGTTGTCCCAGAGGTCTCTGAGACTGTCCTCAATTATTTTCATTCTTTTTTCTTTATTCTGCTCTGTGGTAGTTATTTCCACTGTTTTATCTTCCAGGTCACTTATCCTTTCTTTTGCCTGTGTTATTCTGCTACTGATTCCTTCTAGAGAATTTTTAATTTCATTTATTGTGTTGTTTATCATTGTTTGTTTGCTCTTTAGTTCTTCTAGGTCCTTGTTAAACATTTCTTGTATTCTCTCCATTCTATTTCCAGGATTTTGGATCATCTTTACTGCCATTACTCTGAATTCTTTTTCAGGTAGACTGCCTATTTCCTCTTCATTTGTTTGGTCTGCTGGGTTTTTACTTTGCTCCTTCATCTGCTGTGTGTTTTTCTGTCTTCTCATTTTGCTTAACTTACTGTGTGGGTTATTCTTTTTGCAGGCTGCAGGTTCATAGTTCCCATTGTTTTCAGTGTCTGCCCCCAGTGGATAAGGTTGGCTCAATGGGTTGTGTAAGCTTCTTGCTGGAGGGGACTGGTGCCTGTTTTCTGGTGGATGAGGCTGGATCTTGTCTTTCTGGTGGGCAGGACCACGTCTGGTGGTGTGTTTTGTGGTGTCTGTGAACTTAGTATGATTTTAGGCAGCCTCTCTGCTAATGGATGGGGTTGTGTTCCTGTCTTGCTAGTCGTTTGGCTTGGGGTGTCCAGCATTGGAGCTTGCTGGTTGTTGACTGGAGCTGGGTCATAGTGTTGAGACGGAGATCTCTGGGAGAGCTCTTGCTGATTGATATTACATCAAGCCGGGAAGTCTCTGGTGGTGCAACATCCTGAACTCGGCTCTCCCACCTCACAGGCTCAGGCCTGACACCCAGCCAGATCACCAAGATCCTGTCAGCCATACGGCAGTGAATGTGGCAGTGTCCATTATGAAGTCAGATTGTGAGGGTCTACAATATCTGTTCAGGTAGAACAGGCTGACTTGGGAGCAATTTGTCTACGAGGCTGTCTCCGGCAGCCGGTGGCTAAAAGAGTAGGTCTCCACATGTGCTGGTAGAATCTTAAACGTTTATATAGAGGGCTTCACTGGGTTCAGTCACAGATTTGATACAGATGGTGTCAAGAACACCTTACTCTCTGAAGTTTGTGTGCTTGAAACAGCTCCTAAGTCTGAGGGTATGCAAGCTGCAGGAAGACAAGACCACCCAGGGTGGCCTGCAAGCCGTGGTTCTTGCCACGAACCCCGCTGCTGCCGTCATGGAATCTGGCTTCTACCGCTGCTCTGCAATGAGTTTTCAGTGAAGTTTTCTCTCTGTGCTGATGAGATTCACGCTACTTGAGTTGCCCAAAGCCATAGAGCATGTAAATGTTGGGGCAGGGGTACAAACCCAGCAAATCTGTCTCCAAGGTCTGTGTTAGCTCACTCTGTCTGAAGCAAGGTCCTGGAGCGACACCCAACTGTGTTCGGCAGACGGCGGGCAGGACATGTCGGCAGCCTTTGCTGCCCAGGAGAGGGGCAGTTTCCCAGTTATCCACTTGATGTATTTTGTAATGATTATGAGTTCTTGTTTAGTAACAGATAATTGAATAGGTTTCACTAAGTGTTTTCAATAACGAAGATTATAACTGATGAATTATATAAAGTGAAAGTATAGTGCAAACATTAATTTGGTGTTGCTTACCACTTTATTTAACCTTTTTCTTTATTTGGAGATAGTAGTCACAAACATCTACCACCTAGAAAGGTAGTCCAAATTAAATTATATTCACAAAAGAGGTGTCTTTGGAGAATAAGTTCCCTGTAATGAAACTACTGATAGTACTGCAGGCTGGCCCCTCATATTGCAAACACCTGTCTTGGTGAGACAAGTTTAATGCATAGAAAGAGCTTCTGTTAGCAGCAAGCCATTGGCACAACCTTTGTCTGTGAAGGTAAAACAAGAAACGTTGCACCTTGCTTATTTTCTTCATGCAAGAGCCTGTGTGAACTGCAGTGAACTGTAGTAATTCTATTTAAATAATTTTAAATAATAAATTAGTGTTTTATATCACTCACTCCTTTTAAATAATAAATAAACACGGATGAGAATTTGGCTTTCATAAACTTTTGGAGAGCATAGTCATATAAAGCCTACCAACAAAATGCTTATGTTATTTGAAGGTCAGTTATAGTTATTTTCCTTTTCTTTTTTTTTTTTTTCTTCCAAACTTAATAAAAGTAATTTGAGAAGGTTGAGGTTTTTATACAAGCAAAAATACTTAGGTAATATTCTATTTAGACATACAGTAATTGCAAGATTTCAAGTGTTTAATATTTTAGAATGTAGAACTCATTGAACCACTGTGTGTCAGACTCCTGAATTTATACAAAATCTTACCTTTGGTTTTAACATTTTTTTATTAATTGATTCACACCATAGGTGCAGGGAAATTGGCTCTACAGAATGTTGGAAAAATGGAAACAGAGATATTTTTAGGTAAATTTAGACATTCATTCTGTGAATTCTCCACAGAAATAAGAATGTGTTATATCTGATGCTTTGGCTTCCCAGTATATGAACACATCTCTCATTAAGTTAACTTTTCCAAATGGTGATGTAAGCTCAGAATATAAAAGGACAATGGCATATCAAAGGTTGAGTTTTCCAGACCCTGATGAGACCCTACCATCCTTGGACAGTGTCACTGGCAGCTATATGCCCCCACTGGGCACTCTACGGGCCCAAGTGCTGAGACAGGCTGCATGCGCTCCTACTTGGTGTGACTAATTAAGTTGAAAACATAATCTCACCTCACATTGGGCATATACAGTGGGATTTCTTCCTGCCAGTCCATAGTCAAGATGAAACAATGTTAATAGTTTTTGTCATTTTGGGAATGGCTTGATGCCTGAGCAGGAAACAGGTTCCCATTGTTCCTCTATTCATTAACTGATGCTCCAGTAGGGATTAAACTGATAAGTGAGCAAGGCATTCTACTCTTGTCAAATGAGATAAAAAAATACTGTGAAAAAATGCATAGAATGACTTGCATGAACATTTACAGAGGATTTATTATTACAGAGTTATCTTGGGCTCACCCATGGAGGAATAACAAGTCAATAATATAAAATTTAGAATTAAAACTGAGTTTCACCTTGTTTACCAGTATTACTGCTGTCAGTAGCTCTGGGACATTCTAATGGCCCAACTTTGTGCTGAGAAAAGTTATTTGACTTCTGCTAGCCTTAGTTTCCTGATTTATACAATGAGAATAATAATACTTCATAGGATTATTGCAAGAACTAAACTAAATTATAGCTGTAAAATTGGCCTTGACATATACTATGAACTAAATGAAGATTAATCATTATTATTTATGTTTGAAATAGACACTAGTATTCTTATTTTACAAGAAAGAAAGAGAATATTAGTGCTCAGATAGTCTTACCCACTAGACTAAGGTCATGCACAGCTAATATGTGTAAAGCTTCAGTAGGCACATGATTCATATCGAAGTGATTTTGAAAAGGTTATGGAAATTTGTAATAAGTTGACCATAGTAAGGTCCTGAAGCTGGTCCACTAATCTTACATGATGAAAATGTACTTACTCCATTGATACATATGGCATATTTCTTGTCCCAGATCTTGAGCTCCTGCTCAGTGGTGTAGTTTCCCCATTTCTAATTTTAAACTTTGTAACATTTTACCATTTCAGTGTGTGTGTGTGTGTGTGTGTGTGTTGTGATACAACCCATATGTCATTGGCGGCCCTCTTGCCCTTTAAGCTCTAAATAAGATTGGTTTACACTCCTAATCCATGGAAAGCCCAATACCCTTCTCAGCATTTCTCTGAACTCCCAATGGGTCTTGCCTTGTCATGGTCACCTGTCTCCAATTACCTCTTTCTGTAACTTTTTTGTTTTCTTCCCTGTATCTCTGCTATGTTATATATTTAAATACGGAGATCAGCCTCTTTCTGAAGTGCACAGCACATGCACACTGCTCAGCAGTGCGACTCTAGCACACTTTCCTGAATTATGGGGAAGATGCAGAAACACCAACAACTTAAAATTGAATACTATATATCCCCAGTTTTAATATGTTTTCATCTATCTTAAAGGCTGTCCCACCTAGCCCTGCTCATTTTTTATCTTTATTCCCCACCATCCACTAATTTCTCATTAATTTCTAATTTAGGAATAGTTTCGCTGTCTTCCATTGCTTTCTCTCCTAATAACACGTGTTCTCAGACTCTTATTCCACGGCAAGCACCTTGTCAAGATATCTTCCTAATCTTAGACAATTTTCTCTTTGAAAGGAACACTGTTATCAGGGATTAACATATACACACTGTAATGGCAAGCTGTCTCAACTCTTCTTGGAACAAGGAGGAGCGGAATTAAATAAATGAAATTAAGAAATTGAAACAAAGCAAAACTCACAATTGAAAGATGCTTTTGTGGGAAAAGGACTCCAAGTCAGAGCTCAGAAGTTCTTTGAGAACACCTGTAACTTCTTATCACCCCATGTGCAGAGCTCAGAAGTTCTTTGAGGACACCTGTAACTTCGCGTCACCCAATGTGCAGAGGGGCGCAACTGTTAGAATCACAGGAGCAATTTCTTTTTTCTCAGGAACAAACAGTGGCTAAATATGCCAAGGCTTGGTCTCAGGTTGTCTGATCTATTAGGTGAAGGGCAATTTGTTTTTATGTAGAAGTGTTGAGTCTCTATTTTCCAAATGGAATAAAATTTTGATTGCAAGATGTTCTGTTTCTGAGAGCTCTGTGACAGGATTCAAAATTCTAAATGACTTCAGTAGGCCTTTCTTCTACGTAGGACTTAACATTTTGTATTTATTTCCAAATTTTGACTGTACTTATTGGCGTACTTATGCCCTGGAAAAATGACAGTTATTTCAGATTTTTAAAATTATCTTATTATTTAAGACAGTATCTTCTTATGTACGGATTGACTATAAAAATGAAGTAATTGTTACAATTAGTACTATTATTTCACTTTCACCTCGGTCTTTTGCAATATCACTGTCATGCTTTGTGTTAAATAATCATTATATTTGTGTCATTAATCTTACTCTGCTCACTGTTTCTTCAAAGCTTTAACTGGAAGTTAGATTTTAAATATTAAAACAAATCTTCAGTGAGCTATTACTTAAACACTATCATGTAGATTGAGGTTAAGGATTTCTGCAAAGAGGCATTTCCTATTGCTTTTGGTGTCAGAAAGTCTTTAATTTTGAACAGGTTAAATATATGGTCATAAAACCAAGGAAGTCTTAAGAATCCACCTTCTTCCAGGTAAATTGTACTAAGATAGTCTAGACATTGAAGAGGCAAAATTTTTTCTAACAAATCTCTAGGACAGTGATTCTGAAACCTGTTCATGGGTCCATTCACTATATTTTCTGATTTATGTTGAGTATGTTTCTTGCTATTATTTCATCCTTGTTGAAGCTGAAGACAAATGGATTTTCTCACCCCCCCCCCCACATTCTCCCAGTGCCTGAAGAACAAGGCTAATTTACTTCTCAGCCCTTCTTCCTTCAAGCGAATCAATCTGCATTTGATTAAACTCTGTTACTGAATATCCACCTTAGCACCATTGCTAAATACAGGACTCTCTTCTAAACAAAGGCGTCGGAGAAAAACTAAATATGCAGAGGAGGTCTAATCGTGAACCTAGCAGAGAATATGAACAAAGACTACATTTAAAACTCTGGAGCTTTAGTCTTGGAGGCACAGTATGATTCCCTAGACATAAAAAAAGCTGACATTTGAAGCAATTTAATCAAAGCTCTTGCTATTCCCTCTTGGGTTCCAGACATAATGTGAGGCTGTTTTGAATCACTGTGACCTCCATGCCTCAGCATCTTTGGAAAATTCAAAGCTGAACGTTTAGCACCCAAAAGCTTTTGTATGTCCCTTATATCATGATGGAAATAAATTCCACGTAAGCTTCATATTTTAGATAGTTATCTGATTTTATCTGGTTTGGGCTATTTGCTGATAGTGCATGGTTCTTGAATAACATACAACAAATGTGCCCTGCTCCTTGGTACACAGGAAATGAGGATGCCCACAGTGCCCGCCTCCATGAGTTAGCTCAATAAATTTGAATTGCTCATTAGCGTTCCAATGCCTCATTGTTGCCTATATGTGAACAGCTTAAGTGAACAGGAATCAGATGGAGGGTGGGGGAGGACACACAGATTTCACATAATTCCTGTTGCCAGAGAAACCATTTTCTTGCTGTCTGGGCATGCACCAAGCAGCTTAGCTCAACTGGAAGCTCAGCACAACCCTTGCTGTGACTTTAGTGAAGAAAACAAACAGAAGGGAGAAAATCCTTACAAAGAAAAGCAGAATCGAGTGTTAAAATGTTCTTTTAATTAGATGGTTTTGTAGACCTGGCCTTTGAAATACCTTGTCCCCTAAGATAACTGGTCCATCTAAGTCTACGTGTGTTTCCGTGCCTCATGTTGATTTATATTTCTTTTTCGGCCTATGTCTAGAAGCCCTGTTTTTGTATATGTTTATATGCATTATACATATGCATATTTACACAAGAATATTCTGTATCTTTTTCCCTCTTTCTCTTCCGTGCCCCAGCACCCCACATCACACAACTGAGCTCTGTTTAACACATGGGAAACTTTTCTCAGGGGGTAGAAGAGAAGAATATGGCAATAACATGGTTTGCTCACCAAAGCTGAAAATAAATGACATTAATTCAAGAAGCACAGGAGAGTACACACTGAATTCTAGATTTGTTTATTAAACACTTGGATCTTTTTGATGAAGGATGGTTTCTAAGCATGAAAGTTAGAAAATCAGTTAAGAATATATGAGGTTAAATGTTATAAACACACAGTTCCCCATACATTTTCCCACATATTTTTAGTACATAAGTATATACTGATTCTACTTCTGATACTGTGTAGGAAAAACAAGTAGTAGTGGTAGTAGTAGCAGTAAAAATCATTTATTTATTTATTTATGACAGCTCTGGAAATAGCTATTTCACATTTGGGGAGATTTTTATTATTTTTTTTCTTATTTTCTTTAATTTATTTGTTATTTTTTAAAATTTACTTACATTAAAGGTTTCAATAAAGATTTTTTCTCACTTCTTGTCCTTTGAGATAGAGATAATTGGTAGATATCTTTGGTACCTAGAGATTTTGTAACACTAAGTGTTCATTCATGAATTCCTTGATACATCTCACCCCATGTAGAAGTGACCTCTTTCTATCTGTGCTGGCTTTGCTTGTACACAGTTTTGTTTTGTTTTTTAAATTTTATTTATTATTTTTGGCTGCATTGGGTCTTCGTTGCTTCGCGCAGGCTTTCTCTAGTTGTGGAGAGCAGGGGCTACTCTTTGTTGCGGTGCGCGGGCTTCTCATTGCAGTGGCTTCTCTTGTTGTGGAGCACAGGCTCTAGGCATGTAGGCTTCAGTAGTTGTAGTGTGCGGGCTTCAGCAGTTGTGGCTTGCAGGCTCTAGAGTGCAGGCTCAGTAGTTGTGGCTCACAGGCTTAGTAGCTCCACGGCATGTGGGAGCTTCCTGGACCAGGGCTTGAGCCCGTGTCCCCTGCATTGGCAGGTGGATTCTTAACCACTGCGCCACCAGGGAAGCCCTGTACACAGTTTTAATCATGGTGTTTATGCCACTTATGTCACGTTTGTCTTGTCTCTGTTCCACTAGTTTCAACAAACGCACCAAGACTATAACCATGTCCTATCTAAATTCACAAATCTTGCACCAAGCATAGAGCCTGTATATAATAAGTACACAAAAAATGTTTACCAAGAACAATGAATCAACGAAGGAAGCAGAATGTTTTCTCAATGAAGTAACTAATATGCACAATATAACATTGTAAATTGGGAGTAAATTAGGAGATGAAATTCAAGGTTTCAAATCGTCATGTCACAGTAATCACTGAACACATTTCACATTTTTAGATATTCTAAGAAAAAAAAATGACAGTATTGAAAAACAAGAAATATATTAAATAAGAAAATCACAGGTTTTCAAACATAGGCTCATATTTCCAAAATTGCAAAAACAAATTTTGAAAAAAATGTCCAGAAGCAATTTGGGTTTTTTTGTTTGTTTGTTTTTTTAGTTTTTTTTCTAATTCTAGTCTCAGGTTTTTCTTTTCCTCTGTAAATTTCAGTCTTTGATTGTGGCAATGCTAAAATCTCTCTCTGCCTGCACAATTACTACATGCTAATTTCACTTGCCCTGGGGATATGGTCTAATTTGCATCCTGTTTTAATGACCCATCTTCTTGAGGCCAACTAGCTAGAAAATTGCTGATGGTCTTTAAAGCACTCATACTAAAATTACTTAGATTTCATTTTGTTTTGTCATTTATTTATTTTGCTTTCTATTTGTCTTAACAGAAGGTACAAGAATTTCTTTTTTCGATCATTGTTCGTTTCTACATGTTTTCTTCTGATTTCAATTCTTTAAATCTGTCTTCTTTCCTTTTGTCCATCAATTAACAGATCAAAGCATAAACTATTAAAGATCTCCATGTAGTAATCCCCATCATTTCTGAATGTAGATCTTGATAATCAACATGATTTCTGAATTTGGCTTTACCAGCTATAATAAATCTATTCTCCTTTACTCTTTTTTTTTTTTTTTTTTTTTTTTTTTTTTGCGGTATGTGGGCATCTTATCGCTGCGGCCTCTCCCGCTGCGCAGCACAGGCCCCGGACGCGCAGGCCCAGCTGCCACGGCCCACAGGCCCAGCCGCTCCGTGGCACACGGGTTCCTCCCGGACCGGGGCACGAACCTGCTCCCCCTGCATTGGCAGGCGGACTCCCAACCACTGCGCCACCAGGGAAGCCCTCCCCATTACTCTTTTATTTCATATCTTGACGAAAACTCTAATTCCTATTAAGGTCTCAATTCAAATTTCAATGAACTGAAGGACAGTATGTTTTAACACTGATTCTCCTCCCCAGTTAGCATAACTGATGAAAAAGGAAAAATATTACAGCCTTAGTTTGCAACGGGAATCAACGCCTTCTTGTGATAGATCTTTTCATTGTAAATGCAATTGACAGAGGTGTCTATTATAAGCTATTTGTTATACAGTCTTTATAAATAGCTCTCATCATGTATAAGACAAGTCTAAATTTGTTTGGAAATAGCTTCTGAAGACACCCTGCTGTGGCTTCCTCCGATTGCCAAGCTGGCATTCAGTGGGGGAGTCAGACACTTGGAGCAACTTTAGCTAGTCATCTTCCTGTCAGCTTGAATGATGTTCATCATATTCAACTTAAATCATCCAGTCTAAGTGGAGACATGGTTCATAGATTATACAACTCGGCAATATTTAGCTGTACTCTATATCATCTAAGATAAATCTTGTTTTGATTTCTCTCAAGGAGGTCTTGCTTAGCAATTTTGGTTGACACTGCCACCATTTCAGTTTCTTCTGACTTTAATTTGACTTGCATTCCAGTGGAGGAAGGTTTTAAACCTCAAACATGCAATTGCCTATTCTCTCTAAAGACTGGTATGTATAAGAAAGATAGAAAGCTTAGGACTCTTCAAGTCCTTAGTCCCATATTTCTGTTCAAATGCAAGTTCAAAACTACATTTCAAAGTCACATATAAATGATGTTTGGATTTTCCACCATTTTGGATTATATACACCACTGCTTTCCATAACTGAAGGGAATTAAGAGCTTTCTGATATGAAAGTGTTCCCTTAAATGCTGCCCCTCTCGTCTATCAAGCTTTCACAAGAACTTTAATAAGTGAAGCTGACTGATTAAAATTCCGCTTTTCTTTCTCTACTCAGTCTCTGGAAGAGCTCTTCAAAAGCAACAGCATCTTACAAAGCACTTAGGAAGGGGGAAAGAAGAGAAACTGGGGACCTAAATAATGAAGACTCCCTATCAGTCCTTGACGGTGGAAAAATTTTAACTCAGTATTTCCAAGGGCCATATCAGAAAATATGACCTTAGGGTAAAAATGAACAAAATGAAAATAATCTGGTGAATATATAGACATGACAAGATTATAGGGTAGAAACAGACTATAGGGATTGTAATCCACCATTCCACTCCAGCCCCTATTTTTACAAATGAAGAAACGAAGGCATCATAAAATCATCCTTCCCAGGTAATAAAAACCCCTCCTGTCTGCAACCTCTATACCTTGTTCATATTTCTAATGTTGCTTTATTACTACTGTTATTTGCACTTGTTGAATGAAAAAAAAATGCACAACCTAAAAGTTGAGAGTTATGTTTTTATTCAGTGGACATTCTTAGGACTTCAAGCTCGGGCGACAGCATCTCAACTAATTCTGAGAGACTGCTCTGAGGAGGTAAGCAGGGGAGCCAGGGTATATAGGAGTTTTTGCAACAAAAGGCAGGTAGTCAGAACATCAAAAGATTATTGTTAATAGAAGAAAACCAGATATCTCAGGTTAAGCAATTTAACGCTTTTTTATGTATGGGAAGATGCAAAAATCTGGGCTCACTGAAATCATTTTTTTAATATACGCCTCTGCTGCCTGAGGGCAGTATCCTGTGTTTTCTCATCCTGAGTTTCCTCAGGGTGCACCGTTGGGGGTGGCGGGGGTGGCTGCAGTGGCTGACGGCTAGATGCGCTTGGCAGTGGGCAGCCCGTTTGTCTCCATCCTGAGTTCCCTCAGGGCTCACTGTTGGGGCGGCTGTAATGTGATGGCTTGATGGCTGCAACATTCTTTGTTTACTGATATGGCAGGCAATATTTTAGTTCTTACAATCTTCTGTAACTATCTGTTTGCCTCTGATGCCTCTTCCAGACTGAGACCAGGTAGGGGCTCATTCTGATTACTCTTAGCATTAGCACAGTTTTGGCACACAATGGGCAGTGAATACTTCCGGGGTTGAGCCTAATTGAACTGCATACATAACTGTAAAAGAAATGAAAGTTCAGTGTTTGTATGTCCTGTGAACTTAATACTACTAAATGTAATTGTAACTCTTGGTCCTTTGTGTCCTGTGAAGTCCTGTAAGTGTTTGATAGTATTATCATCACATATTAGATTACACAGAGAGGATTTATAAAGAGTTAGCTAGAATTCCAATTGCTGAATTAATTATATCCTCGGAGTTTAACTGTCAAACATTTATTGATTCAGTTTTCAAGTTGTGCTGTAAGTGCTTTCTAGATGATAACAGCATTATCTTTTGATTTAGTTTCCAGGCTTATACCCATATTCCTTTGGTAATAGTCACTGGTTTTGTATAGTACGGATGAGACACTCTGAAATTACAGGTACAGAGGGATTACCTGTGGATTGACAAATCAGATGACTCTAAAGTTTTCCTCCCTTTTGACTTTCAGGAGCTGCATATGTTTTTGAGTCAAGTGGCACCAATTATTCCAGCAATATTCTGTAGTTTATGAGCATTTCCCTCCGTTGCATATGCTTTATTCTTGTTCCCAGCTCCCATCTTCCTTTGATTACTATGGCTCATCATTATGATGCTACAACCCCTCCTGCAATGTCCCCCTGAGGAGTTTGGCTGACATTACTATAGTTAATCATAGATAAAATTTCAGATTCACTCAGAGAGTTCATTTGCTTCCTCCTTGTTACATCATAATTCATTTCTCTAAGAATGGGCCAAGAGTCAGATTCTGTGATGCAGGTAATATAGCTTGATTTGGTATTCATGACTGACTCCCCATCCCCAAACACAGGATCCTGTGCACACCTGTACTGGGAACTGGAGACCCCCAGGATACTTGTACTCAAAGAGAATTACGTGGGGCAGGCCTGAGATTTAAAATTAGCCAGAATCCTGATTTTGACAATTATCTAACTATGTGAATTTGGGCTAGTTACTAACTTCTCTGAGTTTCAGTTTCCACCTTTGTAAAATGTGTGTGATCTTATATCCCATGAGGATTAAATAATATAATATGTGCTTAGTATGTAGATGTATGCACTTATTTGCAAAAATAACCATTCTAATAGCAATGGTTATTTAATATGTGGCCACTCTCATGAGAGATCCCTTCCTTGTCTGGGGCTGAATGCACTTCCCTGGGTAGGTTAATAATTTTGAAAGTTCTGTCTAAAGGCTTGATGACTTATAGCTCTGTGATCCAAAAGACGAGTCATGAGAATGCTGTGTTCGTCTGGCTGGATATAGGATTGACGTTAGGGAAAACCCGTGGTGCCGGGTCAATATTAGGAAGTAATGAGTGAGCAGGGCATTTAACCTGTAGTCCACGGTACTAAGACTGGGGGCAAAAAGTCAATACCAAGAGGTCTTGTGTAAATGCCAGGATCCAAACCCAGAAGATACTAGTAAATATAGCTGGGAACAACTGCTAAAGATGAGGAATTTATTAGGAGAAATAACTAAGGCATAAACACATACAAATTCTGCTGGATAACCATCTATTTTCTGGGCCTGTTTTTAGCTCAGCACCTGAGAGAACATAAAACCTACTGAGGACTGGAATAGTAAATGTAGTTTGTACTCTGCTTTTGAACTTGTTTTGGTGCTCAGGATAGATGGAAAATAAATGTGAACTGAAGTGGTGGTCATAGATATGAGGAAAGTTTGATGGAGGCTGTAATGGGGAAACACCTCTCCTAGGCCCAGAGATGTCTGAGAAGACATCCCAGGGGATTTGACATCTCAGCTAAGTACTGAAGGGCACGTAGGAGCTTAGAAAAGAAGGGGATAAAGGCCATTCCAGTAAAGAAATGATACCTTGCAGAGGCACAAAAGACAGCAAAACGGCATGGAATTCATCTAGCTGAAGCATGGGCTATGTGCATGCGTGCGTGTGTGTGTGTGTGTGTGTGTGTGTGTGTGTGTGTGTGTGTTTCGCAGGTGGGGCAAGGGAGGCCTGGGGTACTGTGGGGAGAAATGAGGCTGCACTGGCCAGTAGAGTCCATCTCATCAGAGACTTTGTACGTTTGTGGTTAAAATTAGAGATTTTAGTCGGAAAGCAATGCGGCACTTTGGAAAAGGTTTAAGCAGGGAAGGGCCACAATCAGATTTATGTTTTCTAAAGATCAGCCTGTTGGTGGTCTGGAGTGGACCGGAAGAGGGAGAGTTAAGAGTCTTTTGCAAAAATACAAGTCAGATATGATGAGGACTTAACTCATGTGCTGACAGCAGGGATAGGCAGAAGGAGACAGGTGGGAGAGAGATTTATAACGGGAAAGAGTTTGACCCAATAACTTCAAGAAAAATAAACTATGGAACTGAAAAAGAAAAAAGAGTACATTGTAATATACTTTAAATGAGTGAGTATTAGAGAGTCAAAGTGTATGTACCTGCTTTGCAGACATTGACAACTAGGTTTTTATTCTCTGGTAATTACCGTTTATGAGGCTTAAGGTTTATTCATTCATGAAATGGAGTTAACAATACCTATCTTAGGTATGATGTGAAGGTGAGCTAATGTATATGGAAATGGATCACCACTTATCAGGCACTCAATAAACAGTAGTTTTTGTTAGTATTATTAACTATGTACTTAAAATATAGAGGGCTCGTATTTAGAGACACTTCATGAAACTTCTTCTTCTTCTAAACATATTTTCTCATTATGTCCCAAGTGGGTTATATGGCATCTAGGATGAATGAATGTGTAAAATACTCAAAAGAATGCCTGCCATACATTAAGCATTGTGTGCTTATTAAATAAATAAGTAAATAACTGAGTAAATAAATATCTAGAATCTTACTGTGCAGTAAGTTTACTCTGTCATGTTGAAAAGCCAGAAGAGGCTTTGGAAAGATACCGTCTCCAAAATTAGAGAGACTTTTATTGGCAACTTAAATCTGTTATAAAGTTTGCTTAACAGGAGATAAACCTTAAAGTGGATACGGATCATAATTTCTTTTCACTGAGCTCTTTCTGAATTTTAGGAAGGTTTTCAGTCTCTTCAAAGAAAGCCATGAGTGTGGATGCATCTGAATGAACAAATTTTTAGTTGATAGCACAGATTGAAGTTAATATTTATGACTATTAAATAAGAAAATTATCAACTCTCAGCCCTGTCAGTCCCCATTAGTGGAAAATCTTCATGGAACCTATTTAATGCTTTCAAATTATGCTTCACTCCAAGACATGTCAATATAGTATTTCATCTTGATAAATCTTCAAAGAGTCATTATTATATAGGTAGATCTAGATTAATCTTATAAGAGGAAATATTCTGTTATGATTTTAAAAGATAAAGGATAGTTTACTTAAATTTTACTTTTATATAGTTTTTCTTTCCCTTTTGCTATTTTACAAGTATCTCATATCAGACTGCCTTAAGATACAAGGTTCATACTGAGGTGTTTATAGGAGTAAAATCAGAGTAGAGATTGCTTTTGCCAAATTGTATTGAAGTCTGGGTATGTAAAACCAAGATTATCTCATTAAAGCAATAATAAACACAAAAAGATATTAAGAGCAGATGGAAATTCAAATGGGAGACTCTATAATGGGATATAAGAATGCAAATTACCCAGAGAAGAGTTTTTGCACATTTAAATTTAGTCGCTTGTGTCATAAAAAGACACACACATAAAACACAATCTGTTAAACTATTTGTATTTCAATCATAAGAATTTCTAAGTAGAGAAACAATGATGTTTATTTGAGAATCAATGCCTACAGGTATTATTGTTACATTTAGAATGAGTATTAAGTGTAAAGTTTCAAGTACTGGGTGATGTGACAGCATATTTTAGAGTCTGAGGTTATAATTACACTAAAAGTCATATTCAGGCAGATTCAATAAGTACAATGTCCAATTCACCTTTCTAGCTTATTTTGGGGAACGGTTTTATCTGTGATCATCGTCTCTTCATTTTTTTTCCTGCCCTTAATCATATGGGGTCCTTTCTTCTTTGCTAGTTTACTTTTATTCTTTAATTTTCATATTTCAGTCTCCACCAGTCCTTCAGACACTTGCCTTCCTATTCTTCAGATTTCCTTGACAGGGTGGATTGTTCTTTCAAGAGGTCAACCCAGCCGCAGTCGGATAGAGGTGGAGGTTTCAGTGGCTGCTAGTTTCTTTGATCTTTTCACAAGATCTATTCCAGAGCTGGAAGGGAGAATTCAATGCAATGAAGCCTAAAATCATTCCCATTGTCTTCCAGGGTCCATTGGCCTCTAGGATACCACCATACTATGACCTGGTCAGTCCTGGCTCGTGGCCCCGTTAACCCCGAGTCTGTTTGCTCACAGGAGTGTCCCTTTTTACTGTTGTTGTTGCTATTTTCCCCTCTTAAAATGCCCTCCCACCTTTAAGAAAAAAACAAACAAAAAAACAACAAACAACACTGCGTATTCATTGTTCTAGGGCTGACTCCAGTTCCACTACTTTCACCAAGTTGGCTCCAGTCATCCACATGTGCCTCTTACACTGATCTCATGCTTTAGTATAAGAGCTCATGATTGACTGACAGTGTTGCCTAAATGTTATGTGCTCATTTATTTTTGCTTCCTCAAGTTAATATAAATTCTTTAAGGACAGGAATTATTCAGAATAAATACAAATATATATGTATAATATAGATATAATTTTTAATCTCTTTAAAATATTTATTGAGGTATAGTTGACATGTAACATTATTACTGCTGTTAGGTGTACAGCATAGTGATTGAATATTTGTTTATTTTACAAAATGATCACCAAAATAAGTCTAGTTAATGTCCATCACCATGCATAGTTAAAAATTTTTTTTTTTCTTGTGATGAGGACTTTTAAAATTTATTCTCTTAGCAACTTTCAAATATGCAATACACTATTATTAGCTATAGTCATGCTGTACAGTACATTCCCATGGCTTATTTTATTTTATAAAAGTTTGTACCTTTTGACCCCCTTCACCTATTTTGCCCATATCCCCACCCTTCTACCTCTGGCGACCACCAATCTGTTCTCTGTATCTATGAGCTTGGTTTTTTGTTTTGCTTTGTTTCTTTTGTTTTTAGATTCCACATGTAAGTGAGGTCATATGGTATTTGTCTTTCTCTGACTTATTTCAATTAGCATAATGCCCTCAAGGTCCACCATGTTGTTGCAAATGACAATATAAATTTTAATCTCTTAAAATAACTTGAACGTACTGGGTTTAAAGTTTAAACTAGGAACTTTTCATCCATTTCTCAACATCACATACTGACTCAACGATAAGTTACAACTAGAACTCAGCCATTTGTGATTGTTGTCCATTTGAGAAATTAATGGGCGTTACTTACTATCTTTGGCAGTAGCTACCAAAGAGAACAGCAGTAGGAGACTCTCCTTTATTAAAAACCAGAAGCAAACCATTTAGGGCATCATTATAAGCATTTACTTGAGAAAACTGGGTTTTCAGGTACTTTACACTGCCTGGAAATATTTACTTAAAGGAAGGTTAATCCAATCAGCTATGTTTTCATAGGGAAAGACATGATCTTGTTTCAATTTTCTCCCTTATTCTCCCAGAAAATATTGACCAAACAGTACTCACCCATACACCAGGTTTACAGACAAAATGAGAATCCACTTCTTCACAGTCTCTGTAGAGGAGCTTGTCATCATTGCTTGAAAAGTCCTTACAAACAGCTCACAAGGAGAAAACCAGTGGTTGTCTGACTTTAGATTTATTCATGTGTTAGAAGCCATGGTCCACTGGTAAACCAGCACCGCTTCCCCTCCAAAAAAGAAAAGAAAGCTCTGATTTGCAGTCTGCCAATTCCTGTGGTGTTAAATTATGACCAGGGTGGCTGATTTCAAACCACCAGTGGTTTTAATATTGTTGGGGAGGGATAAATTTCCCCCTCTATCCCTTTGGACTAGTAAGAAAATTGACACAGATTAACAGGGGGAAAAAGGAACAAATTTTAATTTGTGCTCAGGGAGTTCTCATAGAAATGGGATCTAAGAAGTAGCCAAAGCAGGCAGCTTTTTTACTTTTTAGACAAAGAAACCATAAATGTGTGAGGAATTGACAGGACAAAGAAACTTAGGTTTTCGGTGCTCAATTAGTAAAGAATCTGAACCAGTTTTGGGCTACGTTTAGTAAAGAAGTAACAAGGTTTGCTTATATAGGCTTCTCTAGTAGGTTTCTTGGCCTGAATTCCCTATCTCTGGCGATAGGGATGTCCTTCTACCTCCAGAAGCTGGGAGTGCACCTTTCACATGAGAGATTTATTACCTGCTTTCAGGGAGACAGAAAGAAGGGTCAGAGGGTCCCTCTTGCATTGGCCATGTCTTAAGTAATTTTAATTCAAAATAATCAATATGTGATTAAGGCATATTAGCAGGTGGCCTACCCTGGGCCCCAACAGTATCCGGTTCACAAAATTCCTGAATATTCAACAATTGGCTCAAAAAACAATTCAAGCCCCTTTAGTATACTAGTAGACGTATAATTAATGGATGGGTTTGAAAAGTTTCCTGAGAGCTTTCCCATAAAGCAGGGATATTTTATCCTTTCCTCTCTCCGTTGCTCTCTCTTGAGTTATATTAAACAAGCCAGACTCAAAAAGAAAAAAGATGTTGAACATATAGAAAGTAAAAACCAGTTTTCATTGTGTACAACGCTCTTATCACTGGTCTCATCACATCCTTTATTAATCTAGTTATCTTTATCTCCTCTTTGAGAATAAGATCTATACCTTTTTCATCTTTTAATGCAACGCTTAGTACACGTATGATCTCAAAAATACTTAAGCAAGTGAATAATTTGGTGACCCATTTGTGACGCTTCTTAAAAAACCTACATCTACGACAATGCTATGAAATAATTTATTACTGAAAATGTGGGCATAACATTTAAAAACACTTGTTTTTAAATGAATTCCATAGTTTCCCATCTTTGTTCCTATATTTCCTAGTTAGAAGAGTTTGGATAGGTTGCCTAACTTAAGTCTCATTTTTTCATCAGTAAAACTGGAAGTCAATAAACTTGGTTTTTAGTCTGAGCCTTAGCAATTGGGGTCAGTCTGACCATAAATTTCATGCGTTTTAACAATGACACACATTTCTCACATACGGATGCATGTGGAACCATAACAGTTGTACATATCAGTGAATAGGAGTGTTTTACAATTATGGTTGTATATTAGCCAATGAGACAAGCAATTTGGTAGCTTTATAAACAGAGTATAATTTTTTTTGGTTGATATATATAATTTTTTACACATCTTTATTGGAGTATAACTGCTTTACAATGGTGTGTTAGTTTCTGTTGTATAACAAAGTGAATCAGCTATACATATACATACATCTCCATATCTCCTCCCTCTTGCCTCTCCCTCCCACCCTCCATTTCCCACCCTCCCTCTCTATCCCTCCCCTCTAAGTGGACACAAAGCACCGAGCTGATCTCCCTGTGCTGTGCGGCTGCTTCCCACTAGCTATCTATTATACATTTGGTAGCGTATATATGTCCATGCCACTCTCTAAATTCGTCCCAGCTTACCCCTCCCCCTCCCCGTGTCCTCAAGTCCATTCTCTGCGTCTGCGTCTTTATTCCTGTCCTGCACCTAGGTTCTTCAGAACCTTTTTTTGTTTGTTTTTTAGATTCCATATATATGTGTTAACATACGGTATTTGTTTTTTTCTTTCTGACTTACTTCACTCTGTATGACAGACTCTAGGTCCATCCACCTCACTACAAATAACTGAATTTTGTTTTTCTTTTTTTTTTTAGAAGGTTCTCTTCAGAGGATTCTTTTTTTTTTAAATTAATTAATTAATTAATTAATTTTTGGCTCTGTTAGGTCTTCGTTTCTGTGCAGGGGCTTTCTCTAGTTGCGGTGAGCGGGGGCCACTCTTCATCGCGGTGCGTGGGCCTCTCACTATCACAGCCTCTCTAGTTATGGAGCACAGGCTCCAGACGCGCAGGCTCAGTAGTTGTGGCTCACGGGCCTAGTTGCTCCGCGGCATGTGGGATCTTCCCAGACCAGGGCTCGAACCCATGTCCCCTGCATTAGCAGGCAGATTCTCAACCACTGCACCATCAGGGAAGCCCAATTTTGTTTCTTTTTATGGCTGAGTAATATTTCATTGTATATATGTGCCACATCTTCTTTATCCATTCATCTGTTGATGGACACTTAGGTTGCTTCCATGTCCTGACTATTGCAAATAGAGCTGCAATGAACATTGCGGTACATGACTCTTTTTGAATTATGGTTTTCTCAGGGTATATGCCCAGTAGTTGGATTGCTGGGTCGTATGGTAGTTCTATTCTTAGTTTTTGAGGAACCTCCATACTGTTCTCCATAGTGGCTGTATCAATTTACATTCCCACCAACAGTGCAAGAGGGTTCCCTTTTCTCCACACCCTCTCCAGCATTTATTGTTTCTAGATTTTTTGATGATGGCCATTCTGACCAGTGTGAGGTGAAGCCTCATGGTAGTTTTCATTTGCATTTCTCTAATGATTAGTGATGTTGAGCATCCTTTCATGTGTTTGCTGTATATCTTCTTTGGAGAAATGTCTATTTAGGTCTTCTGCCCATTTTTGGATTGAGTTGTTTGTTTTTTTTGATGTTGAGCTGCATGAGCTGCTTGTAAATTTTGGAGATTAATCCTTTGTCAGTTGCTTCGTTTGCAAATATTTTCTCCCATTCTGAGGGTTGTCTTTTCATTTTGTTTTTGGTTTCCTTTGCTGTGCAAAAGCTTTTAAGTTTCATTAGGTCCCATTTGTTTGTTTTTGTTTTTATTTCCATTTCTCTAGCAGGTGGGTCAAAAAGGATCTTACTATGATTTATGTCATGGAATGTTCTGCCTAAGTTTTCCTCTAAGAGTTTGATAGTGTCTGGCCTTACACTTAGGTGTTTAATCCATTTTGAGTATATTTTTGTGTATGGTGTTAGGGAGTGTTCTAATTTCATTCTTTTACATGTAGCTGCCCAGTTTTCCCAGCACCACTTATTGAAGAGGCTGTCTTTTCTCCATTGTATATTCTTGCCTCCTTTATCAAAGATAAGATGACCATATGTGTGTGGGTTTATCTCTGGGCTTTCTATCCTGTTCCATTGATCTATATTTCTGTTTTTGTACCAGTATCATACTGTCTTGATTACTGTAGCTTTGTAGTATACTCTGAAGTCAGGGAGCCTGATTCCTCCAGCTCCATTTTTCTTTCTCAAGATTGCTTTGGCTATTCGGGGTCTTTTGTGTTTCCATACAAATTGTGAAAATTTCTGTTCTAGTTCTGTGAAAAATGCCAGTGGTAGTTGGATACGGATTACATTGAATCTGTAGATTGCTTTGGGTAGTGCAGTCATTTTCACAATGTTAATTCTTCCAATCCAAGAACATGGTATATCTCGCCATCTGCTTGTATCGTCTTTAATTTCTTTCATCAGTGTCTTATAGTTTTCTGCATACAGGTCTTTTGTCTTGTTAGGTAGGTTTATTCCTAGGTATTTTATTCTTTTTGTTGCAATGGTAAATGGGAGTGTTTCCTTAATTTCCCTTCAGATTTTTCGTTATTAGTATATAGGAATGCAAGAGATTTTTGTGCATTAATTTTGTATCCTGCTACTTTACCAAATTCATTGATTAGCTCTAGTAGTTTAACAGAGTATAATTTATTAATTAACTAATTTTGCTTCTCTAGTTCCAGGCTGATCAGTGAAGAAAAATATATATGTATGATATATATACACATGTATATATGTGTATACAACTGGTGACTTGAAAACCACATATTCCATTTTATTTGAGTAAAAGACTATTTAAACTCATGGCAAATAAAATAGGTTTCAGACCACAAGACACAAGTTATAAATTACCCCCAAAATGGCATCATAAATGCATATAGTTCATGCATTTGTTTTACCATGTTCCTCACATTTGAAGTACTTGATTTCTGATTAGTACCTAAGAGAAGTGACTTTTGGAGTCTTGGTTCATGGGCAACCCACTGTTGCATCTAGAACAGTCATATCATCTTCACAGAGCTATGGAGATGAAAAAACATGTCTGTACCTATTCAACACAAATGATTTATCCTCTTTAGGTGGCAGATGAGATATCTGAGAGCTTCACACATCCACTTTCAAAATGTTTGCAGCAAAACCTGCACCATTAATCTCTCTCTTTCACCCTCTTACTTGTGTTACAGTCTGTTTCTACACCAGAACAAGTTGGAATTTAATCCAGCCAGGAGGTGGTGTACTAAATAGCAACATATTCAAAATTGACACAGTGTCTTCTTATGGATGAATTTAAGAAATTGAAGATTTTGCGGCAATAAATTGAGCAGTATGCATGTTCATTGAAAGGAACTATTTTCCCAGGCAGTAACTGAGTGTTTTCAATGGCTATGGGACTTTTTAAAACTTTATTTGCCGTATTGACTTCTGTGCCATCCCTTTCTTCTGGTCTTCTCTCTACCTTTGTCTATGTCAGAAAAGTCTTTTTGCTCAGTCTTCTCAATCTTCTTTCTCATCCCTCCTTAGTTTACCTTTCAAGTTCTGAAGTTCTTTAGACTTTGATCCTCACACAGTGCTCTAGATTTCTCTGTAACCACTTCCTAGGTGATTCCTTTAAGCCCCATGATTCCAAAAGCCACATAAACTGGTGACTTCAAATCTGCATCCAGCTCCAGACTTATTTATCCAGCTGAATGGTAGACATTCCCACCTGGTTGTCCAGGGTTAGCGCAAACACTGTATCCAACACTGAACTTAGCCATGTCTCCAACTCCTTCTTTAGCAGTTTTATAATCCACCTTGTCATCCAAGAAATAATTCTGGAATTTATAATAGTTGCTTCCTTCCCACCTCCAAATGAAATCATCCAATGTCAAAGGGGTAGGAAAATACAATCCTATCTTGTCTGGAAAGAAAGGAGAATTGGGTCTTTATGATGAGCCTTAATGATCACAGCAGATAATAATATTTTTATTGTTTTTATTTACCAAGTGGTTAATATGCCCAGGACTGTTCTAATTATTTTCCATGTATTGACTCCCTTAATCTTCATAAGAAACTAGTTAGAAAGGTGCTGTTATCATCCCTATTTCATAGTTAAGGTATCTGAGACCTTATTCTATTTAGTAACAATGAATAAGAGAAAAATCACTTTTGAATAAGTAAACTATGAAATATTAAGACTCCTTATGCTTGCTATGAAGTTTTAGTATATGTTAAGACATTATTGCTTTTGATAGGTATTATTCAAATCATAAGAAACAGCATAAATTATTTTTAAAGGAAAATTAATCTTGCATTTTTACCTTGTTTTCCTGCTTGCTTTTCTTTTCAATACACATGGGTGATTTTCAGAATATCATTTCAAGTGGTAATCAGACTTCGGCAAATGAATAATTTATTTCCCCTCAGAACAATCATGAATACTATCAGTGTTTTTGGAATACCAAATGACAGGTGTAGTTCTGATATCCAGTAGGGTACTCCAGACTTAATTGCACTGAAGCACCATACTCTGTGTTCAGATGGCTCCCCTACATTTATTCTCTTCTCAAGGGGAATTCCCTCCTTCCATTAACTTTGCCTGGAATTATGAACATTCATCAGCAGAACAGTCCTGGGAAGTTTAAAATAGATATGATGCACCATGCTCTCCTATGGTATTTGTTGCTCATGCAAACTTTAAGGAAATTCCAAAAAGCTAGCGCCTTATTTGACATTATAAGTGATAAAATTTGGTATGGTTAAGGAAAAGCTTATACATGATTTTGAGAAAAACTTTTAATTGGAAACGTTTGGAGGAGTAAAGAATGTATAGCTATTTTTAAATTGATATTTTATTAATCTGGATGAGGCCCAGGCCAATTCATAAAAGGTAAGGTTTATGATGGAAGGAAGGAAAGGAAGGGAGGATAGAGGGCAGGAAAGAAGGGAGGAAGAGAGGGAAGGAGGGAGGGGAACCCATTTTGACCTTCATTAACTGTCCCTCATTAAGGCATAAGTATCACTTTATCTCTGACCTCAGACAATGTGCCCACACCCTATTTAAGATCACAAACATGAAATAAACATCCCTTGGCTCCCAAAGGTCAAAGGAAAAAGAATCATCAAAAATATGAAGACCTATGGTCTTTCAGGTACTCCAGCTTACCTCATTTATACAGTTATGAACCACATCTCCATTTCATATGTTGAACAAAACAATATTAGTTTAAAAATCCCTCTGATTTTTCCCAAAGAGGACACTCCATACCAAATGTATCCAGTGCAGTAATTCACCTCTTAAAATCTTGTTTTCAATCAAAATGGCAGAGTACTGATCAAACCAACCAGATGTTATGCAATGGACATGCAAATTATGGCCCCAGAAATAGATATTTTTAAGTGAAAATAGATTCAGCCTCTAGTACTATACTCTAATTTATAATTAATGTTCAGTCTTGGTCATCATAAACTCTTTATAATGAAAAAAACTGAAGAAATGAAAATATTTGCATTTTTATCAATCTATGTTTTGGTGTTATAGAAGCAAAATATATTGTATACTTTAGGGAGGATTATTTTTGAAGCTTAAATTTTTTTTCCTATTTGTTTCAGTCAAAATTCATACCCATTTGACAAAGTGGTTCTGAGAGGTTAATTCTATGCAGTGGTGTCATAGGAACATACAGAAACAAGTCAGGCAAAGGAATGGAAACTTCAAATTAGTGATATGACTTTAGGATGAATGCAACTCCATTCATAATCATCTTCTATTGTTCAGTTTATTCTATCATTATATACATTTATCCTAATGATTAGAAATCTTTATTGCTTGATCGAATGGAAAATGGTCATAAAATATTAATGGATGCATTGAGTTTTTCATATTAGTAGAGCAGAATTGACAGGAAGAAACAAAGTTTTGAATCATGTTTTAGGTTAAGACACTGTTCAATGAACTGCCTCTGACAATAAAACTCCTTAGAAGCTTCAAATCATCAGAACACCAACAACAAACTTGTATACATCCTGTCAAGATTTCTGGCGCTAAGGAATATTTAATAATTATTATTATTTGGGCACTAATAAAGACAAAGTGAAAGGTTAAAAAAAAAGACACTGTCCAATGGACTTTTATTAAAATCTTAATAAGAGAAAGTTAGAAGATTGACCCTCTCAAACAGCAGGGATTATACTAAGATTTTCATAGAGCTGGATAATAAAGAGCTTAGCTTTTGGCAGGAAGAAGATAAACAAGAAAACTCTAAATTCATTTTAATTCCCTTATATCTGAAATGATTAACAATAAGTATAATTTGTGAACTATCTCCTACACTGACCATGTTTTATGACTTTCTACAAACATCCAAGTCATGTTTTATAACAATTCAGATGGGTAAACACAGAGTTGGGAGTGAAATAATTTATCAACTAGAGAATTCTTATCTCTTGTGACAAATGTGATAGAAATATGATAGAAAGAACATAGTGAAATGTAATATGACTTGAAACTCCTGTCAGACTTATTAGAGAGCAAAACAAATAGGTTCTTTGTTTAGCTCACTGGGTCATGCATATTCTTTATTGCTTGGCTTTTATTCTCAGTAAGAGAAGGCAATGTATAGCACAGTATATAAATAAAATAATTTTAGGTCCAAGTGATTTTCTTCATAATTTCTATTTAACTAAAATTAATTCCTTGTTTAAAGAGAAATTGATAATTTTTGTTTCATAGTTTCTCTTCTCAAACAGAGGCTTGTATTCTTTTGTTTCCACGTGGCCTAATTTTCTGAACTTATTATGTTTAGAAATTATGATATAACAGTTATGTAGATATTTTAGTAAGTTTTGCAAATTTCCTGGGTCTCTAATCTTTTTGTCTCATTATAGAGGATTTTTTCACATTCAGACAAAAGATAAATTTAACAATAGGTGCCCAAGTGTTATGTATCTTTATAAAAATGATACAAGATATTGACTTCATGTTCTTTGAGGAAACTCGGTACACATTGGCGGAATGAAGTAGCAAAGTATAAAATAAAGACTCCAAATACAAGAATGAACCCAATATAAAATACCAAAGGAAGATTTTATTATGTCAGTACAGTTTTGACAAACTCATTTGCTTTCACTGATGTAGTTTATTAGAAATATGAAAATAATTCCCTATGACCTCACTGTAATGGATTTTCTAATGTATATATATTGTATAATATATATTTATATATTATATATAAAGGAGTACTAAAGTCTCTGAAGGTTTAAAGACACTCGATAATCATGGAAAGCATTTCTGTATTAAACTGATTAAGTCAGGCTAATAGTAAGTTCTTAGTAGTTCCTTTCCGAACTTCCTAAAGAAATGAACTGTACTCATAAACGAGGTGAAATCCTTTATCAATCCTGTGAGAAGGAGTGGGCAGGTATAGATTTTTTCTATGGCTGGAGAAAAATAATTATAGTATATCTCACAATCTCAAAAAGTTCATTCATCATTTAAGGATGAGAGGACAGGAGAAGGGCAATGTAGACACAGTAAAGAAGAGAGAAGTGGTACATTAAAAACATTTAAAAAAATTGCAAAGCTCATAAAATTATTCATTATAGGAAATGGCAGAACATTTCAGAAAATCTCTTATTTTTTAGCAAGGTTAAATGTCATTTCCTCTATGAGGTAAGGATGGGGATTTATTTATATTTATGGCAGTCTTTTCCTTTTGTATTATTATTATATGTTAGCCATTGTGCTAAGTGTAAAAGGTGCACAGTGTCATTTAATTTTTGGATAAATACCAGTAGAATCCCCACTTTAAAGATAAGAAAACTGAGGCTTTTAGAGCTTAATTTGGCCGAGAGGAAAAAAAACTGTAAGACGCATAGCTGGAACCAAATTCTGGTACTCAGTCTCAAAAGCCTAAAATGCTTAAAACCTAGATGGGCAGGATGGTGGCGGGGGGCGGGGGTGGGGGTGGGGTGGGGTGGGGGGGGAATGGGAAGGAGGTCCAAGAGGGAGGGAGCTGTTTCACTTCGTTGTACAGCAGAAACTAACACAACATTGTAGAGCAGTTATACTCCAATTAAAATAAAATAAAATAAAATACTTAAAATCTAGTTTACACCACTTCCTATCAAAATGAGAACGTAGACTGATGGGCAAGATGAAGTGAAAATGTACTAACCCTCAATAAGAACAGACTCTAATACAAATAAATAACAGGTTTATATTTCCATAGATATAATGAAGGACAGGCTTATCAGTTCAGCAATGTAGAGGACAAACATCTGAAGCTCTCCGTGAATGAAAAGAAAAAAATGTTCAATGAGATTAAACATGAAGTGTCAAAAATGTTAAAGAGATCAAAATGACAAGGGAGAAGATGGTAGAAATGAAAGGTTGGAGATAAGTTGATAAATAGAAGTTTAACCTTGGGATAGGGTATTACAAATACATATGATCCACATGGTACACATTGTAGTTGTGTACACTGTTTGAAAAGCATTAAATGATGAAAGCAAAAAAGGGTTAGGCGGATTACAGTGCTGTTAAGATAAAGGCAAGTTGTGGACTGTTGTCTCTAGAGCTGAATTTTTCTCCCGTGTGTAACGTCTAATGTTGATCTGCTTGGTTCATCACTATCTCAACTCCATGAAAACAAATCTAAAAGAAGAATAAAACAGTGAGAACATCAAATCACTCAATGCATCATGAGCACAAGGTTTTTTGGCTTTTAAAGAGGGCATGGCAAATATTAACTCTTACCAAAAAATCCTAGTGGTCAGTCTAACTGTCAAAAAACTCAACGTCTTTTAATTTTTCAGCAATGTGCGCGATAACAAGAAGTATTTGGAATAAGAGAAACTATTTTTCTGTTTGCTAAAATGTGTATGATAATGCTAAAGGCTTGGGAAACGTGATGCAATATTCGCATCGTTTAACCTGTGCAAACTAACTTATCAGTCCTTTGCCTGAGGATGAAGGAAAAAAGCAGTTGTGCACATACTTACTGATTAACCCAAATATATAACTCTATGTATGTAAGACAGTAGTGATTTAGGATTAATGTACTCCTTATTTATAGTGCAGCCAAGGTTATTAAATTTTGTCACAGTAGGAGGGTTAGGCTACATTTAATCATTTCCAGAGTAGGTAAGATGAGCAACATTAATTCTGTTGAGTTTAAATTTGCTTTTAAGAAGTTATCTTGCTTAGAAAATTAACTTGCAAACATTGAGTGATTATGCAGTACCGAAAAGAAAAGAAATCTCCTGCAGTATACACTGAGAAGACTGAAAAGTATTTTAAAAGCTAGGACAGGAGGAAGCTTGAAATCTTGCTCCTGGCAGCATCCTGATGGGGCAGTAGGAGGGCAACAGACACAAGCCAACAGGAGCTTTAAAGGTACCTACTTCTTAGTTTTAAAAATTGTTTGCCAAAACCATTTCTTCAGTAAAAGATGGTATATTTTTAGCATGATAGGGGGATTTTCCCCCATTAAATTATCTTCTTAGAGAATTTTTTCCCCAAGTTAATATTTCACTCACTATATAGAATGTAGCTCTACTTAGATCTAGTAACTCCTCCGTAGAAATATGACCAGCGGTGAAATGTCTAGAAACCCTGAAATATGAGTGCTATTGAAAGAACTAAGAATAGTTAGCCTGGAGAAAAGACTTAGGGGGGTCGTGGAGGCTGCCTTTGGATGTTTGAAAGGCTTCCCTGTGACAGAGGGAATAAACATGCTCTGTTGGACATCAGATACAGAACAAGGAGGGAGATTTCAATTTACTATGATTGTGTTCTGGAAGCATTGTATATGTGACTGTGCCTACTCATCAGTAGAAAAGGGCATGGGGAGAGCAGGCTAGGATTACTTGCATATGTTCTTTGTATGTATTTATGAACAATTTAGGAGACTATTTAAGGGAACTAGGCTTCCTAGTGATAATTACCGCCCCCCCTGATACCTACCATTTATTGAGCACCTACTATGTTCCAGGCACTGTATTAGATGATTTATACAGATCTGATTTAATTTTAACAACAGATAGATATTATCTCCTTTATGCATATAAAGTGGTTTGACATTTACTTGCTGTATCACAAAGCTACAGAATTAGTAAATGGCAAATCCAGATTTAAATTCAGGTGTGACTGACTCATTTTTTACACTACGTTATGTTGCATCCATTTTTAGGGGAGGAGTCCTTAGTTTCATCTCTTAAGTGCACATTTTAACAATTTTAAGTAAATCGTGGGCTTAGTTGAGTTTAGGGACTTGGAGAACTCATATCCTGTGTGTGTATGAGTGTGTATGTGTGTACTGCTGACTCAGTTTCTCTGATTCATCATTTGAGAAAGGTTTTAGACTGTTTTCCTTGTTTAGAAGAAAAGGAAATCCTTAACGCTAGGATTCTTTTAATGACAGATAGGAGGACTTGAGAAAGTTACTACTGAAGGATTCTACCAGGTTTAACATAAACAGTTTAAAGCATGAGGGTGATTTACCTTTCCACAGCTGTGTCTGTGTGTGTGTGTGTGTGTGTGTGTGTGTGTGTGGTGTGAAATTTGGCTTAGAGGGACTTCATAAAATTTGCTAACAAAAACTAAGAATGATTTTGTGGGGGACCTGGAGGTGTGAGAACAGGGAGAAAAATAGTCTTATGGTAGGTATTTTGGGTTTGTGATTTTAGTTATTCCTCATGACCGTGCTATGGATTAGCTATATTAGAGTATGGGAAACTAAGACTGCAGGATGCTGTCAGTGGTCACATAGCCAGTACGTTGTAGAACAAGAATCTGACCTTAGGTTTGTCTGGATCCAAAGCTCTTGCACTGTGCCCAATCCTTTCCTTTCAGTAAACATTTGTCCATGGAAATATGAAAACTTTGGTCCTAGCCAGGAGAATCATGGCAGCAGGACATTTTTCCTAAGGATATGCAAGTTTCAAGAGGTACCACACAGCCAATTTCACCACGAAGCCAGCAGTGCGTGGGGCAGTGCCCAACTCCTTGAAAAGATGTGGTAATGCATGGAATTAGTTTGGACTATAAACTGGAGAATGACTTTAATGATGAGTGACATCAGCCCATTCAGTGATTGGACGAGCATTGTTGTAGCTTCCTGGGCAACTGATTATTTGGAAAAACAACCCAAAGGTTACCCAAAGACAGAGTGGGTAGACCTAATCTACCCCAAGAACAGTAATACTTTGCTACTTTTCCTGTCTAAACCTCTGAAAGTTTTGTATCTGGGGAGAAGCAAGTAGTGGGGCATTGGAAATATTTCTAGACTGGGAGAAAAACTTCTCTGTGATGTCAATAGAGAAAAAACAGATGTTTTAGTCGCTTTCCTCCAACTCTGGAACTTTCTGATTCTGAGTGACCCATGGTGCAGAGATATGTTAATAAATTACATAATTTGTCATAGGAATAGTTTATACAAGCATAATGGAAGTTACAAGGTATATTTTTGTTCAAAGAGACTAGTGAAAAAATACACTTGATAATGATCCAACTACCACTAATACTACGTATTAATTGAGCACCTGCTTTGTCCGTAGCACTGTATTATATACTTTACACAAAACATTTTGAAATAGGTATTATTCTCCTTCCTTTTCAGTTGTGCAGATAGATTCATAGAAATTAAAAGACATTGCCCAAATTTCACAGCCAGCAAATGGCAAAAATTAAATAAACACTCAGCCTTCTAGGACTCTGTCATGGCCACTTTTCGACCATAGCATGCTGCTTCTCTGGTGTGCTTGGTTTTTCATCCTTTCAAATGTTCATTGTACTCATGCTCACTAGATATTTATCTTTTATGAGGGCTCTGAGCATCAGTATTGGAGAGGATCCAAATATTTCCAGTTTGAGACTATTAATGTAAAAATTGCAAAGATCCTTTGTTCTAATAGAGCGAAAGAAGCTGTTGATAGGGAAGCTTTTAAATTGTAAGCAAAGTCTTCATTAATCTTATCCACTCTAGTATGCCCTAGTTAACATAATCATTGAGTAGTGGTTAATTATTTACACAATACAGCCATACACTTCATACATGTGCTATTTAATTCAGTGATTAGGCCATGCATTTCTTTGTTCCAGATTTATTTGATCACGAAGGATAAATCAGTGAGACACAATGTGATACTTGAATACATTATGTTTTCCAGAGCTTTTGAAAACTAGTTTTGTAGTTTTCAGAAACATTATATATAAATATAAAAAATTGATGACCTGGTTATTGTCTAATCAGAACCCAGATTTCTCCCTGTGCAGCCCTTAACACTTAATCGAATCCTAAAGCCTTAAGAAAATGAGATGAGAGCAGGTTTATTGAATGAACAGAATGTTTCTTTTCAGACCACTAGCTTCTGCTTTACTGGTGTCCATTTTAACTGACACTGTGTTGCTGTGGAGTAGCTCAGTGGCACCCTGAGGCTGCTCTCCAAGGCTTCACACACCTCTAGCTAGAGGTAAGCTGTGGAGAACAGGGCTGAAAAATTTTCTGCCTTTTGCAGTGGAAATGACATGTACTCTCTTTTTTTTTAATGACCTGCAGTCTACGCAAATACACGTTTACCTTGCATTAGTACTTTCACTTACAAACATGATTAAATATTTTTCTTAAAACATTATTTCAACATGATATCCATCTATTTAAAGATGTGCTTACTGATTTTTAATATAAATCTTTGACTATAGCGCTTAAAATCATTTATCAACTACCACTGATTTTTTTTTTAATTTTCAACTCCATTTCTCATTAGTTTTCCACTTAGAGTCTTCTTTTTTTTTTTTTGGTCGGGGGGAAGCTAATCTTTTTCCAATTCTTAGAATATGACTTTTGTACATCCTTTTTATACAACCTAGTACACCAGTCTGTTCTCCACTGATTATTAATTTTCATTCTCTTCAAAATCTGGACCAAACCTCACCTATTTCAGGAAGCCTGCCTTAATTCATCTAAACTAAGCAGTCACTCTGTTATTCTCTATTTCTTCCATAATGTATTCAACCTCATTCATGCACTCATTCTCTCACAAACATTTATGAGGTATCCATTATGTGCCAAGCCCTGTAATAAACACTGGGAATACAACAGAGATTGAGATATGCCTGATTCTTGCATTCACAGAGCCTGCAACTGCTGGGGAATGTTAAGAAGCCAAGAAACAGTAATAAAGTGAAATAAACGGCAGCTAAAGGGGGCTGATGGAAGCATATAAAAGTGGCATGTAACCCAGATGCAGGACTTCAGATAAGGCTTCTTGGGTAAGGTGGAGTCTAAATAGAGTCCTGAAATAGCAAGGTGGAAATGAGTTCCAGGCAGAGGGAACAGCATGTGTAGAGTCGTAGAGGTAAGGATTTAAGAATCATTTTAAATGATAGAAAGGCAGAATCTGAGTTCATGAATTACAAAGGATACGAGAAGGAAAAGTGAGAGACTTTCTAAAGAGCCTTGCAAGCCCTGTGAAGTGTTGTGCTCTGTTAATTTGGACACGTTTAGTGTAGCTTTGTATACATTATCATTTTACAGTTATGTGAATCCACAGGATTTAAGATTCAGTAGGAATTTGGAGACTTTCTATTCTATTCTAATTGCTTATATGGTGAATGCTCCATTGAAAGTGGTTATTCAAGGAATATTTCTGACTGACTTGCGTTTAACCAATCATTACAGGTTTTATCCTCTCCTCCACTTTCCTGAGAGGCCAGTAGGGATATTTTCTGCAGTCAGTGAAATAACGGGACTTTCATAAGGCGGAGTTTCAACCTAAAGCACTGATGAGGAATAAAACATAATTAATTCCTAAATTCAGTTTCATTTGTGTGTTCTCTCTTATACACCTAGATAAACAAACATAGTTGACCCAATGTTATAATAGAAGGACTCTCTATCACTAAGACATAATTAGAAATGTTTAAAGAGACAAAAATATAGTTGGTGGTTAATAGCACATTCCCAAGCTAGGGTCTACTATCCTCCAAATGTTATATGTATTCTTTCTTACAGTGGGACTTGGAGTGGGGGCACTGGTCAGAAAGAAATGGAAATTTGCTGAAAATATCAGCCTTCTCTGTTATAAAACATACTTAACATGATGGAAAACTTATATGCTGACCCTGTGATTTATATGACAGCATCATGCATCCCTCAAGTTCACCAAGTTATGAACTGTGTGGTTAGCACATTTACTAAATGTGACTAGGAATGAATTACATGTTTTAATGTATATTAAAATTGTACAGAAGGTTGTCAACAACAAAAGGATAAGAAATTTAAAATTACAAGAGGCAGTACATTCAAGTTCTTTAAATATTGTGATTTTTTCTAAGAAATTTTAAAAGTCTAAAACTAACTGAAAGGTCATTGAAAGAGGAAAAGTTCTTATTTAATAACTCTTGCAGAAAGTTATTTCATATCTTATTACATTACTTGCATGTGAAATCTATATACCAAATGCATGTCTTTTAAATTGTTAGAAAGATAATGTGTAGTTAAGATTGTACAACTAAGAGAAATACAGTAAGACTTAGACATGATGTTAGTAACAGATACAATCATGAACCAAACACTGGAAACAAATCAAATACAATAGGTAAATGAACACATAAATTGTGGTATCTTATTACAATGGAATGCTATTTGGCAATGAAAAGGAAAGAATTACTGATACATTGTTAACAACATGGATAAATTTTTGAAACATTATGTTCAGCAAAAAAGCCAGACCCAAAAGAATACACTTTTTATAACTCCATTTGTAAAGATCTTAGAACAGACAAAACTAATCTGTAGTGACAGAAAGTCAGAAAGGAGATTAGTAGTTGCCTGAGGGTTATGTGTAGGAGATGGGGAGATGGGGAAGTTTGTGTGCAAAGGAGCATGGAATGTTTAGGGTGATAGAAATGTTCTAAATCTTGATTAGAATGGTGGTTATGTAGATGTATATATCTGAAAAACCTCATCAAACTTGGAACATTTTATTGTATTTAAATTGCACCTTGAAATTTAAAAAAAATTTAAATATATTAGTGTTTTTCTGATAACATCAGTTTACAGTATTTGGTATAATTAATATGATAGATAGCCTTTCAGAAAAAATTTTTTTTTCTATAAGTAACTTTCAATTTTTATAATATTGCAGGATTTGGGGATTATTAGATTATACTCTGGCTATAATCTGTTCTAGGGTGGTCAGATACTGCAATAGGATAGAGAATTTTAAAGATTTACTAAAATGTAATATGTAAATTTCTTTAAAATTTCTCACAGTTTAATGCTCTATTTCAACTTCAATCCCTACTTCCATGAAGAGTGGTTGTCATTGCTCTATATTGTGAAAGACCAAAGTCAAAGAATACTGGCTTAACTCCAGACATTTTCAGATAAAAAACTCTGACTGATAGTATCAAAGCAACTTTGACCTCATAACTTATTTGTAAAGAGAATACTAAAAAATAATTTTAACTTTCCTAGACTGTTTTCATAAGCTTCTATTGGCAAATCCTAAGCGTTTTATAAGAGTAGGAAGTCATCACAACAGGCTATTAACATCATTATTTCTTCCTTTATATTTTATCTGTCTTTGAGACACATTTTTCAGTTGTACTTTACAGTTCTAAAAATTGAGAAACAGAAGGTCTTGTAAATCTTGTACTAGCGTTTATTTCTATTCACCCTTTTTATTAGAAAGAGACATGCTGGGGATATGAAATGTTGCTTCACTTCTCACTTCAAAGGAGCCTGTTCTTATTCTTCATGTTCTTCTGCACTGCTCACGGAGAAAAGTATTCATGCTTTTCGTTGTACATTCTTACACTTCTGTGAACCACAAGGCTTAAGTGAAGTGAAATGATCCTTTCAATGGAGATAAAAGGTCAAGAATTTATGGGCCCTTCTTCTAACACATTTTTTTTTCTTTTAAAAACCTTATTTCAGAAATATTTCCTAGGACTATTAGTTTTGGCCTCTATAAAAAAGAAACAAATTGTTAAATCTGCCATAGCTAAACAAGTTGAAATATAATATTTAATAAGAACTTGAGTCTACTTTTGGTAGAAAGAAAATTATTTGTTGTTCTTCATCATAATGAAACCAGACGGACGTGTTCAGTCAAAGCCCAAGTGAGATCAGTAATGTATTTTTTTTTTAACTTTTTATTTTATATTGGAATATAGCCAGTTAACAATGTTGTGATAGTTTCAGGTGGACAGCAAAGGGAGTCAGCCATACAGATACATGTATCGATTTTTTTCCCAAATTCCCCTCCCATCTAGGCTGCCACATAACATTGAGCAGAGTTCCCTGTGCTATTATTTTTAAATTACACCTTGATCTTCTGGCCAAAGGCTAAAAAATAGGTGATATCTCATATCATTACATTGGGTATTTTTTATAGCTGCCTCAAAGCCTTTGCTAAATGAGGCTGGATAAGAGGTTCAATAAATGTGAGATTGTTTTCAAAGCTACATGCTCTTCAATGTGCTAACTGCAATGCACATACTGTCTTTGTTTGTGCGTCCCACACTTGTTTGATATGTGAATACAAATCCATTTTGCACTTTAGGTGTTCACAGTTTTTCCTTCAGCTGTCATCCAGAGCACCTGGATGTAATAGTAACCTTTTAAATTAAATTGCTCATTAGTATGTTAAACATACATTTATTAGACAACATCTCTGTGCTACACATTGGATAAGGTGCTGGGAAATGATGTAGGTGTGGGCCCAGTTCCCGCTGAGCTGAGAGTCTGTTTCTCCTGTGGGTTCCATTTTCCACATGTTTAAAAATTATGCCTAGCATTTCTAATTTTCAGGAATTAACATTTTCATTAGGAAGTTACCAATAGGCTAACAATATTTCACACATGTGTTTTAAGCCATAATTTATCTCCATGTGACTATATTTAGCTCCTTAACAAGGGGGCTTAGGGACCCAAATAGTTGGCATAACAAAAATCAAAGCAGGAGTGAGTCACATGATACATTCAACTCCTAATAGTTTAATCAAGATAGCAGTAGAAGCTCTAGGTTAGATGGGATCTCAGAAGTCATCTCGACTTAGAAGTAAGATGTAAACCTGGCTGGGCTCAGACATTCATATGGGCATGTGTTAAATAACAATTTCCTCAGTCTTACGTGCAAGGATTCTGAGTCATAGTTGGGGGTGAAGATTCAGTATTTATTTTTTAACTAAGCACTTGGATGATACAGCTAGACTGAGTACCAACGTTCGGAAACCACTGATTCAGCCCAATCTCCAGGTTCATTTATAAATTCCATCTGCACCTCACAGTAGCCAATCTCATTCAGCCCCTGTTTGAATGCTGCTAGTGATGCAAACATTTGCTTCTAACGCCCTCCCGACCCCCCATTATCAGGAAGGCCTTCCTTTAACTGAGCTAGTATGTGCTTGCTGCCTTGTGCCTTCTGCCTCCTGGGGTTACAGAGAATAAAGCTAATTTCTCTCTTTTATCATAGCCCTCCCTCCATAGGTTATAATTTGTAGGGAGCTAAGTCTTCTCTTCTTCAGAAACATAGCCTCATTTAAACAATATTTTGAATATTCAGTAGCCTTAGATCACATTATGGATAAAGAGACATAAATCCAGCTGGCCTTCAACCATGATTCCATCTGTAAGATTCATTTATCCCTCGATTTCTTCCTTTTCCTCCTTTGGAAAGCTAACAGCTGTAACTTGGGATGGGGAGAAGCCTGTGATGAAAACACATGTAAATATACAGTTTACCTCTATCTGACTGTTATGGAGACACAAATTACACAGGTGACTTCTCATGCTAATATTAATGAGGAAGGACTGACTGGGAGGTGGGCACAGTGATAGGGGTGGAAGGAAGGAAGGAGTTTACACTTAGGTGGCAGAGAAGGTGTCAGAAGACATTTAGAGTTCTTAGGTCACTGGAGTGGATACCTTTTAGTAGACCACCCTCCAAAGTAAGAATGACTTGTAAAGGTGTTCAGTTAAATCTTAAAAAAGAGATAAAATGAAGGGAGGGAGGACAATGGGGGAAGAGTCTAACTCCATCCTGTTGCTTTTTTTATGCATTCATGTTCATTTGAATATCACATTGCATCTTCAATATATCGTGACATACTTGGAAGAATGTGAATTTAAAAAAAAAATCTTCTATTTCTCTGGCTACTGCTAAAATGCCCTCTAGAGGATTTCACTCATGTGGGGCTGTTAAAAAAAAAAAAGGACAATGACAAATTGAAGGGAGTGCAGGGAAACAAAGTGATAAAATGTTTAGAAAACAAGGTTTGTCAGAAAAGGTGAACCTAATTAGATATGTTCAGTCTCAAGGAAAAGAAAGAAAACTAAGGGACACTTGAGAATGATCCAGATTACACAATGAAATATACACTGGGACAGAAATCAATTATTCTCATTACCAAAAAGGACAGTTCTTGGGGTGACAGCTTTGAGCTCTGCAAGGAATAGATGATGTGAGGCTCAACATTAGAAAAGGCTTTTTTAAAAAAAAAGTTTTAAAACGTGCTATATGAGAACAGAAGGTAGGAGGAGGTATTAAGATCAGGTGTCAGGGGACAACACTGTGAAAACTTCTTTGACAGAAACATTTAAGGCTGAGATGGGATATCCATCCAGCAGGTATGCTTTATATATAAAATCAATCCCGCTATATGCAGTCTCATAAATGTAGTATGAGAAAGCATGTGACTATAAGTTATAACTGTATTGGTACCACAGTCTCTTCTGTATGTTGAAAATACAATACTGTAGTAATGGCCTTTGTTCACTAATTACCTGTGTTCACATGTATAATTTGCTATTGCTCTGAAATTTCTTTGTCCAGCCAAGGTAGAACTTCTCAATAATCCTACATATTTGTGGAACACGGATACTGAGTGTTAGTTATGCAAAACGTATCATAACTATATCTTTAAAGTTTCAGCAACACAAAAACAAAACTATTTTTTTCCTGAAAGCAACTGAAAAGCTGACTCTTTTTCATATATCTCCATTTAATTTTCATCTCATTTCTTGACTATCCATTCACCTCTATTTCATGATACAGAAGTAAATAGGAACAAGAATTCTCAAGGTAACTTGAATTTTACCTTTTCTGAAGTAATGTGAATTTTACTTTGTCACTAATAAAGACATTGTATTCATAAGTGTTTCTTTTATAGACCTAGACAATTTAAGTGAAACTTAAACCTGTGATTCCAAAAGAACCTTCATTTAGGGTACATAATTGGCTCTCTGTAGAGATCAAAGCATCTGCTTCCCATCTAATCTTACAAAAGAAATTCCTTGTGACCCAAAGCATTCCCTGTTTTATATTTTGGGGGTGAGTGCAAGTGAGTGTTAATTGAGGGAATCATGGGCAGTGATCCCTAACTTTACACAGCAAGCCTGAAAATCACTAATTATCCTCCTGATACTTTAAAAGGGTTACGATAACTTAGGTGCTTTAAAAAAAAATACAAGGTCCAGTTCATGGGACGAAATGTATTTGGAAAATATCAGTTGATAATGAGTGAAATACAAGTTCACTTTTACCTTTGTTTTTCTGTTTGGTTTTGGCCATTTAGTATTTTGAGGATGACATAATGGATTCGTATTATTCTAGCACTGTGTTGGGCTTAGCCAGCCCAGAAAGAGGATCTGGCATGAAGACTGTAAAAAAACAAACTCTTACATGATTAGGGGACTCAGAGCTGTGAACTCGGCCCCTTCTATTATATCATTAGGAGAAGCCCTGTTATTAAGAATAAGAATTATTTTGTTTAAAATTATTAGTAAGTTTAACTCTTAAAGATCTAAAATATGTTTTCCCCCAAAACAAAAGCCAGGCAGTAACCAGTCTTTGTTGGCTGTGGTATTCGTTTTAAAATTACAGTGTACTATTTTTAACCACAGAGAATGAAATGTTAATTTCAGTAACAGCCCCAGCGAGGACACTGCAGAGCAATAGGCTCATGTTAAAAGATGAGTGATCTTCGTGGTTAGGGAAGGGGTATGGATTTCTAATAGTCAAAATGTTGAGAATAAGTGTAGTGCCTGGAATGTAGGACAAAGTGAACATGAGGACACGAGAAACACTTTATTTGTGGAATAGTCCATGCTTGCAGATTTTAGCACATAGAATCAATGCTAAGTTCATTAAAACAGCATTAGGAAACCAAGGTGGCTGGACAGTGATCTAAAGTTGTATCTCTTTTCTACTTCCATTTTCCCAAAGTCCTTGCGAAATTTCTCAGAGCTCGCCACTGACCCCCTGATCAATAATCTAATGACTTTCCCTCTGCCACTTTTTTTTTTTTTTTTTTTCGGTACGCGGGCCTCTCACTGTTGTGGCCTCTCCCGTTGCGGAGCACAGGCTGCGGACGCGCAGGCTCAGCGGCCATGGCTCACGGGCCCAGCCGCTCTGCGGCATGTGGGATCCACCCGGACCGGGTCACGAACCCGCGTCCCCTGCATCGGCAGGCGGACTCTCAACCACTGCGCCACCAGGGAAGCCCCTCTGCCACTTCTTAATTGTTCATTCTCAACCCTTGGCATCTTTCCTCAAAGGCTCTCTTCCCTTGCCCTCCATGGCCCTGAGCATCCTGATTCTTATGCAAACTCTGTTCTTCCTCTTTTCTCTTAGCTCTTTCCACCTGAGTATCCTCTTGTAGCACTATTGTAATAGCTTCCAAATAAGTCCTCCTTATTATATAGCCTTTACCATGGACCAGACTATGAAGAGTCACTACTGTGCTCACAAAGCTTCAGTGACCCTTCTTAATGTTGATCAAGACTCAGATTTTAAGTCCTCCACAACCAACTTTATCACTAATGCTTTTTTTCATGAATCCTTTTCTAGCCAAACTGATCGGTACTTCCTGTCCATATTTCCTTCCACATATTCAATCCTAAATTTATTGCAAGTGAATTCTCTCAGATTTTACCAATATCCCCTCAGTAATTTACTTATTGTTTTCTTTTCTTAAATACTTACTATTTTCTTATAATTTTCAGCCACAAAAGATTTAAAGTGGTTGAAAAGAGTACTAACCATACAATGAAGCAAAAGAGTTTTAAAAATCAAAAATCTGGGTTGGTTTTTATTTTCCTCCTTTTGTTTTAATATCATGTGGAAAGTAAAAGCCCTTTTAAGAGGTCATCAATAAATTTTAAAAACCCTAAGTTTTTCCTGAGAAAGAAAGGTTAAGCATTTCATGTTTACATATCTAAAACATTGAGCAGTTTCATGTATAATTTGACTCCAAAATTTGATTTCCTAAAGCATAATATTTATTTATTGGGAGATAGAAATAGAGACTGTTACTAGCATTTGCAGTGTATACAATTCCTACCATTTTAGAATTAGTATGTTAATGTTGTGCTGAGAATCAGATGGTACCTCTTGAGTCAAAGTAGAAGAAATTGTTATGATTACAGGGAGTTTTTAAAAACACTTACTTGGTCATTACATTTTCTCTCTTTGCTCTATAGACTATCCCTTTAAACATCTTTACTGGGGTAGTAAGACGTTAGTGTAATTATTCTGTCTTATGTAGGTTGTGATTCTGACGTTTCCCAATTAATACCTCAAGTTTTCAAAAGAAATACATTTATGAAAATTTCTCTTCCCCTTCTCTCCCCGACTCCATTCCTTTTGCTATTTTTCCTAGGGTGCTGTCCCTGGCTATCTTCTCCCCTCACTGTCTCAAGTCTGAGTGACTTTATTCATGTTTGTGACACCCCCTGTCACATGTGTACTATTATCTTCCAGTCAGACCTTTTTCTTGTGCATGAGACCCACATATATAAATATATGACAACATATATAGCAGACTGATATTCTGAAAATAGCAAGGACTTTGGAGTTAGAAAGATGTCAGTTTGGTCCTTTTAATTCTCATCTGGATGACTTTAAACAAGTTCGTGGCTGTCTCTGATCCTCATTTTCTTTGTGTTTAAAATGACGATATTGATTCTTCCTAAATATGGTTTTCTTAAGTATTAAATAATGTAACTCATGCAAAATGGCAAACAGAGTATGATGGATAATAGATAATTAGTAAGCAACAGTAATCACTATTATTAACTTTATCCTTTCTGGCTTTAACAGACCTAGAATATGGAGACAAAGATGTACAAGTCTATTTAAAATGTACCAAAGAAAAATGTTGACTTTATGTGTGTTTATATGCAGCTATGAACCATTTGATTGTAACCCAATTGATTAATGTAAGTCTAGGGGTTATTGTCCAGTAGGTCTCAAAGAAACAGGGGCAGTTTCACTCCACTATGAGGGACCTGGGAAATGTGGAGATGGAGAATGTGTTTCTGGTTGCCAACAGTGACTGGAGACTGCATGCTACTAGAATTTAGTGGGGTTGGTGTTATGGGGGCAGGCGTTTTAAATGTCCTGCAATGAGCAGGATAATCCCACCAACAAAGAATTTTCCTGTCCAGGATGCCAGTAGCACCGGCGATGAGATAATCCCATGCAGTCCCTCTGCCTCAGCTGTGGCTCGTCACTGTGAGGTCCCTGAGAATTGAGTCACTTTTAGGACCACCCTCCAGGCATAGGCCTGCATCAAGATCCATTGAGCTTAGTGCTTATCCCAGCCCTCTCGGGCCTTCTCTAGACCCAAGACTTAATAGCCAAATATCTGAAAGACTATATGGAAGAAGGTGATAAGCTTGCTCCTCTAAGGAGCACACAGAGGAAATGAATTCCTACTGGGTTAAGAGGGATTTAGGTCAGCTCTACAAAGAATGACTTGACTATAAGTGTTGTCAAAACTCAGGCATAGGTTACAAATGAAAGCTTTTAAATCTTCTTTGGAGGATATTAAGTATAGGATTACCCCTCTTATTAGAAATGTTATGGATGTAATCCTATCTAGAAGTAGAAAGTGGTCTCAAATCGCCCCTTCTAGTACTGATCTGTGAACACTAAGAGGCTAGTTAGCATTTTGGAAAAATATATCCTTTCTAACTGCTGTTATCCCTTTATCACACCCACCTCCCACTTTTACAAGCCCCAGACCTAAGAGAGAGCACGTTTCTCTTGAGGGTGACCACACTTATGTTTGTCCCCTAAAGAAACCTAGCATTCAATTAGTGGGAAAGAATGTAGTGATAACTCACTATACTCCGTTGCAGTACATGCTGTATATACCCAAATAATATTGCAGAAGATTGTGTATACACAGAAGGTTATGTACATAAACATTAATCCATGTTAATGGTTCCTAGGCTATTTCTGTCAGTCTAAAGACACCGGGGAACTGTAAGCACCTTATTATTTTTCAGGTTGTACGGCACAGTCATCCAGAGAGGTCTGTGATAACTTATGGCTAGAAAAAGCCATCGAATACACATCTCCAGTTATTTTTGTTTTATGTCTTTATATGTGTAGAATAGAAAGATTGATGAAAAGAAAATCTCAATCCCACTCTTTGCTTTTGATCTGGTTTTCTTCATGTCTAGCCACCAGTTTGACTGATTTTTTTCACTGGTTGCTTAGCTAAACTGCCCATGCTGACTGTGTTGAGTTGTTTGCTTGGTTGATTGCTTCTGTGATCGGCAACATGTAGAGAGAACTGACGCATGTAAGCCCTGATCTAGGGCCCAATTTCCTTATGGATTCATTAAAATGAAAACACCTTATCTCTGAACACAGTTTCCCTTCGTTGGTCTTGCTTCCTAGGTTTTAATGGTTCCATTGCATTGCTTCAAACTGCTGCATGTGCTTCCTTCTGTCTTTTGTAAGCTTAAATTGAAGGATAGCATTTTTTGTTTGGAAATCATTTGTCCTTCAGCGTGATGACTTTGTGATTATGAGCACCTTGTGTATTTGAAAGGATCTCTCTTTAATACAAACCTTGTAAATAGTGTGTATATCACTGTTGGGTTAGTGCTGCACTCATTTAAAATTGTAACTTCTTTTATACAGAAAATTTACTTAACATTCAGATATAAACTTTTTTTAAATGTCTGAATCATTGATTCATTTGTCTAACAAATATTTACTAAAAGCAGGCTGTGTTCCAGGCATTGGGCTAGATACTGGGAATTGACAGATGAAAAAGATTTGGTTTCTGACTCCTAGGAAATCAGTTTAATGGGGCAGATTGGTATATGAACAACTATAGTACAATGTGGTAAGTGTTATAATATCAATATGTAAAAGGTACTGTAAGAATACAGAAGTAGGGCACCTGACTCTCCTGGGAAGGAGGGGGGTGTGGAGAGAAGGAAAAAAGAGTCAAGATGGAAGGATGCAAAATTGAAGTGACATCTGAACTGAAATTCTAACAGTAGAATTTCATAGAATTTAATGAGTGACGGTAGGGTAAGGGTAATGTAGATGCATTTATCTCCTCATTATTAGTCTAACCATGTCTTTTTTTTAGTAGTTAAGCAGGAATATATGAATGAAATGGTGTTTTTAAATGTAAATTGCTTTAGCTTGAAAATTTAGCAGTTACATCATTAGATTAGAGAGGTTACTCTCTTGGAGTATTTACTTTGGTGGGAAGGATAGGGATCATTTTAAAAGTGGAATAAAAAGTCCCCCCTTTTTACTTCTTACAATATTCTCTATATTTTATAATGATAAATTCCATAAGTATAATAAGGAGATAACTCAAATGTTCCAGCCTTTTCAGTTTTAATTTCCTATAGTCATTTTGACAACATGGTTAAAATCCATGCAGTGAGTTCATATAAAAACTCTGATTATTTAACTGTCCCATGATTGAGTAAGACTTTATATTGATGAGAACTTTGGCATCTTATCACTCAAATCAATAGAAAAAAATTAAGTATCCACTACATGCAATCATGGTCTAGGTACTGAGCAAGATAATAGATTAGCGTAGATTATATATATATATATATAACGTTATATATGAAAGATACTAGAATCTTAAATGAGCACAACCCTAACTAACCTTACCTAATCATGTTACTCATATCCCTCTCTTCATGCAGTTTATAAATTGCATGGTCATTATTAGGTAGAGACACCTGAAGAAATTACCAAAAGGGAAAGGCAATAAAAAATTGATGCTACATGAATTGGGTAACCATATAATTTATTATCCAAAACCATGACATTTTGGAAAAGGAGGGGGCTGTATTAATAATTATGCACAAGGACAACAGGTATTAACCAAGGCTATCTTGGGCAAAACTCATCATTTTACAAATGAGTATAGTCCCACTATAAATGAATGACACAAATAATAAAAACTCTACAAACAAAGGGAGAGATTACTTAGAGTGGAGACTGGGCAAAATGTTGATTAGTTAAAGAATAAGGAAGCCTTTTCATGCCTGAGTGTATCATAATCAAAAATGTCATCAGTGCTGCCTCCTCCAATAGTCGGGCTCCAAGTTTTCCAATTTTCAAGCTAAACTTGAATATAGTGCCTTCTTTTGTCCCTTGCTTGGAAGATTCCCATCCTTCCCAAGTCTGCCAATGGCAAAGACTCAGGCATTGGTTCTGTCTTTGATGTTTGTGCCATGATGTCATAGACCAGCCCTTCCTCCTAACATACCCCTCATTCCCAGATTCTATATCAGGCAGAGTCCTAGGCCCTCTGCTTGACTGTGAGGGACAACAGACAGCATTAATTTTAAGCAACTCATTTAACATCTCTGGATACCACACTTCTCATTTGTAAAATCAGAGGATTGGAGAAGATGATGTCATAAATGCCAAAATGTTCTATCTTTCTAAGAGAAGAATCCCCAGTAAATCCATAATAGTTCCTATGAAAATATTTCCCATTTCAAGACAAAAACAAAAAAACAGATGAGGTTGCAAGTGGTAACCATCAAACACAAATTCTTACATTCAGTGTCTTAGACATAGTAATTGGTTGATGAAACAAGCCAAATTCCACATAACTGTATGCCTAACTGATTTAAACTAATCTTCTCCAATACCATACTTATTAAACAGTGCTTTCAGTTTTAAAATCTTTCTTTACTTTAAAGGTAAGAAAGTATTTTAAAAAGCCACTTTAATATATGCCATTTAAAATTCATTGATATGGGGCTTCTCTGGTGGTGCAGTGGTTGAGAGTCCGTCTGCTGATGCAGGGGACATGGGTTCGTGCCCTGGTCTGGGAGGATCCCACATGCCACGGAGCGGCTGGGCCTGTGAGCCATGGCCGCTGAGCCTGCGCGTCCGGAGCCTGTGCTCCGCAACGGGAGAGGCCACAGCAGTGAGAGGCCCGCGTACTGCAAAAAATGAATAAATAAATAAATAAAATTCATTGGTAAATGTAACTTATGGTATTACAAAATAGAGACAAACAGATAGCCATTCATACATTTATGTTATACATATATAAAGCTTTTATATAAAAATATGGCATAATTAAAAGGAATAAAATACCCAGGAATAAACCTCCTAAGGAGGCAAGAAGACCTGTACTCTGAAAACTGTAAGGTGCTGATGAAAGAAATCAAAGATGACACAAACAGATGGAAAGATATACCGTGTTGTTGGATTGGAAGAATCAGTATCGTCAAAATGACTCTACTACCCAAGGCAATCTACAGATTCAGGGCAATCCCTATCAAATCACCAATGGCATTTTTCACAAAACCAGAACAATTTTTTTTTTAATTTGTATAGAAACAAAAAAGATCCCAAATAGCCAAAGCAATCCTGAGAAAGAAAAACAGAGCTGTAGGAATCAGACTCCCTGATTTCAGACTATACTACAAAGCTGCAGTCATCAAAACAGTATGGTTCTGGCATATAGAAATATAGATCAACAGAACAGAATAGAAAGGCCGGAAATAAACCCATGTACCTGTGGTCAATTAACCTAGGAAAAAGGAGGCAAGAATATACAATGGAGAAAAGACAGTCTCTTCAATAAGGGGTGCTGGGAAAACTGGACAGCTACATGTAAAAGAATGAAATTAGAACATTCTCTAACACCATACACAAAAATAAACTCAAAATATATTGAAGACCTAAATGTAAGGCTGGACACTGTAAAACTCTTAGAGGAAAACCTAGAACACTCTTTGACATAAATCGAAGCACGATCTATTTTGGATCCACCTCTTAGAGTAATGAAAATAAAAGCAAAAATACAGTAAGTCCCCTAAGTACAAATGAGTTTCATTCCGAGAGAGCATTCGTAAGTCCAATTTGTTCATAAGTCCAGCAAAGTTAGCTTAGGTACCCAAATAACACAATTGGCTATATAGTACTGTAGTGTAATAGGTTTATAATACTTTCCACACAGATAATACATTAAAAAATTAAAAATAAAGCAGTTTTAATCTTACAGTACAGTACCTTGAAAAGTACAGTAGTACAGTACAACAGCTGGCATATGGGGGTTGGCATCAAGTGAACAGGTAAGAAGAGTTACCGACTAGAGGAGGGAGAGGAGGTGGGAGATGGTAGAGCTGAGGATTGTCAGCAATTACAGTAAGCTGTAATTTCACTCACACCTGACGTTGATGGAACGCATGTTCACATGTTTGAAAGGTCACAACTTGAAGGTTCATATGTCAACGACTTACTGTAAACAAATGGGACCTAATTAAACTCAAAAGCTTTTGCACAGCAAAGGAAAACCATAAACGAAACGATAAGACAACCCACAGAAAGGGAGAAAATATTTGCAAACGAAGTGAACTACAAGGAATTAATCTCCAAAATATACAAATAGTTCATACAGCTCTATATCAAAAAAAATGAAAAAAAAACAGCCAAAAAATGGGCTGAAGACCTAAACAGACATTTCTACAAAGAAGACATACAGATGGCCAAAAGGCACAAGAAAAGTTGCTCAACATTGCTAATTATCAGAGAAATGCAAATCAAAACTGCAATGAGGTATCACCTCACACCAGTCAGAATTGCCATCATCAGAAAGTCTACAAACAATGCTGGAGAGGGTGTGGAGAAAAGGGAGCCCTCCTACACAGTTGGTGGGAATGTAAATTGGTACAACCACTATGGAGAACAGTATGGAGGTTCCTTAAACTAAAAATAGAGCTACCATATGATCCAGGAATCCCACTCCTGGGCATATATCTGGACAAAACCATAATTTGAAAAGATAAATGCACCCCAATGTTCATTGAAGAACTATTTACAATAGCTAAGACATGGAAACAACCTAAGTGTCCATTGACAGAAGAATCGATAAAGAAGATGTGGTATGTATTACAATGGAATATTATTCAGCCATAAAAAAGAATGAAATAATGCCATTTGCAGTGACGTGGATGGACCTAGAGATTATATACTAAGAGAAATAAGTCAGACATAGAAACACAAATATATGATATCACTTATATGCAAGAGTCTAAACATGATACAAATGAACTTATTTATAAAACAGAAACAGACTCACAAACTTCGAAAACAAACTCATGGTTACCAAAGGGAAAAGGTCAGGGGGAGGGATAAATTAGGAGTTTGGGATTAACATATACACACTACTATATATTAAATAATCAACAAGGACCTACTGTCTGGCACAGGGAACTCTACTCAGTATTCTGTAATAACCTATATGGGAAAGGAATCTGAAAAAGAATGGATATATGTATAGCTGAATCACTTTGCTGTACACCTGAAACTAACACAACAGTGTAAATCAACTATACTCCAATATAAAATAAAAATTAAATTAAAAAAGAAGTATGGCATATACTAGTGTGTGAACAGGCATAATAGAGCCAGATCAGTACAGCTGATAAATAATAGCACACACAGATAAGAAAATGGTATGACTTTGATATTTATTACTACACTGTAAATGTGATTTACTTAGGGCTATGGTCAAAGTAGGCCTTAAATGATGGGGAGGAGCAGGGAAGGAGAATATTTCTCCCCAGAGGTCACCTTGTTTTTTCCTGTTGATAATGCTACTTTTAAAGAAAGGATGAAATGTGAGAGAATATTGAAGAAGGGAAAGAGTAATGGGAAGCTAAAGAAAACGTTGAGAAAACTTCTCTAAACTGAGTTTTGTTACTTCAAACCTGGGGAAATTATATTAAGGATCTAAAATAAAAGCCTGTCACTCCTTTTGGTCCCCTACTTTGAGTACCACATAGAGCATATAATTCTGAAGCAAGAAAATGTTTTGTTTAGTAAGAAATGCCTCAATATGTTTGGCAAGCTACCAAATACATATTCATTATTAGGATGGTTGTTATCCTAAAAAGACTAACACAAAATTAAAGTACATTGACTCTAGTATTATTGTAATACCCATGTTCATCACAAAATCATATTTCTCTAAGGAATATAGGAATGATTAAGGATAATATAATATCTCTGCCTTGTAAAAAACAAAAACACCTGTTTTTTAAAAATGTATCAGTAAAATACTATGTGTTAAACTAAATTGTGACACTGGATTGGGATGAAACAATCTCTGTGGTTTATCTTTTAAATCTTGCTTTCTTAGCATTTAGCAATAATGAGCACACAGATACATACTTTAAAACGTAAAAGATGGTCTTAGAGAATAATTAATTTTGTAAGTTGGCTTTTCCAAGACAACAGCTCTTCAAAATGAAAAGAGTAATTCCTGGAGTGTACGGAATAACAGACACTCAGAAATATGAGGTATCTTCTTAAATTGGGAAAGGCCGAAATCATCAAAAAAGTAGTGTGAGAATCTAAGCATTCTTATTTGTTCAAGTCTTGAACATTAGGGTTTTTTTCCCCCTCTTATTCTCCTTTTATTCTATTCTGCTGTAGTAGAAGCAGCATATTATGAATTCATTTAGCTTTATGTTTGTTTAAATGTGTTTCTATAATGGAATTATATCTTTTGGGACCATACAATCATTTGGAAGAGAAATTATCTCATTTTTTATAATAGGATTTTGTGAGAATATTTTCTAATTTTTTATTTTATTGCATATACTTTTTATTACTGAATAGGTGGTATTGATATTGACATTGCCCTTACCCATAGCTTGCAGGTCACTAGTGGCTTAGAATTAGTGAAAACAGTATCCTTAAAACTTCTAACTCGTGTTCTGAAATACACCATATTCTTGATTCATAAGGAACAAATGTGATCTGTAAACTTATTTATAGTTTGAAGAGGGAACTAAGTCAATTTGTATATAACACTAGTTGATTTTTGGATGAATCCTGTAATCTTGTCCTCAGGTACACCACTGACAATATTCTGCACCTCTAATTAAACTTCATTTCCTTTTGGAAAACAAGAATGACGATGGTTGTAAATGCAGAGTTGTTTACAACCTATGGAGATCATGATTTATTACTTGTCCTGTATGTCTAGTGCCTTATAATTTATAAATGGATTTCACATATATCACTTAATCTGTGGGGAGGCAGTGTAGGAATTCTTAGGTAAGATTCAGGTTAAATTTCATATATATACTCATAACAACATATATATATTCATATACATATATGTGCGTGTATATATATACACAAATGTATATATCTGTAACACTGGAGCAAAGCTTACTCTTTCTCTTTGATGCTTTTAAATTCTGCATCTTGATGGAATAAACATCTACGGCAATCTAAGTCAATAGCCTCTCTTCTCTCCTTCCTTTCTTCTTCCTCCCTTCTGCCTGCCTTCACTAGCTTGAACTTCCTGTTTCTCAGTTATTCATTTTCTTACTTTCTTATTCCTTTTTCACTGTATAAAATCACATATCCTCAAGAAAGCCCCTTTTCATAGGCATGAAAAGACCATTAGCTCTTTTCGTTGTCTGGAAATTGCATCAATTTGATAAATTTTGTTTGAGGGAACTGATTACAAAAATAATAGATGTGTCTTTGCTTCTTTGAGGTAATCTCCAGCAATACTAAATTTAACTACTAGGTCGTATGTATTTACTGGTAGCCATCTAAAGTTTGGGGCCTTTTGACCCAGATTTATACTGCTGAAAATGAATACTACAAGAGATAAAGATAATGATGTGTCAGTTCAATCTAATCTAAGAGAGCAAACTTTGTCCAAATTTTTTTCCTTCTTCATTAAAATTTTAAACATGATTACCCTCTTTCCTTAGGAGCTATTTGTATTTCAGGAACATGCCAAATCATTTACTTTTTCCCTCCAAATCTTTTCATATATATATTTGAAATATAATTCAAAATAAGCAGTTTCAGTTCCTTCAGTCTTAAACTTATATTAATTATACTAGACAAACTCTAATAACTATATGTGATTTTTTTTTAAATTTGTTCCCTTGGATTTGAGCATCAGGTGGTTTAGTATAATCTCTGATTTTGTCAATTTGTAGTTTCTATTTCTGTATTTAACAACTTAGTTAAGGAAATGTGTTTATGCTTTAAGGATGTTGAGGATAAAATTCTGCATACAATGTGACCCAATGGGTAAATTTTCATTGTTGAGGCGGTGGGTAGAAGGAGATCTGGCTGTTTCAGGCACAGAAAGGTCTGAACTCGCGTCTTACCCAGTTTCTTAACTTCCCTAAGCATGTTTTCTCATTTCTAAAATGAGAGGAGTGCTTCCCAGAATTATTGCAATGACCTAACTATATTACATAAGTCAAAAGGATTTCTAAAGGTTTACTCATAGAAGGCAATTGCTACTGCAAGACTCATAAGTTCTTTTTTTTTTTTTTAATTGGGGTATAGTTTCTTCACAATGTTGTGCTAGTTTCTGCTGTACAGTGAAGTGAGTCAGCTATTTGTATACATATATCCCCTCTTTTTTGGATTTCCTTCCCATTTAGGTCACCACAGAGCACTGAGGAGAGTTCCCTGTGCTATACAGCAGGTTCTCATTAGTTATCTATTTTGTACATAGCAGTGTATATATGTCAATCCCAATCTTCCAGTTCATCCCACCTCCCCCTTCCCTCCTTGGTGTCCATACGTCTGTGTCTCTATTTCTACTTTGGAAATAGGTTCATCTGTACCATTTTTTCTAGATTCCACACATGTGTTAATATATGATATTTGTTTTTCTCTTTCTGACTTACATCACTCCATATGACAGTCTCTAAGTCCATCCACATCTCTCCAAATGACCCAATTTCCTTCCTTTTTATGGCTGAGTAATATTCCATTGTGTATATGTACCACATCTTCTTTATCCATCCCTCTGTTGATGGACATTTAGCTTGCTTCCATTTCCTGGCTATTGTGAATAGTGCTGCAACAAACATTGGGGTACATGTGTCTTTCTGAATTATGGTTTTTCTCAGGGTGTATGCCCAGGAGTGGGATTGCTGGGTTATATGGTAGTTCTATTTTTAGTTTTTTAAGGAACTTCCATACTGTTCTCCATAGTGGCTGTATCAATTTACATTCTCACCAACAGTGCAAGAGGGTTCCCTTTTCTCCACACGCTTCCCAGCATTTATTGTTTGTAGATTTTTTTTAATGATGGGCATTCTGACCTGTGTGAGGTGACACCTCATTGTAGGTTTGATTTGCATTTCTCTAATAATTAGTGATGTTGAACATCTTTTCGTGTGCCTCTTGGCCATCTGTATGTCTTCTTTGGAGAAATGTCTATTTAGGTCTTCCACCCATTTTTTGATTAGGTTGTTTGTTTTTTTGATATAGGGCTTCATGAGCTGTTTGTATATTTTGGAGATTAATCCCTTATCAGTGGCTTCATTTGCAAATATTTTCTCCCATTCTCAGAGTTGTCTTTTTGTCTTGTTTATGGTTTCCTATGTAAGGTTTTATACATGTGAAGCAAACAAAAATAAAGTCCTTGTAATTTGGTGTCGTAGAAAGGAGGAATTCATTTTACTAGCTCAGACTTAATTTCATTTTCTTTATAGGAATTAATTTTGCTTGTTTCTGTATGGTGTCTGGTTTTTCTCAGTACACATTCATTCCCAGTTCACCGAGTCACTGGGTAGTGTCTGCTACTGTGCTGTGGCCCACCACGGTTAATAGCATGAGCCTGGAGCCAGGCTGCAAGGTACAAATCATTCTTCTATCGCTTTCTAGCTGTGTGACTTCAGACTACTTACTCAACTCTTTGTGCCACAGTTGCTTCATTTGTGTGCTAGAATATAAACAAAACCTCCCTTTTAAGCTTGTGCACTTAAGGAGTTAATATATACAAAGTACTTAAAGTGTGGCACATAACAAGCACTATGTAAGCGTTTCTAATATTAAAATGATTACACTATAGAAAAACATAGATAAACACACCTCAGACTTCCTACTACTATTGCTTCTAACCTCTCTTCATCATCCTAGAGTCATAAATTGCAAAGGTGAAGCAAGAGGATTTATGATTCACATTGATTAAAAACTGATGAGGGGGCTTCCCTGGTGGCGCAGTGGTTGAGGGTCTGCCTGCCATTGCAGGGGACACGGGTTCGTGCCCCGGTCCGGGAGGATCCCATGTGCCGCGGAGCAACTGGGCCTGTGAGCCATGGCCACTGAGCCTGCGCGTCCAGAGCCTCTGCTCCACAACGGGAGAGGCCACAACAGTGAGAGGCCTGCATACCGCAAAAAAAAAAAAAAAGAAATGATGAGGTAAAGTGTTAAAGTATGGAGTACATGTATTTACCATGTTTTCAGCTATCAAATTCACAATGTTTAGTTTTGCAGCATTAATTTGGGAGAATCTGGGGCATAAAATCAGGCACCTCACATATGATAGACATGCCATAAATATTTGCTTTTGTTATTGATTATTTGAAATCCCTTCCAACTAGAGAAGATCCTGTTCTCTTCTGATTTAGGATCAGTCTACTTGATGCCAAAATCGTCTATTAACTAAACACTCTGCTGCACAACCATGTATAATAAAAATGCTTTACTGGGGACTTCCCTGTGGTCCAGTGGTAAAGAATCCACTTTACAATGCAGGGGATGCAGGTTCAATCCCTGGTCAGGAAATTAAGATCCCACATGCCGTAGGGCAACTAAGCCGGCGTGCCACAACTACTGAGCTCGCGCACTTCAACTAGAGCCCACATAGTGCAAACTGCAGAGCCCATGCGCTCTGGAACCCATGTGCCACAACTACAGAGCCCTTGTGCCCTGGAGCCTGGATGCCACAACTAAAGAAGAGAAAAGCCCGCATACCACAACTAGAGAGAAGCTCGAGTGCCAAAATGAAGAGCCTGCGCACTGTGAAGAAAGATCCCGCATGCCTCAAGGAAAATCCCTCGTGCCGCAACTAAGACTGGATGCAGCCAAAAATAAAAAATAAAATAAATAATAAATATTTTTTTTTAAAAAAAGCATGAATATAAAACAAAATGCTTTACTGTTTGGATGTAATTTTCATTTATTTCCAGTTGAATTAGTACTATGCAAAAAAGCCAATCTCCTTATTAACTTTTAACTTACAGAGTTTTATTTATATATAAAAGGTACACAATAGAGCAAAGAACATTGACTACCCAACATCGGCAATGTTCTACATGGTAGTGATTGGCTACTTTAATTTAAATCAGCAGGTCATTTCTTACTGTCTATAATGTACTATGTTTGTACTTCATCCATAGGACTCTTATGAATAGTATTAACCACATCATGTCCAATAAAAGTGAAACAGTGAGCATTTGAAATATTGGTAAGGATGTTTAAATAACTCTGGTGGGAAATGAAAATAGACATTTAAAAATGACAGTGATGGTTAATTTTTTGTGTCAACTTGACTGAGCCATGGGGTGCCCAGATATTGGGTCAAACATTATTCTGGGTGTATCTGTGAAAGTGTTTGTAGAAAAGATTAACATCTTAATTGGTGGACTGAGTAAAGCAGCAGATTGTCCTCCCTAATGTCCTCATCCAGACAGCTGAAGATCTGAAAAGAACAAAAAAATGCTAACTCTCTCTTGAGTAGGAGGGAACTCCTCCTGCCTGATTGTCTTAAGCTGCGGTGTGTTTTTTCCTGCTTTAGTACCCCATTTGAAACATTATCTCTTCTTGGGTCTGGAGCCTGCTGGCTTTCAGACTAGAATTTACACCATTTCTGGTGAGTCTCCAGCTTGCCAACTGCAGATTTGGGACTCCTCCAACCCCATAATCAAATAAAGTAATTAATTAATTAATTCTGTTTCTCTGGAGAACCCTGACTAAAACAATGACCAAAAGCGTTTTTTAAAATTTTAATATCATTAATGAGATTAGTCATTCACATATTGTAATGGTTTCTGTGATGGATCAAAAATGAAATACACATGTGAAATTTGAACTCTGCAATTGATAGATTATACTGGTGATCAATAAGTGCTGAAGCAAAGTGATTGGTAAAGTTGAAAAGGAAAACTTTGGAAGATTAGTTTTAACAACAGATGTGTTAGTAATTTAATTCAGAAGAAGGCTAAACATTTATTCCAAACTTTCATAGACTAAGCATGATAAAAGTCATGGGTAGAAATTGTTGCAAACTCCCAGATGTTTCCAGCAGTCCTGGTTTTGTCAGACTCTCATAACTTTGAGACAGTGGCGAGGGGTCAGACCTTTGAAGGGAGTGGTCCACAAACTTATATGCATCAGAATCACCTAAATGGCTGGTTAAAATGCAACTTGTTGGGCTCCAACCAGGGTTTCTGATTCAGTAGGCCTGAGGTGGGGCCCAACATTTTGCATGTCTGACAAATACCCAGATACAGCTGATGTTCCTGGCCTATGAGAACCACATTTTGAGAACCACTGTTCAACCTAAGCTGTTTCCTGAAACATCTTTATCATTAATCATGGTTGTTAAGTGCCTCAATAGGTTTTCTTCAGAGAGATGAAATTGACTTTTTTGAAAAAAGATTCTTGGTCGAATGGGTATCAATAGAAAGAAGACCATACCTTCTTCTTTCTTCCTGCCTTATTTAAAGGTCTTTCAAACATGTAAACGTTTGTAAGAACAATGGATACTTCTACATAATGAAATGCTTTGGGAATTGCAATCTTAAACTTACCTTAAAAACAATTCAAATTTAATCACTCTGCACTTAAAAAACAATTAGAATTATGAATCACTTTTTGGAATCTGTTCGTAAGTAGAGAAGCTGCTTTTTATGCACAGCTTCAATTTAGCTGCCCAATCAATGTCATCACCTAGAAATAGAGAGGTAAAGCATGGTATCTTCATTTTTAAATTTCCTGGAAGTACTTCTGAATGTGTAGCTTCATGACTTGGTTTTAAATAATCACAGCCTTGGTGAAGAAAATCTGATGACTCTTTCTATATACTGACTCTAAACAGGGCATTTAGAATCCAAAAACAACAAGTATCAGATGGTTTTAGCTGTGTTTACATTTCCTGTGAAATTCTTTCTTTATACAGAGCCAAATGATTATAGTTAACTTTCATTTCCTTGGGGATTATCAAGTTTGGGGATACTTCTGTTTCATGTCTTCCCTCCCTTACCCGGTGGCTGGCTCCAAAAATGGCAAAGCTCAAATCAACCAGTTTTGCTGCAAATAACAGTTTTGTTTAAATGAGAGGTCAAAATTGCTTTTTGAAATTAAATGTGGGGCACATCCGTGGATTTCAGTCACATGTGCTACCTCTGCCTTCCCCTACCGTAGAAAACTAAGAGTTGATTGTAATTATTTTATGCACTTTACATTTAAAAAAATTTTCCTTGTTGTTCTGGGATACAGAGTAACTCCTTGGGGAGGAAAAAATAGCCAAGTTATTGCCTATTTTTAAAGAAAAGAGGCATAATTAAATATCACTCTGCAAGCCTGTGAAAGAAGGAAATCATGTATACATGATTTGCTCATTGTATACAACTGCTGTGCAGTTGTCTGGAGATGGGAATTTGAGGGTCAACATAATAAGCAAATTTAGAAGTTGTTATAACAGAAAGCAAACTGATCAAATGCATGAGAATAGTATTGGTGATTAGACTTGATAATCTTCTGCTAAAAATGCTCTGTAACTTAGTTTTTCCTTGCAATGTCCCTTAAATGGCATCAGGATCAGTTGATTAACATTAAAATTTGTTAGAAAGTGCTGGTGTCATGGAGTTCAAAAAGAAAGCCCTTTCAGCTTGGCTTTGGCTTCATCTATTCTGTTCTATTTGACATAGTTGAATACATATTTGGATCCCCCAGTGGTCTAAGTAAGCACTTGAAGTTTTTAATGATGGGTTGGAATGTCCACAGACTTATTGCTGTTTGATGTCTTTTACTAAAAGGTTAGACAGCTTCAAAGCACGATTTGTTTTCTTTTCATACTTGTCTTAAACACCCAACATGCACTCTAAAATATGCTGTGGTTTAAAATATGGTTTCCATGGTCTTTAAGAGTTTTTCCCATGTGTAGGGGTCTTTCTGACAATTCTGATCACTCATAAAGAATGTCCAGAGGTGTTAAGGAAACTGATATTAGTGGAATATCACAAATATCAGTGGAGAGTCTGAAGACCTCACTTCTAGTATGACACAGTTATTAGATGGGTGACCCTAGGTAAGGCATTTCACATTTTGATTCTTCAACTCATTCTGTTCAATCAACTAGCTTTTAGTTTTCATTTGAAAACCAATCTCAGATACTCAGATACAGATATCACCGTAATAGGGTGTGTTGACCCTGTTTCTTTCTTGTGAAACTGTGAGCTCCAAGAGGATATGAACCATACCTCTCTGATTCATAATCATGTTCCCAGTATTTAGAGCAGTGCCTGACATCTAATAGGTGCTTGATGAATATTGGTTGAAGGAGTAAATGATTGAATGAATACATGAATTAGTAAAATAAAGTATAATTGTTTCCATGTATTCTCTTGATATTTAACACCAGATATGGGATTCCTTTTTTTCTCTCCTATTAGTTTGATGATATGGTTGTTCTAAGACTACGTAAATTCTCAAAGCAGACTTTACATTTGTTTTCAAGAGCTTATGTTCTCTATAAAGCCAAACAGTGTAGTTTTCAAGTAATCCTTAAATGCCAAACCCATCTACTTTAGATCCATAAAAGTTATGATGGAACTAAAAGTCTTGAGCCATTTCTGGCTCCCTTTCCAACCAGATCATCAATATACAATGTACAGCCAGGCAAAGAATGTTGTATATTAATAGAGCTTGTATTATTTCTTCACCCTCGGCCTCACCTACCTACTTTCCCTGCTTTGCTGCCTGTGACTTCTTTCCCATTTCTAGATGTTGTTATCCACTGTTAAAGAGTAACTATCCCACATAAGTATAAAGCCGGATGGATATTTGCGACACATTCCAAGTAGTGCTTTTACTTTATATTTGAAAATTTTTTTTCAAGCTTTAATACAGCTTTTTGAAAATAATTTGATACTATATATCAAGAGTCTTAAAACTGTTTATAATCAGTAATGTCACTTCTAGGAATTTAAGGAAATAGTCACAAATATGGGCAAAAATTTGACCCTGTTTGTTGCAGCATGATAAAAGCTGAAACATTTTAGTCTACGCTGAAATGTATACTAATAGGAAAATGATTAAATAAAGTAGGATATATTAGTAGTGTGCAGTGATCAAAATCATGCACTTGAAGACACTGTATGCTTCAGAGAAATTTACATATAATTTGATTGTATCAAAATATCAAATTATATTCATAGAAAGAATATGGAAGAGTAAATCATAGGAGACCATGTTCCTCTTAATATTTTCATTATGAGACTGTAATATTCTTAAAATTGTAAAAAATTACTTTAAATAAAAATTGCTTTAAGTGTTAATCGTGGCTTAAAGCAATACACTTTTCTTTTCCTTAGAAGCTGCCTGTATACACTTATTTTCTTAAGCATTTATTGACAAGTGTTAGAAAAAATAACGTAGAATAAAAAAATGTTAACATATCTTAGCATTTTCATTTTAGTTTAAAAAAATGTAGAAATTTAAAGTTTTTTGTTTGTTTTGGAAGCCAAGTCAGTTTTATTAGAGATCTGTGCCAATAGTACACTTTGTGCCTGCCCAGGATTTTCTTTTTTTTGTTGTTAACTTTTATTGAAATATACCTGATTTACAATGTTGTGATAATTTCAGATCTACGGCAAAGTGATTCAATTTTACATACATATATACTGGGCTGGCCAAAAAGTTCGTTCGGGATTTTCTGAAACGGCTTACGGAAAAACCCAAACGAACTTTTTGGCCAACCCAATATATATGCTTATTTCTCCCCTCAATGAGTAGCAACATCATGACTGCCAAGTACATTAAGGTATAGTAAGGCATCCATAAAACAGAAGATGATTACAGAGTATTGTGAAAGTTCATAATTTGCAACCCTTAAGAGTATATGTAGATTTTAGTAATCACAGTAGGTAAATATTGCTTTTAAACTATTTACATGAAACTTCTCAAAGAATCAGTCTGTGAAGAAAAGCTTCAAAACATGATGTTTTTAATTCACTGGCATTATCTCTCCTCTTCCAGTAATTAAAGGAAATGTCCTTAAAAGAACTGACAAGAAAAGGACCATCACTTCTTTATAGTAGGCAGATAAAATTCACTACTGATACTGGGTTCCTCTCCCTTCTGAGCATGATAGGCAGAATAATAGCCACATAAAGAATGCATGTCTAACTGTGAATATGTTAAGTTGCACAGCAGAGGGGAATGAAGGCTGCAGATGGAGTCAAATTTGCTAATCAGCTAACCTCAAAATGGGGAGATTATCCTGGATTATCTAGGTGGGATTATCTGCTGTCACAAGGGTCCTTATAAATGAAATAGGGAGGCAGGAAAGTCAGTTAGAGACACAATTGAAGATGTGACACTGCTGGCTTTAAAAATGGATTGGGAACCATGAGCCAGGAATGCAGGCAGCCACCAGAAGCTGATAAAGTGAGGAAGTAGATTCACTCCTAGAGTCCCCAGAAGGATAACATTTGTTTTTCTGTTTTTTTGTTTTTTTCATGGTGCATGTATCATTTCAAGATAATTAAAAATATTAATCTCATTCTTAATATTTATACCAAGTAAAGTATTCAAAGTTAGAGAAAAACGAGTACATAAAACTTTATCTCAGAATTATCTCTGAAAGTAAAGCTCCTTTAAATTATGGATGCATGTCTAAAATAAAATTGGATCGTTGAGATGTGCATTTTACCCAGTTTCCACAGTGGGAGCTACTTCAAGGAGGCAGCCCTGAGAGAGCACTGTGGTGTTGAGACCATCTGGACACAGTACGTGTGACTCAAGGCAGCTGTGTGGCTGACAGTGTCTTGCTGCTCTGGCCTGGTGTCAGGCCTGAGCCTCTGAGGTGGGAAAGCTGAGTTTAGGATATTGGACCACCAGAGAGCTCCTGGTGCCACGTAATATCAATCAGCGAGAGGTCTCCCAGAGACCTCCATCTCAATGCTAAGACCCAGCTCCACCTAATGGCCAGCAAGCTCTAGTGCTGGACACCCCATGCCAAACAACTCTCAAGGCAGGAACACAACCCCACCCATTAGCAGAGAAGCTGCCTAAAATCATACTTTCACAGACACCCCAAAACACACCACCAGATGCAGACCTGCCCAAGAGAAAAACAAGATCCAGCCCCACCCACAAGAACACAGGCACCAGTCCACTCCACCAGGAAGCCTACACAACCCATTGAAGCAGCCTTACCCGCTGGGCTGACACCAAAAACAACGGGAACAACGAACCTGTAGCCTGTGAAAACAAGACCCCAAACACAGTAAGTTGGGCAAAATGGGAAGACAGAGAAATATGCAGCAGAGGAAGGAGCAAGGTAAACACCCACCAGGCCAAACAATTGAAGAGGAAATAGGCAGTCTACCTGAAAAACAATTCAGAGTAATGATAATAAAGATGATCTAAAATCTTGGAAATACAATGGAGAAAATACAAGAAACATTTAACAAGGACCTAGAAGAACTACAGAGCAAACAAACAAAGATGAACTACACAATAAAGGAAATTAAAAATTATCTAGAAGGGATCAATTGCACAATAACTGAGGCAGAAGAACGGAGAAGTGAGCTGCAAGATAAAATAGTGGAAATAACTACCACAGAGCAGAATAAAGAAAAAAGAAAAAAAGAATTGAGGACAGTCTCAGAGACCTCTGGGACAACATTAAATGCACCAACATTCGAATTATAAGGGTCCCAGAAGAAGAAGAGAAAAAGAAAGGGACTGAGAAAGTATTTGAAGAGATTATAGTTGAAAACTTCCCTAACGTGAGAAAGGAAATAATCAAGTCCAGGAAGTGAAGAGAGTCCCATACAGGATAAATCCAAGGAGAAACATGTCAAGAAACATATTAATCAAACTATCAAAAATTAGGGCTTCCCTGGTGGCACAGTGGTTGAGAGTACACCAGCCAATGCAGGGGACATGGGTTTGTGCCCCGGTCCAGGAAGATCCCACATGCCGCGGAGCGGCTGGGCCCGTGAGCCATGGCCGCTGAGCCTGCGCGTCCGGAGCCTGTGCTCTGCAATGGGAGAGGCCACAACACTGAGAGGCCTGTGTACTGCAAAAAAAAAAAAAAAAAAAACTATCAAAAATTAAATACAAAAAAAATTATTAAAAGCAGCAAGGGAAAAATAACATACAAGGGAATCCCCATAAAGTTAACAGCTGATCTATCAGCAGAAGCTCCGTAAGACAGAAGGGAGTGGCAGGACATATTTAAACTGATAACAGGGAAAAACCTACAACTAAGATTATTCTACCCAGCAAGGATCTCATTCAGATTCTTCAGAGAAATTAAAACCTTTACAGACAAGCAAAAATTAAGAGAATTCAACACTACCAAAACAGCTTTATGACAAATGTTAAAGGAACTTCTCTAGGCAGGAAACACAAGGAAAAGACCTACAAAAAACAAACCCAAAACAATTAAGAAAATGTTAATAGGAACATACATATCGATACTTACCTTAAATGTAAGTGGATTAAATGCTCCAACCAAAAGACACAGACTGGCTGAATGGATACAAAAACAAGTCCCATTTATATGCTGTCTACAAAAGACCCACTTCAGACCTAGGGACACATACAGATTGAAAGTGAGGGGATGGAAAAAGATATTCCATGCAAATGGAAATGAAAAGAAAGCTGGAGTAGTGATACTCCTATCAGAGAAAGTAGACTTTAAAATAAAGACTATTACAAGAGACAAAGAAGCACCCTACATAATGATCAAGGAATCAATCCAGGAAGAAGATATAACAATTGTATATATTTATGCACCCAACATAGGAGTATCTCAATAGATAAGGCAAATGCTAGCAGCCATAAAAGGGGAAATCCATAGTAACACAATCATAGTGGGGCACTTTAGCACCCCACTTTCACTCATGGACAGATCATCCAAAATGAAAATATATAAGGAAACACAAGCTTTAAATAACACATTAACATGATGGACTTAATTGATATTTATCGGACATTCCATCCAAAAACTACAGAACACACTTTCTTCTCAGATGCCCATGGAACATTATCCAGGATAGATCATATCCTGGGTCACATTTCAAGCCTTGACAAATTTAAGAAAATTGAAATCATATCAATGGATTTCAGTCGGTTGTTTCCGACCACAACGCTATGACACTAGATATCAATTACAGGCATAAAAAAACTCTAAAAAATACAAACACATGGAGGCTAAACAATCCGGTACTAAATAACCAAGAGATCACTGAAGAGATCAAAGAAGAAATCAAAAAAATACCTAGAAACAAATGACAATGAAAACAGGATCACCGGAAACCTATGGTATGCAGCAAAAGCAGTTCTAAGAGGGAAGTTTATAGCAATACAATCCTACCTCAAAAACAAGAAACATCTCAGATAAACAACCTAACCTTATATCTAAAGCAATTAGAAAAAGAAGAACAAAAAAATCCCAAAGTTAGCAGAAGGAAATAAATCATAAAGATCAGATCAGAAATAAATAAAAAAGAAATGAAGGAAACAGTAGCAAAGATCAATAAAACTAAAAGCTGGTTCTCTGAGAAGATAAACAAAATTGATAAACCACTAGCTAGACTCATCAAGAAAAAAGGGGAGAAGACTCAAATCAACAGAATTAGAAATGAAACAGGAGAAGTAACAATTGACATTTCAGAAATACAAAGAATCATTTGGGATTACTACAGGCAACTCTATGCCAATAAAATGGACAACCTGGAAGAAATGGATAAATTCTTAGAGAAGCACAACCTTCTGAGACTGAAGCAGGAAGAAACAGAAAATATAAACAGATGAATCACAACCACTGAGATTCAAACTGTGATTAAAAATCTTCAAACAAACAAAAGCCCAGGACCAGATGGCTTCACAGGCGAATTCTATCAAACATTTAAAGAAGAGCTAAAACCTATCCTTCTCACACTCTTCCAAAATATAGCAGAGGGAGGAATTCTTGAAAACTCATTCTATGAGGCCACCATCACCCTGATACAAAAACCAGACAGAGATGTCATAAAGAAAGGAAAGTACAGGCCATGATCACTGATGAATATAGATGCAAAAATCCTCAACAAAATAGTAGCATACAGAATCCAACAGCACATTAAAAGGATCATACACCATGATCAAGTGGGGTTTATCCCAGAAATGCAAGGATTCTTCAATGTACACAAATCAATCAATGTGATACACCATATTAACAAACTGAAGTATAAAAAACATATGATCATCTCAAGATGCAGAAAAAGCTTTCTACAAAATTCAACACCCATTTATGACAACAACTCTCCAGAAAGTGGGCACAGAGTGAACTTAACTCAACATAATAAAGGACATATATGACAAACCCACAGCCAATGTCATCCTCAATGGTGAAAAACTGAAACCATTTCCTCTAAAATAAGGAGCAAGACAAGGGTGCCCACTCTCTCCACTATTATTCAACATAGTTTTGGAAGTTTTAGCCACAACAATCAGAGAGAAAAAGAAATAAAAGGAATCCAATCAGAAAAGAAGAAGTAAAGCTGTCACTGTTTGTAGATGACATGATACTATATATAGAGAATCCTAAAGATGCTACCAGAAAACTACTAGAGCTAATCAATGAATTTGGTAAAGTAGCAGGATACAAAATTAATGCACAGAAATGTCTTGTATGCTTATACACTAATGATGAAAAATCTGAAGAGAAATTAAGGAAACACTCCCATTTACCATTTCCACATAAAGAATAAAACACCTAGGAATAAACCTACCTAAGGAGACAAAACACCTGTATGCAGAAACTTATTGTAAGACACTGATGAAAGAAACTAAAGATGATACAGACAGATGGAGAGATATACCATGTTTTTGGATAGGAAGAATCAACATTGTGAAAATGACTATACTACCCAAAGCAATCTACAGATTCAGTGCAATCCCTATAAAACTACCAATGGCATTTTTTACAGAACTAGAACAAAAAAATTCACAATTTGTATGGAAACACAAAAGTCCAGGAATAATCTTGAGAAATCTTGAGAAAGAAAAATGGAACTGGAAGAATCAGGCTCACTGACTTCAGACTATACTACAAAGCTACAGTAAATCAAGACAGTATGGCACTGGCACAAAAACAGAAATATAGATCAATGGAACTGCATAGAAAGCCCAGAGATAAACTCACACACATATGGTCACCTTATCTTTGATAATGGAGGCAAGGATATAAAATGGAGAAAAGACAGCCTCTTCAGTAAGTGGTGCTGGGAAAACTAGACAGCTACACGTACAAGAATGAAATTAGAACACTCCGTAACACCATACACAAAATAAACTAAAAATGGATTAGAAACTTAAATGTAAGGTCTGACACTATGAAACTCTTAGAGGAAAACATAGGCAGAACACTCTTTGACATAAATCACAGCAATATCATTTTTGACCCACCTCCTAGAGAAATGGAAATAAAAACATAAATAAACAAATGGGACCTAATGAGACTTAAAAGCTTTTGCACGGCAAAGGAAACCATAAACAAGACTAAAAGACAACCCTCAGAATGGGAGAAAATATTTGCAAACAAAGCAACTGATGAAGGATTAATCTCCAAAATATACAAGTAGCTCATGCGGCTCAATAACAAAAGCACAAACAACCCAATCCAAAATTGCACAGAAGATCTAAATAGGCATTTCTCCAAAGAAGATATACAGATTGCCAACAAACACCTGAAAGGATGCTCAACATCACTAATCATTAGAGAAGTGCAAATCAAAACTACAGTGAGGTATCACCTCACACCGGTCACAATGGCCATCATCAAAAAGTCTGCAAACAATAAGTGCTCCAGAGTGTGTGGAAAAAAGGGAGCCCTCTCGCATTGTTGCTGGGAATATAAATTGATACAGCCACTATGGAGAACAGCATAGAGGTTCCTTAAAAAACTAAAAATAGAACTACCATATGACTCAGCAATCCCACTACTGGGCACATACCCTGATAAAACCATAATTCAAAGAGAGTCATGTACCACAGTGTTCACTTCAGCACTATTTACAATAGCCAGGACATGGAAACAACCATCATTGACAGATGAATGGATAAAGAAATGCAGCACATATATACAATGGAATATTATTCAGCCATAAAAGAAATACAATTTCGTTATTTGTAGTGAGGTGGATGGACCTAGGGTCTGTCATATAGAGTGAAGTAAGTCAGAAAGAGCAGAACAAATACCATATGCTAACACATAATCTAAAAGAAAAAAATGATTCTGATGAACCTAGGGGCAGGACAGGAATAAAGACGCAGATGTAGAGAATAGACTTGAGGACACGGGGAGGGCGTAGGGTAAGCTGAGACGAAGTGAGAGAGTAGCACTGACATATATACACTACTAAATGTAAAATAGATAACTAGTGGGACACAGCTGCATTGCATGGGGAGATCATCTTGGTGGTTTGTGTCCACCTAGGGCGTGGGAGGGAGACGCAAGAGGGAGGGGGTATGGGGATATATGTATACATATAGCTGATTCACTTTGTTATACAGCAAAATCTCATGCAACATTGTATAGCAATTATGCTCCAATAAAAATGTTAAAAAATAAAATAAAATTGATACATATGCAGTGACAGTACTGCTAACAGTATGGAAAATGTTTTCATTATTATGTCCACTTTAAAAATTCAATTGTATAATTTATATTCATCAATATGTAATTTTATAAAGTTTACATACAGGCAACGACAAAAAGGAAATCGGAGAATGAAGATTTCATTAAATTAAATTAAATGTTCGTGCTGCATACTAGATGTTGGTAACTACTGATGAAGACAGAAAGTAAGAATGGCTGGTTGGTGTGTATGTATGTCTATCAACATGTGTACCTACACATATAATGGGTATATGAGTGTGGTTTCTCAATAATATATCGATATTCATAGTTGGAATGAGGGACAATGGACAGGTAAACTCAATAGTTAAATAGACACTCTCAGGTAGCCTTTGCATATTTTATTCTCCATGTGTTACAAACTGAAAGGCTGTGAAATATAACCCCTGAAATGTACTGCTTACCCTACAGTAGCACCTGATTATTCCTGCCACGTTAGCTCCATGAAAATGTCAAGTAAACATTGAAATGTATCTATTGTGTGAGCTGTTGGTAGCTTTGCTATGATAAAGTTTGTAGCCATTTTGAAAGAAACCTGAAGAATATCAGGAGAAATTCATGTAATAACCACCAAAATATCATGTAATAAACACTAAAAGGGAAATTAGCCGTGATACTTAGGAAGTTTTAAGTGAACTGTATGGTTCATTCACATTTATATAACTTTTGGAAACATTGAGGCTTTTGCTTTCTGTATTTGTTCCTCACTGCTTCTGTTGGTAATAGTGTTAACACTTTCCTTCCATTAAATCAGTAAACTCAAACCACTGAATCAGTTTATTAAGTAGTACTCTTTAAACATGGTACTTGTTATAGGGTCTCTTAATTACTTATTTAACAGTGAAACCTCCATGAAGTGAAGCCTCAGTTTCTATTCGGAAATCGTTTATGGTCATCTCAGTTATGACTTACAACCACAGTTCCAACTTCAGCAAAAAACTTGGGAACATATCTGTATCATCTATGTTACAAATGAAGTAACTGTATTATCAATATAGTTTAATGATGTCTCCATAAAGGTGGTCCCAAAAGCCACAAAGTTAGTTAACATTGATGGAAGAACAGAAATAATAAAAGAGGTGAGGGACAGGATTTACTTGACTCAGTATAATTCTGGGTAAATTACTTAACCCGGGTCTCCTTTTTACTATCTTAAAATCAAATGAAATAATGTATGTGAAAAATAACGTGTAAAGTGCTTCCCAAATATTGTTACCGTTGCTATTGAGAGGGAGAAGGAAGAAGGTCCAGTGAGTGAGACAGAGAAGTAGAAACTGTAGAAGAAAGACAGGAGTGGACACTGTCACAGAGGCCAAAGGAAATGAGTCTCAGGAAATGAGTGTCAGCACCTTTGGGTGTTAAATTTGCAAATCATTGGTGCCCTCTGAGAATGCTACTTGAATAAACGCTGAACTCAGTTATTTAGAACTCAGATAGGTAGAAAAGAATGAGCAGGCAATTGGAAAATGGAAGTAGTGGATATTTTCAAAAAATACATGTCTGCATATATTCTCATGATGAGAGATTAAATTACAGTGGAGGATGGAAAGAAGAGTATATTAACATATTATAAGTAAGGTTAACATGGAAAAATGTCCTAGATACCCAGACTATTCAAGTTCATCCAACATTTGGAAATTGAATACATTCGTTTTACTTAGGAGAGTTTTGGAAAAAAAAAAAGCTCCAAATTACTGTCATGTCATTTGTGCCTATTATTTTTTCATTGCTACTTAAGCAGTTTTCTTTCATTTTTTTTTCTTTTCTTCTGTTTGAAATGGTTGCCTACTTTTGAATCCACAATCTTCTGTGAACGTTATTTAATATTTAATTGAGCTTTTAGCTCTCTGTTTTCTCTGGTATTAGTCATTTTCTTTTTAAAATCTTCTGTGAATCAAGTTGATCTTTTCATGAGAATCACTATTAAATAACCAGTTCAAATGAGTTCAGGGATAATTTCTGTTTTCTTAAAATAATATTGTTTTAAGATATGTCAATATTAGCATATTGAAGAGGTACACTTGCCACAAATGAAAATAATAAAGTGGTTGTTGAATATGCCATTCAGTTAACATTTTTTTGCAATTAACTTTTTATTCTGAGATAATTGTAGATTCACATGCAATTCTAAGATGTAATACATAGAGATTGAATTTACCTTATTCCCACAAAGGTAACATCTTGTGAAAAGGTAGTGCAACATCATAACCAGGATATGAATATTGGCAGAGTCAAGATACAGACATTTCCTTAACCACAAAGATCCCTTTTGGAGCCACAACATTGCCCTCTCACTTAATCCCCCTTTGACAGCCAGTAATCTGTTCTCCATTTCTGTAATTTTATCATTTCAAGAATGTTATATAAATGGAATCATTCACTATAAAACCTTTTAGGATTGGCTTTTTTCACTCAGCATAGTTCTCTGGTAGTTGATGCAATCTGTTGAATGCTTTAGTAGCTTGTTCCTTTTCATTGCTAATTAGTATTTCATGGTATGGATATACCATAGTTTGTTGAACCATTCACTGTTGAAGGACAGACACGGGTTTTTAATTTGGGGCTGTTACACATCAAGTGCTATAAACATTCATGTGCCAGCTTTTGAGTGAACACAGTTTTTCACTTCTCTGGGGTAAATGCCCAGGATTACAATTGCTGGGTTGTATGGTAGTTGTATGTTCGGTTTTTAAAGAAACTGCCAGGTTATTTTCCAGAGTGGCTGTACCATTTTACATCCCACCACCAATTCTATAAGTTACAGAGTTTGTCAGCACCCTTGCCACAATTTTGTGTTTTCATTATGTTTCCTTTTAGCCATTGTGGTAGGTATTAAACGTAGTGATATCTCATGGTGGTATTAGTTTGCATTTGTGTAATGGCTAATGATTCTGAACATCTTTTCATGTGCTTATTTGCCATCTGCATTTTTTTTTTATTGGTAAAATGTCTCTATCAGTTGCCCATTTTATAATTGAATTGTTTGTTTTTTACTGTTGATTTTGGGTTCTTTCTTATTCTAGAAGTTAGTCCTTTGTCACATATGGTTTGCAAATATTTTCTCAGTCTGTACTTTGTCTTTGCATGTTCTTAATAGGGTGTTTCACAGAGCAAATAGTTCTAAATTTTTGAAGTTCAGTTTATCATGTTTTCCTTCTATGTGTTGTGCTTTTGGTGCCAAGTCTAAGAATTTTTTGGCTAGCCCTAGATCTCAAAGATTTTCTCCTCTGTTTTCTTCTAAAAGGTTTATACTTTATAGTTTTACATTTTATATTTGTCTATAATCCATTTTGAGTTAATTTTTGTAAAACATGTGAGGTTTAGGTCTAGGTTCATTTTTTAAATTTATTGTTGATTTATTTATTGCCTATGGATATCCTGTTGCTCAAGCATCATTTGTTGAAAAAGCTATCTTTCTTCCATTTAATTGCACTTGTCCCTGAACCAAACATCAGTTGGGCATATTTGTGTTCCTTTTACTGTATTTAAGTATCAGTATATATTGGGGTCTATATGTGGAAGGAGGGGCATACTTACTGCTCATTGCCTTTTTTCTTTTTTTTTGGCTTTTTTTTTTTTTTTACATTTTTATTGGAGTATAATTGCTTTACAATGGTGTGTTAGTTTCTGCTTTATAACAAAGTGAATCAGTTATACATATACATATGTTCCCATATCTCTTCCCTCTTGCGTCTCCCTCCCTCCCACCCTCCCCATCCCACCCCTCCAGGCGGTCACAAAGCACCGAGCTGATCTCCCTGTGCTATGCAGCTGCTTCCCACTAGCTATCTACCTTACGTTTGGTAGTGTATATATGTCCATGCCTCTCTTCTGCTTTGTCACACCTTACCATTCCCCCTCCCCATATCCTCAAGTCCATTCTCTAGAAGGTCTGTGTCTTTATTCCTGTCTTACCCCTAGGTTCTTCATGACATTTTTTTTTCTTAAATTCCATATATATGTGTTAGCATATGGTATTTGTCTTTCTCTTTCTGACTTACTTCACTCTGTATGACAGACTCTAGGTCTATCCACCACATTACAAATAGCTCAATTTCATTTCTTTTTATGGCTGAGTAATATTCATTCTTTATCCATTCATCCGATGATGGACACTTAGATTGTTTCCATCTTCGGGCTATTGTAAATAGAACTGCAATGAACATTTTGGTACATGATTATTTTTGAATTATGGTTTTCTCAGGGTATATGCCCAGTAGTGGGATTGCTGGGTCGTATGGTAGTTCTATTGTTAGTTTTTTAAGGAACCTCCATACTGTTCTCAACAGTGGCTGTATCAATTTACATTCTCACCAACAGTGCAAGATGGTTCTCTTTTCTCCACACCCTCTCCAGCATTTATTGTTTCTAGATTTTTTGATGATGGCTATTCTGACTGGGTGAGATGCTATCTCATTGTAGTTTTGATTTGCATTTCTCTAATGATTAATGATGTTGAGCATTCTTTCATGTGTTTGTTGGCAGTCTGTATATCTTCTTTGGAGAAATGTCTATTTAGGTCTTCTGCCCAGTTTTGGATTGGGTTATTTGTTTTTTTGTTATTGAGCTACATGAGCTGCTTATAAATTTTGGAGATTAATCCTTTGTCAGTTGCTTCATTTGCAAATATTTTCTCCCATTCTGAGGGTTGTCTTTTGGTCTTGTTTATGGATTCCTTTGCTGTGCAAAAGCTTTTAAGTTTCATTAGGTCCCATTTGTTTATTTATGTTTTTATTTCCATTTCTCTAGGAGGTGGGTCGGAAAGAATCTTGCTGTGATATATGTCATAGAGTGTTCTGCCTATGTTTTCCTCTAAGAGTTTGATAGTTTCTAGCCTTAGATTTAGGTCTTTAATCCATTTTGAGCTTATTTTTGTGTATGGTATTAGGGAGTGATCTAATCTCATACTTTTACATGTACCTGTCCAGTTTTCCCAGCACCACTTACTGAAGAGGCTGTCCTTTCTCCACTGTACATTCCTGCCTCCTTTATCAAAGATAAGGTGACAGTATGTGCGTGGGGTTATCTCTGGGCTTTCTAACCTGTTCCATTGATCTTTCTGTTTTTGTGCCAGTACCATACTGTCTTGATTACTGTAGCTTTGTAGTATAGTCTGAAGTCAGGGACCTGATTCCTCCAGCTCCATTTTTCGTTCACAAGATTGCTTTGGCTATTTGGGGTCTTTTCTGTTTCCATACAAATTGTGAAAATTTTTGTTCTAGTTCTGTGAAAAATGCCAGTAGTAGTTTGACAGGGATTGCATTGAATCTGTATATTGCTTTGGGTAGTAGAGTCATTTTCACAATGTTGACTCTTCCAATCCAAGAACATGGTATATCTTTCCATCTATTTGTATCATCTTTAATTTCTTTCATCAGTGTCTTATAAATTTCTGCATACAGGTCTTTTGTCTCCTTAGGTAGGTTTATTCCTAGGTATTTTATTCTTTTTGTTGCACTGGTAAATGGGAGTGTTTTCTTGATTTCACTTTCAGATTTTTCATCATTAGTGTATAGGAATGCAGGAGATTTCTGTGCATTATTTTGTATCCTGCTACTTTACCAAATTAATTGATTAGCTCTAGTAGTTTTCTGGTAGCATCTTTAGGATTCTCTATGTATAGTATCATGTCATCTGCAAAGAGTGACAGCTTTACTTCTTCTTTTCCGATTTGGATTCCTTTTATTTCCTTTTCTTCTCTGATTGCTGTGGCTAAAACTAACAAAACTATGTTGAATAGGAGTGGTGAGAGTGGGCAACCTTGTCTTGTTCCTGATCTTAGTGGAAATACTTTCAGTTTTTCACCATTGAGCACGATGTTGGCTGTGGGTTTGTCATATATGGCCTTTATTATGTTGAGGAAAGTTCCCTCTATGCCTACTTTCTGCAGGGTTTTTATCATAAATGAGTGTTGAATTTTGTCAAAAGTTTTTTTTGCATCAATCGAGATGATCATATTGTTTTTCTCCTTTAATTTGTCAATATGGTGTATCACATTGACTGCTTTGCGTATATTGAAGAATCCTTGCATTCCTGGAATAAACCCCACTTGATCGTGGTGTATGATCCGTTTAATGTGCTGTTGGATTCTGTTTGCTAGTGTTTTGTTGAGGATTTTTGCATCTATGTTCATCAGTGATATTGGCCTGTAGTTTTCTTTCTTTGTGACATCCTTGTCTGGTTTTGGTATCAGGGTGATGTTGGCGTCGTAGAATGAGTTTGGGAGTGTTCCTCCCTCTGCTATATTTTGGAAGAGTTTGAGAAGGATAGGTGTTAGCTCTTCTCTAAATGTTTGATAGAATTCGCCTGTTAAGCTATCTGGTCCTGGGCTTTTGTTTGTTGGAAGATTTTTAATCACAGTTTCAATTTCAGTGCTTGTGATTGGTCTGTTCATATTTTCTATTCCTTCCTGATTCAGTCGTGGCAGGTTATACCTTTCCAAGAATTTGTCCATTTTTTCCAGGTTGTCCATTTTATTGGCATAGAGTTGCTTGTAGTAATCTCTCATTATCTTTTGTATTTCTTCAGTGTCAGTTGTTACTTCTCCTTTTTCATTTCTAAGTCTATTGATTTGAGTCTTCTCCCTTTTTATCTTGATGAGTGTGGCTAATGGTATATCAATTTTGTTTATCTTCTCAAAGAACAAACTTTTAGTTTTATTGATCTTTGCTATCGTTTCCTTCATTTCTTTTTCTTTTATTTTGTATCTGATTTTTATGATTTCTTTCCTTCTGCTAACTTTGGGGTTGTTTTGTTCTTCTTTCTCTAATTGCTTTAGGTGCAAGGTTAGGTTGTTTATTCGAGATGTTTCCTGTTTCTTAAGGTAGGATTGTATTGCTATAAACTTCCCTCTTCGAACTGCTTTTGCTGCATCCCATAGATTTTGGGTCATCGTGTCTCCATTGTCATTTGTTTCTAGGTATTTTTTTTATTTCCTCTTTGATTTCTTTAGTGATCACTTCGTTACTAAGTAGTGTATTGTTTAGCCTCTATGTGTTTGTATTTTTTACAGATCTTTTCCTGTGATTGATATCTAGTCTCATAGCATTGTGGTCAGAAAAGATACTTGATACAATTTCAATTTTCTTAAATTTACCAAAGCTTGATATGTGACCCAAGATATGATCTATCCTGGAGAATGTTCCATGAGCACTTGAGAAAAATGTGTATTCTGTTGTTTTTGGATGGAATGTCCTATAAATATCAATTTAGTCCATCTTGTTTAATTTATCATTTAAAGCTTGTGTTTCCTTATTTATTTTCATTTTGAATATTCTGTCCATTGGTGAAAGTGGGGTGTTAAAGTCCCCTACTATGAATGTGTTACTGTCGATTTCCCCTTTTATGGCTGTTAGTATTTGCCTTATGTATTGAGGTGCTCCTATGTTGGGTGCATAAATATTTACAATTGTTATATCTTCTTCTTGGATCGATCCCTTGATCATTATGCAGTGTCCTTCTTTGTCTCTTGTAATAGTCTTTATTTTAAAGTCTATTTTGTCTGATATGAGAATTGCTACTCCAGCTTTCTTTTGGTTTCCATTTGCATGAAATATCTTTTTCCATCCCCTTACTTTCAGTCTGTATGTGTCTCTAGGTCTGAAGTGGGTCTCTTGTAGACAGCATATATATGGGTCTTGTTTTTGTATCCATTCAGCCAATCTGTGTCTTTTGGTGGGAGCGTTTAGTCCATTTACATTTAAGGTAAGTATCAATATGTATGTTCCTATTCCCATTTTCTTAATTGTTTTGGGTTCGTTATTGTAGGTCTTTTCCTTCTCTTGTGTTTCTTGTCTAGAGAAGTTCCTTTAGCAGTTATTGTAAATCTGGTTTGGTCGTGCTGAACTCTCTCAGCTTTTGCTTGTCTGTTAAGGTTTTAATTTCTCCATCAAATCTGAATGAGATCCTTGCTGGGTAGAGTAATCTTGGTTGCAGCTTTTTCTCCTTCATCACTTTAAATAAGTCCTGCCACTCCCTTCTGGCTTGCAGAGTTTCTCCTGAAAGGTCAGCTGTTAACCTTATGGGTATTCCCTTGTGTGTTATTTGTTGTTTTTCCCTTGCTGCTTTTAATATGTTTTCTTTGTATTTAATATTTGATAGTTTGATTAATATGTGTCTTGGCGTATTTCTCCTTGGATTTATCCTGCATGGGACCCTCTGTGCTTCCTGGACTCGATTAACTATTTCCTTTCCCATATTAGGGAAGTTTTCAACTATAATCTCTTCAAATATTTTCTCAGTCCCTTTCTTTTTCTCTTCTTCTTCTGGAAGCCCTATAATTCGAATGTTGGTGTGTTTAATGTTGTCTCAGCGGTCTCTGAGACTGTCCTCAGTTCTTTTCATTCTTTTTTCTTTACTCTGCTCTGCAGCAGTTGTTTCCACTATTTTATCTTCCAGGTCACTTATCCGTTCTTCTGCCTCAGTTATTCTGCTATTGATCCCATCTAGAGTATTTTTAATTTCATTTATTGTGTTGTTCATCATTGCTTGTTTAATCTTTAGTTCTTCTAGGTCCTTCTTAAATGTTTCTTGCATTTTGTCTCTTCTATTTCCAAGATTTTGGATCATCTTTACTACCATTACTCTGAATTGTTTTTCAGGTAGACTGCCTATTTCCTCTTCATTTGTTTGGTCTGCTGGGTTTTTACTTTGCTCCTTCATCTGCTGTGTGTTTCTCTGTTTTCTCATTTTGCTTATCTTACTGTGTTTGGGGTCTCCTTTTTGCAGGCTGCAGGTTCGTAGTTCCCGTTGTTTTTGGTGTCTGTCCCCAGTGGCTAAGGTTGGTTCAGTGGGTTGTGTAGGCTTCCTGGTGGAGGGGACTAGTGCATGTGTTCTGGTGGATGAGGCTGAATCTTGTGTTTCTGGTGGGCAGGTCCACGTCTGGTAGTGTCTTTTGGGGTGTCTGTGGACTTACTATGATTTTAGGCAGCCTCTCTGCTAATGTGTGGGTTTGTGTTCCTGTCTTGCTAGTTGTTTGGCATAGGATGTCCAGCACTGTAGCTTGCTGGTCATTGAGTGAAGCTGGGTGCTGGTGTTGAGATGGAGATGTCTGGGAGATTTTTGCCGTTTGATATTATGTGGAGCTGGGAGGTCTCTTGTGGACCAGTGTCCTCTGAAGTTGTCTTTCCCACCTCAGAGGCACAGCACTGACTCCTGGCTTCTTAATTTGGGATGATTCGTTGTCTATTCATGTATTCCACAGATGCAGGTTACATCAGGTTGATTGTGGAACTTTTAATCCGCTGCTTCTGAGGCTGCTGGGAGAGATTTCCCTTTCAATTCTTTGTTCTCACAGCTCCCAGGGGCTCAGTTTTGGATTTGGCCCCGCCTCTGCGTGTACGTCGCCGTAGGGCGTCTGTTCTTTGCTCAGACAGGACGGGTTTAAAGGAGCCGCTGATTCGGGGGCTCTGGCTCACTCAGGCCAGGGCGGGGGGGGGGGGGCACGGAGGGCGGGGCACGGAGGGCGGGAGTCGCGGGGCGGGGAGGGAGGGGCACGGAGTGTGGGGCGGGCCTGCGGCGGCAGGGGCCGGCGTGACGTTGCACCAGCCTGAGGCGCGCCGTGCGTTCTTCCGGGGAAGTTGTCCCTGGATCCCGGGACCCTGGCAGTGGCGGGCTGCACAGGCTCCCCGGAAGCGGGGTGCGGATAGTGACCTGTGCTCGCACACAGCCTTCTTGGTGGCGGGAGCAGGAGCCTTAGCGTCTCATGCCTGTCTCTGGGGTCTGCGCTTTTAGCCGCGGCTCGCGCCCGTCTCTGGAGCTCCTTTAAGCGGCGCTCTTAATCCCCTCTTCTCGCGCACCGGGAAACAAAGAGGGAAGAAAAAGTCTCTTGCCTCTTCGGCAGGTCCAGACTTTTCCCCGGAATCCCTCCCGGCTAGCCGTGGCGCACTAACCCCCTGCAGGCTGTGTTCTCGCAGCCAGTCCTCTCCCGGAGCTCCGACCGAAGCCCGAGCCTCAGCTCCCAGCCCCGCCCACTCCGGCGGGTGAACAGAGAAGCCTCTTGGCCTGGTGAGTGCCGGTCGGCCCTGATCCTTTGTGCGGGAATCTCTCCGCTTTGTTCTCCGCACCCCTGTTGCTGTGCTCTCCTCCGCGTCTTCGAAGCTTTCTCCCTCCGCCACCCACAGTCTCCGCCCGCGAAGGGGCTTCCTAGTGTGTGGAAATCTTTTATTCTTCACAGCTCCCTTCCACTGGTGCAGGTCCCGTCCCTATCCTTTTGTCTCTGTTTATTCTTTTTTCTTTTGCCTTACCCAGGTACGTGGGGAGTTTCTTGCCTTTTGGAGGTCTGAGGTCTTCTGCCAGCGTTCAGTAGGTGTTCTGTAGGAGTTGTTCCACGTGTAGATGTATTTCTGGTGTATCTGTGGGGAGGAGGGTGATCTCCGCGTCTTACTCTTCCGCCGTTTTACCGGAAGCCCCCTCATTGCCTTCTGAGTGATGCTGCCCTGAAGGCTGTTTCAGATGTATAATCTGTACTATAAAGAGACAGTTATCTGCTTTTCTTAGAAGCCAGGGCACTGAGGTATAGGGAAGAAAGGCAGGGAAACTTCCCTTCAGGTTCCCCCTCCTTGCTGAGTTTAAGTATGTTGTAGGTCACCAATTCAGCTCCATTGTCTTTATAGTGATATGAAACTTCCTATTTTGCCACTAGGTTTTCCATCCATCTTGGGTTTTTATACTGCTGTGAGGTTTTCTGAGCCTTTTCTACCAGAAAGGTGTTTTTATGGGTGTGCCAGAGGCTTTGTTTGGAGTTGTTAAACCAGCCACCTTTAAAACCACAAGTCCTGAATTTATTGTTTTAAATAACAGTTTACGTTACATTTAAATCAGCATGTTTGGCATTTATGTGGAACTCTGTATAAATAGTTGTGGCAAAATAGTGAGAAAGGGAACAGTAGAGGAATAAATAGAAATTATAGTAAAACCAAAATCCATACCCTCATTCTAGTGGCTCAAAATATATGCATGTAATTGCAGGTATATACAAACACAAATATGAATATATACAAACGACTACAGAGCAAAGGAGCCACGGGTGCATATTTAGAATTTGCTGAAATGTGTTAACCAGAACAAGTGCTATAGGGTAGTAACGTCTATTCTGTAGGGGGAAAGGGGTTCTGAAATAGACTTGGAAGTGTTGGTGTAAATACATTTAAACAAGATTCTTTTGGCTAGAAAACTTTTCAAAGCTTTGAATTTACCAATTTTCTGACTCTCCAGAAAATGCAGTATTCCCCAAACCTATCTGATATGTAATTGCATAGAGCATCTTGTGGGACCAGGTTTATTCAAGACTCATAGTGGGAGATGCTGATATTATATATTTATTTAACAATATTATAGAGTGTTTAGTATGTGCCAGATATCATTTTAAGCAACTTACAAATATCCCATTGAATCCTCATAAGAACACTAAGAATGGTAGTATGTTGTTATGACAGTTTACAGGTGAAGAAACTGAAACACAGAAAATTAAGTACCTTGCCAAGGTCACCCAGATAAGAAATGACAAAGCCAGAATTTGTACTAGGACAGAGTGGCCTAAGAGTTTGTGCTCTTCCCTTCAATGCTGATATGCAAAGTAATTTGTATTAACCCTAATGCTAGAAATGTAGGATAATTTTGGACAATTAAATTTGTTAACCAATTAGTTCTTTCTGGTTTTGACCTTGTTACTGAAAAACTGTTAGTTTGCTTTCTTAGCCGAACAGTTTCTTGTAATTTTCAGGCTATCATTGTGAGGAGAAATAGTCATTATCTAGTACTTCCTCATTTATTTTACAACTATTTATTGAGCATGCTCGGTGTTAGATGCTGGGGATACAATGATGAATAAAAAGAAAACTTGGAGACTGCAAGGAGCTAAGAGTCTAGTGAGAATGGACGGGAGACGGGGTAAGATTCAGAGACTGAGCTGCGTTGACCATTCTGTATCCTCCAAGATACATCAGTGAACAAATTTTTGTCTTATTATTTGCCACCCAAGAGTCAAACACTATGTAAACAAAAATGTAGTTAATTGAGACTGAATTATTGAATCAGTGAATGAATATTATGGCACCTGTTGGCTAAGAGTGGAGCCAAACTCAGGATAAACATTTACAGAATTGAAAGGAGGTGATGGATTTGGGTAGATATTTTAAAAATCTAAGAAGGGCGGAGTATGTCAGGTGATAGATATTAAAGGAATGGGAATAGTAATATGAGAAAAAAAAGCGCATGCCTGTTAGTTTGATTGTTGCAAGAAGTCCATGTTAAGAAATCAGTTGAGACTGGAGATCTCTAGGGGAAATTCAAATGTGGAAGGTTTTGGATACTAACCTTCAGAGATGTCTATTTGCTTGCCTGTCTCTCCCACTGGTTGAGGATAGGAATCTCTCCATTACCTGAAATAATGACTGGCTCATCCAACTGAATAGTTGTTTGGCGAAAGAGAGAGATTTCATAAAGACAACCCAAAGTTTGTATTTAATGTCTGTAGTTGCTATGAAATAAACTATAACTTTTCTAAATATTCCTCATGTAAAGAAGTATATACATATACAAATTTCATAGAGCATATCGTTCTGATGTTTCAGATGGTCCTATCTTGGCAAAATCCTTAACCAGTAGTGTTTAGTGTCTGGTCTAGTCATAGCACAGGTGGGCTTTTTTTTTTTTTTTTTCCTTCTCTTTCAGGTTCTGAGGTCTTTGTTGTCTTGTCCTCTACTTTTACATTTAAGAGCAGGGCAGTGGTTACCAGAAAGCTGGAATATGTTCTCTATATAAATTACCAGGTTTTTTTTTTTTTAATTTTTAAAAAATTTTTGGCCAGGCCTCACAGCTTGTGGGATCCTAGTTCCCCAGCCAGGGATTGAACCTGTGCCCCCTGCGGGGGAAGCACAGAGTCCCAACCATTGGACCACGAGGGAATTCCCACAAATTACCTGTTTAAAAAGGATCCTCATACTCAAGATATACTTGACCTTAAAAGTATACATAACTATTGTAATATTACCTTGTTTCAGGGCATTTCAGGATTTCTCGGTGCCTCAGGTCATCATCTTATCCTAATTAAGTACAATAAACATAACCTATTTTATTTTTAAGGTAGAACCCCAACTCTTGAACATCTGTAATACTGAAAGGGTCATATTAATGGGAGTTATTTTACTTGGTTGGGTTTCTGGTAACACCCTACACATTTGTGAATGATCTGTTTTGCAAAAGTAAACTGCAAAAACAATGTGTATATTAATTAAACATTCTGTGTTTGGGATTCCAGTAATATAGTCCTGTAAGAATGCTTATATACACACTCATGTCCAGTGGTAGTTTAATAAAATAATAAGGCTGCTAATCTAGTTTGTAAAAGTACTCTCTTTTTTTGTCATTTCATCTATGCAAATGTCAAAAGATAAAAAAAACCCGGACTTTTGGTTGACTTTAGAATCTGATGTATATTATAAATATTGATGTTTTTTAACAAGAAGTCATCTTTGGCTATACTTTATTTATTTAATTTTGAAATCATTTTATTTATTGATTGATTTATTTTATAAATCTTTATTGGAGTATAATTGCTTCACAATGCTGTGTTAGTTTCTGTGGTACAACAAAGTGAATCAGCCATAATAACTCAGTACACCCAGACTGTATTTCAACAGAAACGGAGTTAAAAACAAAGCACACAGAGTGTCTACAGTGGGCAGGCTGAAATAGAGGAGTGATGAATATCCAGTGATTTAGGTTAATGTAGGCAATGAAGGAATTAGGAGGAAAAAAAATTTTTATTTTGTTTCTATTTTTTGTGTGTGTGTGTGAGCCAAGGACAAAGCAGAAAGTTTATGTCTGTGTGTGTCTGCCTGTTTTTATTTTTGCTTTGTGTTGTTGCTTGAATTATCTGAAAGCAACTTAAAGTGTTCAACAAGATTCTGCAAGGTCTGCATTATTAGTCTATATAACGGTAGACATACTACTACTGGATCAAAACTACTTCAAAGCCTCATGGAGGAGCTGTTTCCAGGATATATAATGATTGATTTGAAGTAACATGATGTGAGAGATACTACTAAGAATCTTAAAAGATGATAGAGTGTTTTTCAAGCTTCATGAAATATGATGAAAGTGCCTTGTCAGGGATTGCTAAAAGCTTACTCACGAGAAGTCCCTAAATCACCACTGAGAATACATCTATTTCTTGATTGTTTTTGAGTAGCTGCTTGGCAGAATGAGGTGACACTATTTGTTTGGATACGAAAAAAAACAAAGTGACTGTGTGTGTACTGTGCTTGTTAACCAGACATCATCATGTCACCTCAGACAGAATAGTATTTAGAGCTGAGTAGGATTTAATTTTATTTCAATATACCTAGATTGGTTTTATCTTTTCATTGTGTTTGAAATGATTAATAGCCAGCAGCAATCCTTAGTGAAGGGAAGACAAAGACTGCTGCTGAATACTGTTATTGACTTGAAATGATAAAGATATATTCTCATTATAACTGCTCATAAAATAAATTTCTTAAGGAAAACAACTTCCTCTCTGCCTGTGCACTTCCCTGTAGGTATTTCATTAAAGGCTCTCTCCTTTTACTCAAGAGATATTTCCGGGTTAAATCTCCTGACCCTGAAAGCCTATTTTGCCTGGTTTTAGTTCTTTTGTTTTCAGTCGCTTTCTTTGCCCCACTCCCATGGAAATGGCATATGAGATATTTGATTTTGGAGACCACTCCCACGGGAGACTTTGGTCCGCCCTGTAGCTCCAGATGCCTGTCTGCCCCTCCCCTGGAATGGGAGTTCAAACAGTAGGAACCGAGGTCCCTTTTAAATGTTATTGGGTGAATATATTAAGTCCGTAAACATGGAGGCTCCTATTTTTTCTAGCATTTGCACTCTGAGTCACTTTCTTTGTGATAACACCCAGGATCTCTCATGAAGGAGTATTAGTAGTTATAGTTTTTGACCAAAATCCAAACTCCTAAAGCAACAAAGATGGAGGTGTGACATATAAGAAGGAAGGACGTTTAATCCTTATTGAGTTACTGACTTACCTACCATAGGCCAGGCTAAGCCGTCCAACTCCAAGTGTTGTCCGTGGATTAGCAGCATCAGCATCACCTGAGAGCTTGTTAGAAATGCACGATCAGGGCTTCCCTGGTGGCGCAGTGGTTGAGAGTCCGCCTGCCGATGCAGGGGACACGGGTTCGTGCCCCGGTCCGGGAAGATCCCACATGCCGCGGAGCGGCTGGGCCCGTGAGACATGGCCGCTGAGCCTGTGCGTCCGGAGCCTGTGCTCCGCAACGGGAGAGGCCACAACAGTGAGAGAGACCCGCAAAAAAAAAAAAAAAAAAGTACAATCTTAGGCCACGCTTAGACCTACTTATCAGAAACTTCATCTTAATAAGATCCTAAGGAGATTCCTGTGCATGTTAGGAGGTGAGAAGTGTTGAGATAAAGCATTTAAAACTATTATATTTTCTCATGTAATCCTCACAGCACTTTCACATGGTTGGCTTTTATTATTCCCATTTTACAAATGAGGAATATTAGGACTAGGGAAATTAAATCACATACTCCAATCCAGACTCTAACCTTTTTCCCATACACCACTGTCCCCATCTGTATAATTCTATGCCGATAACAGTAGTGATGACCATGCCAAAACACAGGGCTTTAATAACCTAGGGATAATTTGACAGCTGGGTTGCTACCACCTGCTGTGAAAAAAAAATTATTTTGTTAATTACTCCCATAGCCAGGAGTAGTCACAAAGAAAATAGTTTCATTATTTTTAGTCACACCTCTGTTTTGAACCAGATGGTATTAACTTCTTTAATTTATAATCCAAAAAATTCAGTAGATTTCAATCTAAACAAACTTTAACTGCTGTCTCCACAAATAAAATTTAGTCTGGGACATTGAAATTTTGCCGTGATAGTGGATGTTCCAAAAAGGTGACGCTGATTCTAAAAGCAATTCTCGAAGTAGAATTGTAAAAAAAAAAAAAAAAAATTAACTAGTGCATAGTCTCCTAAGGTGTAAATACTCATTTTCATGTTCAAGTTCTGATGGTTTTGTTAAAAGTATCTTATAAAAATGCAAAAATTTTTAAAAGTGTCTTATTACTTTTTGATCACAACTTTTACACTCCCAAGAAAAAGGACCAGGCATGAAATGGTAGAGATTGTTTCTTTCAAAAAGTCATTGTGGGAAATAAAACAAGTGGCACTACCCAACAGAAGTGAAGTTTAACAAGGCACTCAAGATTACCTAATGGAACCAGAATGTTTCAGTTAAAGGAAATTAATTACCATATTGGGGCTGACCTGACAGCACATTACGTAGAACGTGGAAATGTGTAAGAGTATGAGCTTGCAGAACTTCTGAAGTCATGAGACTGGTCACCCAGGGTAAAAGTTGTGTAAAGCTTCAGTGTATCAAATTTCTGTCGCAAAACGTCTTAGACTGACACCAGCAATCTATATAGCAGATAGAAGAAGCAAACGTTAGAATTCCCGGAAACAAGATAAATTTCACTATCTTCCTAAATTTTCAGAATACATAGAAATCAATTGGAAGTCATTTAAAGATTTCAGCTTGCTAATGATAAGCCAGATTACTGATTATATCCCAAGATCAGTGGTCCATAATGCTAGTGGACATGAAAATCACCAGGGAAGCAACCAGTGGACACTAACCCCAAAATTCTGATTTAATTTATCTGAGGTGGAGCCACTAATTTATAGATCTCCTCAGGTGATTCTGATGTGTAGCCAAAATTGAGAGTTCCTATCCTAAATGATGCTGAAATAAGTGAAAAACTAGTGAAGAGACCAGTGTTTGATATGCTGCTGAAAGAAAATCGTGAGGATTGGCCATATTTCACGTTACAGCTGTTGTATCTTTGGAAGTAAGGCTAACATAAAGACATAGAATATAAGCATGGATTTATGGAGGCCTCTTCTTTTCCCAGTACTCTTATGTACCAAGCATTTTTAATCAGTAATTGAAAATGATGGGGTAAGAAATTGTTTTATGTTTAGTTTTTTCTCTATTATAAGGATGCTGCAATGAACATCCTTGTATATACATATTTGGTGTGTGAGACAATATTTGTATGGTAAATTTCTAGAGGTTGAATTAGTTGATCAAAATGTTTATACATTTTAAATGTTGATATTTATTTATTGCTACCTGCCCATCAAAGAGGTTATAGTAACTTATTTCCAAGTAGCATCTATTTCAACCTGTGTCTAATTATAAGATTGAATATACAAGAGAGACAGGATGACCAAGAGTATACATATCTAAGAAGGAAGGAGATTTGAAAAGAGAGCAATAGTTTTGAAAAAACTGTAGAGAGAGACGAAGTGAGGTAGTATAATTGTGATTATTGAGCAGTGTTAAAGGACAATTTGAAGCTGTCATAAATGGTCAAATTTTCCTTCAAGTGACAGTTGGCTGTACAGGCAAGGAGAGTTAGATTCACCTGTCTTTTTCAGTATTATATTTGGGATCCCCCATCATATTTTTCTATAGCTTTGTAAAGGAAAACTATTGATATAGTAGTGTTTATATTGCTAAGTATATGCAGTAGGAACACGTGCACAGGAGATATACAAAAAATTTTCATTGTGGCATTGTTGGTTGTACTAAAAATTTGGAAACAACATAAATGTCATTGATACTCAACCAATAGGAGAGTAAATAGATTGTGATAAGTTTACATAGTAGAATATCATACACATACATGCATGCCTGGTATAAATACTTGTTCCCGATGTATTATCTGTTTTTATATTGCTGCATTCCATTTGCTAAAATATTGTAAGAGTTTTTGTATATATGTTCATGAGGAATATTAGTCTATAATTTTTTTTTCTTCCACTTTTGGCCTTGTTTTGGGATTAGAGTAATGCTAGTCTTGTAAAATGAATTGGATAGTATTGCCTCTTCTTCAGTTTTCTGAAAGAGTTTGTGTAGATTGGTGTTATTTCTTATTTAGATGTTTGGTAGAATTCATCAGGAAAGCTATCTGGCCCTGGAGTTTTCTTTGAGAGATGGTTTTTAACCAAAAACTGAAATATATACACAGGTGTGTGTGTGTGTGTGTGTGTGTGTGTGTGTGTGTGTGTGTGTGTGTGTATATATATATATATATATTACTCGGACTATGTATGTATTTTTAAATGTGCTTTGGTTGTGTCTAAGAATTTGTCCATTTCACCTTAGCTGTCAAGTTTATTGGCATAAATTTGTTAATTATATCTCATTAATAAGCTTTTAATATCTGTTGACTCTGTAGTGATTTTACTACATTGCTAAATATCGGCAATTTGTCTCTTTTCTTTTTTGATATCAGTCTGGCTAGAAGCTTATTAGTTTGATCCAGCTGTTTTATTGTCTCTCTATTGATCTCTGTTTATTTTATTGACCTCTACTCTGTCTTTATTATTCCCTTTCTTCTTCTTACGTCTTACTTTCGGTTTAATTTGCTACTGGAAGAGGGCATTAAGAGGACATGACTGCCAGTTGACCCGAGAGCTGGACCTGCGCAACGGAAGCCTCTTTACTCCCCTCCCTGTCCTTGGAATGTACATTCTGCCCATCGTTCCCACAGTGGGAGCCATTTTCAAGCACACAGCCTTGAGAAAACAATGTGTTGTTAAGACTCTATGGACAGTTAACCTCTATATAAATTTTTAAGATTCTGGTGGGCGAGCATGGAGATACATTCCTCTTGCAACCGCCCAAGACCAAGTCTCATATGTAAGGTCCCTTGCTTGTTAAACCTGCCACATACCTATTTGGAGTGGTTTGTCTCTTTCTTCAGCTTTTCCCTGCCCTGTGTGTGTGAGGTCAGTTTGTGAACCAGTGTTTGCTCTTCTTTTTCTAGTTCCTGAGGTCGTTGATTTGAGACCTTTCTTATTTTTCAATATTGATATTTTGGATTGTAACTTTCTCTCTAATTCTTGATTTATTACCATCCCACAAATTTTGGTATCTTGTGTTTTCATTTTTACTTCGTTCAGAATAATTTCTAATTACCTTTTTGATCTCTTCCTTGATCTATGCTATTTAGTTTCCAAATATTTGGGGCTTTTCTGTTATTGGTTACTAACTTAATTTTATTATGCTCAGAAAATGTCGTTCTTATTATTTGAACAATATTGAAGTATTGAAATTGTTTTATGACCCAGATATGGTCTATCTTGGTAAATGTTACATGTGCACTTAAAAAATGTGTACTATGCCGTTGCCATAGGGTGGAGTATTCTATAAATGTCAGTTAGGTTAAGTTGATAGATAGTGTTCTTCAGGTCTATATCTTTACTGATTTTCTGTCTACTTGTTCTATCAATTACTGAAAGAGGTGTGTTGAAATCTGTGTAGAATTGGAGAATTGTAAATTTCTCTTTGTAGTTCTATGTTTTTGCTTCATGTATTTTGACTCTAAGTACATAAACATTTAGGGTTTTTTATGTTCTGTTGATGTATTGACCCCTTTATTATTATGAAATGAGCCTCTTTATCTCTGTTAATATTCTTTGCTCTAAAATCTACTTTTTCTGATGTTATTACAGCATGACAGCCTTCATTTAATCATAACATGACACATCTTTTTCTATCCTTACACTTTTAACATTTTTGGTTGTATTTAAAATGTATTTCTTATAGGCAGCATATAATTAGGGCTTGCTTTTTTGGTCTAAATCAGTCATCTCTATCTTTTAATTTTGTGTGCCCAGTTTAGAGGTTGTTTTGGGCTTTATATTATACATCTTAATGTATTACGTCAGCCAACAAGTGATACGCCACTTCACATATAAGAAGTTTACAATAGTATACTTCTGTTCCCCTCCCCCGAGCCTCTCTTCTCTTGTAATCATACATTTTAATTCACCGTATGTTATAAATCCCACAATATAGTGTTATTATTTTGTGCTTTAAACCATCTCTTATCTTTTAAATTATTTTCAAAATACATTTTATATTTACCATTCTAAATGCTATTTTGAAATAATTATTATACAGGTGGCTGCAATTGTCTGCATCTTAATAACTTGACATTTCCTTCATGACAGAATTTTTTTATTATTTTTGTCTTTCTAACAGTCAGTATAGGCACCAAATTAATACTTTTTGAAATTTCTACAAGTCACATTTTTATAATGTGATCTGTAAAAGGGACACATGCTCCATCGGTAAGTGAAAGAAGTCAATCTGAAAAGGCTACGTACTGTATGATTCCAACTATAGAAAATCTTGGAAAAGGGAAAACTATGGAGACAATTAAAAGGTTGTCACAGGTTTGGGGGGAGGAAGGAATGAATAGGTGGAGCATGGAGGATTTTTAGGGCAGTAAAACTATGCTGCATGATACTGTAATGGTGGATACATGTAATGATACATTTGTCAAAACTTGCAGAATGCACCCCAGAAGTGTGAACCCCAATGTAATGATGGGGCAGTGTTGGTTCATTAGTTGTACCAAATGTACCACGCTTGGGAGAGATGTAGATGTTGGGGGAGGCTGTGTATTGTGGGGAGAGGAAGGCGGGAACTCTCTGTACTTTCTGTTCAGTTTTGCTGTGACCCTAAAACTGCTCTAAAAAATAAAGTCTATTGAGAAATGTGGAAAAAAGGGGCATATGCTCTAAATAACTAAAACTTCATTCAATTCTTAATATTTTACAATTTTTCCATGATGAGGAAATTACTACTTTTTCTTCTGCTCAGAGCGCTTTTAAAATGTTTGTAGCATTCCAGTTTTACAAGTTTGGGATTTTCTTTCCAAAGATATCTCTCTTTTGTGCTCTGCAGCTACTTTCTTGGTAATTCTGAATTATTTTTCTGGATATCCCCACCCTAACTCAGTAACAGTTTAGAGAATGTCTTACTTCCTCCTGTGCCTCCATAGGATATTTGACACCTGGTTTTGTTATTCTCTCCTAGTAGACTGCTTGATCTGAATGTGCTCTGAATGGTGGCTTCCCACCTCCCATTCACCAAGCACAGTTCCCTATCACCCCCACCCACTGCTCCCATCCGTCCCTCGTGACGAAATCTGTATAGAACATTTCATGCGTGAGAGTGGAGTACCCTATTACTTGGGAGCCTGGCTTCTGCAGGTAGACTGACTGGGTTTAAATCCTGACTCTGCCACTTACCAGCCCTGTGACTTGGACAAGTTACTCAAGCTGTAAAATGGATAGAATGCTACCCACCTTATGTTAAGAGAAGTAAAAGAGCTAATGCATTCAAAGTGCATACTACAATGCTTCACACAAGGTTAGAACTCAAAACATATTAGTACTTGTTAATGTTATTATTTACACAAAGAAACTTCCCCTACAATTCCTTACTTTGCTATATTCATCAGTCATGTCTTTTTCTTTTTTCTAGTAGATAAACATTCATTCTCAAACATTCCATATGTCTTTGGACAAATGATACATTTGTTTAAAAAAGTTTTCAAAAATGTATTACTGAATGTATTACAAATCAGCAGATTGTCTCAGCAGGAGAAATTCCTCTTTAATAAATAAGCTAAGTTATTTTCAATATTTTACTGTAATGAAATATGAAACCAAGTATCATGAATTGCCTAGACTAAGATAATTCTCTTTTTCTTATTTTCATATATTATGAGAGTTTTACCAAGATATGGTCCTAAATTTAAAACTTATATTCATGTGTGTATTTTTCCGATACAACTTTATCATGCAATTGCTAATTTTTATATCAGAAAATAATAAATTTCTTAGCACATATAAAATGTGAATGTGACTGTCAGTTTCTCCTACAAATCATATGTAACTTGATTCCCGTGGTAGACATATAGCATGCATACAGGGCATTACAGATATAACATGATAAAATTTACATGTGAAGTTCAGAAGCACTTAGAGGCTCAATACTTCTTCCCTGGATTAAATGTTTGCTGAATTCCATGGGCTGCAGAAATACTGCTAATGAAATTATACCCCATGGCAGCAAGGTCAGCAAGGTATCATTATTTTCCACATAAAGATACAGTGCCCTCAGCACAATACCTGGGGCATGGAGAAGCTTGTTCACTGCTTTACTTATAGGAAAAGGTGTGTTTCTACTCTTGGTGTAGTGTCACAAATCACATAATTCTCCTTACAATTACGTGTTGAAACTAGTTCAAAGATTGCTTAAGGACAGTCTATCTTGCTTCTTGGGGAGCACATACCTGTGTGTCTTTCCAGAGATTTTCCCCCCATTTTTGTGTCTGTGTATTAGAAACCTGCCTAGTTAGTTACGTTTTGAGAATTTTTCAAAGGGATAATGAGCATATATGTGAAATGTTACACTTAATGCTGACCACACCATCAGAAATGGTCATATTTTTCTCTATATTGAGGTGGTGCACTCAAATGCCGGCATTTGAGTTGCATCTTGTTGGTTTACAAGTACAGGTCCAGGAGACAAGAGCATCAAGACACAAAGGGTCAAAAGACCTAATGCATGAGCAAGAGAGCTACTGCTTGCAGGTCAAATACAGCCTATTGTCTTGTAAATAAAGTTTTATTGGAAAACAGCCATGCTCATTCCTTTATGTGTTATCTGTGGCTGCTCGCACCTAAAATGACAGAGTTTAGTAGATACCACAGAGACTTATGCCTGGCAAAGCCTAGGTCATTACTATCTGACTCTTTTAGAAAACGTTTGCCAATCCCTATTCCAAAGGGACAATTGGAGTTTAACTGTTTGGAGAGATAAAGAGCTACTTAACTTTGTTCTTGGATGTTAAACCTACAAACAGTGTTGATTTTGATATGGATTCATTAATGCCCTGCAGTCCAGTTTGGAGGCATTGCCTTTCTAGTTGTCTCAAATACCAGACTCTTTAGCCCTTCTTCTAGAGGACAGTACTTAATGCTTTGGGTTTGAAAGCCAGAGAAGTGTTAGCTCTCCAGCCATCATACTACTTTGGGGGGGTTTCTGAGTCAACTGCTGCATTGACGGTGTTCTCATCTCTTTTTCTGTACTTTGTCTCAATTAATCCTGGCAGGTAGCCTTGTTTTTTTATTCTCTATAAAGGAGGTAAGGATTTATCTAAAATTACAAATATTCTCTCAAGAATCTAATATTTATTTTGATAATTCACTATTTAATTCAATATCTTGTGTCACAAGTACCTTCAATAGCATTCTTTTGAAATGTCCTTAAAATTTTATTTTGTATTTTATAATTCATGCTTCTCTTAATCTCTCATGATAATTGCAACCCTCAGAAACATGATTTGAGAGTCTATAAAGCCAAAGATATTTGTTACCATGTGGTTTTATTCTGATATTTTTATGTAAATATTTCCAACGAAGGTCACAAAATGAATATGTGACAGTTCACTATACACATTACCTTGTGTCACTTTTAATTTGCTGTCCAATCAAGAAGCGAGCACAGTGGCCTGGAAAGAAGACTAGAGGTTCTGGGAGCTTATGACAATTGCATAGAAACTGAGTCCTGCTGCCCTTCAGACCTAAAGGGTCACATAGATCTAGGCTAGGTTGCTGACGGCTGCGTGTCTGATGTTTAGGTCTTAGAAAGGCAGAAACAGTACTCTGCCTCTTCCCCCCACCCTTTTTGTTTAACATTCAGAGGCATAAAATTGTCTGTTGGCTAAGAAAAAACATCAAGGTACTTGTGTTTTCTTTTTTCTTGGAATGCTGATTATTTTATTTGATCAAGTCACTTTTCTCCTTTTTCCCTGTTTCTTAAACGGGAGCTGGGCCACACAGCTCAACATTTAATGGCTGGCCCACCCTTCTTCTTTTTTTCCTTTGGTAATTATTTGACATGTGTATACTTGAGAACCTCAATAAATAAAAATTGATCACTCAAATACATGATTTGTGCCATATAATCTGACAAGCATTTCAATATTTTAAAATCCCTGATTAGTTAACTGTCTTCTTACCTTCATCTGGATTTTTTGGTATTCTATAGACTCTGTATTCTATGATCCACCTTGGGCATTTCAGAATATATCAATAGAATGCTGTAGAGACATACGGTGATACTAAAAGTTAATGTCATTGAAAGATTCTAATAAATATAAAATGATAAAACTATGATTCACTAAACCTTCTATGCAATGAAGGTCAAAGAGTAGAGTGCATTGCTCAGAGGACTGGTGGTATCTGCACAGTTTAGTTCTGGCCCAGATTAATTTTACATGAGGAAAGTATAAAAGCTTCAAACTAAATATATATTGTTTCTATAAAAAGTCAGGATGGATGTCTCCTTTTTTTAGCTCAGTATGTAATTTTGAAACATTATCTGTTGAATAATAAATTAGGGAATCAAAATATCTTTTTATTAGTCCTATAGAATGTCAGATATGGAATATATCTAAATTAAATATTGGAAAACTAAAATAAAAAGTTCAAAGTGGAATTAATTGGTAACAAAAGGGGCATTCATCTTCTATTATCTTGAAAAATCAGGAAATTAATAGTCAATTTAAGACTATTAAGATTATGGTTTACTACTGTGTTTTATCAGTGAAGGTACAGTGTTCCTTTATCCTGGAGTTAGGTTTATTATATATTGTGAGAATGGATCAAAAAGCCAAGTACATAGTTGTCTAGGAATCTGATTTTCCTTGGGTGTGTCATTTTACCTAGTCATTTCTCTGTATCTGTGAGGAGTGGATTATTCTAGACTGTGAATGTGAGTGAGGTAAAGACAGAATTTTGCTGGAGAAAGTAATTTGTGCAGCTAAAGTTTCCTCAACAATCTGTTGGGTAGAGAAGATGGATTTTGTTGTGAAGGAGTGGTTATTTAGTTTACTAATTCTTTGTCATCAAAGCTGTAATGATTCAAATGATATGCAATTAGGATATAATTCACTTTGCCCCAGCTCTTCCTCAGTGTGTGGGCCGTCAACACTGACTTGTTACTGTCAGTAATTAAGTATGATCATTTAGTGTAGAAGCCTTAAAATTGGAAATGTATATGCAAGTATCCACTTCAGCAACGATCACCCCGAAACATTGCCTGTCTTTCTTACTTAGTGCCATGGGTTTTGAGTTCAAATGACAAAGGTCAATAAGATAAACTTTGATTTTTGGATGACATTTCTCACCTCTAACCCTTATCTTCTCTGGTTTTTATAGCTGGGGCATAACTCTTATGAGTGGAACCATAGAACTGATGAAAGGATATGTTTGTCTAAATATTTTTTTCCAACCTAGAGCCTTATGGGTACTAATTCCACAATGTATGCTGCTCATCCCCTGATTTAGTCTGATTAGGATAGTTGTAGACAAACTATAATTTATGATTTAGTGAATCAGATACCTTGGCATAGGGAAATAATGAGGTGTTATTTTTTTCTTACTTGTTGGAGGTCCACAGATTTTTCATTTGTCTTCTAGATTTTTTTTTTTTTTAAATCCACCACAGTTTTTCTTAGTGCAAGAGATTTTCTGTATTAGATACTTGTTTTTTCTTGCCATATTTGTCATTCCTGGTGAGCAATAATATTCAAGCCACCTATGTGTTTCAGAATTTAAGCCATATTGTTGCACACATAAGACCAAGATACTTTGTATTACTTCAGATAATAATGAAAGTTATTTATAAGCAAACATAAATGGAGATTTGTCAGTTATTTTCCAAATTCATGTAACTTTTAAGAGAACTATGAAAAAGCAATGTGCAGTAGCATAAGAGAGTACTTTGGTTTTCCAGCGTACCTCTCATGACTCTATTCACCTCTACACCAACAAACGACTAATGAATTGTTTCCGCTGAACCCAGTACACAGCTGTAGATTACTCTAGGGCCAATGACAAGTCATGAACCACATGCTTTGTGAGGTGTTGTGGTTAAATTAACAATGACATTTAAAACATGGCTTTTAGTTTGCGTTCCCTGAGATATGAGTGAGGTTAGAGCAGTGGTTCTCAAATTGTTATCCCTGGACTAAAAGCATCAATATCACCTGGGAACTTTTTAGAAATGAAGATTCTCAGGCCCCACCCAAGAGCACTGAATCAGAAACTCCAGATGTGATACCCAACAATCTGTGTTTAACAAGCCTCCCTGTAGTTCTGATGCATCCAACATTTTAAGAACCATCCATTTGGGTATTATGCTGCCTCAATCCAAACTGTTAAGATGTAAAACAGTAATTGGTGCCATATGGGACATTAGTCTGAACCTTTATATCCAGAGATATGCAAGGAGAGATTTCTTCTTCAAAAAAGTCTCGGTGTCTGAAAGATATGTAACATTACTAGTCTATGTCAATTCAGCTTTAAACACTAATTAACAGTATCCTGTTTTAGGGGATAAGAGAGTTTTAAAATAATTCCTGAGGTTTAGAACAATGCACTGTTAAGAAAATAAGTCAAAGTTACTACTGGTGTTTTGCAAATGGATTTGTCTTCAGTATTTTACAAAGCATTCATAGTGTTTTATTGAGGCAATAAATAATTCAATAAAAAACCTAATAGGTGATTAATTGACTTGAATTGTATGTTTTCCTTTCTGACCTTAACCCAATCCTCCCCCATCAGTTGATATGAAATGTATAAATCTCACATTGCTTTATAATCTCTCTATCACATGGGAATCAGTGGCCCAAACTATATTATTTACTTTGCTTGCTTTAGCTCTGTGTCTATATAAAATCATACTTCTGGATTTTATATGATTGAAAGTGAGTATAATAAAACCCAAGGCCTAGGCTGATTAGGTAAAAATTGATGAGAGCCATCGGCCAAGGAATCCCCTGAATGTTTTTATTGTAAGTACACAAATCTGTGATGGTGTTCACACTTGCTAATGAGTAACTGACAAACTAAAGAAGTATCTTCAGGAATCTAATAGTAAGTTAAGGTTGAATCTAGAGGAAGTCACCCTAGCGGTCAAGATTTATTTTATCCAGCTTGCAGTTGAGAAACACCAGGAATAAAGAAAAATATATATTCAGAAACATGCACAAGAAAATAATCCAGTTTCTCAGATTCTCACACGGTGACCCATCTGCCTGTGATGCAATGGGCACTGTGGGACTTTCAGTACATCAAAATAGATCATAGTAGGGCTTCCCTGGTGGCGCAGTGGTTGAGGGTCCGCCTGCCGATGCGGGGGACACAGGTTCGTGCCCCGGTCTAGGAAGATCCCACATGCCGCGGAGCGGCTGGGCCCGTGAGCCATGGCCGCTGAGCCTGCGCGTCCGCAGCCGGTGCTCCGCAACGGGAGAGGCCACAACAGTGAGAGACCCGCGTACCACAAAAAAAAAAAAAAAAAAAAAAAAAAAAAAAAAAAAAAAAAAGATCACAGTAGATGATTGGACTATCATCTAGGTAGTAATACTGTCTTGTAAGCCAATGACTGTTTTTTAAGCACTTTACTAAAATTAGGAACTATCAGAAGGCTGAGGGGAAATGTGCCTTAGGGTTACATTTACCACCCACGTCATGCTCTTTTCTTCCTAAGGCAAAAGGAGAAATGTTCCTTCATTTAAAAGGTAGAATAATAATAATAAAAAAATCCATTGGCACCCCTCCAGTTGCCATGGTAACAAAACGACAAGTGACTTTCATGTGCTTTCACTATGCATCAATAATAAGGTAGCCATTTGGGAGTAAATTCATTCTTTTCAGAACATGTCTTTTGAGCACAAGTACCGTACTCTTTCCTTAACTCATGAAGGAGGTGTTATTCATGCTGTACTTAATTTAGCAATTATTAAATAAGTTTTTTTTTTTAAAGAAAAGAAGCAATAGGAGATAAAGACTTAATTTAGTACCATTTCCTCCATTTCCATTCCTTTTATTTTTTTCTTTGGATGAGTGGTCAGGAAGACATAGTAAAGAATGAAATACATAAACCATAATTTGGATAATAAAATTTATTTTGGACATTTCTAAACACCACTTAGGGAAGCGCCAACTAAATATAGAAGAGCAGTAAAAGGTGAGCTTTAGCTTTAGCTATATGACGAATCATCTGTATTTCTTCTTTTATTCTCCCTAGCTTCCACCCTGTTCCTAATGCTGTGTGATTACTTGTTATTACTGCTGAGTCTTGCTTCACTGTCATCTCTCTATTCATAATCTTTTGAGATAGGGAAGTAGCTATAATTATTTCAGCATAAAAATAAGGTAACTGCTTCAGGAAATTCAACTGTTTCTCCAGTCTACATATTAATTACCTTTAGCTATAAATTACCATTGTACAACACTTCATTACATTTCATATTATTTGCCTTATTTTTAGAATTGTATTTCTTTCCAAAGGGGTGTTCATAGATCACCAGTTGCTTTCTCTTTCTTCAGCCAATTGCTTTCTTCTTCTGGTGGCAAGAAGACCAACTTAAATCTGGTGATTTAAGACCAACTAATATCTTTTATATATATATATATTTTTTTTTTTTGTGGTACGCGGGCCTCTCACTGTTGTGGCCTCTCCCGTTGCGGAGCACAGGCTGCGGACGCGCAGGCTCAGCGGCCATGGCTCACGGGCCCAGCCACTCCGCGGCATGTGGGATCCTCCCGGACCGGGGCACGAACCCATGTCCCCTGCATCGGCAGGCGGACTCTCAACCACTGTGCCACCAGGGAAGCCCCCCAGCTAATATCTTTTCTTCCCGGGCACATAGATCTAAAATCTTACTTTGTGAGTCTTGTTATTGAAGGTTCTATACCTGAAGGTAAAATTAAATGGTCCACTAATCAAGTTTTATGAGCACTTTCACACTTTTCAAATGATTCAGCAAAAGGTAAAAAAACTTCTTGCAATCTAGTCCATAAGCTCTACTGGCCTTAAGTATCTGTCTAACAAAAGGCAGAGGGTCCTCCTAAATAGTGACTAAATCATTGTGTCCCACATTTTAGTGTGTAATCAAAGGAAATGGATTTCTATCTCAATGTTTCTTTATACCCAGACAATAAAAAGGGGCAATCTGTGTCTTTAGGCATAAGAACTTTTTCTTCTTAAGAAATTTTAGCCTTAATGAAATTAATTCACTTGAAACTTTAATTATAAAGATTCCAACAATAACATACCATCAATGATGTTTGTTAGAATTGTGTTACTCTTAGTAGTGTATTAATATTACTAAGGAGGAATGCAATCATGTTGCCATAGTGCTCATGTTTTTACTTTTTATAATACCCTTTTATATCCAGTATTTACCTCACTGCATAATAAGAAAACTGATGATCAGCTAAAGGTTGTTTTAACCCAGAACCACATATCTAAAATATTAAAACAAAAACAAAAAGCAGATGTTCTGAATTTCAGTTCTAAGAATCTTTTTGCCACATGATGCCTTCCACCTTCTTCCTTTAAAAACGAGGGGTGATATATATATGTGTCTATGTGTGTGCACATTTACCAGTCATCAGAACCCACCATGCACTGTCATATTTATCAACCCTATAAAAATAACCTTGGAAGTTCAAAAATACATGTATTTGGACACCAGTGTATAAGTCAATTGACTTAAGCCAGACCAAGCAGTACGTGAAATAAGTGAAGTCTCTCTCTAGGAATTTAGTGATTCTTTTTAAAATATAACCAAGCTCTTTGTGGAACTCCTGTTGATTCCCAGAGGTCTCTAGCCAAGCTGTCATTCACTCCTCTGAAGCCTGCAGCCCATAAGTACTGCAGATTTCTGCTTCCCTTCAGGTCCTTTACAGTCTTTCTCTTGAAACTTTTGCTCTGTATTGTCTAAGCTAATGGTTAAAAATCTCAGTAATTGTCCCACAAAATAGTCCATAGGTGCTAATGATTTGATTTATGGTCATTTAATAGGATTTAGCCCTTTACGGAATACTATATAACTTAGAAAAAAATTTTCTTTGTTTAGTCTCTTCTCGTTAGAATGTAAGTTTCATGAAGGAAAGGATTCTATTCTGTGTTCTTCAAAGATATATACCAGGTATCTTGAATAGCGCTTGAATATCACATAATACGTGCTCAATTAATATTTTTGGCAAGAATTCCTGGGGGGACTTCCCTGGTTGTTCAGTGGTTAAGAGTTTGTCTTCCAATGCAGGGGGTGTGGGTTCAATCCCTGGTTGGAGAGCTAAGATCCCCCATACCTGGCAGCTAAAAAGCCAAAACATAAAGCAGAAGCAACATTGTAAAAAAACCAATAAAGACTTTAAAAATGGTCCACATCCCAAAAAAAAAAAAAAAAATCTTAAAAATTCATGAGGAAAAAACAACTATTCATGCTGTCATTTATGTTCTTTCAGATAAGAGTACTTAACATATAATCCTTTCTGAGTGCCTAAAATTTTCCAGACATTGTTTTAAGTATATGGGTTATCTCATTTCTTCTTCAAATTAACTTTTTAAATATGCTACTAGTATTATTCCCATTTTACAGGTAAGAAAACTAGAGTTTATAGAGATGGAGAACCTTCCTCAAGATATTGCTGATAGCATCAACAAGCTCAGACAGTTTGATTCCATGGCTCACATTCCTGTCTACTATAGCATATGTTTTAAAGGTAGTTTCTATTTTGGCTAAACTGAAGAGTAATTCCAATGGTGGAAAATTTGGGCTAAAAGGAAAGGAGATTGACACATGGCAGGACAGGAAGGAAAATATTTCTGAAGCAGAAAATTCTTATATTATGTCCTCTCATATGTTCCGTCAAGGCAGGTCCCCCTAGAGAGACTCTATAACCTGGCATATCATGAGAGTTGACTTTATTGTCGATAACAGAATCTGAACCTCTTCTGACTCTTTTTAACTAACAGTATTTTCCTCTCCTTACCTTTTTCAGCCAAGTTTCTTGACTAGAGATTGGGTAGATAAGCCCTTTGGAGAGGGTATGTGATAAGCCTCATGCTGTACCAGGGCTAATCGGGTAGTGCAATGATAAACCAAGAGGGGGAGGCAGGCACACCAGTGAAGTAGCCATTTCTTAGTCCAGGAGGGCAGTGTTTGAGCAGAGATAGTGCAGAAGAGAAGGATGACATTGTAGAGTTACAGGGCATAGAATTTGCCAGCTATTTGAAAAGGGAATAAAAGAATGAGGGAGACCTCAAATGTGACCCTGAGGGAAAGTTTCAGGGCATGCATGACAGGAAAAGTGATGGTGATGTTAACAGAGGAACAGGATGGAAATAATATGTTTTCATTATATTTTCCTGAAATGCCAAGTCAGATTTGCTACCCGTGAGGGTTGAATAAAGACATTTTCATACATGCAAAGTCTCAAAAATGTAGCTCCCATGCAACTTTTGACAGAAAGTTTCTGACAGTTGTGTTCTGCCAAAATGAGGGAATGGACTACAAAAAGAGATATGGGATCTGGGAAAGAAGGGTTGCAACACAGGGAAGAGGCAAGGTGAATCCCAGGATGACGGCAAAAGGTGATCCCAGGATGGCAGCTGTGTGGTAGGCCAACACAGTCTGGATTGGAGCAGGTCAGAAGGCTCCAGGAGAAATTTCTTCAGTAGGATAAACTTGACAAAATATCAAATATATTTGTATATTCTGAGAGGAGGTTTGTTTATCCAAGGAGAGGATTAATTAATTGAAATATTGATCAGTATGTGGAGATTTGGAAATTAAAACATTAAATTTAGAGTAAACAAAAAATTACACAAGAATGGAAAATTAATCAGCACAGTACATGGTTCTGCTGGAAATAGATTTACATAGTATTATTATTATAAATGTTAAATAGTAATCTAACACAAGTTTGTTCTACTGGGAGAATGGGAGAAGGGAAAAAGGAGGAAGTGATGTGAAGAAGTGTGGGCAAAAAGAGCTAAATCTTCATTTTCTTTACCAAGAAATCAATAGTGACTAAAATAAAAAACAACAACAACAAGAGCCATCATAAGTATTGATAAATTATTTAAAGACATGAAGGTAAAACAAAAGAATCAGCTAAAAGAGTTAAAAGTGTTTACCGCTGGATAAAATGAAAGGTGTGTGTGTGTGGGCGGGGGGTGATGACAGTCTACTTAAAAAAAATAACGTAGAGTTGTAGAATAACAAACCTTGTAGAAGTGTAGAATCTTTAAAATATCTGTATAACTTTGATAAAAAATAAAAACTAGACTTTGAAAGAAAACAGAAGAGAAGGGATTAGTCTTAGCAAGATGGATGGATGATTACAATTAAGGATGAAGATAATGCAGATGAAGGAGTTAGAAATTAGGAAACTTTAAGGAATTTTAATTCAGAGTATCTCTCATATTACCAGAAAGAGAATGAGCTAATGTCTTCTGCTGAAAAGTCAAAGCCCTTGAGTATTAGAACATGGTGGGTCAAAGAGGGAAGAAGACACTTATTAAAAGGATTGCCATGCATCAGTTCAATCAAACTAACATTAGAGGGGGGAGGGGGAGGCACGGACTGGGAATTTGGGATTGGTAGATGCAAACTATTACATTTAGAATGCATAAACAACAGGGTCCTACCGTATAGTACGGGGAACTATATCCAGTCTCCTGGGATAAACCATAATGGAAAAGAATTTTTAAAAAGAGTGTCTGTATGTGTAAAACTGAGTCACTTTGCTGTACAGCAGAGATTGGCACAGCATAGTAAATCAACTCTACTTCAATTAAAAAAAAACAAAATGAATAAAGAAAAACTTGTCCAACAACAACAGCAAAACTAACATTAGAAAGCCTAAATCTGTAGGGTACTTTGTCAGTGAAAGTTCATGGTTTTCTATAGCAGCTGCAGTCTCTGAATGAAATAGCCAATAGGGAACTTGGAGGTTTGTTAAGACGTGGAAAATGGTGAAGATGAACTAAAGGAAAGAAGGCATGTTAGATTCCCAGTCCCTTAGTAGAAAGGCAAATATGGGGAACATGATAGAAATTAGGAGCCATCAGGAGATTGGAGGTTATAATTAAAAAGAAGAACAGAATGAGAGAAAAGGATGGGAGATTGATGTCAAAGATGGGAAATGCAGCTTTTAAGATTGTAGTGTAGAACTTCTTCAAGCAACAGCGAGGTAGGCGAACCCCCAGTCCAAATAGGCAGCCAGCAACAAGCAGGTCAACAACAACAGGTGACACTGATGCAGCCACAGGGGAGGCTGAATCCCTAAGGCAGAAAGTCAGTCACATTGGCCTGAGATGTAAGACGTAGATGGAAAAACAACCAGTGAACCAAAGTACTCATGGTCCTTCCAAGAAGAGCACAACCCAAACACGTTCACTAGAATTTGGTGCAGGCGAGTCACTCTAGTCAAGTCAGCAGCCCTGGAAATTGCCCTTAAGCTCGTGGTCTTATGCTCACATTGTGCTGGGAATGCATTACTGCACTGCAAGCAGTTAATTAATCAAAGCGTGTAGCTTCTGAAATATGCAGATAAATTAGGAAGGAAAATTGAAACTGTGTTACGTGATCTTTCTTAATGATTAGAGTGTGTTCTAAAGAAACAGAAAAACAAATTGATTGCCGAAAACCATGTTAATGTGCTTTTAATTCACAAGGGTTAAGCATATAATAGTCAGGATATTGAAAATTAAGGTTCTCATAGAAACATTAATTTGACAACATTATGCATACTAGGTGTGGGAGGTTTATATTTTATAACGTTAAAAGCAGAAGGAAATATTATAAAATGTGACTCAGTTAAACAAAATAAAATAACAAATTCAGGGGAAAGTCATTAAACATGACTATGGGGAAAAATTGTTTTGCAACCCCCAAAGAAGGTTGTAAAATTTAATTTTAGAACATAATGCCTTCAAATTTTAAAAAATGTTTTCAATGGAAATTAATCATTTTTACCAAAAATGAATTTTCCTAACACACTGTATATTCTGATATTAGTTTAGGCCTCTCATTTGCAGTCCAGATTTGATCCTAATAGACTAAAAGGAGAACTGACTGGCTGTTACAGGGCCTAGTTGATAAAGATTTTGGAGAGTGAAAATAAATTTAAGGGTTTGACATACTTTTTGTTTAGTTTATAGAGAATATGGACGATAGTATACATGTGAATAAGCCTGCCAGTGTACTAGTACTTTGTTTACTCATTTGCCTTCTATGTACTTCTGCATACTATTTGCATGTATGCATTACGAAAATTCCAATCTGACATGCAAAATGTCTTATGTAGGTGGCATAGAAAAAGAAAAGAAGCTTAAGGCATGTTCAGGGAAGGAAGTATTCCAGAAAACAAACCCACAGCCTTTAATATGTCTCTGTTTTGGTTCCCACCTCACAAACTGGACAGCAGGTCTGGGAGACTGACTTCTCCAGTGGAGCTGTACTGAGCCACAGGCTGCTATTCCTGTCACCCTGGTCACAGAAGCTGTTTACTCTATAGGTGATGCAGGAAACAAGAGTGGTGGACCCATGCAGTAACCCCTTAGAGTGTGTCACCTCCCAGTGCAGTCAGAATTAAAGACAATAATGAAAGAAAGAAAGGAAGGAAGGAAGAAAGAGAGAAAGAGAGAAAGAGAGAAAGAGAGGAAGGGAGGAAGGGAGGAAGGGAGGGGGAAGAAAGAGGGAGGGAGAGAAGGAGGGAGGAAGGATACTATATTACTAACATAATACTAATTTAATTATAATTATTACTCAATTCTAGTTATTATTTAGTCATTTAATTTTAAGTAATAATAAAGCCTTTCTTATCCTTTAAATCAAATATAAGCTATTATTTGGCACAAAATTAACAAGTGGCAACAACCTCCCCCCCATAAAGGAGCAGATCATGAAAATATAAAGGTAAATTGACATTTTGCTAACATTTCTATTTTCCATTGTATTTTATGTCATAGCAAAGCACTCTACAGAACAATAGAGGTCCATTCATGGAAGAGAGATATGTAAATTCCTGAGCTAGCAGACTCCTGGCCCAATATTCAAGCCACCTCTTCAAAAAGGGCACAATGGTCTGCATTTTTCACTGAAAAACCTATGCAGCCACATTCCATGGCAATGAACTCTTTATAAACTTGATGAAGAAAAATGCTTTGTATGTTTACTTTAATCTTAACCCCCTGCTATTTTCTGTTTCCAAACAAACAGAAGGACAAATGCAAACTGCCAACTCGCAGGATGTACAAACAAGTGTTATTGAATATTCAGAAGTGTGGTGGTATTTCTAAAGTTCAGCAACAAATCACTTAGAGTCTTTCTTTTGTTTTTAATTTTCCTTATTCAGGCACCACAAGGCCACATAAGGAGGGTGAGGTTCCTGGAGTGGACTATATTTTCATCACTGTTGAAGATTTTATGGAATTGGAGAAAAGTGGTGCTCTCCTAGAAAGTGGGACTTATGAAGGTAAGCACAGCTCTACTGCTGAATTTATTTCTCGTCGCATCACATTTTTCTCCTTTGTCTGAAATGCGTTAGAACATCAGATTACTAATGTGCTGTTGTTTTGGTTTGAGAGCTTTAATGAGGTCACTTTAGAAGTGTATTTTGTAAAGAAAAGTTAAAATACATCTGCGTTAATTCTACTCTTAAGATGCCAAGAGAAATGTGTATGTACATACTTACTGAAGTATCCTTGTGATCAGGATATCCTGAGGCTAAGCTGTGATGGTCCAGATAAATTATCTTCATCTCTAGGTAGCATCTAAAGAGCACAGGGCTTGAGTTCCAGTCCTGTCACTACCTCTGTGTAGTTTTCTCCGGTTGCTTCACTTCACTTGCCTTTACTTGCCTCTCATGCAAAATGATGGTGTAGGAAAATATGATCTGTGGATGAACTCCAAAGCTCTACCACATGTTTCCTTGTGTGCCCATGTCAAACACGGACAAATGAAATTAAAACCTTGAAGGTGGGACGTATGATTCAGTGGAAAAAGCACTGTAACCTAAGCCAGAATCTGCTTCAGTTCCAAACCTGGCTTTACTACTTACCCACTATGAATATTAAGTAACCCGGTGAGTATCTCTGAACCTCAGTAGTCTTATCCATAAAAGGAGAAATGATAGCATTGAAAAATACAAATAAATAACATGCTTGCATGTATATGTTCAAGTAACATCTACATGTATGTAGTTTATGTCTAATGAAGTTACAGGTCTGTGTCTGTATAATGAAATTTTAAAGTAATATAACTAAAAAACAGTAGAAAATAATACCTTTATTCCTACGTCGCAGTTACTGTATGTGTAAACTATATTTATATGTATTATTACATCCAAAGGTGAATCTAGTTTTACTGAACTGCAGTTAATAGTGAGTGATATTAAAAACAAAACTCATATGCATTGCTGCTTAGCCCATCAAATATCAGAGGTCTACCATGAGCAACGAAACTGGATTTGTAACAGTTGGCCCTCCTCTTCCTCCTTCATTTACTTGTAGAGGCCCAGTGGACTATAGTTATTTAAGAACTCAGTATTTTTAAGTTGTTAGAAGTATTAAAATCTCTTTTTACTTCACACTCCTAAGGCAATTTAGGCTGACACATGTGCCTAAGTTATGGGTCAGACATTTAGTTGCTTATTTCCACATTCATAGGAAATGGGCAAAAATACCCACGAAAAGAAAATGGTTTTATATGAGTGTTGTTTCCTCTTCTAATTGTCAAAAATGAATGATAGTGAAGATTGATTGAAAATATTATATTTATTGCAGTATAGTTGATTTACAGTATTATATTAATTTCAGGTTTTCACAGCATAGTGATTCAGTATTTTTATACATTATACTCCATTAAAAGTTATTATAAGATAATGCCTATAATTCTGTGTGCTATGCAATATATTCTTGTTGTTTCTCTGTTTTATACATAGCAGTTAAATGAAAAAGCTGTGTTGATCATATAAGCTGCCTTAAATTATCTATGAAAAATAACTTATAAATCATAGAAAATAATGATATCAGAGAAGTCAGAGTGAATTAACAATAAATTGTGTAGTACGTTTTCCTGTGGGCTTTGCAACATGATTTAGTGGCATTCATTAGTTTACATGTCTGCTAATAATAATGCCTTGTATTTAGTTACCGTATTTAAATGTCATATATATGTAGCAAAGAACAAATGCCTTAATATCCACGAGCATTCCAAAAGTAGTATGATTAACAAATATGACCTTTCCTTTCTTTTTTTTATTAAATAAAGATTGTATTAACTGTATAGAAAGTGAAAAAATTAAATCCATTGTTCATGTTAAATTGCCATGATATTTATGATAAACTAGATGTCATGATAAACTAGATGTCATGAAGTTTAATATCAATATTTAAAAATAAAGCCTAGCTTAAATTTTTGGTTTTAGGTTTCAGTTAAATTTTGAATTTTAAATTTAAAATTTTAGAATTTAAATTTCAGTTTAAATTTCAGTTAAATTTTAGGTTTCAGTTAAATTTTGAGGGAAATTTCCTGAAACCATACAAACATAACCAAGTTTTGTGAGTCAGGGTGGGTTATCCTGAATCTCCTAAAGACGTTTTTTCAGCGCTGAGAGTAGAGTTGGCTAAATTGGTGCCAAATTGTTAATCGCCCACGCATGCGTAGAGCTGATCTTTGAATAATACGGCTGATTTACACACATGACTTCAGGGAATCAATACTATTATTTACAGATGCATACTGTGTACTTGGATAAATAAGAAGCTCTTTTCTCAGGTCGCATAACCATCTGGGTGGACACCTAGGGAGCCTTCTCAAATCTCAGAATCTTTAGATTTTCCAACAGTTACAGCTGAGGAACCAGTAGAATTGGCCTTCTAATGAAAATCACTGCTGTTCCTTCAGTATTAATCACTAGCTCCAGACTCAGAGCTACCTGAGTTATTTGTGTTATTAATGTGTTATTCATCCAGGAAGCCTAGGGAATGCCTTTTCTGCTGTTGGTGCTTTCAGAACATACAGAGTAACAATCATGTACTACTCAGCTAGATAAAGAAGGACCTCAGAGCTTTTATATTTGTCAAACTTTTGTGGTATCACTCTCTCATAAAATAATAAAATACCAGTTTCTCTGTTATATGTTCTCCCTTCTGGAGTGTTTTGGGCCATTGTTCTCCTTCCTCCTCCTTGCTAGATCATTCTCATGCTTTCTCAGTACTCTTCAGAGCTCGCAGCCAGGCTAGAAAATTCATTTCTGATATCTGTGAATCCACTAAAGAAATTAAAAAGAAATTGAGTTCCTCTGAGCATTAAGGTCACAGACCTGTTAACCATGTAGGATCCTTAAGACTGATATATGTATGTATATACTTCTGTCTTGTTGTCAATAATTCTAATTTTAATCTGGAATTTGTCCTTTGATTAGGAACGAGATAGACTATCCTGAATTGTAGTTCTGCTTCTTAGAAACTGGCCCAAAGTCCTTGCTCCAGAAGAACAATTCTGTTATTACCAGAGGCTGCAAGGAAGGCCTTAATATGCTTGTGTTACCTTCTACAGTTAGGCCACATGGCGCTAGGCAGAATTTTAGCAGATTCTTAAAAGGCTTTTTCTGCATCACCAACCCCTCATCTAGTATGAGCACCTCATTTCAGTTTGTTATACAACAGCTGCTGAATGGCTCTGCATGTAAATGGCCCAGAGGACTTGACTCTAATGGACCATCAGGTGTTGGTAAAGACTCTTCCATGACTTGGATGACCTCATCTTCATCTTTTCATATTCAGTCAGGTTGAAAATTAAGTTAATATAACAAGGCCTAGTGACAAGCCTGACATAACCTCAAGTAACAGGAAGAACACCATGAACCTTCCTGTCAGGACTGAAGATGTAGGCTTCATGTGAAACACGAAGAGCTCTGTGGATGAATGCAGACATTTTCTTTGGGATTAAGGTCACATGCAGGTATAAATGTGACACTGCGAGGTAGAATTAAATAAGTAGGTTTGGTAATCTAAAGGTTAAGTACTCTAAGTACCTGGAAGGAAGCAGTGCCCTTGGGAACTGTCCGAAGTGCTGAATTACCCAGTCACTGACCACTCCCACTGCCTCATCCTGCGTTCTGAATGACATCTTTAACAAACCCATGTCCCCTGAGCTGCACCTGCACTCTTATTTCATTTAATTCATCTAGTGAGATCATCCACAGTCATATTCCAGAGCAGCAGTTCTGTTGTAACATTTGCTATCATATTTTGCTGTTCTGCTTTTAAATCGAAACAAAGCTATCTTTCTATCTATTGAAGAAACCCTTAAAGTTTCTTAAAGTTAAAGGTTTTCTTTAAATAGATGTAAGCTCAGTTGTAATAGTCCTTCAGTTTTTAAGAGGACCAAATCAAACCCAGCAAGTTATTAGGGCATCTGTAGAATATAGTGCAAATATGGCACTCACCTTCACCTTGATGCTGTGGTTTGTCCTACTCATGGACCTTAATGTATATGGACTTGAGCCAACTGTAAACAGCCCACATAGTTTCTTAAACAATTTTATTACAAGGACTCTGAAATTCAAGTTTTCTCACAACTGTACATAAATGAGTGCTGTTCTTCCTGGTTTAGCACATACAATCCTATAAAATTTTAAGTATTAAGGACAAATAATTTTCTAGGAAAATAAGCCGATAACTCCTATGATGAGAGAAGAGATACAGCAAATTTTACATAAATCCATTTAATTTTACTAACTAAAATCCACATCCACTTTTTTTAGTATGACCTTTGGGCATTTATTATTGAAATTTTGAATCTCTATTTCCAATCAAGATAGCACTGGTGACAGAGAGATGCTCAATCCAATAAAAAATCATTATTAGTACTATAAATAGTCTTCAGAAAAACCATTCTTCTATCAGTCCAAGTTTCTATCCACTGAAATGTAAATATTTCCTGAAGGGCAGATCAATGCTTCAATTGATGCTAAGATTGCTCTCATTCCAGGAGACCAAAAAAGAGATAAAATGTCATTGTTTCTCTTTCGCTTATACTCTATTACAAGAGAAAATTTTTACTAAGTAAGTAATAACCTCCACAACAACAGTAGATTCTTGGAGCTTGCAGTTAAAAGGGTCCAGCTATTATTACATATTGTAAGATTTTTTTTCTTTTGATATTTCCTTCTTTTTCTTTTGGCAATTTTCCTATTGTGGAATATTCTAAGCCGTGCATTTGGGTGTTCATTTTAGAAACACTAAACACGTGCACATAAAATTCAGTATGTGTTTATTTGACCAGTAAAGGAAAAACACATTTAGTGAAGTTTTACACCCCTTTGAGATCTTACAATGCCAGAGGTTTTTTGTAAGTGGTTCATTATGTGTTCAAAGGTATTTGCAGGGAGCATATGAGTTTTGCATGCTGCTTTGCTCCTGTGTAAGGCACTAAGACTGGAAGTGTTATTGTGCATTAAAATGTGATAAAATTCCCTCTTGGTTTGGGACTTTTGTAAGCCCAGCTTTTTCCAAAGTATGTCATGCAAATGCCTATTTCTAAGTACTCTTTTTTTCCCAAAAGGAACTAGAAGGAACAGACCAATCAATTAACTAATTTAATATTATCATATAAATTACAACTTGAAGTCTGAAGTCAAGGAAAATAAAATGACTTGTTTACTATTACCTAAACTGCAATATTAACCAGTTTCCTGTTCTATATTTTTTTGTTCAGTGTAGCTGAAAGGAACAGGACCAACCTTTTTGGAGTATATCATTAAAATAAAGCCAGTATTCTTGGGCATAAGACTCACTTATTTGACTCTCTCACAACCCATAATGATATTAGGTAAAGCTGAGGATTCCAAAACTGTGATATTTGAGGTTTCCTTAATTTCCCTCAAGCTTGTGTCTTTAATTACAGTGATTTTCTAACTCCTGTACACATCCTTTATGAATTTTTATCTGAAACAAATTGAGATTTCACATGAAATAAATATCATGCCCCTCATTTAGTGGGAAGAAAACCTGCATGACTTTAAAATTTTTACTTATATTCCTCTTCACTACTTCAACAAGCAGAACCTATTTGCCTTTGCTGATTGGGTGAATATTTTCACCTCTGAGTTGTTTTTCTGAACGGACAAAAATGGATAACAATATTGATAATAAATATTTTATAATGTTTATTTGTGTATTGCTGCAGCTGTGAATATATATTGAAAAATATTTGCTGGATCTTACAATTCCATGACTATCAAAGACAGTAAATTCACTCATTCCACACGATCAATTCTTGATCAAATTGATTACAACAGTCTTCTGTATGAGAGTTCATGTTTCTCTAAAATAACATCAACATAGTGATGATCAATGGCTCTTGCCATTAGTCTTAGATTAGACATATAGACCTTCCTAAAGGAGAAGTTTCATTTACTCCAGTTATTCTCAGTGATGCCCTAATGTCCCCTTCCTGTCAAACTTTTTTCAGAGACTTGTTTCATACATTAGTTATTTGAAAACTATAACCTAACATCCTACTCTACAAAAGCTATTTTTATATCTGAATTTCAAATCTGAAAAATAAAACGTCCTTAGACATTCTTTCCTTATCCATATTTCTGATCTAAGAGACAGTGGAGTCTAGAATCTGATTAACCACAGATCTTTTATTTCTCTCAGGGGGAATAGAAATCATCAAAAAATAGGAAAGGTGTGTCCTAATTTTTATTACTAAATACTTTATTTCAGAACATTGATCTCAATCTCCAACAAAGTTACAGTAGATGTAGATGGTTTTATGAATTGTTTTTATAAACTGCAACTTTCATTCATCCTGTGCACAAAACAATATCTGAAACGTTGAGGCTTCCATTGATCATGCTGCAAAGTATACAGATATATTGAATGCTTTGATTAAAAATTAGTCAAACTGTAACTGAAGTAACAGTTCTCAAAAATACCCTGCTGTCCTTATATTTAAAAGCAATCATGTTGTATAAGATTCATACTGTATGAATTCATACCATATAAGATTCATGCCATATGAAAGCTCTTCCTTATTGAAGGCTTCAAACTCTGACAATTATGGAAAATCATTCATAACATTAGGTTAAAATTTAATATGCGAAGCAGTTAGTCCCTCTTTGTGTAATGATCGGCTGTCTTAGATCTGTTATGGGCTGTATGTGTATGAATGTAACAGCAAGATAAAATTAGGATCAAGTGGTCAACATATCTTGTCTGCATGGGATTTTCTCCATAAAAATTAATTCTTAAAGACACAAAGTATGAATTTTTAGGGATCAGTAAAAACAGAAATTGATACTTGTTATTAGTTACAACAAAATGGGAAGTTTTACTTATACTGTCGTCAGCCTATTTATATTAGCTATTCTGGCTTCCTTTCTGTTCCTCAAACAGAACAAGCACATTCTTATCTACTTGGGATCTTGAATTTGTCATTTCATTTTCCTAGACTACTTGTCTTCCAAATAACCACATATTCCTTTTTCTTACTTTGAGATATTCATCTAAGAATCTTCAGGAAACTCTTACCTGACAACCTTATCCAAAATAACACCTGCTGACATTCTCCATTCCCTTCCTCTGATTTCTTTTCTTTTCTTTTAATTAATTATTTATTTATTATTTATTTTTGGCTGCATTGGGTCTTTGTTGCTGAGCGCGGGCCTTCTCTAGTTGCAGTGAGCGGGGGCTGCACTTTGTTGTGTTGCACGGGCTTCTCATTGCGGTTGCGGAGCACGGGTTCTAGGCACGCAGGCTTCAGTAGTTGCAGCACGTGGGCTCAGTAGTTGTGGCTCGCGGGCTCTAGAGCGCAGGCTCAGTAGTTGTGGCGCATGGGCTTAGTTGCTCCACGGCATGTGGGATCTTCCCGGACCAGGGCTTGAACCTGTGTCCTCTGCAATGGCAGGCGGATTCTTAACCACTGTACCACCAGGGAAGCCCTGATTTATTTTCTTTATTGTACTGACTGTAACTGAAAATGCATTCTGTGTCCATTTGTTTATTTGATTATTGTCAGTGTCCACCCACTAGAATGGAGACTTCTCAAGAGGTCAGATAATTTGAACCACTGCTAATTCTTGATCTTAGAATGGTTCTGGTACCTAGGAAGCACTCAATGAATATAAATTGAATGAATGCCTAAGTTCCTTCCTTGAAGCAAACAGTGGGAACCCCTTAATCCCTATGTAGAAGTTCAAACAGAATTGAAACCCTGGAACACATCTACTTCCTAATTCAGAATGCTCTAGGTCAGAAGTTTAGAGCTGCAGCATCAATTTGGCTTCAGAATCTTGTCCTAGATTACCTTGTATTATAATTGTAATCATTTTGTTCTTGTCTTAAATCTCGTTGTTAACCTCATCGGTCCCTGTTCTGAGTTCCCATACCTGTTTTTCTCTCAATAACCTCTACACTGTGACACTTTCTCCAGAATATAGTTCTTATCTTTCTATGGCCATTCCCTGTACTCTGGTTTTCACTGCAGTGATTCATTGTTGGTCAGGTTTCCCGAACTGAAAGCCTAGTAAACTTAGTCAAGAAAACGGTATCTTCCAGTAAACCTCCCCCACCCCACCAGCTCCACCTCCCAAGTTCCATTGACGGTACCACCTACATACTTCTTGAACTAATGATAATTACCCTGTCTTATAACTCCTGTCTTTGTTCATGCTTGCTTTAATCTTTTTCAAAAGTCTTACAAAGACATTCTTGATTTCTCTACCTCTAGTATAGAAAGTCAGTAGAGAGTTGGAGAACAGAAGTAATGAGGCCAAACCTACAGGAGAGATAGAAAGGTCCTGGGATATGGGGCTTCCCTGGTGGCGCAGTGGTTGAGAGTCCGCCTGTCGATGCAGGGGACACGGGTTCGTGCCCTGTTCTGGGAAGATCCCACATGCCGCGGAGCGGCTGGGCCCGTGAGCCATGGCCGCTGAGCCTGCGCGTCCGGAGCCTGTGCTCCGCAACGGGAGAGGCCACAGCAGTGAGAGGCCCACATACCGCCAAAAAACCCCAAAAAACAAAAAAAAGGTCCTGGGATATATTGGAAAATATGCAAATTCAGAATGTTATTTTAAAACAAAGGATCTAGTATGTGTGTTCGCTCAAAGAAATGTGAAGGCATTCTAATTAACATGGACATATGGTACTTGGTAAAGTATAAGAGAGCATGAGTTTGTTTATTGTTCTTTTATTCTTAGGAGACTTAATGGAAAGGAAATGAAAATCAAATTTTATTCAGTTATTAATTATACATTGCTAATAAGATTTCTACTCCCACTTCACCTTTCTCTCTCTTTCTTTCTCTTTTACATTAGGATGGCTTCTGTAAATTTTCTTACAATAGGTGAAAGTTTGATTCCTTTCACTAAACAGTTAATGGGTAAAATGATAATTCTGAAAAATTTATATTTTAAATTCGATTACTGATGGTAAACCAAATACTTAACACAACATGAAGAGTCAATAAACAAAAAAGTTTTAAACAATATATAGGAAGCTCCAACTGACATGAACCTTATGATAGGTAAATAAAAGGTAAAGACTTGATTAAAATTTTTCCACTGAGCTTTCTTTCTTTTACTCCCCTACCTCCATGACATATCTGAGGATATTACAGCAGGGGACGTGCATTTACCTAGAGAAACCTGTCCTTTGGCATTGTGACCTGATATTGGAGGGTGCTGTTTCCCAAAAGGATCTCTTCCCTCAGGGCTAGCCCATAAGAACAGAAAGGTTCTCCAGGCCACATCCCTCATGATCCTTCCCAGAAGGATTAGATACTTCTGACTTCTGCTCCCACTCTCTGAGGGTGAGAGTCAATCGTTTCCATAAAACTTCCAGAGAAAAATCTTCTGATGCAGCCATCTGGTTTCTCTGGAGATGAAGCAAGTATTATTATACTTGAAGTGAAGTATAACCCACTGCAACAAGGGCATTTCCTATCATTTCTACCTTCAAGTATGTGCAGGAATATCCATTTTACAAATAATATTTGCAGATTTGGTAACTTTAACTTCTTTCCTCCCTCTTCCCCTATCTTCCCTCAATTTAATAAGAGTCTCTCATTTAGGGTAAAATGTAGCAGCAAATTAGAAGAAGATGCGTGCAATGGTTTATGTGAGGGAGGGAGGGGAGAGGATGGAGACTCCTAGAGGCCGGCATGCTGACAGCCTCACAGGGATTTAGGACAGGGGAAAAGTACAAAAAATGTACAGATGAAATTTAAAAACCAGAGTCGTCTAGGGTCATTTGTTATAGTGGGAGCACTCATCAGTCTCCCAGATGACAGCAGAGTACTGCAACCCAGCACAGCTATTGATTTTCCTAATAATGACCCTGAGCTATCCAGAAAAGGTTAAGGTATATGCAAAAACATAATATTTGAGAAAGATTTGCTTCAAAGGTGATTAAAATTTAAAAGTTTGAACTTCTAAAGGGGAAAGGCTAGACTATTCACCTAAGTAGAGTACTACACTCCCTGAAAATGCCAAGTAAATGGAACAAATATCTTGTTATAAAATATTTTAACTATCTTCTGTCTAGAAGCAATTTATAATATGTATTCAAATTTATAATCAAATTAACATGATTAAACTATCGATAATTAATTTATGAATGTATTCTATAAATGCAGATAAACCTGATGTTCTTATATGCCCCAAACATTTTAGGCACATATAAATATACTTTAGAAAAATGACTAGATTGTAATGAAGTTGGAAACAACATATTCTTTGGCCCCAATAATGTTTGTCATTTTTTGAATATGTTAGATTTAAAATAGATCTATAAAACTACCAGTGCATTACCAAACAGTTAAAATCAATGTATTAATAAAATGCACATTTACAAGTTCATCTGCTCTTTTTTTAATCTTAACGTACTAGTTTGTAGATTTTTTTTCACTTTTTGAGACACCCACCTGTCCCCCAGGAATCTTAAGGAGTGATAGCTGCAGGCTACTTTTTCAAAGCCTATATTTACAACTTGGGGGGTAAATAATACATCATTATCTTGGTTTATTTTCATGAAAAGTTCACCTTCAGAGAGTGTTATATATACTCATCTTAGAAGCAAAACATATTAATCAGAAGTTAAAGATATCCTACACTGGGAAGCTTTCTTGCAACATTATGTTATCATGTTTTTCCTTCACATTCTTGGTCCTGCCTTTGCACTAACCTTCATTTTAGTACTCTTCTTGCTTGTTTTCCTTTTAATATTTAGCTCCTGTAATATTTTTATTCTCTCACAATTTAGGTTTTCTTTTTGCTGATCTTTCAAGGGTTTTGTTTATACCAGCAGCCCACTGACACTATTCTCTTTCTTTATTCTTGCTTTGTTTATCTTTTGATTTCTCCTGAAAATTGAGACGCCTACATGGATTCTCTGCTGTATTCCTACTCTGTGTCCTAAAAATCTTCCTCTTTTGGGATATGCTGCATTTTATACTTCAGATGGTTTTATATCTTGGCTCTTACATTTCAATTCTTTTTTTTTTTTTTTTTTACCTGTATAGCTATAAGGAACAATGAGAATAATGGAGATGATATTTATAAATGTTCCCACAAGGCAATGACTTGTTGAATAGAGTGGAAATTTAACTAAAATGACTTCTCTGTCCTGCATAGGAAGCAACACTGTCTTAGAAATGGGCATGCTCGTGGGAGTTTTGTTCAAACACAAGTTGTATGGGTTTGTCATGGTGTATGTCTAAAAACTGATGTAATTTACCCCAATTCACTACACTTTTCATGTTATTCAGTAAGTCCAGTGGTATATTGGAATCTGCCCTCTTGGCAAATGGGTCCTACATACTTAATATTTGCTTGAATGGAAAAAATTATTTCAATTGATATTTATCTCATGTTCTCTTTATAATTTAATAAATTACATCATATCCCTGTAGTTTAGTAAATATAACATTTTCTTCTTTTATTATTCTTTCATCTTCAAATCCTTATCCTATTATCTACACAGGCCTTCTTAGTAGTAATTAGGCTATTAGGGGGAATAAAAATGTTTGTCTCTGAGTATATGAAAATACTGAGCTAACAAAGGAAGAGAAGCACTTTATTTTCATTTATTCTTTTTTTCTTATTTTATTCTCTTTTTTCCCCTAAGAAATGCCTTTTAAGTAAATAAAGCTCAAATGCAGGTGTTCTAATTGGCAGCATCCAGTCCTTCCTGTGTCATCGTCCCCATCCCCCCCTTCTTTAATTTAAAATTTTACTTCATTTTTAAACCATCCCCTGTGAATACTCATTCTCATCTCAGAGAAACACATCCCATGTATTCTTGTTGCTTATTACTTTCTATTCTTGAGTATTCTTACAGTTACCGTTGATTTAATGCTGTTATATGTAATTTGAGACCACACTTGCTCCTTGGTAGACTCCAATAACTTCTTATTATAGAATTGGATTCAAAAATAATATTTAATAGAATTGTTTATATCCTTCCAACATGGGTTTTCAGTAACTTGAAAAGTATTTTTGTTTACGTGTTTCATTTAAATTTTACATAACTCCTCTATTAATGAAAAAATGCATCCTCATGGCATCTGTTTTTCATAAACAATAGTAGAAGTAGAAATCATATAAGAGAGTAGAACATTCCCAAGAGTGCATGAAAGTAGATCACGGCTGCCTCAAAATAAGAAAATATTGATCAAGATCTTGCCAAAGGTAACAAAATACATTAAATGTGAGCATGAAAATATTGAGACAGCAGGTTGAAAAGCTAGTGTTTGGGTTTTAAAAGGAAGATGCTGGCGCGGGGGGATTATCAGGTTGCTAGAGAGGGAACTGACTTTGACAGGCCTTGCTAAGGCAGGGTAGATTCAAGTCCTAAAATAGTCATTTGCAACTTTTTTGTGCTAGCAATGTACTTTCAAGTACAAGAATTATTGGCACTTGAAGGAATTAAATAGAAGTATAATACTGCAATGTTCAGAACTGGGTGATTGTCTGATGGCGTGGTTTGCATCCAGGCTGCACCAGAGTATTCCAAAAAGTTCTGGTCTCTTAGATGTCAACTAAATCATACCACCATGCCCATCATATTTTCTGAAAAATAACACTGGAACAGAATCTGTCTCATTTGCAGCCAAAAAAAAAAAAAAGGTCTAAAAATGTATTAAAATACAAAGAATAGCTAGTGAAGGGCTGACTGCAGTGCTCCAGAGAAACAAGGCATTGGTGGGGAGCAACTGTGGCCTAGAGGAAGCCAAGAATTATTTGTTCAAGTATGCATTTGAGGCCTAGGAATTGCAAGGCCAAATGCTAATCTTGGATTTGTCTTGAACTTCATGTGGGACTGAAAGAGCTCTCGGATTACATGAGCACTGTGTTTAAATGACTGATGAGTGGGACATCATACAGAAATGAGACTTGTTCTGTGTGATCTTAAAGAGTGAGATTAGGACAAATAATAGATAAAGAGACAAAGATTGTGGTCAGATATAAAGAAATACTATAATAACCAGGTAATAACCAGGGCTGATGAAATAATAAACTCAATGCGTTGGTAAATAGTTGCTGGGATTGCCAAACATCAGCTAAGAACTCTCTTCTAACTGGGATACACAAATGGATAAACACTTAGGCTGAAATAGCTACAACATCAAAAGATCAAAAACAGTACCAGATGTGATGATTAATTTATGTGTCAATTTGACTGGACCTTGGGATGCCTAGATATCTGGTTAAACATTGTTTATGGGTGTGTCTACAAACGTGTTTCCAGAATAGATAAGCATATTTGAATTGGTGAATTCGGTAAAGCATATTGGCCCTCCCAAAGCACCAGTCAACATGTTGAGAGCCTGAGTAGAAGAAAGAGGTGAAGGAGGATTGAATTTGCTCTCTGCCTGACTGAGTTGGACATCCATCGTCTCCTAACACTTGGTACTCTTGGTTTTTAGGCCTGTGTATCCTATTTGTTCTTTCTCTAGATAATGCTGACTAATACACTAGGCTTCATGCTTTGCATATGCTATCTGTAATTTTCACAATGTTTCTTCCATGAAAGTATTATTCTAATGCTTTTTTACAAGGAGGAATCTGAAGCTCAAAGATGTTTAGTAATTGTAAGAAGTCTCTCAGGTAGTAAATGACAAAATTGAAATTGCTTCCAGCCTTGTTTGACACAAAGTCTGTGCTTGAAGGAACATTTTCCCATTGGGAAAGTATTCAGCCAATGTAATGTAAGGCCTAATTAGGAAAATAATTTCCTTTACAATAGCACCAAAAAGAATAAAATACTTAAAAAAAATTAACTAAGGAAGTGAAAGACCAGTCTACAGAAAACTACAAAACGTTGATGAAAGTATTTTAAAAAGACATAAACAAATGGAAAGATATTCCATATTCATCAATTTTGGAAGATTTAATATTGCTAAAACATCCAAACTATCCAAAGTGATCTACAGATTCAGTGCAATCCCCATCAAAATCCCAATATCATTTTTTACAAAAGTAGGAAAAAACAATTTTATGATTCACGTGGAACCACAAAAGACCACAAATAGCCAAGTAAATCCTTAGAAAAAAGAATGATGTTGGAGGCATCACTCTTCCTGATTTCAAAATACATAAAAAGGATAAAAGAATCAAACAGCATGGTACTGGCATAAAGACAGACATATATACCAACGGAACTGAATAAAGATCCCAGAAATAAATCTACACATATATAGTTAACTGACGTTCGACAAGGCTGCCAAGAATATAAAGAGTAAAGAATGGTTTCTTCAACAAATGGTGCTGGGAAAACTGGATATCCATATGCAAAAGAATGAAATTGGACCATTATCTTTTTTTAAAATTTTTATTTACTTTATTTGTTTATTTTTGGCTGTGTTGGGTCTTCGTTGCTGGCGCGGGATTTTTCTAGTTGTGGCAAGCAGGGGCTACTCTTCGTTGCGGTGTGCGGGCTTCTCATTGCGGTGGCTTCTCTTGTTGTACAGCATGGGCTCTAGGCACACGGACTTCAGTAGTTGTGGCATGCGGGCTCAGTAGTTCTGGCTCACAGGCTCTAGAGCACAGGCTCAGTGGTTGTGGCGTACAGGCTTAGTTGCTCCGCGGCATGTGGGATCTTCCCGGACCAGGGCTCAAACCCATGTCCCCTGCATTGGCAGACAGGTTCTTAACCACTGTGCCACCAGGGAAGTCCTTGGACCATTATCTTATACACAAAAAATAACTCAAAATGGATTAAAGAATTAGACATGCGATTTGAAACCATAAAACTATGAGAAGAAAACATAGGGAGAAAGCTTCATGACATTGATCCTGGCAATTTCATGAATGACACCAAAAGCCCAGGCAACAAAAACAAAAAAACAAGTGAGACTACATCAAACTAAAAACCTGCACAGCAAAGGAAACCATCAACAGAGTGAAAAGGCAACCTACTGAATGGGAGAGAATATTTTCAAAGTATATATCTGATAAAGGGCTATATACAAAATATATAAAGAACACATACAACTCAATAGCCAAAAAACCAAAAACAAACAAACAAACAAAAACACTGATTTAAAAATGGGTAGATCTGAATAGACATTTTTTCCAAAGAAGACATACAGATGGCCAATAGGTACATGAACAGATGCTCAGTGTCATTAATCATCAGGAAAGTGCAAATCAAACCCACATGAGATATGACCTCACACCTTTTGGAATGGCTATTATCAAAGAAGACAAGAAATAACAAGCACTGAGGAGCTGGAGGAATCAGGCTCCCTGACTTCAGACTATACTACAAAGTTACAGTCATCAAAACAATATGGTACTGGCACAAAAACAAAAATATGGATCAATGGAGCAGGATAGAAAGCCCAGAAATAAACCCATGCACCTGTGGTCAATTAATCTGTGACAAAGGAGGCAAGACTATGCAATGGAGAAAAGACAGTCTCTTCAATAAATGGTGCTGGTAAAACTGGACAACTATATGTAAAAGAATGAAATTAGAACATTCTTTAGTACCATACAAAAAAATAAACTCAAAATGGAATAAAGACCTAAATGTAAGACTGGATACTATAAAATACTTAGGGGAAGATATAGACATAACACTCTTTGACATAAATCACAGCAATATCTTTTTTGATTTATCTTCTAGAGTAATAGAAATGAAAACAAAAAATAAACAAATGGACCTTATTAAACTCAAAAGCTTTTTGCACAGCAAAGGAAGCCAAAAACGAAAGGAAAAAAAACCCACAGAATGGGAGAAAATATTTGCAAACAATGCAACTGACAAGGGATTAATCTCCAAAATTTACCATCAGCTCCTGCAGCTCAATATCCAAAAAAAACACAAAAAAACAAAACAAAAAAACAGTCAAAAAACGGGCAGAAGACCTAAATAGACATTTCTCCAAAGAAGACATACAGATTGCCAAAGAGGCACATGAAAAGATGCTCAACATTGCTAATTATCAGAGAAATGCAAATCAAAACTACTATGAGGTATCACCTTACACGGGTCAGAATGGCCATCATCAAAAAGTCTACAAACAATAAATGCTGGAGAGGGTGTGGAGGAAGGGGAGCCCTCTTGCACTGTTGGTAGGAATGTAAATTGGTACAGTCATTACGGAAAACAGTATGGAGGTTCCTTAACAAACTAAAAATAGAGTTACCATATGATGCAGCCACCCCACTCCTGGGCATATATCCAGAGAAAAACCTGGCTCGAAAAGATACATGCACCCCAATATCATTGCAGCACTGTTTATAATAGCCAAGACATGGATACAACCTAAATGTCCATTGACAGATGAATGGATAAAGAAGACATGATACATATGTACAATGGAATATAACTCAGCCATTAAAAAGAATGAAATAATGCCAATTGCAACAACATGGGTGGACCTGGAGATTATCATATTAAGTGAAGTAAATCAGACAGAGAAAGACAAATATCATACGATCTCACTTATATGCGGAATGTATAAAAAAATGATACAAACAAACTTATTTACAAAACCGAAACAGACACACAGACTTAGAAAATGAACTTATGGTTACCAGCAGGGAAGGGTTAGGGGAAGGGATAGATTGGGAGTTTGGGATTGACATGTACACACTGCTATATTTAAAATAGATAACTAATAAGGACCTACTGTATAGCACAGGGAACTCTGTTCAATACTCTGTAATAACCTAAATGGGAAAGGAATTTGAAAAAGAATAGATGCATGCATATGTATAACTGAATCACTCTGCTCTACACCTGAAACTAACACAACATTATTAATCAACTATACTCCTATGTTAAATAAAATTTTTTAAAAAAGAAAATGGAAAAAATAAATTTAAAACGTTAATGGATTTGGAAAAGAAAAGAAAGAAGCACGGGCAACAATGTGGCCATGCTCATCCTTTCTCTGTTGGTGGGAATTGTAGCCACTATAGAAAATAGTATGGAGTTTCCTCAAAAGATTAAAAATGAAATTACCATATTATCCAACAATTCTACTTCTGGGTATTTTTCAGAGAAGAACAGAAACATTAACTTGAAAAGATATCTGCATCCCCGTATTCCTTGCACCATATTTACAATAGCCAGAATATATGGAAACAACCTAAGTATCAATTGATGGAAGAATGGATAAAGAAATTGAAATACACACACACACACACACACACACACACACACACACACACACACACACACACAGAGGAATATTATTCAGTCATAAAAAAATAATGAAATCTTGGCCATTCATAACAACATGGATGAAACTTGAGGGCATTATGCTAAGTGAAGTAAGTCAGACAGACAAAGAAAAATATTGTATGAACTCTCTTATATGTACAACCTAAAAAAAAGTTTTTTTAACAAAACCAAACAAGCTTATGGATACAGAGAACAGATTGGTGGTTGCCAGAGGCAAGTGTTGCTGGTGGGAAAAATGGGTGAAGTCAAAGGTAAAACAACTTAATACAGTGAGCAATAATTACTTTTGGAAGACAGGGATCGAGGGAAGGAAAGAGAGAACAAATTCTGTTGTAATCATCTTTTTATATGTCTTTCCAACTGGGCTTTAAGCCCTTTGCTTCAGGGAGAGTTTCTTATTTATATTTGTAGGCCTAAAACCCACAGTAATCAATAAATTGCCTTGGAAGGTGGGGAAAAAAGAGTTAATCTACAAAATATATAAGGAACTCCTACAACTCAAGAGAAACAAAAAACAAAAAACTAATAACCCAATTTTAAAATGGGTTAAGGACTTAAATAGACATTTCTCCAAAGAAAACATACAAATGGCCAACAGATATATGAAAAAATGCTAAATGTCACTAATCAGCAGGGCTATGCTTAACTACTAATGAATGGACTATATGGTGCTGTGTTCATACACAGGACATTTTTTTTTAACATCTTTATTGGAGTATAATTGCTTTACAATGGTGTGTTAGTTTCTGCTGTATAACAAAGTGAATCAGCTATATGTATACATATATCCCCATATCCCCTCCTTCTTGTGTCTCCCTCCCACCCTCCCTCTCCCAGCGCTCTAGGTGGACACAAAGCTGATCTCCCTGTGCTATGTAGCTGCTTCCCACTAGCTATCTATTTTACATTTGGTAGTGTATTTATGTCCTTGCCACTCCCTCACTTTGTCCCAGCTTACGCTTCCCCCTCCCCGTGTCCTCAAGTCCATTCTCTACATCTGCGTCTTTATTCCTGTCCTGCCCCTAGGTTCTTCAAAACCTTTTTTTTTTTTTTTTAGATTCCATATATAAGTGTTAGCATACGGTATTTGTTTTTCTCTTTCTGACTTACTTCACTCTGTATGACAGACTCCAGGTCCATCCACCTCACTACAAATAACTCAGTTTCATTTCTTCTTTTATGGCTGAGTAATATTCCATTGTATATATGTGCCACAACTTCTTTATCCATTTATCTGTCAGTGGACACTTAGGTTGCTTCCGTGTCTTAGCTATTGTAAATAGTGCTGCAGTGAACACTGTGGTACATGACTCTTCTTGAATTATGGTTTTCTTAGGGTATATGCCCACAAGTGGGATTGCTGGTCGTATGGTAGTTCTATTTTTAGTTCTTTAAGGAACCTCCATACTGTTCTCCATAGGTGGCTGTATCAATTTACATTCCCACCAACAGTGCAAGAGGGTTCCCTTTTTCCACACCCTCTCCAGCATTTACTGTTTGTAGATTTTTTGATGATGGCCGTTCTGACCAGTATGAGGTGATACCTCATTGTCATTTTGATTTGCATTTCTCTAAAGATTAGTGATGTTGAGCATCCTTTCATGTGTTTGTTGGCAGTTTGTATATGTTCTTTGGAGAAGCATCTATTTAGGTGTTCTGCCCATTTTTGGATTGGGTTGTTTGTTTTTGTGATATTGAGCTGTGTGAGCTGCTTGTATATTTTGGAGACTAATTCTTTGTCAGTTGCTTTGTTTGTAAATATTTTCTCCCTTTCTGAGGGTTGTCTCTTCATCTTGTTTATGGTTTCCTTTCCTGTGCAAAAGCTTTTAAGTTTCATTAGGTCCCATTTGTTTATTTTTGTTTTTATTTCCATTTCTCTAGGAGATGGGCCAAAAAGGATCTTGCCGTCATTTATGTCATAGAGTGTTCTGCTTATGTTTTCCTCTAAGAGTTTGATAGTTTCTGGCCTTACATTTAGATCTTTAATCCAGGTTAAGTCTATATTTGCATACACAGGACATTTAATATAAATAAATAACTATGTTGAGTATCTCTGACTTCTATCAACTACTAGGACTGCCAGCTTTGAAAACTGGACCCTACAACTGGACCACTGCTACTGGACAGTAGATCACATTCTCAGCTCTCTCTGCTTCTTTTGGTCAGTCACTCCACGTTCAGAATTCTCTGCAAGAGTATCTGATTGACTGACGTTAGGTTGCATGACTGCACCATTGCTTCCAGTGTTCTGGGTGATTATTTTTTTCATACTTCTGCAGTGCAAGGTAGGATTCTCCCTCTCGCAATGCTCACAGAGTGGTGGATTCCTCAAACAGAGAGATGCTGGACAAACAGTTATGTCCTGCCCACCTCCAGCATTATAGGCAGAGGTACTTGATGAAGGACAAAGGTTTATGTAGGAGGTATGTTCAAAAAGCAATGACATTTAGGTTATTATTGTTAATATAATTCCATTAGTATGTGGGGGCTTGCCAGACCTTAGAAAATTTGTGCTACATTTACAAATATATATAAAGGATGGGTAAGGGAGTAAAAGTTTAAAATTAGAAATAGTGAAATCTTTTCTTGATAGAAGAAACAGGCCACATATTTGAAAACAGTTGCAAAGAAAGCAGAAAATGTCAAGGAAGTAATGGGAGGGGTATGTTAAGTAGAGAATACAAGGGCATGTAAACTACAAGACAATGGGAAATTTTATAGAGCAGTCATTTAAACTATATTTTAAAACTTTATTGATACCATAAAATCCAAACACTATAAACCTGGATTCTTTGTTAAAAGTAGGCCGTCACATGCAAAGATAAATTGAACTTGGATGTAAAAGAAAAACCAGAGGTAAACTAGTGTAACATTTTAGAGAATGTTTGCACCAATAACATTTTAGAAAATATTTCAAAACTAGCATGCAATGAAAAACATTTAAGAGAAAATAGTGCAGACATGGGAATATTTTATATATGTATGAAATACTATATATCAACTTTGTCTCTCTCTTTGTCTCTGCTTCTGTCTCTCTCTGTCTCTCTTGCTCTCGCTCTCTCTGTCTCTTTCACCCTCTCCCTCTTTTCCTGGTTCAATTCTATGCTTATAATCTTTGTCCATTCTGTATTACCTTTGCTTACACTTATTGCTCTGCCTGGACTCACAAAGTTGTTTAGTCTGAATTCTTTTTCTTCTCAGTCTACACATACACCAATTAACTTGCCTTCTCTTAAATCTGTAGCCCCAACTCAGACCTAGTACTTGGGTCTAAACCTATATACAGCCTCTATCTGTATTGTCCTTCAAAAAGACATAAACTAAAATTCTCCTAAATTGGGCACACAACCATCTCCTCAAAACTTCTCTCCCTCCTGTAGTCCCAATATCAGTAAATATCATAGCTATTAACTCAGTTGCTCAAGTCAGAAACCAAGGAGCCATCCTGATTCCCCACAATGTTCAGATAATCTTCAGATTCTTCCACTTCTAACCCCTAAACAACATCTTCTTAATGTGTCCCCTCTGGTCTATTCCCAATGTCCCTGCCACTGTTCAGATTCTCACCATCTCAGAGAACAGTAAATATGTCCTTACCGGTTTTTCTTTCTTGGTACTAGAGTAATCTGGTACCCACATCTAATCATGTTCCTTCTCTGCTCAAATAGCTCCCACCAGCTTCTCCATGAAATTCTTTTTATGGCATAGAATATGGCCCCTCTCACTCCTGGCAGCCTCATTCTCCTCCACAAATTCCTTGAAGTTGCCCTAAAATATTTCATTCATACACACCAACACGCCTCTTTGCTTGGACTTCCCTCTGCTCTTCTCTAGGCTCTACCACGTGAAATTCTGTCCCTCTCCAGACAGACTTCAGTATGTTTTGTGCTAGGTGCCCCCTTGTAGTCCTCGTCATAGTCATTATAGAAATATAATATTGTGGTTGTTAGTTTTTTGTCTCTTTACTAGACTTTTAAACCCCTAGTACTGTTAATGGGATATAACTGGGTATTGTGAATCTTGCTACACAGAATGGTTAGATTAAAGAATGTTTTACTGTGTCATTTTATATGTTAACCGGTGTTAGGGCCATTAATCTCTGTAAAGGATCATGTTTCAGTGTTCATACCTCAGTGAATAACTATTTATCCATCCATTTGCCTACATTAGAATGCTGAGTCACTCATGACCTATCCTTGTCCCTCACTTCCATATCCATCTATCACCGAGGCATCAGCATTACTTTTTTATTTTTTTTAACGGTGTGTTAGTTCCTGCTTTATAATAAAGTGAATCAGCTATACGTATGCATATATCCCCATATCTCCTCCCTCTTGCATCTCCCTCCCTTAATTACTTTTTAAACATTGCTGGGCTCCTTCCATTTCTCCTCAGTTCCACCATTACTATCAACCTAGTCTAAGATACATTACTTCTTCCTGGATTTCTGCAATTAGTCTCCTAATTAGCTTATTTACAGACAGTCTGGACTTTCTCTCTCCAGTTTTCACATTGCATCCAGAGTTGTCTTTTCAAAATGCAAAGCTAGGGCTTCCCTGGTGGCGCAGTGGTTGAGAGTCCGCCTGCCGATGCAGGGTTCGTGCCCCGGTCCGGGAAGATCCCACATGCCGCAGAGCGGCTGGGCCTGTGAGCCATGGCCGTTGAGCCTGCGCGTCCGGAGCCTGTTCTCTGCAACGGGAGAGGCCACAGCAGTGAGAGGCCCGCGTACCGCGCAAAAAAAAAAAAAAAAAAAAATGCAAAGCTAGCTCCACTTCTTGTCCAGTGTCACTCTCTCCCCACTACCACACACACACGCACACACACACACAACCATGGATCCATGGCTTAGCTTTGCTCTTGAGAATAAGGAAAAGGAGACTGTCTGATTTTCCATCACTGGAAGTATAGATACATCAAATGGGATGGGGACACATGAAGTGTTATGTAACATTTAGAAGCAGCACATTATATGTACTCCTAATAACATGAATGGTTCTTAAGAACATGGTTCCAAATAGAAAAAATAAGAAGCTAAACAAGTTCTATAGCACAATGCCATTTACATGAATTTAAATGTATTCATACAAAACAAAAATTAGTATCAGCAAAGATATATTCAACCACAAAGGTATGTTTCTTATACTTCCTGCTCCTATTTCCTGCATCATTTTTCTCCTTAGCACTTAACATCTAACCAACTTATGTTTTACTTACTTATATCATTATTTCTCTGTCTTCCTTATCATAAATGTGAACTCCAGAAGGGATTTCAATCTATTTGGTTCACTGCTATCTTCCCAATTCCTAGAGTGGCACACAGAAGGTGCTTGATAAACATTTAGTCTAATGAATGAATTTTCATTCAGTATATTAGAATATTTGTCCATGGTGATATGTGGGATAATGGGATTCAGTGTAAGGATAAAAGGCAATCAGTAAATCAATCAATCAAACCAACAACAAAGGGGAGACCAAAATCCTTGGTATGATCTCCACACCTTTCAGGTTCTAGTTTGTGCCCATCCCTAGAGCATCATCATCTCTTCCAGTGCTCTCCCTGCCCATCAGTATATCACAGCCACCTGTCCCAGTTCTCGAAATGTGTCACGTTTCCTGGCACTTCAGGATCGTCATGACTTTTGTTATGTTTGTCTAAAGAACTTTTCCTACCCATACTCCCCTCTCCCCAGTAGTTACTGGCCTAGTTAAATCCTGTTCATCCTTTAGACACCAGCTCAAGGGCCACTTCTTCGAAATCTTTCCTAACTCCTTTAGTCTATAATGCTGCCATGGAAATCCTGTAATCAATACTATTCCTTCTGGGTATCTAGGTAGGTAGGTAGGTAGGTAGGTAGATAGATAGATAGATAGATAGATAGATAATTATGCATTCAATTTGATATTATTTCATTAGTACCAATCTACCCCACTCATCTGTAACCTCCACAAGGTCAGGGATTGTTTATATTTTTGATCATTGTTGTATTTCTGGTGCATAACACACTATCTGGCATATAGTAGGTATTCAACAAATATTAGTTATTTGAATGAATGAGTCTCTTTCTATATATTTCTTTGTAGCCTTTAAGAAAATAGAAATGGTATCTGCCAGAATTTCCCTAAATCAAGAAAGCTTCACTCTTTGACTTTTTTTAGTCCATTTTAAGGTCACTCTTCTTACAAAATGGCCTTCATATCTATCTCATTGTCTCATCAGAAATGACATTAAGGTCACCAGCCTAGATAAGATTTCCCCAGAATAGTTATTTAATGGAGCTAGAAGGCAACAAGCTCATTTTTTAACTTAAGAGGAACTCATATTAGAGCATCTCCTGTCATTACTTGTTCCTTTTAGGAAAACATTTAATTTAATTATGTACAAGAAAATTAATATTTCTTTTGCCTTTGAGCCAGAGCTTATGCCTTGTTCAGCTCAAAGTTTTGTAAAAGATTTAGTACTTTTCATTATCAGCTTTCTTGGCACTCCTCAGTGTTTCTGTCACTTTAATTGGAAAAAATACAGGAGGTCTTTGAAGACTGAAAGAATGAGCCCCTACACCTAGCAGCTAGTGCCTGGCATTGCTTATTGTGAAAGGAGCTGGCTTTTCAAAGTCAGGGAGCTAAAGCTTTGATCAGATTACTCTTAAAATCACCATTAACTTTTCCCCTTATTGTAATTCTTGTTTAATCAATTAATTGCAACTCCTTTTCTAAAGCTGAAAGCAAAGAATAAATGAAATCTGATGAACAAAATCTATGTGATAACGAGGTTCCTTTTTAAAATGACTTTCCTAACCTATATGTAGATTTAATTTTTACTAATAATGTATTTGATAGAAAAGGTTTATCAATCTAAATGATCAAAATAAGCAGAACAAAAAAATTTATGGGGAGATGTTTTTCCCTGATTCACATAATCATAGACCTGGTTCTTTGCTGATGTGTCCCATCTCACATATGCCACTTTGCTTGCACTTCTCATCCCCCTCCTTTGTTTTATGCTTGTGAAAATGCTCTTAGATTTAAACAAAAAATGCCCTTAGATAAAAAGAACAAAGTGTTTCCACTCAGTTTTGAGTGTGAAGACTAAATTAAATGTTCACAAAGACCTGGCTTCAGAGTATCCAAGACAGGAGATCTTCTAAAAGGAGAGAAATGTATTTAACTTTCTGGGAATTATAATACATGGAGAGGAGGGATTGAGAGAATAAAGAGTTGTATTTTTCCAGAGTTTGGATTATAAAAGCTGAAATATAGTAGAGTTACCTTTCAAATCCTTAAAACAGTTGGGTAGTTTTAATCATAACAAGGAGAAGGCAGCTTTTGTGCCTATTATACTATGTGTGGACGGGAACAAGCCTAAATGATACACAAATGATCCAAAGTTAATATTTTCTGCTTGTATTAATTATTTTTTACTCTGTTGTAAACCCTTCAAAGTCTGATACTCTTTCTCATAGGTTACATTGTAAAGTGTAAAGACTTGGACTTCTTTGCTTTGAAAAACGAAAGTTTGGGAAAGTAATTTTCTAGGGGGATATCACTGCCCAAAACATTCAACCATTAAAATTTTAAGAAGTTGAAATACTTTAGGCTCCAGTAGGGATGCAAAATTTGAATGCCTTTTAAAGATGCTCATAAATACTGAAAGAAAGCAGGAGTTTCGCAGTATCTCAGAGTAATCAACCAAATTTCCTGAGATAAGGTAGACAGGATTTCTAAGCCCTTTTAATAAAACATATTACATGCTGGTTCTCAGCAGGTGAATTTTAGAAAGAATGCCAAGAATATTCTTGTGAAAAAAGTTTATTACGAATGATTGCCAAATAACCCACATTTTCAAATCTTTGGGACCATTGAGAGGAATATTTAGTTTATTTAAGTACATATTAGCTTTACTCTACAACATCAGAGGGATAAATCAGATCCAAAAATTAAACTTGCATCTTTCTGTAAAGTACTGCCAGATAAGTATCTTTTACTTTATTTTTATTTTGACAAAGTAATACATGGACATATTGTAATAGTCCAGCAGCACAAAAAGGCTGATATTTGATAACAGGAGTGCCCTATTATACTTGTCACCAACCCACATTCTCCTCCTTCAAGGCAATCACTTTCAACTTGTGTAGTAATTCAATCTGATATGTGATTACATATTTAAAAATAATATTATCCTTATACTTCTGTGTGTTGTTTTATCAATTTTAGAAATTACATTTTGATTCCTAATCTAGTATATGATTTTTTTTTTTTTTTTTTTTTTGCGGTACACGGGCCTCTCACAGTTGTGGCCTCTCCCATTGTGGAGCAGAGGCTCTGGACGCGCAGGCTCAGAGGCCATGGCTCACGGGCCCAGCCGCTCCGCGGCATGTGGGATCTTCCCGGACCGGGGCACGAACCCGTGTCCCCTGCATCGGCAGGCGGACTCTCAACCACTGCACCACCAGGGAAGCCCTAGTATATGAATTTTAACTTTCTCTTCCATATACACACTCCATGCCTCCCTCTTCCCCTTTTACAGTTTCTCATTAAATTCACCCATGATTTATTTTATTATGATTGTGAAATTATTATCCACTCCTGAGACAAATGGTATACTATGATTTTATATGTCTTTTTATGTCTTTTTCCCATGAAGTAATAATTTCTTCATTTGCTTGATTTTCTAATTAAGTATTACTAAATTTCCCAAATGCACCAGTAACTTTACAAAATGCTGGTAGATACTATTGTCAACAAAAACACATAGGGTAATTCATAAGTTCCTTTTCCCCCTTCTTGCTTCAATCTGTTTATCATTTTTTGTATGGCATTATGTTTTTATTTAATGGATATAAAATCTATGTTGTAAAACATTTTTCTTCTATTTCCAGAACAGTCTCTGCTTTCTCCAGTCTCTACCTTTCTGTTTCTTTTGGTCTCTGGATGTTGGAAGTTTCTACAGAGGTCAAATGATTCTTGGCTGTGCATATTCCAGTACGAGGTAGTGAGATGTAGTTTAGAGGTCATATTCCTCTCCACGTTGGGGAAGAGGGCTGTTGACGGGTGGGCTTCATGCAGAGGTACCGGCCCGCAGCCCTGTGCTCCTCAGGGAGAAAGGAAGCATCTCCAAACTTCGGTGATAGTAGGTCTTTCCCTAGGGCCATTCAGTTTCTCCAGAGAAGAGTATTCTAGTCTCCTGCCTGGGGTACATGCCTAGTGTCTGTATTCTGGGAGCAGAATAAGGGAAAGGAGCTGACAAGTCCAGCGTTTCAGTGAGCAAACTTCTGTTTAACTGTCCTGGTTTCAGCTTTGCACTTCCGCCCAGGTACCTTCAGGGGATCCACAGTGTGAGTTGACTGATCCTCTTTAGTCACTCTCTAAGGGCTCTAGATTTCTGTTTCCTATTTCTGCTGAGGTTAGTTAACTCTCCTCCATCTAAACTTTTTCATCTAAAACTTTGCTGTCATCATTGATCTACTATTCTCTCTTTTCCAATTCTTTTTCTGTTTCTTTATCCCTCTGTTATCATTTTAGTAAGTCTTTGGCGATCGGAGAGGGGATAAACTCAATTCTCCACGTATTTAGGTAAATTTAAAAGATTGTTGACAGACTCTAGGTCCATCCACCTCACTACAAATAACTCAATTTCGTTTCTTTTTATGGCTGAGTAACATACAGAGTGAAGTAAGTCAGAAAGAGAAAAACAAATACCGTATGCTAACACTTATATATGGAATCTAAAAAAGAAAAAAAAAAAATGTTCATGAAGAACCTAGGGGCAGGATGGGAATAAACACGCAGACCTACTAGAGAATGGACTTGAGGACACGGGGAGGGAGAAGGGTAAGCTGGGACAAAGTGAGAGAGTGGCATGGACATATATACACTACCAAATGTAAAACCGGTAGCCAGTGGGAAGCAGCCGCATAGCACAGGAAGATCAGCTCGGTGCTTTGTGACCACCTAGAGGGGTGGGATAGGGAGGGGGTGGGAGGGAGGGAGATGCAAGAAGGAAGAGATATGGGGATATATATATATATGTGTAGCTGATTCACTTTGTTATAAAGCAGAAACTAACACACCATTGTAAAGCAATTATACTCCAGTAAAGATGTTAAAAAAGAATAAAAGATTGTTGAGATAATAACATTTTTTGAAGTAGTTGCCCTGATATTTACAAAAAGACAATCCTATTTCATTGGTCTTTAACAAGAAGAACCAAGGCCAATTTTAAAAGATCAACTAACTCCTTGGTATTGAGAAGTTAGTATAGAATGTTGGGCATGTAAACATTCTGCTTAAAGGATTCTGATTCATCCCTCAAGTTCTGTGGATAATTCTGTGTTCTGTGCAGGAAGAGGCACAAGTTCAAAGTTCATATGAAAGAGTTTCTCTGGGAAATGCGGGGCTTGGAGAGAAAATGCCCTGTGACATCCCCAGACAGGAAGAGCAAATAGGAAAGTGAAGTCTTATCCTCCTTCAGTGTTGCACTGGGGAGGTACTCCAGATACCAAATTAGGGGAGAACCTGAGACCTGGACACAGGAATTACGTGAAGCAAACAGGGTGTACTGCAATATTCATTCCAAATCTAGAGGCTCCAGATAGCTACCTCTGACTTTACAGCTAAGTGTTTTTGTTCACCGGAAGAGTAGAGTAAAAGAAATATTACATTGTTTCGGTGGCACTTAAGTATTAAAAATCATTATTTCTGACTTTGTAAAAATCTTGTGTTCAGACTTTATTTTATTCTTTCTGGATTTTCTTAGCTCCTGCACTGCAGATATTTGTCATAGAGACTGAGGAGAGGGCTGAGATACTAATTACTTGAATGGATTAGGGAAGTTCTGGTTTACTTCACACCTAGATTAGAAATGATTTTTTTATGCAGGCTTTTTTTTAATGATGCTTTCCCCTTAGAGACTAGTTTGCCTGACATTAATATTATTAATATTTATGCAGGTATTGAAGTAGTTTTAATGAACATGAAAATGTGTCCTCAAAGTATACCAGAGTAGAAATGGATAATGAAAAGGTAGGGAATCAGGTTTTATATAAATCAGAAAAAAATATTTATGGCAGCCTTCATTTCCAAAAATTGATTTTTACTAGAATAGATTTTAGTGGTGTTCAAATACAAAGTCATATCCCAGAGGTGCATGCAACACTAACGCTTAAGTATTTTTAGTTCCCTTTTTAACTGTTATATATAAGGTTGGTATTCATGTAATTATACCAAATCTATATTTTCAGCCCTCATTTCTCTGAAATGCCAGACCTATGAATCTAGTGCTTTCCTGATATCTCCATTTGGATATCCCATAAGAATTAAACTCAATGTATTTGAAAAACTCATCATCTTCTTCCAAACTTCTCCTGGGATACTTACCTGTCCCTGTGAATGGCACCTAGTTTCCCAAGCCAAAAACATTTTTATCAACTTTGACTTTACTTCTCCTTTACTCCAAATAACCAAAAACTATGTATTAGCAGTTTTACTTCCTAAATAATTCTTCAAATATGACCCCTTTTACAATCTCACTTCGCAATGGATTGCCTAATTTAGGTGATCAGAATCTTTATCCAAATCTAAAGCAATACCTCCCAACTGGTTTCCCTTCTTCCACACTTGCCACTTTCTAATTCATTCTCCACACTGTAACCAGAGTGATCTTCCTCTAGTACCAATCTAGTCATTTTAGTGCCTGGCTTCAAAGGGCTCCTCCTACCCTTCAGAACGACGTTCAAACTCCTTAATAAAGGTTATTAGGCCCGGCTATTCTCTGTACTGTCATGATCTCTTCTCCACCCCTTCTTCAGACACTGAGGTTTTTGTTTGTTTTTGTTTTTAACATCTTTATTGGAGTATAATTGCTTTACAATGGTGTGTTAGTTTCTGCTGTATAACAAAGTGAATCAGCTATACGTATACATATATTGCCACATTTCCTCCCTCTTGCGTCTCCCTCCCACCCTCCCTATCCCACCCCTCTAGGTGGTCACAAAGCACCGAGCTGATCTCCCTGTGCTCTGTGGCTGCTTCCCACTAGCTATCTATTTTACATTTGGTAGTGTATTTATGTCCCTGCCACTCTCTCACTTCGTCCCAGCTTACGCTTCCCCCTCCCCGTGTCCTCAAGTCCATTCTCTACGTCTGCATCTTTATTCCTGTCTTGCCCCTAGGTTCTTCAGAACCATTTTTTTTTTTAGATCCCATATATATATGTGTTAGCATACAGTGTTTGTTTTTCTCTTTCTGACTTCCTTTGTATGACAGTCTCTAGGTCCATCCACCTCACTACAAATAAGTCAATTGCGTTTCTTTTTATGGCTGAGTAATATTCCATTGTATATATGTGCCACATCTTCTTTATCCATTCATCTGTCGATGGGCATTTAGGTTGCTTCCATGTCTTCTTGAATAATTGTTTTCTTAGGGTATATGCCCAGAAGTGGGATTGCTAGTCGTATGGTAGTTCTCTTTTTAGTTCTTTAAGGAACCTCCATACTGTTCTCCATAGTGGCTGTATCAATTTACATTCCCACCAACAGAGCGAGATGGTTCCCTTTTCGCCACACCCTCTCCAGCATTTATTGTTTGTAGATTTTTTGATCATGGCCATTCTGACCCGTGTGAGGGGATATCTCATTGTAGCCACTTGGTTTTTATCCACCATATTTTCCCAAATGGGCCATACCCTCTCATAACTCAGTTTCCTTTCTGTACTCCTGTCATACAGCCACTTCCTTGCCACCTTCCTTTACCAGCTTAACTCTTTCTGTCTTTCAGGACTCCACTTATGGGCTATTTCTCCAGGCAGCTTTCCCAAAATCTCAAATATACTCTCAGAGCTCCCTATCCTAAACTGCTCTCATTGCACGTCTTTATTTCCATAGCCACTAGACTATACAGTTTTTGAAGGCATATAGTTTATTTATTTGCCACGATATTCCTAGAGTTTAGCATACCTTACTCATAAAACACATTCAGTAAATATATTTTAAATTAGTGCATGAGCCAGTTTATTTAATGTTGAACAATTCTTCTTTGAAGGCAGTCCCAGGAAGACAGTTAAGTTCAAAATAATTCAGCATTTAGAAGTGGTCGTTGGAATACACTTTATATATTGTAGTCTATGTCAGTTAATAAAGCAATTAAAAAATGAAGAAATGTCATATACCTATTTTTCTTTGGTTGTTAAATAGACTTAAGTAAATTTTACCAAGTAAATGATTCTTTATGGGGGAGAAAAGCAGGGTGTCAGATGTCATGAGGATTCTAGGAATACTGGATTGGAGATTTCAGAAGAAACCTTGTAAAGATATATTCAAGCAAAACCAAAATAGTCTGATATTTTAAAAGCCTTGTTCCCAAATCCATGCTGCAGTAAATGTCAACTTAATCATTAAAGGACCAAGTTATCCAAGATCAATTTCATTTACAGTTAAATGAATATGAGAAGTATGAGGACAGTTGGTTCATTTCAGGAGTCTACCTAAATTTAAAGGGTTGAATGATGTGTGAATGATCTTTACTTTTCCCTTTATTTCTCTATTTCTTGTATCACTGCCTGGGTTCTTTGATTGAAATCCTATGGGTTAAGAAAACTATGAGTTTTTAGCTGTCTGCATGGGGGAGTTGAACTGGTTTGCTACATAGTGCCTATGACTCTCTTTCAAGTGAGTCAGAACTCAGTAGCGTTGTGCTCCAAATTTTCTAAAATGGTAATGAAACTCCCAGAGGAATTCACTTAATTTAGCTCTTTTATGTAAAATTTCATTACAAAAATCTGTTAGATTATCAGTAATCTTAGAACATATCATAATATTAAATAAAAATAGCAGAATGTGTGCTTCTGAAATTGGACTGTGCCCAGGAACTACTCAGTGCTACCAAATAAATTTGTTGTGCCTTGTATAACTGACGAAAGTCAGATTCTCTTTCCTATCAGTGTATTTGTCAGGTTTGTCTCTTTGCTTAGCCCCTCCTCTACCAACAACTCAGGAGCAATTCCTACTTAAAGACTTTTCTCTCAGACTTTCGTTGCATCCTAAAATAGGCGTTTCTCCAATGTGGCAGTACTCCAACTTTTTTTTTCACTTCTACACACGGGAAAGGTATATTCACATGTGCACCACACATGGGCACACCCAGATTTCTGGCTGCAACATAGATTAAAATACGCTCTGTACAGTTCCCTGAGGGCTAGCTTATACTCCACCCTGGCTCCCTGTTACGTGATCGACCCATCCATGTATTTGTTGTGACAGTTCAGGTGAGAACTCTTACATTATTGGATACTGGCTCAAGATCAGGATTTCCTGATGACATCTGGCTGACAATCAGGGCTCTGGAAGTAATTGGCAAACAAGCAAAATGATGCTAGTTTATTATTCATCTTCAATAGACTGTTCTAATAACTTTCTAAAGGCGTGTTAGAAATCACCTGCAATATGACTTTAAAACTTAAAGCAGTTAGGAGTCAAAACTAATAATACCAAGAGCTAACTCTAAAAACTTCTTTTGCTCTGTTCCCATAGTATTTAGTCCACATCCTTGAAACAGCCCTCACATTGTATGAGTCTGTTTTATCCTTCAGAATGGAAGATCATGGAACCAGAGAACTAATGTCGGTGTTGTTTTGTCATCATCTCCTACTAAGTTTGCAGCCAGTACCTAAACGAAAGGAGCATTTTATTCCCAGGGCTCCATTCCTTTTCTCTAAAACCTTAACTCACTGCTGTAATATCTTCCCAGTTTCTTCATTCCTTCCTTTCTTCCCCTTCCTTCATTCATAATACAGATGTTTTTTAAGCATTCGTTCTTCTCTAGGAAATGAAGATACAAGAGTGAACTCGACAAAGTCCCTATGCTTATGGAGCTTATTTCCCAATAGGAAAAATTATTTGCTTCGATCCTGACTCAGACATATTTGTTTTGATCACTATCCATAATCCTAAAAAGGAGAACTGAATTACAGAGACACTTCGGGGTTATAATTCTTCTGGATTTAAAGAGTCCTAGGAACAAATAACCTCTCTGACCCATCACTTTACTCAAGAATATCTTAGTGTTTCTAACCTCATGTGCTCCCATGTGCAAGCCTACTGACATATTCAGGACACACAAGATATCCTCAGCTTCCCAAGATTCTACTTTCCCCTAATCCTTCATCAGTCTTTGAGTACCTCATCACAGATCCTTCTACGTGTATTTCTTATTCTCCAGTAGACTTTCAGTGCTTTATAGTGAGTAAAAATGAAAATAATTCCCATTATACTAACCAATTGTGCTAAAATATATAGAACTGAGTGCCTAATTTTCTTTTGAGGAAAACAGCATAGAATTCAAATGAATCTCTATATTCTAGGTCAAACTCACATTTGATATAATCTCTCTGAAACCTGTTCTTTAGCAGCTTAGGTAGCAGAGTGCAAAACATGAAGCTCTACTTTTTTTTTTTTTTTTTGCGGTACGCAGGCCCCTCACTGTCGTGGCCTCTCCCGCTGCGGAGCACAGGCTCCGGACGCGCAGGCTCAGCGGCCATGGCTCACGGGCCCAGCCGCTCCACGGCACGCGGGATCCTCCCGGACCGGGGCACGAACCCGTGTCCCCTGCATCGGCAGGCGGATTCCCAACCACTGCGCCGCCAGGGAAGCCCCCGAAGCTCTACTTTTTAAAAGCAGTAATTAAACTTCTTAAATGAGAAAGTAAACAGAAATCTCAGCATAGATGGTTTAAAAAGAAAGATAATTTCAAAACACAGTACAATTTCTTGAATCTAATTTTATACTGAAATCAAATCACTTTAAATTTAGGCACAACGAAATATTTGCCTTTCCACAGGTTATATATAGTTTCACATTAAGATAATTTGTTTTTACTCTGACTCCAGCATGGCACCAAATTGGTACAGAAAAAATATGGAAAGTATTGCCCAAATTAAATAGAACAGGATAGTAGAGAGTAGGAATTAAATTGTAGGATTTGAGGACATTATCTTAAAAATGGCGAGCTTATATCTGAGCTTCATGGTCCATCCTACAAACTGATAGGAGGGTCAAGAATTCTTATGAATACCAAAGAGGAAGATGTATGTGAAGTGGGCTGTATGTAGATTAGAAGAGCGGATATTGACTAAATATATGCAGTCCTGTTCATATAGTTAAGCCAGAGCTGCTAAACATCCGTGAACATGTTAAAAATACAGGTTCTAAGTATCTACCCACTCAGACCCCTGAATCTGATATGATCTTTGGGGATTGAAATTGATGATTTATATTATGAACAAGAGCAGCTGCCCTCAACTAAATGTCAGTACCACAGTTTTAATGCATTTATTCAGAAACTATATTGAATGAAATAAGAACAAAAGTTCTCAGACCTTGCACAGTGTCTACACCACTGAAGGTGTAGAAGTTTGGGAACTATATAATAACTTGAATTTTGGAAAATGTCTTCCACTTACGCCATTGCAAGAATCTTCTATTCTATTTCTCTGTTCTCAGAGACATCAAGCCCAAAACAATGTCTTCTGAATTTTCCTTCCCATTTACAAGATAAACAAGAGTGGGTCATCTTCAAAAGAAAGCTCATGGAAGAGCTATACATGCACAGTATTGATGCCTCCTTATTGGTTACCAGGTTATTCTAGTTCTAAAACAAAAGGCCCAATAGAATTTCCCAGTCACATGTAAGTTCATTCATTTACATGCTATCTACAGTTGTTTTTGTGCTACAATAGGAGAATAAAATAGTTATGACAGACGGTATGGTCTTCAAAGCCTAAAGTATTTACTCCATGGTCCTTAACAGAAAAAGTTTGTTGACCCCTGGTCCCGGTGTTATATAATTTCACCATAGGTCTACATATATTACTTTTAAAAATGTATTTGTGCTAGGCCTGCAGTGGATCCTTTCCATTTGGGGAAAAAAAAAAATGCTTTTCATCTTTGGAAAATATTCTTCTTGATTGATATATTTCTTTGCAGATTCCTTTTCTCATGTTTGCTATTTTGTCTGGAACACCTATTAGTCAGATACAGTCTTCCTGGATTGACCCTCTAAGTCATTCATCTTTCCTGTATTTTCTATCACTTTGTCCCTTTGCTCCCTGATATGAGGAATTTCCTTTTTCTTATCACCCAACTCTTCAATTAAATGTCTTTAAATTTTGTCTGTCATATATATACTTTGATTTTCAAGAGTTTTTCTTATTCTCTGATTTTTTATTGTTTATGACATCTTCATCTTGTTATATTTTCCTGACCGATTCTGATATTCTTATCATTGTTCTTTACATTTTATGTGTCGGGCTTTTCTGAAAAGAAGGCTCATTCTTCATAGCCTGTTTATATTTAAGAATGTGGCAATGGAGAAGTTGACTGTGATCTCTGACCACAGTTATGGCTTCATTTTAGGAAGAGTGGGTGGAGAGCCAGCCTTAATTTTTCAGGTCCCAGATGCTTCATTTAAGACAGATTTATCCCTGTCCCAGCTCCTATACTACATTTCTAATTCTCATCAGAAAGGTTTGTTCATTTATTTCTTTGGCTAGGGGCCAAATGGTTGTTAGCATTGTACCATTAGCTTCATATAACATCCTGATTTCATTTATCCAATTTCTTCTGAATCCCATGCCTCTCTGAGGTTCTGTGGGGCAGAGACTGCACTCTTGCACTAGGATGCAGCTCTTTCTCAATATATTCTAGTTCATGGCTACATATGACTACATTAGCCATCACTCTATCCAGTCTACCTTCCAAAATTTTAATGAGGTCTCTTGCTAATTTTTGTTTGTTTTTTTTTTTTTACTATTGTAGCTTAAAATCTTTTACAGACTTTTCAATGAGTTTTGTTTCAAGAGGGAGAAGAGATAAACACATGTAACTCAATATATCGGGTCTCTCTTGATATCATGTGAAATCTCTCAAAGTGTTTCCTATATACTGCTTTCATTGCATTCATTTCTTTCTTCTTCATATTCTATTTATTTATATATATACATTTTATTTCCTCCCTACACCTTAATCTCTTTGGAGAGTAGATGAGTCTAGGTACATAGAGTATCTCTTTGATAATATTTGCTAGGAATAAATTAATGAATATAGAGAAGAAAGTGAGGGGGAGGAGTCTCCTGAAGAGAAGATAGAACCTGCTACTTGTTTAGAGTATTGCAATCTAAGCACCATTCATCTTCACATTTCCCCATAGAGATACAAATGACACCTAGATCCTAGCAACATCTCTACCATTGGAATACTTCTAGGGAAAGAAAACTAAATTAAATTGCCCCTAAAGGATATCTCAAGAATTTTATTTTATGTGGTTAGTCTATAATGGAATCAGTCACCACAGCTTTTCCTCTTTGGTTATTAAACCAAATACAAAAAGTATTTCCTAGAGGAAAGAGATAAAAGGTAAGGTAAATGGCTTCAATGGTTTTCCTGTGGTATCTAGAGTGATGACCCAAATCACAGGCAAAATATATTTGCACTGGTTTCAATTATAAGGAAAACCAGACATGATAAGCAATAGGAACTTCAATTTTTAGGTGAAAGTTAAATATGAAAATACCTTCCTAATGTCCTGTGATCACCAATGGAGGAAGCTGTGGAATTTATCAAGATGACCAAAGGTTCTGGAGTTAATGCCAGTCACCCTTGATGAGGCCCAGGATCATCTCCAGAACTAAATGGTTCTCGTAGAATCCTCCAGACTAGAAGTGACTAAGAAGACAATCTTCTGGGGAGACCTTCAAGATGGCAGAAGAGTAAGACATGGAGATCACCTTCCTCCCCACAAATACACCAGAAATACATCTACACATGGAACAACTCCTACAGAACACCTACTGAACGCTGGCAGAAGACCTCAGACCTCCCAAAAGGCAAGAAACTCCCCACGTACCTGGGTAGGGCAAAAGAAAAAAGAAAAAAAGAGAGACAAAGGAATAGGGATGGGACCTGCACCAGTGTGAGGGAGCTGTGAAGGAGGAAAGGTTTCCACATACTAGGAAGCCCCTTCACTGGTGGAGACTGCGGGTGGCGGAGGGGGAAAGCTTTGCAGCCAAGGAGGAGAGCGCAGCAACAGGGGTGCGGAGGGCAAAGCGGAGAGATTCCCGCACAGAGGATTGGTGCCGACCAGCACTCACCAGCCCGAGAGGCTTGTCTGCTCACCCGCTGGGGCGGGCGGAGTCTGGGAGCTGAGGCTCTGGCTTCTTCAGAGGTCACATCCCAAGGAGAGGACTGGAGTTGACTGCGTGAACACAGCCTGACGGGGGCTAGTGCACCACAGACAGTGGGGAGGGAGTCCAGGAAAAAGTCTGGACCTGCCTAGAAGGCAAGAGACCATTGTTTCGGGGTACGCGAGGAGAGGGGATTCAGAGCACCACCTAAACGAGCTCCAGAGACCAGCGCGAGCCGTGTCTATCAGTGTGGACCCCAGAGGTGGGCATGAAATGCTAAGGCTGCTCCTGCAGCTGCCGAGTTGCCTGTGTGCAAGCACAGGTCACTCTCCACACCTCCCCTCCTGGAGCCTGTGCAGCCCGCCACTGCCAGGGTCCCGTGATCCAGGGACAACTTCCCAGGGAGAATGCACGGCGCGCCTCAGACTGTTGCAACGTTACGCTGGACTCTGCCGCTGCAGGCTCGCCCCGCATTCCGCACCCCTCCCTCCCACTGGCCAGAGTGAGCCAGAGCCCCCAGTGAGCTGCGACTTTAATCCCATCCTGTCTGAGCGAAGAACAGGTGTCCTCAGGTGACCTACATGCAGAGGCGGGGCCAAATCCAAAGCTGAACCGTGGGAGCTGTGGGAACAAAGAAGAGAAAGGGAAACTTCTCACAGGAGCCTCAGGAGCAGTGGATTAAATCTCCACAATCAACTTGATGTACCCTGCATCTGTGGAATACGTGAATAGACAATGGATCATCCCAAAATTGAGGCAGTGGACTTTGGGAGCAACTGTAGACTTGGGGTTTGCTTTCTGCATCTAATTTGTTTCTGGTTTTACATTTATCTTAATTTAGTATTTAGAGTTTCTAACCATTGGTAGATTTGTTTATTGATTTGGTTGCTCTCCTTTTTTTCTAATATATAGATATATATTTTTTTTTCCCTTTTTCTCTTTTTGTGAGTGTCTATGTGTATGGTTCTTTGTGTGATTTTGTCTGTATAGCTTTGCTTTTACCATTTGTCCTAGGGTTCCGTCTCTCTGTTTGGTTTGTGTGTATATTTTCTACACTTCTTATCATTGATAGATTTTGGTTTGGTTGCCCTCTTCTTTCTTTCTTTTATTACTTTTTTATTTTGTTAATTTTTAATAGTTTTTTAAAAACTTTTTATTTGAATAACTTTATTTTATTATTATTATTTTTTCTTTCTTTCTTTCTTTTTTTCTCCCTTTTCTTCTGAGCTGTGTGGCTGACATGGTTGTGGTGCTCCGGCTAGGTATCAGGCCTGTGCCCCTGAAGTGGGAGAGCTGAAGTCAGGACATCAGTCCACCTAAGACCTCCTGGCTCCATGTAATATCAAACAGTGAAAGCTCTCCCAGAGATCTCCATCTCAACACTAAGACACAGTTCCACTCAACGACCAGCAAGCTACAGGACACCCTATGCCAGACAACTAGCAAGACAGGAACACAACCCCACCCACTAGCAGAGAGGCTGCCTAAATCATGTTAAGGTCACAGACACCCCAAAACACACCACCAGACACAATCCAGTACACCAGAAAGACAAGATCCAGCCTCATCCACCAGAACACAGGGATTAGTCCCCTCCACCATGAAGCCCACACAGCCCACTGAACCAACCTTAGCCACTGGGGGAAGACACCAAAAGCAACAGGAACTACAAACCTGCAGCCTGTGAAAAGGAGACCCCAAACACAGTAAGTTAAGCAAAATGAGAAGACAGAGAAACACACAACAGATGAAGGAGCAAGGTAAAAACCCATCAGACCAAACAAATGAAAAGGAAATAGGCAGTCTACCGGAAAAGAATTCAGAGTAATGATAGCAAACATGATACAAAATCTTGGAAATAGAATGGAGAAAATACAAGAAACGTTTAACGGGGACCTAAAAGAACTAAAGAGCAAGCGAACAATGATGAGCAACACGATAAATGAAATTAAAAGTTCTCTGGAAGGAATCAATAGCAGAATAACTGAGGCAGAAGAACAGATAAGTGACCTGGAGGATAAAATAGTGGAAATAACTACCACAGAGCAGAATAAAGAAAAAGAATGAAAAGAATTCAGGACAGTCTAACAGACCTCTGGGACAGCATTAGGCACACCAACATTTGAAATATAGGGGTCCCAGAAGAAAAAGAGAAAAAGAAAGGGACTGAAAAAATATTTGAAGAGATTAGAGTTGAAAACTTCCCTAATATGGAAAAGGAAATAGTCAGTCAACTCCAGGAAGCTCATAGAGACCCATACAGGATAAATCCAAGGAGAAACACATCAAGACTCCTATTAATCAAACCATCAAAAATTAAAAACAAGCAAAAAGTATTAAGAGCAGGAAGGGAGAAGCAACAAATAACATACAAGGGAATCCCGATAAGGTTAACAGCTGACCTTTCAGCAGAAACTCTGCAAGCCAGAAGGGAGTGGAAGAACATATTTAAAGTGATGAAAGGGAAAAACCTACAACCAAGATTACTCTACCCAGCAAGGATCTCGTTCAGATTCATCAGAGAAATTAAAACCTTTACAGACAAGCAAAAGCTAAGAGAATTCAGCACCACCAAACCAGCTTTACAACAAATGCTAAAGGAACTTCTCTAGGCAGGAAACACAAGAGAAGGAAAAGACCTACAAATACAAACCCAAAACAGTTAAGAAAATGGTAATAGGAACATACATATTGATACTTACCTTAAATGTAAGTGGATTAAATGCTCCAACCAAAAAACACAGACTGGCTGAATGGATACAAAAACAAGTCCTGTATATATGCTGTCTACAAGAGACCCACTTCAGACCTAAAGACACATACAGACTGGAAGTGAGGGGATAGAAAAAGATATTCCATGCAAATGGAAATCAAAAGAAAGTTGAAGTAGCAATTCTCGTATCAGAAAAAATAGACTTTAAAATAAAGACTATTACAAGAGACAAAGAAGGACACTACAGAATGATCAAGGGATCAATCCAAGAAGAAGATACAATTGTAAATATGTATGCACCCAACATAGGAGCACCTCAATACGTACGGCAAATGCTAACAGCCACAAAAGGGGAAATCGACAGTAACACAATCATAGTGGGGGACTTTAACACCCCACTTTTACCAATGGACAGAGTATCCAAAATTAAAATAAATAAGGAAACACAAGCTTTAAATGATACATTAAACAAGATGGACTAAATTGATATTTATAGGACATTCCATCCCAAATCAACACAATACACTTTCAAGCGCTCATGGAACATTCTCCAGGATAGATGATATCTTCGATCACATATCAAGTCTTGGTAAATTTAAGAAAATTGAAATCGTATCCAGTATCTTTTCCGACCACAATGCTATGAGACTAGATATCAATTACAGGAAAAAATCTGTAAAAAATACAAACACATGAAGGCTAAACAATGTGCTACTAAATAACCAAGAGATCACTGAAGAAATCAAAGAGGAAATCAAGAAATACATAGAAACAAATGACAACGAAATCATGACGGCCCAAAACCTATAGTATGTAGCAAAAGCAGTTCTAAGAGGGAAGGTTATAGCAATACAATCCTACATCAAGAAACAAGAAACATCTCAAATAACCTAACCATACATCTAAAGCAATTAGAGAACGAAGAACAAAAAATCCTCACAGTTAGCAGAAGGAAAGAAATCGTAAAGATCAGATCAGAAATAAATGAAAAAGAAATGAAGGAAATAATAGCAAACATCTATAAAACTAAAAGATGGTTCTTTGGGAAGATAAACAAATTGATAAACCATTAGCCAGACTCATCAGGGAAAAAACAGAGAAGACTGAAATCAATAGAATTAGAAATGAAAAAGAAGTTAACAACTGACACTGCAGAAATATGAAGGATCATGAGAGATTACTAAAAGCAACTCTATGTCAATAAAATGGACAACCTGGAAGAAATGGACACATTCTTAGAAAAGCACAACCTCTGAGACTGAATCAGGAAGAAATAGAAAATACGAACAGACCAATCACAAGCACTGAAATGGAAACTGTGATTAAAAATCTTCCAACAAACAAAAGCCCAGGACCAGATGGCTTCACAGGCAAATTCTATCAAACATTTAGAGAAGAGCTAACACTTATCCTTCTCAAAGTCTTCCAAAATATAGCAGAGGGAGGAACATTCCCAAACTAATTCTATGAGGCCACCATCACCCTGATACCAAAACCAGACAAAGATGTCACAAAGAAAGAAAACTACAGGCCAAGATCACTTATGTACATAGATGCAAAAATCCTCAAGAAAATGCTAGCAAACAGAATCCAACAGTACATTAAAAGGATCATACACCATGGTCAAGCAGGGTTTATCCCAGGAATGCAAGGATTCTTCAATATATGCAAATCAATCAACGTGATACACCATATTAACAAACTGAAGGAGAAAAACCATATGATCATCTCGATTGATGCAGAAAAAGCTTTTGACAAAATTCAACACCAATTTATGATAAAAACCCTCCAGAACGTAGGCATAGAGGGAACTTACCCAAACATAATAAAGGCCATATATGACAAACCCACAGCCAACATTGTTCTCAGTGGTGAAAAACTGAAACCATTTCCTCTAAGAACAGTGAAGATAAGGTTGTGCACTCTCACCACTGTTATTCAACATAGTTTTGGAAGCTTTAGCCATGGCAATCAGAGAAGAAAAAGAATTAAAAGGAATCCAAATCTGAAAAGAAGAAGTAAAGCTATCACTGTTTGCAGATGACATGATACTATACATAGAGAATCCTAAAGATGCTACCAGAAAACTACTAGAGCTAAGCAATGAATGTGGTAAAGTAGCAGAATACAAAATTAATGCACAGAAATCTCTTGCATACCTATACACTAATGATGAAAAATCTGAAAGAGAAATTAAGGAAACACTCCCATTTACCATGGCAACAAAAAGAATAAAATACCTAGGAATAAACCTACCTAAGGAGACAAAAGACCTGTATGCAGAAAAGTATAAGACACTGATGCAAGAAAATAAAGATGATACAAACAGATGGCGAGATATACCATGTTCTTGGATTGGAAGAGTCAACATTGTGAAAATGACTCTACTACCCAAAGCAATCTACAGATTCAGTCCAATCCCTATCAAGCTACCAAAGGCATTTTTCACAGAACTAGAACAAAAATTTTCACAATTTGTATGGAAACACAAAAGACCCCGAATAGCCAAAGCAATCTTGAGAAAGAAAAACGGAGCTGGAGGAATCAGGCTCCGGGACTTCAGACTATACTACAAAGCTACAGTAATCAAGACAGAATGGTACTGGCACAAAAACAGAAATATAGATCAATGGAACAGGATAGAAAGCCCAGAGATAACCACACGCACATATGATCACCCTATCTTTGATAATGGAGGCAAGAATATACAATGGAGAAAAGACAGCCTCTTCAGTAAGTGGTGCTGGGAAAACTGGATAGCTCCATGTAAAAGAATGAAATTAGAGCACTCCCTAACACCATACAGAAAAATAAACTCAAAATGGATTAAAGACCTAAATGTAAGGCCAGATACCATAAAAGTCTTAGAGGAAAACATAGGTAGACTGCTCTATGACATAAATCACAGCAAGATCCTTTTTGGCCCACCTACTAGAGAATGGAAGTAAAAAGAAAAGAAAACAAACGGGACCTAATGAAAGTTACAAGCTTCTGTGCTTCAAGGGAAACCATAAACAAGACGAAAAGACAACCCTCAGAATGGGAGAAAATATTTGCAAATGAAGCAACTGACAAAGGATTAATCTCCAGAATTTGCAAGCAGCTCATGCAGCTCACTGTTAAGAAACCAAACAACCCAATCCAAAAATGGGCAGAAGACCTCAATAGACATTTCTCCAAAGAAGATAAACAGGTTGCCAAGAAACACATGAAAGGATGCTCAACATCATTAATCATTAGAGAAATGCGAATCAAAACTACAATAAGGTATCACTTCACACTGGTCAGACTGGCCATGATCAAAAAATCTACAAGCAATAAATGCTGGAGAGGGTGTGGAGAAAAGGGAACCCTCTTGCACTGTTGGTGGGAATGTAAATTGATACAACCACTATGGAGAACAGTTTGGAGGTTCCTTAAGAAACTAACAATAGAACTACCATACGACCCAGCAATCCCACTACTGGGCATATACCCTGAGAAAACCATAATTCAAAAAGAGTCATGTACCACAATGTTCATTGCAGCTCTATTTACAATAGCCAGGACATGGAAGCAACCTAAGTGTCCATCGACAGATGAATGGAAAAAGAAGATGTGGCACATATATACAATGGACTATTACTCAGCCATAAGAAGAAACGAAATTGAGTTATCTGTAGTGAGGTGGATGGACCTAGAGTCTGTCATACAGAGTGAAGTAAGTCAGAAAGAGTAAAACAAATACCGTATGCTAACACGTACATATGGAAACTAAAAAAAAAAAAAAAAAAAAATGGTTCTGAAGAACCTCGGGGCAGGACAGGAATAAAGATGCAGATGTAGAGAATGGACTTGAGGACACAGGGAGGGGGAAGGGTAAGCTGGGACGAAGTGAGAGAGTGGCATGGACATATATACACCACCAAATGTAAAATAGATAGCTAGTGGGAAGCAGCTGCATAGCACAGGGAAATCAGCTTGGTGCTTTGTGTCCACCTATAGGGGTGGGTTAGGGAGGGTGGGAGGGAGACACAGAAGGGAGGAGATATGGGAATGTATGTATATGTAGAGCTGATTCACTTTGTTATAAAGCAGAAGCTAACACACCTTTGTAAAGCAATTTTTCTCCAATAAAGATGTTAAAAAAAAAAAGAAAATCTTCTGGAGTGGAGAGGAAGGCAGCGCTGGCATTCAAGGGCACTTAGCAACTTAGTGGCTTGGGCTTGGATGACTGAAACTTTAAATTACTATGCTAAGCACATCAAGTAATGCACATAGGTAATAAATTTGCTGACCCAACTATCTTCCTGCAAGTGACTTCTTCTTCTGCCTCTCCCCAAAAAGGAATAACATAATTTTAACTTGTCTTCTTTCTTTATATTGTTCATCATTGCTTTAGGGTACACAAGTGAATGTGTGTTTTATTACCCAGATCATTTTACAGTGTTTTCTGAACTGCAGTTTCATAGCAGTTTGTCAATATTATCTTTCCAAAAGGAACCAAGCAAACCGCCATGATGCATTTTTAATGGCCTCCTGGTGATAATTAAAATGTCATTTATGAAATAATAGCCTGCTTGTTTTACCTGACTTCAGGTAACTGCACAGTTTTACTTAGATTGCATGCTCTTTCCATATTGAAAACCTACACTTAAAGTAATCGAACAATGCTGTATTTCTTTAAGTGTAATGAAACTTCAGAAAATCTAACATATGCCTACTCCAAGATGGCATCATTTGTGAAGCACTTACAGTACAATTTAGGTCACACCTGGTGTCTTTTGGCTCTTCCTCCTTCCCTGCTAGATCTCCCACCATAGAGAAAGATCAAATATTATATTCAACAAATTATTTTCATGTGGCCTCCAGGAAAATCTGCTTATCCTTATTATAGAGAAGTGGTGGTATAGGGTAGCACTATTCTGAGAGGAAATACAACATAGTAGTTAAGTGCACAGACTCTTGAGCCATATTGGCTGTGTTCAAATCCCAGATCCATCACTTATCAACTATGTACATTCTGGGCAAGTTGTTTATGCTCAATTTTTTCATCTGTGAAATGGGTATAATAGTTCATCTCTCATAGGAGTTAACTGGTGTAAAATGTTTGAATTATTTCCTGGCACATAATGAATGCTATTCAAGTGTGAAGTTTGATTATCATCATCATTATCATTATTGTCATCATACTAAGATTAGAAAAATAGTTGCTTGGTGAATTTTTGAGTGTCCACTTCAAAGTACTCTTGGCCAGACTGTAGAATTACCAAGGGACAGCTCTGAAGTAGGTTAGGAGTTTGGGGGAAAAAAATAGCAGTTCTTTTTGGGTTAAGCACATAGCAATTTCACTTTGAGAAATCATTGGCATGGCCTCGTGGGATGAGCCCTGCCCCAGTAGTCAGGAGGATTGGGAATTCCAACTTGTTGAATTTCCTGATGTTGGGCAAGTTATTTGTCCTTTGGCAGCATCAGTTTCTTTAATTGTAAAATGAGGATGTTGTACTAGATGAACTCAGAGGTACTTTTCACTTCCCGTATCCTATTTTTTAAATCACCTGTTTGTATATAAATCAAATCACATTTTGAATGCCCTAGGAAAATTTGCCACTTAAAAGAGAACACTGATGGCTGGAAAGTACTTTGTAATGGCAGTTCCTCCCTGTTGATTCTGGCTTGTAAATGTGGCTGTTCAAAATTCCAGTTTATTTACAGCCAGCACACCGATGTTGCTATTCCACGACTGCCTGAAGCAGGAAGTAAGATGCTCTAATAGGAGCTGGACAGTCTTGCAGCCTTGCCTTGGCTAGACATGAACACACCTGAGTGACACAAGTTGTTTGAGACCAGCTTAGTACCCTTCACTCCTGGAGTGATGCCCAGTTTCTGTCTTCCATTTGCACATATGTTATCTGTCTCTACCTCCTACTGAATCATCTCCACACACCCCCACACACACTGGCTTGTAATAACTATGCCTATTTCATGTCACCCAAGGGATTTTGAAGTTATTAATTAAATTAAATTTATTCCTTGAGGAAAACCCATACAAATACACACCAATTCATGCTTTGAAGGTAGACATTTAATTTTTCTGTGCCAAAGAAAATGAAAAGGGAAGAAATATGATAAATGGGATAACATGTTCTTCTAGAGAGTTGTCATATTACAAAGATGACAGAGTGTGAGGTGGGGAGAAAAGAGGACTAACATTAAAGAAGCACCTATTCTGGGAGGCCCCTAATACTAGATGCTTCTCAGCAATGTTTTATTTCATGTCTAGAAGATTAGGATTGTATTCCTAAACAAAAAAGTTTACTTTTTGTTTTTAAGTTCCACAAAGATTCCTTGCTCAGAGTCACCCACAGCCAGTAAATTCTGGATCACTGGAATGTGACATCACCAGAAGAAGCTCCATTCTGTTTCCAGACAAGACACCCATCTTGTAATTTTTCAGATAAACTGCTTTGTTCATCTGCAAGCAGTATAACTAAAGCCTATTTTTAATACGTAAATTTATATTTTTATAGACTAATAGGATTATAAATTCTGGACCTTTAATTTCCAAAGAGGGGTTATCATATTTGTTGGGAAAATGGCTTTGAATTTATCATATTCTTATGATTTTGAGGTTGGGGAAGATTCTTTTGTGCTACTGCCAAATATTTGCTGCCTACAATTGAAATCTAGACAAAATATGGAGAAATATATATCACACCAGCAAATAAAATGTAATCAGATGGCTAGAGCTTTACTGGTTTAATCCACTCAGGTGGATTTTAGAAATGTGCTAAATTTTCTTGCAAATGCAATCCAGAAAATACATCCATATCAGAAGCTTTTTCAAAAACAACTGAAACAGAGTTAACTGGAAATCTACAGACAGATGCTAGGTCGGAAGAACTGAATCACATTTTTAAATGAATTGCATTTAGATGGTTAAGTTGACTTAAATATAACAAGCAATTTACAAATAACACACAGGTATAAGTCCTCTGTGATTCTTTTTTAGCTTCCCATCATTGCTCTTATTAGGCACTGGTAAAAGCTCTTAGCCAGAATACCCATTAGGATGGTGTTTTTTTTTTTTTTAAACTTAATAACAAACGTTTGTGAGGTTGTGGAGACATTGGAACCCTGTTCACTGCTGGTGCAGCTTCTATGGAAAAGTGTGTAGCAGTTCCACAAAAAAATTAAAAATAGAATTACCATATGGCCTAGCAATTCCACTTCTGGATATATACCAAAACAATTGGAAACAGGGACTTGAATAGGTATTTGAACACCAAGTTTTTAACAGCATTATTTACAACAGCCAAAAAGAGAAACCCAAGCATCCGCCAATAGAATAATGAATCAAAAATGTGTCTTATGTATACACAATGGAATATTATTCAGCCTTTAAAAGTAGGGAAATTCTGACATATGCTACAATATGGATAAGGCTTGAAGATATTATGCTAAGTGAAATAAGTCAGTCACAAAAAGATAAATAATGTATGATTCTATTTAAATGAGGTATCTAGAAGAGTCAGATCCATATACAGAAAGTAGAATGTTAGTTGCCAGGGGCTGGGGGAGAGGAGAATGGAAAGTTAGTGTTTAATGGGTACAGAATTTCAGTTTGGGAAGATAAAAGAGTTCTGGAGTTGGCTGGTAGTGATGGTTGCACAGCTATGTGAGTAGACTTAATGTCACTGAACTGTATATTTAAAAATGATAAATTTTTTATTGTATGTATTTTGCCAAAAAAAAAAAAAAAAGGATGCTGGACAGAAGAGAAGAGCATAAGGGATTGTCAGCATTAGTTCAGTCTGACTTGTTGCCTAAACCAGAATTTATCTGTGTGAAAACTTAAAGCCTCATGTTCTTCATATATAAAATGTTAATCGTAGTGCCAGATTCACAGTTGTTTGAAAGGGTCAAATAAATTATTGAATGTGAGGGGGGAACAAAGGCTCTTAGCCAGAACTCCTGATGTGAGTCCACAATCTTTTCTAATTTTTCTAGTTATCACTACTCAGCCGACCAAGTTTCTCCCCAGGTCAGTTCTGAAATGCTAATTGAATAGAATTCTTCAACTGTTCAAAGATGAATACTTACTATGTGCCAGTGTTGGATATGCCCCCTCTTGACTATAAAGCAGATCGCACTATTCCTATTTTACTAATAGAGTAACAAGCCAAGAAAGACTAAGTAACTTGACCAAAGTTGTATGATTTGCTGCATTCAAACACAATTTGATGATGGAGCTAATATATGAATCTAGGTCATCTCCTTAAAATGGAAGAAAGAATAGGGTAAAGGGGACAGAAATTACCATGAATTGAATGCCTATGATGTATTCATCTCTGATGCGGATTTCCCAGACTCACCATTCCCTGGATCCAGATAATGTTAATGGTGTCAAAGTACATGAAATGGACTCTTGCCCACATCTGATCGTGCAAGACTGTAAAGTAACCCCACCCTGTCATTCCTCCTCTCAAAGTGTTTCTGGTGGTACTAAGGTGATGTCACACTCATGCTCACAAAACAGCCCGGTCAGCGATGTGGTAAACACAAATGTTGCTGCCGCTTCCCCTGAGTAACTCTTGTCATCACTGCCAGTGCCTTTGCTGTTTCTCTGCCAGCTGCTACACAGCACAAGCCACTAGCCAAGCCACTAGCTGCACCTACTGCACATTGCCTGCCACTGGTTGTAAATACCTCTGCTCCTTTCACCCGCCACCAACTGTGTACCTATACCGCTGCCTCTTCTTCTTCATTCTGCATTCTCAGGCAGTGACCCCTGGGAAAAAGTGCCACCTTAGGTCACTGTGCACTGCAGCTCTTCTTGTGTGCAGTCACCATTGCACTGGAGCCTTCAGATACTCAAGTGTTTTGGCGGAGGTGCTTAATTGGAAGAGAAACACCCTCTTTTTTTATTTTGGATAACCTTTTTAGATGAATACCAAAGTGAGGTTGCCTGTGTCCCAAAGTCTAACAGGGTTTTAGAGAAAGAGCCCTTCAGGTTGTATTCAGAACCCTCTGTCTCCCTTGATTACAGACATGAATCTGGGGAGGTGATGGGGCTTGCCTATGACAGATTTGAATGGCAGACAGCAAGCTATGCAAAATAATTCCTCCCACTGACTCTGAGACCATTACTGGCTCAAGTTAGCTCTTCTCTCAGAAGGTCTTTTTCTGGAGTCCCCTTTATTCTTCACACAAATAGCCTCCTGGAGAACCAGTTTCACCATTTCATCAGACTTTTCCAAATGTAAATATTTAAATCCTAGTAGCAGGCACAGCTGAGGCCAAGCCTGGGTGTCCCACTACACATTTTCAGTCTCACTTAACTCTCGCAAAAGCCCTGTGCTGTACATATTCTTATCTCCCTTTCATAGGTAAGGAAATTGAGTGGTGAAGGAACTTGCCATTAAACAGCTAAGCCATTAACATCAAACATTGAAACAGCTTGTTAGTGGCAGAATCAAGATTTGAGCCAAGGTCCGGCTGATATCCAAAGACCAGATATTTTATCACCACCCTGCTTCACCTCCCAAGCTTGTGCAGTACTTATAAAGTACCAGCTCCCTGCTCCAATGACACAGCTCAGCAGCAGTATTTCTCAGGCAACGGCTATTACTACCCCTGAATTACAACTGCGTTACACCTACATCGCATTCCGTCTTCATCGCCGGTGTGTCCCCTGCTGCTCTGCACTGTGCTGATGCTGTGCAAAGAGCTTTTCAGACCTTCAGAATTTTATGTGGGGAAATAATGTTTTCCTTTCTGAGTGCTGACTAACAGTCTCCTGCCCATATCCATCAGTGTAACCCACACCCCAATCCCCACCCCGTCCTTAAGGTTGACCTCTGCTCTAACTGAAAAACCTCCATTCAAGGAGACCAAATGTCTCCCAGAACTGAACTTACTCCAAAGCTGTTAAACTGAGCTAGGACTCTCATGTTTAAATATTTTTTATTGTGATTATATTTTTGTGTGTTTTGTTCCCATCACACACTGGTTATGTAAACTTCCTATCATAAAACTGTGCTTTGCGACCTCTGCTTCTTAGAAGCACTTATGTCATTTATCCTGTAAGAGCATTTGGTCTCCATGCAGAAGGTGCACTTGTCTCCATTTGGCTCCCCCTGGATTCTCCATCATAAAGACTCAATTACCATAGACGAGAAATGCAAGTGACCTTTAGGTTATCATGTCATTCTTTCCTGCCAATATATGATTGTTCTCTTCAATACTGTCCAGAATATCACTGATTCTAATTATAAGTGAATCAAGTGACAGGTCTTCATTTACAATTTCCCATGAGGGGATTAGGTTAGTACTTTCGGACCTTTTGGCTATTTCTTAAAGTATTCAGCTTGAATCTAACCTTGTCTTTCATCACGCTGTTCCCTGAGTGATGTTATTTTAAAGGAGATGTGTTTTCAATTCATTGCTATATTTGGGGGGAAATTTTTGTTTTTATCTATTTCTAAAAATGCTTATAGTTCTCATAATAAAGTTTCAGAGGGTAAGAGAAGCTTATCTTTACTCTGACAAGACAGAGATCTGTTTCATATGTATTTTGGTACAAAGTTTTTCAGCAAGTCATCTCAAGGTGGGTTTTTAAAAATAACCCCTATTCTTTTTTTCTTTTTTTTTTTTTTGCGGTACACGGGCCTCTCACTGTTGTGGCCTCTCCTGTTGCAGAGCACAGGCTCCAGACGCACAGGCTCAGCGGCCATGGCTCACGGGCCCAGCCGCTCCGCAGCATGTGGGATCTTCCTGGACCAGGGCACGAACCTGTGTCCCCTGCATCGGCAGGCGGACTCTCAACCACTGCGCCACCAGGGAAGCCCCTATAACCCCTATTCTTTCTCTATACTCACACTTTTAAATTACTGACTTGAGCAGTATCTGACATTTACTTATAGTTTTCACATGTAATAAAGAACCACAGAATTTTAAGTCTGGGGAAAGGTAAGCAGCAACTAACTAACTTAGGGGCAATTTGTTGCAAACACTTTGACATAGGAAACTGAGGCTCTTAGATTTTTAAGTGACTTATTCAAGCTCTAGTGAAGTAATGGCACAGCCATGTTCAGACTCATAGATTTTTCTAAAGTATTGTATGAGGTGGGTGGTTTTCCTCCTATTCCTTTTTCAAAATCAAACTATATCATTGGCCTCATTTTCCCCAAGGTGTCTATATTAGCACTGTAGTTAATGTAATGCTAGCTGCTAATAATAAATATGTCCTAAAATCTCAGTAGCTTAACACAATAAAAATTTATTTCTTGCTCAAGCAACAGTCTAATGCTGGCGTTTCTGGTTAGGTAGCTCTCTTTCAAGCTACCTTAGGGCTCAGACTCCTTCCATCCTGCATCTCCACCATCTTCAGCATATGGCTCTTCATCTGGAGTTGTCTGCATTTGGCTCTCAAGGAAAAGAGAGTCACCACCGATTGCCTAGGAAGTTGTTAAGAATCAGGCCTGGAAATAGCATATATCACCCCCATCCACACTTCATTTCCAAAATATGCTTTTGCTTTTCCTTTACACCCAGAGTGCAATAGTCTCCTTCTTTTATATTGCAGAATCATTTAACAGATCCCAAGTGGAGGCTTTCTGTTCCCTAAGGAGGAGAGGTATATCTGTACCTAATGTTTGTCCACTGCATGCTCTGTTCTTCACTTTCCATTTGGTTGCTCTTAGAATCAATCCTTTCATGTCTTATGCCTGAAGACTAATTAAGCATGATTATGTACTACATTTCTAATGTCAAGCCATTTTTTAAAATCTGATTTACTTTGCTGAACTGAGCAAGAAAGCTCTGCTTCTGCTACCTAATCATGTAAATATGTGGAAGGAAATTCATCACTGCATTATTTAGTTTGTAATTTTTCTCTTGAAAAATAGTTAAGCGAAAAGTTAATAGTCTAAAGAGAACTGTTCTTAAAAAGTTGCTTTTGTCTCTAGTCTTCCTACTGCTGACTTATAGTCAAAGTTCTAACCATATACTATCTATGCATATCTTTACTCTACTGGTGCTATTACATTACTGGGAAGCATGAATCTTGAAAGGGTAGGAAAGGATACTAATGACAGTGATGGGATGTGTGTGTGTGTGTGTGTGTGTGTGTGTGTGTGTGTGTGTGTGTATAAAGGCCCTAACAGCACCAGGAAGAGACTCCCTTATAGATGGAGAGAGGCAGGAGTTTGTTTTTGCTTTCTCTGGTTGGAGAAGGCCAAGCATCTTAGAGGTAGTGGTTGTGGTCAATGTTCTTGTACACCTCCCACACTCAATCCCAGGCTTACAGCTCTGCCTCAGGGTCTCTGAGTAGATAATGTCTCCTGGCTTTCACCAAGTATTAACTATTAACTAATTTTCAACTGGTATAACCCCATCTCTCTGTGTGTTTTCTTGGGCATTTTATTGAAAAGTAGAAGTTGAAATTATGCGTAACTAGCCACACACCGTCACAATTCAAAAAGACGATAATTTAGAACTAATTTTTTTTGGCAATAAATAAGCAATCCTATTGAAATTAACGGTGAACTGTCGTCATCTGCACTCATATTATCATTACCTTTAATGGGATGGGGAAAGAAGTGGGATGTTATTTTATCTACTCAATAGACAAGCCAGACTGAATTTTTTTATGATTTTGATTAAAAATAATTTCAAATCAAGAATGAACAGTATTCCTAAAGTTTGTCTTCATCAAATGTTTGAAAGAAATAGATAAAATCCCGCCTCTTCTGTCTTTCTGACCTGAATGCAGTATTTGTAGGCATCCGAATCTCTTTAAGATTCCTACAGAGTACTTTGAGGGTCATTTGCTGAACTAGCTTAAGTTTTTTTCTAACCAGACTTGGCAGCTAAGGATGATCATAAAGGTGCTGGGCCATTCCCAGTACTGTATCTGGATTATGCTAAAATTTGATTTCCCGAACCCTGTCTGTGTCCAACTGGGATGAAGTGTCCTGCTTCTTATTATTAGGTCCTGACAGTCTGGCTGGATTGCATTACAGTATATTCACCAATAGGAAATAATTGTCAAATATCATTTGTAGATTGTTCTGTGAGGAACATGTGACTGAACATGCAAATCATTACTTGGTTTTGAATAACCTGTTCAAGCACTGTAATGGAAGAGGCAGTAATCACTATCCCCCTTAATTTTCATTGAATCTATTTTCATCTTCTAACAACTTCATGATAATACTTCTCTGGCCTGTGAGTGATTTTTTTAAGAGGGCATGCATGTTTCTGATCTCATCATATGTTGATTTTAAATTTTAAAGTTCAAAAGGAAAGATAATTTTTCTTATTCCAAAGCTTTTGAGAAGAATCTCATTGTAAAATATACACATACCTAATCACAAATACATTCACTTACAAAAAATATATTATTTGCAGATGTTTAACCCTAAATTATATTTTACAAATTATCTTGTTGAGTATGTCTATGGTAATTGCATTAGTTCATTTACTCATTTGTAAGATTAATCATATGCCAGATGTACAATATTAGATGTATTGGAGATTAGTAGATAAGTAGCTGGTTCCTACATTCAATTACCTTACAATTTAGTTGGAAACAGGCATGTAGACATTTAAAATATTCATCCATCCATCTGTCCATCAGGTCATTCATTCATACATCCAATATGTATTAAGCACCATTTTTGTGTCATTGTGTCAACTATGGGGAATAAAACTGTGAATAAGATCAGCATTGTTGCAGTCTTCAAGGAGCTTAAGATCTAGCAGAAGGTTGAATGTTATCAATACTAGACTTGGGGAAGGTTTCAGAAAGGAGTTAGCCATAGAGGTGGGACTTGATGTGTGTGAGCAGAAGCCTGCCTGTGAGACTGCAGGTGAGGATGTTCCAGGCAGTGGGACTTGAAGTGAAGACAAAAAGTCATTTGGAAAAGCCTCTAGAAAAACAAATATGTAAATATCCAACCTAAGAGATGAGGCCATTGGATCAGGAAACGAAAAGTTTCTTTGGATGCTTGGGGACATCCTTGTTTTGTTCTTGCATTTAGTCGGCCCAGAAGGATAATGCCTTGCCCCCCAGTGAGATCCAGGAACAGTGGTTAATGAACTAATTAACATTTCAAATGGAGGAATAAAAGGTGTTAACACCCTCACTACTGCAGTTCCTGAAACAGAGTGTGACAATGCCTACAATTTAGAATCTCCAGAGGAGTCCTTATGCGTCCTCTCTCTCCTTTTGCCTTTATGTCTTCCCCTCCCTACTTCACTGTGTATAAATCCTCCACCTTTTATTCTCCCTTCTCAATCCCCCCTTTGTCTCTTTTTCATTTACTCTCATTTTTATTTTTCTATTTTAAAATTTATTTTTTTCTCTTCCCACATCCACGTTCCCCATCCAGTGAACTAATATGTTCAATATATTAAGGCATTTATATTGATTTCCATTTGCTGTATGTATTATATATGTGTGTGTGTGTGTATAGTTTTTATTACGTGAACTATTTTCATCCTCATAGTTCTCTCTTTCAAAACAAATCGATTTTTTTTTAAAAAACCTTTTTCTTCTGTAAGGTCTTTCTTATGTTCTCAGGTTCCTTTTTCTTGGCATTTGTAGATTTTCAGTTTTTCATTCTTGTCTTAAATACAACCAGAAATAAAGATTAGTAATCTTTAACAGTGTATTATGACTATTCTAGGAAATTTACCTACCATCTGCCAAATTTTTCCTACTTAAAATGAAAACCAATATAATATACAAATAGAGAGAATAAAATTGAATGTCCTTTTCTTTGGTCCTTTATGTACAACGATAACTGTTTCCATCATACTAATGAACCCCAAAATAAGAATAAGACTCTCCTAAAAAATTTCGGTTTAAAAATTTTTTGAGATAAGATCTATTTTCTTTTTTTAATTAAATCTAATTCTTCTTCCAATTAAGGAAATATTGCATGATCAGTGTAATTTGTAAAATATAATGAAGAAAATTAAAACACTCATAAAATTGACAGTTTTTCTCCCTTATCAAAATGTAATTCAATCTTTGTGATATTGCCTATTTCCAATCCATAATAATAATAATATATTGCTGCTTCATATTAATCTTATATTCAACTAAGTCCACGTACCTTATTTGTTGCTGTTGTTTTTATATTTTGATTAGAAAATGACTGCATATTTCCAGCTTTCTCATGTTTTAGAATGCTTTTTATCACATCAGTTATTTTGAATTTTAATTGTTTTTCATATCAGTAGTAGTAGCACCAATTTAGGTTTTATCTGCATATTTCTTTTATTTGTCCAATTTAATGGAGTGAAACAATACAATTACATGAACAATATCTTATTTATTTAGAATATAGTATGTGGAAGGCACAGTGTTAAATATAAAAAAAGACAGAGTCAATATAAAAACCACATTTACTAGTAATCTCCTCAAGGGAAAAAGAAGATTGTACATGTCACAGCAGTATCCCAAATAAAGATCACAGAACAGTAGAGACAATGTGTCCCAAAAGCCAGTTCTAGACTCTTAAAGAAGTTCCCCAAAAAAATGCATTATAGAGTTTTTATTGTTATTGTTGTTTGTTTGTATTTTCCCCCATTGAATTTAAAGAATTGTCTTTATTCTATTGTGGTGGTAGCTTTTATGTAAACTTATTTAAGAATAGATTTGGATTTACAGAAAAGTTACAAAAATATTACAGAAAATTCCTGTGTACCCACATCCAATTTTCAGTGTTGATCTGACATTAGTGTAGCACATTTGTTATAACTAAGAACATATCTTGATACATTGTTATTAACTAAAGTCCATACTTTATTCAGATTGCTTAGTTTTTACCTCATGCCCTTTTTTCTCTTCCAGAACTCTATCCTGTATATCACTTTACATTTAGTCATCACGTCTCCTTGAGCTATAATACTTTCTTAGACTTTCCTTATTTTTGTTGACTTTGATAGTTTTGAGAAGTACTGGTCAGCTATTTCGTAGAATGTCTCTCAATTTAAATGCATCTGATGTTTTTCTCACGGTAGACTGTGGTTGTGGGTTTGGGAGGAGACCATAGAGATAAAGTGCCATTTTCAACACGTCAGCTCAAGGGTGAGTTGTGACCTATCACTGTTGATATTATGCTTGATCACCAGACTGAGTGGTGTTTTGGGGGCTTCTCTGCTGTAAGGTAATTCCCCCCACCCCACACCCTTTCCGTACTATAGTCTGTGGAAGAAAGTCACGATGTGCAGCCCACACTCACAGGGTGGAGAGTTATGCAGCACCTCCTTGAAGGAGGAGAATCTATATAAATTACATGAATTCTTCTGTTCAGGAGACTTTTCTCTCCTATTTATTTATTCAAACATTTATATCAGTATGGACTCATCGATATTTATTTTATACTTTGGGCTATAATTGACTATTTAGTTATTTCTTTTAGTCCTCAGATTGTTCCAGTTATTAGCTCTTCTAAAATGAAATAATAGTGATAGTTGATTATAGTTATGTGTGTTTTTTAATTTGTTTGTTTAATATCCTTATTGGGCCAAAAGTTTTGGCAAAGCTGTGTTGTTACTTCAGCTGGGGGAAGAGAGGCCCAGTAGGACAGCATTTTTCATTTGATGAAGTTAAAAACACTAAAAACTACAGGTGTAGATAGCAAATATTTATAGAAAGATGGTTAGGTCATTTCTGGCTGATGGGTCAGGGAAATGACATTATAGAGAAAGTGTGATTTAAGCATGATTTTGAAAATTTTTGAAGGTATGGCTTAATGCATTTACTAAAGTTGATTATTTGGATAGATAACTCTTCTCTGCATACAAAACGGTTATTTAACCTCATCACCTTACCAATGCCTAACGTTATATTTGGAATTGAATGCCTCCCTATAATCAACATGTCTTATAACATTTCATTATAGATCACATTTATCATTTTTGCTTATGAGGACTATAATTCTATTTTAGAAGGAATTCAAATTGGACCAGAATGTTTTCTACTTCACAAAACTGTACTGATTGTCGGTTGCTTGATGATGTATCTAGTACTTACCCAGTGTCAAGATTTGACTATATATTAAACAAATCAATTATTACATTATGTAGCTCTTAATCAATTACAACTCCATCCTTACCACTGGCAATTTCACCTGTTTAGAAAATAAAAGGCTTGCAGTTAATTTGACATAGTGAACAATCTCTGCTTACTCCCTAAACATTACTAAGATGACAGTACAAGTGGGAAAATACATAAACCATTTCTTAAGAAACTACAGGAAGATTGATCCTCCAAAACAAAAGTTTAAACCAAAAAAAGTAGAACCAGGAGTTCCAGGGAATGGGAGTTTTAATGAAGGAATGCGTCTAGAAAAATGCCCTGATAATGGTAAAGGGAGGTTTCAGCTGTGTAGCAGATCAAGAGAACAAATACTCAGATCAGAGAAAAGAGAATGGGGTGAGGGGGCCTCTATAAACACAGTTTCTATGTGAAGAAAGGAACTGCTGAATTATCTGATGAGTTTGAGTGTGGGAAATAATCAGAAGTTATTGTTAAAGAATTTGGGAAGAATAAGAAATTAGTAAATAACATAAACAGAAAAGGAAAACAAAACTTGAGTAAGAATGGAAATATCATATAATTAAACTGTTTTCCTCAGCAGTGAACACTAGTTACATGCTCATAATATAAAACACAGAATATTAATTTAATAAGAAATTTGAAACAATACCAAGGAATCATGTAAGAGAGATGAAGACTCTTCTGTCATAATATGATGTCAATAAATAGTATCTAAAATGGATAAATCAAGAGTAATATGAGAAATGGAAATAAATAGCAAAGTAAATAGCAAGAACAAAATCAGAGTGGTTAATGGTTGCCTCCAGAGAGAGGAATTAGGGGGTAGGTGAGGGAACTGCTGTCACCTTTATAACCGTGTAGGCCAATTTGACTGTTAAGTTATGTGAATATATTACTTTCAGAAAAAAAATTAATTTTAAATTGTATATAGAGATAAGTTAATGCTATGATTTCCCTGAAATATCTATTGTTTCAGCTGCCTATTGCTGTGAATATAATCACTGTGAAACCCAGTGGCTTAAAACAGCATTGATTTTTTTTTTTAATTTCCCATGAGTCTGTGGGTTAGCTGGGCTCAGTTGGACAGTTCTTCTGCTTAGTATTATTTGGCCGGAGGCACTCGTGTGATCACATCCAGCAGGGGAGATTATTGGCTGGGGAGCCTCACATCTCTTCCTTGTGGTTTCTCTCTGCAGATTAGGGAATGTCTTCTTAGAGTCTAGCAGGGTACTTTAACTTCCTTTGGCATAATGGCTAAGTTCTAAGAGAGAGCACTCCAAGAAGACATGTCCCAGTGTGCGAGCACTTGTCAAGCCTCTCTGCTTGCAGCATGCTTGCCAATGTCTTATTGGCCAATGTAAGTCGTATGGCCAAACCAAAGACACTGTGGAAGAGTTCTAGACAAGGATATGAATACTGAGAGGCATGGTTCATTTGGGGCTACCACTATAAAAGTCCGTAGCACACCTATGGACTTTTGCATCCATCTAATATGCTTTATCTACTTTACGAAGGATTAAAGTTAGACTTATCTAATGAAACTGTTAAACCACTTCCTGTCTTTGATTTCTGTGAATATTCTTTAGAGTTAGCATAATTTAAAGGATAACACTTACCTTGATTCCCTTCATAATCAATTATACAGCATCAGACGAGTCACAAGCTCTGAAGAGCTTAGTAAGAGACAACACGAAAGCCACCAAAAATCTTTGCTGAACCACTAATGACCCACAAGCAGCATTCTCCCCATTGATCATTTGTTATTACCTTTTGTTTCATGTTAGGAGCATATATCTCATTTTCTTTTAATTTGTTGTGTTGGAAACCATTTGTTACAATACTTCTGCCTTTGTAATTTGCAATCTATATGTACTTCCAAAAATTTTGAAGAATGGTGGACTAATAGTAATAATAACTAATATATACGAGGCATTAATCATATGCCAGGACTTTGCCAGATAAGAAACTGAGTATTAGAATTCTCTGGAAACATTCCAGGTCTACAAAATAAAAATTGTATGGAAAAAAATATATTCTACTATTCCAAAAACTTCCAAGCCTTGTTTTTGCTACCAGATATTTGAGGAGAAAAACTAATTCGTTAGACAAAGCTCATTAGAAAATTCACTATCAAAAATTATAGTCCTTGCTTTTCCACATGTATTTCTTCCTCCATTTTTTCTTTTTATTCTTTATTTTCTTCCTGTTCCTTATTCCTGTTATTATTTCCATGATCAAATAAAACACCTTAGAATCATTTTATTTTCCATAAAATCTCTTGAATGTCGGTTGTCATATTGAACTGCCCTTGTCAGATGCAATTATAACTATCCACCCAACATGACTATTAAAAATGACTGAAAGCACTTTGCAAGTATAAGATGTTCTATAAACACTTTTTCCCAGCAGTCTACAACCCATTTAAATGGTATTTGATCTGGCATAAATTGCTATTTCAAGCATCTTTGAGCCATCATAAATTTGGATGCCTTCCTTGCTTTCTGAGTTTCAAATTCCCCAAATGTTCTTTATTGAAATCCAATATTCATTCCAAAGTATAGTGTACTGAATTCAAGTTAACTGAGAACAGGAGCCAGAAAGCACCATTCCCTCAGTCATTCTTATATTAATGATAAGAGTTAGATCCAGGAGATCACATTTGATTAGATTATTTTCTCTCTCAATTGTGATACTACTTCTGCAGGAAACTTAGGAGGCTTCTTTATCTGTTTACACATGGAAGTGAGGGTGATATTAATTCCAGTATACCGAAGGATAACAAGTTTGTTTCAACTAATCAACATGACTGAGCACATTTTACTTCAAGACAAGAAGATAACAGTGATTGTAAGATTAGCCTATAAATAGACACATGATAAAAATCTGAGCCATTTTATTTGCCAAGCTAAAATGTGTGCTATCTTATGTAACCTAATTTTCCTTCAGCCCCATAATCCTTCATTAAAAAACGTTCAATATTGAATTGCTGCAACTAGACTTGTAATGTCAGGATCTAACAACTATCCCAGGCATTGAATTTGTGAATGGATTTAGGGTACAGAACAATGGAAAAGGGAACTCAAAGGTGTATTAAATGGAGGGGCTTCCCTGGTGGAGCAGTGGTTGAGAGTCCGCCTGCCAATGCATGGGACACGGGTTCGTTCCCCGGTCCAGGAAGATCCCACATGCTGTGGAGCAGCTGGGCCCGTGAGCCATGGCCGCTGAGCCTGCGCGTCCGGAGCCTGTGCTCCGCAACGGGAGAGGCCACAACAGTACCACCAAAAAAAAAAAGGTGTATTAAATGAAAACAAAGAAGTACAAGATATATAAATAATCTGGAACAAACATTTCATTGCATTTGGTATGTTGCTAGTGCTTGAGTCAGAGCAGTCTTTAAGGGTGTTCCTGGTAATCACTGAGCAAGTACTCTTGTCTATTCTGTGGAACCATAGCCCTGCAAGACACTCTGGGGAAAAAGGTTTTCTATCACATATAAAGTCCCTATCCCAGTGCAGCACACTGTAGTTCACTCCTGTAACAGTCAGTGCACATGAGATATTGGCAAATCTGAGAACACTTGCCTTAAAAGACTTCTGTTTCATATGGTTAATCCTGTTTCCCTACTTTATTTGGATATGAAAGTTCTTTTCTTTCTTTTCTTTTCCCCTCCACATACCATTTATTATCTTCAGAATCAATGTTTCCTGGCTACACTTTAGGAACCTGGTCTATATAGATGATTTTAAATTTCAAAGCCAAAAAAAGTTATTAATGTTTCAAGAATATTCACAAGATCTACTGACTTAGAGGTAGCAAAGTCCAAATCTCAGGGAATTAGGTGCGAATTAATTACAAAGCAAATTGTACAAATGCTTTGAGAAATTTTTTGGTGATATCTCTTAAAGCCGAACATATGTCTGCACCCTGACCCAGCTATTCCTTTCTTTATTACTATTGGAAAAGACACAGGTGTGTTCAAAGAACAAGAATGAGTATAGCAGCTCTATTCTTAACAGTCTCAAACTGGAAATAAACCAAATATCCATTCACAAAAGAATGAAAAACTAATTGTGAAATAGCCATGCAATAGATCACTGTGTAGCAATGAGAGCAGTTAAAGTATTACTACCCACAGATACATAGAAGAATCTCAAAAATAAGCTGTTGAGTAAAAAAAGAAAAAAAAAAGCCAGACAAAAAGAATATATACTGTATAACTTCATTTAGATAAAGTTTAAGATAAAAAAGGGTAAGATTAATCAATGGTGGTAGAAATCAGAGTAGTGTTTACTTCGAGCAAGATGTAGTGACTGGGAAGGGTCAAGAGGAGACTTCTGGGATTCTGAGAAAATTCTGTCTTCATTTGGGCGTTTGCCTTGTGAAAATTCGTCAAACTGTACACTTAATGATTGTGTAGTTCTGCTAGTTCACAAATTATGAATTACTTTAAAACAAATTAAAAACTTTTTAATATTGCTGTTGGAATGATTTAATGTTTAAAATTTTTTCCCTCTCCTTTTTGCCCAGAAAATTCTTGTTTGTTTTTATAATTTACTTATTTAATTTACTTATTTTTGGCTGTGTTGGGTCTTCGCTGCTGCATGCAGGCTTTCTCTAGTTGCGGTGAGTGGGGGCTACTCTTCACTGCGGTGCGCGGGCTTCTCATTGTGGTGGCTTCTCTTGTTGCAGAGCACAGGCTCCAGACGCACAGGCTTCAGTAGTTGTGGCACGTGGGCTCAGCAGTTGTGGCTCGTGGACTCTAGAGCGCAGGCTCAGTAGTTGTGGCACACAGGCTTAGTTGCTCCGCAACATGTGGGATCCTCCCAGACCAGGGCTCGAACCTGTGTCCCCCCGCATTGGCAGGTGGATTCCCAATCACTGCACCACCAGGGAAGCCTAGAAAATTCTTATTTACATGCAAGTGATATTGGACATGACTTAAAATATAAATCTACCCTCAAAAGTCTGATTTTCCGTATGCCTAAGTACTTAACATGAACTTTAGCGCTAACAGTGGCTTACCATTACTGTGCGTTTGGGTCTGTGTGCCTGCATGCATGTGTGTGTAACAAACAAGTTCAAGTAAAACCTGAGAACATGTGATAGTAAGTATTATTTATTCATTCGTTTGACCATTTAGTTAATGTTCTAGGCACTAGGAGTATATGTGTGAACAGAACAGAATACGCCCCAGATCTCATGGGCTTGCATTTTAGGGATATGAGACAAATGAAACACCATATAAATAAATAAATGGGTAAATAAACAAACAAAAACAATAAAACGTTAGGTAGGGATATGTGCTATTAAGAGAATGAAGCAGACCCAGGGAGCAGTGACTCTGTGTGTGTGTGTGTGTGTGTGTGTGTGTGTGTGTGTGTGTTAGACGGTCACTTACTATGGTCAAGGTGCATGGTAAGGGAAGAACTCTCTGATAAGGAGATATCTGAGCAGAGTCCTGAATAAAGTTAGGGACCGACTAGACAGATATCTGGAGGAAGCTAGATTCAGTCAAGGAAGACAATAGGTAGAAAGGCCTGAGGACGGAGCATATGCTGAATGTTCCAGGAATAACACGCAAAACAGTGTGCCTGGGACAAGAAGAGCAAAGGGGAAAGGGGGCAAGGACTTGGGCTCTCACTCAGAGTGAGGTGGGAAGACTTATGGGGGTTTTGAGCAGAGGAGTGACATGATACATTTTACAAGGATCACCCTTGCTTCTGGTGAAGACAAGGATGAAAGCAGGGAGACTGTGAGAAGACAGCTGTTTGGTAACTTGGCTCAGGAGGGTGGTTGTGGAATAAAGGAGAAATGGTCATATTCAGGATATATTTCAAAGGTATAATGACAGAATTGGTAATATATTGGATATGAGATCTGTGAGAAAGGAAACAAAATCAAAGATGGCGCCAGTATTTTTGGCTCAGTCCACTCACAGATTAGAGTTACTATTTAGTGAGGGGGAAAACCATAGGATGTGTGGATTGTAAGTGTGAATGGAGAATCAGGCGTTCAGTTTGGGGCATGCAAAGCTTGAAATGCCTATAAGACATCCATATTCAGACGTGCACCTGGCAGCTGGATATATGAATCCGGACTTAAGAGGAAAAACTGGAGCTAGGATATACATTTGAAAGTTGTTAGATTCTAAAGGACATTTAATATAGGAAATGAGTGTGTAGATAAAGAAATGAAGGCAGTGTGAGACTCAATCTTTGGGAATCTTAAACATCTAGAGTTTGGGGAGATAAGAAAGAACTAGAAACAGAGATTGAAAAGCAGTAGTGAGCGAAGTAGGAGGAGAATCAGGAGTGTGTGAGTTTGTAAAGTTAACTGAAAAAGGTGTTTCAGGAAGAGATTTATTGATGATCTCAAATGTTGCTTAAAGTCCAGATAAGATGAAGACTGGGAAGGGACCATTGGTTTATAATGTAGGTATTTTGGTAACCAGGACAAGAGGAATTTTATTGTAGTGGTATGGACCAAAGCCTGATTGGAATGGGTTTCAGAAATGAACTGAAGAGAAAGATTGAGTATGGAGTACTCTTAAAGGGTTTTATTCTAAGGGAAGCAGAGGTTGGGTGATTGCTAGATAGAGGTGTGGGGTGAAAGTAGGATTCTTTTTTTAATGACTGCAGGTATTCTAAAATCTGTATATATGGTTGAAATGATCCAGTAAATGGGGGAAACTGGTGATGTAGGAGAAATAGAAGGAATTGCAGAAGTGATGTTCTTGAGTAGGTTAAAGGGAGGGGGAAGCTGGTGTCAGAAGTATCTATAGAATATTTACCCTTATAGGTACAACCTAATTAAAGGGCTGATTTTTTTTTTTTTTTTTGCAATCTCCTTTCCTTTAAAAGTAAGTATCTGATTAGATAGCCGATGTACAAGTTAACATTTAAATCAGAAGTTTCTGTGAGAGAAAAATCTTAAACCATTCATTTGGTATGCATTGTGGTTGGTTGTAGGTATATTGATGGGCTGTTTGTTATTACTGAGGTTTTCAAGGCATTCAGAAAACTGGCTACATCTCTTTTTGTATAGTACTCACTTATTACCTGGAGTAGAGCAATCCCATTGGCATTCTGATTCAAGAGCCTGTTCCATATTTCTCTCTTCTGAAATGGTCAATAAAAAGAAAAGTAGGAGAAAAAATAAAGAGAAAAGCTTGAAAGTTACGGTTACCTATCAATTATGAATTTACTTTTTAAAAGGAGTTAATTATCTAGAAATGCTAGAGTAAAGGGGCTATAGTAGAGAATCCTCTTTGTTTTTGTAAACTACATATTTTCTCATGTTTTATATTAATTTTATTTCAGTAATATTATAAACTGTGTGTTTGGTTGTTAAGTCAAACTTTTAAAGCTCTTTGTAAAATAGAGAAATGAGAGAGTTGGTTACTTTCCACATCTAACATAAGAAATCTGGACAGAAGCAGAATAAAATCTCAGCCTTGTAGTTTATTTATTACGCTTTTTGTGTGTGTGTGTGTGCGGTACGCGGGCCCCTCACTGCTGTGGCCTCTCCTGTTGCGGAGCACAGGCTCCGGACGCGCAGGCTCAGCGGCCATGGCTCACGGGCCCAGTCGCTCTGAGGCATGTGGGATCTTCCCGGACCAGGGCACGAACCCGTGTCCCCTGCCTCGGCAGGCAGACTCTCAACCACTGCGCCACCAGGGAAGCCCTAGGCTTTATTTTTAAGATTCTTTAGCTTGATTGCATACATTTTTTAATGTCTTGATGCTATGAATAATAGTTTTATATATTATTGATTAGCAATGAGAAGAAACTACTATTTTAAAATTAACTGTGTCACTTAAATTTTTAAAATGGTGATAATGATGTAAAAGGGTATGTCACCTGATGGAACTTTTCAATAGTGTTAGGACATTTAAAATGTCCATGGTATTACATATTGCATGGATTCTACTATATATAACTTGATCATTCGGGAGTCTCCTTTCAGCTGACCTCTGAATTAACTGTAGGACAAATCATTTGAATTTTGGCCATCCTCCTCCTTTTCTCTACTATGGCTGTTGATAATAGCACTATCCTTCCAGTTATCCTGGCTGGAAAACTTTCTTAGCCCTCTCTCAGCAGTGAAATTTAGCCATAATGAATAGTTACCCTAATAAAGGTTAAGATTAATCTTGTCGGTATATTTTTCACAAATTTATTCCTTCTCACCATTCCTATGGCCATTCTCACCCTCATGCCTTTTCTAACACTCTCCAAAAAAATAGTCAGAATTTTCAGGATGTCAAGGCCTCCAGTATCTGTCCTCTGCCTGATGTTTCAGCCTTTTCTCACTCTATTCCTTAATCACCTTGTATGCCCAAGAAAATCGGTCTTCACTCCATACCATTTGCTAAACATGCTCTCAGCTCTCTTACCTGCATGCCTTTGCTCACACTGTTCTGTGAGCCACAGGTTGGAAATAAAGGGACATTTCCTACTGGTGTCATCTAGGGAGCCATTCCCACATCTCTGACTTTCTAAACTTCCCTGGCCTGTGAAGGACCATCCCAAATGTCAGCTCACTTTCAGCCTCATGACCCTTCCTGGAATCACCATCTTTTTTTTTTTTTTTTTTTTGCGGTACGCGGGCCTCTCACTGCTGTGGCCTCTCCCGCTGCGGAGCACAGGCTCCGGACGCACAGGCTCAGCGGCCATGGCTCACGGGCCTAGCTGCTCCGCGGCATGTGGGATCTTCCCGGACCGGGGCACGAACCCGTGTCCCCTGCATCGGCAGGTGGACTCTCCACCACTGTGCCACCAGGGAAGCCCTGGAATCACCATCTTTGCAGTGTCTCCGTGATTCCCAGCTCAGGCATTATCCTCATTTTAAAGATGACTAAACCGAGGCTCAGCGAGGCTTAATGATCTGTCTGCACCACAGAGCTAATATGTGGCAGCCTGGGATGCCAAAACCATGCTGTTTTAAGGTCCTCAGCTGCTTTCTAAATGTTCTTTGACTGAATGAAGAAGTAAACGAATTTGTCATTTTCCATTTTTCTTAATTTAAAATTGGGAAGTACTAAATGGTGCTTCTCCGTGACTAAGAAGTCTTGCAGGACTAGAACAAAGTAGATTATTACTGACATGAGCTGAAAAATGAGAAAATGTGAGAAATTTCTGAAGGAAAGCCAGCAGTAAGGGTGTGTTGTCTACAACAAGAAAATGAAATGAAAAACAAATGTTTTAATCTTTTACTTATATGTTTTAATGAGGCAGTGTGTGAAAATAAATATCTGAAATAACCTGGAAGAACAGTTATTAAGTGCTTCATATGGGGCAGACATTTTTTGGATATTTTATATATATTAATTTTTAATTTAGCCATTATGTCAATTCTGCAAGTTAGGTATCGCTATAACCACTTTAGGATTGAAGGAAAGGGGGCCAAAGGGATGAAGTAACTTTCTCTGGGTTAAGCGTTAGTGTTATCGTTGGAATTCAGAGATAAATGACAGCAGCATGTACTTTCACTGATTTAACTGAATAAAGATTGTGTAGACAAAGGATAACATATTTTGAGGTCACTTTTTAATCACTCTTATACAAGTGGAGAGAGCTAAAGCTTTTAATGACACTAGGACCATAGCTCCTAGTTCCTTATATTAAAAAACCCATATAAAAGAAGAAATAATCTACTTACAAAGAACTTCAAAAATTATCCAAATTCCTTTGCTAAAATGAAACTGTACCAGAATTAAAACTGATAAATAACTGGATCATTGGGCAGAATTAAGATCCCTGTCATCACTACAGAAATGTCCACCTTTTCAGTTGTAACGATATTTGATCTGAAGCAGAATATTCTCCGTATGTTTTAATATGTGTGAAATGTAGGATGTTAACTTGCAGGGTTAATCTAAGTCCACAGATTAAATAAAATTAACTCCTGTAATATTGAAACACTGGGCAGAATAAAAGCAGAGCTAGTCTGCATGAGCCTAGTCTCTCCTTCAAAGAGTATCTAGTCAGATCCCCAGGCAAGTGAGCCGTCTTGTTCAGTGGTTATCCAGCCCAACTAGCCTTGCGTATGACACAGTGTATTTGGTGGTGATCCTTTAGACTCAATGTATCTCCCATGTCTGCAAAATTTGAAAATTTATAGGTTCCCTTTTATTAAACAAATTAATCATGTTCTGCTGATACAAGTGTTACCAATTTTTAAAAAAAGACCTATTCAAATAGTACTTTGATCTGATCACATTTAATTTAGATCCCAAATTCTGAATTAAATCAAATTTAAAAGAGTTTTAGAGACTCAGACTTGTTTGCAGTCTCACACACTCTATTTGTGGTAAGGTCCTATGGATTTCTTTTGATGTATTATTGCTTGATATTTTAACTATAATCTTGGTCACTGTGTCAACTTTACACACTTTCTTTCCAATGACTGCACCAGTGGAGATCAGACTCGACATAGGCATTGGGTATTTTGATTTGAAAGATGTGATCTCAGAAAGAATGTGGATATTTTGTCTTTGAAGGGGCACTTAGTACTTCTACCAACAGAATTTATCATAGCTCCTAAAGTAGCCTCTGAGAAGAGCCATCTGCCTGGGGATTTAAAACATGGTTGCGGATGACTGAGCTCATATGGCACTGAGTTCATTTTTATTTGGGGCCTCAGCTCTGGCTCATTTCCTGACTCTCTTGAGTGGCTCGAGTTTATCATTTTTTCATGCTCCTGGTTTCCCAAAACTCATAATCCTAGAATCAATGTTGCTTTGCCTCATAAACGTAATGGCCAAATGCTTGAGGAGACTCCACTAATTGTCACAGTGAACGGGCTCAGGAAGGTGCATGAGGCCCTATGTGACCTCCAAGCCCTGCAGAGAGAGCACTCATGGTCTCTGGGCAGCAGTCCTTCCAGGAGCCCAAATGAAATTTCCCCTAAACCAGTAATCGCCTTGCATGTTCAGCAATCACCTTTGAACTTTTCCTCTGTCAGATTATGAAACCTGTTTAGTACAGTCTTCATCATCTTGCCAGCGTGTCTCAGCAGGACATGAAGACCGTAATAGAGAGCTTAAAAACATTCCTACCAACTATACTAATTGCGCATGTTTGCAAATTCTCTTTTTTTCTTCCCACACTCTTATTACCACTACTACCATATTGTCGGCGGGTGAACGTTTTGACAAGAAATTACAATCAAATGGTCATTCATTAAAAATATATATATATGTGCAAAAAAAAAAAAACCCACCCTTTTTCACCGAAAAAGAGAGATAGAAGGGAAGTGGATGTATTTTCAGACATAATTATGATGACTGCAAACTTCACTGTAGACTTGCTAAAATGGAAAACTGTAAAGCAAAAATTTGGTAGCAGAAACCTGGAAGAGATATAAATTCCTAAAATCCCTCCTGGGGGATGTGGTTAGGAACAATAAATTCATGGAAGTTCTCTTTGAATAAAAAAAAAAAATCTTGTCTATCATACATCCCATTATTGCCCAGGATATTATTTTGTAATGGCTCAAAAACTTATTTGCTTATGATTATCAGACTCAAGAGACAGTGAAGTTGTCCTAGAAGAATATATTTCAGCCCACTTAACTAGATATAGTATACTTTTACCTATTTCACTGAGGAAAAGAAAAAAAGAAACATGATGCTAAAGTTCAGGTCACTTAAAATCACTCCATCAACTGTATAAATAGCAGATGCCTTTTTGCATTCATTCTTCATCTCCATTGCTATATGTTCCAATCAGATGTTTATTATCCTGTCCTACTGTTTGGATTCCTTAAACTGCTAAAACGTCACATGAGTAGCAAAGAAAATTCTTTGGGCTTTTGTGTGGTTATTGTTGCTAAGGAAACCATTTCCTTTTCACTGCAGTGTATGGGACATCTGTGCCACACTGAATCTGCTACAGAGACACATAACATCAGGAATAGAAAGTGAAGGAGGGAGGAACATAAAAGAACAAAATAGGAAATTAATACAAATAGAACTCCTTTTAAATAACACTCTGCCAATGATTTTTTCAAAACTATATATAAGGAAAAAAAAAATAAGACATGTATGTGTCATTCTCAGTAACGTGGGATATGTTTATGTCCATCACTGCCACTTCTGGACTGGGTCTCTTGTTTCCCTTCAGTAAAAGCCCTGGTGGCACTTACTCCAATAGGGTCCTTACCAATCTTATAAACCTCGTCATGGCCATTATCACTTACCAGAGAAGGGAGCAGGTGTGTTCCAGGACTAGTGCCAACGTTACAGTGTTTGAGTCGGTATGCCTCTCAGCCTCTGTGGTCTTCTAGCCTCATCCCCAATCCTAGCCCCACCCACATCTTTTTCTTCTCCTACCCCCTCCCTTACCTTTACGCCCTTACTTTTCTGTTTCTTTACTCCTATTTTAGACTCTCCCCTGCATCCTTTCCCTGTCCTCCCCAGAATAATTGTTTCTAGTTAATAATTCATTCAGTGATCTCTTTGCTTCCTGCCTTGATTGAAATCTGACCATCCCCCGAGGATGCTGCTGCTTCTGCAGTCATTTCAAGAGGAGGCTGCTTGGAGGAAGAAGAGCTGGTCTTCTGTATCCCCACCTCCTCTTCTAGGAATTACTCTTCCATCCTGGTCTAAAATCTTTTCTTCTTTACATACCCTTCTTGTCACTGACACCGCATTCTCACAGTTACCTGCCTCCGTATCAGTCCTTTCATTTATTAAAGACTGGAGCTGAATTGCAGTCTTCCTTTGTGTAATCTAGGATATTTCATCATTCATGTAAGTGACCCAGTCACACAGTTACTAAACTTTTTAACTCTGCTGGCTGTTCAATTTCAACCATCCACTCACCTGTGTAGGATCCTGTACTTGTTAGAACTTCAGAAGTCTAAACATGAGTCCATTTCTCTCATGACCTCACTCTTACACACATCCTTTTCCACCTCTCAGAGACCTCCAGCTCTTGATCTCAATATCTCCTGTTTTTTCTGCTTGTCTCTCTTTCTGTCTATTAATCCTGACCCCTTGGTGTTCCTTCACCTATTCCAAAGATTTTATACCTACCACTGCTGCTTCCTAACTGAGACTTTTGTTACCCCTGTATGAATCTCTTAATCTTAATCTTGCCCCTTTATTTTTCTGCAGCACCTGCCCAAGATCCCCAACCTTGAGTACATGCTACAATTTGTGTCCTCTCTCTTTCACTGGGACAGCTGAGTATATAATGCCTGAGAAAGTTACTGGTTGATATAGCTTAACACCGTTATAAATCCAAGATCTTCATCCTGAGCCTCTTTCCACCTACCACAAAGGCTGCATATTATCCTTGGTCAACCTTCTCTCTCATTCTACTGTACGGCAATTCCTTATCCTCTCAGAGATAATCCAGCCTCATAAGGAGCAAGATGATTGTGTAATGGCTAAGAGCATAGTATTAGGAAGCAGACAACAGTTATCAAATGGAAGAACAAGAATTTAAATGAAGATTTGTCTGTGTCTGAAACCCAGGAAGAACTTCTGGTTGTGTATTATTGTTGATGCTGACATAAGAATAAAGCTTTGTTTTCTAGGACACCTTTCTTTTGAAACTATTGAAGAATTGTATGTATATTTCTTTTCACACCTTCACAATTTTTTATTTGAGAAACATCTAGATTAGCACTTAAATCACAAATTGTTTTAGAACATGATCATTTAAGTGTTCCAATGATTACATTTTGTCACATCAGGTTTGACATTCTTCCATGTCATTTTGTTCATTCTCCTTTGGAAACCTTATTCACTTTAATGGCTTCAGTTATCAACTCCAGAATACTCCCCAAAACCAATCTGCGACTCTTTTCTCTTTTGAACTTCAGCCTCAACCGTCCAAATGTCGGTTTGACATCTGTACATGGATATTCTGCTGTTACTTCAAACTCAGCATGTTGAAAACTAATTTTTCTTTCTGTCCCCCTCCAAATCAGTTGACTGATTTCCATATTTCTATAGGATGTACTTTATCCCAAATTCAATCATCAATGTTAATTTCCATTTTCCTTTCTTTCTCATTCAAAGATATGTTTTCTTTTCTCAACTTCAGTTCTCTCACAGTCAGAATTCCCTTGTTTATCTCTGTTTTGCATGGAAGTGGCACATATTTTCTCTTTTTTATCCTTCAAGGTGCAAGCCCTTGGTGAATATTCCCTTTTGTCTGCAAGTCCTCATGTAGCTATTTTTACTTATTCCTTATGTACCAGTCTTCTTTAGCTCCTACTTTTCTTATCACTCTCTTTCCATTTTCTTCCTTGCAACACTGTTGTTCAGTATTAATGAAATTGGTCGGGGGGATAGTGGATGGCAATATATATATTGAGTCACAGAGAGATGAATCAATACAAAAACTTAGTGAGGTGGGAATGTAGCACTTTAAGCTAGTGTTCAGAACCTTGAGTACTTTTCTATCTGATAGGTTCCCTTTAATCAGGACAAGCTTAAGCTGACCTTAATACTAATTAGCATCAACATGGGAAATTATTTAATATCAGACAATATAGTACATGCTTTTTGACAGTTCTTCATGTTCATAAATATCAAGTTTTAAAAATCACTAACTGCTTAAATAAGCCCCATAACAGTATAGAAAACACCATTCTAAAAAAACTAATCTTTTGTGAACTGTATACCTATTAATGACCCCTTCTGTTTTCCTTTTTCCTCCTGAAATGTGAAGAATTTGTTAAAAGGGTGATCTCAAATTAGTCAGATAATAAACTCTCTAGGATACAAGTCAATCTAGGGGTAGAGATAAGAAACTCTAAAAATAAGCTTAAAACTGGGGGAAAAAAACCTAAGAAAATAAAACAAAAATAAAATAAAATAAAAACAATATGTCCTTCCTGGACCGAACCATTATTTCTTTTGTTTTTTGGTTGTATTCAGATTGCAAGCTCCTGAAAGCAGAGCTGTAATCATGCAAATATTCCCTGGAATAACTTGGAGACACTCACAGGAGCCTTCTCTCTATTATCAGAGAGCACAGTACATTTTGTTAAGCTGCAAAAATGGAATTGGGTCCCTAGAATTTAAAATTAGCATCATGTATATCTAAGTGACTGCATAACAGCACCCTGCACATGACCTTGATTATTAAATGAACGGTACTTTAAAGTGTTCCTGATGTGTTGACTACAAGTCTTTGCAGAAGAAAAAGGTGTCTCAGAAGATCTATTGTTAGAATTGCTGCAAAAGCACTGCATGATCACCCTCAAATGGGCCTTGAGATCAAGTCACAGCTGAGACTGTTACAATTATTATCATGCTTGTGAGAATGTCATTTTATCATATGACCTCTTAGGTGATAATACAGACCCAAAAAGTCAGTGGAGGAGCTAAAGGAAGAAATGTAAATTATCACAGAGCTACCCTCTGGCCTCCTACAATAGAGGTTTAACTTGATTTCAATGTTTCCAACATTTTACAGAGTCAAAAGTGACCATTTTTATTGCCTCGTTTGCTGAAAGCACATTTTACAAAACTAACTTTAAAACTGAGCCTTAAAATTCATTCTTCTTTTGGCAATTGTAAATTTTTAGGGAAAATATTATCATCATGAATGATGCTAAAGAAATATTTGAAAGACTTAAAACCATAAAACTCTTGGAAGAAAACAAAGGGAAAATCTCCTTGACATTGGTCTTGGCGATGATTTTTTGTGTATGACACTAAATGCACAAGCAACAAAAACAAGAATAAACAAGTGGGACTACATCAAACTAAAAAGCTTCTGCACAGCAAAAGAAATGATCAACAAAATTAAAAACAACCTACTGAAAGGGAGAAAATATTTGCAAACCATATATCTGATAAAGGGTTAATATCCAAACTCTATAAAGAACTCATACAACTCAACAACAACAGCAAAAATCCGATTAAAAAATGAGCAAAGGACCTGAACAGATATTTTTTCCAAGGAAGACATATAACTGGCCAACAGGTACTTGAAAAATTTGTTCACATCACTAGTCATCAAGGAAATGCAAATCAAAATTACAATGAGCTATCGCCTCACACATGTTAGAGTGGCTGTTATCAGAAAGACAAGAAATAACAAGTGTTTGCAAGGATGTGGAGAAAAGGAAACCCTTGTACACTGTTGGGGGAAATGTCAAGTAGTTCAGGAAACAGTATGGAGGATCCTCAAAAAATTAAAAACAGAACTACCATGTGATTCAACAATTCCACTTCTGGATGTATATTCAAAGAAATGAAGTCACTATCTCAAAGATATATTTGCACCACCATGTTGATTGCAACATTATTTAAATAATCACATGGAAACAACCTAAGTGTCCGTCAAAAGATGAATGAATGCATAAAGAAAATATGGCATGCAAACACACACACAGACACACACACACACACACACACACACACACACACACAGACACTGGAATATTATTCAGCCATAAAAAAGAAGGAAACCCTGCCACATGTAACAACATGAAAGTACTTTGAGGGCATTATTCTAAAGTAAGTCAGATAGAGAAAGACAAACACTGTATGATCTTACTTATATATGAAATCTAAAAGAATTAAACTCCTAGAAACACAGTAGATTGGTAGTTGCCAGGGGCAGGGGTTTGGGGAAAATGAGTGAAAGTGGTCAATGGGCATAAACTTCCAGTTATAAGATGAATAAGTTCTGGGGATTGAATGTACAATATACAGTGTAGGGGCTATAGGTAACAGTACTGTATTGTATACTTGAAAGCTCCTAAGAGAGTAGATCTTGGAGTTCTCAGCACACACACAAATAATGGTAACTATATAAGGTGATAGATGTCTTAACGAACCTTATTGTGGTAGCCACTTTCTAATACATAAATATATCAAATCATCATGTTCTATACCTTAAACTTATAAAATGATGTATGTCAATTATACCTCAATAATACTGGGAAAAATGAAATGCTTGAGTCCAAAATAAAAAATCAGTGCTTTCTTTAATGTCTTGTTCCTACAGGTTTTGATCACAAATGAGCCAGAGGATGTATATACACTGCTTTGGCACACTTACCTGTCATAAAGACCATATTTACTGTAAAATTAATGTTTGTTTCTTTCCATGCCTGGTTGGCCTTGTGTGAGAATTCAGAACTATTTTAAGGGCAAAAAACTCTTCTACTCCATTTATTTCATGCCAACTTCATAACATAAAATAATTGCTAATTATTTTATTCACATATTCAATATTGACATGTTCATTTTATTCACATATTCAACAGACTTCTGTTAGAGATTTGCTGTGTATACTATGATTTTGTAGGACATACTTAGATAAATAAGACTAGAACCCCCATACTCAAAGAATTTATATTTAAGTAGGAGAATTTAGTCACATAAACTATAAAAAAAGAAGTATCATAAGAGTTTTAGTAAACTTCTAGAGAAGTTCAGTGGAGAGAGACCACCTCAAGTTACCAGGAGTCAATGACATTTGAGCTAAAAATTTGAAATCTTTTCTTATGTGGGAATGTTCGATTATATTTTAAATAAACAATAAGTAACAAGTGCACCTCTGTGATTGCATTGAAATCAGCTCTGGGCTGAATGAATAATTTTTAAGAGAAAAAAACTTTATTATTGCTTTGTGCAGTAGGCAAGACATACACAACTCACTCTGCGTGTACCTGGGCAAGTCAGAATCCTCTAAATTCAGTTTCCTTAGCCGTAAAATAAGAGGCTTGTGCTCTTACTGGACAGTCTTCCAAGTCCACAATTCTTGAAGTGGAGAGTTCTCAGAAGAGGAAGGATGACATTTCAGGCAGAAAGAGAAGGGAGTGTGTTTTTGTAGGGAAAAAGACTTAAGAAGCACATGGAAATGGGAATGTGTAGTTATTTGGAGCACAGTAAGCAAAGCATTCTGTCCTTGGTCTCCGCTGTAGACACCTTCACCCCCAGAGCTGTTGTTCTCCAAAATGTCTTCCCAATTACAAATCAAGAGCATTGCCTCTTCTTACTCTCCTTACTTCTACACGTGCTCCTATTTCAGTCTGCATCTTCAGACAATTACAAGCCTCCAATCCAAACATTCTAGGGTTGTTATAACAACTTCAAGATATGATAAAAAAGGAGGAGCCCGAAGTAAACGAAGGATTCCAGAGCTGAAGCCCATGAAATCAGTCCATGTTGGTGCCAGCAGGAGACTTCACACATGCCCCAACTCAGTACATCTTAGGTGGCTTTTGGGGTCAAGTTGGTCAGCTAAGTGTACATGGCCCTGAACAAAAAATCGGAAGACCTATATTTATGTCTCATCTGGTTCTGCCCCTAACTACAAATTGCCCTCCAGTAAATCATTCACTCTCACTGAGATTCATATTCTCCACATTTCACATGACATTATTATCTTTTCTGCCTCTTGTAGTGGGTTCTTGTGAGGCATAATGTTTAATACATGTGAAATATAGCTATTTAATATATGTGAAAACTTTTTGGAAAAATACGAAGTGCTAAGCAAATGTAAACTATTATGATTGAAGAGCTTTGCAGATATGCTCACATATATTTAATTTAAGGCTTACGGTAGTTACTAGATTTTCTTTTAAACATAGTAATAGCTTTACGGGTTTTATTGCAGTACTCTTCCCAAAACATATTGCATTACTATGTGCTCTTATTACATGGAGACATCTGCCCACCCACCAGTTGTTAGTGGGAAGAGTGGACGTAGAGGTTGTAAAAATATATAATAATGTGATCGAGATATGCAGGTAGAAATGAGTGTTTAGATAACTGTATTTTGAGCTGAGTACTATAAAATGCTAGATCTAAGAGTAGCCATTGACTTAAAATCCGTCTATGAAAAATGTTTATTGACTTTCTCAAATGTGGTAATAGAAAGCTCTTTTTTCTTTAGCATCCTATAAATAATAATGTGCTGTGCTTTTATAAGCAGGTAGCAACATAAATAGGTAATAAAAACTCACTTCCCAAATGTAAACAGTAAGTTTTCAGAAATCATTTTATCAACATCTCCATAGTTGTTTTTAATTGTCCTTGTCCATTTAAATTTCTTAATAATATCATCACATTTCTCATTGCAGCTTCATATACATAAACTGTTTTGCAGAGCAGTTAATTTTATATGTGTGTATATATGCATATATTATATATACATACATATATATTCATATGAAATAAATGTGTTTATTTAATGTATTCATATGTACACATATACATATACACATGTGTGTACTCATGTGAAATTTCTGATAGTTGGTCATTTTACATATAAAATGGAAATATAATGATTCACTCTAATAGATAACAGTGCTTTATTTCAGATCCAAATTATATGAAATGATGATTTAGAGCAAACTGTTACATTGTATTTGTGTAAATAACTATAGAGAATATTTAGGTAGAAAGTTTTTGCTTTGACTTTTGTGTTTAAAGAGACAACAAATATTTAATAAATCTCAGTTAAACATAACTAATATCTGAAGATTGATACCATCTCTAAGAAATATACTTTTATAAAAATCTGTGAAAACTAACTATATAGCAAACTCAAGATATCCACTTAATTGAAACCATTAATTGTATCAATCATATTGACTACAAACTTTGTAAGCAATTGGGCCTATTTGTACAAATTGTAGAAACTTTGAATTCTTTTTCAATTCTGCATGTAAAGAAAACTGTTCTTGTGAGGTGTTGCCAATCAGAATGAGGAGATGTGTGTGGGTTTGTAGATTTACTTATGGTTCACAATATGGGATTGAAGGTTGATTAGCTTAAAAATGTGACCAAGATTAACATGGTGCTTGAGACCCCATGGAGCACTTAAACAAGATCTCACACAAGCCTTGGTGGTCTGTTAATCATCTTTTCAAAGACAATTAGTTTTTTTCTGTGTAGTCATGATTACTCTGCATCCAAATATTTTTCCTTTCAACAAAAATGGAAGCACTTAAGAGATTACCTTTAGGTCAATACCTATACCAATCTATCTATCTCTGCTCCCTGGAGAACATCTCAGAATGCATTTCCACCAGTGATAACTGAGTGCTTTCTTCATTGTTTTTTAACAGAGGGGAATACATTTTCAGGAACAGAAATGGGAAGAAAATATAACCAACAGATTTTACTAAGTAGTCATGACCTTATAGAAAAACACCACTGCAGGGCTGAGGTCAGACTCATGCTGAGCCTTGGAACCATACCTCTTCTTCCTGTGGAAATATCCTCCACTGCCCCTGGGGCCCACTGCCTTTCTTTTTCCTGGTGTAGGTCAGTTACACAGAGTAGGAAGCAATGTGTCAGAGTAGATGAAATAAAAGCTCCAGATTTCTTCAAGATCCAAATCCTATCTCTGCCACATAGTAGCTGTGTAATTTGAGGCAAAATAATTAACCCTCTGAGCCTTGGCTTACTTGTCTGTAGAAATGCCTGTGTCATGGAGCTGTTGAGTGTCGTAAGCAATGTGTATAACACGCAGGACAGTGTCTAGAACATTGTAGGGGCTTAATACTCAGTAGCTATAATGAGATAATCTAACTTATGTTTGGATTGTTCAGTCTGATTTGTTAGAGACAGAGTTTTAAAGAAAGAAGGTATTATTTTGTTTCTATGAGTACAAGTTTACCTTCCACCAGTTATATATGTTATGACAGAGATCTCCAAATTATTTATTTATTTGAAGGATAGTTACATTTACCTTAACTGACTTTCCTGTTGAAGTCACTTCTGACAGGAAACCCAGTTGCGTTTCCAAGGTGACTGTAGACATTTTACATAGTTCACAGTAAACATATTTCTCCCATTTATGAAAAAAATTAGGATAGTGTGGATAGTAATATGGAAAACTCTAAAATGATTAACTGTGCTGTGATCATTAAAATAAAGCAATGAAAAATGTTTATGTAGTCAAAGTATATCATAATTGCAAGACTGATTGTTAATAGATGGGTATGTACAAATTTTTACTACCTTAAAAAGCCTGAGTTGTCACCCTTTTATGAAAGGACAAACCTGAGTTCTGGAATGCACTTTGGCATTTGTTACATTTAAAGTGAATATTCCTCCTTTACCTCTTTTAGTTTTTAAGACCATCTTACCCTCCTACACACCATACTAACCATACTTCTTACAAGCCAACCGCAAATACCCACTGCTATTCACAGGAATTACCCAGAGCTCACCACTCTTTTGTGGGCAAAATCTGCACTTGCTCTGCCACTTTACTCGATTTTAGACCCTGCCTTTGAACTTGCTTCTGAGCCTTCAGATTTGTTGCTTGCATTTGCCATGCCCAGCATTTGAGTCTTGCTCCTGCCAGTAGATTTTGGCTTCATGTTCCACACTGGCTCAGGGAACTCTGGCTGGATCAATCCTGATGTACTCCCACCTTCTGTAGTGTTTCAAACACAAGTAGTCTCTGCCTGCCTCATTGTTAGCTGGGATGAATCATAGACGTATAGTTTTTAAAATAAGCAGTTACAATATGGCAGCCACAGACTCCCTTTCTGTCAACCAGAAGACCACACAGTGCCTTTGTAGTGTCTCATTTTAATCTTCACAGCTTCTTATAAAGGTTGCTTTTACTGTCATGCTGGCCTATATGTTTTTATGTGATGTATTTCAGAGTTAAAGGAAAAACGTTTGTCTAAAAATCTATGGCTGCTTTCTTTATAGTTTTTAGGTTTGTTTTTCTTCAACTCAGATTGCCAAATCAAAGTAGTCAAAGCAAATAGGCCTTTTATTTCATTGGCAGTGCAAACTGGTGAATCTCCAAAAACCACTCCTATTTGGCTTTTTGGAATGTATTTTAAACTTTCATATAATTCATTTCAAGCTCAGTAGTTAGATGGGCAGTTACCCTTTTGGTGTCTCATGAAAGCCTGAAGGTTCTTTCTCAGGATGGTCTCCTCATAATTGTCTCCTTTGGAGGTAGACATGCAGTAGGAATATTACTTATGTATATGGCTCTCAGATTATCCGTGCTGGAAATATAATTCAGATGCAAAGTAGGTTCAAAGAGGAACATTTTAACTAACTAAGTAAGCATTAGATCCTGTAAAGTAATGCAAAAGCAGGACATCTGGCTTGACAACAGATCTTATGGAAGAGACTTAGAAGTTTTCATGATCTACAAGCTTATGTAATGTGACTACTTTAAAAAAAAAAGTAAACTTGGTATGCATTAGTCTAGAAAATTTTAAAGGGTGTGTTTTCAATATTCCAATGGAAAGGTACAAAAATGCAACTGGGTAAAACTCTTATCTGGGGAATCAATGTCATGAGATCTAGGTATTACCAGTTTTCTATTGGTCCGACTTATTCCAGGGGTAGATTTTAGAGTATCTAGAAGAATATATGGACTGTGTGTCTTCCTGGTAACCCTTCACAACTATTGTTTTTCTTGGTTGAGCTTTTGAAATGTATTGAGCAGCCCTAAGTCCAGGATCATCGTTTCTGAGGTGTATCTGATGTACTAGTGCCCTGTTGCCAGTCAAGTGGAGCATTAAATGCTTTATCAGCTGAGTGGAAGATGGGATTGATTCTCTTATGAAAACTCAGGTGCCTGAACAAAAGGTCATCTAAGTTCTGCTCGGAAGGAAGTCAAGAGTAAAGCTCTAGGGAAGGCAAGATCAATATTCCCATCAGAAAATGATTTTTAGTTCATGATACCAAACATGCAAATGGGCCCTTACTAACGGATTTAATGTCCAAATTGGCATCATTGTGTCTAGATTTATTACAATTGTGATTTAGAGGCCATAAGGAATTTATAGTAAGGTTTACATTTGGTAAAATTCCAGTTAGTGTTTTTTTATTTTATGTGTCACCTCAGTAACAAGACGTCAGTGTCTTTCAGCCAAGATCACCAGGAACACACTTGTAGTTGAACAAAGTGGTTTTATTGACTCGTTGCAGTGAGGGAGAGCGCACACTGTGGGGAAGTGTGGGACATCTCAGGAGGAAGATTTATGAAGTGGCTTTGCATTAGGCGAATGTAAGGAGGGCTCGAGGAAGTGGCACTTTTCTCTGGGTTGAATGCTGTGAGGAAGCAGGGATGATTTTCTGGTTGGGCATCTAAATAATTCTTATCTAGAAGGTGGAAGGATGAAGCAAGGCTAATGCTGTCATTAAGAAAGATACAGCAGAGGGTGGTCTTGTTCTTCTATTGATCCATCATAGTCCCAGAATGGCCTTGTCTGAAGTTGGTGTTCTGTGAAATTGTTGATGTTTGACAGGAGAACACTGAGGCCTAGCTGTGAGTGCCAGGCCAATTCCGGAAACAAGAGCTAACTGATAGTTCCAGGATTGCTTTCATCTGTCAGCTTTTCTCTTCATCAAAGTCCAGGAGTTTTGTCAAACCAGGCCTCTAAAAAGAGGAAGCCTACTTTTGTAGGACAAGATGCTAATAGAAGAATTTTAAAGTTATTAGCAATCTATTTATAGAAAACAAGAGGAGAAACCTTTTTCTTCAATTAATTGAGGTTTAAAAGATTCATGGGAGGTAAAAGGACACATAAGTTTTAAAAAACACCAGGGTTTTCTTAGCAAACTCATCTTAGAAGTTGGACCAAAGGTGAATTCTTTCTACCTAACCCCAGATAGTCATTCAAGTTTTATTTAATAATTGGATAATATCCAAATCAAAGTAGAAAGTAATAGCCCCACTGTCTTCAGTATTGGTAAGACAATGTTTCCAGCCCCTTGTCTAGTTCTGTTCAACACTACGTTTAAGAATAAAGATATGACAGCAATCTTGAAGTATCTGAAGATCCATCATGTGGAATAACCTTTAAGCTTATTCTATTCTGCTCCCAAAACCAAAATCAGTATTATTAATTTTATGTAACAGGGAATGAAGATATCTGTTCAGCAGAAGGAAGAATTGTCTCATAATTAAGAGCTCTCCAGGAACAGAACAGGTTGCTTAATTATACAGTGAAAGTAAAACATTGGAAGTGCTAGAAACAGAGGCTGAATGAACACTGGAAAAGCAGACCTAACTGGAGTACGTGGAATGAGAGTTTGGACTACGTAGTCATTCAAGACCCTTTCTAACTCCAAAGGCAAAATCAATAAGCTAGAGAAAGGATCGACAAGTCAGTAGGTTACCATGCACTAAGGCGTGTTAAAAGCATTGTATGAGTCAGGATTCTCCAGAGAACCCAATCTTAGAGGTGAGAAAAAAAGAAGCCCAAAAGGTTGGGCAGTCTGGGTTCACCAGTTCCAAAAGTCAGGCCTTTGAAAGGTGTCCTCTATTGAGCATAAAATTAAGTGAGTGCGACCCCTGGGCAGAAACTCTGCCTTTTTTAAAAATTTTAAATACTTCAAGTTTAGGCAATAATAATAGCATTTATGAGTTATTTAACCGTGACCACTGTACAATGTTGAGTGCTATGCAAAAGTATGCAGCATCTAATTTTCTATCTTCACAACAATGCTACGTGGAAGGTACTATTATTCATTATTCCTGTTTTATAGATGTTACAACATGTTCAGGGTTACACAGCTACCATGTGGCAGAGCCCAGATTTGAACCCATGTTTGTCTGAGTCCATGGGTCATGCTTTTATTCTAGGTTATACTGCTTCTAGGAAGAAGGAGAGAGATGAGGCCCTGCAACAACTGGTATGATAATGGATCATTCTTTTCTATTAAGGCAAAGGGTGTAGGGGGCAACAGCTGTTGGCAATATTCCTAACCAAGCGTAATCACATGTTTAATTTTCTAAGCCTAAAGAAAGGCCAAGATTGCATTAAGCCATAAGTGGAAATCTTTAGCATTAATAGAAAATATAATTATACCTGCAGGTTTATATATCTTTAAGTTTTCTTTAATTCAGAGCTTTATGTTTTGATATTACCTGGTGAACTGTGTAAGAGTGGTTCTTGTGTGTTCAATTATTATAAAATCTGGTATGCAACCCAGTGATCTCAAAGCAAATATTGTACCGGAAGTAGTTATTGTAGTAGCAGTAGTACTCGTTGTTGTTGTCAAAGTACTAAAAGTAATACAAATAGTATTAAGAGAAGTAATATTAGTAGAGTATTAATAGAAATTAGTAGCAAACAACCATGAAGTACTTACTATATGCAAAAAAACTTGTTAATGTTCATCTCATTAAATGCTCAGAATAGTGGCACGAAGTTGGTTTTGCCATTTTCTTAAAATACAAACAACCAAATGTTGAAATACGGGCTTAGAGAATTAAGGGAACTTGCCCAGCTAACAGATCTCAGCGACTTGAGAGCCTCATATGAAAACCTTGAGTATCCAAATTTTTTTGTCTGAATAATTTGTATAGGGCAGTAAAACGTGTGTTGGAGAAAATGTTCAATACATTGTTAAAATTTGGGGGGTTATTTTTAGAATAGAAGCCTCAGATTCTAGGGAGCAGCTCAACTTGAGGCTGAATGATGTATTAATACCGTAAAGTTAATGCATTTTACATTTTTTCTTTGGGAGACAGTTACTGTAAACATTCATACAAATAAAATAATAACCCAAATTTTAAATATATCCCAGTTAATCAGTCTCGTGTTGACTAAATTTAATGAAATGTAGTAAATAGCAATATGTTCTACACAAGGCCATTTTAAAAATTGGTCTGAGTGTTTCATTTTGTGTTTGTTACTAGTTTAACAGAGTGAACAAAATGCTCTCATCATGTATTAATACTTTGCTATCAATGTCATTAAATAGTGGTTTAGCAATTTACTGCTAGTTAATGATCCAGGGCATCGTAATAGCTCTTCAGGTCTCTCAGGTAAACACAGTCTGTTTAAACTACTATTGCTTGAGAATAAGATGACTTAATATGAGTTAATTTAACATAAGATGATGAAGACTTATAATTGCAACTTCCATTATTCAATTGATACAACCTAGATTGGGCTCAAAGGGAATGCCAGGTTGGATCCCTGCCCTCTGGGAGCCTAAAGTCTAAGAGGGAGGCCAAGACAATAAATAGGCAGGCAGTTTTTTAAGTGGCAACGTAAGTAATACAAACAGCTGGGATACAAGATTATGAAATTAACATACAGAAACAGTATTCAGGTCTTTATTTTTGTCATCAACATATGTTTACAGAGTACACTTTGTGTTCAGTGAGCAGCTGTACAATGTGTCCTCAAGACACATTTCACTCCTCAGATTTTATTGTGCATCTGGATTACCTGAAGATCTTGTTAAAATGCAGATTCTGAGTCAATATATCTGGAGTGAGCTTGAGAGTTTGCAATTATAATGAGCTCCAGGATGATGCTGATGCTGTCGGTCTTCAGATCACACTTTGAGTAGCAAGAGTCTAAGTTATTTTAATAAAATCTTCTCCTTAGCGTTTCTCATTAAAATCTGTGATATCGTATTTAAACATAGGCATAGATATTTGGAGAGATTGCTGTTAGATACCAATGTAGCCCTACCTTAAAAATGAGAAACTATCAGGTAATGAACTTCTCGCCATTTGTCCTAAAACTTTTGGCTGTTCCCATATAAAAAGACCATTTGTAAAGGCTAGAAGGTGGTGGAATATCTCCTTTCAGTCAATGTCTTGACTCCTGTCTAAAACTATCCACCTTGGAGCGTGAGGTGATCACAAGTTCCTGACACAGATACCTGTCTTTTAGAAATTACACTGAGACCACCAGTTCATTTTGTTGAACAGCTGAACAGCTGTCTATCAGTACTAACTTTTAGTCACTACCAGTTTAAGCCAAATTGGAGCCAATGACCTTTGGGTGAGAAGTTTGATATTCCATTTGAGTCCCTGGAGTCATCAGAGCCTCCTGTTGGAAGAGGTGTAATTCAGAAATTTCGGCATGCTGCCTCCAGCCCAAAGCACAGAGATCGTTTCTTGAAACTCACAGTCACACTTAGGCTATTGGTTTCTCGTGACATGAATGTAAGAGAATGGTGTAAGGATTTGCTTTGGGTTACTTTTTTTTTTTTCTTTTCTAAGCAGTGCTTCAATTGATTCGTATAAAATTTACATGGGCAATTATCTACCTTAGTTACTGGCAATAGATTCCCAGTATTTCTAAATAAAGATACAAACTAAAATGCCCCTGGTCCATATTCTTCATCAGTAGTCACTTTTTTTAATGGAACTTCCAAATATGAAATTAGCTTTCTTTTCTGGGAATAAGAAGGTTGCTAGGGAAGGTTAGTAGGGACATGTGAACCACTGCAGAAGAAAAATGTTATGTGTCCTCATCTTGTTATCACCATATCAGAGATGTGGAGTAATGGGGGATAAATGATAAGCTGGGCCTGTGGTATTGTTTTCCCTTAGTATTTATTCCTATGAGATAATCATCTAAATTAATAAGGATTTGCCCTTTTATATGGAGGAGAGAACCTGATCCAAATGGCCTCATAAAAAGGAACTTGCTGAAGGAAGTCATTACTCTAATTAGCATTTATGCCCCTGAAACTAACAGTATACCTTTTTGAAAAATGACGTTCAATACATTCCAACCTACCACACTGAGTAGTAGTTGTACCTGAGTGCCAGTTTTAATTGTTCTTTTGATGTCAATTTAGACAGATCTACTAATAGGATTGTGTTATTACATAAATGCCTCTGGTAGCAGAAAAAATGTCATTATTGAGCTGGATTGAATAGCTCTTCGCTGTGATGCACAGTAAGCTATCAAAGCTTATTCATTCATGAGGCCTACCTACCTATTCAGAGTTCCTTTTCTTGTCTATATTCATATAAACAATATCATTCTTTAGCTAATGAAAAATGTTAAATGATGCTTTCTATCCTCTTCCTAGAAGATTTTGTTCTATATTTAGATCAAATCCTATCCCACTGACCTCTAAAAACAGCTCAGATTCTCTAGTGTTGAATGTGTTCTTAGAGTCTGCAATTTTAGGATTATCAGTTTGGGCTTGAGAAATTATTTTGTTTTACTGAGTTTTCTGCATGAGTGTTTCAGTTTTAATGACATCCGATGTCTGATGGTAATACACACACACACACACACACACACACACACACACACACACACACACACACACACACACACACACACACACACACACACACACACACACACACACACACACACACCTTTCATCCATCTCCAAACCATCTCCCATGTCTCTTGTTCCCCTCCAACTCTATTTCCCCTTAGCAACAAGGATGAATAAACTTTTAGAACCTTAAATAAAATCATATGTTTCCCCTCTGTGAAACCTTTCCAAATCCCTTGGCTTGACTGACAAGGCCCTGTAGGATCTGCTTCCTCTCTGTCTTTCCAGTTGAATCTTTCCTCTCTCCTCCACACTTATGATTACATGAAGCTCTTCCTATCCCATCGACTTTATTCTTGTTATTCTTCAACCTGTAACCCTCTTCTCCTGGCCGTTTATACAATAGGCACATTCTCATGCTTCGAATCTCAGTTTAAACAGTACCTTCTCAGATAGACCTTTCTTGCCCACCCTACCCAAAGTAGGTTTCTCTATTGACCTCTCTTAAGCACTCTAGCATGTCCTTTATTTATCTGATTTATTTGGTTAATTTTTAATATCTTTTCTCCTCTGGATTCTTAAGTTCCCTGAGGACAAGTGCTTTATCTGCATTGCTTATTTGCTGGGCACATATTAAATGTTCAATTAATGAGTCAGTATCTATGCTTGGAAAATTGTGTGTTGGTAACTGATTATTCCATAGACCAGGGAGATGGCAATCTACGTCCTGTGGGCCAAATCCACTTCAACACCTACCTTTTGTACAGCTCACAAAGTAAGAATGGCTTTTGTTTTAAACCATATAAGAAATCAAAATAATAATATTTGTGTCACATGAAAAGCATATGCTATTGAAATTTTAGCATCCATAAATAATGTTTTATTGGAGCACAGCCATACCCATTCACTTATGTACTACCTGTAGCTGCTTGCACACTACAGCAGCAGAATTGAGTAGTTATGACAGAAACCATATGCCTAAAAAAGCCTAAAATATTTATTCTCTGCCTCTTTACAAAACAATTTTGCTGACCCCTAACATAGACAGGTTTGCATATCAGAATTTTAATACTAATGAACACCTATGTTGTCTTGTAGCTTTTTATAAAGACTACTTAGAAGAAGGAATGATAAGAGATCCTGAAACAGGCTGCTTGAATCTCTCTTATTCTGGCCTTTAAAAATAGATCTCATCCGATTGGTCTCCCTCCCATTGAGGCAGTCCTCCAAAGCAGTGGTTCTCAGATATTAATGTGTATCAGAATGACCTAAAGTGACCCAAGCCCAGAGCTTCTGATTAGGAGATGGGGAGTGGGGCCTGGGATTTTACATTTCTAACAAAATCCCAAGTCAAGAAATAGTGACCAGGGTTGCATCCTTCTTTACAGGGTGTGAGTGTCCCATCAGTGGAAGAATTCACTTACTCATGTGCAGTGTTATTCTAGATGCTGGGAACAAAGCTAACTGATAAATGGCACCTGCTGAGAAGCCAAAACTTAGTGCTATGCAGGCATTAAGTAAATAATTACGATAAAATGTAAAAGCTGTAGCAAGAGGTATAAACAAACTCTGATAGGGGCACCAGTCAGCACCTGAATATTTGTGAAGGAAATTAAGACTTAAAGAATTTGCTAATGTTTCAAGAAAAAAAGTCCATGCTGCAGCATGGTCATGCCAATCCACAGCACATAAAGAATCCTGAGTATCGGGGCAAATTTAGAGGTTCTGTCCAAAATTTCTTATTTCCAAGAGAAAGAAGGGGAGGTCATCGTGAAAAGACTAACAGTTCTTCAGGCAAGTTGCTAATATTAGTTCCTACCTAAACATTACTTTGTTTCTTTGGTTTTGTCCTTTGAACCCTGATTATCATCATTGTCCCCACATCTGTCACCTCCCAATAGCCCAAGTTGCCATCATTGCACCCCTGCCATAAACCGTTCATTGACCTCAAGATTTTCCCTCTTGCGGCTTCCAATCCGTTCTACATGCTTCATCCTGGCAGTCTACTTGAAAAAACAAATCTGAACGTCTTTTAAAACCTTCCCTTCACTTTTTGAAAATTAACCCCAAACTTTAACAAAACCTTTAGGCTCCATGTGATCTCTAACCTCAGGGGTCCCCCTTGTTGTTGGCACCAAGCACATTGCTCTTCTTTTCAGTTCTTCTAAGGAATTGTTCTTCCTCTAGAGCCAGGGCTTTTGCAAATGTATTCCTTCAGCATGGAATGCTTTTCTTGTATGTCTTGAACCTTCACTAGATTCTACTCATCTTTCTTATCTCAATTTAGACATCAGTGCCATGGAAAGCTGGCCTTTCACTGACTCCACCCCTGTCCCCACTGTCAGAAGCAATAAATGAGTAGTCCACACTGGTTATCAGTCTGGAAAGAAAGGCCATATTACTGTAGTACCAAGGGAGTGTGGGGAGAGAAGGTTAATCATTACATTAAACCTGCCATCAAATATACCTTCAGTTAGTTTCATATCATCAAAAACCAAACTTTAAATTTCAAACCACATAGCCCTTGAGTTATTGGAATGTCAGAAGTATTTTACAACATAGACTATGTCTTGAGTTAAATTGAGACAGGGGAAACTGATCTGGCTAACTAGTCAGCAGAAATTTTACGATTAGCTTTTATAAGCGACTAGGTTTGTTTGGGGGAAGAACACACACATAAACATGCACATATTCACATACATAGCAACTTCCATCTAGCTCAGCTATTTAACCTTCAGAGAAGTCCTTGGGACAAGTTTCAGAAACAATAAAGGAATTTTATTTCTTATCGTTAGAAAAGCCACATGCATTTCTTAAAAATCTGTATTGACCCAGAAATATTTTGGCCCAGATGGAGGGGAGGGGACTGGGTTTTTAATCATATGCCATTTTTTTTTTTCCTTAACAAGCCTAACTTGAACTCTTCTCAGAGTTCTCAGAACACCACTACTTGACCTTTATAGTTATTGTCAATTTGTAATTTAGTATATGTGTGATTATTTGACTAATATCTGTCTCCTCAGTAGAAGGTAAGCTCGAAGAGGACTTGCTTGTTTTTTCATCATTGTACCTTGAGATAATTTATGTCTGGCACATAGTAGGCTCTCAGTAAATATTAGCTAAATAAATGACAGAATAATTGTCTAGGTCAGCTTATGAGAGTCTCAACCCCCCTGGTGACTCTTGAAACCTTTTCCTGGCTGAGCCTCTTGCCCATCAAGTGTCTATTACTGTCCTGGACCTTTGGATTGACTCTAACCTTCACCTTCACCAGCTCTTATTAGTTATGGATGCCATTACCTGCTACCGGTAACTGACTGCGTATTGAGTTTTACTTCTCACAAGAACTAGAAGAGGAATTGAAACGTTATGCAATCTAAACGTTATCATTTTGACATGTAATCAACATCAAAATAATAACTGGGGTGCTTTACTTTTTTGTACCTTCTTCAAAATCTAGTGTGGATTTTACACTTACGCAGCTTCATAATTCAAACCAGCCACATTTCAAGTCCTCAGCAGCCAGTTGTAACAAGTGGCTGCCACATTGGACAGCGTAGCTTAGTACGTTATCGGCTGTTAGGGGATGACAGATGAGCACATATGCATGGCTTTGGGCCAGAATGTCACCAGCAATAATGTTAGAACATCATGAAAAGGCACATCGCAGCCCTCCTCATCCCCGTCTGACTCCTTCTCATCTTCTTCCCCTTTTTTTTTTGCGGTACGCAGGCCTCTCACTGCTGTGGCCTCTCCCGTTGCGGAGCACAGGCTCCGGACGCGCAGGCTCAGCAGCCATGGCTCACGGGCCCAGCCGCATGGGGGATCTTCCCGGACCGGGGCACGAACCCGCGTCCCCTGCATCGGCAGGCGGACTCTCAACCACTGCGCCACCAGCGAAGCCATCCCTTTCCAACCTTTTCCTCCAATTCTTTCTTCTCCTCTTCCTCCTGCTCTTTATTTTTCTTCTTACTTTCCATTTCTTTTCTGATCTTTTTTCCCCACACATTTCTCCCTCTACCTTTCCTTCATTAATGCAACAATTTTTCTACAATAAACTGTTACTGATACTTTCAAATTTACTACACAATGAGAAAGATAGTGTGAAAGACAAAATTATAATGTAAAAATTTGAGGATTGTGGAAGGTGTACCTCAATAAAAAATACATCTTAAAAGATTTAGCGGTTGGTTTCTGGACTTTTAAATATAAACTACCGGTACTGACAGAATTGTCTTGTCACAGGTTGATTTTCATAGGCTGTGAGTACATCGATTCAGGAAAAACAAAATGCATTATTAAAGACTTGTTACAGTTACACAGACAAAGCCTTAGAGTTAAACACCAAAAACTCTTATTTTCTTTAACCTTTTGGGTTGTTCATTGTTTTCCCGGCTCATAAATTGGTTCTACTTCTACACTGCTGCTAACTTTAACTATACTCTAACATCTAGGATTTATGTTTGTGTCTCACAGGTCACAATGAAAATGTCGACTGTTAAAAAAGTCATAAATTTTAAAAATATCTCATGGACTAAAATATAAAGTTGACGTACTTCGTATATGGCCTTCCACAAAGTAATTAGAGTTCACATCCTATGAGGGATCTACTTAGGGGCTTTCTAATTCACCAACAGGGATGGATGCAAATGAAAGGCTTGGAACAAAAATAGAAGTACTCTGTAACCACAGCCATTTACCCAGAAGGGAATGTGCAAAGAAATATATATAGAGAGTAACATGACAGTTCTCCACGTTTGTGTCAAGAAAGCAAATGAGTCCAGACTCCCAAGTAATTGAAATTGTTGGCTACAATTTATTGTCATTCTCTACTTATTGTCGATTCAAGAGTTTCTGATACGATGGCAAGGAAATATAACCTGTTGTCATTACATCCTTTAAAATTTGCAGAATTTTGGAGGTAAGTACTTTAGAACTATGACCCAATTCTGTCATTTCAGAAATGAGGAAACTAAAATTCAGAGGAGTTTAATGCCTAATCCGAGGTCTTTTAGGAAGTTAGTGGTAGAACCTTGATTAGGACCCAGATCCTCTGAATATTTGCTGGACTCTTTCCTACGTATGCTCAGAAAAATCCAGCAAACATTTTCCAAGTAGAAGTAAAATTTTTCTGACTTCTATTAGCAACTAAGAATTAGATATTTGGCAAATTTCTTTAGTCATTAACCAGTAATCAAATTAAGATTAATCAGAATTTCGCTAGATATTGTACTTGCAAGACAGTGACAAAAGAAAGCCTTAGAGGTCTCCTAATTTCTTAGTAACTTTATAGTATCACAGTTAATAGCACCATTGAGAGAAGGAAGTTATATGACAAGCCATAAATGCTGTGTGAGAAAAATAATACTGTCCTGGAAAGGTTCAATTTCCTTTATCAATTTTTGAAGAAGTAAATTTAATCAAGATGACTATCACAGGAATCCACTGAGCTTTGCACAAATGCCCATTTAAAAATTCGTCAAAATTTCACTTCCGGGGCTTCCCTGGTGGCACAGTGGTTGAGAGTCCGCCTGCCTATGCAGGGGACATGGGTTCGTGACCCGGTCTGGGAAGATCCCACATGCCGCGGAGCAGCTGGGCCCGTGAGCCATGGCCGCTGAGCCTGCGCGTCCGGAACCTGTGCTCCGCAACAGGAGAGGCCACAGCAGTGAGAGGCCCGCGTACCGCAAAAAAAAAAAAAAAAAAAAAATTCACTTCCGCTTTCTCATTTACTGAGCCATGAAGGGACTATTTCTTAAGGACTGAGCTCACTTGACACTTTAAAACTTAAACAATTAGTTGCATTAATAACACAGTTGCAAATGGTTTCCATTCAAAAAGGTAGACATGTAAATTTGGTACTAACTGGAATTATAATACGAATTATTTTTTTTTCCTCAGGGCTGTTTTCCAAAAATCTTTGCGTTGACCTTTACTTAGGTTCCCCAAGGATCACCACATGTATCTTACCAGGTACTCTGATTACCCAAGAAAATATCCCTATTGTGATTTGAGAACACCAAAAAATAAGTTCTTCTAAAACATGTGTTCCCCCAATGAACTGACCGAATTTCATGATCAACTTTTTGGATTAGATTTAAAAGCTGTTAATTTATAAGATACATTAAGCCAATATTAGGTGTTGGCATCGAGTTTAAATTAGTTTATCAGAGTGGTGATCCAGTCACTTAGCAAGAACTGAAGAAAATTAGAAATGGGACATATATACTATATAGAAGAAAAAGAAAATTGGAATTATTATCAGCATGGGGGATGAAAGAGGAGTCTAATGAGAGAGGTATGAGGCACTGGGTTCTAAGCACTGTGGATGATCGAAATGAGAGTATGTAACCAGACGTATCGAGAGGGAGGAAAACACGTATGAATAATCTCTCTGTTTTTACACTATCACCATGGGTCAACAAGTGCTCTCTCTATGGATTGTGACTAACTAAAAAGGGCTCTTCAGTCCTATTCTTGAACATAAGATAGGTTCCTCACACGAGTCCATATGTATATTATTTGCTTGAAACATTTGTTCTTTTTTTCACTTTCTAACTTACAGCTTGATAATAAAGTCAGAAGTGGATTTTTCAGGTTAAGACAAGATAAAGTGATAAAATGGATGATTAGGAAGCAGGGTGGAAGAGCACTGTATGAAATGTACATCTGTTGGGTGCTTAATAATATCTTACATGTATTCAGTGCAGCAAAGCAACTAAACAAAAGAAATATCATTGATACAGTGTCACCTGAAGTTGTCATTGTATTTTGGTGTTTACTCAGTTTTCTTAGTCATTTAAAGTAAGATTTTCACTTTACCGTTTGTGAGAAAAATGAGCCAGGTGGTAATATGGTAACCTAAAATGTTATTTGATAAAAGTCTAAGGCTGTGCCGTCCAGCATAGTAGTCACTAGGCACATATGGCTTTTCAGCGCGCGAAATAGGGCTTGTCTGAATTTAAATGTGCTTTAAGTGTAAACTATACACTGGGTTATGAAGACTTATTAAGAAAAAAAGTAAAAATATTGCATTCATAACTTTTATATTATATTGAAGTGATAATATTCTGTGTATGTTGGGTAAAGTCACATATATTATTACAATAATTTTCACCTTTCTTTTTCCCTTTTTAGTGTTGCTAACTAGAAAATTTTAAGTGACATGTGGCTTGTATTTGTGGCTGATATTACATTTTTATGACAGAGCTGCTCTAAGGAATTTAATATTATTTAAATGTGATATGCTTGTGAATTGGGCTTGTAGTTTTTTTTATGTTTCTATAATTATAAATGTTCAAATGCTTTACTTTGAAAGCAGATATATATTTGACGTTGAAAAATCATATGTAACTTCCTTCTGTTCTCTTGGGGATTTCTTTGCATGATTTCTTTACATATTTTATTCCGCACAGGTAGGAAATGTTCTGAACTCTTCTGAATAATGCCTGAGGGAAGAATCACTAAAGGAAAGGGTATCTAGTTTCCTTTAAACAACGAAACCACCTACCCTGACCAGTCTGTAGATAGTTCCATTTAGCAAAGATTTGTCCTGTGTCTGTCAACATTGGCTAACATGTATAAATGAAAATTGGGTCAGGAACACAAGAAACTCAATGAGAACTTGAAAACAAGTTTCAGAAAATGTTAGGTTAAACCATCTACATGATTTCTGGAGAGTACTAATGAACAGCTGAAGACAGTGAAATTCAGAAAGCATGGGGATCATATTATTAAACCAGCATTCATTAATTTAAAATAACCTTGAAATTCTTAGGTAGGGGTTGTTGCAGAATAATTCACTTTTGCATGGGGAAAAACCCACAAATTTTCACATTGTTTGCACAATTGTCCACATTTTGGAAGTCACATTTAACACTGAATTTTCAAAGAATTCAGCAATTTACTGTTTAGCACAGGTATCAGTGACAAAATACCATTGGAATGTTTTTTTCTATTTCCGTCACATGTGAGATGAATGCTTTTCACCACAAAAGGAAAATACATCATCTTTTGAGGTCAGGGTTTTTTTGCACTTTGGTTTCAAGCTACTAACTATATATGACATGATGAGGAAATGATACCTTTTAGGGGCAGATCAAATTTAAGTATCAGAGCTGCTTACAAAAATAACTTCAAAAATCAGTTGACGAAAGCATTCTACAGTGGGCCTTTGAGCCTTTTTTTCTGGTAGGAAGTGTAATTTTAGAAAAGTAGAATATTTTTCGAGGTTACATTTACTAACTTTGTATGTACAGAATTTCTAATTTACTAACTGCAGCCATATGACTGTGATTCTTGCCATGGCAAGACTGTCTTATGATGGTTTTTGGTACTAATTTTCAGTCATTACTATCCCTTGTGTAATATGTTAACAGGTCTTAAAATTTGAATTTAGAAACCTCTCATGACTTATCTGTTTCTATTAATACAGATCTAAATCTCTGATGTAATAAAAATAATTATTTACTTATGATCTGTCAGGTTTTCTAACAGAAATTAATTATGCACGGACCTGGAACTCCAAACCTCTCCTCTCCATTTAATGTCAGACTCATTTTATGCAGGTGCTATTAGGAGGCCAAGTATCAAACTATTTGCTCCATTTATAAAACAGTAAAAAAACAAATGATGAGATTTTCAACCTCTCAAATTTTTCCACACATTCTTTCCAACATAAGGACATATTCTTAAGCTATCTGGGGATCTCAGTGATGGGCTGTGTTGTATGCATGTCCCAAAGTACCTATAGGCAGTCATCTCTCTTCCACTAAATCATTATCTAAAATTGATTCTTTCTGGTTACCAAAATGGGAATAAAAGCACTGAGAATACTGGGGGAGGAATGGGGGTCAAGACCTTAATCTGTGAGGTATCTTGAAGACAAAAATAGTACCTTTCTAAAATCCATCTGCACTTGAGTGCCATGTGGAATGATATATGATTATTTGATGTAAAACCTACACATGTTATTATTATACACCCAAAGGACTGAAACAACAGAGTCAACATCTGGGTCTACTACTTAAAAAGCCAAATGAACTAAATAACAAATCACATGTTTCTATCATGATCTAGTTTAAAGGGAAAAGGTGCTGGAAATAAGTAAAAGCATTTCAAAGTATTTCAGCTTGTTACTAGCACTTTCACATTTCTTCATACCTAAAATTAGTTTTTAGTGTCTTTCCTACTTCTTGTCATAATATCAGAACTTACAAACATAAAGAATATGGTGCATCTCAGCAAATACTATTTTGGTATCTATTACCCTTCAATAAGGACTAAGGATATAAAAAAGGGAACAGTTTATAATTTATTGAAATCTTTTTCTCTTCCTTTTTTCCCCTTGGCCTCACCATTAAAATCAGTGTGGGGATAAAAAGCCTGGGAAGGGTCAGAAGAAAGACAAAAACATTGTTTAAAAAACTTAGACTAAGACTTTTTGAAAAGATTATTTGGTCTAACAAACATAGAGAAAGCAAAGGAGTAATCCTGTGATAGCCTTCAAGTATAGTACACAAAAAGTTATTTTAAAAAGCTCTTTTCAAAAAAAAAAAGCTCTTTTCATCTCTTCTGGATGACTTAGGAAAGGTCTCCGTAAAAGTGAGTAATGGATTAGATTTTCCAAGTATTTTCTAGGGAGGTTAGCTCATAACAATGCAGTCTGTTTTAGTCTCTCTCCCCTTGCAGGAAATTAATATAACAGTGTTCAGTGTAAATGGTCATTTAGTAAATGTTTTTATTATTATGAAACCAATTATTGACATTTTTATAAACTATTCTTTTTATTCAAATTTCTGGAAAGCTTTTTCATATTTATAATGTAAGAAATGACTACATTCACCCTGTTTCACTCTTTCATAACTATATCTTTATGGAAAAGATAGCCATTCTTTTAAGTACTTAAAAAGCTGAGGAATAAATCAAGTTAAATCAGGTTTCTCAAATAATTGTCTCTTTTATTTTCCAAGCATTGATTCAAAATTAAACTGTTAATTTATAGATTATCCTAATTGTGATAGAATAAAGTGTTATGTATCATTTCCATTTTGTCATCATATTCAACAACTAAGTTAGTGAAATTTTGTATTACACTTACATGAAAGTGCTAATGAATACACCACACTTTACAAATACAAATATAGTCAGTAAAAAGTGGGCTAGGAAAGCCTATACCCCCTACCCCATCTCCCCAAACACACACACACATACACACCCACTTAGTTTTGGAAGAGAGGAGGGAAAAAAATCACCTAAAATGTCCCTGCTTCATCATTTGGTAGCAAGCATTGCCTTTCTCTTGAAAGTGTTCTTTTTCTGCTCATTGGTTGTGGCTTTGAATGAAGTCCTAGAGGACTGCATCAATTCCAGGCAGGTTGCAAATTGCATCGTACTTTTTTTTTTTTTTTTTCTCTTGAGAGGCAATATAGTTTTTTGAAAAGAAATGAGGTTCCTAAGTCAAATGGATATAGGCTTTCCACCTGTTTTATGTATAATATTGAAAAATAGTTTTAGAGCCTCCATTTTCTTTTAACTGCAGAGGCAGAATGACTTTGTTCTAATCCCCATCAGATACAAGCGCTCAGAAGTAAAATGCCCTTTACAGTGTCCAGCTCACTAAATTGTGGTGATGATAGTAATAATAGTAGTAGTTGTTGTAGTTGTGACTGTACTTTTGTGACTGCAGTCATCTTATAGCCCCACAGTCCCACTTTAACTAAATCAATTCAAGGATATAAAGAGACAGCCAGATTAGGGGAGACAGGATTCAAAGTCAGGTTTATCTCACCACGATCTGTGCTGTTAAACATACACCGTATTGTTGTGGTATTTTGGATTTTAGATTCTCTAAATCCTGGCACTCTGCATAGAGGCACTTCATTCTTAATGGGACAGTTTTTCCAAATTATATTTTTAAAAAGTTTTGATGTTTGTTTTTTGGAAACATGCTGGTATGTTACCTAAAAGGCACATTTTATCCTTAATATATTGATTTGTATGTATTTAAACATCAGGACATCATTTCAGTGACTTAGCTACCTGACCATCTGGCTAATTTTTCAACTTCTTTTAGGTATTTCTGGTTTCTTTGTTCTGTGCATTTGGTTTAAGGTAAAAGCCTATTCTCCATGAATTACATTTCTCAAGTGTAGTAACTACATGGGTTATTTCTGTGCCTCTTTTAAATTGCTATTATTATTGCTAATAAAGATAATCTTAATGTCTTAACTAATGATTTGTACTCTTTTACATCTAAAATTTAGTCTAAACTATTAATTTCATAAATCAAATTGTAGAAATAGAATATTGCTGTATAATTTGTAATCACATCTCATTCAATAGGAGTAATTATTTAGGAATGTAAATTCAACCAGACCTTTACTTAATATTTATTTAGCCTGAGTTATGCATTTATTTCTAATTAGTAAAAGGTTATTTTTCTACCTCAGGGAGATTTAAACCCTAAAAGACAAATTGGAAAAAAAAAAAAAAAGCCCTGAAGTGTGATTCATTTTTGTTAGTACTACATATACTTAAAAGCACTGAAGAGGGTTCCCTTTTCTCCACACCCTCTCTTGGACTGTTGGTGGGAATGTAAATTGATACAGCCACTATGGAGAACAGTATGGAGGTTCCTTAAAAAACTAAAAAATAGAATTACCATACGACCCCGCAATCCCACTCCTGGGCATATACCCTGAGAAAACCATAATTCAAAGAGTCATGTACCGCAATGTTCACTGCAGCACTATTTACAATAGCCAGGACATGGAAACAACCTAAGTGTCCACTGACAGATGAATGGATAAAGAAGATGTGGTACATATATACAATGGAATATTACTCAGTCATAAAAAGGAACGAAATTGGGTCATTTGTAGAGATGTGGATGGACCTAGCGACTGTCATACAGAGTGAAGTAAGTCAGAAGGAGAAAAACAAATATCGTATATTAATGCATATATGTGGAATCCAGAAAAATGGTACAAATGAACCTACCTGTCGGGCAGGAATAGAGACATAGGCATAGAGAATGGACATATGGACACAGTGAGGAAGGGGAGGGTGGGATGTGTTGGGAGATTAGGTTTGACATAAATACACTACCATGTGTAAAACAGATAGCTAGTGGGAACCTGCCGTATAGCACAGGGAGCTCAGCTCGGTGCTCTGTGACGACCTAGAGGGGTGGGATGGGGGTGGGGTGGAAGGAAGGTCCAAGAGGGAGGGGATATAGGTATACATGTAGCTGATTCACTTTATTGTACAGCAGAAAGTAACACAACATTGTAAAGCAATTTTACTCCAATTAAAAAAAATCACTGAAGATCTCAGAACACTACTTAAAATTATATTATTTATCGGGACATGCAGGACTATTTACTAGTTTTATATTATGTTTATTAGATAAGAAGTATTGTGCTTCTATTGCCTGTGGTAGTGGAACCTGCTAGGCTTTCAGAGTCCAGGGCCAGCAGACGCAGCTTGGGTGTCCACAATGGACTCCTTTGTTTCCGCCCATTTTCCTCAAGGGTTTCCAGCCTCTTCCCTCAACTAGCCATCTCATACCTTTTCAGCATATCCTTATCATCTTTAATTTAACTAGAGTATGTTTTGGTTGTTTGCAACCCAGAACACAGGTGATTGTAACAAGGATTGCCATTCCAATTTATAGATGAAGAAATTGAGCCTTACTGAGTAAATAACTTGCTTGAATTGTGGTTATATAGAAAATCCAAATCTAGACCCCATAACTGCTACTTAAGGGTTGGTTTCTTTCACAGCACACTGTTTTCTCAGTTGCCTTCAGTGGCCTCTGCAGATAATGAGATGTGGTTCCCCCTCTGTGCCTCCTTGATTGAGTGCTTAATCCTATTTCCTGTTTTAATGCTTATCTGCTTAATGTCAAATGTGCCTGTCTTCCACACTAAACCGCTGAGCATCTGGAAGACAAGGATTGTATTAATAGTCATCATTTTCTCTCAGACGTATACTGGAGTGCTTGGGTGCACAGTCAGTACTAAATAAAGATTTTAATGAATGAGTGAGCAAATATGTGCGTAAATTATTCAATTAACTGAAAACACCAATATGGGTTTGAAGTTGATGCTAAAAGCATAACATTGATTTTTTAAAAACACCACTGTGTCGTTTACCAAGCAAAAATTTAAAGTATTTTTTCATAAAAGTAATTTGCTTTGAATATAAAAAGATGTTCACATAGTAAGCATATATTCCATGTTACTGTTTGCCAGGCTCTTATGACAGAGATAAATAGGAATTAGTCTCCTCTTTTAGAAGGCTCACAGACTGATGGGGGAAACAAATGTTTTCTGTAGCTCAGATCATGGAGCTGTGGGAAAAAGAGCTGTGGTAATCTGAAGAATGATTACAGTAGCAGGCCCACTGTCGGCAGTCATGGGAACCACGAAACTGGCGTGGAGATCCAGCTCTAGGCAGGATGCTGTGCACATCAAGGACAGCAGCCAGAGCCCTTTGCAAGCTGGAGAAGAGCACCATGTGCTTTGCCTTTCCAGAATGTTATAAGATTTGCTTAAAGAATAAGTTACCCATACTCTTATTCAGACATAATTATTTTTAAAAAGATTATAATCAAGGCTTGTTATAAAAATTTTTTGATTAATTTGAAATTGCTATGTGTCATATGAAACTAATAGCTAAGACTATATTTTGATTTGGCACTAAGGTGAAATGAAGATAGGTCTGTATCTTTGTTTAAGCATTAAAGCCCAATACAATAGAAGCAACAAATAAACACCTATACAAAAACATAAAAGGATATAAAATGATATGTATGTATGTATATGTAAAATACATATATATGTATAAACTAGGATACACATTTGTTAATAAAATTTCCATTCTTTACAAATTATGCACACCAGTAGGAGAAATAATTAACTTCATATGTTTTGTATCATTTGCAGACAATTACTACGGTACCCCAAAGCCTCCAGCAGAACCAGCACCATTGTTACTAAATGTAACAGACCAGATACTTCCTGGAGCCACTCCAAGCACTGAAGGAAAACGAAAAAGGAATAAATCAGTAAGCAACATGGAGAAAGCAAGCATAGAGCCTCCTGAGGAGGAAGAGGAAGAGAGGCCTGTGGTCAATGGAAATGGAGTAGTAGTAACACCAGGTTAGTCTTTTACATTTGTTACAGGTTTATCAGCTCTTCTAGATGTAGCTGAATATATATTATATCCCTGTGTTCAAATGTATATTTTTTTCACATATATATGTTCAGGTGTGTGTGTGTGTGTATATATATGTGTGTGTGTATATATATATATATATATATATATATATATATATATATATATATATATGTAATGATTGTAGTTATCTTGAGGGAGACAAGATTATGATATCAAAAGGAAAGGACATGATTCTTGTATCCAATTTATTAGTTTTAATTTTGACATATCAAGGAATCCATTCAACTTCTTCAGTTTCTGGTTTCACTTATACAATATTAATGGCAATATAGTGAGTGGTTTAAATCTTAGAAGGTGTTACAAGTTATGAATATGATTGTGTGACATTGCAAAATTTTTGTTAATTAATATTAGATATAATCTATCCTTAGAAATCTTACTATACTTTCAGCTTTGTGAAGAGAGGTTGTGTTGTGTTATTTAGTTAATGGCGTCAATGAATACAGTCCACAGAATAACCATAGCTACATAATGCCCATGTATTTATCCCCCCATCCTTACCACCTAGTCTGACAATTTGGGGAAAGCATCTTCACAAGTGACACTGTGAAGGCAATTACCCTTGAACAAGGGAAAGACTTGTTATCCCTTTAATTTATCATCTGTCATATCACGTATATAAAAAAAGTATCAGACAGATACAAAGTGTGTTTTTGCAAGGGATGGATTTGTAATTTTCTTATACTTACTAATATAGTGCCAAAATTTTTATTTATAAAGTAGATTTTTAAAATAATCTTATTCATAATTAAACGTTACCAAAACTAAACTACGGCATTCTCTTTGCCTATAATCTTGGAATAAGTTTCCAAAGTTTTGTTTTAGGTATTTTTTAATAATGACATATCATTATTTTAATGGGCATTGAAGATCAAAGGGCTGTGTTAAAACTGTTGAAAAAACATTAACACATGTACCTTGCATACTTATTATTCTTAAGATATTTCCTACAACTACTTTAATGTCTGTACTTATCACTGTACTGCTTCTATAGTGACATAATGTTTGAATTTTCATAACCAATTATTTTTATCAAAGAAAAGCTTCATAAGCCTATTTTTTTTTACCTTCCTTTTCCTTACTACCTGTAAAAATGTTCTTTATTAAACATAAAGGAAACCAAATTTCAGTATGTGTCAATCAAGGTGTAAAACCTTAAAAATTGGTTTCCTCTTGGTTACTCAGAGGAGGGTAACTTCCTCCATTAATATATTGGTTAAAAACTTATTCTCTGACCCTAGCAGTCATTGATATTTGGGTACAAATGCTAAATATCACTATGGGTGCATAATGTAACTTGTTTACTGTAATATGATCTGGTAATTTTCAAGCAGTTAGATACCTTCTCTGTTTTGATTCTGAAATGTCTCTGTCAAAATATTTACTTTTCATCATGTAATGGATTTAAGTTAAGTTGATAGGACATCGTTTTCTTAGTTGATCTTTTATGTGAGAAGAAAAACATTTCAGCTAAATGGAAGCAAGTAATCACAAAAGAAGTAGAAGTTGGGTGTCAAAGAGCAGTTATAGAATTTCTTACTGGTTAACACCTTATAGTTAAAAATATAAAATATATGGCCTTGATTGGGCCCAAATAATTGATTTGTATTTCATTTCTACTCTGTATAGAGCAAATCAAATGAAGCATTCTTGACCAACAGATTCTTAAACTAGAAATTTGTTTAACTGGGGGGCACAGTGAATCTGGAAAGCTCCATTCCCTTCTACTCATACCTTAGACATGAAGAATGGAGTATTTTTATGTCTAGGAAGTTTTTAAGGCTCCAGGGAAAATGGACTGGTTTGAACTCTTCTTTACCAGCCCTAGCCATGTGACTGTCTCTGGACTTCTGAGGCTGACAGTGATAGAGAACAACTGTGCAGGACAGCTCTGGGATATCTGGATAGTCAACAGATGCCACAAACATGGTTTTGTGAGCCTGGCTTGGCAAGTGTTCTTATACTACTTTTTCTTTCTTATTATGGGACATGAGAGATGTAAAAATTAGGCATCTCTTCACCCAGTGTTAAAAGATGGAGGAAACAGCCGCAAACCAGAAAATTGGTCCATCATCCCTTACTAGAAATCTTTTGACGAGTCCCATTTTAGGAATGGCATTGTTTTTCTTTATGTTTATCCAAGAGAAACTTTAGGATAAAACTTTTTCTTTGCTCCCCCCCCCCTTATATACATTTATCCAACTCTTCACCATTTGAACTTCATCACATTTTTCCTAGCACAGGGTCTTTGTCCTGCGTTTGTCTTCTTCTCATATACATTTGTTGGATACAGGACACTTCAGACAATAGTGACAAAATTGTTGCTTAAATTTTAGTTAACACTGCCCTGTAAGAGCCTGTAATAGTAATTAATACCAGACATCCGTTTAGAGCATAAATAATATAGTGAGGCACATTTGCAAAGGGAGAAAAGCTGACTGAGGTAATTTCATTCCATTCCAAGTAATATTGATGATAATGACAATAAACAATATTAAATAATTAACTTCTTTTGGATCTTACCATGTGCCAGGAACTCCTTAACCTCATTATGTGTATTAGTTCATTTAATTCTCCTATCAGACCTATTAGTTAGGTACTGTTTTACAGATGAGGACACTACAGTTAAATAATTTGCCCAGTAACTGGAAATAGGAAATATTACACAGGAAAACTGGATCCAGAACCCATGATCGTAGTTGCTTTACTCTCCTGAGTCTTATGTCACCAAATAGAAACATAAATATATTTCTTAACAATTTGTAGACACAGGACTACTATTTTACTTGTACATCTTTAAACATGGAATTATAAATCTTTACCTACCAAAGGCTTCTTATTTCTTTCATTTCTGGAAATCATGTGCAAGTGAACTTATTTCCTTCTGTGGATATAAAAGATTCCTAGTTCTTTATAATATTCTGTATGTATATAAGTACCAAACCTACCGGTCTTTAACTCCTTATATACTTTACCAGAATGAACTACTTCCTCTATGTAAATGAAGGTTTTAGAGTCCTCAATTTACCCATTACTCATTTTCTTTTTCTCCTTTGAATTGTAGTTTATAGAATTACGTATTTCTTTTTCTTTCAGACCATATCTATGTAAAGTCAGTGATCACTTATAAATAGTTAATTTCTCCATGAAGTTCTACTAATGTTATCAACGAATATATTTTATTCTAGGTTCTCTCTTTTTACTCAAAATTACATTACAGAACTGTTTCTTTCTCTGATATATGTCACTTTGGTGATGGAAATTAGTGTAGTTCTAGCCTTAGAAATGTAGTTTTATCATTGTAAATAACAGAAATTACAATAAAAATAAAATAAATAATGGCAACATCCCTTTAATGAATGCATACAATGTGCTAGGCATATAGGACATATATTATCTCTAGTCCCATAATCACAGTATATTTGCTCAACAAATGAGATGCTGAAATTTACCTTAAGGTACTTAACTAAGATAATGGTAGCAGAGTTGAAATCTAGACCCAGGAAAACCTGAACTCATCCTTTTCCGCCATATTTCCCTGGGTTGTTAACTATGCTGAGGACAAAGAGACTTCTGACCTCTGTAAGGTAAATCACAATCCTGCAGTGCAGTGTATTTCATCTACGTTGTATTCCATTATATTTGTCCTTCACGGGGTTCATGGAAGTGATATTAGATCTAATTCTTGCAAGGATGGTATATCCTTACATCATCTTAGAGAATTTGCCTTTAAACTATATTTAAAATTCATATGCTCAGGAAACCTTCCCTTTGACATCAACCTCACCTTATGTTCAGACATCTTTATCTTGTTAGAGGTGATATCCAGCCTTGTGGCTTCAATACTGTAGATTTACCTGCAACCTTCATTCTCTCCTGTGTTCCAGGGCCATATTTCTAAGTACTGCCCACTGGACTGCCCCCACCCCAAGCATTTCTTCAGCAACTTAAATGCAACATTCCCCTTAAACTCTTCTCCCATAAAACAAACAAGCAAACCAATTTACAGAGTCCCTTGCTGGATTTCTCTAATTCTGCTTTTTACCCAGATAGCTCAGAGTTTGATGCTTTTCTCCCCCCAGGCTGGATATACATTATTAGGTATAAAAGATCGCTGTACCTTTAGCTTTTATCTCTTCCTTCCTAATATCACTGCCCCATCCTACATCACTCCCTCATCCCCTTGTTTGTGGACCACAGTCCCCTAACTGACCTCCATTCCTCCAGGCTCCACTTGTCAAATTCCCTGTTACTCTTCGATCAATTAAAAGGTTCTTGAACCAGCATTTGGTCACGTTAACTATCCTTCTCAAAACTTGGATGAGTTTCTATTTCTACTGCTTCAAACTCTTTGGGCAACCGCCAGGTCCTCTCACACTTGACTGCAGCACCTCTGTTATCTTTGGTTCCCATTATTCCCCAACTCTCTTCTCTTCTCTCGTCTACATTCCCATACACATAAAACACCTTCACCTGTCTGACAAGCCTTTTCCACATTTGAACCTGCTATTCTTTTATTCGCAATTCAATCAAAATTTTTATATTCTCTGGAAATCACTTGTTTACTCTCGTAGTGAAAAGTTGAGACTGTTCATTTCTGAATTATTGAAGTACAACTTACACTTCTCATTCATTTAGGAGGTATTGGTTAGCTTGGTCCTTGCAGGTAACTTTTCATAATGTGCATGTCTGTCATCCCCTCATAAATTGTAAACATTACCAGGACAAGGACTATTTCTACCTTTTTGTATACCTGTCTTGGTGATTAGTATATATCATTAAATATTTTAATTTCTTAGTAAATATTTATTTTTTTAATCAACCAAACCTCTTGAGAATGTCAAAACTTTACTATATCAACATGATTAGATTTATTTCATGCTCATTTTACACTATTCAGTGTTTTCAACATGCAGTGTTTCTAAGTTTGAAAGATATGAAATTCCTAATCTTACATTTCTTCAAAAGTTGTTTGATAACAAAAGAAAGAAGTCTATTTTAAGAGATGTATTCTTAGAGATGAGAATTATTAAATCTCTCTAACTGTGAAAATAACCCAAATAGATAGGTGGTTAATAGATCAGTAGATACATTTTTTTTTTCAACTGAACTTTTCTGAACAAAAACAAATCCTGTAAGCCATAGTAATTGGATTAGGCTTTCTTGGATTTCTTTTATTTCATGAATTATCTGCTAAACTTTTCCGGAAAGTAATTCACTATTATATTGTAGCTTCCCCTCACCAGCTATTAGTAAGCTTAGTGCAAAGAATTAGAAATGCACATATATTTTAAAGGCAGCTAAGTCTCTCTGTTAATACACACACATACACAATGCCAGGAGGAACAGGGCCCGTGAGAGCTACCTTCGCCAACAAAGGGAATACAGTATGTGTACACAGAGCTGCCTTCTCCAGGCCCCCAAGCCTGCAATTAGTGCAAATGAACTGCGTCTCCCAGAGAGCAAACAGAGTGTCCCTTATGTGATCACCAAGTGTCCTCAGCAATGATCTCAGTTCACCATTAGGGACCCGCATCCAGGTCCTGTGCCACTTGGCACGCTGACTGTGCATGCACCATCAGTCCTGGTTCTGTGAATGAGGTCCTGTCACTGTCAAAAGAATTATGTCCTCCGTAGTGAATCTCGCTGTTTTCCTGTGAATAATGGTGCACTCTGAAAGCACCCCAGCGCCTAACCCCTGCTTATTTTGTGTGGGTTCACAGAGACTGCGATGTGTTTATCCACTCAGATCTTTATCTCTTTTTTTTTTTTGAGGGGAGAGGCTTAATTTTATTATCTTGTTCCCAAACAGTATTGGTTTTATCTCTTCACTGGAGGTGCAAATTTCTGGGGCTATTTTAACTTAACCTTCTAAAATTAGATATTCCATTTATAAATGAGGGGCATTTGATCTTTTCTTAAAAGGATCATCAGGTGTGATTATAGAGTAACAAGGTAATCACCTTAGTGTCTGTAGCTATGAACTTTAGTAGTAACTGAAACTATACCATTGGGGGAAAAAATGAAATCATGATTAATTTCAGGGATGTCTTTCTTTTTTTTTTTTTTTTGCGGTACACGGGGCTCTCACCGCCGTGGCCTCTCCCGTTGCAGAGCACAGGCTCCAGATGCACAGGCTCAGCGGCCATGGCTCACGGGCCCAGCAGCTCCACGGCATGTGGGATCCTCCCGGACTGGGGTATGAACCCGTGTCCCCTGCATAGGCAGGCAGACTCTCAACCACTGCGCCACCAGGGAAACCCTCAGGGATGTCTTTTTAAATCAAGGCAGACTCACTTTGTGATAAATCTGAAAGCGAAGCACTATTTGAACCTCTTTGTGCCCTCAGATTGATGCAACATTTTTGGAATCTTGCATTCAACCTTTTGTGGAGAGTTTTTTTCTGCTTCTCTGAGTGTTTATATGATGTATATGAGACAGAGATTTATACATGAAGGAAGAAGGCACAGCAAAAGCAACCAGGCTCACACCGGGGTTTGTAGAGCACATACAGAAATGTTTGTGTCTTCAGGTTCTCCAGGCATTGTTAGAGTTGAAGCTTATTTCTAGTCATGGCCATCCATTCTCTCTAGGCCTGATATTCACCCTGTAGCCCATTTTCTTATCACATATTTCTCCTAATGGATGTGATTATAATTTCAGTGTGAAATCTTAGCTACTTTATTGTCAGACAAAAATTGCTCAAGTTATTTCTGGCTGAGGGCTGGTCTTTGGCTCTGAAGAGGGAAGGTCTCTGGATAAGGTCTCTCTGGGCACTCAGAGATAAGGGGATAGCACCTTTATCTTTTACTTCCTAATTGACTTCTTACTCTCATCAAAAAATACCTTGACTCCAATTTGGCCCCAAAGAATGGCACTTGAATGATCAAGATCAAGGTTAAATAAAGCCTTCTTCCTTTTCTCTTTCAGTGCCTTTGATGTTCCTAAAACTTCAGAAGGTGATGTTATGTTTCATGTAGTACTAATCTCCTGATTTTTTACAGAATTCTGAAAGTGAGATCTAAGAATTATTGTACATACGTGTCCTATATTTCATTTTATACCTTGCTTTGGTCTTTGAATATTTTCAATACTCGTTATCAATTTCTCTAACCCCAAAGTTAGTTGAAGATTTGGGGAACTTGTTTCTGTATGATAAATATCTTCAGAATTCATTATATTATGAAAACCACATAACACATACAATTTCAAAGATGTGAGGGTTCATTTTATTTCCATTATTCCAGTCTGCTTTTATTTTTTTTAATAGATCTTTATTGGAGTATAATTCCTTCACAATACTGTTAGTTTCTGTTTTACACCAAAGTGAATCAGCCATATGCATACACATGTCCCCATATCCCCTCCCTCTTGAGCCTCCCTCCCATACTCCCTATCCCACCCCTCTAGTTCATCGCAAAGCACCAAGCTGATCTCCCTGTGCTATGCTGTGGCTTCCCACTAGCTATTTTACATTCGGTAGTATATATATGTCGGTGCTACTCTCACTTCGCCCCAGCTTCCCCCTCCCACCCCGTGTCCTCAAGTCCATTCTCTATGTCTACATCTTCATTCCTGCCCTGCAACTAGGTTCATCAGTACCACTTTTTTTTTTTTTTAGATTCCATTTATATGCGTTAGAATACGGTATTTGGTTCTCTCTTTCTGACTTGCTCCACTCTGTATCAGTCTGCTTTTATTAAAATTAATAGAAGAAAATATGCTAATGAAGGCAGCACTTCTTCTCCCCTGTCAATGGAAAATAATTCCCTCTACTAATCTTTTTAGTAATTCTTTCCAGTTTAGTTTTTTATGTCTCAGGATTTCTTTCCTGTCATCTTCCACTCACAGACCTTGCGTTTTTCTATTCTTATAATTCCTCATATTGTTCTTTTAATATTCCAAAGAACTTGTAACCAATTGTGGGTTTTAGATATAGATGAAAATAACCTTGAGGTATCGACTATGCTTTCTTAATAATTCATATTTCCCTGGTTAGCCTCCTAAATAGATGAGATCCAATTTCGTTACAAATATTACAGATAAAAAGTAATCTCTTTACAGGATTGGGAATTCCTGCTCTCCCAATTGATATATCATCTCAAAACTCAGCAGCATAGTTAATCATCACCCTAACTTTCCCTAATTCTTGTGTTTCTTTCATGGTCGCAAATATTAAAAGGAAACATTAGTTAACATCTCAGGAAAAAAAATTATATATATTTTTTATTTTCCACAGTGTTTAAGGGCCACCCCTCCTCATTCGCATACTGTATATAAAAAGAAATCATAGTGCATTTTTTAAAAACTTAGAAAAACTTTAGGAGAAGTAAGGAGTCAGAAAATACCAGCTACAAGTCAGTTATCAGCATGCATAGAAACATCTCAGAAGGAGCAGAAAATATAATCATCTTTGCTAACTGCATTGCTAGAGCAGTGGGAGTAGAAGCAGGAGGAAAACTACTTTGCGCTGTATTTCTTCTTTGTACTTTTGGATTTTGTCCAAGTGCATGTTTTACTACATCAAAAAAAAGTAATTAGGGCTTCCCTGGTGGCGCAGTGGTTGAGAGTCCGCCTGCCGATGCAGGGGACGCAGGTTCGTGCCCCGGTCCAGGAAGATCCCACATGCCGCGGAGCGGCTGGGCCCGTGAGCCATGGCTTCTGAGCCTGCGCGTCCGGAGCCTGTGCTTCGCGAGAGGCCCGCGTACCGCAAAAAAAAAAAAAAAAAAAGTAATTATATTTTTTCTAAGTCATGAGCAAATATTCACTAATCACTAAGATGCAAATATTTTGGCCCCCATAGTATAATTCTTCTCATTTGAGAAGGTTAGGGGAAGCAAGGAGAATTGATAAGAGCACTCTTTGAGCAGTGACCTACGATGTTGACTTCTTCCAGTCAACTGGCTACATAGAACGCAGGTGGCCACTGCATGACAGCTTCCTTTCTGAAGGCAGAATGTCCTCAATTTTCACTATAGAATATGATCTATAGTATGGCCATATCAAAAATCAGTTAGAATGATATTTTTCTCCTGTCCAAGATCAAGCCTGAAGTAATCACTCAAGCTTGATTCATTTACAAGAGCCTAAAGTTCAAATTCCAAGAAATTCAGCTTCTAGTAGTGAAACAAACAGCAGCTGTGACAGCCTCCACTCCTTCCCACCTCTGACTACAATACAGTAAGACTTTATATCAACCTAACAAACATACTTTTTGATGAGATTGTTGAGTTTGCAAGAAAGCAAAGGAAATCTTCAAGCCCCACCACTTCCACCACCATGGTCACTACTACAAATGAGCAGAAACAAGAGTGTGGAGCAGTCTATTGTTAGACTTAAAAGCCAAGCTTGCCCTGACGCTATATGAGGAGACTAAGCTTTGGGCTAATATAAAATCGGGGAGCTATGTCTCTGATTCTGATATAAATCAGTACGCTCAAAGGTACCGGAGTGATGCCAAGTTCATGGCTCAGTAGCAGCCCCTGGTACCCAGCAAAATCAAATGCAGAACTCTGTAGGAAAACATACAGAACTTAGAAAAAATTTGTGGTTTCTGAGGATTATTTTCCCTCCTTTAAATCACTTAACACCACAACATGTTTCAACTGAGGAAGAAAAACTCAATTTGTGCAAAGACCTTTTAAAGAAGAAACGTTAGCTTTGTGTGTTTCCTTTTTTTTCTTTAGAAATTGCACTGTTTTTTGAAAACACCTAATATCTTTCTTTTTCTTATTAGTTATCCATTTTATACATATTAGTGTATACATGTCAATCCCAATCTCCCAATTCATCCCACCACCACCACCCCTGCCCCATTTTCTCCCCTTGGTGTCCATACATTTGTTCTCTACATCTGTGTCTCCATTTCTGCCTTTCAAACCAGTTCATCTGTACCATTTTTCTAGATTCCACGTATATGCGTTAATATATGATATTTGTTTTTCTCTTTGTGGCTTACTTCACTCTGTATGACAGACTGTAGGTCCATCCACATCTCTACAAATGACCCAATTTCATTCCTTTTTATGGCTGAGTAATATTCCATTGTATATATGTACCACATCTTCTTTATCCATTCATCTGTCGATGGGCATTTAGGTTGCTTGCATGACCTGACTGTTGTAAATAGTGCTGCAATGAACAATGGGGTGCATATGTCTTTTTGAATTATGGTTTTCTCTGGGCATATGCCCAGTAGTGGGATTGCGGAGTCATAGGGTAATTCTATTTTTAGTTTTTTTAAGGAACGTCCATACTGTTCCCCATAGTGGCTGTATCAATTTGCATTCCCACCAGTAGTGCAAGAGGGTTCTGTTTTCTCCACACCCTCTCCAGCATTTGTTGTTTGCAGATTTTCTGATGATGCCCATTCTAACCAGTGTGAGGTGATACCTCATTGCAGTTTTGATTTGCATTTCTCTAATAATTAGTGATGTTGAGCAGCTTTTCATGTGCCTCTTGGCCATCTGTATGTCTTCTTTGGAGAGATGCCTATTTAGATCTTCTGCCCATTTTTTTGGTTAGGTTGTTTTTTTTAATATTGAGCTGCATGAGCTGTTTATATATTTTGGAGATTTATCCTTTGTCTGTTGCTTCGTTTGCAAATATTTTTCTCCCATTCTGAGGGTTGTCTTTTGTCTTGTTATAATTTCCTTGGCTGTGCAAAAGCATTTAAGTTTCATTAGGTCCCATTACCTCCATTACTCTAGGAGGTGGGTCAAAAAAGATCTTGCTGTGGTTTATGTCAAAGAGTGTTCTTCCTATGTTTTCCTCTAAGAGAAAACACCTAACATCTTAAAAATCATTTGAAATTGACCACATACTTTTTGTTTCAGTGGGGAGAAATCATTTAGGTTGCTTGGCTGATTTAACTACACAATTTATTTAGTGTTCTAGGTGGTAGAACTCACTGATAAAAGTATATAGCATTTCCTGAATATCTACTATGTTCTGGTAGTTGACTGTTCTAAGCAATTTTATACATGTCTCATCTAACCCTTATAGGGAAGTAATGTTGTTCCATTGTACATTTAAGGAAATTGAGGCATGCACAGAGTGAGTTAAATAACTTGCCCAACAGCACACCATGAAGGACAGATTCAAACCCAGGCAGTCTCACACCAGCCTTAGCAATTATGTTCTACTGCTTCTTGTGGAGTATGTTTGTTGCTATTGAGAATGGCTAAGCAAAAAGAAAAAAAAATTAATCTCAAATTATTCCTATTCTCTTTCCTTATAAGCTATAAATATGTTCCTCAATCTTTTTTTCCCCCCGTTAAATGTTCTCTAGCCATGCTTATTTCCAAAGAAATAACATGAAGACAGGAGAAATAACATAAAGACATGAGATTTATTAAAATTTGTCACCGAGCCATTAAAAATATAAGTTGCAGAGCTCCCTTACAGGGTAAAATAAATTTTGGAAATTTAAATTTTATGACTGTTCAGAGAAGTAAAATCAACAATTTCCTATCTGGCTTTAAGATGTTATTTTCCCTCATTTCAAAGGATGGCAATTACAGAAAGCTGAACATTAACTGTAAGCATAGACTGTATCAAATGAAAATATGATTAAGGTATAAAATAGGCAATCTTCTTCTTGAAATGGTTTTATCTTGGTTTCTGATTATTCTTTAATAAAACTCAGTAGGGACATTCAAAACCATGGTATTTCTGATTTATCCTTAGTCTTGTATCCAAAAGGCAATGTGTTAGACACTGCTAGGGTAATAAACGTGTAAGTAAGGGGAATGGCTACTATACACACTGTAATATCAAAACCTGAGACTGGACCAGAACTGTAGAATTTATGCAGACTGTACTAAATGCAAAAATGCATGTATTTACCTCTCTTCCCATTAAATGGTTTTCAGTCCCTGTACTATATACAGATCTTTGAGTTTTTCTGAATTTCTTATGGGAAGAAGGAAATTATTTGCTGAATCCAACAAAACTTTAGGGTAGGAAAGATGAAAGAAACTATATTTCTTAATTCTTCACAGCAATAAAAGTGTACATAAAACATGTTTTTATAGGCCATTGCTTATAAGACTGTATATTACCAATGCCTATTCTGTTTCTCAATGTTTCTATAAATTTCTAGGAAATACAACAGTCCTGGTCAAAGGGAAATTTTTCTTTATGATTATCATTCTTTATAAATAGGTGTTCCTTCTTTATTGAAATATTTTTTGTTTCTATTGTTATGGCAAAAATAAACCCCTTGCTCTGGTTTGTAAGGCATCTAGGGGACCGAGAAATGCAAAATGGAATGCTCAAAACATGCCAGTGTTTGATAAAGTCTTTTCACTTAAGCAGCAAGCGTCTTGGGGGGAAATTAATTTACATATCACAAAATTCATGTTTGGATTTAACAATAAAACCATGCTGAGAAATGTGTCTTAGAAGTTAAAAAGGGCAATTCTACATGACCACTGCTTAATCAAGAAATACCTTCAAACCACTATAAAAGTAAAACGTGCTTGGGGTTATTTGGCTCTTTCTCTAGTCAGAATTTAAACAGTCTAAGGTTTCTCAAACTGCAGATCTGACATATATGAGATCTGTGTTAGGGCACATTTGCATGCATGTAACTTTAAGCTGAACTCCATGGGGGGAGGGGAGTGCTAGCAGGAATGGCTACGCGTGCACCTTGGCTGGTCGGTAAAATCTGTTCTTTCCTATCCTTAATTACTAAAAGTATGTTTTGGTGGTACATCCAGACAATGGATTATTATACAGTGCTGCAAATAAATGAGCTATAAAGCTATTAAAAGACATCACGCAGGGCTTCCCTGGTGGCACAGTGGTTGGGGGTCCGCCTGCCGAGGCAGGGGACACGGGTTTGTGCCCCAGTCTGGGAAGATCCCACATGCCGCGGAGCAGCTGGGCCCGTGAGCCATGGCCACTGAGCCTGCGCATCCGGAGCCTGTGCTGTGCAATGGGAGAGGCCACAGCAGTGAGAGCCCTGCAAAAAAAGACATCAAGCAAACTTAAATGTGTATTACTAAATGAAAGAAGCAAATCTGAAAAGACTCTCTATACTATATGACACTCTGGAAAAGGCAAAACTATGGAGACAGTAAAAACATCAGTGGTTTCCAAGAGTTAGAGGAGAGAGAGGGATGAAAAGCAGAGCACAGAGGACTTTTAAGGCAGTGAAACTACTGTGTATATTACAGTGGTGGATGTGTGTCATTATACATTTGTTGAAACCCATAAAACATACAACACCGAGAGTGAACCCTGATGTAAACTATGGATTTGGGTGATAATGATGTGTCACTGTAAGTTCATCAGTTGTAATAAATGCACCACGCTGATGGAGGATGTTCGTAATGGGGGAGACAATGCATTTGTGGGGACAGGGAGTACATAGGAAATTTCTGTACCTTTCTCTTAATTTTGCTGTGAACTTAAAATTGATCTAAAATATAAAGCCTATTTTTTAAAAAGTCCATTCTGTTCTTAACGGGTACTTTCTCAGTTACTTATATAATACCCAACATATCTGATTTTTAAAATTTCAATTTCAATTTCAATTCAATTTCAACCCAATTCTCAGTAGCCTGATAAAAAGTTCTTTTTCTCTCCCCCATTAAGCTGTTGTCAAGTATCTTGCACATTGTAGGTATAAATTCATGTTTGCTAATGTAACAATTGATTGATTAGATAAGAATAAAGGAATGAATGAATAAATGAGCTAGATAAACTGGGAGAACATGGCTCAGTAATCTCTAGCACGTCAATAGTTATAAATATAGCTATAGACATCTCCAAAGACTCTAGACTTTTTTTTTTCAGGAGATGTCTCACATTTCTCTTGAAAATATAATAGTTATTTAGATGAAGAAAAAAGTTTATTTGTTCATAGCTAATCTTTGACTTTCTCTGTTAGCATATTCTATATTTTCTCTTTATGCATTCATTTAATCCATTCCAGCTTGGCCTTCCCATCCACCACTCCACTGCAACTAGTACCACAGCTGGTAGCTAACATCCCCAGTGTCCTCCATATCTTGAATTTCATTAGATTTTACATCCTAATCTTGCTGATGGACTGTTTAGAAGTTTTGGCCACAGTTAAGTGTTTCCTCCTCATACACCTTTGCTTGGCTTCTGTGACATAAAGATCAACTGGTTTTTCTGTTACTTCCCTGGTTGCTCTTCCCTCGTCATTCTCTCTATGACTTAAATGTTGGAGTTCCTCAGACAGCTGCTCTAGGTATTCTTGTTTCCACTTGCTGCACTGTCTCTCTAGGCAATTTCATTCACTCCTGTGGTTTAAATTATAATACAATCTATCCGTATGCTGTAGTCTTTCAAGCTGATTCCCTCCAGCCAAGAACTCATTGACTTGACATCTCCATTGTGAGTTTGGCATGGACTTCCATCTGTTGTGCCTAAAATTACAGCCATTATCTTTCCCACTCCTGACAGAGTCCTGCTCCTCCTGTCATGGTGCCTAGCTCAGTGAATTGCTTTGCCCCCCACTGGGTTTACCATGACTTCTCATTTGTCCTTATCTGTACCTTTTTTAAAATATCATACCAAATCCGTATTCTACACTTTTTTTCAGTTCATAAAAAGAAGCCATGCCCATGCCACCAACGTCTCTGTCTCAAACACAAAAATAACTCCCCAATGGTCTGTAAATATCTACTCTTAACACCCTCAAACCCCCAGAATAGCTAAGAGGGTCTTTGCGGAGAATAAAAACCTACTTGTGTCATCCCCTTGATTAAGACACATCAGTACCTTCTCGTTACTCTCAGGATACAGTCCCAAATTCTGAGCATGCTTTCTAAGGCCTAATCTATTCCTTTTTTATGTATTTCTTTCTCCCTTACTTTCCTCTGAAAGAAGTCACTTGACTCCTTTTTCTAGTCTCAGATTTGATAGCATGTTGGAAAAAGGGCTTTCCTTGATTCTTCATGAGGAATGTGTATGCGTAAGATCTCATCTTTCCCTTTGATAGTATTCATCGCACTTAAAATTGTTTAAAGACTACACATCTTGAAATACTTTGAGTTCCGTGAGAGCAAGGATCATGCCTCTCTTGTTTGCTCTTCTGTCCTCGGTGCCTGACGCCAATTGAGTGTTTAATAAATACTGATTAGGTGAATATGGAATAAATGAATGTGTTCAGATCATGACCTTGCTTTTCAACTTTTCAAATGCAACATGACATTTGGAAATACCTGAGAACAGTACGCTTCACGTATTGGTAATTACATGCGGTAATAAGGTACAGCAAGGAGAATCTAAAAAGAGCAATGGTACCTTCTCTTGCTGTTTCTTTCCTGCACAATTTACAAAGGTTAAATCTGTATGAAGAATCAGCTGGGAGACTACATCACTAAGGACCATATTATTTTAATAAAATCTTCTTGGTTTAAGGGCAAAACAACAAAAGCTTGTAAAGTGTTCTTGTCCTAATTCCTAAAGATGCTTTCATTTTGCTCTCTGAGACTGACACATATGGGGAAAAAAATTAATCCAAGCCATTGATTAAGACAAAAAGTACATTCTACTTTAATTTACTCATTTTAAATTACCTTTATTATTTTTAAACTTATAAATATAATAGCCAACTAATGCAAAGATATGTAAAAAAACTCCCACACCCATACAAATTTACTGTTTTTGTTTAATCAAAGTTAACCATCTGTTGTACATCTTTCCATCTTGTTTTTTTGTTCATATAGTTGTAAACAAAATTATATGCATATATCTAGCTTGCTGTTTGCTTTTTTTTTTAAAATAGAATTAACAGTGTACACGTATTACTCTTCAATTTGGATTACTCTTTGAATAGTAATGATTAGCACCTTTTCCAGGTCAGCAGGTCTTTACACTACATAGTTTTCCATGGTAATGATAACCACAATTTGTTTAATCATACCCTCATTGATAGGCATCCAAATCGTTTCCAGGTCTTTGCTACTACAAACAGTGCTACGGTAAATATTATCATATAGGTGTTTTTATACACCACCACCTTTATTCCTAGAGGTTATACTCTCAAACTGGGATTACTGAGTCGAAGCATATATGTATTTGTATATATTTTTTAATGTTAATAGCTATGGATTAGGTTCCCAAACAATTGTGGAATTTCATATTTCCAAGAAGGCTGCCTCACCATCACATTAACATTGTATGTCAGTAGTGTCTCCTTCCAGTTTCTGGGTTAAGCTGTCCCCACCACGCCTTCTGCTGTGAAGAAGCCATAGTGACCCTCAGTGCAGGCGGATCAGTTCTCTATTCTTAGCTACTTTCCAAGTCTCCAGAAGAGCATACTTGGACTTCTGCGTGATGTGCACGCCACAGGGAAGTCTTGGGAGTAGTATTTGCCAAGTGTGTTCATCCATTTATCTCTGACACCCCAGTGGAGATTTGGAGCCACTCTGCAGGAAACATTCCTCCCAAAGTTCCAAACTAAAGTAGTTATAGGCCCCCTCTGCTTTTGGCTCCCTTGATCTTTCCTGTGGTTTCCCTCTTCTTACCATTACCTTGCCACACCCGAGACCAAAACCTAAATATAGTGGTGTTGAATCCCTGAATGAACCAGGGAGTACCTTAAATCTAAATTTCCCCTTTGAATGTCTCTCCCAATCACCATCTTACCTTGTAGGAAATTTCTCTGAACCTGAGCTTTCCAAAGGTAAGATTTCATTCAGAACTTTTGCAGGTTTAAAAGTGACTTTCTTTTGCCTAGATAGATGAATAATATTTTGGTAGAGTTAAGTTCTTGGGTTGCTGTACTTTTCTTTTCCTCAAGTTACTACAGATGTCACCTTACTGTCTTTGAGCTTAGGGTATTATAGATGAAACGTCTGATGATCTTCTGTTCCTCTTTTTTGTGGGTACTTTTCTTCAATGTGGAAGCTGGTAAAGTTGTTTCTTAACATTGGAGCTTGGAAATTTCACCTAGATGTGTTTAGGTGAAATAAATACTTCATTAATTTGGCCTCAGATTCAGTGAACCATTTTAATCTTCAGACTCAAGTGTTTCTTCATTTTAGGCAACTTATATTCTATTTTTATTGAGTTGTTATTTCTTCTCCCTGTGGCCCTTTTCCTCATTCTGGAGCTCATACCATTTGCATGTTGGTACCCTTGGGTCTGTCCTCCAAGCCTTTTATCATTTCTCTTAAGGTATGTATCTCTTTTAGTTTTTGCTCTGTTGCATTAGTTTTCTATTGCTACTGTAACAAATTACCACACACCTAGTGGCTTAAAACAATGCATATTTTTTATCATACATCTCTGTAGGTTAGAGGTCTGACCTGGGTCTCACTGGGCTAAAATCAAGATGTCTGAAAAACTGTTCTTTTCTAGAGGCTCTAGAAGAGAATCTATTCTTTTGCCTTGCCAGCTTCTAAAGGCTACCCCCATTTCTTAGCTTGTGTTTGCTCCCTTTCTATCTTCAAAGTCAGCACCAGTGCATCTCTTTTGCCATTCTTCAGTAGTCACATCTCCCTCTCACACTCGTCTTCTGCTTTCCTCTTACACTTGTAAAGACGCTTGTCATTAAAATAAGCCCACCTGAATAGTTGAAGATAATCCCCCAATCGCAAGGTCCTTAGTTTAATCAGTTCTGCAAATCTTCTTTTGCCATGTAAGGTAAAAATCACATGTTCCAGGGCGTAGGGCATGGGCATCCTTAGGGAGCATTACGCTGTCTGCCACACCTGCATTGTGAAATGGTCGTCCAAGTTAGTCATCAGCAATAATTCGTTGAAGGATCGGTGAGAATGATGAGTGAAAAGGGAACTCGAATAGGCCTACTGATAATTTTCAGAGCTGGTTACAATTGTGCTTTTCCTATTAGCCTTCACAGAGCTCATTCCCTGATGAGCGTAATCCGCACTCACTCAGAAGTTACAGTGGCTCGAGTGACTAACCCTATGCTCTTGTTCTCTCATAGAATCCAGTGAACATGAAGACAAGAGTGCAGGTGCCTCAGGGGAGACACCCTCCCAGCCTTATCCTGCACCAGTGTATAGTCAGCCCGAGGAGGTGAAGGAACAGATGGATGATGCAAAACCAACTAAACCTGAAGAGCATGATGAATCAGACCCATTGCCTGATAACTGGGAAATGGCCTATACAGAGAAGGGTGAAGTCTACTTCATTGAGTGAGTTTCACACATTTCTCTGAACATTTCCACAAAGATCATAGTAGTACATAAATGATGTTGTAAATGGAGATGTGGTCAAAGTATTGAATTTCATCAATTGTGATATTAGCTTCCTTCTTTGTAAGAGAATAAGGGGATAGCACCTTAATACAATTAAAGATCCTAGTTTACAGCTATAAGTCAACGAATGAGTTAAACAATACCACTGTAAAATTTGTTGCAGTCATGACTAAAAAGGCAAATCTCCATGTGATGTTATTATTGAATTAGAAATAGTGAATTTGTCATGAGGAAATGCTTACTCTACCCTTCCAAGACCTCCATGTAGTTCAAATGAGATAATCCCCATCTTTTAATTCAAATTGGTGGAAACCTCAACCATCATGTCCAGTGGTTTAATAGGATGCAACTATTGAGAGCAAAATACTTGCTAGTCACAAATGAGAGTGTTTTAAGCATTTGACCCTGAGGTCAGGTGTCAATCAAATCATGTGTTTGTATAGCTCATCATACTTATTTTTATTAAATTCCATTCTATTTGTTGCTTACCATTTTTATGACTTGGCAAGGAAAATGAAATGCTAATTCTGAACTCACTAGTGATACATACTCAATCTAATCTTTTCTTTCTTTAGGGACTTTTTTTCCCAAACTGAATTTTTATATATTTTATTAACAACCTTGTCTAGCTTTCCTTTTCTTTACCTTCTAGGAGTAGAACAACTTTTTAAAACTCCTAAGTTGATCTTAGCTCAAAATTAAATTGTTGATGTGCATGAGACAATCAAAACGTTCATTAGAAAGAATAAAAACTAAAAATATTGTAAATGAACAACAACTCTTATTCCCTCAAAGTTGTAGAAGACTCAAAGAGAAAAATTAATAGAATCTGAAGTTTTCAGTGCCGATAGTAGATATAAATATGTAAACTCTGACTATTGAGAAAAATATTAAAACTAGATTCCCCTTCCCAACCTGGAGTGATTTGTGACTTAGATCTCCATAGGCAGAACTCAATTGTGAAATTGGAATGTTACCACATGCCAATATTTAATTCTCACATGAAAACTTTGTAACATGTGGCCAAGGAAATACATAACCAGGTAATTACTTGGTGCTCTGCTTGACTCCAACATGGATGAGAAATGCAGAAAATATATTACCACCATTCACCTTTTGACAAATCTTATAAGTTTAAAAAAGAAAAAAAGAATAAGAATCTCTTGCATATTTCTTATTGCTATAATCAATGACCCAGAGACATCTTTTATCAATTAATTGGAAAAGAGAAAGTCTTATAGAATTTTTTAAATGTTCGAAAGTGTTTATATCAAAAACATAATTTTGTTATTGATAAGCATAGCATAGCGCCACTGCAGACCAGAAGTCAAAATATAAACCCTAGATGTGAGGTCATGCATTGGTGTTCAGAACAACTGATGTTCAGAACAGGGAGACTGATGACATACACATTTTTATTATATAATACAGGCGGAGTAAGACATGTGGAAGTAATAAAAGAAAACCAGCATGGCAAGTTGATGAAAAAACTGTGTCCGTACAGTGTTTCCAATTGCGATTATAAAAACCTCCTTTTTTATGATTATAATATAAACTTTCCCCTTTTAACTGTGTCAGATTTTGGGATTGTGGAGAAAAAGGACTTCTCGTAAGACAGAAGTTGTGTTCATGTTATAGTAAATGATGAGGCTCTGTCAGGACTTGGGAGAATCGACCAAAATGACTCTTATTAATATTGTAGTCAGTCATCCAGTGTCAGAATCCAAAGATTCATTAGATTTTGTTCCTGCTCTTAAATTTATTGTCAAGTTGGGGAAGAGAGAATAAGAGGAATAGTTAATTAGTAAACAATTGATTTTTGAGTTTTGTGATACTATTCAGAGAAGGATACGCTTAGCGTAGACTTAATAAAAGGAAGCATCCTAGGGAAGGTAAAATAACATAGACTTGAAAAGTAGGTAACAGGTAGATAGAGCACTCCAGATATAGGAACTGTCATTGCAAAGACCAGTGAGAAGACTGGTAGTATTAGCAGAGATGTTGAGCTGAAAAATTAAGACAAAAAAAAAAAGAGACAGTTTGATTCGCAGTGAGAATGCTAATGCTGAGGGAGACTCATGCAGAGGTCAGGGAGAGAGAAGAAGCCTGGAGTAAGGGCTGAAGTGAGCGTGTGATGGAAAGGTGATCAATGTAAGAGGCAGTGGCAAATGCCTGCTTAAAGAAGTCATTCACAGAACGGAGGCATCCCCTGGCCCACCCTTCACCAGGACCAGCTTGAGATCTGAGATCTGTCTTTTCTTCCTTCAAAAAGTTTACTTTGACTCTCACGACTCAGTGTGATAAGCTCAGGTGTCACAGAGCAAGGAGGAATCAGTGTCTTTTTCATCTGGTCCCTCATTTTCACACCATCACAACCTGCGCTGCCTCTTCCTTTCTCACTGACCTGCATTTCACTCTGCTGTACTTTTCCCTCAGTTAATTTTCTCCTGACTGCTGGCACTCTTTGCTCGGGAGGACATCTTTCCTTCCTAACTACATTTGACAAAATCAACATTTCAACCCACTGTCATTAATCTGTGGGTATCTTTGCTGTGGAATTCATAATGAATTATTATGTAAATTAACTCTATACTATAAAAGTCCCTTGGAAACAATCTGGTAGAGAAGGATGCAGGGACAGGAGAGGGACCATGATGGGGCATTAGGAGTTTCTTAGGGACTAAGTCATGATATGTCCCAGAATTTCTGGCCAAGAAACTTAAAAAACAAATATTATTTGTAACATAAAAGTTTGCAGTCCTGAAGCAAAATCATAGTGAAAAAAGAAAATAAAAAGGGAAGGTAGAGTAAGTTAAGAGGAAGGTAAAGCAGAAGAAAAGGTAGAAGAGACAGAAAATTAGAGATTTGTGAGGTAAGGAGAGCTGATGATACCAGTGAAAACTACTCTGGTACGAATATTGCGAGAGTTGCTTAGAGTAATGGAAGTCTCCCCTGGTAGGTAACACGTCCTTACTACACTTTACTGAATCTTGTTTCCAGTGGAACAAATATCATGATAAAATATAAAATAAGTGAAATAAAGGAGAAGGACCCTGCAGTTCTGTGTAAAAATTTATATTTTTATATATATATATATATATATATATATATATATATATACTCATTTCTGAGTAGAAGAGGGGAACTCTACCTATGCTGAAGTGTTCATTTACGTATATATTTTTGAAATACACACACATATGTATACATACATACATACATGTATGTATGTGTGTATGTGTGTGTGTGTGTGTGTATATATATATGTGGTGGGTTTTGAGTTAAGGTAATAAGTAATTTCATTTTTTTGTCTTCCATGCAATAATGTTTTAAAATAATTACTGATTTACTCAGTATTGCAAAGTAGTTTATATCTCAGTACTTTACAAGTGCTGCATTTAGAATATGAGAGGAATTTTTGTCATTGTTCTCAATACTGAACACGTGGGCCAACTGTATTTCCCACACTCTTCAAAACTACTTCCTTTGCTGAATAATAAAAGCGGATTCCTTTTATCACTTACAGTGATATTTAATGGGAAAAGGTAAATATCTGAGAAAGTATTTTTAAACAACAGAATTTTAAATGCAGGTGAATGTACTCTTCCAAACATGCTTTAAAGCATTTATAATGTCACATATTTAGCAATTTTAAAAAGGCTTTCAAATACATAACATTATTTAAAACCAGTAGTTTCCTTAACTCATACTATCTTTTCATTAATATTATCTTTTAAAATAGACAGTATATTAATTTTAAATTCAAATTAGTAATAATAGTTACCACATATTGAGTGCCTACTTTTTTCATGCTGTGTTCAGCTTGTTTAACAGTAATAGCTAGTATGTTAAGCATTTACACTTTGCTCATTTAATTCTCACTTTAGATAGCTGCTGAGGCTTATAGAGGTAAGTAGCTTGCCCTTGGTCATATAACCAGGAATTGACAAAGCCAGGATGTTTGATTTCATTTTTTCAGCACATATTTATTGGGCACATACTGTGTGCTAGGAACTATTTTATTGAACCCTAGGAATATAGGGGTCAACAAAACTGACACGATTCATGTTTTCATGGGACATACACTGGCTCCAGGGTCCTTGCTCTTAACTAATTTGCCCTGGTGCGTACTTTACATGTATTATATCATAACCACCCTGTAAAGCATTTGAGGTACCCCCATTTTATAGGTGAGATATAAGGCACCCTTGGACAAATTAACATTCCCAAGGTCTTATAGCTTTGTGACCCTGCAAAGCCATTGCCATTATCCCATACTACCTCCACAATATATAAACAGGCATTGGCTGAAAAAAAAGTTTTATAGTACAAATAGTATTTGTTTTATAAGTTTCTCAGCCAGAAATTCATTCTGCAGAGGCTGAATGTTCCGTAAAGAATAGCTGCCACAGGATTAATCTGGGTTGACATGCTTTGGGAATCCCATTAAATTAGTTCTTTGTTTGGGAGTCAGTTTAGTTAGTGACATACAAGAGACTGCTATTGCTTTGGCAAAAAACAAAACGGCAACAAGAACCTATTTGTTTACTACCAGCTTCCTGAATGGCAGTGAATGCTATGTCATCTTAAATAATAGATTTTTTCAAAGCAAGCTTTTGAAACTGAAAATCACATCTGTGAAAAATGTCATGGCTATACATGGTTTCCCCAGTCTTTGTAAAGGGCTGAATTTGCTTTTAAATTCTAAATAAGACACACAATCTGTTGCTTCTTGTGTTGCTGTATTTCCTTAAGTTTTATGTAAATCGCCAATTACCATTTTCAACAAATTTAGAACTTTCATTTATTAAAAGAAGACAAAATATTTGAGAAATTTATTGAAAAGAAAAGGCGTTTTTTGGGTGAAGCCTAATGCTTTCTCATTCGAGGCTCAGCACATACCGATGAGTCGTGAAATCTTGTCTTGACTTACTCTCTGTAATTTGTATTACAATAACAGCAGATATAGTGAATATTTTTATATGTTTTTTTCTGCACAGGATTCTAGTGCAGTCTCTAAACAGAAAATAAGTGTTTTAGACCAAACATTAGTATGCAACAAATAACCATAATATCCAAAACAATATTTATGATAAAACTGCTTTTAAAAATGTTTTCTGAACATATGAAAGACAATATGATGGCAAACTCATATGTTCATATACTTAATGAAATTTTAGGAATATTATTTAGGAAACAGATAACCCACTGTAGAGGCTGGCAGTTATTTTTTCTGTGGATTACCAATGTATAAATAGAAAAGATAGTAGCACAATGCAAGTCTTGAACAAAAAAGCTTCTGCTGCTCATTAAATGTATCCAATCATTGCATTTAATAGTTCTTCCTTTTGAAATGATGATCTAGAGGGAAGACAAAAGCTTCCAGAAAACAATGTAATCATTCTGAGGATTTTATTGACTATAGTATAAAATGGAATCAGTCTATATTCCTCTAAAAACTAATGTTAATTTTTAAAAATACATAAAATACACTCAATAATCTCTATGATATTATTGATTCTGAACCTACATGACCACTGTTGGAACTTTAACATCCACATACATCTTGAATTGCTCAGAGGACTCTAGAATATTTACCTGGGCCTTGTTTACCTTGTTCAAAAGGTTATTATGTTTCATGCCATCAGATATTATTGAGTTCAATCTCTTATTATTCTTCTTAGTATTTCCCAGGATGAAAATACAGTGTATCAGATAAAGACTGAGATTCAGAATTGGCTTTTTTGGAGAACTTTTTAAATTCAATGTGTTTGTCATTGTTTTAAGTCTGTTACTGTTTTTTAGAGAAAATGGAGCTAAGGAAAGGAGTGTATTTGATAATAAAAGTTTCTCATTCTACTAATCAGATTTCAGGTGATGAAATGTCATCAGTATTTGTGCAGTAGTGAAAACATTATTTTGATCTTGGTGTCAAGACAAAGGTAGGAAGGAGAGAGGAAAAGAAAACAGTGAAAAGAGAAAGGAGGGGCTTCCCTGGTGGCGCAGTGGTTGAGAGTCTGCCTGCCGATGCAGGGGACACGGGGTTCGTGCCCCGGTCGGGGAAGATCCCACATGCCGCGGAGCGGCTGGGCCCGTGAGCCATGGCCACTGAGCCTGTGCGTCCGGAGCCTGTGCTCTGCAACGGGAAAGGCCACAACAGTGAGAGGCCCGCATACCACAAAAAAAGAAAAAAAAGAGAGAAAGGAAAAGAGGATTTGTCTTAAAATTGGGTTTGAATCGAGCCGTATATATACCTAGGAAACCATTATGGAGTTTGCGCCCCAACTGGACAAACATAGAGTAGATGGAAAAGTAGAATGGAGGATAGACTGTGGCACGATCTATATGACAATTTTGTTTTTCTCCTAATAAACACTCTACTCATTTGATAGCATTTTTATTAACCTAATTCTTTATAACCTCTAAGACCTAATATTCATATGTAGATTATATAAATCACCATTTTAAGACTTTATTCTAGAAAAATACTCAAATTTGATTTTAAAGTGATTTGGATATTCAGGTTTGTAAGGAGAAAATGTTTCCAGTGATTATATCATCTCTATGCATGTGCAATTTAATATAATACCTACTAAGTACCAGGCATTCAACACAGTCATTTAATCAGTGATTACTATTCTCACATAGGAGATAAAGGTCTCAGTTTGTAAACCACTGGCTATGGAGGTGGGAAAAAGATCTCTGATTACCCCCCAAGGGAGTCAAATAAAGCACCTCCGTATCAAAAGCGAAGTTTTAAGTTTAGTATGCCTCTGGTTTTGGACCATAAAAAAAACTTTGGCCTTGGGAATCAGATATGTCTGTTTAATGCTAGCTCTTTCACTTTCATGCACTAGGTGTGTAACCTTGGACAAATTACCTATCTTCTCTCAACCTTCCTTTCTCTATCTGTAAAATGGAGTTAAAAATACGAGCCACAGAGACTCATTAGCATCAAATGAAGTGAGCTGTGAAAGTTCTACAACAGTCCCTGACAAAGTAGACCATCAGGAAATGTTACAAGATAGTAAGAATAACTTTTCAATGGTGTGGCATAATGTCAGCAGCTTTTCCTGTTGAAGGGAAGCATTTTCTGTATGAGAAGAACGTTTCCTCAAAAAATAAGATATTATTTAATGTGCTGCTTTTGTCAATTTGGCAAAGGTTAAACTTACAAAATATCCAGAAATTTCTAATCATTGCAAGTTAGCCTATCACATCATCAAGGCCATTCTGATATGAATTTAAACTAGAATTGCCAAGTTGAATGAAATTTCACTTCTGGTTTGCTCCAGTCCTCCAGATAGACTTAGTTTAAAATCAGAGAAGACTTTTGGATAGACCATGCTTTAAGGTTTTCATCTGGATTTTTAAATAGGACAGTTATACAACTTGAATAGCCACTGACTCCACTTAATCTCTCACTTTTCATAATCCTCACATTAACGTTATCCATAGAAATACATAGAGTACTATATTATTATGATTCAAAGTTCCTCGAAAATGTGTGTTCCATTCCTCAGCTAGAAGTTTCTTTGCAAACGTAGCCTCTATATGTGTATGTGTCCCTGTTAAAGAAACTAGTATTGAAATACAAGATTATACAATATTAGCATCTTACCTTCCTGTCATTTGTGCTCCCCACGATTTGGAGAAAAGCAGAAAACTGGTATTCTGCGTCTGAATCTACTCTAGCAATGAAAGTGAAAGGAAATCACATCCTCAAACTTGAGGGAGGATAGTATGCAGATTGTGAAAAATCCTTCAACTGTCCCATTTTACACAGTCTCCTGCCCAGTGTTGAATCCTATTTTCAAAGGGAATTGTTGAGGTTTAAAAATATATAGTTTAAGGGAAGTGGAAAAGCCACTTGGTCCATTGTCTCCTAAATGCATTAAAAATATTCCCTTTCTAAGGCATCTTGAAGAAGCATGCAAATTACAAGGCTTGTGAGAACCACTGTTGAAAAATACTGTGCGGTATCTTCATGTGATGTTTGCGACAATTGCTGGAGGTAACTACTACCCACTTTCCTTCAGCATCATTTCAGAAGATCAGCAAAAAATGCTGTTAACTCTAAGAGACTCAAGCTGTCAAAATCTATTAAAGTGACATACCGTTAATGCTAGCTCAACCTAAAAAACAATCATCCTGTAATGAAATGCTTTATAGAAACTCAGGAAAGCTAGGAAATACATGCTTCTCTACTAAATTAGCCGGTATTTGAGACCCATGGTGGTGTGGTATAGAAATGGTAATTTGACTCCCTGCGGTGGCTTAGTAATGGCCCCTTCATAATTATCCATAGGTGTGTGTGCTTTTGTGAATATGTCTTAGAGACCTAGAAATGACTTTCCTCCAAAAAGGGGGGAAGAATTTGGAAGAAGCAGATGTGGGTAAAAAGAAGGGAAGTTTATTTTCCTTAGTCACCTCCCAAATTTGTTGCTAGTATATAAAAACGGAGACATCAACACACTCTCATACACACACACACGCACACACACACACACAGCACACACAAACTTTGAACTGAGGCATGTCTATAAAGAGCATCTTTACAGTGACTTTATTTTTCAAATGGGAGCAGCAAGCACTGAACCCAGTGCAACTATCCTCACAACAGGATAGTCATAACCCCCTTTCTGTCCATGGGCATCAAGTCTTTATTTGAGGGGAAAAGCCTAGATGATATTGACATGACTGTAAATGAGGACCAGAATGAGATACTGCAGTACTTTACATCCTTCTGGTAGTCGATAATGAAGTGCTATCACACTATACAAAAGTCACATTGGAGGAAAATAAAAGCTAGCATGCTCTCCTGACAATTTATAATTTCACCAACTTCATAGACTTCATCTCATCAGATTATTAGAGCCCTGCTCAGAGGGATCAATCATTAAGGAGTTCCTAAGTGTGAAGAAAATGATTGGAAAGTATTTTCTGTTTACCCCACATGAAAGTAAGAAATAAAAGGGAATCTTCTTTAAGAGCAGAAACTTCATGACCCAAGGATATTAATGTTTCAGTTCTCAGATCAGAGATGGCTCTACACTTAGGCAGATGTACTATCATCCAGAAAACACTATTTAAAGAGAGCTTTAACACTCTGGAATCATTTGCCCACTGCCCAGCTTAACTCCATCCTTCCTCCTTTCCGCCTTGAAATTCCCTTCATTAAGTAGGCACTTAAACTCTGGAAGCTTGCTATGAAATATGCTTCCTGGGAGAATTTTCTGAACTTTGCTTTAAGTGCAGATTGGTTCATCAGATTATTTAGCTAACACTTGTAGCTCTGATACAATAAAATATAGTTAAATTTCACTGAAGAAAGAGAAAATACATGTGAATTGATATTATAATTTTGACTTCCTTACAACTGTGTTCAAAGATCTCTATTATCTGGCTTTAGTTTATATTTCTAACCTTTTTTCCCACTTTTTCCTTTCACATTGCATTCTGACTCTTCCCTATATAAATGTCACTTTTCTACACCTGTGACTCTGCTCATTTCTGAAGCCCTCACAGATGTCACATCCTTGATAATTTGTCCATTGATAGATGAGATAACTTGAGACAGCTATTCACAGTAAAGATTTTAGCTCCAATGTATGGTTTCGAGTAGTTCTCAAGTAACAAATTACAGTGTGCATAAGAATCACCTGGAGTGCTAGCCAAAGATGGAGATTTTGCGGCTCCACCTCAAAGATTCTGATTTGGTAGTTCTATGAGAACTACCAGACTCCCAGAATATGCATTGTTAATAAGTCCACCAGATGATTCCAATGCAGGTAATTCCAGGACCTCTTTTCAAGACAGTGCTCTAATAACCTTTCTCCTTTGCTTTTTAAATTTCTGGCAAAAGACTTCCCAGAAAACATTTTTTAAAATGAAATTGTCATTAAAAATTATTAATTCCCAGAATTCCATTCCAAAAATGCTAGAATACAGACATTTTTATCTATCTTCCTAGCTGGATTGAAAGTATTTAGATGGAAGATAGCTAAATGCGGGTTAATGAAATTGCTGTTAGTTACTTTTTGAGAAAATGTAGGAATCCCAAGAACATGCTATAATTTGCATCACTTTTGTACTGCCTCTACCAGCTCTGTAGTTAAAGGGTAACAAAACAACCATTTATGAAAGGGCAGGTTTAAGATGAAAATAATTCTTTTGCAAAACTCAGGAAACAGTATCAGAGCCTGCGAACTGTGCGCTTCCAACTGGAGAATCCTGTATTTGTAATAAATTCCTTTTGCTCTGGATGAGTTCTGCATTTTCAATGAGGTTAACTTGGCAACATTCTAGTTGATTTTAATAAAAATAGCTGCTTTGAGGACAGGGAGCTGAGGTTGCCAATTTTACAGCTGCCTTTGCACGATTACTCTTACACCTCCTTCAGGGCTACTTAGAACCAGTAAGCAAATTAAGTGTATCGATTGCAATTTTGTTGGTCTAACCCCCTCTTTTTTTTTTTTTTTTTCCTTAAGGAATAAACTTGGTTCCTTTCAGTATGTGTCTGTTCAGAGTGATCTCTTTTCTTTTCAGCCATAACACAAAGACAACATCATGGCTGGATCCACGACTTGCGAAAAAGGCTAAACCTCCAGAAGAATGCAAAGAAAATGGTAGGTTATTTAAGTTTTTATGGTGTTTCGGCGTTGCACTTTGAGAGTATGTGTGTTTCTTAAGAGAAGGTCTTGTCTAAAGAAGCCATAATCTGATTGAGACAATTTTAAAGCTGTAATATTTAATGCCCAGATAGGAGAAAGAATTAACTCGGCATTTCAGCAGTGCCATGTGGTTTTCCTTTTTCTCTCTGAGGGGACTGTGCTGGACATCACAGCTCTGTGATCTCTATGGGTTCTCTTTGACTCCTGGCCTGACTTCCCACCACCTACTAGGGAGTTTTTGTTTGCAATATGTCTCTCTGAGGACTCTGATCTTTTCATTGGAATTAAATGTGGTGTATAGAGAAAAGTATTGTGGCACTATAAGTAATATTTTATTTTTGTGTTTTGAGGTATAGCATTCTTCTAGTTATTAAGGAATCGGTGATATAAAGATTTATACGTATGGCTCCTTTCCTTTAAATACAACAATTAATTGCATGAATGTGCTGGGTTATCTTTAGTATTTTCCAGTTCCCAATGTAATGACGTTAATTTGCTTAAAAATTGACTGTTTTCATCTATGTGAAGAGTTTTTAAAAATAATTTTGAGGATTAGATGAAAGTAAACCTTGTTTTTAAATTAGTAAATTATATAAATGAAGTGTTACTGATGATACTTACAAGTTTTTTTAACATTGAGTTTAATGTTAAAAGAGTACTTATAATTTGTCTAAAATGATAAATAGCGTATACTCCTGATGATTCATTATTTGACCACATTCACAGCCTTTATCTGATCAAATTATTAGAGCCTTGTTCAGAGGCATCTATCATTGAAGAGCTCTAAAAGTGAGGCAAGTGATGAGGAGTGTTTAAACTTTTAAAAAAGTTTTTAGAAAGTCAACTTTTTAAGAAGTCTGTAACTGTAAAAGTCCTTTTATTTTAATGGTAATTCTGTCTTTCTCAGACAATATCAAGATAATATTGTTCATTCCTATGGTATAAGGTAACTGTTCACAAGCTGGTTATACAACTGAGCTAAATAAAAAATCAGTTTACCGGCTATATGTATATATTTGAATGCATAAATGTCTAATTTTTATCACTACATATAATTTTATATTCACAGCTATGTCTGTATGCCTTCTGTATAAAAGTGTAGCTGTATGTGTGTGAATCCTTTACAATTATTCTGTGACCTGAGACTTTTGAGCACAATTAGGTTACATTTCATTGGCACTAATAAGACATATGTTGCAAATTACGATAGGTTATAAATTAAAATGACCTGATCTGCTATATCTGGGAGTTATGATTTACTGATGCCACAGATATAAAACTATATATATATATATATATATATATATATATATATATATATATACTAATTAAAATGAATTCAGTGATTTTGCAGTTCTGTACCTGTTGAACTTCTCAACTGTCTTGTACATTTGAGTTGTTCTTTTCATTATAAAAGGCTATTAAAGTCAAATTTTAAAATCCTGGGAAGGATGTAGGTTTAACATTTTGCATAACTGTAACATTTCAATGTTATCAGTTTTTCCCATATCTGTACTCATCTGTCTTCTCAGCATGGTAGATGCCTAAAATATGATACCAGTACCTGTGAATTCATGTGATATTAAAAAATGAGTCCTAGAATACAATCTAATAGCTCAGAGTGATTTATAACTGGTTAATTACTATTTTTCTTTTTCTACAAAATAAGTAATTCACAGATTTTATTTCATATGTTACTGGAGTATTTTACAATGTAAACTAACATCTAGTTAGAATGCTATTGTTCCAGGCACATATTTTAAGTTTTCTTACCAAGAAAAGTGCTTTTTGGTTATACTGTTACTTCTCTTTTATTTTTCTTTAAATAGCATAGATTAAAACTGCTTGTTTAAAATGTTGGATGTTAATGGATTGCTGTTGAGCCTACTAGTTAAGACAGCCTTCTTTATATCTATCACAGGTCAGCGCAGATCAAAAAAGTTAGTAGTTTTCTGAATGCTGAAATATGTATAAAATGTGTGTAAAAATTGTAGACGCTTAAGATGATAATATCTTTCACTAGCAAAGATTTATCCTTCTTCCACCATGGAGATAGAGTGGAGGCTAATTACCTTAATCCAATCAGAGCTGAGCCAACATGAGGTTGGGTTGAGCTTTGGTGAGACCCAGTCTACCTCTGGTTTGCTTTTGTTCTTAGGGTGTTTGCCCGCCCAGAGTTTCAACTAATAGCCTATTGTAGGTCAGCAAATATTTTCCATAAAGGGTCAGGTAGTAAATACTTGAGGCTTTGGTCACCCAGTTTCTTCGCAACTACTCATTGTTGTACAAAAGTGACCAAAGTCAATATATAAATAAAGGGTATAGATATATTTCAATAAAACATTGCTCATAGACACAGAAATTTGAGTTTCATGAATTAAAATATTATCCTTTTGATTTTTTTTCTCAAACATTTAAAATTATATAAACTGTTCTTAGCTCTTGGACCATACAAAACATAGGGGCAAGCTGGACTCGGTCCAAGGATGAACCCTGGCCTGGTGTATCCATGTGGAGCCTGCCCCTGGGCAGGTCTTGAACACCAATATTTTAAAAATATTTTTCTTCTCAGTAATGCAAGACTACCAAAAATCTGTGGTGCTTTTCAGGGGTTTTAGCTTAGTTTTTTGCCTCCAGACCTTGCATCTTCTGAATTTGACAGATGTCATCATGGAATGATTGGCATGTGTTAGAGCTTTGTCAGTCCCTCAAGACTCTGTAACAGTCTGCTGGTTTCTCTCAACCCCAGTGATGGCCTTCTTCCCAGGCCAAGTCTGGATTCTTTCCACAGCCCAGAATCAACAAAAATCATCTACAACATTCCTCCCTTACCTCTTCAGGATTCTCTCCTCTTCAGATTCTTAGACCATTTTAGATCTGTTGTTTCAGCAGTTCTCTGATTCCTTTGTATTGTTTATTTGTTATATTTGATCTAGATTTTCTATGTGTTCTCTTAACCTGCTCACTTCATCCTACCTGGAAGCAGAAATTTTAGTGCAGTAATTTTTAAATTGTACATTTAAGACTTTACTGGATTGCATGCTGTAAATTCTTTATTATCATTATAATCATACTTAGTCCCTCAAGATTGAATTCCATGTTATGTATGTGTGCATACTATTATGAATGTACATATGTATGTGTGTGTATGTAGATATGGATCTGTAAATGTATGCTTCTTCAGTTCTGTTTACATAGATGCTTGAAGGTGATTACTTAGTCACCTATAATAAGATGAAGTCAAGTAAAAGAGAGATGGAAGGAGGTATCGACTGATTTAAATTATTCTTGGGTGAGAGAAAAAACTAGCAAATGTTTTCTCATTGGCATCAAGGAGGGAAAAGCCACCATGGATGGCTCAGTACAAATACTTATTAAACAACTACTTATTCTGTTGACACTAAAGCAATCATTTTGCTTTTTTGTTTGAAGGATAACACAGCTACTAAACATAAAAACATACTTCCTTCTCTCAGAATATGGTTGAAAATAGTAAAGTCATTGTGCTCTGTGCAGTTTTGGAATTTAAGCACCAGTCTACATGGCAGAAAAAAGTCTCCACCTACTACAAGACTCTAATATTAGGATTTGGGGGAGTGCTGTTTAGCAAGCCAATATAGTCTTTTACAAAATGCAACAGAAATAACAGTTAACTATTAAATGATGTGGATGCAAGATTGGTTGAACTGTATATAAAGCACCATCATATTGTCCCCAGTCCTGAGAATCAGCACTGTGATGTTTGTCTGAGATATTTCCAATCATAAACATCCCAGTGGTGACACACTCCGCATGAATCACTGAATTAGGGTCAATATCAGAAGTGATTCAATCCCTGTAGGACTCTTTATAAAGTTGGAAAGTGACTAAAATCAGTAGGACTACAGTATTGTATTCAGGAGAGGAAATTATGTGGGATTTGTAGTCAGGGAAAACTGTATTCCAAATCCAAATCTGTGGGCTTTTAGGCAGGTACTTAATCTCTGGGAGCCTAGGTTTTCTTACCTGTAAATGGAAATGATATCTATTTCATGCACATTTAGTTTCACAAACGAGGACAGAGTTTGTTGCACCATAGACTCTAAATAACTGCTTCTTTATTTTCATTCGAGTATGCTCTGAGCCAACAAATTAGTCTCATAGAAGGCAACGGGGAAGAAATTCAGAATAGTTGGCCTACCTTAAGAGCCTTTAATTTCTCTAGGGTGTCCTGAAGAGGTAGAAAAGAACAAACCCATGTAGGCAAAACTTATCCAGCTAGCTAATTCCAGCCTAATATTAATAGATTGGAGGTTTCCCCCCTCCATTCTGTTAAACTAGCTCTAAATTTCACCAAGTTTTAATTCGAGCTGTATGAATTGGGTCATTTCTGTATTCAGTATCTATGAATTGTAAGTGAGTTGTTTCATAGGAAAGAAAAATCACATAATCTTAACCTTTTTACCTACATGAAAACTGCATTTCAACTTACATTAACTAAAGCTTTGAACTATTACTTAATCTATCTTAAAAAAAAAAAAGCTATGTCCGAAATGCTCATGAACAAAGATAGCATAAACTTTGTTTCATAATATTTATTAAATGGATTTTTTCCAAGATAAGGAGGTTACCTTTCTAAAATAATAGAAAACGCTAATTAATTTCAGGTCATTTCTTCTTTTTTTTTTTTTCCAGGTCATTTCTTAAGTGAGTTTTATAGACATGACAGAAACATTTGGACATGCATACTTTTATTTTTATTTTCATAGTTCAAATTCATTTTCTAGACTACATAATTTATTTCCCTTAAATAGGGACTTTGGCCTACTTTCTCATTAAATTTGTATTGATAATTAGAGCTCCTAATTTCTCAAGATTAAATATGAGCAAATTAATATATCCCTTGAATATTTGTTTTTCTAATCTGATAAAACTGCTAAGATTATATTTGTAAAGTATCTTGAAATTTTTTCACTAGGAAGAATTAATAAAAAAGACTCTAAAAATATTAACTATTCAAGTACTAAAACTTTAAAGTTGAAAAGATTCATTTATATGCAAATATTGAAATCCTAATGTTTAAATATTATGAACAAACTAATTTGTGTATTTTGTTTCTATACTGATATTTTGAGTGTTTTTGTAAAAAAAAATGAGGAAATTTAAAATATCTTAACAGAAGCAGTTAGTTCTTATTTCACTAACTGGTAATTATTTGTTACAGTAAGTCCTCCACATATGAACGAGTTCTGTTCTGAGAGTGCGTTCGTAAGACCAATTTGTTTGTAAGTCCAACAAAGTTAGCCTAGGTACCCAGCTAACACAATCGGCTATATAGTACTATACTGTGATAGGTTTATAATACGTTTCACACAACTAATACATTAAAAAACAAACACAAAACATAAAACATTTTTAATCTTATAGTACAGTACCTTGAAAAGTACAGTAGTAAAGTATAACAGCTGGCATACAGGGGCTGGCATCGAGTGAACAGGCAAGAAGAGTTACTGACTGGAGGAGGGAGAGGAGGTGGGAGATGGTAGAGCTGAGGGATCCTCAGCAATAGGAGGCGGAGGGCGAGCTGCAATTTCACTCTCGTCTGACGTTGATGGCACAGGTTCTGGTTCCTTGCTGGATTCAATTCTGTCTACCCTCTTGAAAAAACGATCCAGTGATGTCTGGATAGTAGCTCTTTTTTTCTCATCACAGATGACACGGTAGCACTAGATTGCATTCTGAATGGCTGCTACAACCTTCATGTACTGTTCTACGTTCAGGTCCTGTGCCTCAAAAACTAACAGTGCCTCCTCAAATAAAGAAAAACCCCTTGCCATTTCCTGTGTCATGAATCTCTTTGGTTCTTCAGTTACTTCTGCTTCCTCTTGTCTTTCTTCGTCCTTTCCTTGGGCCTCCAGTTCCATCAGGTCTTCATTAGTAAGCTCCTCATGTTGCATAGCAAGGAGTTTAATGTTATAAGAATGAGCGACATCTACCATCTTTTCACCTCGCTCCACTCTCTCAATTATTTTCAGTTTTGTTTCCATCGTCATCGCTTGGCACTTCTTAGCAGTACCAGCTACATCACCACTGCTTTTATGCTTGCTTCCAGACATCCTGGGCTTGAAATAAAGATACTGTACTACTGTACTCTATATAGTACTATACAGTAAAGTACACAAAAGCACAACCACTTGTAGTGGATGCAAACACATGACAATGTGCGCCAGACATGTGAACTAACTTATGTGATTGGACATGCAAACGCAAGTTCGCATCTTTGAAAGTTCGCAACTTGAAGGTTTGTATGTAGGGGACTTACTGTAGTCATGATTTTCTATAGCAGCACTTTGAGATATGCTTTATCTAATAATATAGCACTCTTTCCATAATTTCAGCTCAAGAGTACTAAGAAAAAAACAATATTTTAGGAATATAAATCTTTTGGGGAGGAAATAATGTTAATCCAAAATAAATCATATAGGATGGATATTACACTGTTGTGCACAGGTACCAGATTCTGGGTTGTTACTGGCTGTCATTTGATCTAATTGGTCCCATTCTATTCTGATGGGTTGGTGTCCAAACAATTAAAGCTGTTAAATATTTGGAATATCTTTCCTTCACTAATTGTTTATCTGTTTCCCTTCTACCTATTAATGTTAACTTTAGCTATAGAGTAGTACCTGCAGAAGGATTATGAAATTTTGTCCTCCTTTAGTTCTTGATGTCTCAACTTACATTTATGCTTAGGAATAAGTTGTGTCTTATCCTTACTCTTTAATGCACACAAGTTTAAAAATAATATTGACATCATTGAATCTGTTCTACACAGTAGCAAAATGATTTTAAATTTTTTCAAAGATGACTTTTTTTAAAGCATTATAAATCCACAGGAAATAACAAAAGGATTACAGGGAGGTCCCAAACACCCTTCATGAAGCCTCTCCCACGTTAACATCTTATATATATTTATATATATATATATAATACAATATCAAAATCAGGAAATTGACATTGGTACAATGAACAGAACTTATTCAGACTTCACCAGTTATACAAGTGGTCCTTTGTGTTTGTGTGTGTGTAGTTCTATACAATTATATCACGTGTGTAGCTCCACATAACTATAACCACAATAAAGATACATTACCACGAGGCTCCCTTATCTACCAGTTTGTAGCCATATACGTGTCCTCCCACTGCACAAACCTTAGCCACTAATCTATTCTTCATTTCAATTACTTTGTTATTTCAAATGTGTTATACAATAGAATCATACAGTGTGTAAACTTTTGAGATTGCTTTTTCCACTCAATTTAATTACGTTGAAATCCATTCAGGTGTGTGTCTCAATGGTTTGCTACTTTTTATGTACCAATGTTTGTTTAAGCATTTACCCACTGAAGGACACCTGGATTGTTTCCAGTTTTTAGCTAATACAAATGAAACTACAACAGACACTTGAATACAGGGTTTTGCATGAACATAGGTTTAATTTCCCTGGGATAAGTGACCAAGAGTGCAATTGCTAGATTGTTATAGAAAGTGCATCTTTAGTTTTAGAATAAACTACCAAACTATTTTCCAGAGTGCCTGTACTCTTTTATTGTACATCCCCACCAGCAGTGAAGGAGTGATCCAGTTTTTCTGCATACTTGTTAGCATTTGGTGTTACGACTATTTTTTATTTTAGCCATTTTGATAGGTGTGTAATGATATTGTATTGTGGTTTTAATTTGTATTTCCCTAATGGCTAATGATATTGAACATATTTTCATGTGATTATTTGTCATTTATATATCCTTCTCAGAGTAAGTCTGGTCATGTCTTTTGACCAATTTTTAATTAGGCTCTTTTTTTTATTCAGTTTTGAGAGTTCTTTATGTATTCTAGATAGAAGTCCCTCTATCAGATATGTTCTTTACAAACATTATCTCCCAGTCTGTAATTGGCCTTTCCATCCTCTTCACAGGATTTTTTGCAGAGAAAATGTTTTTAATTTCAATAAAGTCTAATTTATCAAATTTTCCTTTTATGAACCATGTTTCTGATAACAAGTGTAAGGACTCTTCACCTAGCCCTAGATGCCAAAGAGTTTCTCATGTTTTTTTCCTAAATTGTATAGTTTTACATTTAAGCCTGTGGTCTATGTTTACTTAATTTTTTATAAGGTGTAAGGTTTAGGTTAAGGTTCAGTTTTTCCCTGTGGATATCTAGTTACTCTAGCACCATTTGTATAACAGGCTATCCTCTCTCCATTGGATTGTGAATGCAACTTTGTCATAAATCAGTGGGTTACACTGGTCTATGGGTCTATCTCTGTGCCAGTAACACACTCTCTTGATTCCTGTAGGTCTGTGGTAAGCCTTAGTATTAGGGAGAATGATGCTCCCTAGTTTATTCTTTTCTAGGAAGAGAGAAGGAGAGAAAGAGAAAGGAGTTTTAGTTAATCAGGAAGAGATAACAATTCTGAACTTTTATGCATGCTTGTATGTACAGCTTCAAGTTATACAGAGATGGGGAAAAAATGACAAATCTGAAAAAAAAAATTTAAAGAATTCACTATTAGAGTGTATGATTGAGTGCATCTCTCTTACTACTCAATATATTAAACACAGAAAAATAAGAAGAAAGATTTGATAAACAGAAAAGGTATTCTTGATCTAAAAGTTTTAACGAATGGAGAATACACTTCTCAAGCATACATAGTACTTTATGAACATTGAATACATAATAGTCCATAGAGTAGGTCTTTACAAAATTTAAAGATGACATTCCTATATTACAGAAAACTTTAATTATATATCAATAAAAAGAAAAATAGTCTCCATAATAGGAAAATTTAAAACATTAAAAAATGTTTCCACCTTCATTGGGGTATAGCTGACAAATGAAATTGTGTCAGTTTAAGGCATGCGGTATGATGATTTGATACACATATAGTGAAATGATTAACACAATTTAGTTAATACATCCATCAACTCACATGGTTACCTTTTTGTGTCTGTGTGGTGAGAACATTGAAGATATACTCTCTTAGCAACTTTCAAGTATATGATACAGTGCTATTAACTGTAGTCACTATGCTGTACATTAGATCCTCAGAACTTATTCATCTTATAACTGTAAGTTTCTTTCTTTTGACCAGTATCACCTGATTATCCCCCATTCCCCAGCCCCTGGCAACCACCATCTGCTCTGTTTCTATGACTTCAGCTTTTTAGGATTTCACGTATAAGTGAGATCATATAGTAATTGTCTTTCTCTGACTTATTTCACTTAGCACAGTGCCCTCAAGGTCTGTGCATGTTGTCGCAAATGGCAGGATTTTCTTCTTTTCTATGTCTTAATAATATACCATTTATATATATCTTAGTTTCTTTATCCATTCATTGATCAATGGATACTTAGGTTGTTTCCATATCTTGGCTATTGTGAATAAAGTTATGGTGAACATGGGAATTCAGATATCTCTTTGAGGTTATAATTTAATTTCCTTCAGATATATATGCAGAAGTGGGAGTTCAGGATCATGTAGTAGTTCTATTTTTAATTTTTTGAGGAACCTCCATACTGTTTTCCATAGTGGCTGCACCAATTTACATTCCCTACCAGTAGTGCACAAGGGTTTCCTTTTGAACATCTCTTGTCTTTTTGATAGTAGCCATTCTGACAGATGTGAGATGATATTTCCTTGTGGTTCTGATTTGCATTTCCCTGATGATTAATGATGTTGAGAACCTTTTCATGTACCTGTTAATCATGTGTGTGTCTTCTTTGGAAATATGTCTGTTCAGGTCCTTTGCCCATTTTTAAATTAGATTTTTTTTTTTTTTTTTTTTGCTAGTCGTACAACTCCCTTATATATTTTAGGTATTAATCCCTTTCCAGGTAAACGTTCTGCAAATGTTTTCTGCCATTTTATAGATTGCATTTTTATTATGCTGATTTTTTTTCAGTGCAGATGTTTTCCCACTTGTTTAGTTTTGCATTTGTTGCTTGTTCTTTTATTGTCATTTCCAAAAAGTATTGCCGAGATCAGTGTTAAAGAGCTTTGTCCATGTGTTTTCTTCTAGGATTTTTATGGCTTCAGGTCTTAGATTTGAGTTTTTAAGATGTTGCAAGTTAATTTTTGTGAGTGGTGTAAGATAGAGGTCCAATTTCATTTTTTGAATGTGAATATCCAGTTTTCCCAACATGAATTGTTGAAGAGACTGTCCTTTCCCCATTGAGTATTCTTAGCTCCTTTATCAAGTACTATTTGACCGTAAATGAAAAGGTTTACTTCTGGGCTCCTTTTTAAAATTAATTAATTAATCAATCAATTTTTGGCTGCATTGGGTCTTCACTGCCATGCATGATCTTTCTCTAGTTGCAGTGAGTGGGGGCTTCTCTTCGTTGTGGTGCGGGCTTCTCATTGTGGTGGCTTCTCTTCTTGTGTAGCACCTGCTCTAGGCTGTGAGCTTCAGTAGTTCTGGCATGCAGGCTCAGTAGTTGTGGCTCGTGGGCTCTAGAGCACAGGCTCAGTAGTTGTGGCGCATGGGCTAAGTTGCTCCATGGCATGTGGGATCTTCCCAGACCAGAGCTCGAACCCATGTCCCCTGCATTGGCAGGTGGATTCTTAACCACTGCATCACCAGGGAAGTCCTATTTCTGGGCTGTTGATTCTATTCCATTTGTCAATGTGTCTGTTTTTACGCCAGTACCATACTGTTTTGATTACCTTAGCTTTGCAATATAGTTTGAAATCAAGAGGAAGTGTGATGCCTCCACCTTTGTTTTTCCCTTCTCTGGATTTCTTTGAGTATTTGGGATCTTTTGTGGTTCCATACAAATTTTACAGTTGTTTTTTCTATTCTGTGAAAAATTCCATTGGAACTTTATTAGAGATTGCATTGAATCTGTAGATGGTTTTAGGTGGCTGGACATTTTAACAATACTAATTCATCAAATCCATCAAGATGAGATAGTTTTCGATTTATATGTGCCTCTTCAATGTCTTTCATCAATGTCTTATAGTTTCAATTGTACACATCTTTTACCTCCTTAAATTTCTTCCTTAATATTTTTTGATGCTATTGTAGATGGGATTTTTTTTGTTTTTCAGATAGTTTTTTGTTGCACAGTGAACAATGTGCTACATGACTCTTTTTGAATTATGGTTTTCTCAGGGTATATGCCCAGTAGTGAGATTGCTGGGTCGTAGGGTAGCTCTACTTTTAGTTTTTTAAGGAACCTCTATATTGTTCTCCATAGTGGCTGTATCAATTTACATTCCCACCAACAGTGCAAGAGGGTTCCCTTTTCTCCACACCCTCTCCAGAATTTATTGTTTGTAGATTTTTGATGATGGCCATTCTGACTGGAGTAAGGTGATACCTCATTGTAGTTTTGAATTTTATATTCGTAATATAGTCTGATTTGCATTTCTCTAATGATTAGTGATGTTGAGCATCCTTTCATATGTTTGTTGGCAATCTGTATATCTTCTTTGGAAAAATGTCTGTTTAGGTCTTCTGCCCATTCGGGGATTGGGTGGTTTGTTTTTTTAACATTGATCTGCATGAGCTGCTTGTATATTTTGGAGATTAATCCTTTGTCAGTTGCTTCACTTGCAAATATTTTCTCCCATTCTGAGGGTCTTTTCATCTTGTTTATGGTTTCCTTTGCTGTGCACAAGCTTTTAAGTTTCATTAGGTTCCATTTGTTTATTTTTGGTTTTATTTCCATTTCTCTAGGAAGTGGGTCAAAAAGGATCTTGCTGTGATTTATGTCATAGAGTGTTCTGCCTATGTTTTCTTCTGACAGTTTTATAGTGTCTGGCCTTACATTTAGGTCTTTAATCCATTTTGAGTTTATTTTTGTGTATGTTGTTAGGGAGTGTTCTAATTTCATTCTCTTACATGTAGCTGTCCAGTTTTCCCAGCACCACTTACTGAAGAGGCTGTCTTTTCTCCACTGTATATTCTTGCTTCCTTTATCAAATATAAGGTGACCATATGCGCATGGATTTTTCTCTGGGCTTTCTATCCTGTTCCATTGATCTATATTTCTGTTTTTGTGCCAGTACCATACTGTCTTGATGACTGTAGCTTTGTAATATAGCCTGAAGTCAGGGAGCCTGATTCCTCCAGCTCCAGTTTTCTTTCTCAAGATTTCTTTGGCTATTCAGGGTCTTTTGTGTTTCCATACAAATTGTGAAATTTTTTGTTCCAGTTCTGTGAAAAATGCCATTGGTAGTTTGATAGGGATTGCATTGAATCTGTAGATTGCTTTGGGTAGTATAGTCATTTTCACTCAAGATTTCTTTTTGATTTCCCTTTTGATTTCTTCTTTGACCCATTGGTTTTTCAGGAGTGTGTTGTTTAATTTTCACTGATCTGTGAATTTTTCAGTTTTTCTCCTCTGTTTCTAGTTTTATTACATTGTGGTCAGAAAAGATAATTTGTATTATTTCAGTATTCTTACACGATCTAAGACTTATTTTGTGACCTAACATAATGATCTATTCTAGAGAATGTTCCATGTACACTTGAGAAAAATGTGTATTCTGCTGCTGTTAGATGAAATGTTCTGCATATCTAAGTCCATTGATTCTAAGATATAGTTGAAGTCCAATGTTTTGTTATTAATATTCTATCTGGATGATCTGTCCCTTCTTGAGAGTGGGGTATTGAAGTCCCCTACCATTACTGTATTATTGTCTATTTCCCCCTTCAGACCTGCATTTGCTTAATATATTTAGGTTCTCCAATATTGAATGCCTTTATATTTATGCAGTTGTTATATCCTCTTGATTAACTGACCTCTTTATCATTACATAATGACCTTCTTTGTCTCTTGTTAAACTTTTAAAATTAAAGTCTATTTTGTCTGGTGTAAGTGTAGCTGCCCCTGTTCTCTATTGGTTTTCCCTTGGATGGAATATCTTTTCCCATCCATTCACCTTGAGCCCATGTGTCCTTAAAGCTGAATTGAGTGTCTTTTAGGCAACATATAGTTGGGTCTTGTTTTTTTATCCATTCAGGCACTCTATATCTTTTTTTTTTTTTTTTTTTTTTTTTTTTTTTTTTGCAGTACGTGGGCCTCTCACTGTTGTGGCCTCTCCCGTTGCGGAGCACAGGCTCTGGACGTGCAGGCTCAGCGGCCATGGCTCACGGGCCCAGCTGCTCCGTGGCATGTGGGATCTTCCCGGACCGGGGCACAAACTCACATCCCCTGCATCAGCAGGCAGACTCTCAACCACTGTGCCACCAGGGAAGCCCTATATCTTTTGATTAGAGAATTTAATCTATTTACATTTAAAGTAATTATTGGTAGGTAAAGACTTAACTCATGCCATCTTATTGTTTTCTGACCATTTTGTATTTCCATTGTTTGTTTCTCCCTCTCTCGCTGTCTTCCATTATGAACTGATGATATTCAGTCGAGGTACGCTTTGATTCATTTTTTTTTTAATCTTTTATGTGTCTCCTATAGGTTTTTGCTTCATGGTTACCATGAGGGTTAGGTACATGAAATATTTTATAGATGTAAGTCTATTTTAATCTGATGACAGCATAACTTCAATTAATACAAAAACTCTAGGGCTTCCCTGGTGGCACACTGGTTGTGCATCTGCCTGCCGATGCAGGAGACGTGGATTCGTGCCCTGGTCCAGGAAGATCCCACTTGCCACGGAGCAGCTGAGCCCGTGAGCCATGGCCGCTGAGCCTGCACGTCCGGAGCCTGTGCTCCGCACTGGGAGAGGCCACAGCAGTGAGAGGCCCGCGTAACACAAAACAAAACAAACGAAAAAAGACTGTATACTTTTACTCCTCCCCCACATTTTATGTTTTTGATTTCACAACTTATCTTTTTTATAGTGTGTATCCATTAACAAATTATTGTAGTTAGAGTTATTTTTAATGCTTTTGTCCTTTTACTTTATATTATAATTAAGTGGTTAACTCAGCATCATATTATAGTATTAGACTATTCTGAACTTAACTATATACTTACCTTTACCAGTGTGTTGTACAATATATTTTCATTTGTTTTCATGTTACGAATTGGCATCCTTAAATTTCAGCTTGAAGAACTCCTTTCAGCATTTCTTTTAGGTGTATCAGTGATTTACTCTCTCAGTTTTTGTTTGGTTGGGAAAGTCTTTATCTTGCCTTCATTTCTGAAGGACACCTTTGTCAGGTAAAGTACTCCTGGTTGGCACTTTTTTCATTCAGTACTTTGAATATATCATGCCATTTTCTTTTTCTTTGCAAAGTTTCTACTGAGAAATACACCTATAGTCTTATGGAGATTCACTTGTATGTAAAGATGTTTTTCGCTTGCTGCTTTTAAATTCTGTTTGATTTTAGGTAGCATATAGTTGGGTCAATCTTTTTAAATCCATCCTGTGTCTTTTAATTGGTATATTTAGAACATTTACATTTAAACTGATTACTGATATTGTAGGGATTAAATCTGCCATTTTACTATTTGTTTTATTTAGTTCTTGTTCTTTTACTCTTTCCTAGTCTCCCTATGGGATACCTGAATATTTTTCTCTTTTTTAGTCTTCCTATGAGTTACTTGAACTTCAAGATTCTATATTGATTACTTATAGTGTATCTTTCATAGTGGTTGGATTGAATGTTACAATAATGTGTAACTTATTACAGTCTAATAGTATTGACATGTTACTACTTTGAGTAAAGTATAGAAATCTTATTTCTAATTATGTCCCTTTAGCCTCTCCACTTTTTAAATATATTTGTATTAGCATTTTGTCTACATACATTGAATACTACACAAAATGTTGCTATTATTTTTGTTTAACTATCAAATACAATTTAAGAAACTCTTTAAGAGAATGATAATGTATTATATTTTTCCCTATGTTTATCCATTCCATTGATCTTTTCTTCTTGAAGTTCTGAGCTTTCTCCTGATTTCACTTACTTAGCCATTCTTTAAGGGTATGTCTGCTAATGACAAATTAGATTTCTTTTTTCTTTAATCTGAAAAATATCTTTATTACCCTTCATTCGTACAGAATATGAAATGTGTGCCACTTCCTTATGGCCCGCATAGTTTCAGATGAGAAATCTCCTGTCATTTGAATTTGTGTTCCCCTCTAGATACTATGGCACTTTTCTTAGCTGTTTTTAAGACTTTTTTGTCTTTCATTTTCAGAAGTTATCATGTGTCTTGGTGTGGCTTTCTGTTACTTATTGGTTTAAGCAGATTCGTGAATCTATAGGTTTATGTATTTTGCCACGTTTGGGAAATCCTTTGACATAAATTTTTAAAATATTTTTTAAAATTCCCTGCTCTTTTTATCCTCTGCTTCTGGAACTTTGATCATAGAAATGTCAGTAGTGTCTTTGTTACTGTTCTACAAGTCCCTATGGCACTCTTCTTGTCATTTTTAGTATTTTTTCTTTTTTGTGCATATTGAGTAAATTCTGTTGCTCTGTCTTCAATTTCACTATTCTATCCTCTATTAAATTCAGTCTGCTACTGAACCCCCTCAGTGAGATTTTAATTTCTTAATTTTTTTTTTTTTTTTTTTTTGGCCACACCACGTGATATGTGGGATTTTAGTTCCCCGACCAGGGATTAAACCTGTGCCCCCTGCATTGGAAGCGTGGAGTCTTAATCACTGGACTGTCAGGGAAGTCTCAGATTTTAATTTCTATTGTTTTGTTTTGTTTTGTTTTTACCCCATTCTATGACTTACATTTGGTTCTTTTTTTATAATTTCCATTTGTTTCCTAAAATTTAAAAAAAAATTTTCATTCGTTTCAGGGGAATTCACAATTTCTTGTTGAAGCAATTTTATGATGGATATTTTAAAATCTTTGACAGATAATTCCAATAATTGATTCATCTTTTTATTAGAATCAGTTGCTTGTCTCTTCTTATCCAGTTTGTGATTTTCCTGCTTATTGGTACGATTAATTTTATTTGACTTTACCCTGAACAGACTTTATATGGACTTTTAAAAATAGACATTTAAAATAAAATATTTTATTTTAGTAAGAAGTGTCCCGGTTTAAATTTGGTGTGTAGATACTGGCCCATTTTTTTTTTTTTTTTTTTTTTTTTTTTTTGTGGTACGTGGGCCTCTCACTGTTGTGGCCTCTCCCGTTGCAGAGCACAGGCTCCGGACGCACAGGCTCAGCCTGACAGCGGCATTTGGGATCTTCCTAGACAGAGGCACGAACCCATGTCCCGTGCATCAGCAGGTGGACTCTCAACCACTGCGCCACCAGGGAAGCCCTGATACTGGCCCATTTTGTAGGCTGTGGTTCCAAATGCAAGATAGTTTTCAGAGACCTTGTGGTGCTATTTTATTTTATTTATTTATTTTGTTTTCTTTTGTTTAACATCTTTATTGGAGTATCATTGCTTTACAATGGTGTGTTAGTTTCTGCTTTGTAACAAAGTGATCAGTTATACATATACATATGTCCCTATATCTCTTCCCTCTTGCATCTCCCTCCCTCCCACCCTCCCTATTCCAGCCCTGTAGGTGGTCACAAAGCACGGAGCTGATCTCCCTGTGCTATGTGGCTGCTTCCCACTAGCTATCTATTTTACATTTGGTAGTATATATATGTCCATGCTACTCTCTCACTTTGTCCCAGCTTACCCTTCCCCCTCCCCATATCCTCAAGTCCATTCTCTAGTAGGTCTGTGTCTTTATTCCCGTCTTGCCCCTAGGTTCTTCTGACCTTTTTTTTTTTTTTTGGATTCCATGTATATGTATTAGCATGCAGTATTTGTTTTTCTCTTTCTGACTTACTTCACTCTGTATGACAGTCTCTAGGTCCATCCACCTCACTACAAATAACTCAGTTTCATTCCTTTTCGTGGCTGAGTAATATTCCATTGTATTATATGTGCCACATCTTCTTTATCCATTCATCTGTGGATGGACACTTAGGTTGCTTCCATGTCCTGGCTATTGTAAGTAGAGCTGCAGTGAACATTTCGGTACATGACTCATTTTGAATTATGGTTTTCTCAGGGTATATGTCCAGTAGTGGGATTGCTGGGTTGTATGGTAGCTCTGTTTTTAGTTTTTTAAGGATCCTCCATAGTGGCTGTATCAATTTACATTCTCACCAGAGTACAAGAGGGTTCTCTTTTCTCCACACCCTCTCCAGAAATTGCTGTGGTAATTTAATCAGCTTGGTTCTTACTTGAGAGTTCCTGACTGATCCCTGCTGGTGCTATCTGCAAGGTGTGAAAGGCTCTTCGCTGAGTTGCCTGTTGTCACTAGTAAGGATGTGGAATTCTGGATGTGTGGGATAGAAAGTGTTACCCCTTGTCTGTGTTCTCTGCCCACCTGGTAATGGCAGGTGTAGGGCAGGGGATGGATAACCTACTTGGGATCCACTGATGTCATCACTGCAAGTGTATTAGGCCACCATTCCTGATGGGGGATGTATTGGTCTTTCTGGGTTCAATGATGCCACAAAGGGCCTCACCACTTGGCTGTGGGTAGATATTGGAAATAAGGCTGCCCTCATGTCCCTGCTGGGCTTTCCTTTTCCTGATCCTTAGGCAAGAGAGAGTAGGCTTTTCTCATTTGTTTGCTTGCTTCTTTGTTTGTATGTACCTATTGGTATTTCTGGCTTATGGCCTGACCCCAGTCTAAGATATGTAAGAAGTAAAGGGGAAACCCTTGGCACTCACTGTGGTGTCATCCTTCAAATCCTGAGTTACCTAACGTTTCTACCAATCTACCTTTTTCTTTCCACATTTCCAGTTTTTTTATGATTATCTCTTGAATTATTTCTAGGATATTTGGAGGGGAGAACAGAGAAAAGTGAGTATATACTGTCTTGTCCGGGACCACATGTCTAAATATGACTTTTGATACCAAATGATACCAGTGCTTTAAAGCTTAAGACTATTTTTCCATACATTCTTTCTGTTGCATCTACCCAACACTCTGTAAGGTAGGTAGAGGTTTTTAACATCAATTTTTTTAGATAATGATGCTGTAGTCAAAAGATTTTAAGGGCTTTATCCAATATGAGTATAGAGAAATTGAGGCTTGAATTAAGCCACCTGAGTTTAAGACAGATCTCCATGTTATGCCCATCTTGTCATACTATTAGATACTTTAGCTAGAGACTTTAAGCCCTAAAAATACACTAAGGGAAACTCATTATGAATATTTTACTTTAAAATTTTGTATTTAAAATAAATAAAAAGGAATTTTTTTTCATATATTCTCAGTATTTTCCCTTGGCCATCATATCTGTAAATAGACCAATCAGTATAATTTTATGATCAAAGAATTTTAATGTCATGTGATTTATGTTCTTAAATTAACAGAGTGAAATCAGCTCTCTGAAAGATATCTTTAAATGAATATTGATTTATATTCTGTCTTCTTCAATTAAAAAAAAACCAAGCTTCTGCTGTTTTCTGTGCCTTCACAATTTCTAAAAATGTTCGCTACAGTCCACATAATGTTTGAACAGTTTCTCTAAGAGCTAAATGTGGGTTTCTGTCAATTACACTTTGAGGCATGACATTATGTGTCCCTCAGTGGTTAGATCTGTTGACCAACACAGAAAACAAAACAGAAAGGTGAAACACTGATCTGATTATTACAAGCAAGTTCTTTCAGAAGTGGGAGAAACAGATCCAGATCATCAATCCTAAGCCAGATAATTGAACGTTAACTATGGATTACAGTTGAAAATTAAAAAAAAAAAAAATTGGGCTTCCCTGGTGGCCCAGTGGTTGGGAGTCCGCCTGCCAATGCAGGGGACGCGGGTTCGTGCCCTGGTCCGGGAAGATCCCACATGCCGCGGAGCGGCTGGACCCATAAGCAATGGCCGCTGAGCCTGCGCATCCGGAGCCTGTGCTCCGCAACGGGAGAGGCCACAACAGTGAGAGGCCCGCGTACAGCCAAAAAAAAAAAAAAAAAAAAAAAAAAAAAAAAAAATTAAGGGAGGCTTGATTTCAGTTGCTTAGGTAAGATGATCTGATTTTCCTGTTGATACATGTAATTTTAAGGTTTCCTAAGTGCTATGTTTCACCAAGCAATCCTTTCCAAAGCTGATGACTATAAAAAAGCAACCTTTTTTTAAGCTAGTTAGGATAAAAAATGAGCATTTATGATATAATCCAGTGCATGATTGTGGCCTAACCACCAAGCCTCTCACAGTGTCTGTATATGCTCAGTGGGACCACACAGTTATAGTTAAGGGCCTTCCCATGTTACTATTAAAAACCCATCTCTTAAAGGAATTATATTTCCAAGAGCTCAAGATTTTATGTGCTCTTTGTGAGAACAATTTTAGCTTGAAAAGTTGCTTTCAGAAAAACAAGGGGGCAAACATTATTTGGTGTTTTAATACCAAATCTATGTAAGGAACCCAAATAGATTTAGAACCACTATTACCAAGACACCACTTCAAGTTAGCAATACAAAATCAATTTGAAATTTTATTGATTTTATTTGTTCTTGAACTTCTTACTAATAAGTGATAAATCATGCATATTATATTAGTGTTCTGACCCATAAAACTAAATCTTGTCATTTTATATTGGTTTCATTTTTAAAAGTTTTATGTCTCTTCTCCCACATTTTTTTTTCAACTTATTCTAACTTGTATCCTTTCTCTTTGCCTTCATACTTGTTTGCTTAACCGAAATCTTTCCTTTGAGGCTGTTTTACTCAGTGCTCCGGTGCTTTGAAGCTACAGAAAAGTGACCCTTTCCCTCTGATTCTAGTACTCAGTTCTTATATATCATAAATCATTTTTCTTCCTTTAAGGTAGATTATCTACCTGCAAAGAAGTTTTGACCATTCATCCATATGACAAATATTTATTGGATAGCCACTTTGCTGGTAGAATTGAGTTATGAACCTTGAAAAATGCAAATAAATGCAACACCTGAACCCATTCTTCAAAGAGCAGTATTGTTGAGAAGATACTATGTTAAGCTTTAAAATAATGAGGAAAGTTTAGTAAAGGTGTGAGAAAGCATCCATCACACAAGAGGAAAATAAAAGACAGCCATCTGTAAACAGGAATGTCAGGGAAGCCTGGGTGATAGACCTGGAATTTGAGCAGAATTTTGATAGATGATTGGATTTACAGTCATTCTTAAATGTTCAGCTCCTGCTGAATTGCTTCATTTGGTGACCTCTTTTCTCTTTACTCCTCCCTGAGTTGTTGCTCCTATTTCCATGGTTTTACCTCCCATCTGCATGTCGATGAATCTCCATTTTTCCTTTCACTCTGATTAATTCTGTCTGCTATTGTAAATACACACAAGTGCTATACTCATTTCTGATTACTCCATTAGCTTTTGTTTCTATTATGCTATTATTGCTTAGGTAATGCTAGATAGTTCTATCCTCCACTCCTACTCCAACCAGGTCTGTGTTTGTTATGTTATTTTTCCTTTTACTTTCTTCTTTGAGACTTGTAAAACCTATCCTTTCTATTACTAAACTGTTATTCTTACATGTGTTCTTTTAATCTTTAGTCTGTACTTTCTCCATGAAATGCTTCATGCAGGAAAATATATCTTATACTTTATGACATTTATTCTCTGAAAAATGTCTTTTTTGGAATGGATATCCCCTTTCACTACTCACGTAATGTACATTCCTGCTCTTCTCTCTCTCCGTGCTTTTCATATTCAAAATAAATCCAGGGTTTATTTTTTTGTATTTAAGGTTATGCATGGTTTCTGTCTCACTGCATTTGATTCATTTTTCTTGGGAACACTGCCAGATGTTGTTATTATTTTCTCTATTCCACTCTGATTACTAATATTTATTTTAAAAACAAAAACAAAAACCCCACAAGAGCCAGATAAGCATTCTTGGATCTTCCTTAAGAATAAAGTTCAAAAAGGTCCAAGTACCAGCTTGGTATATTGAGAGAACATAGATTTAACCCCCAGACACTGAGGGAGCGCCTGATAAAATCATGACCCAAGAAAGGGTCATATGAGCATATACCTTGAAGTAACATGAGCATCTTGGACATCATAGTATTTTTTTATTTTACAACAAAAAATGTTAGCTTCTAGTAGTTTAAGAGGATTTTCAACAGGAACATCAGGGTATTCTCCCTTGAATTGAGTTCCCTATGACTATGTTAACACATTTTAAGTTTAATAAATCTTATACGTGCTATATTTTCTGTGAAAAAAATGTGTTACATTTGTTTCTCCCTCTCAAATGGAGAAATTACCTTTAACTTCTACATGTGGAAGATTGTATGTCTTCATCAGTACCTGTATGGGTTGATGTTCCCCTAATTTTATTTGTCCACTTGCCATTCAGATTCCACTGAGAACATGATTTATTTTGTACAGGGCATCTGTCCCTATAGAAATGGAAGGTTGGCTGAGGCTTATTTAAAATGTATACATCTCCCTGCGCATTTTAAAAGTGGGTTTCTTCTTACTTTGTCTCACAACAGGGGCTTGGCAATTCTCAATCACTCTTCATATTTAATTAGAATCCTAGTGCCTGGAGCTATGTCATATTAGCTCTTTCCCAGCATAATTTTGAAATTACCTTTTCCACCCATCTGAAACTCAGCTTTGTGAGTTTTCGTGAGAACATAACTGAATGATGATACCATTTCTCAAGTTGATGTACTGTCATACAGATTCTTTTTTTACCATCTTCATATAACTCATAACTCACAACTAACCAGATGCCTGATGCTCTAAAATCAATGGATTCCTCTCCAAAATTTGTCGGGAAACAGCCCAGTTTGCAGGTAAATAGATACATGTGATAGTTGCTTGTTTTTCTCAAATAGGGTAGTATTCCCATTGTTTTGTTCCCATAATAATATCAGTGTATTGGATAGTATCTGAGAAAACCTTTGTAAATTGTAAGGCACTAAAGCACATAAGTTGATGTTGCTATCGTGGTAATGTAGGGTGTGTAAATTGATATGTGCTAGAGACTGTTCCCTGGTGATAAGAGGGGCTCAGACGCTGATTTAAAAAGCAAAGCATTGAGTTCAAGGAGGTTTTACCTATTACATGGCTTCTTCACCTGTTATATGTATCTAATCAAAGAGCTCATTTAACATCTATCCTCACTCCCTTTCTTCTCTCTCTTCTTTCCTCCCACTTCTGGGTTCTTTCACATAACAGTTTGTGACTTAGAGCTTTCTATTTGCAAGTTTATTTGGAGTAAGGAAAGTTGAAGAGATATTGTGTTTAGATCTCCAAAGAAAATCATTGTATCCGTGTATGATTATATGAGAAATAAATATAGTAAGTGTGTGTGTGTGTGTGTGTGTGTGTGTGTGTGTGTGTGTGTGTATGTCTGTGTCTGTGTCTGTGTGTGTAGTATATCGGGGGCACAGTGAAATAATATGGCATAAGAGATGCATCTGGGTAAATTAGGGAGGACTTCTTTTACAAGATGGACTTTTGTGCTACGTTTTTAAAAAGACTGAAGAGGTATGCCATGACAGAAAAAGGAAAAACAAAAGAAACATGTTTTACACGTGGTTTGACTTGAGGAAGATTTGTGGTGGAAGAGACCAAGCAGTTTTCCTGACTAAAGCTAAGATTTAAGCAAGTACTGTTATATGTTAAGTATAAAGGTAAATGATCAGAGTGAGAGAAAAGGCAGAAATGTTATAAAGTCGGAGGAGATTGAGGCAAGTACTTGTATGCCATCAAGAAAAATAAACAGATAAATTTTCTTATCCTAAGTTCGATGGCCTTAAGCTGTAGAAAATGTAGTTCTGAGCGTAACCAAGAAGCTTACAGGTTAGTTGAGGAATAGCTAAGAAATGGGACAAGATGGTTGCAATCCAAAGACATAAAATGTGTTCCTGTTACAGGCTCTGTGATCTTATACCTCAGCTGACTTTGTAGGTTTTTGTTGTTTGCAATACATATTTATTTTCTAAAGCATTTTCACAGATGTGAAATTATTTCCTAGTAAGCACTCCATAAAATAGTAAAAATTAATGTTCTCATTAAGAGACCAAGGCCTAGAGTTACAGTGATTTATCCAAACCAGCTACTGGTAGATCTGTTCATCCTTCCCTTGTGACTCTTCAGTTAGTGACCTTTCCCCCTAAAACCCTGCCACTAAGCATGGTGTGGAGCCCAGGGGTAAATACCATCAAAAGTCCCTGGGATTTATAATCCTCATGTCTCCTCTCCTAAAAGATGCCAAGCATCAGTACCATTGTAGCAATCATGAACAGGAACTTAGAACAAGAACAACAGCATGTGTTATGCTAATTAACATCATTGCACAACTTGGGAATTCATGTTTAGAAGAACGGTTGAGTACTCTGCCAACATTCCACTGGGTTTGTAACATCCCATTATTAAGAGGAATGGGATTGTGATTACCATTTGCTAGTATCTGTCAGCACACATGGTACCTGCCATTCTTAGAAATACAGCATTCCCTAAAGAATGGTAAAGCTGTTTTAAACTTATTAAATGTTTAGCTCGCTTCATGGGCAATATGCTATCCTTCAAAGAAAAGTTTTCTTATTAAAAAGGTGTTTATTGACTTCTTAACTGACACAAGGTAGATAGATCTATTAAATATTATTTACTGCTCTTTGGTTCCATAGTCCCTGCTGTCTATATTTGTCTTGTCTTGAAAGTTGTTGCCTTTTATTCAGAGGATGTTTTAATGCTGTGTATGGTGTATGTATAAAAATTCATAGACAAATCTAGCAAAGAAATAACTATTAATTTTTTTAACTAAGTCTGAGTTAGACATTTTAACATATTAATATAGATCGGGGAACTAAATTTTGCCACAAAAGCAAATTCATTATAGCAGCAAAAATGGTGATGAAATATGTAGTTGGGAGGATAAAGAGATGATCATCTTCCAGCCTAGTTATTGTAATAATTTAATACTGTCCGGATAGTGCTGTGCCATGTGACTACAGAGAGGAAACCTAGCACAGCAAGCAAGAATGTGGACTGTCTCTGGAGCCACACTGCGTGGGTGCAGACCCTGGTTCAGCCATTTATTGTCCATATGAACTTGGGCAAATTACTGAACCTCTGGGTACCTCAGTTTCCGCATCTATAAATAGAAGTAAAAATTAATCTTCCTCACAGGCTGCTGTGAAGATTGAATGTATTAATATATTTAAAGTGCCTATATCAGTGCCTGACATATAATAAATATAAGTAATTCCTCTTATTACTATTAAGCAAAATAGTGTTTCCTTGGACTCCAGTGTGGAAGAAAATACTTTGAAATTTCCTGAAAAATATGTTTAATCATTAAAAAAACCCACAGAGCTGATTTCAATACATTCATGTTATCTACCATTACTTTTATGTTACTACTTTTATTATTAACAGCTTCCAAGCATCGAGTAATTAGTGTGTGCCAAGCATTACATATATTATCCCATTTAACCCCCGCAGTAGCTCAGTGAGATGCGTGCCATTATCCCCATTTTATAGAAAAGGAAACTTGTGATTAGTTCTTTCTTCTAATAAACTTAGAAAATATAAAAGAAGACTTAGAAAATAAAATCTAGGCAAATGTAGCTCCATTCATGTCAGCCTTTTCTTCTCATTTCCCTCTCCATTTTAATTGTCTTGGTAGTAGCGCTGAAATAGCACAGTGTACTTCCTTTTATAAAAGAGCAGCAGATGGTAACATACTAAATGTGGTCTCCTTAATGAAATAAAGTTGATTAAAAAATTCACCTTTCTAAAAAATAACTCACTTCTGATGTAATATAATCAGTACTCCAGTTCACTTTGGGCGTGAGATGATTAAAAACCAATATAAATTTTCCATTCTTAGGTGAGCACAAGATATGTTTTACTGCTGCCACAGAATACAAAGAATCTTATTAAATTGCACAAAAGATCATTTAATGAATAATTTAATGAATGTTAGAACCTTTATAAAGATGCCCTTGGTTTAATTTTGCTGAGGACTGTTTCATTGTTCCTTTCATATTGTGCTTTTCCTCTGGTCAAATTTTAGGCTTACCTTAAAGACATGTTAATATGCATCTTATGCTAATTTTATGTATCCTGAGCTTGACAATAAAACTGAGCTTATTGTATTTTTCCCTTGGTTCCTGGAAACATAAATAAATTATCATTTCTCTGTCTCTCTCTGTGTTCTATGGAAGCAGAAATTTTAGTGGCCGACCCAAATTGCTTCACAAGTCCATGTAGTTTTTGTAACATCCTTAAAGCAGAAGATTTATATGTTTTTGATCATCACATGTTCAAAATTATCTAGAGCACTGATTATGTTGCATCACAAGTGAATTATGAAAAGAAAGGTTAACTATGTTGACCAACTTTATTCCATTAAGAAGAAAAAAAATACGGGATCTTTTAAATATTTTTCTATAGCCACTCATCCGTAATCCCAACCACTAAATAAAGGAGAAACAAAGCATTAATTCATATAAATACGTTCCAGCCAATGTATTATTAATTCTGTCCCAATTTCCTACTAATTCTAATTTTTAAGTTGAACGGTGCTGATTAACATATTTTTATTGTTTAATGAATGTGGTAGATGTAAATGACAAATTCCACAGCTGAGTAACAAGGTAGAAAATGTAGAATTTTTTTTTTAAAGTGAGAGAATAATAATCTCTCTTTAAGTTCCGTTCCCTTTGGGTCAACAATGATTTCTCCACCTGCCTCACGCCAGTCACGGAGTCAGAGGCTTAGACTGAAGAGATGGGAAAAAAATGGCCCTCACGGTGGTTTTACATCCTATTAATGAGACAAACAAATGTTTGGAACTTTTCAGTGCTAAATGGTGGAGACTGATTTTCACAGGGGGCTTAGGGAACAGAGGAGGAAGACTGAAGGCATCCAGAGCATTTTATAATTTCTGCATGACTTTCATTGACTGCGCCTTAGTTTTAAAGCACCATACTAGGCACAGGGTGGAAACCATGCCAACAAAAATCACATAGAGGGTGTTTCTGGGATGGATGCGGGGAAGTAAATAAGGACTATATAAGGGTGAACTGAGAACATCTCTAAAAAGGTAATTGAGAGAAATAAAGTCAACTGTTTCTGTCCGGAGTTTACGAAGGTGTTTGCACAGAATAAATAAGAAAAATAATGTTTTGTGATGCTTTTTCCCATATGGTCCTTGTCTCTAATGGTTCTGATTCTAGGCTATTTCACAAATATTGATCAGTTTCTTTAGTTTGTGCAAGTCTAAATTGAGGTTTATATAGAAATTAGTGGATGATGTGCCTCATTTTCAGAGGTTATTCATATTTGTATAAGATAATAAATGGATTATATATCATGAACTGTATCTAAATTTGTCCCCTGAAAATCTGTAGTTCCCCAGAGAATTGAGAGTTAGTGTTCATTTGTTTACCTGTTTATTGTTTGTTTAACCTTGACTTGTTCAAAACAGGAAGTTTGTTTAGTCAAGGAGTATTGAATAATCATTCTCTTGTAGCTTTTGACCATTATTCTGCCTACCTATGTGTGATTTTGCTATTGTTATCTTCCGACTTGGCTTCATTGTGTCACCTCTGCCTGATTCCTATGTCAGTCAGATTTATTAGCTGCAAGCAGCAGTGTTCTCTCCATCAAGTCTGTCACAGAGAGAAAGGGCCAAGCTGTTAGAAGCATCCTTCACTTTTAACCTCCCAATTGTGGTCTGGTATTCGATACTATATACTTTCATGGACATTTTTTTTTTCCTGTTAAAAAGCGAAGTCAATAATATTAAATAACTCAACTTAGAGAAAGTTATTATTTAAGACAGCTATTAGAAAAATAATTATTTTAATTCTAATGTCAGTATAGTATAATTGAAATTATTTTTCAGTGGTTTAAAAGAGATGGTGTGTGTGAGATAATTTTGTAAAATGCAGATCCTTACATAAAAGCAAGAATGACAAAAGAACAGCCAGCAGACTTTATATGCATATATAATGTACATGCATATGTATAATTTTTGTTTGTTTGTTTGTTTGTTTTTGGTTTTTTTTTTTTGCGGTACACGGGCCTCTCACTGCTGTGGTCTCTCCCGTTGCGGAGCACAGGCTCCGGACGCGCAGGCCCAGCGGCCATGGCTCACGGGTCCAGCCGCTCCGCGGCATGTGGGATCCTCCCGGACCGGGACACGAACCCGTGTCCCCTGCATCGGCAGGTGGACTCTCAACCACCGCGCCACCAGGGAAGTCCCATATGTGTAATTTATACATTGATATACACACATATAATAATGTGAACATCTTCAATTTTCACAGTCTCTACCACTCCCTAATCTACTACATCCAAGCTATTTTACACATTTTTATTACCTGCCTGGACCAGTAGCCATTGGAGTCTGTGTCCTCTGAGAAAGGGAGGTGATGGAGAAGAGATCTAGTGTTTGCCTACTATGTGTCAGGTTCTGTAGTAGGAACTTTCCATGGATTATCTTAAATCTCATAAAACTCTGTGATGCAGTGATTATAATCCCCATTTTACAGATAAGATAATAGTCTCTGAGAATTTAATAACTGGCCCAAAATCACACTAAGTAGAAGTCAACAACCAGGATTTTTGTTGTTTCGTTTGCTTTGTATTCTTAGTTTAATTGTTTGAATAGGTAATTTACTATTGATACATAGCCCAAAATGGATAAGCAGTGAAAATGTTCACCCCCTCCTTCTGTCCCTTTGCTGCCCATTTTCCTTTCCCAGAAATAACCAAATTTATTGGTGTCTTACATATTCTTCTATAGATATGTTTTATTCATAAACAAATAAAAGAATCTCCTATGTCAATTTATATAGAGTTTTGTTTTTAAGTAAAACATAGTGGTTTCAATATATACACATACCATATCATCACATTGTACACCTTAAATATATACAATTTTTGTTTGTTGGTTATACTTCAATAAAGCTGGAAAAAATAGTTTTATAAATAAATAAATAAATGATAGTGTTTTAAATAAAAGTGTTCATTCTAAGATCTTAGCATACTTTATTTGCTCATTTAGGTTGTTTCCAAGTTGTGTTATTAAAATTTTTACTACAGTGGATAATCCAGTATATAAGTAATTTCACACATGTACAGTTAGAAAGAGTTCAATTTGCAGATACAAAATTCAGTTTAGTATATGATGCAGGCAGTATTTCATACTAGAAGTGAAAGGATAGATTTTTCAGTAGATAATACTGAGACAAGTGGATTGGCATTCGAAAAAAACTGAATTCTCATGTTTTATCTAGTATACCTCTCTGACAATAATAATATCCTATAAATATATTGTTGGAGCTTTCTAGATATATGTTCATTTCAGTTCTAACTTCCATTTCTCAGATCCCATCAGTTTAATTTCCAGTGCTACAAATAATATTTTGTTTTAATTAAACTCTCTATTGCTTGGCAAGGTGTCTGAAGCATATCAATTAGCCAATTAGTTCTGATCAGTGAAGTGTCTCTTTGGCTCTGTTTCCACCAGGGCACGGCCATGCTCACAAAGGACCACCTCTTCGGATTAGAGGCTGAGGCATCTCTCTGTGTCCTGAGGCCAGTTCCTTAAGGGTTATTGTTAGGATTAAGTGAGTTAATAATGTAAAACTGAACAGCTGTCAATTAGCATGGAGAAAATACTTCAAACACGTAATAGAGAAACAGTGTATCAGTGGTTACATGTGCAGACCTAGGAGCCTGGGTTTGTATCTCATCACTGTCACCTGTTAGCTGTGTAACCTGTGGCAGATTTCTTAACTTGTTTGTGCCTCAATTTCTTTACCTATAAAATGGGAAGAATAATACAGCCTACCTCCAAGGATGCCACTGGCTTACTCTGTGCCTTTGTGTGAATTCGGAAAAAGATAGACATCTGATAATTTTGCAAACTAAAGGTGTCTTTATGTGAGGAAATAGGAGCCCCTTCATTCCCAGACCAGACCAAGGGCAGGATGCACTAACCAACGGCAGGATTTTAGCCCCGGTCCTCACTGTCTGCCATGTGCCTTTGGCAATTCGATAGCACAACCCTTCACCACGATCATGTCTACAGTGTAGTATTTTTCAGTGAGTTGATACCTATATATTCAATGAGTATATTCAATGAGTTAATACCTATAAACCCTTAGAACTATGCTCAGCACATAGTATGTCCTCAGTAAGTCCTAGCTGTTCTCCCATCTACCTAGTCCTTCTCTACAGTTTATTTCCCAGCTAGGTTTTCCCACTAACCGCCAACTTCAGCACCATCTTATTTCAAAGCCCGAAAGGCAGGTAGAGAGCTTTTCCTAATTCCTCCTTTTTATAGTCACCACCTGTTTTAATTCTTTGTAAGCCTGTTTATACCTGATGTAATCCGAACAGTTAACTTATAGGGGCATACACACCACACACACACACTTTTTTCTCCTTTGGGTCAAGTTTGAATTGACTCAGACACCAAATTTAAAACATCTACTGAATTCCCAGTTTGTACTAATACCTGGGCCTGAGTGAGGTCCTTCCAATGCAATGTTGAATGAGACAGAATTGGAGTTCTTTCTAGAGGAATAAAGTCAGTTATTACAGTTCAGCGTGGAGCACGGGGCAGGGGCTGATCAGACAGCAAGTCGGGAACCATTTCTAAGGGAAGAACTGGAAAAGGAAAGTTCAGGCAGGACAAAAGTATAGAGGCCTTAACCAAGTCCATTTCCCTGGGCAGAGGCTTTGAGTAGTAGGGAGAAAGTTAAGAGAGATTGAAGCCAGGTTGGGGTGGGTCATGAAAAAGGTCAGGATAAATCTTTAGAAGTTGATCCTGTACATAAGAGAGAGCAATTTGAGTAGCTTGTGCTAAAGTTCATCTCTCTGAAACTGTATTGAGGATATAATTTTGTGGCTGAGTCGCATAGACTAAGTTGGAGCAAAGAAATGATGGCAGTAGGCCACTCGAGATAAGGAACCTGAAGTGAGAGATATTATGAAGGAGGAAATGGTGTGGTTTGAAGATTTGACTGGATGATAATGGGGCTGGCTGACATTTTAACTGTGAAAGTTAAGCAGAGAAATTATAACCAAGGGATGACATACATTTTTCTTTCATGTTATGCCTTGCATTTAGGGCTCTTTTCATAAGGAGTTATTTGATTTCTCTTTCAGAAAAGAAACTATATTTCTCAGGCCCTGGTGGTCTGGAAGAAACCTCAGATTTTCTAGGTTCGGGCAAAACAACTTAGAGGAATCTTTTGTGTGTGATAGTTTACATCTTTTCACGATTATCTCCTTATCCATGCCATATGGGACACCTCTAAATGTTTGAAACAGCAACTTCTCCAGAGAACAGCCTAAGGATTTTTCATAATGAAATGCATCTGTTAACAGCTTGATAAACCATCTTGTGCAAGGTGAATCTCATACATTATAGTTCAGGAACGTGGCACAAGTCCCCCATCTATATAGAAAGTCTATACATGCCTATTGCTATCTTGTAAGAAAAGTATCTACAAATTAAGGTTCATATGCTAGTAAATCTGTCCCAGCTTATGAAGACTTTCAATGACCTACCTACAAACACCTGCTCATGTCACTACAAATTGGGTTAGTATGTATGCATTTTGAAGCCTAGATTTACTGAATCTCATTAGATTAATACTGAGGGCACTGAAAACATATTTCTTTACTTGACAAATCTCTTGTATTTATCCCCAGGTTAACTATAGTCATTTTGGATTTTTTTATATTGGGTGATATGTCCAATTAGTATTCTGAAATAATAATATGAAGAATATGAAATCATAATAAGCTTTTACCATAAAAGCAAAGTTATGATAAGCACTATGGAAGTATTACAGAATTTATAAAATTATTCCTGAGGGTTGCTAGTAATGGGATTAAAGCTCAGAATAAGATACACATACTTGCCTCTACCTCTTCCTTTAGTAGTTCTTAAAACTGTAAAGGATAGTATCGTCATTTGAAAAGTTCAAGCACCATCCAGGATGACTTGACAGAAACTGAGAAAGCTATTTATTTGATGTATCACTTGTGAAAAAATCAAATACTTATCATTTCATTTTGTGAAAAAATGTGTTTTCTCCAGGATGGAAAAATAAGCTATGCAAATTTTGTGGGCCATTAACATATGCAGAACAATTTTTTCTAGAATTTGGCCTGAAGAATAATATTGCCTCTTATTTCACTTGCTCAATTCTCTTGAAAATGAATTAAGTTTTAGGAACACTTTTGAATTTTATTTATTCTTGAATCTTGGAGGATTCCAACCCTCAAATTGTAGGGTCAGAATAAGAATCTGAAAAAGGAGACATGGTAATGGCCAAAGGCATAGGAGGAATACAGCAGGAGTGTTGACACAAAAGCCAGAGAGGCTTCCAAAAGTAAGAATTCATCAATAATGATAAATGCTGCAGTGAAGTCAGGTAGGATGTGAACGAAAAATTGCCCACTGGATTTTGCAACAAAAAAGTTATTAGTACATTTAGCAGGAGTGAATTCTTGGAATTTCAGGAGTTAGAAGCTAAAATGAAGTGAGTTGAAACATGAGGAGGAGATTATCAAGGTATCTTAGTAGGTCATGGCAAACCAAAGAATTTCTTTCTTTTTTTTTTTTTTTTAAGAATTTCTGACATACCTGTGTTGCTAAAAATGCTCCAAGGATGACGATAGTCATGATAATGATGATGACAAAGATGGCAATGATGATGGTATTTAACATTTCCCGAGCATCTCCAGGATACCAGACACTGCAATAAACACTTTGTCTCTTATAACCTTCACAGCAAACACTTTACATGTAAATGAGACATTAATAGGTTAGCTCACTCTCCTTTCTTCTGTTTCCCTTGATGCCTGCCTGCCTACCTTCCTTCCTTTCCTTCCTATAATGTCTAGCACACATCTATTTAACTCTTTAGATTCTAGGTAGTTTGCTATATGCAAGAAATACAGTAGTGACAAAAACACTACTTAGTATGTATAGTAGACGTGAAAAATAATGACAGTCTTTATTCTTCTTTGCTTCTTGAACAAAAGTCTTTCCTTGATTACTTTCAGTTTCTCTAACCCATCACTTTCTCCATATCAAACTACCTCCGTTTGCTAGGGAGAGTTTCCCTGAATGGTATTCTTACTTCCTTGCTCTCCCTCTTACATGCCAGGATCTTGCATAGCAGCCTGTACTCCCAGATGTTTAATTTTCTGTGAAGGCCATACAGTTAACACATATTTAAACTTCTCCGAGAAAGCCACTGTGTTTAACACACGAGGGCTTGGGGTGTCATTATTAGAACAAATCCACATGAGAGTGGTGAAGACAAAGCTTTTTGCAACCTCTCCCTCTGGATTGGTTCTTCTAACATCCTAGCCCAGGAACTTCAAAAACGTCTTTAATATTGCTATCTTTATTTTGTGAAATCTGTTCTTAAATCTCCTTACTTTCTTCTATATGTTTCTCCCAGATTTGTCTTTTCTGTCACAAGCAGCCCTCAGCAGACACTATAATATTGCAGATGCCTAGTTGCTGTTACTCCTACTTTCAGCATACAGCCTTCCCAAACATCTTCATCATGGTGGCCAGCAGTCCTTCTCAACACGTCTCTTTGGGAACAGCCCCACCCCCTCCCAGAAGACCATAGGCACCAGGCCTCTGTGTAAATTACACCAGGTCCCATCCCTTTGTAGTCAAAAGTCCAAAGTGGGCCCAGACAACATTGTTTATAAGCGGTTATTTAGCAATAGCTCTGTGAATATTCTGTACTTTATTGACTCCATCTCTGATTTTAAATCCACCTGTCTCTCAATTTTAGGAACCTTGTAGAAAGTTATAGCCAAGCATCATTTTTGTGGGCTGAATGGTGGCAGAGTATGCTTGTGTTGCATTTGAAATTCTGCCATCAGCGCACCAAAGACTACATTTTCAGGAACCAGGCTGGTTTATCAAGGCAGGAGACTTTTGCTCTCCCTCTCCCCTACATGCTGTGCTTTTGAATACAGCCTTCATGCAGCAGCTTTACAATTTTATGCAAATCTTCAAGGAAAATTTTGATTCTGCTTGTTTTGGAAAATATTCATCATTGATTTAATAGGTAACTTGGTAAGGGCTTTTAATCACATTTTGGGAAAGTATTCTGCTAAAATTATGTCCATTGATTGGCTCCCAGTAAATCAATATTGAAATCAGAAGCATTTTCTTCATATTTAATGTAATGTACGACAATTTTAACGTATCTAGTACAATTCTCCTAGATGTAGCAACAAATTTTTAATATTAAAATGCCTTGAGTTTTTTTCTCATCATTATTTCTGATGTGAGATATATATATATATATATATATATATTTTTTTTTTTTTTTTTTTTTTTTTTTGCGGTACACGGGCCTCTCACTGTTGTGGCCTCTCCCGTTGCGGAGCACAGGCTCCGGACGCGCAGGCTCAGTGGCCATGGCTCACGGGCCCAGCCGCTCCGCAGCATGTGGGATCTTCCTGGACCGGGGCACGAACCCGTGTCCCCTGCATCGGCAGGCGGACTCCCAACCACTGCGCCACCAGGGAAGCCCTGATGTTATATTTTAAAGTCTCACTCCCAGGGTTCCCTGAGATCAAGAGAACTTGAAGTTTATCTCAAAATAATGATATATTTTCCATTGTTTCTATTTTTATGCCTTAATTCTGCTGTTTGATTTCAGTGCTCTTCTGCCACTTTCACTCTTGTGAGCAAAATAATATGATTATTCTGTGTAGCTTGTGGCAGAAGGATTTTTTCTTCAAAAATTTGAGTTATATGTGCTTGGGAATCAAGTTCGAACCACATCTGACATTATAATAATTTAATTTTACATTATAATCATTTTTTCTCTTTCCTTTTTATATCGTTTTCTTCAGTGAGATTTTGAAAAGCTCTAAATCCAAAATTAGGAAAAATCCTTGTTTTAGGCTGTACCAGCAACATAAAATTATTGTACTCTAAACTGGTTAATTCAGAAATTAAAGTTACACAAGCACAACATATGAAAATGCAGAAAAGATGAATAAATCTGATTTTTCCAGCCAAGAGGAATAGATTGCCCAACACACACATACATGAAAAGTGTCTTGGAATTTAAATTTTTTTTGTCTTTTTAATGCGTCAACCAAAAATGAATGCAGGGGCCTGCAAATAAGAAAAGAGTTTATTTGGGGTCTTAAGAATTGAGACACAGATTCAAGTAACCCTGAAAGAGTATTCCAGGGAAGCAAAAGAGTCAGGGGCTTATAAAGACGAAAAGCCATGAGGTTGTTGAAAGTTGCCTGGTGAGAATTGTGATTAACTGATGCAAGTCTGAAAATAATTGTCCTTAAAGAATCATGAGTTGTTCTAGGGTAGGGGTCCAATAAGTAGGTAGACTGTCATGAGTTGTTTTAGGCTAAGGGCCTAATAAATACCATGAGTTTCTGGCAGATGTTCTAGATGCCTTCATTAGGATAGTAAGTGGTCAAAGTTCAGATTCCATCCAGGCTGACACATGCATAAATCACACTTCCTCAGTGGCCTCCTGGCTCCGTTTTAGAGAGCTCTCTTAGCTATAACAGCCTCATTTTGATTTTCCTTTCACGCGTCTCCTCACTCACTTATACTACGCATCCAAATGTGAGCCAAAGAGGGAAACAAATCCTCTCTTAGAATAGCTTTTATTACAAAGCTATTTGAAGAGTTTAGAATGCTTCTTTATTGACCTAGCACAGAGTAAAAGTTCAAATATGTATTAAATGTAGTAGTGATAAATAGCATGATGGACAGACATGTAGTATGAAAGATGAGTGGAAAGATAGTAAAAAAAAAATTGAATGGGGGGGATGGCAAGAGGAGAGGTAAATAGAAAGGCTGTTAAGAAGGATGGAGACAAGAAAACAAGAACGATAAAGAAATAGAAAGGTAGGTAGGTGTGCGTGTGTGTGTGTGTGTGTGTGTGTGTGTGTGTGTGTTTTCTCTCTGTGCTATGTGTTGGTAATTTAAATGTCGGTATTTTGAACACCAGTATATCACTGACAACGCAATCCCTTTAAGTTAGGATTTTCAAAATAACTAACCATCGCTTTGCAATGACAGAGTTTGTGAACCAACACTTTGTTTTGTTTTCATCTGGATGTAATAAACGTGCATTTAAGTACAGAATTCTTTTCTTGATTGCTAAGACTGAGGAAGAAGGTATGATGCTAAAAGGCAGCTTCACAATGAATACGTGTGACTCCCATGAGTTGCTTCACTCCGCTGACTCACACACTCATATTTTTCAGTAGGATGCCAGCAAACCTTCTCACTAGCCAACTAAATCTCAGACAACTATAGGATTTGTGTCTGGGAGTTTCTGAATAATTTATTTGAAAGAATAAGTATAATCACACGATGCCATATTAAAATGATTGGTAGAGTGAATGCGAGCTGTGTATAGGGGCTGGATATCAAGTGGTTATTTTGTTTTGTTTCTCTAAAAACACTAGGGAATTTAGGCAAAATGAGATGCCCTGGGGAGCAACCCAGTGGATGTTCATCCCTGAAAAGTAATTTGGTGTTTGCAAAGTCTGCAGCAGTCATTATTTCTGCATTTACCAAGATGACTGTGGCTATTCTAAATACTGATTTGGTTTAAATGTACTTCTATGTTTATCCTGTCAGTTTAAGGAAATGTAAAACATTCACCTTTTCAGAATCTAAAGGTCATTCCCAAATGCCATAGAGAATTTGAAAGCACCGAACTGTCTTAAAATCTTTGCTTATTCTTTGAATTAGTAGCTTTAAAATAATTGTATACAGCATAGCTGGAAAACATTTGAGGAAGAACAATGCATACATGAAAATAAAGTATTCAACTAAGTTTTATGAAGTCATTGCACACTTAATTAAAGTAATCTTTATCTCTGCTGCTGTCAGTGCTCACTTAATAGGAAAATAGAGGAATATTAAATTAGTGGAATGTGTCTCATATCAGTATATTTTCCAATATGCATGTTTTAAGTAATTGAAAAGACCTTTGCTCTTAAGAGATTTTAGATACTCAGTCTCTGCATTTATAATTAATTTAAAGATTTCATTTTTAGAACCCTCATAGATGTGACTAAAAAGGAAAATGAGCCACAACCATGTTAATGCTACCCTTTGCTCAGAACCATCTGCTCACCAAAGTTTATGCAAGGTACAGCTAGGTAATCATGTGAAGATAAGGTTTCTGCCGCTAATTGCTTTTCCCCACTCCGCAGGTTATTATGTAATTCCTAATGAAATTTTTATATTGATGAAGTTCAAAAACTGCCTTGTCATATCTCAAGGATTTTAACTGTCAATCTGGTATGCATTTTTAAGACATGGCAGATTGGTGAAAAAGGAAAAGTAGTTTCCATTTTTACTTATAGAATATAAAAATACTCAATTATAATTTCACTATTTAAGAAAGGCAAACATATTTTGAATGCTCTTTTATCAAACTGAATATATATTACCAATCAAGAACTTCTAAGTTAAACACAGAGCTATAGCTTCAATTGCTCTTACATTTGAAGTTTTAGATTTTTTCCTACTAGACACAGGCCAGAAAAAAGAATGAATCACTGATCAGCAGTTTCTTTCCCACTTCTCAAAAACAAAAAACAGATAAACATAACACTGACAAAAATACGCAGATTGGTGCTCGAGAGATATAAATATATATATTCTGAACAGAAGATTTACCTTTTATCTTTATTATTATTAAATTATTACTCATATAACAAAGTGTAAGATGGAAAATGAAAAAGGATATATATGTGCATATATATATATGCACACACATCAATGTATTTGTATATATAGGTACACATATATATACACAAAAACATATATAAAAACACATACATATGAACACATTCTTCAGAATAAGAAGGGCATTCATAAAGCAGCATTTCCTAAGCAAAATAGATGCCATGAGAGCCAACCAAGTGCCATTACTGTCAGTAACTGACTAGTTTGTTAACACCTAAAGAGGAGTAGGGGTAGTAGATTGAAAGAAACTCTTCCAGAAATCCCTGGACACAGCGAACTAAGAGAAAAGAGACGGTGCCCATTGCAGTTCACAGGGGTTCTGTGAGCTACTCTAAAGGCAATAATCTTATGATTCTAGAAATCTAATCTCCAAGAAAACTTTTGCATTGATTTACAGATTATTACTAAATTTATATCTTTTGCAAATGTGTTCATGCTTACATTAGTTGATATCTGCTGTAGGTAAAGGTAAATTGTCTCCTTTATTCAGCATACTGCAGAAGGGTTATTCAGCAAGCAATATGGCCATCGGAATGTTTTAAGCATTTGTCTGCATCATACCTTCTGCCAGGCTGCCTTTCCCTTCTTGTCTGTGAACTTCTTGTTTTTAAAACCCAGTTTGAATATATTATCTTCCTGGAAAATTTCTCTGGCTTATTTCCATCCCTACCTTCATGGAGTTTATCATACCCTCCTCTCTGAGAACTCTGCAGTCTGTATATCTTTTTATTGGTGCTGCCACTGCACTGTACTATATCCTTTTCACAAGTCTTTTTGTCCTAGCCTATGTTTAATAAATTTGTTGAATTTTGATTATTCAGTGAAATCCCTGAAAATAGGGAGTGAGTCTTACTGATCTCCCTTTTAGCAATGCCTGGCACAGAGCTTCATGTAGAATGTGTGCTCAATAATTATTTTTTAAATAAATGAATGAATGATGACTGTGACAGGCCCTGAGAAATACCATTTTCCTCCAGTTTCTTGAAAACGGAAGGATGCTTAACAGAATCAGGATTGTCACTTTAAAAGGATGTATAAAGGAGATGGACAGTAGAATGTTGGTTACCAGGGGCAGTGGGAAGGGGGAAATGGGGAGGTGTTGGTCAAGAGGTACAAAGTGTCAGTTATGCAAGATGAATAAGTTCTGAAGATCTAATGTACAACAGTATGACTGTAGTTAAGGATATTATATTGTATACTTGAAACTTGCTAAAACGGCAGATCTTAAGTGTTATCATCCCCCCCGTCCCCCGAAAAAAAAAAAGAAAGGAAAGAAAATGATAACTTTGTGAGGTGAGGAATATGTTAATTAATTTGATTGTGGTATAGTATTTCACTACTATATACATATATGATTTTTAATTCTCTATTATACCTCAGTAAAGCTGAGGGGGAAATGATGTTTAAAGAAGATAGAAAGTGGAATATGTCCCAAGATTAATATAGTGGCACAAATTTATAAAAAAGTCATCATAAGCTGGGCTGACAAAAGATGTCATATCACTAATAACAATAACAAAAATCCCTTTTTATATCATGTATAGGAAGATACTCATCACCATTACAATGTTAAAGGGTAAAATAGCAAAACTCTGTGACTCCTGGTTTGTTGCATGTTTTTCTTTAAGGGAAACTGTCTTCACAGGGGAAAGACTAGGAAAAAAGTATGTCATGTAGAAAAAATTAAAACTCAAGTTGTCTAAATGAGTCTGTTAGTCTCAAGTTTACAAAGATGGCCCTGAGAACTGTCAAAAAATATCCAGTGGTCCTATTTGAAATAGTGCAAATTCCCAGACCCAGATGCTGGAAGTAATTAAAATGGGGAAATTATGAGTATCTTACTGTTTCCTAAAGGAACAAATGAGTAGATTTTGTGAATGACAGATAGGTAGACTTGTCAAACTTTGAAAGGAAAAACAAACAAGAACAAATTACTAAATAGCTTATTTTAAAGCACTTAGCAAAGAATGTCGTGATCCTTAGGAGCCAGAATGACATCACTAAAAATAACAGATACCAAACTAACAATGATTTTGTGGTTAGGCTACTAGATTATGGCAAGAGAATACTATTAGCAGCCACCATTTAATAACTTAACGGCTCTGTGCCAGATGCTGTGCTCAACATATGTTTTGATTTTCATTAAGATATTAGCATAATATCTCAGGATATCTTTATGGGTGAGATAGAGAAATAGGAATTAAAAGATAGGCAGATTTAAAGCTGGTTGAAAAAGTGTACATAAAGAGACTTGGTAGTCTGTAGTGAAATGGTGTTTTGCTATCCACCTTGTCATATTGCATTAATATTAGAAACAATGTAGGGAGTTCCTTGGTGGCCTAGACGGTTAGGATCCTGGGCTTTCACTGCCGTGGCCTCGGTTCAATCCCTGGTTGGGGAACTGAGATATCCTGCAAGCCATACAGCAGGGTCAAAAAAAAAGAAAGAAAGAAACAAGTTATATTGATTGCGGTTGTCGGTGGCTCAGAGCTGGGAATTATAACTACTAATAATTATAGAATGACGGAATCAAGATTTCCAAACTACTCAGTATGAAACTAGTAAGAGACCAGTATCTTAAGAGAGAAATATAAATTTCTAAATTCAGAGTTTTTTAAAAATTTATTCTTTTAATTAATAGACTTTGTTTTTAGAGCAGCTTTAAGTTTATAGAAAAACTGAGCAAAAAAGGCAGAGTTTCATATATCTACCTCGCTCACACAGTTTCCCCTTTTATTAACTTCTTGCATTAGTGTGGTACATTTGTTACAATTGAGGAACTGACATTGATACATTATTATTAACTAAAATTCTTAGTTTACATTAGAGTTCCCTCTGTGTTGTATAGTTTTGTGGGTTTTGACAAATGTGTAATGCCATGTATTCACCATTACAGTATCATACAGAATAGTTTCATTGCCCTAAGAATGTCCTTGCTCAGTTATTCATCCCTTCTCCCTAACAGCCACTGGCCTTTTCACTCTCTATAGTTTTGCCTTTTCCAGAATGTCGAATAGTTGGAGTCATATGATACGTAGCCTTTTCAGACTTGCTTCTTTCACTTCTGAGTATGTATTTAAAGTTCCTCTATGTCTTTTCATGGCTTGATAACTAATTTTTTAATCTCTGAATAATGTTCCATTTTATGGATATACCACAGTTTATCCATTCACCCACTGAAGAATATCTTATTTACTTTCAGTTTTTTGCAATTATGAATAAAGCTGCTGTAAGCATTCATGTGCAGGCTTTTGTGTGAACATTAGCTTTCAACTCATTTGGATAAATACCTAGGAGTATGATGGCTGGATTGAATGGTGAGGATATGTTTAGCTTTGTATGATATTGCCAAACTGTCTTCCAAAATGGCTGTACCATTTTGCATTTCCACTGGCAACGAATGAGAGTTTCTTTTCCTCTCCATCCTCACCAGCATTTGCTGTTGTCAGTATTCTGGCTTTTGGGCATTCTGAGAGGTGTGTAGTAGCACTGAAATCAGATTTTAAAAACGAGTTTCACATGTAGAGAAAGGGGGAGTACGAAATGGTTCAAATGGGAAAAAAAGTGTTCTTGGTAGAGTCTGTGGATCATAACATTAATATATATTGAGAGCTTGATAAAAATGCCCAAAACAAATCAAAACAAAAAATACCTCGCATGTTGTTGAGGTATATTAACTAGGCCAGTGCCCTGCTCATGTGAATAGTCACACCATGCTTTTTTGGTCAGGCCCCATGTGGAGAACAGTCCTCGGGTCACTTTGGAGCACATGGTACAATGACAGCTTGGATTTGTTCATCCAAGATGTCGAGGTTGTGGATATGATGTCAGGCAAAGAATGGTAAAAGAGAAGAGCAGGACAAGGAGAAGTATCAAAACTCTATCAAAATAGTACTATACACCTATTAGAATGGCCAAAAGCCAGAATACTGACAACTATCAAAGTACCTGAACAAGGGCTTCCCTGGTGGCGCAGTGGTTGAGAGTCCGCCTGCCGAGGCAGGGGACACGGGTTCGTGCCCCGGTCCGGGAAGATCCCACGTGCCGCGGAGCGGCTGGGCCCGTGAGCCATGGCCGCTGAGCCTGCGCGTCTGGAGCCTGTGCTCCGCAACGGGAGAGGCCGCAACAGTGAGAGGCCTGCGTAAAGCAAAAAAACAAACAAACAAAAACCTGAACAAATGTCATGTTAAAGGGATTGCGTTTTTTTTGTTTCCACATTGCTAAAGAAATCCTCCCTATTCGCAAATATAAAATGGGGATAATTTTACTAATCCCCAGAGATTTTTGGTAGAGTATATGAGATAATGTCTCATATTGCCTGTCTCATGATACGTGTTCATCATTGGATTGGATACCCAATGAGGATCCAGAGGTGAAGAGGAAGATCTTGTCTGGGAAGCACATAAGTGACACTTGAAGTGACGTGACATTTAGGTGAGGTGAGTTGACTCACCCACCAGAGACACATATAGAGCAAAATAGAAGAAGCCCAAGATGGTCTCTGAAAAGACCAGGAGGAAAAGGAACTAGGCAAGGACATTATTGCAAGAAAAAAATGAACAGAATCAGAGCTTTTGTGATTCTTGGCTCAGGTACCTGAAGCCAGGAGCCTGGGGAAACAGCAATTCCTTTATACAGATTTGCTTCTACCATTTTCTCTCTTTTTATCCCTGAAGAAAGAACCCTGTGAAAGAGTCAGCATTAGTGAGATTATATGGCATTAATGAAGGCTTTCAGTTTCTCCATCTGTGTATTTGCATTGCACCTGTCACCACAGTACCTGGATGCTTATCTCTGTACTTGTAGGGAAAGGTTCACATGTATTCATTTTGCAGAGGAGGTCTGGCAGATTTAGGTCTGGATGTGGCAGTAAGGAGAGCTGTGACATTGTACGACTACCCTAAAAGTAAAAGTAAAACCTCAGAGAATACAAAGAATAAAGAGGCTATTAGTGTTCAGTGTAAGGTGAACGTGATAACATTAATATATTACAAGTAAAAACAAATAATTTTCAAAAATTATTCCTTTAGTTTTCATACTAAAAACAAACGTGATTATTTTTCAGGAGAAACTCCATTAGTTACTGACATGCAATGGGTTGAAATGACCTTATATTCTAAAAATTTTTTAATATTCTAATAAATGGTAATATAACTTTCTACATTTGAATGTTCACATTGAATTATATATTTGGGGGTTAATTTGGTAATTTTAGTATGGATTTTAAAGTTATTTATGAATTACTAGGCATTCTTTATATGTTCCTCTGGAACCTGATACCCTGATACATGTATGTGTTCCACTAAGTTTTTCTCCATATTTCTTAAAGGGATGTTTGCTTTACATTTTCTGCATACAGTTAAAGTTTCCTATAAAAATGAGACCTTCCTTATTAAAATTAATCAAACAGCAGCTTATTTGGTTGTTTATCCAGAAAAAAAAAAAAAAAACAGCTGTCTTTTTATGTTTTGAAGTTTTCTGAGTTTCATATTTTCAACTATTTATTTTGGGGAACTTTCAAAACCACTACCACAGTGGTAGTATACTGTTTTAATCCCAGAATGAAACAAAAAAATCATAAGCCTAATTGTAATACTATTAATGATATTCTGTCTTCATAGTGTGCTCTACAGTTTTCAAGGCTCTTTAAAATGTATTACTCTTACCATCCAAATCACAGTTATTATCATCAAAATCAAAGAGACAGTACCACTTCCTGGTTGTAGATATGGGCATTGGAAGCAAATAGAACTGGTTCTGCAATTTAATTTATGATCTTGAAGAAATTACTTAACTTTCTGAGTCTCAGTTTCTTCTTTTTTTTTTTTTTTTTTTGCGGTACGCGGTCCTCTCAGTGTTGTGGCCTCTCCCGTTGCGGAGCGCAGGCTCAGCAGCCATGGCTCACGGGCCCAGCCGCTCCGCGGCATGTGGGATCTTCCCGGATCGGGGCACGAACCCATGTGCCCTGCATCGGCAGGCGGACTCTCAACCACCGCGCCACCAGGGAAGCCCAGTTTCTTCATTTTAAATAATACCTCATAGGGTTGCTGTAAGGAGTAGACAAGATAGTACATATTCCACACTCAGCACAGTGCCTGGCACAGATAGGTACTAAACAATGCTAGTTGTCATTATCATCATCATCAACATCAACACGTTACAAAGATATGGTTACATCAGTAACTTTAAAGATTCAGCCAGACCTAGAATCTTGGAAATAAAGCAAAACTCTTTTAAGTCAAGATCCTGAGATAGATGTGACTTTCCATTAATTATGCAAAACCTTTGTAAATGCCTTATATTTCCCAAGCACATATCCTAAGGGAGCATTCCTTAGTCTTATAACAATGCTCCCCAGCAAAAGGGCAAACAGTGTGGGGAAATTCTGCAGCACATCACCCTCTTGATAATTCACAATGTGCATTAGTGTATCAGAAGCCCTGATCCAGGAAAGAAACGTTACCATCAGCATTGCCAAAAGTGCCCCACTCATATAATAGTGCTTACACTATGCCAGACTGTCTTGAGCTTTTTATATAGAAATTCATTTGATTCTCACAAGCCTCTGAGGTAGATACTGTTATCATCCCCATTTTGCAGATTAGGAAACTGAGGCACAGTTTCCTATAATAGGTAGGTTATATAACATGTGTGAGATCCCTCAACTACTTAAGAGGCAAAGTCAGGAAATGTAAAGCAATTATACTCCAATAAAGATGGTTTTTAAATTAATTAATTAATTAAATTCAAATAAAAATAATCCCACCCACAAAACAGACATATTGTGTCTATCCTCCTCCCAGGACACTGTGAGATAAACTAGTTCCATGTTCAACGCCCACCAAAAGAAACTGTAAACTCCTTTGGAGGCCAGCACTGCATTAATACACTCCATAAATGTTTGTTAAGTAGATTATAAAACAGTTTCCTTTTTATTTTTCCTCTGCATTCTGAACATTAAAAGGAACCCTCTCATTCTAGTGCAGTACTAGAAATGTATGTTCTTTAGGCCGGTAAGCTCCTCAAGAAACTTCTGAAGTCACACACATTCAGATATAAAGAACAGAAAGGCCACAAAAATAGGTGCTTATTCTGCACAAAATCAATATTTAACACTTCCAAATCACCAGTGGGAATGAAAATAATGGAGAGAAGTCCAACAAAGCAATTAGTTTACTGCAGGTGACCAGTGCATGAAGAAACACTTCTAGAAATGACCTTGATGTCAACATTTCACCACTGCTGCTCACCACTGAAATAATTACTTTCTGTCTTTTTCGTACTTGTCATCCTCTATCATTATGTGAAAGTCATATTACTATTGATATTACATTTATCATGGTTCGAGGATCAGAGCATGAAGCTGCAGGCCCTTATTCATCTCACTATTACCTGAACCTATCAGTGTGCCAGAGCAGGTGTTGAATGAATTAGTGAATGAATGAATGACCACCCTTGGTAGAAAACACAGTCAATGGAAGGTTGGGGTGACCTTAGTACTAGTCCCAGCTGCAACACTAATCACTTTGCTGCCTTGCAGAAATTACTCTCCTTCCAACTCTGAGACTGTATTTGCCATCTGTGCCAAAAAAAGTGACAAAAAAAAAAGTAAGTGGAGAAAATGAGAAATGTTCCTGTAACCCTCAAGTTAATAAAGACATGTTTTAATCACACAGACACAATCTTCTTAAGAATATTTCTTTTTAAACTCATAGAGACCTCAGCATCCTATCTGAAAAACACTTTCATCACAATGAAGCATGTGCTTCTTGCATGCTGTATCCGAATTAGTCATCTCATTAATGAATGCAGAATTATAGAACATTTATTGGAGTTGATTAAATTATCCCTAAATGGGGGCAGTTTCAAGATATGAATAACTTTCCATCTTTCATATTTCTAACTAGACATTCCCTTTCTCCCTTATTCTGCCCTGAAGGTATATAAAGGTTATAAATAATTTTAAAGAATACTTCCTAAAATGTCTTGCATTTTAATGAATTCCCAAGAATGAAGTCCCAAAAGGATTTTAGTATTGTTTAAATCATGTGAATGTTATGCATCAGTATTTTGTATTGTTCATGAAAATGTCATCCTCATACTAGTGTAATTTGATAACATAGGAGGATGAAATGATAAGATATAATGAAGATATTATGAAGAAAGACATGGGAAAGTTGAAATTAAGGGTCAATCTCACATTTTTCAAAAGAAAATTTTCTACTGATTTCTATAAAGAATGCATTCCTGGGGCTTCCCTGGTGGCGCAGTGATTGAGAGTCCGCCTGCCGATTCAGGGTACATGGGTTCGTGCCCCGGTCCAGGTAGATACCACATGCCGCGGAGAAGCTAGGCCCGTGAGCCATGACCGCTGAGCCTGCGCGTCCGGAGCCTATGCTCCTCAACGGAAAAGGCCACAACAGTGAGAGGCCCGCGTACCGAAAAAAAAAAAAAAAAACTAATTGTTTTATCTATATTCTATTTATATTTATTGGGTTTTTATTCCATTTATGTTGAGGCATGCTGTTTTTTCTTTTACGTAGTGACACAACATTTCCTGTTTATATTTTGTAAGCTTAATTGTGCATCAGTTTAAGGAAAAATATTAAGTAAACAGTAGTGCTGATGGCACACAGACGTGCCAAAGATTCTGACGGTGGTATATTTGTGACTAAAGTTTGGGAAATATTGTTGTGCCAAGTTCAGACATACAGTCTCTCTTCTAATACACAGCCTATGTCACCACAGCTGTTTGTCAAGACCATTAAACATAGTAGCAACTTGCCAATGATAGTGATGGGAAGGAGTGCCTGGGTAGCAGAATGAAATCGCAGGATTAGGAACAGTGTTGAAAGAGAACATTTATGTCTACTATCTTCCAGTAATCACAAGATTGAGTGACTGCCTATAAGCCAGATCAGATGCCCTTTGACCTTTATATTTACCTGTTGAACCATTCACATGGTTATATGGCATGGTGAAAGATTTTACTCTATAAGAAACTGTGTGATTCCTTTGTGAGTCACCGAGTCTTTGATAAAGCTTGTCTTCAGTTATCTTGTCCTGACTTCTCACATGTTTAATCATAGCATTGTACATGATCAGCAACTTGCTAGCAGAGGTGGGTATGGGTGTGTGTTCGTGTTTTAGTATGCACATATAAACATATACATAAATATATATACATGCATATACTCGTATTTAAATTATTGCTTAAAATATAAAGCATGGAGCTAACATGACATGCTTTCATGTTTTTGAGGATCCTCTTTTATCCTAGAACAGAGAATGTTTTGAAATGGCGCTTTGTTTTTGAAAATAAGTCAAAATGTCCTATGACCTATTTGAATGTGGTCCTACACAATGGGAGTGTTAGCAGTGGAATTTGGAAGTGTTGATTAAGTTCAGACTTGGTACGTTTTTGCTCAGAGTGGCTCATTTTCCAGATGCCTATTAGTAAACCAGCTTCCCTAGCTGTGTTCCTTCAGGTAACATGTATCAGCATTATTAGCACCAAAAGCTGTTTTATTTTTGAATGTAGAGATAGTTTCTCTCTGGGTAGTGCCACAATCTTTCCAGAATCATTCTGCTGACAAATTTATTGTAACTGATGAACTGTCATCCACATAGGATAATCAAAATGAGTGATTCTTCTGAGAGACTGCTAACTGTGCTTCTTATAGACGGGCCAAGGTTGATTGATTTGACCTGAAGTTAGGTATAACAGTCATAATTTAGATGCGTTTTGTAACTCTTCTGTTGATAAGTATATAGTCACAGTCTGGTTGTTTCATGCTTATGAGCATAATTGGGACACCTAAAATAAGATGAAATCACTGAAGCTTCATTTCAAGAGCGAAGCCCTGAGAAAACTATTAACAACTTACCATTTCTAGTTCATGTGTGAGTATATAATGAGCCTTGTTAAAATGACATTTTATAAAGAGTGCTGCTTTTCTGGTTGCCCACTCTGAGCATCAGAACTTGACTGCAGAGGACCTGCAGGACCCATCTGGTATAGGTTTTTATCAGTAACAAAATCTGGAACGGTTCTTTAATTGGTGTTTCATGAAGACAGCAAAAAGATTAGCTGATTATGTATCCATGTCCAGTTTCTTTTTTGAGGAACTGGAGAAGTTCTTAGATCAGACTCCTCTGTTCAGTTCAGAAATGCTCATTTTTATGTGTTCATCCAGGGTCTGTTGATTCTCTTTGAGAGGCTCACATCTTATTTATCCCAGTTGAAATCGGTCACTTCTCTCATAGAAAATTTTAAAACTTAAAAAATTAAGTGTCAAGAGCGTCTGTTTAAATATGCCAGAATAAAAATATTTTTACTCCACTCTCCTGCCCTGTGTCCCACTAAAACTCACCGTAAATAAATATAGACAAAAGAGAAAAGCATTAGCGTCAGAAAGAAGTCAAATCTATGGTATTTTTTTCAGTTTCAAAAATTCAGAAACATATGATTTTTCAAAAACAATTTTAAATACATACTAGATTTCAAAGAAAAAATTAAAAGGCTAAGACAAAAGAAACATGAAATAGAAACTGGCAGGGCTTGATAAAGAGAGAGATGAGGGAAAAAAGTGTTATAAGTATAAAGGCCTTCGTGGTTCAATGGTAGAATTCTTGCCTCCCAGCTTAAAGGTACAAAAACTATATTAAAGGCAACAAAAATAGTATAAAAAAGATTTTTAAAAATCAAGAAACAGAGAAGATAGGCTTGAGGAAAGAAATATATGAAAGAAATATAGAAAAGGGTATATAGAAGATGATACACGTGGGAGAGACAAGGTAACCTCACTTATGCATAACTGATGTTTCGAAAGAAGAAAATACATTAATAAATAAAATAAAAGAAAAATTTCCCCGAATTATCAAGTTTGAATTTATAAGTGAAAACACTAGATCTCAGAAAATCTGATATAAAATAACCAACATCAGAGTAAATGCTGGTAAATTACTGTAATATTCTGAAGCATACTATCATATGTTGCATCGAAGGTTTAAAAAAAAAGCAATTTATTATTTATGTACAAGGAATAAATGCCAGGTAAACCTTATACTTTTTGGTAGCAACACTCAATATCAGAGTATAGATAATATGTACCAGATTCTGAGGTAAAGTAAGTTTGAATCAAAAATTTTAGTCAGCCAAATTATTTTTGCAAGTATGTGTGAACAATGGACATTCTCAGCCAAGCAAGTATATAGCTGACGGGTCCCTTCTTTAAATTTTCTACTGGATTTCATAACTCAGCCAACCAAAAGATAAACCAATATAAAGATTTCACAATGGAAAATCCCTGATTATCATCATTGATTAATTTCAACTTTTGTGAATTACGGTAACAAAAATATAGCATATAAACTTAATAACTGTTGATAATTATTTAAAAATCAAACAAAAATTCTGGGTGGAGGAAGGCAGGTGGTCAGGAGATGTGCGCTTTCAAGGCACTTGAGAGGTTCAGTATGGCTAACACATTGGACGGATGTGACTAAGGTGGAAGCTAGAGATGTAACCAAAGGTCAGATCACTCTGGGCTCTTAAAACACATTAAGGAATTCAGACATTTTCCTAAGAGCAGTGGGAAGCTAACATAGGGCTTCAAACTGGGTTTCTATATTTTCTGAGAAAACAGGAGGCAAAGTCTCTTGCTGAGAGTGATGGGGGAAATGATGGGGTCAGAGGTAAGAGAAAGGAGGTTTGGAATACTTGTATGAAGAATAACAAAAAGCTTCCTAGAGAAACTGAAGAGGTGCAGAGCTTTTCCTGTGCTGGCACCACTGTGCATATTGGCTGCTAATGACTATGGTCATCCTCTTCTTGGGGCTGAGAACTGCTTCACCTAGGAGATTAAGCCTTCACTCCCTGAACTCCACCCTCACCTCCTGGATGGGAGGCAGCAGCCCGCAGTTAATGAGTGACTGGCGTGGGAGTTCAGTCGACAAAAGGCCTGTCCCAGAGCTTCCATGAGACAGGCAAAAGCTACTTTCCGGTTAAGACCACATCTTTGCTTAGCTTTCCCCCCTCGTCCTATTCTGCTTTTCTCACTCTCATTTTCCTGAGAACACTCTGGCAATAAATCCTTGTGAAAGACTTCCTGTCATGGGTACTTTGAGGAAACCCATTTATTTAAAGACAGAGGTTTCTGGGCCGTTTTTTTTTTTTTTTTTTTTTTTTTTTTTTTGCGGTACGCGGACCTCTCACTGTTGTGGCCTCTCCCATTGCGGAGCACAGGCTCCGGACGCGCAGGCTCAGCGGCCATGGCTCACCGGCCCAGCCGCTCTGCGGCATGTGGGATCTTCCCGGACCGGGGCACGAACCCGTGTCCCCTGCCTCGGCAGGCGGACTCTCAACCACTGCGCCACCAGGGAAGCCCTCTGGGCAGTTTTGAGAGCCAAGTTCAAGTTAGGTACTGCAGATTTATAAGTGCCCTTAATCTGTGCAACTGTGATTTTTCGCCAGTAATGATCAGTAACCCAGAGGTAGGCTAGACATTTGTAGGCTAGACATTTAGATTGATCCATGGTTGTGAAGTTTGTCATCTAGGTGTGATAGAATGACTATGGGATAAAACAGTGTTCATGAGGAGAAGTTTAAGTGATTGGCCATGAAAGCTAGGCTGGAGAGGGAAGAAAGTGCAGACAGGATGGAAAGGAGGGATAAAGGGAAGGTAAAAGAGAAAAAGAACTAGGGTGACTAATAACATTTTTAAAAGTAAAAATATATACATACACAGTATTATCTATATTATACATATGTACACATTAATATACATGTGTATGTATAAATTGATGAAGAGCCAGAAGAATAGAATAGGAGAAAGACTGAAGTTAAAGATTTAAGAGATAGGCACTTTATGTAAAGTAAATTGCATAAGGATTATATCATGGAACAATTTTTTTTATTCCTCACTTAGCCAGGCTTTATTTGAAGCAGCACTAGCTCCCCAATACAGTAATGCTAATCAGTTTTTCTTAATGAATCTAAATCCTTAGGCCAAGAAACGTTTATCCTTAATGAGACATATACTTACGTAAGAAGTGTCACTTCCTCTTTCTCTGCCCAGCCACGGCAGTCGGAAAAGATTGCTAGTGGACGTCTTTCTCCTCTAGAGCAGGGATTCTGAAAACGTGGCCCAAGACCCATCATTGAATCATGAGGGTCCTATAAATGGACCAAAAAGGGATCTGAGTGGCTTACTCTTTCATAAGCTTTAGTTTTTACTTATGATTTAAGGTTCTGTGCAGAGAGCCAACTAAATGAGTTGTTGATGATTGCTAAATTTGTAAATGAACATTTGCACATTACCCCAGTTTACTGATGATCTTAATTCAGTGTTCTGACTGCAGCTCAACCCTGCAACAAAAAGTTGAAATTTGAAGTTGCCCAGGCAGATAGGAGCTAGAATAGTAACTGCGCCACTTTTTTACACCCCGCCAAAATGGCCTTAGTCAAAACATTTGAGAGGCTGCACTGTATTAGAGCTCAAGTAAATAGCATCTTCAGTGCTGTCTCCAATAGCATTCCATTCCGTTTCTAAATTAAAAAAAAAAAAAAAAAATCCCTGAAGAATCTTCTCTTCCCATTAATACTCCTCTACATGCATCACATCCTAAGGAAAGAATGAGAGGAATAGCAGGTCTCCGTGAGGTCAAACTGAAAGGCAGGACTCTAACTTTGAGACATTTTTGATGTCTCTATACCAAAGTCAATTCAAATTAATTCAATTTGAATGCATGGTACTGGTATACAGATTAGTCAAAGACAGATAGAAAGAAAATTATTGGGTGTTTTAGAAATCCCTATGTGGTTATTATGACAGATGACTAAACTTTAGAAAATATCAAGGTATTTTCATCCAGAATAGAGGGAAAAGTACTAAAATGGCTTTAATAAAATAGGATTAGTTATATGTTATAACAGAAGAATAATCAAAGAATAATAGTGGAATGAGTTCAGTAGTTTTCATTCACCGAGAAAATATGAGAAGAGGCCATATTATGTCCCAGGCACTGTTCTAGGGACCAGGGATGTAAGAGTGAATTTAAAAGATTAGGCTCTGCTCTTGTGCTCACAGGTGAGAAGAAATAAGACCAGGTGTGGCTAGCCTGAAAGCAGGATTTTGAGCTTCAAATACTGCTTGCTACTACTGTCCCAGGTCCAAAACAGGGGCCCAGCCCTTCAGCACTATCCCCCAACCTATATTGTGAAATGTAAATCATATCACTACCTTCCGATCTTTATTCCTCTGTCTTGATAAGCTCACAGGGATTTCAGGATATTCAGAAATGTTCTTCCCAAACACATTTTACAGCGCTCAAGTGATTAATCTATAAAATATATTTTCATTAATATAGCTCTGCTTAGTAGTTCTCTAAAGCTGAATAAAGAGCATTTGTCATGAAGAAGGGAGATACAGGGCCACACACTCACTGTGCAGTAGCTGGAAATAGGATATAAACCATGCATTGTTCTTCAATGTCAAGTTAGCTGACAGACCATATGGTATCTATTTGGCACATTTAAAATATATTTTGAAATAAAAGAAGCAAAATAAATTGTACCTCAACTTACTTGCTTTTTCCTGAATGAAGAAACTGCCCTTTCAAATCTTCTGTTGTAGGTGGGAAAAAACAAGTTTGCATCAATAACTTCTGTGTGTTTAATCTGTATGTTCAAAAACTGTATGTTCAAATCAAACAGTTTTAATGCTCAATTATGTTAAATAACCTCCATTTGGATTTTTTTCCAAAATAAATCTAAGTAAATATTGATAAACAGCTCAAAGCATATCAATAATTTGTTGTCTGAGCTTGTTATTTAAGAGATTAAAATCACAGCTGAGGGAGCAAATACATATTACAAGTTACTCTGCATCATATTTTCCAAACTTCCTAAATTATTAGCAAATTGACTGGGGAAATGCAGCGCGGCAAAGCACAATCTGTTCCACATGCAAATCTGAACTCCACTTACTAGGCATAAGAGGGTGTAGATGGGATTTCAGATATATAATTACAGGAGAATTATTGATTCACTGTTTTCATTTCCAAGCAAGGTCATTCAAAGGATCACCTTGTAGGTTTACCCAAAATGAAACAAGAGAAGGGTAGATCAGGTTGTTAGTTAATTCTTTCCTTGTGTACAGATTTGGAGGTCAGTTTAGCCAGTTTGTACCAACATGATGATTGGTGTATGCCACATAGAACCTATCCTCAAATAAATTGCAGTCAAATAGGAAGTGTATAAAATAAGTACACAAAAGTCTACCACACAGAAGGGTGAAGATGCCTGTAGCAGTATGAGAACTGTGAAGGGAAGAGAATGTGTTTAGATGGGGAAGGTAAACTGGAGTCCTGCTTCCTTGACTGGAGTTGGGCCTTGAATTCATTAGGAGTTTAACAAAAACCAGAGGAAAAGCAAAGACTTTTGAAGAAGAGTTTGTGTAACCAAGGATCACAGTCACATTTGCCTTCCAAGGAAGGAGGATCCCTTTGTTTTTGCTGAGGATCTTATCGGGCAGAGGTATGTAGAGGGGACCCTAAAATGGCTGTGAAGTAGAGGCTGAAGAGAACTGAAGTACTCTGCTTAGGAGGTGGCAGGTGTGAGGCTTGCTACTGAGGGGACGAGAGGAAGGCAAGCAAAGGGGAAAGATGGAGGAGGAGGATGAAGCTAAAACTGAGGGACTTTGTGTTACAGGACTCTAACATGAATGTGGCTTCATTTCTACAGTGTAAGTCCTCCCATCTACCTAGACTTCTGTATTTCATTTGTTCCAGCAAACATCTTGTGCGGGTGGGTTTTTTTTTTTTTTTTTTTTTGGTTGTGGTATCTTGGTTTGGTTTGGTTTTGCTATTGGGATTCTTTTTTTTCCTTGAAATTAAGGAAGAGGACTGAATTCTGTGACTGGTTAACTAATATAAAAGAGAGACCACATTAGCAGGAAGGTTAAGTAGAGCTGTAAACTAATCATAGACTCTCCTCTGGTTACAAACAGGTAACCAAAAACCCTAATTGTGCATGAACGATTGCTATTACCATCTGTTAATGTCTGACAGAGCTGTATTTGTATCTACGGCAATTGAAAATATTTAAAAATTGAAGAGATCCTGTTAATGTTACCCCCTTCTCTACTCCCACTACCCTCGCAAATTCCTGTAAATCTCAGGGAAAGCTTTCAGTTCCATATTTTGTGGCATAATAGTTCAGGTCCCTTTAAGTCTCTGTCTTTAAGTGTGCAGAGACTGCAACTAATGTCCAGGTTATATACGTAATCCAATCTGGTTGGAGCAAAGTGTGTGTGAAACAGAAGTAGAAAACTTAAAAGAGAGCTTGGGACCAAACTGTGCAGGGTCTTGAATGTTTAAGTCAGGAACTATGTTTAGTTCAACCATGAAGCTCCCAAAAGGCCAAGGCTGCTGGGGGGGTGAGGTGGGAGTTGAACGGGCTAATGAGTAAGAGCTGATATGTCTAATCTAAGTATCTTCCTTGAATTCCACATCTGTTATATATATTCTGCCTGCTATGGACATTTCCACTTGGATTTCTCACAGATACCTTAAATTTGCCTGTCAAATCCATCATCCCCCCTAAATATACTTCTGCCATGTGTTTCCTGTTTTGTTTGGTGACACCGTCTTCCCGACCAAGAATCTAGGAGTCACCTCTATCTCCATTTCCCTTATGCCATACAACAAATTGGTCACTGTGATGTGTTCATTTTCGTTTCCTGATACCTCTTCAATTCATCCTTTCTTTTCCAACCCACTGCCTCTCATTTAGTGCTGACCGTCATGGTTTTTCCTCTGCATTACTGCAGTAGAACATGCTGGGTGAGTCAGACTGCCTGAGTGAAATCCCACACCCTCACCAGTCATGTGATGTCTGCTTGCTTCACTTCTCTCCTCTGTAAAATGGGGGAAATGAGAGCCCCTACCATGAGCGAATGAATGAATGAATGGATTAACTGATTAATCATAGAAGGGAATTAATAAGAAAGAAATTCTACAACGTGTCTTAACTTTATCTGAATATGAATCCAGGCCATCAGACTACAGGGCAGCACTATCCGATGGGAATATAATGGGAGCAATACGTGTAATTTTAAATGTTCTAGTAAAAAAGGGTAAACATAAACAGGTTAAGTTAATTTAGTAATAATATTTATTTAACTCAATATATCCAAAATATTCCCTTTTTTTTTTTTTTTTTTGCGGTACACGGGCCTCTCACCGCTGCGGCCTCTCCCTTTGCGGAGCACAGGCTCCGACGCGCAAGCTCAGCGGCCATGGCTCACGGGCCGAGCCGCTCCACGGCATGTGGGATCTTCCTGGACCGGGGCACGAACCCGCATCCCCTGCATCGGCAGGCGGACTCTCAACCACTGCGCCACCAGGGAAGCCCCAAAATCTTCTCCTTTTAACTTGTGGCACTAGCCACAGTTCAAGTTCTCAGTAGCCACATGTGACTGATGATTCCCATTATTGGATAAAGCCGCTCTAGAGATTATTTCATCAGAGAGTAGTAATGTCAAAAACCATAAGAGGAAACCTTTAGAAGGTGCTGTGGAGGAAAGATGATGTGTTTATCCTGGTCATAGTGAGTTTCAGGGAATGCAAACAATTCAGTTGGAAATATCTTAATGGTCAGTGGGAAACACAGCTCTAAAGTAGACAGAATTTGGAATTACATTTCAGAGGCAAAAAAAGAAAAACCCAAAACATGAAAAGTTAGCCATAAGGTTTGCTTTAATTTTAGTTCACTTCAACAAGTGTTTATTGAGCACTTAATACTTGACTGGTGATGTGTGATGTGCTGAGGGACCCTCTATGACATCACTCTTGCTCTGCCCCTCCTCAGAGGTTCCAGTCCTCTCTGCCTCTCCAGATCCTGCCCCACTTCTTCTGTTAAGGCTTTTGCAACCATTTTGTCCCCCTTCATATCCTACCACACGTAAATTTATTACTACATAATTAGGCACTTAATTCTCATTACTCTATGCACTGACTCTATCTTTCTAGCTTAACTCTAAGCTCCTTGAAGGCAGAGAGCCTTCCTGCTTCCACCGTCCTCAGAATTAAGGACTCTCAGTGCTCAGTGAAAGATTCTTGACACAATGACTGACTCAGGCAACATTAAAGCTTCAGCACTTAAAACAATCAGGGCACATCTAGGGAATGAAAAATTCCAGAACATTGTTTTTAACTCAGTGCTAATGGTCATAGTGCTTCCAACTGCACATAGCAGTTAGGAATGGCAGGCTCTGAAACCATTTGTGACATTAGTTGGGTAGCCAGAAATGTACAGTTTCTGCCTGAAGCTATTCTTCAGGTTCACCAGGACCCGAGGGTTCAAGGTGGTTCTCTTATAAATCTTAAACTTCTCAATGCACTTTTCAGTTAATTCATCTTCAAAGGAAGATGTTTTCATCACTGAGTTGTGAACAGGAAGAGATTAATTTTAAAAGCAAGCAAAAGAGAAGAGCCTAAACAGTCCACTAATGATGCCATTTTCCCATTTCCTGCTTTTGATGTACTCTGTGCCTGTGAATGATGGGGCAAACTCCAGCTCTGGAAATTCATGTTTCATGGAGATAATCCATTTCTATGCCTTGCAAAGCAGAGCTACAGGTGCAGCGAGAGAGTAAACAGTACCAGGTGCTTGTTGGCTGTGGTTCCTTAACGAGAAATTAAAGACCAAATCTAGGTTGGGCGGTAGTACAGAATCCGAGAGAGGACAGCCGTAGATTTTCATGACTTGGCTGCAAATCTAGCGTCTCCACTGTAGAACAGCATGCTGTCAAAGGGGATGCAGCATTTAAAGGCTAGATGTCGAGGCTAGTTTCTGCCCATATTCTGGTGAAAATATTTAGTGACAATGTCCTGGCAGGCATTGTTACTTAACCAAGAAACTCATACTGTATGCACGTAGTAAAGCTTTTTTGGCTGATTTGAGGTATGATGTAGAGTGTGTTAAAGTATAAACTAGTCACCAAAAAAAAGAAAATTTGTATTATAGATTCTAAAAAGAAGACCTATTTCCAGGGAGCTAAATGGATTTTTTTGTAACTTATAACATGAACTCACTTTTTTGCGTGTGACTAGTTTATGCTTTTAGAAAGGGACCTCTGTACAGAGTCTATCAGAATGAAGAAGAATTTGGTACAGATACCAGAGGATCATGAGTCTTTCTACATATGCCATGAAGTCACGTTTTTATGATGAGTTTATGCTTTCAGAAAAGGACCACTATGCAGGGTTTATCAGAATAAAGAGGAATATAGTACATGTGTCAGAGAGTCTCAAAAGGTGTTATGTAGTTATCTGTTTACTTTATTCTCACCAATTACCTTGTGCCTTTTAGCATTATATGTTTAGTGCCACCAAGGATCAAGAGAACAAAGTGTCATTACATGTGACATAAACAGCCACCAGTAACAAAACTTGCCTTTTATTGCTCCTGAATCACTTTTGACATTTTATTACTTCATTTGACATTCCGAGACTTTTCATGAATTAAGGGAAAAAATTTTCATTAGATGAAATTAGGTGGAATTTTCATTAGGTCAGTGATGGTGGAAGTTGAAATAACCATCTCTAAGACTTAACATTTAGTGATTTTTTTCCTACCTATATATCAAATTATAAACCTTCACAACTGCCCTATTTTTTATCTTCACAGTAAATGCTGTGGACCATGATATGTCACTTGGCAATACAAAATGCAAGGAGAACACTCAGTGGGCATGTCATGCCATTATCTCTTTTAAATAAATATAGTGCTCTAGTCACCGCTTGCAATACAGTTTAGCCCGATGCAGTTGACTCCAGTGCCACTGCCCTTGTGCTGGCATTGTCACATCATATACCCCTTACTCCCATCCACTGTCAAGACATGGGTGCAGAGGCTGGGTGAAAAGGTGAATGAAATACCAGTGCACATTCCCTGCAAGGGAGTAGAAGCCAAACATTATTTTCAAACTGGGTCTTTTCAGGTAAACAGCCTTTGCCCTGCTCTGTACCATCACTTTCTGTTTCGACTCTGTTATGCCCCGGGAGAAGAAACTGTAGCAAAATGCAAGTTCTTTTTGCATTTCTTCTCCAAATTCCAGAATGCTTTTACGGGTCAATTTGTAGGAAGTAGAAAGGAAAATACCTTGAGTATTGAAAGGAGTGTGCTGTGTATTCATAGGAGCCCTTGACAAGCTATCATCTGCTTTGCCTCTGAGTGAGGCACTGCAGAAACAGACAACTAAGAAGCTGCTGAAAGGCAGCCATGATGCTTTGTGGTTTGCTCCACACACCAAGAACCTCTGAATGTTCTCACTTTATGGCGACAATGACACTCCTGTCGCCGTAAGTAGCAGGTTACGTGCTTTTCAGTATGATGGGGAGTTTTTCTGTGTTCTCCAGGATCCTGCTCGAACACCTTTCCTGAGTAATCCTGTAGTTTCACTCCGTGCCTTTGGTATAGAGCAGCCCTGGAGAGAGCTGCTGGGATCTTTGCATGTCCGCGCGTAGCAGGTTACTGAATGCTGTCTCCATCCCCCTGCTATGAACCACTCTAAATGCATAGGTCTCGTGCGTGTCTCAAATATTTGGGTTTGCTTGTTGAAGGGCACCTGGATGGCTCGGAGCACTGGCCAGCTCAGGGTTGTGGCTGGGAGCTATGAGGTGTGATCTATCGGGGGAACATAGCAGGCTTATGCAGAAGCATTGCACGTAGACAGGGTCTGTGCGCAGGGAAGTATGATATACAGAGCAACTGTGCTGCCAGATGGGCTCAACCAGGAAAAATCAAATAGTGAAAGCTAATGATGGCAACATTTAAAAAGGGACAGGCAGAAAACTTTTTTGGGTTTTGTTGTTTTCATTATTTGTTTTGAGTTATTTTGAGTTCTCATGTAGGGAGCCTCAGAGTCTTCAAACTTCATAAACCTCTCAGCCAGCTTGGCTAGTGATGATTCCAAGTATTAAAGAATTGCAAGTGGAAGACCGAGGTCAGTCACAAGGACTTTCTCCTCATTAAAATTTCCCATCTTCAGGGTTTTCTGTGTCTGCTTTGGCAGCTTCAGCCAGGAATGATACAAGTAGCTTTCACCTCACTGGTTTTCACTCCATTGCTCCTGGCTTTCTCAGGAATTGTTTAATTGGGTTACTATTGTCTCACTGGCAGGAACCTACAAAAGGGACTCATTTCTAAAGCAAGATCTTCGTCTCCAAACCTGAGTAAGCTTATTAAGAAAATGGAGCCCCTTGACAGGTCCAACCCTTTGTTTAAACATAAACATGATTCTGGGCCTGTTTCTTTACCTGTATACTTTTGTAAAAATAGGAAACCTCTTGGATTAAAAAGACTGATGAGGGCTTCCCTGGTGGCGCAGTGGTTGAGAGTCCGCCTGCCGATGCAGGGGACACGGGTTCGTGTCCCAGTCCGGGAAAATCCCACATGCCGCAGAGCAGCTGGGCCCGTGAGCCATGGCCGCTGAGCCTGCGCATCCGGAGCCTGTGCTCCGCAACGGGAGAGGCCACAACAGTGAGAGGCCTGCGTACCGCACAAAAAAAAAAAAAAAAAAAAAAAAAGACTGATGAGCTTGCCCCAGGATCTTTTCCTGAAAAATCTCCAGGCATCTGCTTATGCGAAGGACCTTGTCCAGAATGGCATCTCTCTGCTTCTCGTTTCACCTGGTCCTCTACTTTGAGAATATGCAAAACTCTTGAGAAAAGTGTTTATATCTGTTCGTAGGACTTACCAAGTTGGATGTGGTTTTAAACAAGAGAGAATGCCACCTTAATAGCAGAGAGATCCAGGACAAAGACCTCTTTCTAATAGAAATTTGTTTATTTTGCCTTTAGCAAGAAGCTGTTTTCTGGGCCCCAGATTTTCAATCTGCTGACTGAGGCAAATGCACTTAAAATATCTGAGGATGTGTGCCGGTACTGGGTGCTTTATGGCTGAAATAGAAACGTTTCTTGGGGTTCTCTGCGACCTCGGGCACAACTTTACAACTAGGTGGAATTTGCATCTTTAGTGCCTGCAGGCATGTGGGATCCTGCTGCTTCTGCTTTCACTTCTTAGCTTGTGAGCCCACTTGTGTGTGTTTTGTTTTCTTGGCTTAGAGAGTTTTAAAAGTAGTACAGAATGTACCAGGATAGGCTCCGCTGGAGGTGACTAAAAGGAAATCTTGGGGAAACTGGCAGAAGGCTGCGCACTGGTGAGAAGCAGGGACAACTGAAATTCCTTTGGTCTTCTGTGAAGGCAAGCAGTGTCCTTCTGAGCAGTTAAAAGTGGGGTTGACGACTTGAATTTCAGACCAATAGCTTTGCTACTCATATTTCAAGGTATGGGAGAATAACTCTTCTCAAAGTGTATGTATTAAGACCATAATAATACTAGCTTGCATTTATTGAGCATTTATTATAAACCAGAAATTGTGCTAAGCCCTCTTAACACATTATCTCATTTTAATTCTCACAACAATCCCTAGGTGCCAAGTGCTTTAATTACCCCATTTATAGATCCGGAAACAAGCATGGAAAGATTAAATAAATTATCCAGAATGACACGGTAGAGCAAAGTGGCAGAGCTGGAATGAAAACCCAAGACAGACTCCAGAACCCAAGCTCTAATAACACTTCTGAGACATTTAATGCTTGAGTAGTCATGGCCAGCCAGCAACTCCGTGGTAGGGGAGAGAGTGGGTTTTCAACCAGTTAGCCTTACGTTTTCATTTTGCTTTAATGATCAGTTTTCTTGTCTTTCCTTACGTTTGTTTCTTCCTCCTCCTGCAAGAGTTGATGTATCTTTCCTTTCGTTCATTTCCCGAATTTTTCTACATCTCCAAGATTTTAAGTTTTTACCCCTTTATATCCCATTGTCTTTCTTGATACTGTTCTAGAATAAGCCATTCATTACCTTACTCTGAAACCCACTCTCTCCTTCGATGTAGAGGAGAAGGGATCATATATGAGATGGTGTAGGCTAAAGTCATCCCTTTTCATCCTCTTTCATTCCCTTCCCACAAGAAAGGAGAAAAACATTCTACCTCTCATGAAAGAGAGGGAGGCGCTGAAGTGAAGAGTTGTGACCGAACCAAACTCGGGTCCGTTCACCCGTGCATAGTAAAGCCAATATACTGACACCGGCTTGTTATTGGCAAAAGGAAAAACTAGTTTTACCTGACATTTTTTGCATGGCCTATATACTGGAATATTTTTTCTACTAATGTTCAGCATATCTAGCTGGATTCAGCCAAATTTTCTAAGTGTTAGTTAAAGATAATTTAATGCATTAGTATTAATTTTAATAAGTTAATTTAATATTTAAACCTGCTGTTTTATATGAAATGCAAATAAGTTGCCCGCTTTTTGAAAATTTTATTTCACTTGTTTTCCTTTAAATAAAGAATATAAATGCTAAAGATTTGGGATAATTCTGATTTTCTGATTCTTTACTTTTTTTAAGAATTCAGAAAACTTTTAGCAGATTTCAACCACACGCAAGATAGAATCACTGTGAGTAGGGGAAGTGGAGGGTTGATTTGACACTCAAGAGCTTCATAAAAAGTAGCAGAGACTGTCAGAGACAGGGGAGCCACATACACGGACTTGTGCTCTCACACAGCTTGACAAAGGGCAGAACACAGACTATCCTGGTCTAGATAATTGTTTCTTCCTTCAGCGGTGTCTCCTTCTGCGTGGAGCTCAGTTCTCCTCCCAAACTCTAGGTTTTCCAGGTGCGAAATCCCTTGGATGTCCTCACTACTCTGGGAAATGGGCAACAAACGATCTTTTGGGGTGGCCAATTCTGCTCCCCTACAAAATAAAATGCAAGCTGTGAGAATCATGGGATCTTTACTTGCCATAGCTTCTGAGATGTCCTTTCTCATCTACCACCCGCTATTCTTTCACTTCCAAGATTTTTTTCTTCTTGCTTTGACTGACCAGCTGCATAAATAACTTGGGAAAAAACCTTTTGATTAAACACCTACATGTAAAACTGTTAATATGATTTGCAAAGCCAATAAAATACCTGATAAATAGTCAGAACTGCTTTCATTTAGCCTTTGAAAGGGAACAGTCAGTTTACATATTATAATCAGATTGAATTCTAAAAATGAGCTACCACCCACTGCTTTCCTTGCTCTCTCTAATTAGCAGTTATTAGCATCTAGAGAAAGTCAAAAGAAAACAGGCAAACTGTGATCTGCCTTCACACCTTCAGTCAGCTTTTGAAAGTCCTCTTATTTGCAAGTGTCTCAAATAATCACCGAACCTCTCATGCACACATTCCCCTAAATGAAGTTAGTAATCGTAGAGGCTAATCAAAAGTTCATTGAATCAGCAGGGAGTGTAATAAAGGTATTCCTAAACCGAATAGGTGTTTTCTTTTGCTTTTAAAAAAATGCATACCTCACTGATTCCAAAGAGGAAATTCTCATAGCGAAGCTGTGAATCTATATACCAGAGCCAACCTAGGCAAAATTGTGAGTTGGGCACTTTGAACTTGGTGGAGCCTTCTCTCTGGAATTTCTGCCTTTCTCTTTCCCTAGTAACCCCTCCTGATGAACTTGGGAGAACTTAGTCACTAGCATCGGTGAAAAATTGATCCAAGAAAGAAATGGAAAATTTTATTCAAGCCAAACTGAGCATTATAACCTGGGAATAGCATCTCCAAAAGCTCCCACCCTTATAAGTCAAGGCACAGTTATATGTTTTTTGAGCCAGAGGGCTGTACATTAAATGATGTATTATTAACAGTTTCCACAATCCAGATCTAAGAGTCTCTGTCCCCTTACAAGATCAAGAAAGAATGTTACCTTTTAAGGTATCATCTCGATGTTAGGAGATTGCTGCTCCTCATGGTTAATCAGGTATTTCTGCTGGTGCGGGAGGTTCGGCTGATGTATATTGCAAACCGACAGTGCACACTATGGGGGAGAGAGAAGGCTAAAGGGCAGAGAAAGATTTTTATGTTTAAATTTTTCTTGTCTTGCCACAAAGTAGCAAGTATTTTGCTTCATACTAGTAATCTTGGTTGAAAAGTTACCCCTTCTGAGGTGTCAATTATGAACACATGGCCATTTATCCTGTAGGGGAGAATTTGCCACCCCAAAATATTTCTCTTTGGCATATTCATTATTTTAAGCTGGATATTTTCTAAGAAACAGCAGACATGGGAAAAATTCTGAAAACTAAGTAGGAGTTACCCGTTTGTAAGAAACATTTACAGGAACTCTGCATATGTAAGGATTTCTCCCTCTCTGTACCTGGACAGGGAAGATGACCAAATTTAGAAACTCTTTTCAATGGAGAAAGCAATGACTTGAATCTGCATCACAATCACCCTGGTTTACTGTGCTTTTCCTGGCAACTTCCCAGCTGACTCTCTCCTCCCTCAACATCCTCTTTTATCTTTAGCTGAGGCATTTAAGGTGAGGGCTTCAGCCATTTTGGAGTTACTCAGTTTTCCTGGGTCTCTCCCATGTATATATGTTATTAGACTTCTGTTTGATTTTCCCCTGTCAATTCAATTCCTAGACCAACCAGCAGATCCTAGAAGGGTAGAGAAACATTTCTTCCTCCCCACCAAGCATACCACATGTCTTTGTGTTTTACTAAAGAGTTATAAGACCTAAAACATTTCAAGACTTGAAGGACTGGTGGTCTGCTGGGGAGAATCTCAGGAAATAGATCAATTGTACCACTTTGGGAGACACATCTCTGCCTGTTCTTAGGCTTCCCTCTTCAAAAGTGTTTCAGAAAGTTGGAAAGTTTCCTTTTTCTCTATTGCCAGCCTTATTTGTGAATTTCTCTCCTATATCTGTGTAAGGGATAGTGAATTTTATTACTTCATCATAATATGAAAGAAGGTAAGGAACTTCTGAGTTTCATCATCAGAAGAAATAGTTAAAATCTAAAAGCTAAATATATTCAGAAATGGAGGGGTGTTTTTCTCTAATTGTTATACGCTTCTGGGAATACTATTTAACTTTTTAAATTAGTACTGCACTAATTATCAAGGTAATTTTATTATTTACATATTTAGCCCATTTCAAAATGAAATCTACCATCTGTTGAACATTTTAGCTGAGGAGTCTATATGCGCAATTATGTGTGTGCTTTTGCTTTCTATGTATTTCTTCTCTGTCATCAGTCCTACCCCCTTCCTGCCCCCTCAAAGAAAAAAATGCTTTTCCTGGATAATAATATAGCTTGAGCATTATAATTTTACACAAAGTATGGCTCAAAGACCAGAATCACCTGGGAACTTGTTCAAAATATATAATCTCAGGACTCACTTCAGGTTCTCTGAATCAGAATCTGTATTTAAACAAGATCAGTAGATGATGTGCACACACACTAAAGTTTGGGAACTGCCGCTCTAGCTCATGCCTTAAGAGAGGCAGTGTAACCTAGTGGTTAGGAAGATCCTGGATCCAAAATGCCTGATTCAGATCTCAACTCCATTTGCTACTAGCCATGTGATCTTAAGCAAGTTACTTAAACTTGTGATCCCTCAATGTCTTAAAACTCCCTTATTTCTACAAAAATGGGAATATTTATATAATACTTTTATCTTTAGATTCTCATGTGGATAAAATGAGTCAGTGTGTGTAAAACACAGAAGCATTGGCACATAACAAGTACTATATAAGTTTTAGTCACTTATTAAATGACTATTTTTCCTGTTATGTTACTGTTACTAATATAATAATAATTATTATCATTATTATTAACAAAAGGAAGAGTGCTGTCTTTTTTTGCCTTTTTGATAGGATGTCTTGAATAAATGACATCTAAATTACTAAGAAAATAGCACTAGTTTGAGAACAAAAGATACGTATTTATTCTTTTTTGGTTTTTATTGTGTGGTGCTAATGAAGCCAAGGCTGTAGGCTTAATCCCTTGCCTGTCAGCTTCTCCCGGGGGAGGGGGGGGGAATCCACTTTTCCACTGGAGTTTCCGGTAGAGAAACTTCCTCCCCGCACTGAAACCCCTACCACTAAGCCCTCCCAGCCTCTTAACCCCAGATTGCCATCTCACAAATGCTTGGCATTGCCTAAAGGTGCAGATGAGAAAAAAAAAAGAAAAAAATTGTCAGGTGCAGCGCCAAACCAGGACCAGAAAAACCATGAGGAGGGTGTGGGAATGGAGGAATGTTCTGATGATGTTTGGGTCCGTTATAAAAACATATTGTGATTATTTATGAACAGTTTTGCAGCTGCCTGTGTTTTTGAAGTACCTTTTCCCAATTTGTATTTCAGAACAGAACGACCTTACTACCTCGGCACTCATTACAGAAAACAAATTATAAATCAGATTTGACTATGAGTTTAAAACATAATAAAGTTCATGACTTTTATCTGGAATGCATTTTTTACATATTTAATATTTACACCTGTGCTACAGTGCTTTTGTACTTTACCCACTTCTTCTAAGAGATTTAACTTTTTGTTAGTAGTACAAGTATTATATCTACCATTATACTGTATGGGGAACGTGTGTATATGTCTATATTACCCCATCCGGATCTCGGATGGCCTCGGCCTGCAGTAGCTTGAAGCAGGGTTTTGGTTCCTGGCGAGAGACTGAGGTTGGGTGGCGGCAGTGAGAGCGCTGAATCCTAGCCACTAGACCACTAGGTACCAGTGGCCAGTGACAAGGCCCTGGCCCATCAGCTGTGTAGAAATGAATTTCCACATAGAGATAGAAGTAGTGAAGCAAGTAAAGTGTCTATTAGGAGGAAAAAGTGTGTGTGTGGATAGACACACAGGCAGGCTCAGAGAGGGAGAGTCGCGCCCTCATGGTAGTTTAAATCCTTATATGGGGCATTTCATCCGGGTTTCCTTTGGCCAATTATTTTTATTTGCCTAGTTCTGAGTCCGTATTTGGTATATCTCAGGATCCTCCCATGTGTGCCTGGGTATCTCTAAGCTAAGATGGAGTCCAGCAAAGAGGCCTATGGGTATCCTTGACATCACCTCCCTTTTGACCTCCAGTTGGGAAGATCTCCTTGACTTCAAGTATGAGAAATACGTGGTCTCTTATCTGGGCAGGGACCAGCCTCCTCTCTTGATTGTCCTGCTATTTTCATCATGGAGTATCGGTCCACAGGGAACGAACTCCAGCTGCTTACCCTGGGGGACCCATCTATCTCCTGCCTCAATCCCAGAGATACAGAGGTACCGAGGCTGAATGGGGCTGCTATATCTCTGAAGCTTGAATCACTTAGCACTTGGTGAAGGGCTCTAGGAGCCTGGCAGTCTGAGGCAGTGACCTCAGTGTTGCTGAGTTTTTGGCCAGCAAATGGGCCTAAGGAGAGACAGTCTCTCCACTCTGAGTTAGAGCTACAAAGCCCTCTAGCACTACACAACCTCTGGAATCACCATTTAGCTCTTATCTAGTAGCAGGTGATCTCTGTTAGGCCTTCCCGAGTCTCAGCCTGCATATGAGCAGATCAGTCCTCAGGAAAGCAGCCACAGTTAGTGTGCAGATTCTCCTTCTCCCGTCACCCCAGCTCTACCATGTGTAAATTCTGTGGCCTCAAGCCCAAACATTTTCTTTGTGCGTTCATTTTATAACTTTTAATTTGGACTGACATTTTTCTAACATTCCATCCTAATTTAAAACAAACAAACAAAAAATGTTTTCAACTTCATTTAATAAATAATAGCAATAGATGAAAAAGTAATTTAAAAAAATCTTTCTTTAGCCTATTTACATGTTCAGCTCTTAGAATAGACAGAAAGGAAGCCTAATGAGAAAGGGTTAATGATTCTTTGGGAGTAAAGGAAGTAGAAGAACAATATGATTGAGTAGTAATAGCTGAAATAGTACTCTTAGAAGCAGGACTCTGTTTTGTGCAAGACTATATTTTTTTAATAATAAATTTGAACTAAGTAATTACCCGGCCCCATCAAGGATGCAGAATTTAGTATAAAACTGACATTGGTTTTCATCTTATTTCCACCCTTCAAAGCTGTATGAATTTGGAAAAATCTATTTCTCTTCATTTTAGTTCTCGTATACGTAACTAAAAAAAATGCACATCAGACACAAGTGCATTGTTTTCATGTCTTTATACATTACATTCACCTTCTAGAAATAAGATATTGAAAATTATCTTAAGAAGTGAGAAAATAATGAAGTCAAGTGATAAGTGAAAAGATAAATTATGCCGAGATTCATGTCACAGAAAGCACTTGCACATAACAAGGTTAATATTATATTCTGCCTTTTTTTGCGGAAATACATACATTATCTAAAACATCAACTATATTGCCAGCGTTTTTTAAATGGTGGTAAGAACACGTAACATGAGATCTACCCTCTCATAATTATTCTTTTTTAACATCTTTATTGGAGTATAATTGCTTTACAATGGTGTGTTAGTTTCTGCTGTATAACAAAGTGAATCGGCTATACGTATACATATATCCTAATATCCCCTCCCTCTTGCGTCTCCCTCCCACCCTCCGTATCCCACTCCTCTAGGTGGTCACAAAGCACTGAGCTGATCTCCCAGTGCTATGCGGCTGCTTCCCACTAGCTAGCTATTTTACATTTGGTAGTGTGTATATGTCCATGCCACTCTCTCACTTTCTCCCAGCTTACCCTTCCCCCTCCCCGTGGCCTCAAGTCCATTCTCTACATCTGCGTCTTCATTCCTGTCTTGCCCCTAAGTTCTTCAAAACCATTTTTTTTTTTAGATTCCATATATATGTGTTAGCATACGGTATTTGTTTTTCTTTTTCTGACTTACTTCACTCTGTATGACAGACTCTAGGTCCATCCACCTCACTACAAATAACTCAATTTCATTTATTTTTATGGCTGAGAAATATTCCATTGTATACCTGTGCCACATCTTCTTTATCCGTTCATCTCTCGATGGACACTTAGGTTGTTTCCATGTCCTAAATAGAGCTGCAATGAACATTGTGGTACATGACTCTTTTTGAATTATGGTCTTCTCAGGGTATATGCCCAGTAGTGGGATTGCTGGGTCGTATGGTACTTCTATTTGTAGTTTTTTTAAGGAACCTCCATACTGTTCTCCATAGTGGCTGTATGAATTTACATTCCCACCAACAGTGCAAGAGGGTTCCCTTTTCTCCACACCCTCTCCAGCATTTATTGTTTGTAGATTTTTTGATGATGGCCATTCTGACTGGTGTGAGGTGATACCTCATTATAGTTTTCATCTGCATTTCTCTAATGATTAGTGATGTTGAGCATCCTTTCATGTGTTTGTTGGCACTCTGTATATCTTCTTTGAAGAAATGTCTATTTAGGTCTTCTACCCAGTTTTGGATTGGGTTCTTTGTTTTTTTGTTATTGAGCTGCATGAGCTGCTTGTATATTTTGGAGATTAATCCTTTGTCAGTTGCTTCATTTGCAAATGTTTTCTCCCATTCTGAGAGTTGTCTGTTTGTCTTGCTTATGGTTTCCTTTGCTGTGCAAAAGCTTTTTCAGTTTCATTAGGTCCCATTTGTTTATTTTTGTTTTTATTTCCATTTCTCTGGGATGTGGGTCAAGAAGGATCTTGCTGTGATTTATGTCCTGGAGTGTTCTGCCTATGTTTTCCTCTAAGAGTTTTATAGTCTTTGGCCTTACAAATAGTCTTTAATCCATTTTGAGCTTATTTTTGTGTATGGTGTTAGGGAGTGTTCTAATTTCATTCTTTTACATGTAGCCGTCCAGTTTTCCCAGCACCACTTATTGAAGAGGCTGTCTGTTCTCCATTGTATATTCCTGCCTCCCTTATCAAAAATAAGGTGACCACATATGCGTGGGTTTACCTCTGGGCTTTCTATCCAGTTCCATTGATCTATATTTCTGTTTTTGTGCCAGTACCATACTGGCTTGATTACTGTAGCTTTGTAGTATAGTGTGAAGTCCAGGAGCCTGATTCCTCCAGCTCCGTTTCTCTTTCTCGAGATTGCTTTGGCTATTTGGGGTCTTTTGTGTTTCCATACAAATTGTGAATTTTTTTGTTCTAGTTCTGTGAAAAATGCCATTGGTAGTTTGATATGGATTGCATTGAATCTGTAGATTGCTTTGGGTAGTATAGTCATTTTCACAATGTTGATTCTTCCAATACAAGAACATGGTATATCTCTCCATCTGTTTGTATCATCTTTAATTTCTTTCATCGGTGTCTTATAGCTTTCTGGATACAGGTCTTTTGTCTCCTTAGGTAGGTTTATTCCTAGGTATTTTATTCTTTTTGTTGCAGTGGTAAACGCGAGTGTTTCCTTAATTTCTCTTTCAGATTTTTCATCATTTGATTTCCATTTGCATGGAATATCTTTTTCCATCCCCTCACTTTCAGTCTGTATGTGTCCCTAGGTCTGAAGTGGGTCTCTTGTAGACAGCGTATATACGGGTCTTGCTTTTGTATCCATTCAGCCAGTCCATGTCTTTTGGTTGGAGCATTTAATCCATTTACATTTAAGGTAGTTATTGATATGTATGTTCCTGTTACCATTTTCTTAATTGTTTTGGGTTTATTATTGTAGGTCTTTTTCTTCTCTTGTGTTTCCTGCCTAAGAATTCCTTTAGCATTTGTTGTAATGCTAGTTTGGTAGTGCTGAATTCTCATAGCTTTTGCTTGTCTGTAAAGGTTTAAATTCTCCGTTGAGTCTGAATGAGGTCCTCGCTGGGTAGAGTAATCTTGGTTGTAGGTTTTTCCCTTTCATCACTTTAAATATGTCTTGCCACTCCCTTCGGGCTTGCAGAGTTCTGCTGAAAGGTCAGCTGCTAACCCTATGGGGATTCCTTTGTATGTTATTTGTTGTTTTTCCCTTGCTGCTTTTAATATTTTTTCTTTGTATTTAATTTTTGATAGTTTTATTAATATGTGTCTTGGTGTATTTCTTGGATTTATCCTGCATGGGACTCCCTGTGCCTCCTGTACTTGATTGACTATTTCCTTTCACATATTAGGGAAGTTTTCAACTATAATCTCTTCAAATATTTTCTCAGGCCCTTTCTTTTTCTCTTCTTCTTGTGTGACCCCTATAATTCCAATGTTGGTGCTTTTAATGTTGTCCCAGAGGTCTATGAGACTGTCCTCAATTCTTTTCATTCTTTTTCTTTATTCTGCTCTGTGATAGTTATTTCCACCATTTTATCTTCCAGGTCACTTATCCGTTCTACTGCCTCAGTTATTTTGCTATTGATACTTTCTAGAGAATTTTTGATTTCCTTTATTTTGTTGTTCATCATTGTTTGTTTGCTCTTTATGTCTTCTAGGTCCTTGTTAAACGTTTCTTGTATTTCTCCATTCTATTTCCAAGGTTTTGGATCATCTTTACTGTCATTACTCTGAATTCTTTTTCAGGTAGACTGCATATTTCCTCTTCATTTGTTTGGTCTGCTGGGTTTTTACCTTGCTCCTTCATCTGCTGTGTATTTCTCTGTCTTCTCATTTTGCTTAACTTACTGTGTTTGGGGGTCTGCTTTTCGCAGGCTGCAGGTTCGTAGTTCCCGTTGTTTTTGGTGTCTGCCCCGAGTGGGTAAGGTTGGTTCAGTGGGTTGTGTAGGCTTCCTGGTGGATGGGACTGGTGCCTGTTTTCTGGTGGATGAGGCTGGATCTTGTCTTTCTTGTCTTTCTAGTTGGCAGGACCACGTCTGGTGGTGTGTTTTAGGGTGTCTGTGGACTTATTATGATTTTAGGCAGCCTCTCTCCTAATGGGTGGGGTTGTGTTCCTGTCTTGCTAGTTGTTTGGCATAGGGTGTCCAGCACTGTAGCTTGCTGGTCGTTGAGTGGAGCTGGGTCTTAGCATTGAGAAAGAGATCTCTGGGAGAGCTCTCGCCAATTGATATTACGTGGGCCAGGTCTCTGGTGGACCAGTGTCCTGAACTCGACTCTCCCACCTCAGAGGCTCAGGCCTGACACCTGGATAGAGCACCAAGACCCTGTCAGCCACACAGCTCAGAAGAAAAGGGAGAAAAAAAAGGAAGAAAGAAAAAAATAAATAAATAAAGTTATTAAAATAAAATAAAAAAGTAATTTAAAAAAAAGAGCAACCAAACCAATAAACAAATGCACCAGTAGTAAGTGGTAAAAACTATACTAAGAAAAACCCAGACAGACAGAACCCTAGGACAAATGGTAAAAGCAAACCTAGACAGACAAAATCACACAAAGAAGCATACACATAGACACTCACCAAAAGAGGAAAAAAAAAAAATATATATATATATATATATAGGACGAGAGCAACCAAATCAATAAACAAATCTACCAATGATAGTAAGTTCTAAATACTAAACTAAGATATACATAAAACCAGAAACAAATTAGGCGCAGAAAGCCAACCCCACGTCTACAGTTGCTCCCAAAGTCCACCTCCTCAATTCGGGATGATTCGTTGTCTATTCAGGTATTCCACAGATGCAGGGTACATCACGTTGATTGTGGAGCTTTAATCCACTGCTCCTGCGGCTGCTGGGAGAGATTTCCCTTTCTCTTCTTTGTTCGCACAGCTCCCGGGGCTCAGCTTTGGATTTGGCCCCGCCTCTGCGTGTAGGTCGCTGGAGGGCGTCTGTTCTTCACTCAGACAGGACGGGGTTAAAGGAACCCCTGATTCGGGGGCTCTGGCTCACTCAGGCCGGGGGGAGGGAGGGGCACGGAGTGCGGGGCGAGCCTGCGGTGGCAGAGGCCGGCGTGACGTTGCACCAGCCTGAGGCGCGCTGTGCGTTCTCCTGGGGAAGTTGTCCCTGAATCAGTGGACGCTGGCAGTGGCGGGCTGCACAGGCTCCCGGGAGGGGTGGTGTGGATAGTGACCTGTGCCTGCACATAGGCTTCTTGGTGGCGGCAGCAGCTGCCTTAGCATTTCATGCCTGTCCCATTTGTCCGCGCTCATAGCCGCGGCTCGCATCTATCTCTGGAGCTTGTTTAGGCGGTGCTCTGAATCCCCTCTCCTCGCGCACCCCAAAGCAATGGTCTCTTGCCTCTTCGGCAGGTCCAGACTTTTTCCCGGACTCCCTCCCAGCTAGCTGTGGTGCACTAGCCCCCTTCAGCCTGTGTTTACGCAGCCAACCCCAGTCCTCTCCCTGGGATCCGACCGAAGCCGCAGCCTCAGCTCCCAGCCCCTGCCCATCCCAGCGGGTGAGCAGACAAGCCTCTCAGGATGGTAAGTCTGGTCGGTAGCGATCCTCTCTGCGGGAATCTCTCCACTTTGCCCTCCGCACCCCTGTTGCTGCACTCTCCTCCGTGGCTCGGAAGCTTCCCCCCTCCGCCACACCCCGTCTCCGCCAGTGAAGAGTCTTCCTAGTGTGTGGAAACGTTTCCTCCTTCACAGCTCCCTCCCACTGGTGCAGGTCCCATCCGTATTCTTTTGTCTCTGTTTTTTCTTTTTTCTTTTGCCCTGCCCAGGTATCTGGTGAGTTTCTTGCCTTTTGGGAAGTCTGAGGTCTTCTGCCAGCGTTCAATTGGTGTTCTGTAGTTGTTGTTCCACATGTAGATGTATTTTTGATGTATTTGTGGGGAGAAAGGTGATCTCCACATCTTAACCTCTCTGCCATCTTGAAGGTCCTCTCCCTCTCATAATTTTTTAAGTGTACAATACGGTATTAATAACTATAGGCTCCAGAGTTTTATAATATCATCTGCTTTACAGAGTCATTGTGATAAATGAGAATACACATACATAGCAACTGTCACAATGAGTAGGTACTCTTTATGGATTAATTTCTGTTCCACGTTGTGTGCAAGGCCCTGTACTCTGAAGCTTCTGCTCTGATTTTTTTAAGGCTTTGTCACTGATGAGATCCTGTTCTGTTAGTGTTTAAAGCTGCAGTGTCTACTAGAATCTGCTTGAGAGTCAAGTTCTAAGTACACTCTTGAAGTATACATTGAAATTGACCTAACATATTTCTTCCTGTTCAAGTATCCTTTTGAAATTTCCCAGTTTTGGCCTCTTGGCTTATTTTTCCCTTCTCTCTGCAACTTAAGAAAGTATATCCATTCAAAATATCTCATCTAAATTTCCATGCATGTCCATTTATGAAAATAAGACTGTTTCTCACAACCCCTATAAGATACATCAAGAAAACGCGCCTTATGAGCCCTGTGTTCTCTGTCATTGCTAGTTTTTAGTATGTGACAGAAAGATTTCCCCAACTCCATGCTAACTCAAGTGTGTTGCTGTAAAGCTATTATAAGTAAATCTTTTTAAAGTCCTCAGGAAAAAAGAAAAGTAAATTATGTCTCTATTGGCCACACAGTTGCCATTTAAAACCTCAAAACACCAAGGAAGCCACATTGGTATGATTTCCTCTTACCAAAACTCTGCAGCTTTTACCTCCACTCGTTAGATACACAAAGATATTCAGTGGAATTGACTCTTTTAAATTATTCTCCCCATCTTTTATGCCTGGAAAGCTAGTCTTGCTGATGTATATCTTGTTTCCAGGGTTTTCTCAAGAGTCCTTCTTCTAGATGGCAATCACATCAGCAGTCTCCCAGTCCTCTGGCAAGGAGATTGTTTGGAATAACAGTTTACAAGTTTGGCCAATGACTCCACAATTTCACCCTTGAGTTCCTTCAAAACTCTTGGGTGAATGCTGTCTGGTCCTAGTGATTTATCTACGTCTAATTTGTCAAATGGACTCGGAACACCTTATGGTACTCGTCACCTTTTGATCTATTACCTCTGACATATATAATTCCAACTTTCCTCCTTCCTTTTGCTCTCTTTTCTGATCTTTCTTACTGCTCAAAAAGTCATCATTAAAATAAGGTTCGAAGTCATGAGTTTGCTTAGTACTGTGTAAAGTCATATTTCATTTTTGTTAAGTCAAGTTACATGGCCAAGTTCTGGACAGCACTTCTAGCTAAAATTTTGGTGTAAGTGAGAATAGAACTGAGGCATCAGACTGAAGGGATAGAAGGAAATAAATGTCCCCAAACTATCCTTATATTATAACTAATCATTGCCAGAGAATAGGAAAGGACCAATGAAATAGGACTTTCAATGAATATACCGTTTTCCAGAAAAGGCAGAATTTTTCATTTCAACCTTTGTAGTTTTTTGTCATCCAGTGTAGTTTAAGGTTTCATTTTGAATGGAGTGTTCTTAAAAGGGTCTGGGTACATTCTTAAACTTTATTTGGTTTTTATTTTCAAGAGAACAGTTGTTTGTTTTAATGGCCCTTTCATTTTTTTTTTTTTTAATTTACATATTTTTTATTTGAAGCACTCTCCAAAATTTTCAGTTCATGGAATAATTCTTGACTTCTTGTTCCTCACTTCCTGCCAAGAACCATTGGTGTGTACTGTTTGGTAATTGCCACTGTTAAGCCCTCTGAAGGACTGTTATTCAAGCGTTAGATTTAGTGATCCTAGTTACTGTTGTTCTGGTAGCAATAAAAAGGCAAATGATGAGCAGGCTTTCAACAAACAGTCTGTTATTGGGGCCAAAACTACTCTGGACTGACTCCACCCTGAATCGTTGTGACAAAGTACTATAGAAACTCAAAAAGGTTTGAATAATAACAGGAACTCTAAAGTAACAAAACAGCTAGTGTGCCCCAGTGTCCTCTGGCATTACCATCCAATGAGGATAAATTAGGTCACCTTAACATTAGTGCCTGTTTATACGAGGCTCTCTCCGATCAGTAGGACCTCAGCCGCCTTTCTGAAACCTTCCACAAGTGTTTCTGAGATACTGTAGACGGTGTGGGCTGTCAGCGTTAGTACCTATGCAAGCTCAGCCCAGTTCTTCCTATGCAACTTGAGCGTCTCATTGTCAGTGTTCTCTACTTATGAAGCTGCTTGGGGCATCCTCAACAGAGCCTTTTCTGATGGTGTCCATAACACTGCTAATTAATATGCATAAGGCACTGTCTTTCACTGTTCCCAAAGCTGCAGTCTCCCAGATGTTAAAGTGTACTTGGATTCTCTGTAAAATTTGAGAAAATGGTTAGATCTCCTGAACTCTCTTGCCTAAAAAGGCAGCATTGTTCAGTCCCAGACTCAATACCAGAGAATATCTTTCCTAAAATCAGCTCTTTCAGTTTCTCTTCTTAAACCACCTCTCTTTTTTTTTTTTTTTTTTTTTTTGGGGTACACGGGCCTCTCACTGTTGTGGCCTCTCCCGTTGCGAAGCACAGGCTCCGGACGCGCAGGCTCAGCGGCCATGGCTCACGGGCCCAGCCGCTCCGCGGCATGTGGGATCTTCCCAGACCGGGGCACGAACCCATGTTCCCTGCATCGGCAGGTGGACTCTCAACCACTGCGCCACCAGGGAAGCCCACCCATCTCTCTTTAATGGCTTTAAACTCATTCAAAGGTTTGGGTGGATGTAGACACCAAGATGTTACCCCATTACAATCTTCACTGTCCTCCTTAGCCTCTGTCTCCCACCCACCCCCCACACATAAGCCTGTATGCATATTAACTTATGAACATAGATCAACAGATTCCAGAAGAGTTACCCACCAATTCTAAAAACAGCCTAGTCTTTATTTTAGGCTCAGCAGGACATCCTTCTTTATTAGCATTTATCCAAGGTTCCCCTTGCCAAGCACATTATTCCTCTTTGTAGTTAATAAAAAGAGTCTGTCCTTGTTAGTATTCTTATGAATGCCAGGAATGATCTGGCATCCCTTTAAGCATTAGAGGGTGGCCCCTAGTCACTTGAACTTTGACTTTCAAAATGCAGATACATATCCAAAAGCATTGCATGTGCACTAATTCACCTTCTGGAAATTTCAGGCTAATCAGTATTTACTGAGATTACACAACTGTCTGTAATGAACTTCCTAACTTCTAAGCAGCTTTCCAGCTTTCTTGAGGTGGGGAAGGGTATTCCTTTATGGCCTCCTACTTATTGCCATATGTAAACCTTACTTGCTGTTTATCAGCAAAAGGATAAAAATGTTATTATTACAATAGCTACTAGTAGTCCTACTCTCCCCATTACTTACTACCTTCGTTTCCTCTCATTTATCATACGCCAGGCTTTATGCTAAGTATAACCCATACAGCATCTCATTAAACCCTCACAACAACATTTTAAAGTAGATTATATTTGCACTTTCCAGATGAGAATACTGAAACTCACTGTACCATCAAACTTAACTAAACAGGGAGATTGGTTTGCAAAGCACCATCTAGTTTTATACCACCCAATAGGGTAGCCTCTAGCAACTGTGGTTATGTACATTTAAATTAATTAAAGTGAAATTAAAGTTCATTTTCTCAGTCACATTGGCAGTATTTCACATTCTCGATAGCCACAGGTGTTAGCAGCTACCATATTGCCAGTACAGATTGTAGAACATTTCCATCATCATGGAAAGTTCTACTGGACACCACTGATAGTCCCCTCTCGTTGCCATAGTTGCTCTCTTTTCAGCTGAAAACATCAGTGTTCTGAGTTTTCCTGTCACATTGATCTTCTGTGCCTTCTAGTGCCCTTCCACCCTGCTGACTGATGCCAACAAATGTTAACACAGCTTCATCTATTTGTGAATATATCCCCTGATAAGTTCCCTAATGCACTTGGTTATTGCTTAGCAAGAAAATATGCAATTTCAACCATTCTTTCAATTATTTATATTTGCTTCACTAGTGTCCAATTTATGCTCTGCTCTTCTGTTGCATTTCTTTCTGCATTTGCAATAAATTTTGTTTCAGGGTGAATCATAGTGTAATCTTTTGGAAGTTATTGTTAACAGAAATTAAGCTCATCGTGTGTTGGACCAGCCATTCCCCTAACTCAACTGGAGAGGCAGCAATATGGGGACCCATCACCAGGTCCTCAAACACACAGAAGTGACAACTGCTGTCTGATGACAGTGATGAAAACTTGCCATCGGTGGTGAAATACATCTCAATTTCAGAGGTACTTTAAATGTAAAAAGAAAAATGCATGTTAGAATCGATGAATTGTCAAAGCTTTGAATCTGAACTCTACCACTGAAGTGTTTGTGACTGTAGACAGTCCAACCTCTTCAAGCCTGTCTCCTGATCAATAAAATAAGCACAGTAATGTCTGTCCCACAGGACTGTGGTGTCATCCAAATTAAATAATACATGTAAATGACTCAGCACTTAATAAGCACCTGTTATGTACTAGGTGTTGTGCTGTGGGTTGGAAACACTAGGATGAACAAGACTTTGTCTTATTCTCAACTAACTCACAGTCTGGGATGGGAAACAGACATGAAAATAAATAATATATTATAGAATAATAAATATTATTTGACTAAGTAAAAGGCTGGAGGTATGGCACTAAGGAAAGAGTGGCTGATAAACTTTAGGAGATGGACATAAAGGCAGATGAGGGAAGCTTATCAGAGAGGTCTGTAACTGTGAATCCCTTTACTCCTCAGCCACGAGTGAATGTCTCAGAGCAGAGGCAATGAAGGATTTCGTTAGGAAGTTTGTTTATCTTTATGGACTGTCAGGAGCAAGAATGGGTCATTTCAGGAGTCTTTACTTAGGTTGCTTCAAAATGAAATAACAGCCTTTCAGTATATTCGTTTCAGGAAATGGAATGATGGATAGCAAAATCACTACGCCCTGCCTCCCAAGCAGCTATTTTTAGTTACTCTCCTGAAATAATAGAAAATGGATTTATGCTTCCTGATGTTATCATGTCCTTTCATTAGGATTTTCTATAGGAAAAACAAAGATTTTTTATAGGTTTTCAGTGACCACCATTCAGTGCTTTATATCTGTTACCCCATTTAATCCTCACAAGTTTAAAGTTATTTTAAGAGACAAAAAAGTATTTAGAATATGCCACTCTAAACCATGCCTAATATAATTTAAGAAACCTGCAGGGAATAAAACATTCTTCTTGACCATAGCAAGCCGCAAAATAAAATTATTTGGCATAAATAATTTATATAGTGTTAGAGGCATTTAATTAAAAGTGTCAATACTTATTTTTAAACTGTGTGTATTACATAAATGATGCATATTTAATATGTAGCTCTAATGCAGGTTTCCTCTTTGTACCAGATCTCCTCTGCATTCTTGGGCTCAGCTGTGGTTTACTGTATCAAAGCCCCACTCACCTATCCTGTCACACTGCAGCATTATGCCTTTGCCTGTGGGAATCTTTTCATCTTTCCTTTAGAACCACTAGCTAATCTTCATTGTTCCAACATATTCACTTCACTTCAGACCATGTTCTACCTTGTCAGCAACTCCCTTGACGTTATTGCTTCAGACGTTTGTTCGCTCTCACACGTGGCCCATTCCTGCATCCAGCTGCTGACATCAAGGCTAATGCTTACTCGTTGCAGCCCTCCGTCTTCCCTATCTGCCCCCAGGGCTGGGGGTTCCCCCACCCACTCCCATTAATAGCCTTGCCCCTCCCAGAAACCCCTACCCACCTTGAAACCTTAATGCCTCATCCATATACATAGGACTGGACAATGTCCCAGCCCCAAAAGATGAAACATTGCAATATTAAAGCTAATAACATTTAAACTTCACTTTATCGTTGTGAGAGCAATTGTGGCTCATGTTCAAGGTTTTACAGAACTCCTGGTTAAATGTTTACAGACCTTTAGAACCATTACCACCACCGCTGACTGATCTCCTTGCTCCTTTCTGTGAGGCTGAGGATGTCTTCTTTATGGTGCATGGTGCTGCTTTGGGACTCCTTGAGACATTTGCCGGAAATGCTTCATTCTATTTTATACCTTAGAGTCAGAAAATAGGAGCAGAGGAAATATATTCCATACTAAATTACATAATATTTTCCTTTCATAAAACTAGCCTTAGTATTTTGAACTCGGGGTATTATGTTTTAGCATGTATCTAGGGCATGCAAAAAGAATTGTTCTTAATAAGTCTCTACTTAATATACTCTATTCAGAGCTAGCATATAATGTCTTCATTTCTCTTTTGAATGTTTATAAACCTTTTGAGATACAATCAACCTACCTGTTTTCGAAGACTGCACCCTATTCCTGTGCCTTCTCACTGACCTCAGTGTTTCATCCAGCAGTACGGCTTAGCACATTTAGATGGAATGAAGGACAATGAGAATTGATACAGTTCTATAGGTCTTGAGATTCCCTGCTTTGTACAAAATAAGTTAACAGCATTCCTATTTGTCATAGCTGAAAAATAGAGGAAGATGAGGCACAGGTTTTAAATGAAGCCTTAAAATAATTCCTGGATGTGTATAAATAAAGGCATTAAACAATTTTTAAAAGATTGGTAGGTAGGTTCATGATTTCCCATTTTTATAAAATCTGTTATCATATAGCTTCACCCCTGTCTCACTTGGGTTTAAATCAGGGCATATATTCTTCAAGTAATATAATCCATGAACGCTCACTATTTAAATGTCTAAAATAATTACTAGTTGGAATTTCTGAAGAGATATCTTACCACCTCCTACTATTTACCCATTCTGTGTATTTTACACTTGAGTACTATTAAAAGCATACTTAAACAACATTAGTTTTAAACGAATGTCAAACCTCTTTAACCTGTGTTCTAAAGCCAGATGCAAGTCACTTACTTGCAAAACCTGGGAGTGCAGGGCTGAGTCTGCCCAAATTCCATAAACAGCAAGTAAATATATCTCTACCTCTTCCATGCTAAAGGAAAAAGTGTGCACGCACGTGCGTGTGTGTGTGTGTCTGTAGTACGTGCACCCACGTGCATACGTATGTATTGAGTGGATGCATGAATGTGTGTGTTTTCAGAAAGGAAAACAACCTTCTGTTTTACTGCTATTATTCCTTCCCTTAGACTTTTAGAATTAGAAGTTAATGAACTTTTTCTGTTAATAAAATTTATATATATTTTATATGAAAATTTAGAAAATTGAAAAGTACAAAGAATAAAATTAAACTCAACCACAATATTACAATTCAGAAAAAACTATTCTTAAATTTTAGTGTATTTCCTTCCAGTCTTTTCTCTGTGTGTATACTTTTTGGTGATCGTGTTAAACACCAAATTAGACAATTTTTCTGGATATGCTCTTTGCTATTCTGCTTTTTTGCATTTAATAATATAAATTTACATATTATATCATATTCTTTTCCCCCATGCCACTAAATATTTTGCATAATGTGAATGATATTTGATCATATTCAATTTAACCATTCCCTTATTTATAGGCATTTATGTGGTTTCCAACTTATTAAAATAAAGCTTCACTCTTGGGCATCAATCTTTCCACACATCGATTGCCTTCTAGGAATGGAATACTGAAGGAAAAGGTGCCCAAATTTGTACCAATGGTAAATGCCTCGCTATTATTTGTATAGCTTCTTACTAAAAGTCTATGATGTACGACTCAGCAATCCCACTACTGGGCATATACCCTGAGAAAACCATAATTCAAAAAGGGTCATGTACCACAATGTTCATTGCAGCTCTATTTACAATAGCCAGGACATGGAAGCAACCCAAGTGTCCTTCAACAGATGAATGGATAAAGAAGATGTGGCACATATATACAATGGAATATTACTCGGCCATAAAAATAAACAAAATTGAGTTATTTGTAGTGAGGTGGATGGACCAAGAGTCTGTCATACAGAGTGAAGTAAGTCAGAAAGAGAAAAACAAATACCATATGCTAACACATATACATAGAATCTAAAAAAAAAGAAAAAATGTTTATGAAGAACCTAGGGGCAGGACAGGAATAAAGACGCAGACATAGAGAGTGGACTTGAGGCCACAGGGAGGGGGAAAGGTAAGCTGGGACGAAGTGAGAGAGTGGCATGGACATATATACACTACCAAATGTAAAATAGATAGCTAGTGGGAAGCAGCCGCATAGCACAGGGAGATCAGCTCGGTGCTTTTTGACCTCCTAGAAGGGTGGGATAGGGAGGGTGGGAGGAAGGAGGACGCAAGAGGGAAGAGATATGGGGACATATGTATATGTATAACTGATTCACTTTGTTATAGAGCAGAAACCAACACACCATTGTAAAGCAATTATACTCCAATAAAAATGTTAAATAAATTAATTAAATAAAAGCATGTAAAAATTTAGTGTGAATAAATTTTCTTGTTAAATTTAAAAAAAAGTCTGATGGCTGGAATATGTTCCCATTGACTTTATAAAAAGTGCTGTATAAATTTAGCGTTTATAACAGCCAGATAATCTTTGATTGTGTCAAAGTGCAACACAGATTCTGAGTAAAAGTTAAAATAAGTCCTCAGCCTCCTGCGATCTTGCTTTCTCCACATTCCACTGAAACTTTTACAAGGTTGTAATTGGCCCTCTGGAATCGCAGCAGCCAAAGCTTCCTAGACTTCCTTGCTCTGTGTGACATGTGACAGTATTGATCGTGTGACCAGCACCTTACTTGCAAGCTGCCACACGTACTCTCCTGGTGCTCCTCCTGCCTCTGAACTCTTTCATTTTCTTATGCTGGTTCAACCTCCCTTGCCTTCTCTTTTTTTTTTTTTTTTTTTTTTTGCGGTACACGGGCCTCTCACTGCTGTGGGCTCTCCTGCTGCGGAGCACAGGCTCCAGACGCGCAGGGTCAGCGGCCATGGCTCACGGGCCCAGCCGCTCCGTGGCATGTGAGATCTTCCCGGACCGGGGCACGAACCCGCGTCCCCTGCATCGGCAGGCGGACTCCCAACCACTGCGCCACCAGGGAAGCCCCTTGCCTTCTCTTTTAAAGCTACACATGCTCCCCTGAGCTCTCCCAGCCACCCTCATTGTCTCATGAGCTGCTCCTTCTACGACTCGCAAATTTATGTTTCCAGAGAAAAATTATTTTTGAACTTCAGAATCACACTTACAGTTGCTTATTAGGCATTTCCACTAATGGCATCTCAGTGTCAGTATGTGCACACCTGAACTGATCCTCTTCTCCCGTTCTTCTTCACCCAAACTTCGAACGTTCCTCTAATGTTGTGATGATTGGATAACCATTTTTCATAAGGTTCTAAATGGAAGTCTACATATTTGTAAACTATCAATCAACCTGGATAACTTCAGACACCATTTTCTTCCATGAATGGATTGAATCTTTTGTCAAATTCAGTTGACTTAAATTATGTATCAAGCCAGTATCATTTGTTTGGACATATAAATTGGTCCTTACACAGATCAAAGACCTAAACTGTTTAAGTTCTAAACCTAAAAAGAGAGGACCCTTGGGCTTCCCTGGTGGCGCAGTGGTTGAGAGTCCGCCTGCCGATGCAGGGGACGCGGGTTCGTGCCCCGGTCCGGGAAGATCCCACATGCCGCGGAGCGGCTGGGCCCGTGAGCCACGGCCGCTGAGCCTGCGCGTCCGGAGCCTGTGCTCCGCAACGGGAGAGGCCACAACAGTGAGAGGCCCACGTACCACAAAAAAAAAACAAACAACAAAAAAAAAAAGGACCCTTAAAAAAAACTATCTAGTCTGATTTTTCTCATTTCATGTATAGGAAAACTGACTTTATCAAAATTATACAGCTACCTGTTGGCAATCTAGCACCAAAAGAGACCCAGATAACAGTGACTTTTCCTGTAAGTCCTGCCTCCCTCTGTGTGCAGAATAAAATTATTGACATATTAAAATGTTCTTATTATTTGAGAAGGTTTTCAGTCTCTAAAGGAAGAAAGAATGTGGCGATGGTGGTTAGCAACCTTTTAAAAACATTTATATGCTCATATTTTAGGCTTCAAAAATTGAAAATTTGTGAACAGTCAAGAGAAACATTGGGTTTAAGTTCATATTTGTGGTATTTCTGAAAATGGGTGGTCTTGTAAAAGGATTTAGGTTTTAAAAGCTTGAAAAAAGTGTTTTCTCTCTCAGATAAAAAGCTGTTATCAATATTTTGGAAGTTTTTGTTTGTTTGTTTGTTTTAAACATGTAGACCTTTGATGATTTCCAGTTGCCTATAAGGTAAAGTCTTAGCTCTTAATCACATACAAAACACCTACCATCTACCCCAATCTAATGTTGTAGTTTGATCTTCTGTCACTCCCCCTCTTTCCTCACAACAGGAACCTGCTCCAGTCACATTAAGCTCTTTGCCGTTTTCCAAAATAACATTTCACACCCCACTAATGCTTGTCATGCTAGTTCCTTTATTTTTTTTAATTTTTAATTCATATTGGAGTATAGTTGATTAACAATGTTGTGTTAGATTCAGGTGTACAGCAGAGTGATTCAGTTATATGTATACATGTATCTATTCTTTTTCAAATTCTTTTCCCATTATGGTTATTACAGAATATTGAGCAGAGTTCCCTGTGCTATGCAGTCCTTGTTGGTTATCTATTTTAAATATAGCAATGTGTATATGTCAGTCCCAAACTTCCAATCTTTCCCTCCCTCCCCCACCCTTCCCCCCCGGTAACCATAAGTTTCTTCTCTAAGTCTGTGAGTCTGTTTCTGTTTTGTAAATAAGTTCATTTGTATCATTTTTTTGAGATTATGCATATAAGCAATATCATATGACATGTGTCTTTCTCTGTCTGACTTACTTCACTTAATATGATCATCTCCAGCTCCATCCATGTTGCTGCAAATGGCATTATTTCATTCTTTTTAATGGCTGAGTAATATTACACTGTATATATGTACCACGTCTTCTTTATCCATTCATCTGTTGCTGGACACTTAGGTTGCTTCCATGTCTTGGGTATTGTAAACAGTGCTGCAATGAACATTGGGGTGCATGTATCCTTTTGAACCATGTTTTTCTATGGATATATGCCCAGGAGTGGGATTGCTGGATCATATGGTAGCTCTACTTTTAGTTTCTTAAAGAACCTCCATACTGTTCTCCACAGTGGCTGCACCAATTTACATTCCCACCAACAGTCTAGGAGGGTTCCCTTTTATCCACACCCTCTCCAGCATTTATTATTTATAGGGTTTTTGATGATGGCCATTCTGACTGGTGTGAGGTGATCCCTCACTGTAGTTTTGATTTGCATTTCTCTAATAATTAGTGATGTTGAGCATCTTTTCATGTGCCTCTTGGCCACCCATATTTCTTCTGTGGAAAAATGTCTACTAAGATCTTCTGCCCATTTTTTGATTGGGTTGTTTGTTTTCTTGATATTGAGCCTCATGGGCTATTTGTACACTTTGGAGATTAATTCTCTGTCAGTCGCATCGTTTGCAAATATTTTCTTCCATTCTGTGGGTTGTCTTTTCATTTTGTTTATAGTTTCCTTTGCTGTGCAAAAGCTTTTGAGTTTAATTAGGTCCCATGTGTTTATTTTTGTTTTTATTTCCATTACTCTAGGAGACAGATCAAAAAAGATATTGCTGCGATTTATGTCAGAGTGTTCTGCTTGTATTTTCCTCTAAGAGTTTTATAGTATCTAGCCTTACTTTTAGGTCTTTAATTCATTTTGAGTTTATTTTTTCTATGGTATTAAAGAATGTTCTCATTTCATTTTTTTTTTTACATATAGCTGTCCAGTTTTCCCAGAACCATTTACTGAAGAGACTGTCTTTTCCCCATTGTATAGTCTTGCCTCCTTTGGTGTAGATTAATTGACCATAGGTGCGTGGGTTTATTTCTGGGCTTTCTATCCTGCTCCATTGATCTATATTTCTGTTTTTGTACCAGTACCATACTGTCTTGATTACTGTAGCTTTGTAGTATAGTCTGAAGTCTGGAAGCCTGATTCCTCCAGCTCCATTTTTCTTTCTAAGATTGCTTGGCTATTCGGGGTCTTTTGTGTCTCCATATAAATTTTAAGTTTTTTTTTTTTGTTCTAGTTATGTGAAAAATGCCATTGGTAATTTGATAGGGATTTCACTGAATCTGTAGATTGCCTTGGGTAGTACAATCATTTTGACAATATTGATTCTTCGATCCAAGAACACGGTATATCTTTCCATCTGTTTGTGTCATCTTCTATTTCTTTTATCAGTGTCTTATAGTTGTTGGAGTACAGGACTTTTGCCTCCTTGGGTAGGTTTATTCCTAGGTATTTTATTCTTTTTGACGTGATGGCACATGGGATTGTTTCTTTAATTTCTCTTTCTGATCTTTCATTGTTAGTGTATAGAAATGCAACATTTCACACCACACTAATGCTTGTCATTCTAGTTCCTTTATTTTACACTCCCTGTCTTCCCATTCTCATCCCTCCTCCCTGTCATCCAAACTCCAGCTCATTCTCTTTAGCATAGTTCAAATGTCACCCATTACCTCCTCTATGAAGACTCCAGCATTCCTCAGACAAAAGGAATCCTACCCTCCTGTGATCCCCAAGCACCCTGACCATTCCTGTCAACTTTATTAGGGACAATTGCTTGCCCATCTCTCTGCTGCTCCCACCTCTTGACCATAGGCTGTGAACTTCTGGTCAAAGGTTCAAAGGTTGCAGCTCCAGCACCTAGGGCCAAAGCTAACCCATGATCTTATTAAAGGATCTATTGCTCAAGGAATTCTGAAATGGTTCTTTTCACTGAATATACAAAGTTTATTTTATCAGTGAATGAAAGAGGAGACTTCTTAGATCTCACTTAGTTTAGTTCTAATAATTTTGTAGATCTGAAAGCAATAAATGCATTGTTCTCTCTCAATGCCTTTAAGTCACCTTGACAATGACCCATCCCCACTTAAGGTTTGATTACAATAGAGAAAATAGCTTCAAATTCCTAAAGCCTTAGGACCAAGACATATATTATAATTTTTAAAATATAATATTATAATTTGTAGCACAATATAATAATTACAAATGTCAGATATATTATATTCCCCCTGCATAGTTTTATTATCTCTGTGTTTTTGATCAAATACTACCTAGTCATCATTCTACCCAGTCCTCTCTCCCACAGAATCTGCCGTAATTCTTCATTCACTTTTATTTTCCTCATGCAGTGATTCTGTTACAGTCCTATTCTTCTTTCCCTGAGCCTTGCAGCCTGTTTACTTTACAGAAGGACCATTCATTATCGATCATGGACTTATTCTGGATTCATTTATTTATTTGATCAACAAATGCATATTGAGCATCAACTAAGTCCTAGGAAAGTAGCAGCAATCAAATGGAAAAGTGTCCATAGTTACTGAATGAAACTAATTTTTTAAGCAAATATATTTAGAATCCACACTCTGGGCAAAAAAAGAAAAAAGGACAATGCTAATGCTGCCATGGGAACAAAGATGAAAAAACACAATCCGTGCCTTCTAGGATCTTTTATTCTAAGAGGAAGAAAAACGTGTTGACAAATGTAAGCAACGCCATGGAGAACCAAGTTGTTCATTCTGGTGACTTTGCATTGCAGATTTAAATTTCTATTTTTCTATCAATTTTACTACTGGTTCTAAGTATAAATTATTGATAACAGGGTCCGTTTTTAATCTCACTTATTCTACTTCCAACTACTTTCTTACATTTCAATTTCTATTGCACTTATGCCTACATTAAACATTTTCATGCATTTTGCTTTAAAATTGTGGAAGCAGCAGGGTGTGAGGCACAAAGTAAAAGCACCACTGGCTTCCCTTCCTGTTGTCTTTACTCGCCTGTCGACCCTGGACTCAGTCCGTCAGCTTCCCCTCTGCATATAATATATGTTGCATTAACTGAGGATTCTCCTTCTAGGATCCCAGTGCAACAGAGATTACAAATTTGTACAACTTACAAGAAAATTTAGTTCTTTCAATAGTAATGGGCCACAGACTGGGGTCAGAGCAAGACAGGAGAGCATATGCAAAGAATTCTTCAAGAAGTAGATACCTAAATCTATATCTTATCTAAACACATACTACTCTTTTATGATACCTTTCTGTCATACATTTTCTCAGTTAACAGATATTCAAAATATAATTTGTAAACATGGACGTTAAGAAAGTGTTTGATCCTAAAAAAGATTCTTGTTCCCGAAAAGGTTGAGAACCACTCTGTGTATACAGGTCTTTGTTCAAAAAGTAAATGGATTAGACTTGATGGTTTTATTTTCTTCACTGACCCTACTACTTAGTTCTTAAAAGTTAATTAAATTTGAGTAATCTTTTTTCCTGAAGTTCCTGAAATATAGTGGAAAAGCACTGGCTTTGGAATCTAATGGTCTTGTATTTAAATTACTGCTGTGTGTGTTTAGGCAAGTTCCCTAACTTCTGCAGGCTTTAGTTTCCTCATCTATAAAACCAGAGTAATTTTTCCTTCATTCATTCAGGTATTCGTTCATTCATTCAACAGAAATTTACTGAGCATGCTTTACAGTAGAAATAAAGTTCAATGCTAGGGTTATAAAATAAAGAATAAAAAAACAACACAGGATCCCAGCCCTCATGCTTGGGATAGAGACAGATATAGACAGACAAATTGTAATACATCATGATAAGTACTATCATTGAGAAGTACTATAAAAACACATATTTTTAGATTTATTTTTCTGGCATCAGCTTCACACATTAAAAGTCTAGGAAGAAACCAAACACTACTGAAATTCTAGCCGTGCAATACCAAATATTACACTATCATTGCAAACTTTGTAACACTATAGGGGATAGGTCTATAAAACATAATATTAGTTTAAAATTCCAGGGCTTCCCTGGTGGTGCAGTGGTTAAGAATCTGCCTGCCAATACAGGGGACATGGGTTCGAGCACTGGTCCAGGAAGATCCCACATGCCACAGAGCAACTAAACCCATGTGCCACAACTAGTGAGCCTGCACTGTAGAGCCCACGAACCACAACTACTGAAGCCTGCCTGCCTAGAGCCCGTGCTCCACAACAAGAAAGGCCACCAAGAAGCCCGTGCACCACAGTGAAGAGTAGCCCCCACTCACCGCAACTAGAGAAAGCCCGCACACAGCAGCAAAGACTCAACTCAGCCAAAAATAAATAAATAAATAAATTTATAAAATTCCAGACACATAAATTGGAAGAAAGAATAGGGCTTACACACACACACAGAGATAACAGTGTTGAGCACTGCTAGACTTCTCACGGAATACACAGTAGTGATACAGACAGGTATGTGAACAACTAACTTTAATATAATAGAATCTTTGTAAGATAAAACATGCTATGGAAGTAGAAGCAATGATTCTGTCGAATGTGGGAGGATTGGAATCAGGATAAAGGTATAGAAGAGGGGAACATTTGCAGTCTAGGTGATGAACAGGACTCAGCAAGACAAGGCAGGAAGCACACTGAAAACAGCTATATTTGTAACTCTATTATCTATGAAGGAGAGAAAATGAGAGTGAAGGAAGGAATGTGTTGTAACTAATTACTCACACTTAACCCCACTATGTGTCATATTTATCTCAGGCCCATGCTATAGGTGTTATTGGCTCCATCTTTACAGATGAGGAAATAATACAACTTAAATTGTATGAAATTTAAAATAAACTACCGAAACATCTGTTTTTTCATTCAGTTCTTCTATAATAAATTTCACCCATTAAAAGCAGTAAAAATGCATGAACAGTATCTTCCTCAAGTTAAAAGTGAAGCAAGAAATGTAAAAGAATAAAAATGAGATTAACAAAACTTCTGAATATAAAAGAAAGCGTAGAAGCACTTACATAGACTATGTAAAAAGGTAAATGGGCAAAAGACACAATAGTTAATTCAAAAAAGAGAAATTTAAATGTCTAATAAACATATAAAAAATGTTTACCTCAGCTATTTTCAAAGAAATGCAAATTAAAATACGGGCCAATTTCATCTTGAGTTTGCAAGGAATTGAAAGACTGCAAGCCTCGATACCTATATCAAGTTCAAGGTTGCTAATGCATATTGATGATTCCCAACTGCTTGAGGATCACTCTGTCCTTCCATTTGATTTTCCCCATACTACAGATCCATCCTAAAATATACTGGGTTTTTTGTTGTTGCTTTTTAGTCTCTAGGGAACTTCGTTACTATTCCTTGAGGAGACTAAAAGCACCCTAGGTTTTCACAAAACAAAGACTCCTGAGAGTTAGAATAAAATGTTATTTTTTTAATGAATGGAAATAAGAAAACATTCTAGATGGCAGATGACTGGGGAATTGCCATGTAAGAGCTTATAGTTGTAAAATAAATATACAGAAAAATATAAGTCTACTTTTCTGAGTCTCGTGCTCTGGTTTACATTTCACTATGACAGTAATACAATAAGACCTTCAGAAAGAAATGACTTACATCATCTTGAGCAGCTGGACGTCAAGGAGAATGATGAGCATGTTTTTGGGGAGACTGAGGGAAATAGCATATATCAACTTAAACCTTGTTTTCGTAAACCAGAGAAATGCCCAGAAGACTATTTAAATATGAATTCCCAATAATTTAGCTCTACCAAGGAAAAATATTTCTCCCAGTTGTGTAGAGATGATGACATCATGTGTCATTTCCAACCCCAAAATACCATGATGGACCCAGATCTCATTTATAGGCTAAATTTACCCCTAACTAAAACTACTCACCATGATAATTAAACCACCTCCATGAACCTAATTGTCCCTAGACCGTTCTTTCTTTTATTGAGAAATTGTGTGAAATAAAAACATAAGATCTGATTATACATTTGGGTTGTTTTTATTTCACTCTACTCATTTTCACAGTCCTGATAACAACTGATTAAAAAATCAGACCTGAACAGTAAATTAATTTTAGTTCAATAAAAACTGACAACATATTATAATCAATTTTACAAGAGATGATTTGGGCTGAATTTAGTGAAAACGACTGAAGTAAGTAGATAATGGAGTATTTATCTTTGTTGGAAGAGAAACCTAGGTAGCGAGACTTTTAGCTGCTGCTGAGAAGTTTTAACCAGGAAGCCGCCAGTCACAATGGACCCTTATGTTTCTAATTGCCCATATTAACAGAAGAAAAAGGAGCACAAGATTTTCTCTGGAGAAACTTAGACAACCTGCTGTTTTCAGATAAGCTAGATGGTATTGGTCAATACCATTTTATATCTACAAGTTAGGTTTTATCATCAGAAGAATAATGATAAATCAGAAAACTAGCAAACCAAATGCATTCAGGCATTTCTTTATGAACAAAATGTGGATGTTACATTCTTTTCTACTTAAAAGAGGAAACTGACAAACCGAATGTGCCTAGATGGTTTTTGTTTTGTATTGTTTTGTTTTGTTTTTATTAACGTCAGAGTTCTAAATCTTACATACCTACTTATCTGATGAACAATAATCAAACTTTATGCATTTGTTTGTATTTTTATCTATTGTAAATACTATGGCATTGTTTTTGTAAATTAGTAGCTCTGTTGATGCAAGCAGTTATTCTTACCACAATGTCAACACTTAGCATTCTATAGTTGAAATCCTGCTGTTATGTTCAAAAAAGTTCTCATGCATTTCACATCATATATCAGGATGATTTCTCCAGTTGACAGAGGAATTTTCCAACTTTGAGCATTTTTATGTATGGCATTAAGTTAAAAAGGTTTTTTTCTCCGTTTGTGTCTGTGTATATGTGTGTGCTCATGAGTGTGTGTGTGTGTGTGTGTGTGTGTGTTGTTCAGGGTGAAGAGAGAGAGAGTATTTTGTCATTTAATTATTCTTTGATATTGTTTTTTTCTTTTTCTTGTCTCTAATCCATTTTTTTTGTTTTTGAATTTTTTTTTTTTTTTTTTTTTGCGGTATGCGGGCCTCTCACTGTTGTGGCCTCTCCCGTTGCGGAGCACAGGCTCCGGACGCACAGGCTCAGCGGCCATGGCTCACGGACCTAGCCGCTCCGCGGCATGTGGCATCCTCCTGGACCGGGGCACGAACCCGTGTCCCCTGCATCGGCAGGTGGACTTTCAACCACTGCGCCACCAGGGAAGCCCTGTTTTTGAATTTTATTTTATTTTTTTATACAGCAGGTTCTTATTAGTCATCAATTTTATACACATCAGTGTATATATGTCAATCCCAATCGCCCAATTCATCACACCACCAACCCCACGACCACCAATCCCGCCGTTTCCCCCCTCTTGGTGTCCATACGTTTGTTCTCTACATCTGTGTCTCAATTTCTGCTCTACAAACTGGTTCATCTGTACCATTTTTCTAGGTTCCACATATATGCGTTAATATATGATATTTGTTTTTTCTTTCTGACTTACTTCACTCTGCATGACAGTCTCTACATCCGTCCATGTCTCTACAAATGACCCAATTTCCTTCCTTTTGATGGCTGAGTAATATTCCATTGTATATATGTACCACATCTTCTTTATCCATTCGTCTGTTTATGGACATTTAGGTTGCTTCCATGACCTGGCTATTGTAAATAGTGCTGCAGTGAACATTGGGGTGCATGTGTCTTTTTGAATTATGGTTTTCTCTGGGTATATGCCCAGTAGTGGGATTGCTGGATCATATGGTAATTCTATTTTTAGTTGTTTAAGAAACCTCCATACTGTTCTCCATAGTGGCTGTATCAATTCACATTCCCACCAACAGTGCAAGAGGGTTTGCTTTTCTCCACACACTCTCCAGCATTTGTTGTCTGTAGATTTTCTGATGATGCCCATTCTAACTGGTATGAGGTCATACCTCATTGTAGTTTTGATTTGCATTTCTCTAATAATTAGTGATGTTGAGCAGCTTTTCATGTGCTTCTTGGCCATCTGTATGTCTTCTTTGGACAAATGTCTATTTACATCTTATGCCCATTTTTGGATTGGGTTGTTTGTTTTTTTTACTGTTGAGCTGCATGAGCTGTTTATATATTTTGGAGATTAATCCTTTGTCTGTTAATTCATTTGTAAATATTTTATCCCATTCTTTGGGCTCTCTTTTCCTCTTCTTTATGTGCTGTGCAGAAGCTTTGAAGTTTCATTAGGTCCCATTTATTTATTTTTGTTTTTATTTCCATTACTCTAGGAGGTGGATCAAAAAAGATCTTGCTGTGATTTATGTCAAAGAGTGTTCTTCCTATGTTTTCCTCTAAGAGTTTTATAGTGTCTGGTCTTACATTTAGGTCACTAATCCATTTTAAATTTATTTTTGTGTATGGTGATAGGGAGTGTTCTAATTTCATTCTTTTACATGTAGCTGGCCAGTTTTCCCAGCATCACTTATCGAAGAGACTGTCTTTTCTCCATTGTATATCCTTGCCTCCTTTGTCATAGGATAGTTGACCATAGGTGCATGGGTTTATCTCTGTGCTTTCTATCTTGTTCCATTAATCTATGTTTCTGTTTTTGTGCTGGTACCATATTTTCTTGATTACTGTAACTTTGTAATATAGTCTGAAGACAGGGAGTCTGATTCCTCCAACTCCATTTTTATCCCTCAAGATTGCATTGGCTATTTGGGGTCTTTTGTGTCTCCATACAAATTTTAAGATTCTTTGTTCTAGTTCTGTGAAAAATTCCATTGCTAATTCGATAAAGATTGCATTGAATCTGTATATTGCTTTGAGTAGTATAGTCATTTTCACAATGTTGATTCTTCCAATCCAAGAACATGTTATATCTCTCCATCTGTTTGTATTGTCTTTAATTTCTTTCATCAGTGTCTTATACTTTTTTGCATAGAAGTCTTTTGTCTCCTTAGGCAGGTTTATTCCTAGGTATTTTATTCTTTTTGTTGCCATGGTAAATGGGAGTGTTTCCTCTAATTTCTCTTTCAGATTTTTCATCGTTAGTGTATAGGAATGCAAGAGATTTCTGTACATTAATTTTGTATCCTGCAAGTTTACCAAATTCATTGATTTGCTCTAGTAGTTTTCTGGTGGCATCTTTAGGACTCTCTATGTATAGTATCATGTCATCTGCAAACAGTGACAGTTTTATTTCTTCTTTTCCAATTTGTATTCCTTTTATTTATTTTCCTTCTCTGATTGCCGTGGCTAGGACTTCCAAAACTATGTTGAATAATAGTGGTGAGAGTGGACATCCTTGCCTTGTTCCTGATCTTAGAAGAAATGCTTTCAGTTTTTCCCCATTGAGAATGATGTTTGCTGTGTGTTTGTCATATATGGCCTTTATTATGTTGATGTAGGTTCCCTCTATGCCCACTTTCTGGAGAGTTTTTATCATAAATTGGTGTTGAATTTTGTCAGAAGCTTTTTCTGCATCTATTGAGATGATCATATGGTTTTTATTCTTCAATTTGTTAATATGGTGTAGCACATTGATTGCTTTGCATATATTACAGAATCCTTGAATCCCTGGGTTAAATTCCACTTGATCATGGGGTATGATTCTTTTAATGTGTTGTTGGATTCTGTTTGCTAGTATTTTGTTGAGGATTTTTGCATCTATATTCTTTACTGATATTGGTCTGTAATTTTCTTTTTTTGTAGTATCTTTGTCTGGTTTTGGTATCAGGGTGATGGTGGCCTCATAGAGTGAGTTAGGGAGAGTTCCTTCCTCTGCATTTTTTTGGAAGAGTTTGAGAACGATGGGTGTTAGCTCTTCTCTAAATGTTTGATAGAATTCACCTGTGAAGCCATCTGGTCCTGTTCTTTTGTTTGTTGGAAGATTTTTAATCACAGTTTCAATTTCATTCCTTGTAGTTGGTCTGTTCTTATTTTCTGTTTCTTCCTGGTTCAGTCTAGGAAGGTTATACCTTTCTAAGAATTTATCCATTTCTTCCAGGTTGTCCATTTTATTGGCATAGAGTTGCTTGTAGTAGTCTCTTAAGATGCTTTGTATTTCTTCGGTGTCTGTTGTAATTTCTCCTTTTTCATTTCTAATTTTATTGATTTGAGTCCTCTCCCTCTTTTTCTTGATGAGTCTGGCCAATGGTTTATCAATCTTGTTTATCTCCTCAAAGAACCAGCTTTTAATTTTATTGATCCTTGCTATTGTTTTCTTTGTTTCTATTTCATTATTTCTGCTCTGATCTTTATGATTTCTTTCGTTCTGCAAGCTTTGTGTTTTGTTTGTTCTTGTTTCTCTAGTTCATTTAGGTGTAAGGTTAGATTGTTTATTTGAGATTTTTCTTGTTTCTTGAGTTAGGCTTGTATAGCTACAAACTTCCCTCCTAGAACTGCTTTTGCTGCATCCCATAAGCTTTGGTTCATCGTGTTTTCATTGTCATTTGTTTCTAGGTATTTTTTGATTTCCTCTCTGATTTCTTCAGTGATCTCTTTGTTATTTAATAACTTAGTGTTTAGCCTCTATGTGTTTGTGCTTGTTACGTTTTTTCCCTTGTAATTGATTTCTAATCTCATAGCATTGTGGTGTGAAAAGATGCTTGATATGATTTCAGTTTTCTTAAATTTACTGAGGCCTTGTTTGTGACCCAAGTTGTGGTCTATCCTGGAGAATGTTCCATGCACACTTGAGAAGAAAGTGTAATATGCTCTTTTTGGATAGAATGTCCTATAAATATCAATTAGATGTATCTGGTGTATTGTGTCATATAAAGCTTCTGTTTCCTTATTTATTTTCACTTTGGATTATCTGTCCATTGGTGTTAGTGAGATGTTAAAGTCCCCCACTATTATTGTGTTACTGTTGATCTCCTCTTTTATAGCTGTTAGCAGTTGCCTTATGTGTTGTGGTGCTCTTATGTTGGGTGCATATATATTTATAATTGTTTTATGTTCTTCTTGGATTGATCCCTTGATCATTATGTAGTGTCCTTCGTTGTCTCTTGTAACATACTTTATTTTAAAGTCCATTTTATCTGATATGAGTATTGCTACTCCAGCTTTCTTTTAATTTCCTTTTGCATGGAATATCTTTTTCCATCCCCTCACTTTCAGTCTGTATGTGTCCCTAGGTCTGAAGTGGGTCTCTTGTAGACAGGATATAGATGGGTCTTGTTTTTGTATATATTCAGCAAGCCTTTGTCTTTTGGTTGGAGGATTTAATCCATTCACATTTAAGGTAATTATCCATATTTATGTTCCTATGACCATTTTTTGGGGTTTGTTTTTGTAGGTCCTTTTCTTCTTTTGTGTTTCCCACTTAGAGAAGTTCCTTTAGCATTTGTTGTAGAGCTGGTTTGGTGGTGCTGAATTCTCTTAGCTTTTGCTTGTCTGTAAAGGTTTTGATTTCTCCATTGATTCTGAATGAGATCCTTGCTGGGTAGAGTAATCTTGGTTGTAGGTTCTTCCCTTTCATCACTTTACGTATATCATGCCACTCCCTTCTGGCTTGTAGAGTTTCTGCTAAGAAGTCAGCTGTTAACCTTATGGGAGTTCCTTTGTATATTATTTGTCATTTTTCCCTTGTTGCTTTCAATAATTTTTCTTTGTCTTTAATTTTTGCCAGTTTGTTTACTATTTGTCTCAGCATGTTTCCTCTCGGGTTTATCCTATATGGGACTCTCTACGCTTCCTGGACTTGGGTGGCTATTTCCTTTCCCATGTTAGGGAAGTTTTTGACTCTAATCTCTTCAAATATTTTCTCAGGTCCTTTCTCTTTCTCTTTCTTTCAGGGACCCCTTAATGCGAATGTTGTTGCGTTAATGTTGTCCCAGATGTCTCTTAGGCTGTCTTCATTTTTTTCATTCTTTTTTGTTTATTCTGTTCCACAGCAGTGAATTCCACCATTCTGTCTTCCACGTCACTTATCCGTTCTTCTGCCTCAGTTATTCTGCTATTGATTCCATCTAGTGTAGTTTTCATTTCAGTTATTGTATTATTCAACTCTGTTTGTTTGTTCTTTAATTCTTCTAGGTCTTTGTTAAACATTTTTTGCATCTTCTCAATCTTTGCCTTCATTCTTTTTCTGAGGTCCTGGATCACCTTCACTATCATTATTCTGAATTCTTTTTCTGGCAGGTTGCCTATCTCCATTTATTTGTTTTTCTGGGGTTTTATCTTGTTCCTTCATCTGGTAGATAGCCCTCTGCCTTTTCATCTTGTCTATCTTTCTGTGAATGTGGTTTTCCTTCCACAGTTGCAGAATTGTAGTTCTCCTTGCTTCTGCTGTCTGCCCTCTGGTGGATGAGGCTATTTAAGAGGCTTGTGCAAGGTTCCTGATGGGACGGACTGGTGGTGGGTCTCTTTCATATTGTTGACTGAAGAAAAAATGCACAACATGAGAGTTGTGAGTTAAGTTTTATTGGGGGCAGAAAGAGGACTATAGCCCAGAGATAGCGTCTGAGATAGCTCTGAGGAACTGCTCAGAGGAACAAAGAGGTAAGGGGGTTGTATATATGTGATTTTAGTGAAGGGGGACACATGCAATCAAGCGCACATCTTGGCAGAAGGTTGCTGCTAGTCACAAGGAGCAGATGTCTTTGTTAACAATTTTAGTGCTTTTCTGAATATGAGAAGATGCAAGAAATTCAGCTGATAAAATCTTCTCCTGAAAATATCTATCTTAAGACCCGTTTTGGCAATTTTTCCCAGAGCACAGAGTGCCTCATTCCTGATCTCCACCTTGAACTTCCTTCAGGGTGTGTTGAAGGTCATCAACTGCAGTGGCTGGTGACTTAATCCTTGTAAAGGCAGATGGCAAATAACTATATTTAATTAACATCCAATTACCTAAATTTTCATTTTCTACTCTCTGATTATGTTTGTTCTTCAGTGTATCTATCATTTACTACCTCTGTCATGAATACCCATTTCAACTACTTTTATTCTAAATCTCATATTTAAAAGAAGACTTTTACTGGCCTAAAAGTAACTGGAAAGTATTGCCTGATATCAAGAGAATAAATAATTAAGGCAGATGAGAAAACAGATCAGTCCACTGCCAAAGAAATATTGCACCAGTCAGAGCTAACAGTTAAACAGGCAAGGAAGACTTGTTCAAGGCTATTGCAGTAGGGAAGAGAGAGTGAACTCAACTCCCCAAAGGAAAAGCAGGAGGATTTTTAAATGCTGGGGTACGCGAATGGAAAATACTGGAGGACTGTGGGAGTGAGCGGAATGGAGAAATTTGGTCAAAATGGTTAGGCCATCTGTGTTTGCTAATTGGCACTTACCAAAGTTAAGCTCCTACCCTCCCACAAAGACTGGGAGATAGGGGTGGTATCTTTCTTGATGTTTACATTTCAAAGAGATGGCTCCCAGGTCCTTGAGAAAGATATTCCTGGGTTGTAGAAGACATACCTTGAAGAGGCAGAAAAGCAATTACAGTTGCAAGTTTATAAAGTGATAGCTCTAAGAAAAGAGAGGTCAGGGGCGCACAATCAGGAAGAAACCCTTCTTAAGTTTAGGCAAGCTGAGGGGAATGTTAAGGCCATCTCAGTCACCATGATATTATAAAAGTTCCAGATAATCAAACAAGAGATGGTAAACTAATAGTTAACAAGATATTTTCTAGACAAGCAATGTTATAAGCACAGGTAATAATGAGAGTAAAGTCAAATTCAGAGGTGCAACTTTAATAAGCATCCTTCTGACCCTGACGTGAAATCAGCAGTAGTCCCTCAAGTCATTTCAAGCATTCTTCTTGTAATACCTGAGTCAACTGAGTTAACCCTGCTGTTTCACTTTCTGGCTTGTCTTTGATCGTGGATTATTTGGTTGAATTTGTCATTCCTTTGAAGAATCTTCTACCTGATTATAGCATGTAGATAGCCAGTTTCTATTCTTGGCTTTTTCTCATACAGCACACATACTCACACATGCAATTCAGCTTCACAGAGGATTTGCACCTCCTTTTTGCCCCTCTTTGATATGTACTTAGGCCCTGTATATTTCATAGACGATGTTTAATTTTTAGTTTAGGATGCTACCCAATATCGTTAACAGATGTGAATATAATAACCCTAGTCCTCTATAAATTAGAAATAGAAGAGGACAGACAATATAATATGTTGCCCTCTACTTATTTTTAAGACTTTTTAATATTTGGAAACGTATCTGTAACTGGATGGAACCCATTCCTGCTGTGGAGATAGAAATGTGACAATCGTCAGTCTTTTCCATAGAAGTGAAGTCATGTGACAGATGAAACTGGAGTCATTATCTTGTTGATTGCTGTATCTCAGCCTTGTAAGTTAGTACATGTTCAAACAATTTTTAGTCTTGTTCCAGAGACTGAGCCCTAACCAAAACTTCTGTGTGTTCCTGGAACATTAGTTCTTTAGGTCAACCGTATCTCTAAGTTCTTGCCCACCAAACTGTGGCTCTCACTCACATTTCACGTTCCATGGCTGTTCTTTCCAGGTCAGCCCAGATACGGAACTCAACCCTTACTCCTTGGTCTTCTTAGGAATTTCTCACATAAGGCATTACCAGGTAATGTTAACAGAACATGTTAACAGAATTTATTGATGGTTTGGGCAATGTAAGATTGTGTGTCTGCCTGTGTGTGCAGAAATTTTAAATATAATATTCAATGTTTTTATTTTTACAGTTACTTTGGCGACCTTGACATCAGTGTGCTTTCATAGGCTTAATCTCCCTCTGCCTCTTCTTTTCTCTTCCTTACATTTATCTTCATTCCGTGTGCAGAGCAGTTTAGCTTTTCTTTTTTTTTTTTTTAATGGTCTCCCTTTAAAATAGTAAAGCTCCTAGGACCTTACTTTTTTTTTTTTTACAACCAAACAGAATCATCAAGGTATTTTCCTGAATATAAACGTTCTCATGAAAAATCTGTTGCCACCTATTAAAATAACTATTTCCATCTCTTTCCGCCATTTTATATCCTAGGTTATTAAGGTCTGGAATGTCATGCTCAACATTCTTTAAATTCACATCAAATTCATTCTACCGAAAAGTTGAATTACTAACTAGGAAGCTAAGTGAAAATATTTGTCATTTATTTAGTATATCCCTTTGACCAACACTGAGCCAATCAAGAAACATAATAGTCAGAGTTCTTTCTCTTAGGGCCAAGAACAGAGATTTAACCTAACCCTCTGTTCTTTTCTTTCCTGGATTCTATATGTCTTGAACCTATCAGACCTCACATAACCCTTTTCACTTATACATAGTTTCATAACATTTTATACTTCTCTCATTCATTCAATCAATAAGAGACCATTTACTTTGCATATCAAGATAACATGGAGCCCAAGTGAAGCTTAGATCAAGTAAGCAAGAAAATAAATAGTAAAATTTCATATAGTAAAAAACGCTGGTAAAATAAGGTGGGGTACTGGATGAAGTGAAGGGAAGCTATTTTAGATAGTATGGTCAAGCCCTCTGAAGCACGTGATATTTGAGATTTGAATTATGAGGATCCAGCTATGAAAATATCTAAGGAAGAACATACCAGGTAAAGAAAGGGCAGAAGTAAAAGCCCTGAAGTAGGACTTGGCTTAACACACTCAGGAATGGCAAGGGAAACAAAACAAAGCAAAATCACCACTTCGGCTCAAGTATAGAGAACAGAGAGGAGAATGGTAGGACCTGAAGTCAGAGAAGTTGGCAGGAATGGAAGGCCTGGAGGTCCCAAAATGGAATTTGGATTTTTTCCTAAATCACATTGAAGAGTATTTTTTTAATGGGGTATGAGTTTATCTGACTTGTTCTTTTCGTAAATCGCTTTGCTGTGTGGAGATTATATTTTATATTGGTTATCCTAAAACTTACCTTAAAGAGTCATCTTAAAACTGTTGGCATACTACCTCCAAATTACCTTCTAGTCTAATTTATTCAAGTTATGTTTCTTGAATACCTGCTCTTTTCCTGGCCCTGGGCTAGACCTGGAGATTCAACAGTGACAAGGATATGAACAAGAACACACAGCCTCATAGAAAAAGTTTTTGTTCTGTTTTCCATAGACAGTTAATATTGTCCACATGCTCTGCATTCTTATTAGAATCAGTATGACCTTTTTTTCTGGATCTTGGTTAAGATCTGTTTTTAGTGCTATACTGTATTCCTCCATCCACTTCATACAAAATAAGTGTTTAAGAATGTATTTGCATTTTCATCATATTCTTGGAATTCTTTTCAATTTTGTACGTCTCCCAAGTTCTTTTTAGTAGGAAAACTGAATTCATTATAGGAAACAGAAAAATAATAGCACCTGTGTAAAACTTTTTCTCTTAAGACTGGTATCTAAGTTAATTCAAGGTTGGAAATATATTAAGTAAACTAGGAAAATATCTATAATGCTAGATCACAAAACAGACCTTTGTGTTCTGTGTTGGGTCATTTCTATCTCTTCCCTGTACTGAACTGCAAAAGTGCAGCGAGTACAGACTGCCCCTCAGACTTGCAGTCAAATGCCTGATTACTTGTGGATGTTGCCTGACCTCGGGGAGTTGGGTGATGAAGATGAGGGAATTTTTGAGCAGAGCACTGGGAAAGAAGCCAAAAGCTCAAGGAAACAGCAGTTTTCTGTTAAGGTCGAATCTCAGTAAACATGAAGCTGGAGCTTTCTCTGCACTTTTGACCATTTGTCTTGCTTCCCCTCTTCCCTTCTCTCTTCATTGGACTTTAAAATTTTAAACATTTTTCTCGGTCTATTTATCTCACAATCTCCTATTCCCTCTATTTGATCTATACGTTTTCTTCTTGCTTTCTCTTCTGTATTTCCCATAATGTAAGAGATACTTGCATTAAACAAGAGTCTCTAAAGGACTCTGTCTTTGAAAATCCATTTTGAAGTTGAAAGAAAGGTAAAGCAGCTTTCTGAACTTCCTTTCCTCTTGGGGCCAAGAATGTTACTCAATAACTATTCCGCTCCTTCAAAAGAACTATCATTCTGACCGTTGAACATTTGGGGAACAATTGTATATTGTGTCTTACAGATACAGCTTCACTATAGACTAAGTGCTGGTTAATGGAAATGCCTTACACCTTCTCTTACCTTTATAAAAATAATTGTTTATGACCATAAAGTTAACCCAAGTGTTGTTATGGATATCCTTCAGGTTTCATAAGGAATATGTGCTCTTTTCATTCCTGAAACTATATATATATATATATATATATATATATAGAGAGAGAGAGAGAGAGAGAGAGAGAGAGAGAGAGAGGGAGAGAGAGAGAGAGAGGGAGAGAGAGAGAGAGGGAGAGAGGACTTATTTTGGAGAAAGCCTAGATGCTTTATAAAGGTCACTGAGAAATAAGAATACAAAACTCAATGAGCTATATGGTCCCCACAATCCTCACTGTCTACTGGTGGAGAAGGATGGAGAAATAATCCATTATGCAACAAGTGATAAGGGTTGTAACATTTGAACCAAGGATTATAGATGTGTAGCCACGGCTACCTTGCTAAGAATGATGGTCAGGAGACACTTTTAAGAAGGGTAACAATCAGCTGAGTCATAGAGGACAGATGGAATTTAGACAGAAAGTGAGAAGCAGGTTCCAGGCAGAGGAAACAGCATACGCAAAATCAAAGAGCCAAGGAATTGTGTAAAGTTGGAGCATGGAAAAAAGTCTCAGCACGAAAGCCTTATGTGGGAAAGGAGATGTACTTGGGAAGATGTGATCGTGGCAGATCATGGCAGACCCTGTGTGCCTTTCTTTCTTTTTTTTTTTTTTAATAAATTTATTTATTAATTTTTGGCTGTGTTGGGTCTTCGTTGCGGTCTGCAGGCTTCTTATTGCAGTGGCTTCTCTTGTTGAGGAGCGCGGGCTCTAGGTGCGCGGGCTTCAGTAGTTGCAGCACGCGGGCTCAGTAGTTGTGGCTCACAGGCTCTAGAGCACAGGCTCAGTAGTTGTGATGCATGGGCTTAGTTGCTCCATGGCATGTGATCTTACCGGACCAGGGCTCAAACCCATGTCCCCTGCAATGGCAGGGAGATTCTTAACCACTGCGCCACCAGGGAAGCCCCCTGTGTGCCTTTCTAACGGGTTTAGACTTTGAAAACCAAAGGGAAGGGCACCTAAGGATTTCTAGTAGGGGTGGATTGGAAGGGACAAGGAAGCAACTGGCAAAGCTCCAGTTAAGAAGTGATGAGATTTTGGCAACGGTCATAGTCATGGAGGGGAGGGGAATTATTTGAGAGATGATTAAGGGATGGAATACAGGACTTTTTAAATCATCAGAAGAAGGAAGGAAGAAATCCATGTTCTCTCTTAGGTTCCTTGATTGGGCAACTGGCACCTGCAATGCTGATTATTGAGACAAAACACATTGGTGAAGGACCTCTTGGCGGAAAAACTATGAATTTTGTTGCGGCCATGTCAAGATTGAGGCAACAGGTGCTGCTTATTAAAGCTAAGAAGTCAATGTAAACAATTAACATGGTTCTCATAAACATATATAGAGTCAAAACAGTATAGTGGCTCATGAAAGCTTCACTCTTTCCCTCTATAGAAAGATATTTTTATTTAAAAACACCATTCATGTTTACCACCACTTCCCCAGTTTAGTTTCTGTTCTGAAGAAATGTCACACTTACAGACATTATGTTCACATGTTGTACAAACACTTTATTATGAATCCGTTAGGATATATATTTGCAAACATTTTGTTTCACTGTGTGTTATCCCTTAGGCAATGTCATGCACGTATTACTGCAAACAGAGTAGTGAAGCCAGAATGGGACAGCAGTATCTTGCTAGTTACCAAATCTGTCAATTCTTCTTTGTCAGTATCTCTCAATTTTGTCCTTTTTTCACTCTAGCCATTATCATTATCCCAAAATAGGATCCTAGCCACTGCCTGACTGAGATACCTTTATCAAAGTTCTTGAGTGCAAACAGCAGAAACTGATGCTCTTGATTTAGGTAGAAAATGAATTTATTGAAAGGCTGTTTGGTAGCTTACAGAATGACAAGGAAGGTGGGAAAACCAGGCTCGGAAAATAAGAAAGCGAGTTTTCATAGCCAGGACCCCAGCTGGGGTCATCCCACAAGAACAGGCCAAGGAAGACACTGCTCTCTCTGGCCAAACTGCTATGACTGCCCCCAAAACTAGCTGTGGCAGTCTCTTCCATCACTAGAATACATTTTTTACACGTGCTGCTTCTTTGCACCATGAGCTCCAGATTCAAAATCCCAGGCAGTTGTGTCTGACTTCCCAAACCTGGATTAAAAACAGCTCCATGCCCTAATTTCCAGGCTTCAGGGAAGGCGAGTATGTGGGCTTTTCAACTTCTGTAGTTGGATCTAGCACCCACCTCCCACTAAGATTTGAGCTGTGGAGAATTATCCAAAAATAGGAAAGAGGGTCTGAATCAGGGCAGCCACGGGAATGCAGATGTCCTCCTGAATACAACCAACTTACCTCCTGATTCTAAACTTTCATTTTTGTATTTTATTCTAAGCACTGTGCTGGGCATTTGCTATGTACTAATGATGCAAATATCAAGAATGCAAGTACCTGATTAAGGCTTTCCCAAAATGTATCTATTATGTTGTTTCTCTCCTTAGACACTAGAAAAGTTTCCAATTACTTAAGACTCTTCAACCTAGGATTCAAATGCATCCCATCAGTTCATCTACATTACATATACAGCTTTTTCTCTTATTATCTAACATAAATACTCTTCTCTAGCTAGGATAATTAACTTACAATTTATATATTTTCCTATGTTCATTCTCTGCAGAACTACTCATCATCCCACCTCTCTCTCCATAGCCCATGCCTGAACTCATCTTATTTTCCCCCAAGTAGCACCACACTTCTATTCTTTGTTTCCATTGTGATTCTACTTGAGAATCAGTGAGAGTTATGAAGCTACTGCGAATTAAAGCACATTATTTATTGTGAAATTACACAGTATTTGTGTATACCAATTCACACCTGCACCTTCATGCATAAATACTCTTCATGGATCCATTTCTGTTTTTACATGTAGATGTTTTTACCTCTCCAAGTAGATTGTAAATTATTCAGAGGCAAGGATCTTATCTGCTGGCATATCCCCTCTGCCGCATCTAGCATGTTAAATACAGAGTCTACACAATGTGTTTGTGGAGGAACAGCTCAGCAGATGTCTGGCCAGTTTCAGCTCTCACCATACACTTCCAAGGAATTTAGGATCTGAAACTTAGTTTGTTTAGTCCTCTTCCACTAACTCCAGGTAAATTCTACTGATCATTGCACAAATGTACAAGCTTCATATCACAGTGAGAACCAGGCAAGGATGACCTGGCACAAATTCAACGCCATTATTAGAAACTACCTGAAGGGAACGCCCGGGTGATGCCAATAGTGTCATCTTCACAGAGGAAAACTGGCTTTGTAATAAGCTGGAAGAGTACTACACCATATAATCCTTTCATGCTTTGCAAAGTTAAAACTGAAAAGAAATGGGACTCATTTAAGAATCTGATTATTTTGTCATTGTCACAGAATGACATATTAATTGAAGAGTAAATTTGTAGAAAGCCCTTGTGAATGCAAACAAAATGTGCCTTTTGTAAATTAAGCAAAAAACAGATGCCTAATTCTCAGACAAAGTTCCTTTCTGATGCTGTCAGAACAAGTACTTTTTGAGAGAGTGAGTTCTGGCAGATGGCATTACAATTCAAATAAAATGGAATAGGCTTCCAAGTGCATCCACATTTTCTTGTCATATGAATGCCAGAAAAATGTTTAAAGTTTCTAATGTTTCTGAATGTCCTCGTAAATATAACCTGTGTTATTGCATAAATATCAAAGATTAAATTATGACTCTAATGTTAGCTGAGATACTGTATGTTGATGTCTTTCTGCACAACCAAAGCCGACATTCACTGTATCTATTGCACAACAAGGAAATGCAGTATGAAAGGATTTGAAAATATTGAACTTAGACTCCTACTGAAAAGCAATGTGAAAATTATTTCAGAGTTCTGGGGCATTCCTAAAAAAGGATGGATGCACAGATGCCAGATCTTTCCCTTCATGTGTCTCTTCACATTTTCTTACCAACATTTAGAACATTGCGAGTCCCAAGAAAGGACATCCAGAAAGGAATCTTTTATTCAAAGGAATTTCAGCACCACCACCTTCCACCATCATCAAAAATAATTTTAGTTGGGCTCTAAGCAGTTAAATAGTATCCCCCCCACCTAGGGTTGTTATGAGGATCAAAAGGATGATACGGGGAAAGCACTCAGCACAGTGTCCGATACATGTTATCTCTACGTTGTATAATTGTAGCTAATTTTAGTACTTCGATGGTGCTAAATAATTGAGATAAGGCAGGAAGGGTTATAACTTTGGCCATGAAAAATTTAAAAGATAACCTCCTGAGATGTTGGGGTAGGAACATAAATAGCATTTATTGAAAGTAAATGCCATTCTTTTCAGTATAGAGTAAACCCCCCTCAGTAAGAAAAGTTGTCAGGTAAATGTTGAGTCATCTTTTAGGACACAGCTCCACGGGCATTTCTCTGTATCTACTGTCTACTTCACCCCTGCTGTAAATGGCTGTTCCTTCATCTGAGAGCACCTGGGCATACTTCTACCATGACATGTCCCCAAAAATCTATGTTACCAAAAGCAATGTACCTAAAACTTGAATGCCTATTTTTTGTATTCTTTACTAAAACATTTCTTTAATCCATATGTGCTTCTCTAACATCTCTGTTACGGCAATGACAAGGGAGGGAGTGAGCTTTATGGAACGTTGCCAATAGCAACATTTTCTTCTCCCTCTCCACCTCGACCCAGCACACCTGAAAATATCTGAAATATGGGGCAAACATTCTCAACACAAGAACACCTGACTAAAAACTGAGTTAACATTTGTTAAATAAATAAATAAACAACTGAAGTATTAGTGTCATAGGAAGCCAACATTCCTTGTGCTACCCAAATATCTGAGATTGCTCTTCAGACGAAGGTATAAGACATTTTAGCTTTCTAAGTGCCACAATGGGTACCTGATCTCATTCATTCCTTTAGTAAATGCCTGTGCTGAGCCCCTCATATTAGGTTTGAGGAATAGAAGATGAGTAAGATATGCTCCATGTCTTCAAGTTTCTCACCGAGAGAGAAAACAGATGGTTATAACGTAATCTTCAGAACTCAATAGAAATCCCTTTTCTCAATGGTATAACGTATTCTTTCTCCCTGCATTGTTTTTCCTTTATCTTAGCTGCCCATGGAGTCCTTTCCAGTCTGTCTTGTTACATCTGGTCTTACTGAGTTTTCTAACTCTCACCTCTCACTGTGGAACTTTCGTGAATCGCAGCGGTTTTAGAACTATCTAATTTGTATCTCTATTAGGTTCCTGAGTATAATATGCTAATTTTTAACACTGATAAAGTAGCTTTCATGTTCTTCTTCACCTTTTATCTGTTTTCCAGATTCAAAAAATTTCCTTTTTCTAGCACCATAATTCTAAGACACAGATTTATCTTTTCCTTTCAGGTGTGAGCTCTGAGTGACAATAATTGATTGATCTTTGAGCAGAAATAGATTTTTTAATCACTTATAGTTTTACTAAAAGAAAAATGTCACCATATCAAACAAAGGAATGTTCTAATGAAAATATCATTGTTACCTTAATTATAGTTGTTACTTCAAGGGCTATATTTATAGTTCGGATGTAATTTTGATTTGTGAACTAAAGAAATAATTTTAAATATGCTTGTTAACCTTATTTTTTTCTAATAAAAAGCCCCAACATAATACTTTTTAAAGAATAATTTATGTGTACATTAAGTAAGAATTATAATCAGACATAATTGTATTTGTTTTCAGGTAGCTTTCTTTATGAACTCCAGTTGCATCCCTCTGTATTAAGCAAAATATCGTCTCTATAAATAAAGCCCCTTCTCCCATTTCTGAAGCTAGACTGCTATCAGTCTGATTATCCTGAAGGCTTCAATCCAACTTCACACAGGAAGAAAATAATAGAAAGGATTCCCCCTCCTTAATTTTTCAGTCCTCATTTTTCACACTCATTTTTATAAGCTCTTTTCCATATTTCAAATAATTCCAAAAAACCTTCTTCTTCCAATACTTATGAGGCAAAAAGGCTTCTGGGCTTTACCTGCCACACACTCTAAATATGGAGCCATCATTACTCCATCAAGTCCCACTGTTGCTACTGTTACTACGGATGATGACGATGCTGCTGCTGATCACGACGATGGTGACAGAGTAACAACAACATCAGCAGTAGTCATAGTGAACCTAGCGCTTATTGAGTACCAAGTAGGTCAAGCACTCTACATTTCTATTCCTTATAACGTCGAGCAGGATGAAGAAACTGAGGATTATCCGAGGAAATCCAAAATTCAAATCAGGTTTATCTGACTCCATAGCCTACAATGTTTCTGTCAAATATGTATGCTTAGGGCCTCCCTGGTGGCGCAGTGGTTGAGAGTCTGCCTGCCGATGCAGGGGACACGGGTTCCTGTCCCGGTCCGGGAAGATCCCACATGCCGCGGAGCAGCTAGGCACGTGAGCCATGGCCCCTGAGCCTGCGCGTCCGGAGCCTGTGCTCCGCAATGGGAGAGGCCACAACAGTGAGAGGCCCGCGTACCGCAAAAGAAAAAAAAAAAAAAAAAATATATATATATATATATATATATATATATATGCTTGAATACTTGATTTTAATTTAATGCTAGCATGCTAGCATAGCAAGGTTGGTATTTTCAAACTACAACTCATATGTAAGAAAAGATTTTAATTTTAATTTCATGTAACTAATCTCATTTGTGTTAGAGGCTTCATTACTGTTGAAGGAGAGTGAGAAAACTTAAACTTGCCAACTAGAGGTTTTTTCCTGTCCCTTTTAGTTTAAAACGGCTTTATTTGGGGGAAGGCGATAGCCTGTCAGTATTAAAGTTTAAATTTCCTACCAGGTTTTTTTTCCCCCAGTGGGTCTTTCCTCTCCTCTTCGGTCCAAGGTGGTGCCAGGTAGTAGATGAACAGGTATCCCTATGGTGACAGTGGTGGGTCTGTGGTAGGCCTGCTGTTCTCTGCTGCAGGATGCCTTACACTTGGTCGAGTTATGGTCCTTGCCTTTGTCTAGAGCTCTAAGAACTCTGCACCCTGAATCCTCTCTCCCAGGGCTTTGTACCGGCAAGTTCTACTCCCAACCCTGTGACATGGAAGTCACACATTGATTCTTGACCGTTTCTCTTTATATTCCCACTTGAGCAGGCCTGAATCTCCTAAAATAAGTGACTGCTTAAATAGAGGGAGACTCACACGCAAGGAAGTGTGAAAAAGAAAACTATGTTAATATGTTTTAAAAAGCTATTGTCATTGCTTATACTTGCACTCTGGACTATATGCCCTGTGTATATCAGAGCCGATTCTGAAAATGCAAACTTAAAAGAATCTCAGGCTACATATAAAATGTAGCCTAAGACCTTAACACAATTATCTTACCATATCGATAATACCTTTGCTAGCGATGCTCTGTGAACAAATCAATATTTTCAGTGTTCTTGGCCTCGAAAGGCCATACAGGTCAGAAATTATGATTCCCTCCATGAGACCACGTGGCCTCTAGAACTCCCTGTGTACTTTGTCTGCACAGTTCCACTGGTGTTGAATAGTTTGAATTTTTACATGTAGAGTCTTACAAAAGGGGCTGAGTCCTACATCATACCACACTGTCACTGCTTGTATGACTTACAAACAGTCCAGTTGTTACCATGGGTACAAATCACAGCTCCACTGGGACCTTTAACATTTCCTGAAAGCCTGGCCTGTAAGTTAGACATGCCTGCAGGGCAGCCTCATCTGTGGGACTGACTGGCCTTTTACATGCCAAGCAACCCAACCTGAGGAGGTCTCTGGCAGCTGTATACGGGTAATAGTTTCCACTGAGGTGAAGTGCTCTCCAAGAATTTTCCCCATGTTTTAGGCATCTCGATACCTTGCGGACACAGCAGGCACCATGCTTTCTCTTCCAGGCCTTTTTATATTTTGCAGATTTACTTACTGCAGACAACGTTAGGAAATCCCGCCCTCAGCTTCCATGTTCCTTTGTTTCCTTCTACCAGGAAGCAAAGCAGTAATGTAGTACATGCTGTTAATTCCAAATCCTGCACTTTTTTTACTTTACTATATCATACCTCACTACCATATTTCATAATTTTATCGAACAGGATTTTGTGTTTTAATAGGAAGAGATTTTGTTTCCCTGTTCCTGATATCTAATCTGGTCCTTCTGTCTGAGAACACTGCAAAGATGGGACAAACCTGAATAGGTAAAGATTTGTATAAATCACAGTGGCCAAATCATTGGATAAAATACTCAGCCCTCTTTTGTTCTAGAAGCTTACCAATAGAAGCCATTGCTCTTTTCTGTGTGGGTCAGGAAATTCAGGATTTGTTCTAAAGTTGCACCACTTCCCTCTCTGAGTAAAATGCTGTATTGGAAGTGGATGCTTCTGATGCCAGCACGGTGTATATTAATAGACACTTTGCTGCTTTTTTATACTGGCTGGTATTATGATGATTCACTATTCATTATAACCTAACTGAAAGTGTATTTGTAACATTTATACCATTCACACCCCTCAAATTTAAAGATGCCTATGTCCTCTCAAGTCACCATTCTCTACACTATATTGCCAAGATAGGGGGACTGTGATTCCAATATCTCTACTACAGGATCCAGCTAAAATAATTTGGACAGGAAATTATTTTGGTAAAGAACACTTGGACAGTCCCACACACACATCTGGCTATATAAATATAATTTAATATCTGTATTTTGGCATTTCTCTCATTAAATTTTAATAGGCAGCAGTAGTGCCTTAGATTAATCCCAAACAGGGAATGAGGAATCTCATTGCTACAGTCACACACTGAATAGTGAACCTCCCCTTTTCATGTCATGGAAAAAGCATTTCCCTGCTTGCTCTTTGCATTTTCATTACCTTTGACACTCTGTGATCTATCTGTGATAGGTACTGCTGAGAATTATACATTTTCTCCACCTAGAACAAGTATACAACAGAGCCCTGTGGGCTTGATCAGTTTGCCTATTCTGTTAATATTTAAAAACATTCCACAACACAGAGAGAAAATATGGAAGCTATCCATGCTTCCTTTCTCTCCCCAAGTGATGTTGACAATTAGTATTTTTATTGATCTTTCTTTTTAAGTGTCCTTTTCAAAAATGTCTATGAACTGATTCTTTGTTCTGCCAGAAAAACACAGAGCTCAGTAGACCAGATAAAGCAGAGAATCTGTGACAACCCCATGTCATCCCAATTTGACAGATGTACAGCTTACTTACCTCTAAAGCATGCAAGCGTTTTAGGATCCGTGAGTTTCATGGCAAAAGCAAAATTTGTGTTACCACTTAATGGCTTATAGAACTGTCATGATGCTTCTTGCACCCAGTGTTGTGGGAGATGCTTCAGACGGTACCATCTTAGAGAACTGGTGCCTCTTTCTGCACATTTTAGTTAGCAGCCCTAGGTTTATGCTCTAATTTGTTTAGCTGGTCTAAGTGGCATTTTAATTAAACCATGCTCTGAGGCTGCATATTACATAGAAAATGAAATTAGGGTATATTCCTATGTAGAATTCAGCTCATCTAATATAATAAACAAAGGTAAAGTTTAAATTCCATGTTTCTAAGTCCTTACCATATTGACATTCAATATTTAGCCATCCCCAGAGATTTTATTTTAATTTTTTAGTGATTTATTCAATTGTATGTTTATTCAGTGACATATTTAACAATTTGTTTGCTCATCATTCTTTTTTTTTTTTAACATCTTTATTGGAGTATAATTGCTTTACAGTGGTGTGTTAGTTCCCCAGAGACTTTAAACAGTAGGATTTTCTTCTATATATACAGTTCATTAAATTTTAAAAGACTGCTCTGCTAGAAAAATGACATCCATTGTATGACTTCATCCCAAAATACCCAATTGACAAATGTGTTGCTGACTTATTACATTAGGATTATTTAAATCAATTGTAATGAATTATACCCATGAAATATAACAGCCTGTGATTCCAAGCTTTGCAAAAATCACCTGAGGGTTTAGGTAGAGTAAAATATACATGTACTTCTCCTAGTAGCATGTATCATAAATTATAATTAATTAATAATTAGTGAAATTATTTGTTTAAAGTCTGGCTTTGCCTGAAAACATCAGCTCCATGGACGTTGAGACATATCCCTGTATCTTCACAGCCTAGTTTCTTGCCTCCCTCGAAGTAGATGAGCAATAAATTTTCTTGAAAGAAAAGACTCATAAAATATGTTACATTATGAGAGATGTATTAAGTAATACCATCAGTGATGAATTGCAAATTTCTCTTATACTAATATATCCAGATCTCATGAAGAACACTTTCAACCACAAAACCATAGAATATCCTACTGAAAGCCAATCATTTCGGGAGCATAAGAAAACAGCAGTCACAACCACCATCAAGACCGTGACAGGATAGGGCAATTTGTCTCAGTTGTTTTTCCTAAATCTTTAAAATCTTCATTGATAAGGCAAAGTGGGGAATTAAAGCAAATTTTTGGTTTTTCTTTCTAATAACCTATCCAGGTCTTCATCTTGACTCCCTGGAAAGTGGTGGCTAAACATTTTTTAAAGTTTCCATTATTTATGAATACTTATTAAAATCATTTATTTAATAGACATTTATATTTATTTAATCATTTATTAAAATGATTTATATTTAGTCATTTATTTAAATGATTTGTAAAATCATTTATTTAATCATTTATTAAAATATAGACATGGTCCATTATGGAAGAGCATGTTATGAGCTACTTAGCTCCAGGTCCTTGCGTCCATCAGAGTCCCCCAGTTGGGAGCTGCCACACTGAGTAAACTGTAGAAGAGACTGACCTCCCTGTAGGGGGAAATACGACAATCTAAGGAGAAAGAAGGCTTTCAGTCTCCAGCCTCCTACTCTGGATCTGACTTCTTCTGCAAGCCATATCCTCTTACCAGCCCACAGGCCAAGAGTACTGTACTACTGTATCTCTAAACAGGACCTTGCATCCTGAAGCCAAAATGTCATTCGTGGTCCCACAAAGGCGACAGAGCTCCAACAGACTCCTGCTCCCCCCTGAAAAATACCCGTTTTCAGTTCCCAGGCGCTTGTAGGTTTCCTGCTGCAATGACTTTATACCTTACATTCCAAATGCCCAGTGTCTACAATAGCTCTGAGGCTTTTAGGATTATCTGGAATGGCAGATTCCCAGAATGAATGGAATCTACCTCTGCAGCTTCCATAATGCCCAGAGGTTCTTTTCACAGAAGCCTCCGATACCAGCTTTCTAAGGTCACTGTCGGCCAAAGACCAGGGGTCACTTGGAGAGACTTTGATCAACCCTGACCTCTCCAGAGATCTGTGCCTTCCCCTCTGAATTACTAAATTCTAGTCTGGCCTCAGGTCTAAACCACTGAAATTAATGTTTGCCCCGCCCCATACGCTTGAAACTTTGTTACTGCGGCTTTTTTATTCATGAGTCTCCTAAACTCCAGACCCACTGGGTTTCCTAGTGCAGGAGTCGTAAGAACTGATATAAATAAATTAACCCCAAGACCCAGAAATCAGTATCCTGATGCTCCCTGTCAGGAAAGCATACCAAATTGTGCGACATTGTAAATACAGCTCTTTACCTTCCGGGTCTTTGTGCAATGAAACCTTAGTCTGTAATTTCTTTAATACTTGACTTTTTTCTGAGTGGCTAGCAGTTTCATATACAATTAGTGTCATTTCCTTTATGTTTGTATTCAATTTGAGGTTTTTTTCATCTTTTTACGTTTTTTTTGAATAAAGGAACATTGACATGGGTTATAAAAGATTTTCCCAAAAGCGTCTCATTCTCTTTCGTATCCCTTCAACTTTATCGTCCATGCCTATCTTTTGCAGTGAAGCAGTTTCTTCAGTTGATGGTTCACCTTCTTGTATACATTTTCTCAAAAATAAGCAAGGGAGTCTTTTTATTTATCAATATATTCCACAAATCACCGTATATCAGATCATAGAGATTTTTCTCATAAGTTTTGCAGCTGTATACTACTGCAGCATGTGCACATACAATGTTTATTTAACTTGTCGTCTCTTCTTGGATATTTATGTTGTTTCCAAGGTTTACCAGTAAAATAATAGTGCAATGAATAACCTTGTGTATTTGATTTTTTGCATTGTTAAAGGTGAAACTTTATTTCCTTCACCTCCCTACTCCTTTCCCCTCTGGCAACCACCATTTTGATCTCTATGTCTGTTTCTTTTTTGTTTTGTTTTTTAGATTTCACATATGAGTGAAATCCTGTCATCTGTCTTCCTCTGTCTGACTTATTTCACTTAGTATAATACCCTCAAGGTCCATCCATGTTGTCACAAATGTTAAGATTTTATTCTTTTTTATGGCCGAGTAGCAGTAGTGTGTGTGTGTGTGTGTGTCTACCACATCTTCTTTATCCATTCATCTATTGATGCACACAGGTTGCTTCCATATCTTGACTATTATAAATAGTGCCACAATGAATATAGGGATGCATATATCTTTTCAAATTAATGTTTTCATTTTCTTTAGATAAGTACCCAGAAATGGAATTGCTGGAGCCTACAGTAGTTCTATATTTAGTCTTTTGAGGAATCTCCAGACTGTTTTTCATAGTGGTTGCACCAACTTACATTCCTACCAAAAGTGCATGAATTTTCACTGCTATATGTTACAAACATTTTCTCTCGGTTTGTCATTTATCTTTTAATATTGATTATGGTGTTTTGGGTTGTACAGAGATTCTTTTTTGCTTTTCTGTAGTCAGATTTGTCAAGTTTGAGTCAGGTTAAGAAAGTCTTTACTCACCCCCAGTTTATAAATTATCCATAGTACTCATATTTTTTTCCACTGGGACCAGTTTTCATAAATTGTATTTTCCTAAGAAATTATCCATTAATTTAGATTTTCAATTTTCTTAGCATAGTTTTGTACAAAGATTTGTGTTTATGATTGCTTCCCTTTTGTCATTTTTTTACTTTGTTATATGTGACATCTCTTTTTAATATTAAATTAGTGCTTGCTTTGCTGGTTTTTAAAAGAAACAGCACTTCAATTAATGTTACTATTTTTCCATTTTCTACTGTATGAATTTTTGCTCTTATCATTTATATTCCTTTCTTGTGTTTTGTTTTGTTTTGTTTTGTTCCTGGAGGGATTCCTTTATTGTTCTTTTTCTAGCTTTTTGAATTGGGAATTCACTTTCATTATTTCTATTCTTCCATATATATATGTGTGTGTGTGTGTGTGTGTGTGTACGTATGTATGTGATATATATATGCTATAAAATTTCCTCTGATCACTGTTTCTTTTCTACAGATTTTGCTACTGTTTTCACTCTCATTACTTTCAGAAATTCTGCAATTTCAGTTTACATTTCCTCTTTGACACATGACTTGTTTATTTAGAGTTTTTAATTTCTAGATGAAAGTTCCACTGATTATGATTTTGGTATTAATGTCTAAATTTTACTGCATTATGGTCAGAGATTATTGTTTGTATTATTTCTGCTTTGTAGAATTTAAGACTTTTGTAGTTCAACATATAGACAATTTTGGAGAATGTCCCATGTGTAGTTGAGAAGAATATATATTCTCTATTATTGGGGTGTAAATCGAAAAAGAGATGAGGGGAGAACCAAAAGATTTGCCTAATTAATTATGCTATATTTAGTTCTTCTTTACCTGTAATTTTGTCAACTTGACCTATCTTAGACTGGAGCAGTCTTAAGTATTTATTAGTGTCTTTCTAGTTCCCTTTCAACTCCTATAGTTACCATTTTATAAAGGTAATTTATATTATTTGACATACAGATATTGAAACTGGTATATCTTCATTATGAATTGTGACCTTTATTGTTATAAAGTAGTGTTCTCTTTTCCTGGTTAATGCTTTTGACTTCAGTTCTGCAGACTGGCAGCAGGTCTATACTCCCTGCTTGTATAAGTTTTTCCATTGGTCTGGCATATCTTTACCCAACGCTTTCTTTTTAGCCTTTCTGAATCACTCTATTTAAATGTGTCTCTTCTTTACAACATGCAGTTGGGTTTTTCTTTGTGAGCTAATTAGAAAATCTGAACAAGAGAAGTAAATTGCATTCATTTCTATGTTTTAACTGTCATATTGTTTTATGTTGCATTTATTGACCATATCATGTTATATTGACTGTGTTTCTCTATATAGTCTTTTTGGGTTGCGGGGAGAGTTACTTGTTTCTTCCTTTTGGTATTTAGAACAGTATGTATTTGTGTTTTTATGTTTGCCTTTATACTGATACCTTTTATGAGGCTCTTGTTTCTTTGTTAGCTTTAAATGGTATTCTGTGACTCCTATGTATTGCCTAAGCAACACTCAGTGAGATCATTGGTCATTCTCTCCTTTTTATCTTCTCTCTTTTTTGTTTTATTTCAACAGTGTCTAAACATATAATCATTTAATTATTATTAGAATAATATCCTTGTTCCCACCTTTCTTCTACACTTAGATCCATAATTAAATGTCTTGAGTGATACTATTAGTCCTTGCTTCAGTCATCTCTTGGTTAAATTAAGTAATTAAGTTTGGTTTAATTAACATGCATAGGCACCTCAGGAAGGATTCTGGGATGCAGTATTCCTTGAGTTCTTGCATATTTTATTTAATTTATTTTTTATTGGGGTATAATTGCTTTACAATGTTGTATTAGTTTCTGCTGCACAATGAAGTGAATCCGCTGTATGTATATCTATATCCCCTCCCTCTTGAACCTCCCTCCCACCCCCTCCCCCATCCCAACCATCTAGGTCGTCACAGGCACCAAGCTGAGCTTCCTGTGCTTAGCTAGCAGGTTCCCACTAGCTATCTATTTTACACATGGTAGTGTATTTATGTCAAACCTAATCTCCCAATTCATACCACCCTCCCCTTCCACCACTGGGTCCACATGTCCATTCTCTACATTTATGTCTGTATTCCTGCCCTGCAAATAGGTGCATCTGTACCATTTTTCTAGATTCCACAAATATGCCTTAATATACGATATTTGTTTTTCTCTTTCTGGCTTACTTCACTCTGTATGACAGACTTTAGGTCCATCCACATCTCTACAAATGACCCAATTTCATTCCTTTTTATGGCTGAGTAATATTCCATTGTATATATGTACCACATCTTCTTTACCCATTTATCTATCATTGGACATTTAGGTTGTTTCCATGTCCTGGCTATTGTAAATTGTGCTGCAGTGAACATTGGAGTACATGTGTCCTTTTGAATTATGGTTTTCTCAGTGTATATGCCCAGTAGTGGGATTGCTGGATCATATGGTGGTTCTATTATTAGTTTTTTAAGGAACCTCCATACTGTTCTCCATAGTGGCTGTATCAATTTACATTCCCTCCGGGCTTCCCTGGTGGCGCAGTGGTTGAGAGTCCACCTGCCGATGCAGGGGACACGGGTTCGTGCTCCGGTCCAGGAGGATCCCACGTGCCGCGGAGCGGCTGGGCCCGTGAGCCATGGCCGCTGAGCCTGGGCGTCCAGAACCTGTGCTCTGCAACGGGAGAGGCCACAACAGTGAGAGGCCCACGTACCACAAAAAAAAAAAAAAAAAATCTACAAACAACAAATGCTGGAGATGGTGTGGAGAAAAGGGAACCCTCTTGCACTGTTGGGGGGAATGTAAATTTCTTGCCGCTCCGCGGCATGTGGGATTCTCCCGGACCGGGGCACAAACCTGTGTCCGCTACATCGGCAGGTGGACTCTCAACCACTGCACCACCAGGGAAGCCCTGTTTGTAGATTTTTTGATGATGGCCATTCTGACCAGTGTGAGGTGATACCTCATTGTAGTTTTTATTTGTATTTCTCTAATAATTAGTGATGTTGAGCATCTTTTCATGTGCTTTTTGGCCATCTGTATGTCTTCTTTGGTGAAATGTCTATTAGGTCTTCCACCCATTTTTCAATTGGGTTGTTTGCTTTTTTGATATTGAGCTCCATGACCTCTTTGTATATTTTAGAGACTAATCCTTTGTCTGTTGCTTCGTTTGCAAATATTTTCTCCCATTCTGAGGGTTGTCCTTTTGTCTTGTTTATGGTTTCCTTTGCTGTGCAAAAGCTTTTAAGTTTAGTTAGGTCCCATTTGTTTATTTTTGTTTTTATTTTCATTACTCTAGGAGGTGGGTCAAAAAAGATCTTTCTGTGGTTTATGTCAAAGAGTGTTTTTTCTGTGTTTTCCTCTAACAGTTTTACAGTTTCCAGTCTAGATTGAGGTCTTTAATCCATTTTGAGTTTATTTTTGTCTATGGTGGTAGGTAGTGTTCTAATTTCATTCTTTTACATGTAGCTGTCCAGTTTTCCCAGCACCACTTATTGACCAGGATACCTTTTCTCCATTGTATGTTCTTGCCTCAGTTGTCATAAATTAGGTGACCATATGTGTGTGCAGTTATCTCTGGGCTTTCTATCTTGAACCATTGATCTATATTTCTGTTTTTGTGCCAATACCATACTGTCTTGTTTACTGTAGCTTTGTAGTATAGTTTGAAGTTGGGGAACCTGATTCCTCCAGCTCCATTTTTCTTTCTCAAGATTGCTTTGGCTATTCGGGGTCTTTTGTGTTTCCATACAAATTGTGAAATTTTTTGTTCTAATTCTGTGAGGAATGCCATTGGTAGTTTGATAGAGATTGCATTGAATCTGTAGATTGTTTTGGGTAGCATAGTCACAGTATTGATTCTTCCAATCCAAGAACATGGTATATTTCTGCATCTGTTTATGTCCTCTTTGATTTCTTTCATCAGTGTTTTCCTGTTTTCTGAGTACAAGTCTTTTGCCTCCTTAGGTAGGTTTATTCTTCGATATTTTATTCATTTCTTGTGATGGTAAATGGGATTGTTTCCTTAATTTCTCTCTCTGATCTTTCATTGTTAGTGTATAGGAATGCAAGAGATTTCTCTGCATTCCTGCAACATTACCAAATTCATTGATTAATTCTAGTAGTTTTCTGGTGGCATCTTTAGGATTTTCTCTATATTCTATCATGTTATCTGCAAACAGTGACAGTTTTACTTCTTCATTTACAATTTGGATTCCTTTTATTTCTTTTTCTTCTCTGATTGCCATGGCTAGGACTTCCAAAACTATGTTGAATAAGAGTGATTCAAGTGGACATCCTTGTCTTTTTCCTGATCTTAGTGGAAATGCTTTCAGTTTTTCACCATTGAGAATGAAGTTTGCTGTGTGTTTGTCATATATGACCTTTATTATGTTGAGGTAAGTTCGCTCTATGCCCATTTTCTGGAGTGTTTTTATCACAAATCGGTGCTGAATTTTGTCAGAAGCTTTTTCTGCATCTATTGAGATGATCATATGGTTTTTATTCCTTAATTTTTTAATATGGTGTATCACATTGATTGATTTGTGTATATTGCAGAATCCTTGCATTCCTGGGATAAACCCCACTTGATCATGGAGTATGATCCTTTAAATGTGCTGTTGGATTCTGTTTGCTAGTATTTTGTTGAGGATTTTTGCCTCTGTGTTCATCAGTGATATTGGCCTGTAGTTTTCTTTCTTTGTGACATCTTTGTCTGGTTTTGGTATCAGGGTGATGGTTGCCTCATAGAATGAGTTTAGGAGTGTTACTTCCTCTGCTATTTTTTGGAAGAGTTTAAGAAGGATGGGTGTTAGCTCTTCTTTAAATGTTTGATAGAATTCACCTGTGAAGCCATCTGGCCCTGGCCTTTTGTTTGTTGGAAGATTTTTAATTACAGTTTCAGTTTCATTATTTGTGATAGGTGTGTTGATATTTTCTAATTCTTCCTGGTTTGGTCATGGAAAATTGTGCCTTTCCAAGAATTTTTCCATTTCTTCCTGGTTGTCTATTTTATTGGCATATAGTTGTCTAGAGTAGTCTCTTATAATCCTTTGTATTTCTGTGGTATCAGTTGTGATTTCTCCTTTTTCATTTCTAATTTTATTGATTTGCACCCTCTCCCTTTTTTTCTGCACAAGTCTCGCTAAAGGTTTATCAATTTTGTTTATCTTTTCAAAGAACCAGCTTTTAGTTTTATTGATGTTTGCTATTGTTTTCTTCGTTTCTATTTCATTTATTTCTGCTCTGATCTTTATGATTTCTTTCCTTCTACTGACTTTGGAGTTTTTTTGTTCTTCTTTCTCTAGTTGCTTTAGGTGTAAGGTTAGATTGTTTATTTGAGATTTTTCTTGTTTCTTGAGGTGAGATTGGATTGCTATAAACTTCCCTCTTAGAACTGCTTTTGCTACGTCCCGTAGGTTTTGGGTCATTCTGTTTTCGTTGTCATTTGTTTCTCTGTATTTTTATTTATTTCTTTGATTTTTTCAGTGATCTCTTGGTTATTTAGTAGCACACTATTTAGCCTCCATGTATCTGTGTTTTTTACAGTTTTTTTTTCCTGTAATTGATTTCTAATCTCATAGTGTTGTGGTCAGATATGATTGATATGATTTCAATTTTCTTAAATTTTCTAAGGCTTGATTTGTGACCCAAGATATGATGTATCCTGGAGAGTGTTCCATATGCACTTGAGAAGAAAGTATATTCTGCCACTTTTGGGTGGAATATCCTCTAAATATCAATTAAATCTATCTGGTGTATTGTGTCATTTAAAGCTTGTGTTTCCTTATTTATTTTCCGTTTGGATGATCTGTCCATTGGTGTAAGTGGGCTGTTAAAATCCCCTACTATTATTGCATTACTGTCAGTTTCCCCTTTTATTGTTGTTATCATTTGCCTTATGTATTGAGGTGCTCCTATGTTGGGTGCATAAATATTTATAATTGTTGTATCTTCTTGGATTGATCCCTTGATCATTATGTAGTGTCCTTCCTTATCTCTTGTAACAGTCTTTATTTTAAAGTATATTTTATCTGATAAGAGTATTGCTACTCCATCTTTCTTTTGATTTCCATTTGCATGGAATATCTTTTCCCATCCCTTCACTTTCAGACACATTCAAACTGAAAGTGAAGGTCTGAAGTGGGTCTCTTATAGACAGCATATATATGGGTCTTGTTGTTGTATCCATTCAGCCCTTCTGTGTCTTTTGGTTGGAGCATTTAAACGATTTACATTCAAGGTTATTATCCACATATATGTTCCTATTACCATTTTCTTAATTGTTTGGGTTTGGTTTTGTGGGTCTTTTTTCTCCTCTTGTGTTTCCCACCTAGAGAAGTTCCTTGAGCATTTGTTGTAAAGCTGGTTTGATGGTACTGAATTCTCTTAGCTTTTGCTTGTCTGTAAAGCTCTTGGTTTCTCAGTTGAATCCGAATGAGATCCTTGCTGGGTAGAGTAATCTTGGTTGTAGATTTTTCTCTTTCATCACTTTAAGTATATCCTGCCACTCCCTTCTGGCCTGCAGAGTTTGTGCTGAAAAATACACTGATAACCTTATGGGGATTCCTTTGTTTTTTATTTTTTGATTTTCCCTTGCTGCTTTTAATATTTTTTCTTTGAATTTAGTTTTTGTTAGTTTGATTAATATGTGTCTCAGTGTGTTTCTCCTAGGGTTTATCTTGTATGGGACTCTCTGTGCTTTCTGGACTTGGGTGACTATTTCCTTTCCCATGTTAGGGAAGTTTTCCACTATAATCTCTTTGAATATTTTCTCAGACCCTTACTTTTTCTCTTCTTCTTCTGGGACCTCTATAATTCGAATGCTTGTGTGTTTACTGTTTTCCCAGAGGTCTCTATGATTGTCTTTATTTCTTTTCATTCATCTACCTTTATTCTGCTCCTTGGAAGTTATTTCCGTCATTCCATCTTCCAGGTCACTTATTCGTTCTTCTGCCTCAGTTATTCTGTTATTGATTCCTTCTAGTGTATTTTTCATTTCGGTTATTGTGTTGTTCATCTCTGTTTGTTTGTTCTTCAGTTCTTCTGCGTCTTTGTTAAACATTTCTTGTATTTTCTCTATCCGTGCCTCCATTCCATTTCTAAGATTCTGAATCATCTTTACTATCATTATGGTGAATTATTTTTTAGATAGGTTGCCTATTTCCTCTTCATTTATTTGGTCTTGTAGGTTTTTCCTTGCTCCTTCACCTGTGACATATTTTTTTGTTGTCTCTCTCTTTTTTTTTTTTTTTTGATGGGTGGGATTGTGTTCCTGTTTTACTCGTTGTTTGGCCTGAGGCTTCCAGCACTGGAGTTTGTAGGCTGTTGGGTAGAGCTGGGTCTTGGTTGCAAGATGAGGACCTCCAGAAGACCTAACTCCAATGAATATTCCCTGGGGTCTGAGGTTGTCTGTTATTCCAGTGGTTTGGATTCAGAGCTCCCACTGCAGGAGTTCAGGTATGACTCCCAGCTCATTAACTAAGATCCCACAAGGTGTGTGGGGAAGCAAAAAAAATAAATAAAAGGAAAAAAGAGAAAAAGGAGCAGAACAATAACAACAAAAAGGAAAAAATAAAGATTAGAAAACTAACAGATATGTTAGAAAAAATAAAAATATAGATGAAACAACAACCAGAAGGTAAAAAAGAACCACAATAGCAAAAATGAGGAGGAAAAAAAAAAGCCAGAAAAGGCCTTGGCTGTGGGGGGCGTGGCTTAGGCGGGGCAGAGTTTGGGTTGTGGGTGGGGCCTATGCTTAGGACCCACAGGGCCAGAAAAGGCCCTGAGGGGGCAGGGCTTTGGCTCAATGCAGCAGGAGGGGCCCCGGAGTGCCTCTGGCCTTGGAGAGTGCAGGACCAGGTCTGGGACCCCAGCGGGCTCACTGGGGGAAACATTAGGTGCATTACCCAAACATAGGCTCATTATCCCAGAGAGTCCCTCTCTTTTCTTCTTCTCCCCACCTTCCTCCTATGCTACTAGGACCCACGTGTCCAGAGAGGGCCCCAGAAGGCAGTGGACCAGAGCCAGAAGCCCAACAGGCTTCCCAAGGCCGAGTGGGCTGGGGAAACACCTGCAGTGCTTCCCCTGATCCCCTGGTCCTGGAGGGCCCCCCCCATCATCCTCTCCTCCTCTTCTTCCCTCCTCCCTCCTATGCCCCTAGGGCCCCTACAGCTGGTGGGGGCCCCGGAGAACTGAGGAACAGGCATGTGAGCCTAGCACGCTTCCCAGGGCCCAAGTAGGTGGAGGAAATGCCCTCTGCACCTCCCCTGATCCTCCGATCCTTGAGGTCCCTTCGCCATCCGCCTCTCCTCTTCTCCCCCTGCCTCCCTCCTACACCCCAGGACCAACACGGCCCAGAGGGGGCCCCGGAGAATGGAGGACCAGGCCCAGGAGCCCAGCAGGTTTCCCAGGGCCTGATGGGTGGGTTAAACACCCTCCACACCTCCCCAGATCCTCTGAGCCCCCTGAGGGTCCCTCTATGTGAGGGAACTCCTCCCCTCTAAGCCACCCCTCAGGGGTGCCGGTCCTATCTGGCCTCCACTTCTCCTCCCCCCTCACTCCACCCCACATCCTACCAGGTTGCTCAGGGGTTTCTCCCATCTGCTTGGTCATCAAAGTCCCCCACCAGCATCCCTCTTGTGTATTTAAAGTGTGTGTGTGTGTGTGTGTGTGTGTGTGTGTGTGTGTGTGTGTGTGTGTGTGTGTGTGTGTGTGTGTATGTTGATACTGTTGATTGGCTGGATATAAAATCCTTGGTTCACTCTTTCTCTGAGATTCCTTAAAATGCTGCTTCATTATTGTCTAGCTATGTATGTTATTCCAGAGATGTGATATCAACTTGATTTTTTTTTTTTTTTTATTGTAAGGAACTTATTACCTTTTAGTTTTTCCTCTATAATTTAAGTCTAGTGACTAACTGATAGCTATTGTGTTGGATTTGACTGTTCTGGGACAATGTTCCAAGTACTTGGGCAGCCCTTTCAATATAGAAATATATGCAGTTATTTTATTTCTGGAAATTCTTCTGGATTATAGTTTTAAGTATTAGTTCTGTTATTTTTGTCTTTATGTATTCCAATTATACATATACTGGATTATCTTTGCCTGTGTTCTATATGGATGACTTCATTCTGATTGTTTTTTACTATTTGTTGATTTCATTTTGTTCTCTTGCCTATTGCCATGTCTTTCCTCAGTGGTCCTTATTATAATTCCAACTGAATTGATTCTCTCTTGGGCACCTTGTAATTTAGTTTTAATTTCAAAGATTCTTTTTTTTTTAAAAATTTTCTCATTTTAGTCAACTCTTCTTACTATCTTTCTGTTCTTTGTCCATTTCTGAACTTTTAAATTTCTGATTCAAAATGTTGTTTTATATTTATAAATGCTTGTTTGAAAATATCTTGAGATTTCATTACAGTTTTCTCATTTGTGCTTTTGTTTATGCTTGAAGGAGGATAATATTTTTTTATTAGTCATATTGCTTTGACTCTCATTTCTGATTTCTTATAATAACTTTGTATGAATATTATCTACTTTCTATTTATTTTTATGTTTTTCCTAAACCGGCAGTAACAGTTTTGTATAAGCAAAAATAAAAGAGTTTGGTAGATTACTACATTCTTAGTCCATGAGCACCCTCTTCTGTTTATTTTGTGAAGCACTAATTTTTTAGTAGATGATATATTTGTTTTGCAGAGAGAATAGTTTGTATGTCTTATGATTTTTTTTTTGTTTCTTCAGACACAACAGAAGTTGTGATTCTTACCTCATGATTCTTTCCTATCGTAACCAAATTTCCATGGGCCATTTCCTCTTTCAACATCATTTCCCTCTTCTTCTTAAGAAGTGCCTTCCTAGGACTCCATCTCTCATTCTGCTCACTTTCAAACATCTTTTTTTCGGTTCCCCAGTAGCTGTGTTCTGATCAACCATGTCCGTTAGCATTTTCCAATTCAGGACAGGACTTTATCTTTCTGAGGGTGATTTTGTCTGTTCTTCCACACCCTGGGCTCCTTGCTCCCTCTCTTCTTTTCTGCACACTCTCCACCTGAGTTTCTGATCCAGAATGGGCTCTTGAGCTGGTTCTGCTAGATTGGGGTGTTTATGTCTCTACCTACATATACCTTTTCAAGTGCATAGTATTTTCTTTCTCCTAATTATGTTGTAGATGTGGGTTATAGATGGTTTTACTGTTCTCTTAGTGGATATTTATGGTTTTCTGGGTAAGTGGAGAGGTCAAACTTTAAATATCAGCCTTTACATTATAGGAGCCTGGCATGTTTCAATAAAGGATCTTAAGTGGATGATGATGATAAATAGATCAATAGATGGATTAATACAGGCTTACAGAAATTAAGAGGAAACTGGAGATGTATATTTGAAGTCCTAACATATAGTTGTTTCCCAGATCTTTCATTATGGCCAGACCTTTTTCCAAAGCTCTAGGAATTGAAAAACAAAACCAAACAACCAAAAAAAAACCCACCTACTAGATTCATCCCTTTTTCACCTTCTAGTGCAGCTTGCAAACTTAAACCTAATATGACTTTCTGAATCTTTACCAGACAGCATCCTTTTTTTATGTCATGCCTTTCTGACACCACTTCTTGTCACCGTCTCAAATATATTACTCTGTCATCTTTAAGTGAACATTGCAAAAGTTCACATTTATATTTGACAACTTTTTTTCCAGGTAGAAAAGGGCCCCTGAATATTGAGCACACATTTCTTTATATATCACTATCTGTCAGAAAAAGCTTATACATTTTCTACTCAAATTTGGTAAGATACATTAAGGAATAAATTTAGTTGGAATTTGTGCCATTGTATGTTTTATCAACAACAAGCCCGTGAAATTGTGGCTAATACTTTTAAAACCCATTATAATACTGGGGTAATGAAATACTCAGGCTGAATCCATATGGTAACATGAATTAAATGCCAGTGCTGTAAAATACAGATCAGCTAGTTCTCCTTTCCACTGTAAAAAGTAGTAAAACTCCTATACCCAGGCCCATGAATGAAGACTTCTTAGCCTATATTTCCATGATATCAACTGGGTTTGTGCTCTTGCATGTAGACACTCTCTGAGGAAGATGAAAAAGAGAACATACAGGAACAATTTTTATTTTCAATTTTAGGTTCTAAAGTTTGTTGTTTTGTTTGATTGTTTATTTTTGTGACTGAATGGAATAAAATTCTCTGGTAAATAGGAGCAAATTTGAGTCCTGACACACAGGAAAAGGTCTGGAAGTATACACTCTCAACTCTATCTTTATGTAGGGAAATGTGACTGTGATTAACATATCATTCTTTTATGGATTTTGTTAAAAACAAGAATGAATTCAGAATTTACTTTTATAATTATACTCCTTGGGAGCAAAAGTTAAATGACTTTTCCAGGGAAATTTATTTATACTTCCCAATTAATATACTATGTATACAGCAAAAATCTAATAAAAATTGTAGGAAAAGATTTTAATATGGGTAGTAGCTATCATTATATTGCATGTTATTCTACCTAGGGAACTTTTATATGTTTCTTATGTTCTCTTGTGATGTCATCACCTCTAAAGCACCATAGCAAGAAACTCAATTTTTTTAAGAAAGCAAGTCCAGGGCTTCCCTGGTGGTGCAGTGATTGAGAGTCCGCCTGCTGATGCAGGGGACACAAGTTTGTGCCCCGGTCCGGGAGGATCCCACATACCGTGGAGCGACTGGGCCCGTGAGCCATGGCTGCTGAGCCTGCGCGTCCGGCGCCTATGCTCCGCAACGGGAGAGGCCACAACAGTGAGAGGCCCACGTACCTCAAAAAAAAAGAAAGAAAGAAAGTCCAAATAAAATAACATAGGATTGAAGGAAATGGTCCCCCATTCTGGTCCCTGTTCCTGTCTCCAAAATCTTAGTACTTAGTATGCTTTCTAAATTGGTCCACCTTCCTGGCTTTTTAAACTGCCCACCAGGATGGGCCTTCACTCAACTTTTATGAATTAACGTAACCCATGCTATGACCCATACAAGATGCTGCCCCCCAGGAAAGGAACAAAACCGGACTCCAGATTTTGAACTCATATTATTGAATTTGTATCTCTAGGATTCAAGATGCAGTAACACTTAAACATGAACATGGCGTTTACCTAGTTTTTCCAGTGAGCAGAAAGATAGGCAACGGGGGGGGGGGGGGGGGCAAGAAAAAAGGTAATATAGCAAAATTAAAAGTTACTTTCTTGGAAATATCTATTAAAAGTCAACATAATATAAAAGAAGACTAAAAATGCAGAGATCCTACATTCTCATTTTGTTTAAAAATTTAACACTATCCAACTTAATTCAGTGTTATATGTATCTGATTGGATATTAATAAAGTGTGAGTAGAAGTCATCTACTCAATAGTGAGAGTTGGTGAAGTAGCTTTTTTCAGTTTTTTTTCATTTTGAAATTATTTTAGATTTCAGAAAAATTACAAAAATAGTACAAAGCGTTTTCTACATACCTTTCACCTCACTTCCCCTAATAGTAACATCTTTCATAGCACAATTATTGATGTCAGGAAATTAACATTCATGTAGACTAGTAACTAATCTACAAGTCTTATTTGGCTTTTACCAGTTGTCTCACTAATGTCCTTTTTCTGGTCCAGATCCCACCCTGCATTTACTCTTCGTGTCTCCATGGTCTCCTCTACACACTGTGACAATACTTCAGTCTTTCTATTTCATGACCTTGACACTTTTGAAGAGTACTGGCCTGTTATTTTCTAGAATGTTCCTCCACTTGTGTTTGCCAAATGTGGCAAAAAATGGGCACAGCCCCCAGCCATACCTGATTAATATGTGAGTGGGCTCTTGACCTGAGGACAGCCATTACAGTGATCTGCCGGGCTAAGTAACTTGGATCTATTTTGAAGAAAACGAACTGGATTAATGAATTAGGGTGGTTGCTGGGGAGGAGGCTGGGTACAGAATTGGGAAACTCAGAGATCAAAGTAGTGAGATAGTGTATCTTAGGTTCCTTATAGCTTTTCAGTATTTGGGTCCCATTTCCATAAAGAATACTATCCTTGGATTCTACAAGTTGCCCAGCTGTAGCCTGAAAAATGTCTTTTTGAGCTAATAAAGGAGTCCCAGTTTTCTGCAACAAAAATGGACCTAACAAATAAATAAGAATTGGTCAGAGCGAGTAAATAAAAAGAAGAGCATGGTGGCTGTGGCAGAATCCAAGCTGAACTAGATGCCTCTTTAATTTTTGATTCTATTAAAGTTTTACGAAGCTTATATGACTGACTACAAATTAACCTAGACATTTTCACAGACTTTTGCAGAGTGGATCACTATAGGAATATCTAATCACTGAATTTTCCCCATGGTTCCATGGCCTGAAGAAAATCTCAGTTACAGCAGTTCTTCATACAGCATTAACCTTGCTGATCTCAAGTGTTTATTTTTCTCTGTTGCATAGTATAGGTTATGCTTTCATTAGTGTGACCTTAATCATCTGCAGATTTGTCAGGTATTATTGAATACAGTATTCTAAATAACCCAGGACCCAAGAGTTCCAAGCTGCATACTTGGCTTGGCTGGGCAAATAGTACCAAATTGGAAATTCTTTTTTCTTGTTTGTTAGCTTAATTTTAAAAAGAAGCAATTGGTTTTTAAAAACGAATTGAAGTCCAGATAGCTAATTTTTCATAGTGAAAGATGATTCTTAACTGTCTTAAGTTTTTATCATATACACGTATACTCTTCAGTTAATCTTAAGAATTTATTTTATGACTTGGCTTTTCTTTGCCACTCAGGAAGAATGTCGTTAATGGGAATACACACAAACACATGTCCACACATACATGCACATGCATACACACAAACATATATACATACACATACACATTCCTGTATATGTACACACACACACACACACACACACACACACAATTTTAAGCATTGGTTGTAGATTTTATACCTATTCTGTCATATTTACAAATGAAGCAGTGTGTATTCTATTACTTGTTTCTTGTAACATTCAACCATCACTCCTCTGCAGACCTTGTAAATGAAATGAATGACAGCTCTTTGTAACAGGTTAGAGCTACAGTGTATCATTTTGTCTCAAATTGTGAGTCAAGGACCACTTAATAGTTCATCTTAAAGTATAAATATTTATAATATATAATTTTGTTTAGGCATGAATTAAGTTTATTTTGGAAATATGAAATAAGCAAACAAACTATATTAATATCGTATGAAAAGCAAATCAGATTCCCCCTAAATTCTGATGCACACTTCATGATGGCAAATGGGAAAGAATGCCAATGAATTGTTTCCAGAACCTTTGGCACTGTAAATCCACAAAGATAAAGAATCAGTGAACTGTATACTTTGGAGATACATTGCTTAGCATTAGTAATTTACTCAGAAAAAAAAAAAAGCCAAAGATAAGGACTAAGTGAAGGAATAGATTACACTGTAGAAGATAATTTTTTAAAATTTGACCATGAAATGCTTCCATTTGGCAGTGCCATTAGGAAGTAGGACTAGTATTCATAAAACTAACCACGTTAGTCTTTTACTCTGAAAATTATTAAATATTATTATTTTACATATTATTGTATTCATCAGGTGATATTAAACCTATTATATATATGAATCCATGTATTCAGTCATATTAATAATAAATATTCATAATATCAGTTCTTGTTCTCTGTATATTCTTTTACTTAAGCTACTTGTAAAAGGCACTCAGTAGATGTTTGTCAAATGGATTTTTCTTTTTAATAGCCAAATTCTCCAATAGCTTGGGGAATTTGGTAAACATCATCTGGATAGTTATTCTCATTAGTTTAAATTAAGTATTGTTTATGCTGTATTAAGCAGAGTGCCTAAATTGATATCTGAATTGGCTAAGGTCTCTGGAACCAAAGTACAGGGTTTTTAAATCCTGAGTTGTTGTATAGATAAAATGAGTTAGTGCATGGAAAATCCATCAGTACCTGGACCATAGTAAATATTCAGTAATATTCTTATTATCATTTTGACAGAAAAATTTCTTAAGATGCTTCACAATTTGGTATTGTATATTTATTAACATATGACTTAATCCAAAAATTATTAAACCAAGGCATAGCCTAGACTTTATATTTAAAAAAAATAAATAAACTTGAAAAATTTCTTCAGTATTTAGGCTAAGCTCCAATGATAGAAGCCATAAAGGAAAACACTGAGAAATTTACCAATCAAAAATTAAAACAACTGTGTTGAAGAAAATGTTCAACAAAATTAAAATCTAAACAAACTCTTAAAAACATATATGCAACATATGTAACAAAGGACTAATACTCTTAACAAGTAAAAAAAAAAAAAAAACTCTTATGAATGGATTTATAAAAACAAGAAATGTACAAAAGAAAAAACAGTTGCCCAAGGATGAACAAATAAAAAATGTTGAAACTAACTAGAAATCCAAGAAAGGCAAATTAAAACAACTATGAGATACTATTTAAAAAACAATTTTGTTGATTTTTAAAATAATGATATACAGTATTTTATCTACATATCCAGAATTCAAAAGCTCTAAAAACTGCCTTTTATACTCATTTGGCAGCAAAAGTTAACCTGACCTGGACATGCTGGCAGACCAGTGCTAACTGATGTGAAGTGGTCCTTTTTTTGTGCCTCTTAGTGAGAATCACATGGTTTGGGCTGCTTAAATACTCATGGCTTTGATTATAAGGTGCTTTTTCAGACTCTGCTTGAGGTGTTATGGAACAGAATGCATTTGCCTCGTGTTATCCTTCTAAAATCAGAAAAATTGTGAATTTTAGAACGTCTCTGTCCCAAAAAGTTTTGGATGAGGAATTATGGACCTGTATTTAATTTGATGGTACAGAGAAACAAAGTCAATTCATAAACTCCCAGTGAAGTTATAAATTGGTTCTCTTTTGTGAGTGAATGGCAACAACTTGGATATAAATGTAGATATACATTTATCAAAAGCCATAAAAGGGTACATGCCCTTTAATCTGAAATTTTACCTCTAGGAATTTATCATGACTAAATTACTGGGAAAATGATGAAAGATTTAGGCTTTAGTAAGTCCAACACAGATGATATATAACTGGAGAGTCCCAAATGTTCAATAATAGAAGATTGGTGAGATTACACAGGCTCTGGCCACACCCCACACCACTACTGTCCACTTTAAAAGAGATATTTTGCAGTAACACTCATTCACATTGAAGATGCCCTTGATATTTTGTTAGGTAGAAATACTAGGCTGTAAAAATAATATGCACTATATGATCTAATGTCTTTAAAAATTATATACACACACACACAAACACACACACATACACGCTTATCTCTGGATGGCAGGATTGCAGGTGATTCTAATTTTCTTTTATAACTGCTTTTCTATGGTGAAAATGTGTTACTACTTATAAAAATAAAACTTTTAAGTGTCATTTAAACATATTACTTAGAGCGTGTCAATATATCTTACTTAGATTTCAAGTTATGTATGTATTATTAATGTATATGAGGAAACTAGAATATTCTTCATATTTATAGGAGTTAATAATTATAAAGGCTTAGTGTATTTGGAAACAGTATCATAACACAAAACCTGGTTTTCAAATAACATGTTTTTGCTTAAAGTAGCTTTTATTGTATTGTTGATATTTTAACGTGTATTTATTAAAATTTGCTGTGGAGAATTGAAAATATGAACCATATTGTCAAGGAAAGTGTGTTTAGAATTTTAGACTTTATACAAAAATATACCCAAAGAGTTTATTGGCAGTATTCAAATTCTGACCCATGGAGAGAGAAAAGCAAGCTAACCATCTCGAAAAGTGGGGTGTCAATTGAGAATGTATAATGTCTTTGTTTCAGTCATCAGAAACAATTTGCTATTCTCAGAAATATATTTTGAAAATAGGATCTTCATCCTGAAATGCTCCTTTTAACAATACAAATAAATGAGAAAGCTGTACGCTCTTTCAGGAAAGCGATTTGCCTTCTGTATTACCTTGAGTGGTGATAACATGATAACGTGCCATTCTACTGCTTGGCGTGGGATAAACAGCTAGACCCAGCAGTACATCTGCAGAGAAGAGAGTTCTGTGTTTTAAGTGCCAATTTTCAAGTCAGTGCTTCTTATAGTCCCTACAATATGCATTTGAAATTTGGTGCTGACTCTGAATGCTTTATTCCACTTTAGTAGACTATTTCTGCAATCCACGAACAATTAAATTATATTACTTTTTATTAGAAATAGTGTTATCTGTTACTTACTGAAAGAAATAACTCTTTATTTTTCAGAGCTTCCATATGGCTGGGAAAAAATCGATGATCCCATATATGGCACTTATTATGTTGAGTAAGTCTCTAAGTTTGATATTAACTTGTTATTAATGTGTTGTGAAATTGTGTTAGTATTTCATTTATTGAGCTTGTGTGGCTAACAGTCCCTTTATTCCTTTGTCGTCTTACTTTGAAGTACCCACAAAGACTCTAGCAGCACTAGCTAGCTGTCTCTTGCTCTCCAGCTGGCTAATTTGTCATTCCTTTCCTTTGACTCACGATTCTAAAACACCAGTTGGAAAAATGTGTTTTACACTGTCCTCTAAATGAGTGATAATTAAAGACATCAAAGTAAATGCCCTTCATTTTGCAATCAGAATGTTGGGAGCTGACTAGTTGTGTAAAAGAGATACTCTATTAAACCACATTTCAGAGTCAATTAAATGAAGCAGCCATACTTTCCAGTTGAGGGATGAAATAAAATTAAGATTTTTTTTCCTCTCTTTTAGGGCCTCATTTTAAATCAAGGGTATTTTTTTTTGTAGATTGGACTTTTATGTTATCTATTGGAGGTTTCATTACCTTAATGTATGTATCTTAGCATAATATGAGTTATCCCTCTATGCACCCTTTTATTCAGGATGAAGCCCCTGTTAGGGATTCAGTTATATACACATCTTTTTCTTAGGAAAATCAAATAATATTCATAATTTTCAAAAGTTAAATACGTGACTGACTTTTCCAGAACTCTTCTTCTGATAGAGAAATTTTTATTTTTTATCTATTGTGTCATGTTGTTAATGTTATTTGGGTGAATAACAAAACCAGATACCCAAAAAATGCAGAGGATGAAAAACTGAAGATGTTCTCACTCTCCATCAAGATCTAACTCTGTTTTCTCCAATCATATTCTGTTTAGCAATAATAATCTAGATGGTAGAGGATTACAGACTAATGGCATTATTGCTAAATTATTTTTGTAGTAAATTGTTCAAATTGTTATTGAGCTTTTACGAAGCGTCAGGCCCTTCTCTGCACTGGGGAGGTGCTGATGAGGACGACCTGTGTGCTCCCTGCCCTTGGGCATCTCCTTCATGAACACTTGTCTTGAATAGTTTGACCCACCATCTTCATTTGGAAAAGCCCCAATTTTGGCACCACAGTCAGTCATTTCCAGGGAAGGTGAATTCACTTCCTTTGCCAAACGCAATTTTCTAACATAGTATCTAATTCTCTAACATCATGTAGATGCTCGGTAGATGCAAAAATTAAGATATGTACATGGAGGTATCACTAATTGCAAAAATAAAGGGAAATCACTTGTAAATAGTTATAAGGCTCCTATTCCTACTACATTGCTCATCAATTAAAATACACATATATTTTAATAATAATAATGTAGCTGCAGCTCCTGGTTAAATTTATCAACATTAAAGATTTTCAATAAGTGCTACCTTCTCTTAATTTGTTGAATTAGACTGTCCCTTGCCTAAACCTATTACATCTGAAATCCAAGATATTTCCATGTAAGGAAAGAGAATGGAGGTATGTGACATACCAGATCTCATCTTTAATACACTCTCTTGCAGAATTCATTGAACAAGAACCTTCTTCTAAATTGAGATATTGGCAAACTCCATAAAGAGCCAGATAACAAATACTTTAGGGGGCCAAATGGCCTCTGTCACAACTGTTCAGCTCTGCTGTTGTAGCTTGAAAGCAACCGTAGGCGACACTTAAATGAATGGGTGTAGTATGTTCCAGTAAAACTGTATTAACAGAACCAGGCAGCTGGCCAAATTTGTCATGCAGAACATGGTTTGCTGACCCTTTGCCGTATTTGAAATCTTCAGATTCTTCTTCCATGTCCTCAACTGCTTTCCAATGTGAGAAACAGTATTTAAGTCAAACCTTCTTTCTCTGTCTAACTGTCACAGAGGTGAGAGACCCACATGACCGAAAGCAATGCTTCCTACCTTCTTGATCATTGAGGCGTGTGTTCTTCAAGTAAAGATCTGCTGCTGGTAGTTAGCTATTAAATTGGACATTAGCTATAAGCGTAAAAGAAAATGGTCCTCATTATCATTACATTTCACATGGTTTGCTTTGTACTTGTTTTTGCTTAAATTACATTTCTTTCTACGTTTCTTCACTTCATTTTTCATGTATCATCACCATAGTAAGAAAATTATTTGTAATTTAGTCAGTTACATCTTAATATAATTAGATCAGACTAACACATTTAATAGTTTTAGATTTCAGGTGATTGTGAGGTCTTAGATGCAGGTCATAGTGAGTCAAATAGTTTAACTTCCTTCAGACTGCATCCAGTTCTACTATTTGTCATGGCTTTTTCCCCATTACATGATTCCATAAGGTATACCAATAGCAACAGTTAGGGGTGTGTGTGTATCAGACCAATCAAAAAATTGAGACAGATAATCCAAACCTCCAGATAATTTTAAGTAGAACTCTATGCCAATATTTCTTGGAAATGTCTTTTGGAAGAAAATAATTAAAATACCTCAACTTGTGAACATTATATGTTTACATTACATAGTGGGTTCTCTGTAGAGCTATCATTTTTGGTGTTTAATTACATACCCAATTACACAATTAGAGATCTGGTTACAAAATACGAAAAACATTCCACCTTCCTACCAAGTGGCAAAAAAGCCTATGCAGGGACACTGGAAGTCTAACTTAGCAGTCAGTTACTCTTCACACAGACCAACAGCTGGGAGAGGAAGTTGTGGAGTGGGCTGTCTGTCATCAGCAGGGCACGTCAGATTGAAATCAGCCTTGTGCCTCTGACACAGTTGCACACACACTCATCCAGCCTCAGACAAGCAGGTAGGATTTCAGCAGTCAATAGCAGGAAAGTGTCTGTACAACTTGAAACTGGAAAACCTGGATTGAATCATTTTTGACCACTATTTATCGGTGACTTTACTGTGCCATAATTCTGTCCTGGGCAAATGCAATTTTAAGGTTATAGGTTTAATATATTTAAAACTTAGAAGAATTATCATCATAATCATATAAGTATCATGTTATCAAAAGAGTTAACATCTACTGAGGGCTCAGTATGCGCCATGAAGCGGGCTAAGAGCTCAACAGTCTTTAAGCACATTTATAATCCTCTCTATAGTGTAATGAGGCAAACTGTCTTAAGTTGACAGATGGGGAAACTCTGGCTGAGGAAGTTGAGTAACTTACCCAGCATCACACATTATTGAGAGGAATGGGCTCAGGCACTGTGACTGCAGAGCCCAGGCTCCAAACTCTTGCTCGAAACGCATCCCATAAACGTAGTGTTCATAATCCTCACATGATGGTCTGAACAAGCTTCTGGGACTCGTCACTGGAGAAGAATAAGGGGTCCCCAGAGAACATCTCCTCCCTGGCTGCACTCTAGTAGTGTCACGGGAGGGTTCCGACAGTGGGAGCCGTGCTGTGCACAGCCCCATCAGGCTGGCTTCTAACTCACTCATTCTGAGCCACCAGCTCCATTTCCCATGACTTGAGAGTGGCCCTGGACACCACAGCCCCCAAGAGTGAGACTAGCAAGTCCTGAATGAAGAGTCCATACTATGTGGGTCTCAATGTAGGGACGTTGCCCCTCGTTTGGAGCTATAGAAACAGCCACGCAGGTCTGTATTTTAGAGAACAGTGAGCCATACTCAACATCTTTCCTTATTTCATCTGAAGACAGGACAGACAGACCACATTTCTGCTCAATGTAGACGCAGAAAGAGGTTAGCCCTAGTTTTCCTGACACTAAATCCTTGATAGTACAGCACTTAGCAATGTATTACAAAGTCCTGAAGTTGCTAACTAGAAATGTAACTGTCACTGTTCATAAAGAAAGGGAAATTTCTTTAATGAAAAAGTGCAAAATGTAGAGTTGAACAGCTGTGACTTTTGTATAAATGTGTCTTTCTCTCCTCTTTTGTGGAATTATGTCTGCTGGGTTACTTTTGTATAAATGTGTCTTTCTCTCCTCTTTTGTGGAATTATGTCTGCTGGGTTACATTTTGGTTTCAATGGCAGTTATACAATTTGCTTAACTAGCTAGCCCAGAAGACACAATTTCCTGGGACAGCTTTCATGCAAAGCTGCCTTTGCTGGCACAGACGGAGAAGCAAACCATACAACTACCGTGAAAATAATAGTGGAGACTGGCAGATGTGATTTTCATGTAAAGGTTTTACAAGTTTTCATGTGATATCACACATCTGCTACTATGAAATGTTACTTGTGTGCAGTTCCAGAAAGTATGAAAGATACTGTATAATATCTCCAATATAACATTAAATGTGAAAGGAAAATTGCATTCGTTTCATGGTTAATGATGAGTATTTGTCATGATGTAGCAAGTTGGAAAGTGGTTAGAGAGGATTTTAACTCAATTGCATATCTTAAGAATGTTTCTCTCCTTCATGCCTTTGAGTAGTTTTCTAAATATTCTAAGAAAATGCTTACTAACTTCAGAATTTTTGAAAAGTCAGCATAAATGTAAAACATTTCCAATTAGAAATCAACATAAAAGAATACCTTTTAAAATCTTGCTTGTTCTTAGAGAATCTTTTTTCTATATTGAAAGTTAATTTTTCAAACTTTCAACGTTTTCTTCAATCTTCAAAAACTAGCACACTGTTTTGCTGCTTTTAAACAGCTATTTAACAAAGAAATCCTTTCTCCAGCTTAACAGATTTGTGTAATAGAACACTGAAGTGCACTGCTGATGAATTTGCTCAGTGATGTTCTCATCTAAAGTGAGCTCTAAATTTTGTCAGTAGCATTTGGTCATGTCAATTATTATCACTTAGTGGCCGAGAGTATGGGCTGCAGCGTTTCACAGTATGTCAGCCCTGCAGCTTCCTAGCTGTGAGACCTTGAGTAGACAGATTATGGAGAAGGAGGAAGTGGAGGAGGATGAAGACCAGAGAGAAAGGAGAAAGGAGAGAGGGGAGGGGAGAGGAAGAACTTCTATTGTGCACCTACTATGTGCCCAGCAGTATTCTAAGTGCTTTACATATACTAACTCATGTAATCCTCACAAAGCAAAACAAAACAAAAAAAAAAAAAAAAAAAAACAAACAACAACCAAAACTATGAAGTCTGTGTTACTACCCCCATTTTATAGATAAGGAAACTGAGACACAGAATATTTTTACAAGTACTAAATAATGAAGCCAGAATATGAATCTAGGCAGTCTCATCACACAGCTGGTGTTTAGCACTTAACACAGGTATGTAGGAAGTGCTCAACAAATATTAGTTAGTTGTATTTTATCATATGTATCCCAGTGACATAGATAAGGACTCTCCTTCTGGCACTACTTGCTTTTCCAGTTCTTTCACGGTAAAATACACCCCAGCAGTGAACAATTCTAAGGGAAAGTATTTGATCTGTAAGAAACATATAACTTAATCTCAGGGTTAGAGTGTGCCACATTGAATTAAAAAAATAGCATTTATTCTAATTCCATAAGCCCACTGAAAATGATGAAGCAAGGACCGCAGAGTGTGGTGTTTCCATGGCTTCCAGAGGGGTTGAGGTTTCAGGGTAATTCCCAAAGAAGATATTTTTGTTGTAATTATCTCTGGTACATGCCATCTTATACAGCTGGAGAGTTGTGATGATAATAATAACGATAGTGATGTTTAAGGCACTATTTTAACTTTCAACTACTTTCACGTCCATTGTCCCAGATGATGATCACAGCGTTTACAAATGAGAGAACCAAATCTCTGAGGAGTTAAGTGAGTTCTCAATGGGCATATGGCTAGTAAGGTTGCAGCTGTCTGATGCACGTAGAGCTAAGAAAGACCTTTTAGTAGAGTAGCTATGTTTTTACACTATTATAAGCTGTTTAATTTATAAAGTATTTCTCATATTTGTTAAACAAGTATAAATCGGTTAATGAAAGGAATAAGGACATTGAAATAAATGTGGAGTATTCTATTTCTAACCAAACTACAATTGGTTCTTTTTGGCTAAGTCATTACACTTACCTTTCTACCTCCTCCTGGCTGACCGAGGCCAAGGTCATAGTATGTGGCATCCCTCCTTTCAGCCTGGAGAAGACAAGCGATCAAGCTTCATTGTGAGGGATCTCCTAGCTCAACATACATGCTCTTTACACTATGGTAGCATTTCTGATCGCTTGTAATTGGTAGTTCTTATTTACCCACTCTGTACTACCTGCTTGTATTATATAAAGTTCAACTGGCTATTGATCTACTTTCTTAATACTGCAGTTCAACCACAGATCAGTAGAAAAGCTTATGGCTTCCTTTTACGCTTTATGCCAGGGTCCCTCAAATATTTTTAAATTATGAGTCTTTCAAATCAAAATGAAGTCTCATGTCCAATCTCCCTTCTCACCACTACCATCCAGTCAAGATCTGGATACATGCCCCTCGTCAAGCCCTTACATGAGATTAGAGATCATTTTTCATGCTGTAAGATATTTCCCCATTGCTGATTCATTTTAATATGATCAACATTTATCTTGTATACCAGTTACCTTGTCTTCCCCTGAAGGTTTTTTCAACTAAAGGTAAGAAAACTTGACTCTGTAATTGAATACAGTTTTGTTAGCAACTGCTTATTCATAAACTACCTTATTTAGCAGATTTTCTGTTTCCAAATAAAAACTGTTTTAGTCACCCAGAAGTTTAAATAGGTTTAATTGCAAGTGGACTTTTACAAATAACGATAATTTATTCACTTTGACATCAGACTTCCATGTGTTTTTTTTTTTATTTTTACAATTCTAATAAATCATTTTTTGTCTTGAAGTCAATAATAAAAGACAAAAGAATTATTACTCCAGCATCATCTTTCCTTTGAGAATGTGTTTGTGAAGAAAGATGAATGCAATGTAAACACTAATGTTTTTTTTTTTTTGGTTTGTTTGTCTTTAAACCTTTTTATCAATCTAGCAAATTAAATTGGGCTCTTGTTTAGGCACTTCTGGAGAGGTTAAGCACAGGCAAACAGCACAGATTCACAACGGGTAGCACAGAGCAGGGGAACTTGGTGGTAGAGGCAGCAATGTCCCTGAGCCCTCATCATCACAAGGAGAGATGGCAGGAATGGTCAGAACTGGAAACACCATTTTGTATACTCCCAAGGAAGGACCATGCTCCCTCCTTCTACTCCATCTTTTTTATAGGACCATGAGAGCTCGAGACTGGCCATATGAAGGCAGAGAGGTCAGACTGCACTTAGACAATGTTGTTCAAGGGACTTTCAGACAGCCTGTTGAGAGGGGTATAAACAGGTGAATGTGGGGAGTGTCATTTCTGCACCGAGAGGTCCTAGGATGCTGTCAGAAGTGCTGTCCCTCCTGCTGGAAGAGGGGACCACCTATTTCTATTCCGTGTAGCTCATTGCTTGGCAACGCAGAGAAAGCTGCCACCGTCTTTCACTGGAGAATTCTGTTTGGCTCTTGCCAAGGCAATGTTATAATAAGAAGTAGATCACTGTCATCATTCTGTAATTTGTGAAATGGCTTTTTCGGTTATTAATTTCTCTGTGGATTAAACATGCTAGGTTTCTTGTGAATGAACTGCAAATTGTCCCATGCTGTCACTCTGTATCACCACATACTTTGGCGTCATATCTTAGACTGAGACTAAGTTCTGAAGTGAACACATGAAGTGAAAAGTTGGTTAGAGTCAAAATTATCCTAAAAATCCCTCAGGATCATGTCGTGTGGAGACTAGCATGCTCAAACAAAATGTCTGGGTTTTCCTTTAGTGCTGGAAATGGATTCTTTCTGGAATTAAAGGGTTTGGCTGGCATTTATGTCTTTCCGATCTTTAATATATACAGAACTAGAATCACATTCGGCTCAGAGAGATGCTATCAGAAGGATGGAGAAATTTAGTCAAACAGAGGAAGCAGTAGAGTGATGTCATTCTTTGGCACATTATTATGAATAAAACAGAAGATTGTCACCTTTAAGAGGTAAAATGTAATGCCCTCCTGCCCCACGTGAGAACTATAATTTCATCTTTTTCAATATGCAAATAATGTTTTTCAAAATTGTTTTTGTGTCACAGACCATAATATTAGTAATAGTTTCTCCTTTTTTGTATTCATGGTTTTGAATTTACAAAATTCAAAATTACGCTTAACCTCGCTGGCTTTTATCTGTTAAATGAGTGGTTTGGATTAGGTGATTGCTAAGGTCTCTTCTAGTTCAAGGAATATCCACTGCACCTTGTGTTAACAAGGGTAAATTTGGCCATTTTCCTGTGTTATTCTTTTTTTTTTTTTTTTTTTTTTGGTTTTTCATCTGTTCTCTTTTTTTTTTAATTTTTGAATTTTATTTTATTTATTTTTTTATACAGCAGGTACTTATTAGTCATCAATTTTATACACATCAGTGTATACATGTCAATCCCAATCGCCCAATTCATCACACCACCACCACCACCCCCTGTGGCTTTCCCCCTTGGTGTCCATACGTTTGTTCTCTACATCTGTGTCTCAATTTCTGCCCTGCAAACCAGTTCATCTGTACCATTTTTCTACGTTCCACGTATATACGTTAATATACAATATTTGTTTTTCTCTTTCTGACTTACATCACTCTGTATGACAGTCTCTAGATCCATCCATGTTTCAACAAGTGACCTAATTTTGTTCCTTTTTGTCACTAATATTCCATTGTATATATGTACCACATCTTCTTTATCCATTTATCAGTTTATGAGCATTTAGGTTGCTTCCATGACCTAACTATTGTAAATAGTGCTGCAATGAACATTGGGGTGCATGTGTCTTTTTGAATTATGGTTTTCTCTGGATATATGCCCAGTAGTGAGATTGCTGGATCATATGGTAATTCTACTTTAAGTTTTTTAAGGAACCTCCATACTGTTCTCCATAGTGGCTGTATCAATTTACATTCTGATCAACAGTGCAAGAGGGTTCCCTTTTCTCCACACCCTCCCCAGCATTTGTTGTTTGTAGATTTTCTGATGATGCCCATTCTAACTGGTGTGAGGTGATACCTCATTGTAGGTTTGAATTGCATTTCTCTAATAATTAGTGATGTTGAGCAGCTTTTCATGTGCTTCTTGGCCATCTATATGTCTTCTTTGGAGAAATGTCTATTTACGTCTTCTGCCCATTTTTGGATTGGGTTGTTTGTTTCCTTAATATTGAGCTGCATGAGCTGTTTATATATTTTGGAGATTAATCCTTTGTCCGTTGATTTGTTTGCAAACATTTTCTCCCATTCTGAGGGTTGTCTTTTTGTCTTGTTTATGATTTCCTTTGCTGTGCAAAAGCTTTTAAGTTTCATTAGGTCCTATTTGTTTATTTTTGTTTTTATTTCCATTACTCTAGAAGGTGGATCAAAAAAGATCTTGCTGTGATTTATGTCAAAGAGTGTTCTTCCTATGTTTTCCTCTAAGAATTTTATAATGTCTGGTCTTACATTGAGGTCTCGAATACATTTTGAGTTTATTTTTGTGTATGATGTTAAGGAGTGTTCTAATATCATTCTTTTACATGTAGCTCTCCAGTTTTCCCAGCACCACTTGTTGAAGAGACTGTCTTTTCTCCATTGTATATCCTTGCCTTCTTTGTCATAAATTAGTTGACCATAGGTGTGTGGGTTTACCTCTGGGCTTTCTATCTTGTTCCATTGATCTATTTTTCTGTTTTTGTGCCAGTACCATATTGTCTTGATTACTGTAGCTTTGTAGTATAGTCTGAAGCCAGGGAGTCTGATTCCTCCAGCTCAGTTTTTTTCCCTCAAGACTGCTTTGGCTATTAGGGGTCTTTTTTGTCTCCATACAAATTTTAAGATTTTTTATTCTAGTTCCATAAAAAATGTCATTGGTAATTTGATAGGGATTGCATTGAATCTGTAGATTGCTTTGGATAGTATAGTCATTTTCACAATATTGATTGTTCCAATCCAAGAACATGGTATATCTCTCCATCTGTTCGTATCATTTTTAATTTCTTTCATCAGTGTCGTATAGTTTTCTGCATACAGGTCTTTTGTCTCCCTAGGTGGGTTTATTCCTAGATATTTTATTCTTTTTGTTGCCATGGTAAATGGGAGTGTTTCCTTAATTTCTCTTTCAGATTTTTCATCATTAGTGTATAGGAATGCAAGAGATTTCTGTGCATAAGTTTGTATCCTGCAACTTTACCAAATTCATTGATTACCTTTAGTAGTTTTCTGATGGCATCTTTAGGATTCTCTATGTATCGTATCATGTCATCTGCAAACAGTGACAGTTTTATTTCTTCTTTTCCAATTTGTATTCCTTTTATTTATTTTTCTTCTCTGATTGCCGTGGCTAGGACTTCCAAAACTATGTAGAATAATAGTGGTGAGAGTGGACGTCCTTGTCTTGTTCCTGATCTTAGAGGAAATGCTTTCAGTTTTTCCCCATTGAGAATGACGTTTGCTGTGGGTTTGTTGTATATGGCCTTTATTATGTTGAGGTAGGTTCCCTCTATGCCCACTTTCTGGAGAGTTTTTTATCCTAAATGGCTGCTGAATTTTGTCAAAAGCTTTTTCTGCATCTATTGAGATGATCATATGGTTTTTATTCTTCAATTTGTTAATATGGTGTATCACATTGATTGATTTGCGTATATTGAAGAATCCTTGCATCCCTGGGATAAATCCAACTTGATCATAGTGTATGATCCTTTTAATGTGTTGTTGGATTCTGTTTCCTAGTATCTTGTTGAGGATTTTTACATCTATATTCATCAGTGATATTGATCTATAATTTTCTTTTTTTGTAGTATCTTTGTCTGGTTTTGTTATCAGGGTGATGGTGGCCTCATAGAATGAGTTAGGGAGTGTGCCTTCCTCTGCAGTTTTTTGGAAGACTTTGAGAAGGATAAGTGTTAGCTCTTCTCTAAATGTTTGATAGTATTTACCTGCGAAGCCATCTGGTCCTGGACTTTTTTTTGTTGGAAGATTTTTAATCACAGTTTCTATTTCATTCCTTGTGATTGGTCTGTTCATATTTTCTATTTCTTCCTGGTTCAGTCTTGGATGGTTATACCTTTCTAAGAATTTGTCCATTTCTTCCAGGATGTCTATTTTATGGGTATTGAGTTGCTGGTAGTAGTCTCTTAGGATGCTTTGTATTTCTGCGGTGTCTGTTGTAACTTCTCCTTTTTCATTTCTAACTTTATGGATTTGAGTCCTCTCCCTCTTTTTCTTGATGAGTCTTGCTAATGGTTTATCAATTTTGTTTATCTCCTCAAAGAACCAGCTTTTACTTTTATTGATCTTTGCTATTGTTTTCTTTGTTTGTATTTCATTTACTTCTGCTCTGATCTTTATGATTTCTTTCCTTCTGCTAACTTTGGGTTTTGTTTGTTCTTCATTCTCTAGTTCCTTTAGGTGTAAGGTTAGATTGTTTATTTGAGATTTTTCTTGTTTCTTGAGGTAGGCTTGTATAGCTATAAACTTCCCTCTTAGAACTGCTTTTGCTGCATCCCATAGGTTTTGGTTTGTCGTGTTTTCATTGTCATTTGTCTCTAGGTATTTTTTGATTTCCTCTTTGATTTCTTCAGTGATCTCTTGGCTATTTAGTAACGTAGTGTTTAGCCTCCATGTGTTTGTGTTTTTTACATTTTTTTCCCTGTAATTCATTTCTAATCTCATTGCGTTGTGGTCAGAAAAGATGCTTGATATGATTTCAATTTTCTTAAATGTACTGAGGCTTGATTTGTGACCCAAGATGTGATCTATCCTGGAGAATGTTCCATGCGCACTTGAGAAGAAAGTGTAATCTGCTCTTTTTGGATAGAATGTCCTATAAATATCAATTAAATCTATCTGGTCTGTTGTGTCATTTAAAGCTTCTGTTTCTTTATTTATTTTCATTTTGGATGATCTGTCCATTGGTGTGAGTGAGATGTTAAAGTCCCTCACTATTATTCGTTACTGTCAATTTCCTCTTTTACAGCTGTTAGCAGTTGCCTTATGTATTGAGGTTCTCCTATGTTGGGTGCATATATATTTATAATTGTTATATCTTCTTCTTGGATTGATCCTTCGATCATTATGTAGTGTCCTTGCTTGTCTCTTGTAACATTCTTTATTTTAAAGTCTATTTTATCTGGTATGAGTATAGCTACTCCAGCTTTCTTTTGATTTCCATTTGCATGGAATATCTTTTTCCATCCCCTCACTTTCAGTCTGTATGTGTCCCTAGGTCTGAAGTGGGTCTCTTGTAGACAGCATATATATGGGTCTTGTTTTTGTATCCATTCAGCAAGCCTGTGTCTTTTGGTTGGAGCATTGAATCCATTCATGTTTAAGGTAATTATCGATATGTATGTTCCTATGACCATTTTCTTAATTGTTTTGAGTTTGTTTTGTAGGTTCTTTTCTTCTCTTGTGTTTCCCACTTAGAGAAGTTCCTTTAGCATTTGTTGTAGAACTGGTTTGGTGGTGCTGAATTCTCTTAGCTTTTGCTTGTCTGTAAAGCTTTTGATTTCTCTATCGAATCTGAATGAGATCCTTGCAGGGTAGAGTAATCTTGGTTGTAGGTTCTTCCCTTTCCCTTTCATCACTTTAAGTATATCATGCCCCTCCCTTCTGGCTTGTAGAGTTTCTGCTGAGAAATCAGCTGTTAACCTTATGGGAGTTCCCTTGTATGTTTTTTGTCGTTTTTCCCTTGCTGCTTTCAATAATTTTTCTTTGTCTTTAATTTTTGCCATTTTGATTACTATGTGTCTCGGTGTGTTTCTCCTTGGGTTTATCCTGTATGGGACTCTCTGCGCTTCCTGGACTTGGGTAGCTATTTCCTTTCCCATGTTAGGGAAGTTTTCGACTCTAATCTCTTCAGATATTTTCTCTGGTCCTTTCTCTCTCTCTTCTCCTTCATAATGTGAATGTTGTTGTGTTTAATGTTGTCCCAGAGGCCTCTTAGGCTGTCTTCATTTCTTTTCATTCATTTTTCTTTATTCTGTTCTGTAGCAGTGAATTCCACCATTCGGTCTTCCAGGTCACTTCTCCGTTCTTCTGCCTCACTTATTCTGCTATTGATTCTGTCTAGTGTAGTGTTCATTTCAGTTATTGTATTGTTCATCTCTGTTTGTTTGTCCTTTAATTCTTCTAGGTCTTTGTTAAACATTTCTTGCATCTTCCCGATCTTTGTTTGACTCCATTCTTTTTCCGAGGTCCTGGATCATCTTCCCTATCATTATTCTGAATTATTTTTCTGGAAGTTTGCCTATCTCCACTTCATTTAGTTGTTTTTCTGGGGTTTTATCTTGTTCCTTCATCTGGTACATAGCCCTCTGCCTTTTCATCGTGTTATCTTTCTGTGAATGTGGTTTTTCTCCCACAGGCTGCAGGATTGTAGTTCTTCTTGCTTCTGCTGTCTGCCCTCTGGTGGATGAGGCAATCTAAGAGGATTGTGCAGGTTTCCTAATAGGAGGGGCTGGTTGTGGGTAGAGCTGACTGTTGCTCTGGTGGGCAGAGCTCAGTAAAACTTTAATCCACTTGACTGCTGATGGGTGGGGCTGGGTTCCCTCCCAGTTGGTTGTTTGGCCTGAGGCAACCCAACACTGGAGCCTACCTGGGCTCTTTTGTGGGGCTAATGGCGGACTTTGGGAGGGCTCACACCAAGGAGTACTTCCAAGAACTTCTGCTGCCAGTGTGCTTGTCCCCATGGTGAGCCACAGCCACCGCCTGCCTCTGCAGGAGACCCTCCAACACTAGCAGGTAGGTCTGCTTCAGTCTCCCCTGGGGTCACTGCTCCTTCCCGTGGTTCCCAATGCACACACTACTTTGTGTGTGCCCTCCAGGAGTGGAGTCTCTGTTTCTCCCAGTCCTGTCGAAGTTCTGCAATCAATTCCCACTAGGCTTCAAAGTCTGATTCTCTAGGAATTCCTCCTCCTGTTGCCGGACCCACAGGTTGGGAAGCCTGATGTGGGGCTCAGAACCTTCACTCCAGTGTGTGGACTTCTGTGGTATAAATGTTCTCCAGTCTGTGAGTCACCCAACCAGCAGTTATGGGATTAGATTTTGCTGTGATCGCACCCCTCCTACTGTCTCATTGTGGCTTCTCCTTTGTTTTTGGATGTGTGGTATCTTTTTTGGTGAGTTCCAGTGTCTTCCTGTCGATGATTGTCCAGGAGCTATTTGTGATTCTGTTGTTCTCACAAGAGGGAGTGAGAGCGTGTCCTTCTAGTCCGCCATCTTGGTTTAGGCTCCGGCAGCCATTTTCCTGTGTCAAATAAGCCTCGTTATTTTCTCTTTATGCGTGCTGATCAAAGAGTACTTAAAATGTAAAAGCATTTTCTTTCCATTTCTACTTGTTATTTGGCTAGACAATAACATATATTACCATTCTTTTATTTTATTTTAATGATTTTAACAATCCCATCATGTGAGTGTTGAAGAAAGAAGACTTCCAAAAATGGTAGATTATTATAATAGAATCCCCTTACAAAGCTCTGACAACAAACATAAGTGTATTTGATATCTACAGATATGAGACTGATTATCATTAAATAAAAATTCAGAAAGATAAAGATAAGGTTATAAACAAAAAGTCAGGTAAGAACTATATTTGTCTCACTGCTGTCAAAGCTGAATACATTTGAAAGGATATTGTTTTCCTTTTTTTACAGTACAAGATGACATTGTTAAACATTATTTATTACTAGTGTTTAACAGATGACTTTAGATGAAATTATGTTATAATAGCTAATTGTGTAATAAAAATGGACGGATCACACATTTTTTATTATCAAATTTCATGTGTTCAATCTAGCTAAGTAAGATGAACTTTTAAATTATCAAGAAAAAAATTATATCCTGTGGCTGAGCTTAACTGGATCTATTATAGGCAAAAAGAGACTATTTGGTTTGATAAACCAATAAAATTAATTTTTCATTAATGTAGTCCAGAAGAAACTCCTCACCATTAGGTGTGTGGTTTCTGAAAGTATATTAAATACCATTTATTGAGTCTGTCATAATGAAAAGAGCTTAGTTCAAATTTCCATTAAGCACAACATTCATATACAGAGGTTGACAAAGTCCCCTCATTTTATTCTTACTTCACTTTCTCCAGTTTTAATTGGGCATCAAAAAAACATATGAATATATTTTCAGATAGATAAAATGATAGGAATTATTATCTTTCTTTTTTCTGTTATATTACTTAGTAAGTTAGTTGGGGGCATTGGCTTAATATGTAAATAGTTAATAGCTATATGTCAACCCAGAAAAGTCATATTAATAGCTACCGTCTACTAAGCACTTGGTATGTATTAAGCATTTTACATAATTCATTTAGTCATTACCACAACACTGTATGTTAGATACTATTATTCATGTTTTACAGACAGAGAAACTTAAGGAAGCCAGGCCATCAAGCTCGTAGGCGGTAGAAATAGAGTTGCAGCCCAGGGCAGGAATTAAGAGACCTGATGCTGTCCATATTTAAGTTACACTTGACTCCCATACTCTCGGTACAACAAGATAATATTAAAATCTATACAGTGCTTGATCTTTAAACACTTTCACATATTTCTCTTCAAAACAGTCCTGTGAGGTGAATAGGATATTTACAGGTGAGGCCATTGCAGTTCAGAGATATTAGGGGAACTTTACAAAGGTAGTGAGAGGTAGACTTAATCTTCAAATGTGGTTTAAACTTCAAACGGTGGTTTGATCTTAAAAATAACAGAGAATGATAACTGAGACTCATTGTAAGTGGCTTTCACTCTGGTGAAGCCCAAGAGGTCCATGTGAGATTGAGGAAACCAGAGTGCAGGTGGCTCCTCTCACCTATGTTACTGCTCACGGCCTAATCCACCATTTACAGGTAACTCTTATGTGAGCGTTAAGGGGAGGGTCTTACCTGCACTCGAGGTTCCCCCTTGTTACCACATAAGGAATTTCTATAAGTAATTGAGTAAGTACCATGTTTTCATTTCTTATTGTATCACTGGACTTCAGCAGGACCTAACCTGTCCTTTTCAAGGTTTGAGACAAGACATACGTAGTTGTTATTATTAACTACCCCCATTCTCACTCACATACAACTCTAATCTTACTCATAAATATTAGTGCAGAATCTTATTATCATTATCATGATTGCCAGAGACAGTGGCCCATGTTCAATTTCCAGAGTTGGTAAGGGCAAAGTTCAAGAAAAGTAGAGTTAGGATTAGCCCTAAGTGAGGCTAAAAGGCAACCCTTGGAGGAGACTCTTCTAGTTTGAAAACTAGGTCACCCAGAGCCGGTCTCCTGGCTCCCCACCCATATTCTCATTATCATTTCATTGCTCACTTTTTACAATATGCAAAAGATACACACACATATGTGTTTTCTTATAAAACATATTCAGCCCCTGTTTCGATGCACATAATCATTGGATTCTTTAAAAAAAATCATTTAATAATCAAAATAATGTGCTATATTTTCACAGTTTTATCTTCCAAAAACCAGCATGTAATTTACAGTGCTGTGAAAGTTTCCAGTTTCACAAATAACACTGATAATTGAGAATCACCTGGCTGAAGTAGTCACAGATTACTCAGATCTTCTCTGCAGATTCTAGGTATCCGGCAAAAGATCTTTTTCTCCCTAAGACTCATCAAAAGTACTTTTAATCTCGCTTTGTTTTCTAATTCTTCCTGCATTACTTTCTAACATATGAAAGGAATAGCTATGTGTTTTATTTTTCTCTGGTCTTAACAGTGTTAGAGACTCAGTAGTCAAGAATAATACTTTTTTGATCTTTTTCTCACTCTGAACGTTAGACTTGGAAACCTGGGGAGGTTTCCTATTATATAAAGTTGGAATTATCTTCCTGTCGTGTTGACTTTCAAAATCTCACAGTCTTGTTCCCAATCGTGTCCATATCCCCTCACTGGCACTCTTTCCCTGACTCCCTCCTTCCTGGATAATCCTAGACATTAGTGATGTCACCTTCGTGATTCCTCACTGTTCTGAGTGTCCTTGGTAATTCTCTGACTCACCTCGATGTCAGGCCCAAAGTATTCCTGTACCCATGGCTGTGTATGTCTAACATTATATATGAGTGATGTGTCTGCACAGGTTTTTGGTACTGAATCATATTTTTTGGAGTTCACTAGACTTAGGCTATATTGTGACTTCACATTTTAACAACTCATACCTAAGTTATTAATAAATTGCAGTCCAGTTCAACATACAGTATATTACAAGTCAGATTATTCTCACCCTTCCCAACACATTGTAAGGTCTAGTTCCCTGGGTAATGTGATTCTTCACAGTCAGAGAGCATCTTGTCCATCCTCATAACACCGGGTAAGTACAATAACCAGTACATTGGAGGTAACAACTAAATGATGCTGAAATGACTGAGAATTCTAGGGAGCACTGCAACTTTTCCTATGTGGTTAATATGGCCAAACTCATTCTGTAATCCCTCCAAGTTCAGGAATAAGGCACATCCTCCAGGATGGAGACTTTCCAAGTTATGGCCAGCCATTAGACTAAAGCCATAATGGAAGGAGGGAAACTTGAAACAAAACCAAACCTCATCCCATGGCTTGGAAGTATCCTCCCCTCTTGAAGTTCATCCTCTCCCCCGTGCCTGCTGCTCTCACGGTACAAACCACATGCAAACACACGCATGTGTGTATTCACGAGCCCCATACTCTGGCTAAGCAGGATGGATATTCCCAAACACCTTTGAATCCACTGTTCGCCTCCTAAAATGCCTCCTTCTCCATCTGGCAAAATACATCTATCCTCTTAGAATCTGCTTAAGTGTCACTTCCTTTGTGAAGCATCCCTGAACCATCAGACTAAGTTGCCTTTTCTTCTTTGGAGTCCCCACTTTGTGCATACCAATTTTCTGACCGCTTATAAAGTGACCAGCTCAGCCCAATTTACCCAGGACAGTCCAGGTTTTAGAAAAGGAAGTCCCGCACCCTGGGAAACGCTTTAGTCTTAGACAAACCTGGGGTGGTTGGTCATCCAACTTGTGTGCCTGCCCCGTTGGAGTATGGGCCCCCTTGGTGAAGGGGTTGTGTTGTATTCATTTTCGTGTTCCCAGTGCCTAGCACACTGATACATTCATGAAAGTGTACATGAGACTTAAAGGACTAAAGCCAGTGAGTCAGGGTTGGCAGACACCAGTGGAGGAGAATTGATGTAGTCTTGTCTCTTAATACTGAAAGATGTTGAAATAGTGTAGTCTTTTAGTCTCCTTCTAGCTAAACTCTATTCTCCAAGTTTATAACTCATTACTTTTGCTCAATCTCTTGTTACCTTTGATAACAATAACCTCCTCCTGCACCCCGCAATAAAATTTAAGAGAGGTGTTTTATGGGAATGGGAAGGTATGGATAAAAAACATTTTTACATGCATGCCTACTGGCTCTGAAATTTTAAAAAATGAGTCTATGTATCTTGCAGGTCCTGGGGGCTTCACGGCATGATTGACAGTGCACTGTGTCATTTCTGCTGAGAGTAAAATATCAAGTTTTCCAAGTAATTGGTAAACAGTAATGGCTAAGCAATGAATCCCCCTTATACATAAGATACACATAAAATACACATTACAAATCAATGCCCACTGAATAAATTGCCACTACTACTAGGGAAGGGAAGAGAGCTCATCCATCTGAAAATATATCCACATTTGGGAAGCTCTGCCTGGTGGGGAATGGAGGACAGACTCCTTAGCTGTGAGAGTGTCAGCACGAATATAAAAATACTCTTCTCAGTTGGCCATGATTCCACCTCCCACCTGGACACTATGTCCCCAGATCAGACACCCTCATGTCCAGAAAGAGCAAGAGAAAGTAACACGTGACTCAATCTTCCCACCCACATTCATAAAGCAAATTCACATTTCCCCCAGGTACAGTAGGGAATAATGAATGGACATTTATAGAAAGAAAATGATCACTTAAGTGTTAGAATTGGGAAGAAATCTTTCAAGAGGCAGGATTCAATTAGTCTGTTTTTAGAAAATGCTCCAAGTAAAATAGATTTAATTCTTCTATTTATCCAAAGCTCATTTTTTACAAAATAAAGTATATTTAAAACATTAGTCTTTAATCTAGTACTTCTAAAATTTCTAGATTTTCAAAGCACTGTAAGGCATACATCATAGTATGGAAAGCCTATTTTATAGTTTTTTTTGTTTGTTTTATCTCCCCTGCTAGACTGTGTGTCTGATTGATCTTTGCCCCTACCTGCACCCACTACCAAAGTGCCTAGCAAAGACTATTTGAGAAACTAATATCTGATGAGTCACAGTAGCATTTATTGAGTACTTACATCCAGGCACTGGTCTTAAGTGATTGACTCATTTTAATTTATTTAATATGCACAACAACTTTATGAGGTGGTCTTACTTTTATCCCAGCTTTATAGATGAAAAATTCTGAAGCACAGGGAGGGTAAATAATGTGCGAAAGAGCATATGCCTAGGATGTGGTGGGGCGTGGATGTGAATTCCAGCAATGTGACTGCAGTGACCAAGCTCTTAACACAGTGTCCTGCCTTCTATCGAGAGGGTTGGCCCCAGAAGATCCCTGTAGAGTTATTATCTTCTCTTAGTTTCTGAAGCAAGAGGAAGTTTTTATTCCATCTGTCTCAACTGGATAGTAGAGAAAACTTTATGGGGTCTTCCCAAAGCTTGTATTTAAATGAATAAAAGTACAGACAGGGAGGGGGCAGTGTGTGTGTTTGGCTACCAGTGTAGCTACAGTTTAGGGGTTCAGATGTGAGGAAGCAACATACATACACTTTCCTGACCATCCAGGAGGATGGGAGTCAGAATTAGGGTCAAGCAAAACCTGTGGAATTCCAAGCAACCTGGAAATTCATACTGTGATTCCATTCAGGAATTATTCTCTCTTTAAAAAAATATATGCTCCCAGTAAAATAGATTTTGGGAAGCCCCAAAAGGAGCAGGTTTGCATAGAAGGGATGACATACTGAGCTGCAACCCCAAACCCCAAGCCAGCCTTCCCACACCCAGTGCTGAGTAGCTGCCTCCTGGCGCTCCCATATTTTGTCCCTAATGTAGTGCTTTGCCATTTGAGCACATTTCTGTTGTAACACAGACAGCAGATCCAAATCTTTCATCACCGAAGTGGGATGGCTTTTTCACTATCACGAGAAAGTCTTGAAAGATTCTCTGTTTTGAAAGATTCCGTGGATCATTACCCAAATGCAGATTGGTTAGAGCACATAAGTTGGCCCTAAGCTTCACCATAAGTTCTGTCACAACATGTATTTTATGGAAGAGTTAAACTGGAAAACAGCAAGATCTATGACCTTTCATGCACGCCTGTCTCCCTCCAGGCGTTTATTCAACAAATATTTATTGAGCACTGGCTACCTCATGCATTGGAGTAATTAGCGTAGCCACCTTGATCATCTTGGAAATATTTTACTCGTGGTGCAGTCTCCACTTGAAAGTTGCTGTCTTCGTCTCTCACATTGAGCCAGAGATCCATTTCTAATCTGTCAGCTGAAGTCAAGACGATGTGATAGTGACCAGTGGGTACAAAAGGTGTCATTTGTGACTATGCACTAAAAGTGCCCCTCTCCAAAAACCCAGGAGAAGCCTGGTGGAGAGTTAACAGGCTGGAGTATGGAGGGAGCGCTGGTAGTGAGGGTCAGATGATGGCCTTCGTCACCCAGCAGACCTGTCCTTTGTGTACTGATGGGCTCGGGATGTACGACTTGCCCCGTTTCTTCCATTGCTTCCCCACGGTGAAGGAGGTGGCAGTCACACAGGACTTTGAGCTGGGACTACCTCTGGCAGCATATCATCCATCAGCTGCAAAGATTTCCTTCCCTCTGTTGCATGTCTCACCCTTTTGTTGGCACGTGTCCTCTCTTCTAGAGCAAAAGAGCATTTCCTAGTATTCCCCAGGGCCCTACACAGAAAAAGAGACTTCCAGTTGAATAAGGCAAGAAAGTCCTTATTCAACTACCTTCTCACACCTTCTCAGCTTCTAACTTAGGGGACTGCAACCCTCGCTGCACTACAGAGTTATCTGGGAAGCTTTTTTTTTAAAATGTCAATGCTCGTACCCCATTTGGAGGTTGTGGCTCAGTTGAGTTAGGGTGGGCCTGAGTCCTCTCTGTTTTTGTTTGCTTTTTAAGTTCTTCAGGTTCATCCAGAGCTACAGAATACTGCCACATATGAACTTATCTTAGGTTTCCATTCCATTCCATAATGAAAAGGGGAGGTAGGAGTTAAGCTACAAATGAGTGACTGTACTGGCAAAGAGAGAAGGTGATGGAATGTCATCCTTGAATATCCTCTTCCCTTTGCCATTCCCACATGGAAGGATCTCATATCAGTAGTCTTTCTTTTTTGTAAAAGGAAATGGGGTTGTTGGGATCTACCGTCTTCAGAATATGTCTCTTACCCCCTTAGCTCTTAACACCTAAAAATCTATTACTAAAATATGATAATAAACTAGATTGAACTAAAGAATAAGAACTCTTGGTAGCTTCCCAGGCTCCTGTTCAGTACAGAGCTGGATGAACTAGCTAATAATTCTCTCACAGAGCCTAAACAATGAGGGGGAGGACGACATTTGTCATTCACATCCTTTTACACATTGTAAGTCCCCCAAATCCTTGCTAAAAGGACCTCAAACTATTCTTATTGGAAGCACAAGGAAGACAAGGCTTCTCTGTTCAGCAACAATCATATTTCTTTGTAATAGCTCTTTTAAAGCTTGGGAGCATTTTAAATTCTAAATGAATGACTTTATTTGTGACAATGCAAATGTTCTGTAGCAATTAGCTCAGGACACTAAAGCCATCCCAGCTTCCACTCTTTGTCAGGTACAAGTCATACCAGACGAGTTCATTGGTATTTTCATTCTCTGTGAAATGTAGAACTTCACTTTGATGGTGAATGGAATCTTGTCAACATGGTTTCCGTAAAGCAAGTGGCTATGACTTTTCTAAGGAAGTAATTATATGCGGGTAGCAAGTTGGAGGAACCCAACTGTATAGTAAATCTACCCCAGAAAGTTCTTGTAATGTATTTTCTAAGAATAAAGTTATGCATATGATGAACAACGACCCTAGAAAAACAGAAACAGAACAGATAGGAAATGAAGAACGCTGATACTTCGGTACACCTCAGAACTGTTTCTGATTTCTCAAAATTAGTAACATATATTTGCAGACAAAAGTTTTAAAACACATATTCATCATGTAACAAAAAAAATATTATCTCTCACTATGTCCAGTGCTTAGTATACAAAATTGAATAACACATGGACCCTGTATACAGGTGTGCACAGTCTAGAGAAGGAAATAAACATGAAAATCAGTTATTAAAACACAGTATGATAAGGTTACTAAATTCATTATCGTGTCATTATCATTTAGGATGTTGTATACTACATCACAGAAACACCTTTATCCAAGACCTGGAAAGAATGATCTCAAGAGAGTCAGTAACAGGAATGCTATGTCCTTCAGAACGACTGTCTTGAGTTTATCTTAAATACTGTGAAGAATGTAACTGGTTTCTCTTGCTTGCTGAATTAGCAGCTTGAAAGCTCAAAGCTAATTTGCAACATAACTCTAGTAAACAAATAGGATCCTATATTATTAATTTTGTCTATTGATCTTCCACTTAGACTCAACTAACTTCACCCTGGATTTTGTTTACTTTTCTTTGTTGTTGTTCTTTAAAAGGGCCTCAGATTCTCTTGACTATGAGGCAGGGTGTAAGAAAATAAATAAACTGTGATGACAGAGGTCTGTTGAAGGTTTTATGACAGCCAAGGGGACGAGCACGACACAGGCAGAGAACGTTGCTGGGTGGGGATGGAGAAGGAGTTATGGAACAGATGGAAAAAACAGTGTAATAGTAATGACAATAACAGCAACAGCACTTGTAAATAATAGTAATAGAGAATAACTATACTTTGAAAATAAAGAACAACTATACCTTACAAGCGCGGGGTCCTCCCTGTATATCTGTACTTTGCAAACATTATTTCTCTTATCTTCACAGCAACTCCAAGAAGTAGATATTAATGTCCCTATTTTACAGATGGGGATATTGGTGCTCAGAGAATTTAGTGATTTGCCTAAGATGCCACCTCAAACTCAGGCTGTCTCGCTTCAGCTGCTACACCACTAATGCTCTCAGTCTCACGGGAAAAGAGAAGAGGCTTGATAGGGTGTTGCTGATTTGAGTGGCTCCGAGTGTATCCAAAGCAAAAGGTGCATGTGGTGATGCAGCCAAAGGAGAAGATATGGAGATGAGTAAGGGTGGAGTCAGGAAGAATGTTTCTTTAGGCAATAGGAAGATTTCAAAGGAGTTTAGTAAGAGACAATGGAGAAAAGGGAAGGGGGGCTTCGAATCTGCCCCTCCTGAAATAGAGTGGTGCTGTCAGAGTTTATGGAGTTACGGAAGCTTTGAAAGCTCATACTGTAGTTCACTACACACCACGGATCATGGTGACTCCTTGGTGACAAGAGCAGTACAGCAGATTTTACTTCCAATGGAAAATAATCTTATGTAAGACACATTTACTTTGAACCCCGTACCAGTGAGTACCGTTACCAAAGAACGTTATCAGCACCCCTTTCCTAAATAGCATCCTAACCTATACCAGCGGCAATATTAGCGAGAGGTTCTGGTGCTTTTAAAGACCCTCCCCCCGGTAAAGCCTCCTCTCTGGACTCAAAATGAGGACAGTGTCAGTGATGATAAGATGATGATGGTGTTGGCCATGATGATAACAGCTGCTGCTAGTCACTGAGCATGTCTATGCTTGAAACCCTGGGCCAATATTCATTATTTCATTGAATCCTCACAACTGCCCAGGAGGAAGCCAATACTGTGCCCATCTTAGAGATGCAGACACTGAGGTTCAGACTCAATAACTTGTGCAAGGTCACACAGCAAATCAAGGGGCAGAGCGGGATTTTGAATCCAGGACTAGGTGACTCCAGAGCCTGTGTGGCAGCAGCTCCCCTGCCCCGACCTCATGAGGAAGTAACTAGATACTGCAGTCGTCTTATTGTGTTTCTTGCAATCGCTTTTCTGTCTCACCAGGAATTATCTGACTTATACTAACAGAAAATTGGTTGTTGAGATTTTGTTTCTTTTACCTCCTTCCTTTTCTTACGAGTATTTATAGACCTAAAATAAGAGGATTGCGTGTGCACATTAAGTATGTGTACACTCGTCAATGTGAAATCATACATTGAGAAGAGAAGGTATGTAAGGTAAAGGATGAATTTTAGAGACAGATGTGGTCCATTCCCAGCGTTTTCACTTCTAGGCACATGATTTAGAGCAAGTCATTTGACCTCTTGTGTGTCAGTCTCATCACCTTTAAAATGGGGATAATTAGAATTCAAGACTGTTGCCATGAGACTTGACCGAGGAAATTTGTATATAGTACCTGGCACAGAGTTAAGTACTGAGTAATTGTTCATTCCTCTTCTAAGCCCTCTCTCCTCTTCATGCTCTCACACAATAATCCTGTTTTTGTTTGTACAAAGAACCAAGATCAGTGTACATGCCCCCGCTCTAGTGGGGCATGTATACGTAGAGAAAGAGCTACTTGACACTGCTGCTAGGCAGGGTTATGGTTCCCACCCTCTCCATGGACAAGAAACTCTAAACTTTATACAAGAATGCATCACACTGTAAGAATACTATAAGGAATTCTTAAACTCTAAGCCCTTGGTTTAGCTGATCCACACTTGCTTAAAGATGCTCTGTGTCTGATATCTAGAAGTTTATTGTCTCACTAGGGAGAATGTAAATACTCTGCTTTTGACTGATCTCAGTATCAGTCATCCTACAGGTATTCCACAACTCCTAAATATCCTTAGGAGTGTTTCCGCACAGTCCTTTAATCCAAGTCTGTCTGATTCTAAAATGTGTGGACTTCAGTTGCTCTAAGAGTAAAGCAATCAGTGAATTGACCTTATACTCATGTGGTTGGATATTGGGACTTTACAAAGCTTAGAAACACTTTACAAATACATTTTTCTTCAGCACCATTTGGTATAAATTTCATTTCTTGGCCATTTATTTGAATGCACCAAACTCGTCTCAAACTAACACAGTAGACCAGAAAGCTCTTTCACGTTCTAGTTCTTTTGGCTCAATCATGCATAACTTAAATACAATACTGTATGATAGAGCCATTGAGAGCTCTGCTCTTGTCAGGGAAATGCGTACCGTACACAGGCCAGCCCCAGCAGAGGCCTGACTGCGTGCTGGTGGGGTATTCAGCTAGAGCTATTCATATGTTCTCTTAAATGACTTTGCCCCACTGTTATCCTAATTTGAAATTTTATTTTTCAGCCACATAAATAGAAGAACACAGTTTGAAAACCCTGTCCTGGAAGCAAAAAGGAAGCTACAGCAGCATAACATGCCCCACACAGAACTTGGAACAAAGCCCCTGCAGGCCCCAGGTTTCCGAGGTTAGTACCTGTCAGCACGCAGTGTTTCAGAGAGAAAGACTATCGAACTGCCTGCTCTCCAGATAGGCCTTTATCTTGGACCATTTCATATAATTGATTTGCTTTCCCCAGACCCCCCAATTAGCTTTAGCTGGGTGTTTGCTCTGTCTCCAAACTCATGCATTTAGCACTCACGAGTGAATGTAACGCCTCGGGTAGCACCTTATAGGAATTTACAGCACGTCGCCAGGTAGAGCTGAAAGGGTATGACCGTGGTACCGTAAGCTGCAGAGGTTCATAGAGACTCATAAGTTTGTCCTCAAGTGACCAAGCACAAGAATGAGGCTTGTTCTCCTTTGTGACAGTAGACAGCTACTCATCGACAGTACCTAGGCCCAAACCCGCCTGCCCCCGCGCCGCCCGGGAGCGGTCGCGCAGCGTGAGTGACCTGTCTTACTATGGGCGCCACCTCGCCTGGAGGCCCGGGTGCATCGGTATGTCCTGGGTTGCTTGCTGCCCCTCACTTCACCCTGGAGCCACACACGGGGATGAGATGCTGCACGCACTTTTCACATCTTAGTGGGCTCTCACTCACACGTGAAAGCACGAAGGAGGCTGTGGTAGTCGGGAAGTCTAGATATGCCTACGGTTGACTTCACACCATATCACTACAGCACGATAAGGATGAATGTAAAGGTCTCACTGTTGAACTTCTCTCCAAATTGTAAACTTTACTTTCATAAAGGAAACGGAGGTGACAAGATTATGTGCGTTTTTATTTATATTTTAAAGAAGTGCTCTGTCTTCTTCACAAAGATGTATGAGACGTGTAAATAGACAAAGTAAAATTCCAATAGAATGACTCATGACTTTATAGTTTGTCCATTACACATCACCTAAAATGGAACACCAGCAGACAGAATACTTAACTAAGTCACCATGTACAGTTTGGCTGTTTTAAATAGCAAATCATATCACCCAAAATGGAACAACTAAAAAAATATATAAAATACTTGACAGTGGTAACATTTAAAGCAGATGTTAATTCTAATTCCTAGTATGACTATTATTTTTCAAGCATTTAATATATGTAGTAATATACTTACTACCGATCATAGCTGAAAAAGCATGTTAAATAACAAATTACTAGTTAAAGCTCTATGAGTGGGTTCAAGTTCTGTTCAGATTATTTAGGTATATGATTTGAACATGTGAACATATTATGACAAAATATGTTACCTTTACATTCATAATTAAATCTAGAGATATTGGCTTGCGTCTTGCTCACATTTTAGAGCATACTAAACGCTCTCAGGTCAGTAGAAATGGATTTATCTGGTTATCTTTATAGCATCTCATAATATAAGCAAAAGCTAACTCAGTCCCACATCCAGGCATTCTTTCTAAACAGTTTAGACATTTGAAGAGGTGCTAATATTCCACTGGTTCTATTTTTTTGGAAACAACATAGTACATTTTGGTCTTCTAGTCCTATCCCTTCAAGGTTTGGGGCAGCACCGGCCACTCACACATACCTCCTACCTGGACCTTTTCAGAACAAGAGAAATGTATCCAGATGTGTCTGGATGATTTTAGGCTCTGCTTTATCTTCACCTGTTGATTCAGCCCTTTTTAAGCACAAGAAGGTGAATTTAGTGAACGGAAACAATGATCACAAAAAAATCTCTCTCCAAACCAAGCAGCTCTTTCACCTTTCCCTGCATGCTTGGGACTGCTCTGCGTTTGTGGGAAGTGCTTAGAGGTGTGCTCCTGAAGTCACACCTGCTTGCATTTACTATAATTAACCCCACAGTTACCCCTGGGATTGCTGCTCAGTGGCTGGCTTTTCCCCATGTAAGAACATGCCTTAACTGTGCTTTTTCTTTTTTAACTTCTGTCGGCCAATGTAGAAAAACCACTCTTTACCCGGGATGCATCCCAGTTGAAGGGAACATTTCTCAGCACCACACTAAAAAAGAGCAACATGGGGTTTGGATTTACCATCATTGGTGGAGATGAGCCTGATGAGTTTCTGCAGGTGAAAAGCGTGATTCCCGATGGGCCTGCAGCTCAGGACGGAAAAATGGAAACAGGTAAGTTCCATAATACTTTAGAAAATTGTTTTGCAACCTTTTTGCTAAGGCAAATATGAAGAGCTTCTTTCTGTGTTTTTAATTTGAAGGTCAAAGGCCACTTCACTTTAGGACAACCACAGATTATGTCTCCCCTAAATTTAATAATAATCAAATTGAAGTATTTCTGGAAACAACTTTAAATACCATTTTTGTCTCATTTTTCTGACTGCCCCTTCTATTTGCTGGATTCAGTGCACCCTTGAGATTGACACTTTTCTAATTTATTTCTGGAGTCCCTTCTCAGGGGTGTGATTAACATTTCATACTTTCCTTGCTTATGTTCAGCTATTGATATTTTTTAAATCTCTATTAATCTTATAGTATTTTCATGCTGAATTGCCCAGGTTAGTTATATTTAAATGTGCACGCTCATCTCATAGAAAAAAATGTTAATGATATTCATCTTTATATATACCCATACAATGTTTTAATATATAAGGTTTTTTCCTCTAATCCTTATGAATGAATTTTCATATGCAGTTACTTGGATATCTATCAAATTATAATCAAAATTCATTTAACATGGAAATGCAGAGGCAAATTGTTAAGGGCAAGAAAATATAAAATATGAAAGGTGCACAGAGACAGAGAAAAAAGTAATGAACTAAGTCTGATTTTGTAGTCTGATTTTAAATTCTCCTACCTGGTCCATGACTTGGAATTAGTCCCGTAATTTATAAATACTATTTTCCTTGTCTGGAAAATAAAGAAGAAATCAAATTTGATCTTATTTAAATAATAATCAAATACTGATTTAAGAATTTTGGGGTACTGTTTTTGAAATGCCTTAGAAAATTACAAAGTGTAATAACTATATATCACCATTTCACACTTTTCCCAACATTGATATAATTTATGATGTTAACTTACTAAAGTCAATGGGTCCTAGAAGATACAGAAATTAGAGAATTACTTTTGAGGAAAAATTATGCCATTTGTATGCTCCATATATTCACAAATTGTTATTCCGTGGTTTTTAAAGTGGTTTATGTATGAAGAAACAACATAAAATTGAGGTCTTCATCTGACATTTTTCATTTTAAAAATGACTGTTTATTAAATGGTTCCTATAGAAATAACATCTTTTCAAGGTCACCTAATGAGTATATTTGTCACTGCCAGTCACTAGTGAGTAATAATATATTTAATAGATGTTACATTTCCTTGAAAGTTGAGTAAAGTTTCAAAACTAACTAACCACATTTTTCAAATGCTACTGTTGTAAAGATCATGTGTACATAATTTTCTGCAAGTTAGAGAGTATCTAACTCTGCTGTTCATCTGGTGAGATTTTACTAGGCAGCCACACTTTCATGTTGCCAAAAATCACAAAAAAACATCAAATGACTCAATTAAAAATCATCCTATCACCTACAATTAGAATACGAGGAAACTGTGGATTTAATACCAACTTAGTAGAGGGAAAAGGATCCCCGATGCTTTTGAACTATAGTGAAATATTTAACAAACCCATTTCTTCTTTTCTTGTGTCAATATTTTTTTATTGAAGTATAGTTGATTTATAATGCTGTGTTAATTTCTGCTGTACAGCAAAGTGATTCCATTATACATACATATATATATATGTATATTATTTTTTTATATTCTTTTCCATTATGGTTTATCATAGGATACTGAATATAGTTCTCTGTGTTATACAGTAGGACCTTGCTGCTTATCCATTCTATACATAAAAGCTTACATCTGCTAACCCCAACCTCCCATTGCATCCCTCCTCCAACCCCCTGCCCCCTTGGCAACCACCAGTCTGTTCTCTATGTCCGTGATTCTGTTTCACAGATAGGTTCATTTGTGTCATATTTTAGATTACACATATAAGTGATATCATATGGTATGTGTCTCTCTCTCTTTCTGACTTACTTCACTTAGTATGATGATCTCTAGTTGCATCCATGTTGCTGGAAATGGCATTATTTCATTCCTTTTTGTAACTGAGTAGTATTCCATTGTGTGTGTGTGTGTGTGTGTGTGTGTGTGTGTGTGTGTGTATATCACATCTTCTTTATCCATTCATCTGCCGATGGACATTTAGGTTGTTTCCATGTCTTGGCTATTGTGAGTAGTGCTGCTGTCAACAGAGGGGTGCATGTATCTTTTTGAATTATAGTTTTGTCTGGATATATGCCCAGGAGTGGGATTGCTGGATCATATGGTGATTCTGTTTTTAGTTTTCTGAGGAACCTCCATACTGTTTTCCACAGTGGTTGCACCAACTTACATTCCCACCAACAGTGTAGGAGGGTTTCCTTTTCTCCTAACCCTCTCCAGCATTTGTTATTTGTAGAGTTTTTAATGATGGCCATTCTGACCTGTGTGAGGTGGTACCTCATTGTAGTTTTGATTTGCATTTCCCTAATAATTAGCAATGTTGAGTATCTTTTCATGTGCCTCTTTGGCTATCTGTATGTCTTCTTTGGAGAAATGTCTCTTTAGGTCTTCTGCTCATTTTTTGATTGGATTGTTTGTTTTTTTGTTGTTGAGTTGTATGAGTTGTATGAAATTAAACACTTATCAGTCGCTTTGGTTGCAAATATTTTCTCCCATTCTGTAGGTTGTCTTTGTTTTGTTTGTGGTTTCCTTTGCTGTGCAAAAGCTTGTAAGTTTAATTAGGTCCCATTTGTTTATTTTTGTTTTTATTTCTATTGCCTTGGAAGACTGACCTAACAATTTATGTCAGAGGATGTTTTGCCTATGATCTCTTCTAGGAGTTTTATGGTGTCGTGTCTTATATTTAAGTCATTAAGCCATTTTGAGTTTATTTTTGTGCATGGTGAGAGGGTGTGTTCTAACTTCATTGGTTTACATGTGGCTGTCCAACTTTCCCAGCACGACTTGCTGAAGAGACTGTCTTTTTCCCGTTGTATATTCTTGCCCCCTTTGTTGAAGATTAATTGACTATAGGTGTGTGGGTTTATTTCTTTATTCTCTATTCTGTTCCATTGATTCATATGTCTATTTTTGTGCCAGTACCACGCTGTTTTGTTTACTGTAGCTTTGTAGTATTGTCTGAAGTCTGGGAGGGTTAAGCCTCCTGCTTTCTACTTTTTCTTCAGGATTGCTTTGGCAATTCTGGGTCTTTTATGGTTCCATATGAGTTTTAGGATTATTTGTTCTAGCTCTGTGAAAAATGTCATGGGTAATTTGATAGGGATTGTAATAAATCTGTAGATTGCTTTGGATAGTATGGCCATTTTAACAATATTAATCCTTCCAATCCAAGAGCATGGGATATCTTTCCATTTCTTTGAGTAATCTTCGGTTTCCCTTATTAATGTTTTATAGTTCTCAGCATATAAGTCTTTCACCTCCTTGGTCAGGTAACAAACCCATTTCTTTTCGTAATAAAGAAACCCAGTTATTTTTTTCTCTTGCCCAATCCACTATTCTGTGTTTCAAAACTAGAAAAGACTTCTTTCAGTGTACACTTAAAAGGCAAAATAAAATCAAAAGGTTTGCACAATAAGGCGTTTTTCCTTCTCACTCATTTTCCTAGTTTGCCACACTCACACAGTCTAAGTTAGCCTACTCAACAACAAAGTCAAAGCTTTATTTAGAATGTAGCAGATTTTCTGCACTTAAGATAATCACAGAACGGTCCTAATAGAAAGAGAAGGACCTAGGATTTTATTCTATTCACTGTCTCCTATTTATTCTTCTATTTATTCATTCAGCAAACACTTGTTAAGCTCCTTCCTTTCACAGTCATTGCTGTCCACCAGGACTACAAAGGTGGAAATGACAAGGGCCAGGCTCTTGAGGAGTTTACATCCAGGAGGGGCTTTGGATATATAAACAAGTAAATGTAACACAGTATGAATAGGATGAGTCTGTAATAACCATGATGTTGGCACTAAGTCAGGAGAGCTGGGCAAGGGCACAACAGAATTTTTTTTAAAGTGTGTTTCTAACTATATAATTTTATTAGGCTTTTTAGGGATGATAATTTCTCTCATCAGAAAAGAAAATAAAATGTTGAAATCCACTGCTTATTAAATAGTCAAAAATACTGTGTTTATTTTTAATCATGATATGATTTAAAGTAAAATGTAAACATATTTCTTTAGCATTCCACAAGTTATAGTAGAGGGAATGGCTTCTCAGTTCAGTTCAGCAAATATTTAGTGAATACCCATATGTGCCATGCATTCTGATAATTACTTGGGATGCAGAAACAAGTGTTTCTTTTCTTAAGAAGCTTACAGTATAGAAATAATGAGTGATATGTTAGTGAATATTTATAACAATGCAAATACAAATATGTACAAAGTCCAGAAATAGTACAGAGGAAAGGGGGGTCAATTCTATTGAGAAGAGCTTAGGGAAGGCCTCATAGAAGATGATGTCTGACAGAGTTTTGAATGATGAATAGGTGTTTGCTGGGTGGACAAGTGAAGAAAGCTAGAAGAAGAAGAAACAGCAATGTGCAAAAGCACAGTAGTGGGAAATACCTAGGAAAAGATTTATATGCCATCTCAGTGTAGGTTAATATTTTGCCTTCAGTGGGTGTTTATGTGAAGTATCAAGCACAACAATAATTATAACTGATAAAGATGAACTTTTCAGGCTTGTGGCAAGCATCAAGGAACAGTATATAGTCATATATCGTCAAACAGAAAACATATAAATGCATGAATACCTATATATAAAACCTTTCTCATGTAAATTTTTAACTAATTAATCATAGAGATTTACTCTATGGTTGATGTTTTCTTTACTTGTAAATCCCTAGAACCTGAAACAGTGCCAGGCAAATAGCAGTTACTCAATGAATGTTGGCTGGTTGGATGGATGGATGGATGCGTACACTTAGAAATTAAAAAGTGAAATTTGAATTAGCTGAATTCCACTTTTCCAATATAGCCTAGTCAATGCTAATCGACCAATAGCTTACCATTGAAGCAAAAACAAATCATCTTTCCAGTTTCTGGATGAAATTTAAAAGACAAGTACATGTTAGGGACAAAATTAATTTCCTTTTTGTAATGATTTCATCTATAAATGAACCTCAAGAATTAACAAAAATAATAGACACTACAGATATAAACAATAAATCATTGATATTTAAAAGGCGAGCAATGTCATTTGACATTGAAATACTCATGAAAATATTCTAATCAACTTTTCTAGCTCTAGATCATCTCTAGTTTAGGCAAAGAGATGTCAGTAGTTTGGACACAAAGAAAAATCCATTCTACTAAAGTTGCCTTAGGGTCCTGTACTATAGAAACAAGGGTAGGGTGGTCCGTTCTCAGTCAGCACTGATTCTAGGAAGCAATGGAGACAGGAGAGATGGAGGACACTGTGCCCCCCACCAGTTTTTTAACAACTAATTGAGCCAATCCTCAATGGTCCTATAATGTTCCAGAAGACACTTTCTTAGAAGAAATTACCATAGTGCCTAGAAACCATCCGACTTCTGATTATTAAGGATTCACGACATCCCAGCAATCATTTGTAGACACCAGAGATCCTGATAACATTCTTTAAACTATTTTAAAAATCAAGATTGATGTAACAAGGCTTATGTAGAAACTGCAGAGTCTTATCTATCATCCTTCCGTTAAAAAGCTTCCCTCGTTACATGGTGTTTCATGTTTCTCCCCAGGCTAATTTTTGAATCAAGGCTTATGGTTTTCAACAAATGTAAGAGCAAGGGAAGTTGACCCTTCCATGAGGTTCTCCTATAGATGGGTTGAATTATGAGGTCAGTCACATCCCATTAGTTTTTATTTGCCCTCTTCTAATAGTTAGTCACTTTATTAGTAGAATGGCAACAAACTGGAAAACCAACACCCTGACATTCTCTAGCTCCTGGCATTTCTCCATTTGAGCAGATTGATGTTATTGCTTTTCCTGGTTGCTACCTCTTTATTAGCTTCTCTAAAAGGGACACAAGATTAACTTTGTCAGAATCACTTGGGGAGCTTTTTAAAGATGCAGATTTCTGTGCCCCTAGACCTGCTGATTCCAAGTTTCTTGAAGTAGTGCTGGGAGTGTGCATTTATATACTTTTAAAAATGGTCAAAGCAATACAGGCACATGGTAAAAAATAATAATAATAATAACATCGAAATATTTATAATGCATAAAAATTTCTCTTGTCCTGCCCTTGTTGTGTCAGTTTAACAGTTCTAGACATGACCTATATTTACTTCCTTTAGAAGAAATGAAGCTTTAACTCCCTTATCCCCCACTTGCCCTCCCCCAATCTCCCAATTGAGTTTTAAAACTACTTTTAGTAATATTCATACAGGTTTTGCATTATCATGGCTTTGTAAATTTGTTCACTGACCCCGGTGGTCTATCATTAATACATTTTTTCCCTGTAAAGGGCTTTGTGGAGTTTTACTTTGTTTTTTTTTTGGCAGTCTCTTTCTTAAAATGATACTTTTTTTTCCCCAGAGCACCATCATATTAGGTCCTTAGAGGGTGCTCCTTTTTCTGGGCATCTTTTGTCCTCATTCTCCTCTCTGCGCTGGTTGTACAGCTGACATCTGGGGACTTTCCATTATGTCTCTCCCAAGCAGAGTCCACTGTTATCCACATCCGTATCCTCTTTTGTCGTGGATGCTTATTTTACTAGAGCATAGCCCTCATATGTCTTTTGATCTTGGATTGTCTGTATTTAAAAGTGGAACACTGAAAAAGTTGCTTGGGACTTCTGTGTCTGTGGCGGAGTTTGAAGACTGGTCAAATGTTACCTGAGGTTATTAGGCAGAGGCAGAATATGAAAGTCTATTAAATAGGGTCCTTTTTTGGAGACACCCTCATCTCTGACTTAGGGTAGGTGGTGAGAGTTCTGCATGCAGATGTAGCAGGGCAGATCCTCTATATACTTGTATCCAATGTTTCCTAATCCCAAGGCTTTCTGCAATTCTGCAAAGCAATAGAGAGTCCTTCTTATCCATGTTTCCCTTTCTTCCAAAAGCACACTAGAACAGGAAGCAGGAAATTCTTTCTGTAAAGGGTCAAGTAGTAAATATTTTAGACTTTGTGGGCCAAGTGGTCTCTGTCACAGCTGTTTAAATCTGTCATCATGAAAGCAGCCAGGGATGGCACGTGAACAAGTGAGTATGGCTGTACTTCAATAAAACTGTATTTACAAATACATGCAGCAGCAGGATTTGCTCCGTGGGCCATAGTTTGCCATCCCCTGCTCTAGAATATACCTCCCAAAGCCATGATACATCAGTTATCATGCCTTTATCCATATTCCATATTCTAAAATTCTCTTGAGCTGTCTTGTTTTATAAGGGCCCCTCTCTGTCAAAATGGCCCCTCTCCCCTTCTCTTCGTTGCTGTGGGTTTATTCATTTTAAAGTCTTTGTTAAAGGGGATAGCCATATATGTTCAGTCTGTCATGTTGAACTACAAGTCTTAGAATCTGCATTTTTACACGCACTGAAGTTTGAGAACCACCGCATGTAGTAGTAGCAAGAAGACTCCTTTCCCGCTTACCGTACAGCTTGGCAAACATTCTCCATCCTAGCCTGACCCTCTCTCAAACAAGCCTCTGCTCAGAATTTCTTTGAAGGAGTGTTTATGAATATTCCTGGGGACTAAGTTTTGAGGTAGAGTCTATGGCTATCTGCTCAGTAGAACAAAGGTAATTAATCTGTATGTTTATCTTTCATATCAGGCTAGGACATTGAACTATGTGCAATTTCTCATTCTTTGGGATGTTAGCACTCTTTGGGGTATTCTATCTCATGACTGCACTATCTGAAATTTTAGTTACCTTTTAGCTCTCTGTGGAACAGCAGAGATTAACCTGGGGCCGTGAGTGCTGTGTGGACAGATGACCACCCTACTCTCAACGTGACAGCTATTGCCCCTCTTAGGGCTGGCCCTTCAGTAATGCATTTCCACCTAATGGTTACCCAGTGGTTTCCCACGCTGCCTTACCACAGTGTTCTTTGGTCCTCTCTAACCATTATTAGCTCCTTAGCAGTTTGATGAAATCCTATACTTGTTAATTAAACATCTCCTGAGAAAAATCTATATGTATGAGAAAGCCCAAGAAGTAATTCAGAAGTGTTTTCTGTGTCATGTTTTCCCACCTCATAATCAACTTACACCCAGGGCAGGCTTCCTTTTGAATTTTGAGCACACACTGCGGTGGTCTCTCCCATGACTCCTCTCTTACTGATTGGCTGCCTTATAAAAACATCCTAGTGAATCAGCCAGTGCTTCATCACCACCTACCTCCACAAATAAGTGTTCACACTTAGGTAGTGTAAACCACTTAGATGGTTCTGTCAATTGCCGGAAGGCAATTAAGTAATGTCACCTTTCTATTCTTTGAAGTACCTGTGTAGTTTTCTAATGCCGCATTGCAAGCCATGCCAAAACTCGATGTTTTAAAAGCGCAGTCAAACGTTTGCTCAAGATTCCGGTTTCTTGCCTGGGATGGGCTGGGTGTTTCTCACCCACTAGTCTCACATTGGGAGCATTGTGCAGCCGCCACCATCAGGATCTCCCGTGGGGCTGGAATGTGCAAGGGGAGGCCTCAGCTGGGATGGATAGGACTCCTCAGGGCTGGTGCAGCATCTCCGTCTCCATGCCGTCGCAACAGCAGCATGGCTGAACCAGTGTACATGGCGGCTTAGGGTTCCAAGAGAGCAAAAGGGAAAGCTGTCAAGCCTCTCAGGGCCTAGCCTGGGACTGGCATAATGTTATCAAGTCAAGTCACTCGTCAGCCCAGATAAAAGGGGAAGGAAACTAAGCCCCACATTTTGATGAGAGAAGTGGCAAAAAAAAAAGAAAAAAGTCCCTAGTCATCTTTTCATCTACTGTAGTATCCTTCCTATGGCTTCTTTGTTTCTGACATCTTTGAGTTTGTTCAAAGTGCCCTAAGAAAATTATCTTTGACTTTCATGGGCATTCTACCTTCTCCCAGTCTTCTGGCACGTGTTGATACTGTTTTTGCCTTCCAGTTCTCTATCGTGCTATGAATAAATTATAGTGCATCATAATAACACATCCAGAGATGATGAGCAGCAAAATCACCAGGCCTCTAGCTCTGTCTTTCTAATAAAAATAAAGGAAGTGGTTGCAGCAATTCAGTTTGAAAGACCTTCAAAATATTCATACTCAAATCCAAGTTAGATAATTTTCTAAACGATCCCTTGATATTAACGTCATTTTTGCCTTTTTAGGTGTTTAATGAGCTTTAGATGCTTCCAAAAACATCTTGTGTCCTATAAAAGCCAGAAAATGGAATTGGATTTCTAGCCAGCTGACCAATACTAATATCCCCCGTACAGAAGAAGTAAACTGTGCTTGTTTCGCTTGTCTCAATATATTTACTCTTGGTTCTTTCCAAACACACCTAAGTTTCAGAACCTCACTTCATTTTGTTGAAATACCTAACATCCCCACTGCTAGTGATGTATCCTTCAGATCAATAACAGGACAGCTCAGAGCGAGGGTGAGAGCCACACGAAACACTTCCTGTCCACTGTTCTTCTTCCATGACGATATGTGGGTGATGCAGGTGCCATAGTTGACAAAATACTCGATTTTGGCTACAAACCAAACCACTTGAAAGGATTAAAAAATTTGTGGCATCAGTTCTTAAAATTATGCTATGCTTCATCAATAACTCATTTAGTTTTTTAAAAAGAGACCTTTGTGGGCTTCCCTGGTGGTGCAGTGGTTGAGAGTCCGCCTGCCGATGCAGGGGACACGGGTTCGTGCCCCGGTCCGGGAGGATCCCACATGCCGCGGAGCGGCTGGGCCCGTGAGCCATGGCCGCTGAGCCTGCACGTCCGGAGCCTGTGCTCCACAACGGGAGAGGCCACAACAGTTAGAGGCCCGTGTACCGCAAAAAAAATAAATAAATAAAAAGAGACCTTTGCAACCCAAATAAATGCTATTACAGTACCTCTTTTTTTTTTTGCACATTTCTGTCTTTTTTTCTTTGTAAATGCCTATACAGTGCTGCTTATGCTGTCTTCATGTAAAATCACAGTCTAGATAAAAGCTCACTCGAGAAGGGATGACTTCTATACAAGTCCTATCCTAGTTCTCTTCTGTGCCCCAGGATTAAGGACTTGATTCCCATTTTAACACAGAGGTAGCAAAGTTTGCTGCTTTAATTTTTTTTTTCTAGTTTCAGTATTGATATCCATCTGGATAAGTCACACGGTAATTGAGTTACAATATTCATGGCAACTGTACCTATTAACATCATGACAGTCAATGCACTTAAATGTGCTCTTGTCACTATTATTTGTAAGTTATTCTGCACAAAAGCCTTACATTAATTTGCAGTACAGGTTCACTGGCCCTCCTAGGAGCTAAAGGAGAAAGTGGGTGAGGCCTCCACTCAGCCTAAGAGCAGCGCTCAGAATGGTGTTAGTTGTTGTAACACCAGGGATGTTTAGAGTACCCTTACGGGATACGAAGTTGGCATTTTAAGAATCTGAAAGCTTATTATTTAAGTTTAATGGAAATGGACTGGAGATGATAGGGTTAGCATTTTTCATGCCTGCTCCCTGGAGAAGGTTGTTGGTTGTCAGTATATTTGTTAGGGAAAGGTGTTCAGCTTAAGTTAGATGCACTTGAAATAAAGGTATTATCTAAATGCAATTAAGAAGTTTTTATCACTTTAACTTTTTAGGTCTGAGGCCAGATAACCAATACGCTTACTTATAAATGAACCAAAAAGTATCCAAATAGACACAGAAATTTACCAGATTCTGGTGTCTGGGTTAGCATATGTATTCTCATAGACAATGTCAGATTCATTCAGTTTCTGCTGCTCTCTCTCCCTTCACTAATGGAACTGCACCTTTGGTTCATCAGGAAACAATCTGCTTTTTTATAAAAGGTGCTTATTTTTATCCATCCCCTCCCCCAAATGAATTGTAATCTCTCATTATTTACTACCCTCCCCCGACCCACCTGACTATAAGCTGTCTGAGGTCAGGGCCTGTGTCTGACTTGATCATTAACAAATCCTCAAGGCTTACTTCTCTACCATATATATAGCAGGTATTCAGCCATATATATAGCAGATATTCAGCCATATATATAGCAGATATTCAGCTTGTCGATTGCACAGTGGAATGAGTCTGTGAAGCATGATGTGCTTACATGGATTACTATGGAGGCATGAGATGTGCTGTAATATCATAGATCCTCTGTGATTATCTATGTTCCCTTTAGAGCATCATCTAAGGCTTTCCTTTGTCTAGTTTAACCAAACAATTCATTAGATGAATTATTTACATTTAAAGTACTTAGAATAGGACACAACATAGGGAATCACTCGAAATTAGCAATTTTTAATATATTAAAAATTCTATAGCAATTATTAATATATTTATGAGACTCTTTTCCACAAATTTGAAGGAAGCCTTGGCATTCTGGGAATGATAGATACATGAAAATATCTATGAGCAGCTTAGGCTCTCCCCCTTTGGACCCTGGGAGTAAAATGATTCTGCATTGAACATTTAACAAAACAGCTCTTGCCTCCTTAAATAGTTTTTGGTTTAAAGGAGATAACCGGAAAGATTTCAGAATCGTGGGGCCGTGCTGATGGCCCTTACTCTGTTGATAGACTGGGAGCTGAAATAGGACCTTCGGCTTCTTATGTGTGCACATGTCGCTGAAAATTAGGCTGGGTGTCTTTTAGGTATGCATTGGATTCTAAGACGTCTGCTAGACACTTTTAGAAAAGTCAGTAACTTAATCTTCATTTGTTTAATGATGGGTCCTCATTTTTGGATATTATAACCCCTTCGAAAATAAAAGCATGTCAATCCTGAATCACAACAAATAAAAAGAAAAGTCTAAGGAGGGTAAGATAGTGGGAAAATGTATAAGGCAAGGTAAATGTTTCTGTTGAGAGAATAATACTCCCTGAATTAAATAGCTATATAGGGTGTTGGTGCATATTCCTACAGATTGTCACGTAGGCTTGTAAATGCTCAGTGAGGAGTTTGATTATAGATACACACACATATATATCATCATCTACAGATATATGTGCAATGTGGGAAAAAGAGGCAAGAAATATGTCTTTCATTGTTTCATCAGCTAAGTCTTAGATCTAGTTCATAATTATAAATCTCTCAGCATTCTAAACCAGAAGACGTCACTGAAGTCAATAGGAGATAAATTACCATGCAGACCTTTGTTTATAAGTGTAATTCTGCTGGTTCTTACAAGCTGCCAGTGAAATTAGAGATGGAGTGTGCTGGAGTCTGCAAATATCAAAACTGCTACAGCTGCAGAAACCTTATTCCTGTATCCAGTGTAATTATGTGCCTCTCACATGCTCCAGCTGAGGATTTGCATGAACTGACAAGAGCACACACGGTAAATCTTGCGCCATCATCTGATTTACTACTTTGTTCGAAAATCCAACTCTGTAAGGTTAATTCTGCATTTCTTAATGGTGAAAACTATTGTCAGAAAGGAAAACATTTCGCCACGTATGTGAGATACTGACAAAAGAAGTGGGAACTTTGTTTTGTGAAAGCAAGATTAACCCAGAACTGTCCTTCTCCGTATCAACCCCTTTGTATTCTCTCTCTCTTTGCTTTAAAGTGTTGTGTCCTGAAATTTTCACTCCTCTTGCTTCTTTCTTGTTTTTCTTTCCTATTTTCTCACCTGAAAAAGGAAAAGAATACTGGATATATTTTCTTCTATTTCTCATAAGAGAATGAAAATTTTTGCCATAAAAAAAAAGTGACTTAGATGGTCACATCTCTAAATTTTTATGAAGCACTTAGTATACTTTTTTAATTTAATTTTTATTTTATATAGGAGTATAGTTGATTTACAATGTTGTGTTAGTTTCAGGTGTACAGCAAAGTGACTCAGTTATACATACACATGTATCCATTCTTTTTCAGATATTTTTCCCATATAGGTTACTACAGAATATTGAGTAGAGTTCCCTGTGCTATACAGTAGGTCCTTGTTGATTATCTGTTTTATATCTAGTAGTGTGTATATGTAAATATACTTTTAAGCATGGTGATAGACAAACTGTATCACAGCACTGGCATTTTTTCAGAGCAGTTTCTTATGGACTTGTATAAAACTGTAATCCTGGATTAGCACATAAAAGCTTTGAAGTGTTACAGTAATGAGATTAAAGTGTGTATGTGAGGGGGGGTGTTTGTGCAGTGTGGTGTTTGTGTGTGTGTGTGTGTGTGTGTGTGGTAGGAGTGGGCTGGGGGAGGGGGGTGGGCGTTAGATGCAGCAAGCGACAAGAGCTGGGTTTACAAGAATCCATCCTGTGTGCAGGGAACGTTCCTGGAAAACAAGGTGCCAGGACTTTCTGGTCATTGACATTCGTTTGCAGGCTACATCGGTGGTGACAGGTACAATCTCAGAATTTACAAAATAAAACCTCAAGTACAAATTACAAGATATGGAATTGTTTTCAGTGTTTTTCATCAAAGCCGAGTCCTTGAGAATTTTTTTTTTAACAAAATGCAAAGGTCATTTTTCCTTTGGAAATAAAAGAACTACCTGCCATTACCTAGAGAAAAGGTGACATTTTTCTATGAAAAGGAGACATTTTGCCCAGAGGCAAGTGGAGGCAGTTTCTGGGATTGCCTGACAGTGAGTTTACGTAAGAGCAGAGCAAGATGCTGTGCCTCTGGCAGAAATGACATTTTCCTCCCTGTTCAGCTTCGCAAATTCTGAAAAATACAAGACCGAATTTTTTGATGGTAATTCTCCCGGTCTCTTATTGATGTGTGCAGCAGCAAAACTAATTAATGTTATGAACATACACCATGCTAAGACAAGGGGAGGTTGCACAAAGATGGCAAGCTGGCAACTGAGACAGAAGTCCAGGGCTTTCCATTGGAATTCTATCACTGACTCATCTTGTTCTGTTTCAAAATCCACCTAGCACCTCATTGCACAGCAACAATATTCCTCTCTATTAAGAATTATTCAAAATAGATATATCCATTTGCTCATTCATTTTTTTAAAATATGAATTTATTTATTTATTTTTGCCTGAGTTGGGTCTTCGTTGCCGCACGCGGGCTTTCTGTAGTTGCGCCAAGCGTGGGCTACTCTTCGTTGCGGTGTGCGGGCTTCTCATTGCGATGGCTTCTCTTGTTGCGGAGCACGGGCTCTAGGTGCGCGGGCTTCAGTAGTTGTGGTGCATGGGCTTAGCTGCTCCACGGCTTGTGGGATCCTCCCGGACCAGGGCTCAAACCCGTGTCCCCTGCATTAGCAGGTGGATTGTTAACCACTGAGCCACCAGGGAAGCCCTGATCATTCATTTATCCAACAAACTTTATATTGGGATGTTGAGTGGTACTCTTCACAGAGTTGGCTCTAGGGCCTGTCAGCCTCCCTTAAGGCTGCTGTGGAATGACCCCACCACAATCAGCCCCTCCACTCTCACCCTAGTCTGTATAAACGGAAGCTGGAGAGGGGAAAAGAGAATCTCCAGGGTAGTTCTTCTTATGTGGGATGCAGCGTTTGTGTTAAGAGGTAATCCAGTGGTGCCCATGAGAAAGAGAGGGGTACTCCCTTTCCCCATCTCAGTCCAAGTGAAGGAGAGGCCCTAAGAGCATCACTCATTGAAATTGGGGTTGCCTAAAGGAAGGGGAGTTGGTGGTTTGGTTTCCACATTAGACATCTGCTCAGGCAGTGGACTTGCTTCCTTTACCAGTCAGAAGAGAAGAGAAGTGAATCGGGGGGAGATGGCAGGATAGAGAGAGAGAAGACATGGCAAGTATCTGGCATGGCAAGGCTGTGCGAGTTTTCTGTGGTCGAAGTGACCGTGGGGAAGAGACCTTGACTGGAGCCCACTATCTTCCATGTACCACTCAAGAGAGCTGCCTGCTGGGCAAGGAAAGCCAGCATCAACAGGCTGGGCAGTGCAGGCTGGGCACCATGGAAATGAAAGGGGTCAAGCTTGAGCCAGATATCGCACTGGCCCTAGGATGAATCCACAGATCGATTCCATAAGAGAGCCAGCCACCGGGCACCTGCCACTTCAGTGGCCATTTCTCTTTCACTAGACAAACAGCCACAACCTACGCCAAAAAAGAACGCCATCGCAGAGTTAAATAGAGAAACCCTTGTCTCTGCACATAACACACTGGAAAAACTAGACCTTGAAGAGTCAAGGGGGAGGCAGTGCCCCAGAGGCAGACCATGCCTCCCCTACCTCAGAGCTGTCAGGGTCCCAGGAAAACCCATGCGGACGGTAGGAGCAAAAGAGATTTAAATCAAGTTTAGGAAGTTGAGGCATTAATGAGACCGGACATATGATAGCCAAAAGTGACTTAAAAGTGAAGAATTTTCCCAGGGGCATGAAAATAGTAACTGTAGAAAAAAATTACTTTATTTGTTTACCCCCCATGCCATAGATGATGCTGTTCAATAAACAGGCTGTGTGCCCACCATGCATCAGCCATCCTTTCAGGTCCTGGGGGCCCATGGATGAATAAGACAGCCTCTGCCATTAAGGAACGTACAGTCTGGTAAAGTAACTGAAGCATGTGAACAACTTCAAGTGGCACCTGGAGATAAATACTAAAAGAGATGTGTGCAGACTGCTTAGGGAGAACAGAGGAGTAAGTCTCTCACAGGAGGAGGGGGTGTAGGGAGAGTCCAGGGAAGATTTCACAGAGGAAGCATGATTCAGAGACCTGAAGGGAGATTATGAATTTATCAGGCATGCGAGGTATGGGGAGTACTGTGTGCCAAAGTGCAGACCTCCATTTGTTCTGCAGGCACAGATGGGAGCTTCTACTATGAGCCAGGAGCTGTGCCAGGTAGGGGACCAGCGTATAAACCCAAATCTTGGGGACATGCAAAACCCTGGGCTGTTTGTTATGCCCTTAAACTTAGGAGGCAACAGAGACCGAAGATGGAACAGAAGTTGAGGTGAAAGGCTGCCAGGAGCTTAATGTGGAAGGGAACTATAAAACGTGCTTAGGAGGCATGGAGGGGTTATAAGTAGAGGAGCAACCTGATCAAATGTGCACGTTTAGAAAGTTAACTCCAGAGTCTGTATGAAGTATGCATTGTAGAGAAACAGGAGTCAGAAGAGAAGCTAAGAAATGTGCAGGATCTCTTCCATTTTCCACTCCAAACCCACCTCCTCTAGTTCCCTCTATGGACTCCACCAACGGGCTCTCTTGCCCTAGAGCTCCCAGTTGGGCTCAGTGAGTGGCAAGAAGCGGCTGGCGGTCAGAAGGCAGGAAGAGAGTGAGGTCCTGGCACTCAGTGCCTCGGGGCCTTTGCTGCCAGGCTGCTGTGTGCTGGGCATCCATCTTTTGGGATCTCAGCTCTAACAACCATGGGAGGAGAAAGAGGAAGTGAGGTGGCAAATATTTGGACAGTGGAATCAGTGTTTTCTTGTCTGAGCAGATGAGATGAGTGAAGAGTCCAGTATGTTTGCTTGTTTGGGTTTCGTGCTTGAGCAACTAAGTGGACTGTGGCACCTTTAACACAGAAGGAGAAACAAGTTTGGAGGGTTTTAGCTAATGTTTTAATAACTCATAAGACATGAGGAATGAGGCTAAGTTAGGTAATATGTGAACATGACTTCTATGTAAGGTTTACGTCCATAAAGTTCAACATCTATAAACTCTCATCAAAGACAACTAAGTTCTCAATTCCACAATTTATATTTTCTTTGTTGAGTTTTATTTTATGACTCCCTTTTTGATTCCTTTTCAGGAAGAAGTGGTAGCAGTAGGATTCATTTTATATTGCCAGCAAAGTCTACACTGTTAACAGCTCAGTGGGATGGGAGAGGGGAAGAATTACATGCCAAAGTCTACAACACAGAGAATGCATGGTGCTTCAGGCACTGAACAGCTGCTGAAAGGAAGAAGGAGCAGCCTTGTTTTCCATCAGATTCTTCTAGGTTTTTCCAGATGGGGGAACAACCACAAATGGGGGAAAGTTATACAGAGACAGATTTTGATTTATTTTTTAAAATAGCTTAATGACAGAGCTACCCTACAACGGAATGTGTTGTCTAACTAATAACAATATTCATTCACTGAGAGTTTCGTGGCACTAGGCCAAACTCTTAAAATATAATATCTGATTTAATCTCTACAATAACCCTGTGGTGTAGATACCATTATTCTTATTTTGTAAATAAGGAAACTTAAGTCCAGAAAAGTTAAGAAACTAGCCAAGCTCACATCATCAGTACATAGTAAGGCTGAGATTCAACCCCTTCTTGACCACTGTGCTGCTTCCTTCCAGGAGAGTCGCTAGCTCCCTAGCATTGGAGGTTTAAGGCGAGGCTAAATGGTCACTTGTCAGGTGTTTCTGCTCTGGCTGGAGGTTGAACCGTATGGCTCATAAAGTCACCATCTCTCAGGTGTGGCATTATGTGCTCCTCCTTTACCTGCCCTCTCTTCCTCTCACCCCCCCACCACCACCGCTGCTAACTCTGTGTGTTATATGTGTTGTGTGTGTATGTATGTGTTGAACTGATTCTGTTAAACAAATTCCATATTTTTTATTAATGGAGAAAGACATTGAGGGAAAGTTCTAGTTAGAAGAGAACAATACATTCCGTTTTCACTAACATATACCCTGTCTGCATATCTTATATACCTCTGGCTGGCTGGTTAAAAAGACAGCTTCAAGGTCAATACACAGAACGCATGATATTTTATGCGTGTTTTTTTTTTCCTTACAGTATAACCCAGTGTTTTGCTGGGAGGAAGCCAGCAAATATATCTTGCAGCCATTTCCCCTTTTTTATCAATAAATGGTATCTTTTGTTATTAAGAAGTACCAAATTATAAAGGTGTTTCAAAACTTCTTGGAACAAGAAGACCTATGAAGTAATTTTTGTCAAGTATGTCATTTAGATAGCCAAGTTATCTAAACACAGAACTTAGAGCCCTCAGAAGATTTCACGTGATCATTACAGTTCAAATGAAACTATGTTCTGTGAAAAGAAATCTATGTATACGTAAAATTGACCTAACTAGTTAGACTAAGGTGTAATGAAGTAGAATCCCAGGGCAGATCTCTGAGGCTCCTAATTCCAGACTGCCTTCTGGTTTAGTTTCAAGCCTGGGACACAAGAAGGAATGTAGTATATCTGAAGAAGTGATCCCAAGAGAATTCACTTCTACATAGGATGTAGAAACATCTTTAAAGATTTTACATCAGTCCAAGCATATGATGTCTCTTTTACTCAAAGGAAAAAGTCTGAATGCCCTTTGCTCACGTAGCTGAGATGTTGAAGTGAGGAATGAGGTCCTCAGAGAAAAATGAATTACAGGAAGAGGATCATTACAGTTCAGTACTGAGAATTTGCATCATACTCTGTTCATCATAATCTAACACCCAAGTATGTATCTGATATCCTTGTCCAGTAAACTGCTGGCATCATAGTATAAGATAGATGAGATAGTGACTATAAAAATATTTTGAAAACTGCAAAACAATGCTTCAATTATAAGTTAGTGTTATGGTGATTTTCCATTCTCAAACATCTTAACTTGCCACTTTCTCCATTTTAACTTACTACGCTGACGCTGACGTGCATTCTTATCTTTTCCCTTCTGGGTGTTGTCAATCTGTCTAATTAGATTATAGAACCATTAGGTGGAGGCCAATGGCTAATTTTTGTGTTTGGTATGGAAACAATACACTGTTGGCATTTAATCTTCCATAGTCTCCTGTTCTGGCTCAGCAGGGTGTAACCTTACATCTTCTGAAAGCTCACTAGAGTGAACATTTCCCTGCAGAGGGTGAGAAGAAGACAAGAAGGACAAATAAATTTCCATTCAATACTCAAAGAGTTTTTTCTTTTTACAAGCGTGTGATAGCGAAGCCACTAATCTATAGAATGGAAAATCAGCCTGAATAGATGTAAAAGAAAACAATCAATATGCAGTAGTTGTTTTATGCAGCACTGTTCAATTCCAAAAGAACTGACAGTCTGTAGAAGCAAACAACAATATATGTTATGCCATCTGGGAAAAAAGCAAAGCAAATAATTCATATGTGGAACCTTTATGAGTGTCTCAAAACTGTTGAAGGAAAGCTGACTCAGTATTCCTTGGAGAATCATGGGTGAAACAAGAGTAGGGAAAGTATTAATTTATCTAGTTTTTAAGTAAAGAAAGAAAGAAAAAACACACAGCAAAGCTCCAGGATTCAGAGTTTATCAGTTCTGCGGCCAGCATCCCGGATTGCTCATCTGCTGTTCAATATAGTTTATAAAATCTCTAGGGATTTAGCAGTAGCTACTCACTCTGAGGTTAGAATTTAAGTTCTGCTCAAATTCTTAATAAAAAAAGTTTCACGTTTTCTTCTTTATAGTTGAATGCCTCTTGGTTTGCAACTAACTTTACTATGGCTTCTTCTGGAGCTTTTTTTAGCTTAATTGACAGTATATGCTGAGGCCAAGGCAAAGAAAACAAAATTGCCCACTTCCCATTGATAGGTAGATTCTGAAAGAGTTTGATAGGTTAATAATAGAAAATTCTTTTAGCAGCTCTGTTTTATGATATATACCCGAAGGGTTACAGAGTTCATTTTCTTCTCAGCTAGTAAGTAAAGCACCCTTTCTGAAAATACTATTAACACCACTTGGAATTCATGTAGAAACCAACATAAGGATCTCAGAATGTTTAAAGAGCTTCTTCTCTAATCCCCTCAATGTAAATGGAAGAAGGACAGGAACTAATTGCATCTGTTTCAACACTAAAATGCGACGTAAAAGATGAATTTTTATTTCTACACACCCAGTTTCATTACTGGGCGAAAATTTGGTGAAAGAGAAGGAATACATAAGCTTTTATTCATTGCTTGCTGTGCACCTTGGAAAATGTAAGGGAAAAGAGACAAGTTTGTATCTGACAACACTTCCATCCAAAGTAATAGCTATAGGGGACAAAGGGACACTGTAAAAGAGACTATCTGTTAGTGATATGAACAAGAAATGTAATTTGAATTTATTGTCAATTTCTGAGCATCTATTTTACAGAGTTAAATATTCTAGTGAAATCTTATGTGCTTAATATATTAATTGAATTATGTATGTATATTTATTAACACAACTGTAAAACCTTCATAATAAATATTGATTTTGAAAACTAAAAAAAAAAAAAAAACAGCAAAGTATTGTAGATAATTCTTCATCACTCATGACAGATGGACACCTAAGAAACTTCCCAGTGGGCATCCTGGGACATATCTGTGGAAGTACCCAACTCAAAGACTTATGATGCAGTGAAATATCTTCTCTGACTGATTGTGGAAATAGCAAAGCTTCCATCATGGGAAAGGTTTAAAAGAAGAATGTGTTTTGGAGTGAGCCCAGGGAAGTATAAGAACTTGTTGAAGCAAAGCAAAATCAGTGCTAAGAAAGAAGGAGAAGAAGAAAGAGATAGGGAGAAAAAATGACCATTTCTTCCACAAAATGAAGCACATGTTTGTGTACCTGCAAACTGATTCTAAAGTTAAAAACTTACTAAAATGAAATGGGCCAGAAATGAGGTAGAAGCAGAACAGAAAAAAATCTCTAATTTTGAAGTCTTAAATTTATTAGCATCTTAATGTACATTTAATCCTTGTTGGAACAGTTGCAATTCTGAATATAATAGAGTCTGAGCTAATTGGCTGAGAATGATAATATCCTTTAAAACGAGCTTCTGGCATAATGTCCAGTCTTCTCTAGGCCTATAATTACTGGTGTGTGTATGTGAGCAAGGAACTATGTGATTCAGTTGGACTCAATGGGCTAGTAATAATACCCCTGATCAACGTTTGAAACCCTCCAAGGAAGAACCCAGTGTGAATAGCATGACTAAATTCTATAGACAGCAGTGGTTGTAAGAAATAAAAGGAATAACAGGGTATGTGACCTCTATCATCAACTCTTATTTTTGGGAAAACGGCACAATATGCAACCCTGCCAAGTATATGCCAGTTAACGTGATTCATTTTGGATGTGCATTGGCCCTCTAGCCCACAAATGTCCGGATGATGTCTCTCACTTAATGCTAGGTCATATCATTTAATGATTTCACTCAGTTGTGTGAAATCAAAATGCAAACACTTAATTCCAAGTGGGAGACAACACAAAATGGTAACCAGAACAGTTGGCTTGGAAACTTGTGAAAATAACTTCTCACTTTCTTGCCTCAGTATCCTCTGTCCAAAAATATGACGGTAAATTAGATTATGTCATAGGTCCTCTCCAGCTCTAAAATAATATAAATGGACAATTGTGAGCCACAAAATTATAAATATTGGTCTAATGACAGTATAAAACTGTGGCCTTTAGATAGAATTCCCAAATCAGCAAACTGGATAAAGTTCATCCGTGATAAAACAGTATGCCTGACAATTAACTCTGGGAATCAATGTCCTATCCTCTGATAGAAACAGCCACAATAAGTTGAATACAATCTAATAGAATCAAAATATAAATACCACCAAAGGCAAAGTCAGCTAATTTAATAGTTCTAATAAATATATACACAAGAAACTACGTAGCTAAAAAACAACAACATTAAACATTTAATTATCTTGGAGCATGACTTGGACACACTACACAGTCACTATAATTGATTGAGAAAAGAATGATGGTTAAAGTCACCAAGCAAAAGGCAATAGGCTGAAAAACAGTCAACTCAGAGGCCACGAGGCCATGTGTGGACATGCCCCTTGTTAACACTGATAAACTGTTACTGATGGAGCCAGTTCTAAACGTTCAAAGTTACGGATCATGCTGCCCAGGGCTAGCTGTGAGAAATTTGTATTATAACTGATGTCCGTCTTCGTACTCAGCTTCTTTTTCTGTGCCCTCTTCATTTCTTGATAATATAATAATTCCACAGCAAGTTCTTTGTCCTACAAAGTTCCACTCTTCTTCTGTGTCCATCGTGCCTCTTCTCTCTCCCATCACCACCACACAAACATTTAAGATAAGTCAGAGCTGCTACTTCCAAGATACTTCTTATTTTGATAGGTGAGTCCTGAACCAAGGCCAAGACATAAGTTATTTTTATAGAAAATGAACATGTTACATTAGTGTGCCTTCTTAATTCCATAATATAACTTATTTTCTTTTAACCTCCTTCGGGGAGCTGTAAGGCATCGTTTTTATATCTTTGGAAGTCATAAAAAAGCAATAAAGAGGCATTATAAATACTTAATCTGCATGACATCCTATTAATATGTCATTGTAAAATGCATCCTATCTAACAAAACGTCAATAGCAATAATATTCATTCTGAGAACATAGTAGGTGGCTCCTGAGCTACTGGTTAAAGTCTTCTATTGTACTAATGCCATTTAAGGCAGTGTGGGTTCATTACAGTATTATTTGAAGAAGAATCAGTTACAAAATCAATCTGTCATTGCACTGTGTACCATGCACCAAGGCTTCAGCTGAATGATAAATAGTACAGAAACATTCCGTTTAATTAATCTCTCTAAGACAAATGGAGGAGAGGCCTTTCAAAGTGAACAGTATCTTAGTATGGGTTAACTTAGTATAGGTTGACATGTGTCTCCATGCTAACCCATGTCTCCAGAGCTCCTAGTCCCATAGCTTTCTGTAATTTTAGGTCATAAATGCAATATTTTTTTAAAGTCATTCTTAAAAAATCATTGTAGTATCAGGAGTATTTAAATTGACACAATAGCAAATAGGTGTATGATTTCTTTTGCCTCTGAAAAAAAAAGATGTTGCTTAACATATGTGGATACAGCCTTAAATGCAGAAAAGTAAACGAACAATGCCCTACTGGCCATTGTGCATGACAGTTCACAACATTGTGCATGACAGTTCACAAACAATTCAGTTGATATATTTCTTTATATCAAAAAGTAACATATCTTTTTTCTATTCTTTATAACTTTTTTCATACATATTTTGATTTTATTATTTTGTTTGTGTTAGTTACTTTGTTTCTATTCTTTATTATTCAAGTTGGAAAATCCATATTTGATGTTTTAAATTGACAACCACATAGATAGAACTTGAATTTTTTATGTTATTAAGCTTTGTGTCCATTTCCTTGTCTTGTAATCGGCCCTTCACTAGGCAAAATATACCCAAAGCTATTTGTCCTACATGATTGAATAATTTTCATAGTACTTTTGGGGGCAGCTAAAATTTACCTGCCTAAATTTCATTCTTGACCTTCGTATTTCTATACGCAAATTAAATGCCTCTAATTTTTAATTTAAGAAAAACATTAGCATTTGAAAATAAAATTTGCAACTTTTTGGGTGAGGTTTTCTCCCAAAATTCCATTTCAACTAAATTTGCTTTGCTTGCCTATATGTGTGTGTGTGTGTGTGTGTATATATATATATATATATATATATATACACACACACACACACACCCATTTCATGTAATACTGTGTTTGTATTAATAGGCCCCCTCTGATCCTTTAACAAATTAAGATTTTTTTTTTTTTTTTTTTTGTGGTATGCGGGCCTCTCACTGTTGTGGCCTCTCCTGTTGCGGAGCACAGGCTCTGGACGCGCAGGTTCAACAGCCATGGCTCACGGGCCCAGCCGCTCCGTGGCATGTGGGATCTTCCCGGACCGGGGCACGAACCCCTGTCCCCTGCATCGGCAGGCGGACTCTCAACCACTGCGCCACCAGGGAAGCCCCAAATTAAGAATTTTTGAAAAGTGCCAAGGGTTTGCATACTGACTATTTTTTTATTTAAAAAGAAGAAAAAAAAGCCTAAATGTGTTATCAGTATATGAGCACTTACGAAGGTATTCTACCTCTATTGACCTGGAGTTATGGTCTAGAAAAGATACTATGTGTCCTCATCTTTGCCTCTTTCTTTACTACATTGAAACATTCTCATGCATCAGATGAAGTTCTAATTTTAAAAACTTCAGTTATCCCTTTAGTCTCTTTATACTATTATTCTGTCACAACCTTTCATAGGCAAAAATGAAAAATTATTCTTTACCTATTACTTCCCTCTTTTCATATCCATCCCCTTGATCTTCTGTAGCTTGGCTTCTGAAGCCACCACTCTACCCAAGCTTCTGTCTCATCAGCACTCCCAAATCCAGATGCTTTGCTGGGAGTTCATTGCTCTTGAACTCTCAGAAGTACTTAACATTGTAGACCACACCCTCCTCCTTGAAACTCTGCCTTGCCTTGTTCTGTGACAAAGCTCAGCTGACCTTTTCCTACTTTTCTAGTTGCTCCTGGAATCTGGTTTCCTTCTTTCTCATTTTCCCACTGCCCATGGGAATTGCCTTTCATTCCATCTTTTGTTTTTCTTTTTCTATTTTGCTTCCTGGAAGAGCTCATCCATTCTCATTCTAGCTTAGCTACTTATTAGCTGTGTAATATAAGGCAAGTTGTGTAGCCTCTCTGTACCTCAGGTTTCTCATCAGCAAATTGGAGATACTATTTGATGTGAAAATTAGAGTTAGTGTGTAGAAAGCATTTAAAATAACCCTTGTCATAACATAAGTAACATAAGTCAGTTGCCATCAGTCATAACATAACATAAATAAGTCATTTGTTACTAGCCATGATCATTATTTGCTATCATTTCATCACACTTAAAACTACATCTTCATCTTTGATTTGTGTTTCCATATTTTAAACTGCTTTTAAGTTATGATCCACAAAATATTCCATCAACAACACTTCAGACACCAGCATGGCCAAAACAGAGGTCAGTTTCTTGGGCCATATTTCCTTCTCAACATGGCTCATCCTTTCAAATGCCATCTTTCTATCACTGATACTACCATTTTCCAGGTAATCAACATTACATGGTAATTTAACATTTTTCTTTCATTGTCTACATTAAGCTTATTATTTAGCTTGTCAGATTTTCCTTTGTAATTTAGTTTGAATTCACTGAATTTTGTTGCTTTCCAATGCTCTGCTTGGTCCAGATCCTTACCACCTTACACATGAACTAGTCATCCGTATCTCTACTCCCAGCATCTTTATTCCAACCAAATAATATCTTATAAACACCACGTTCAGTATGTCATATTCCACCCAATGTTCTTCTACTCAAGAAGTTAGAATCCAAAAATCTAACTATACCAATAGTTGTTAAATAATTGGGAATTGTAGAGCTGATGTTGCTTTTAAAATACATATTGAAAATTTAAGTTCATAAACTGGAAACTCAAATAAAATCTGAGAAGTATAAATATTTTATTATTTTTTATAGAAGGTTAATAAAGTAAGCAGGAAAGATCATAAAAATGTTCCAGTAAACACAAACATATCATACAAAAGGGCCAACAGTAGTATAATTACAATAATGATAGTAACTGACATTTCTTATCTATATTACACTTTACAACATATTTTGACATAAAATATTTCATTTGCTTTTCACACTAATTCAATGAAAAAGGTGTTGATATTAACCCATTTTACAGAATTAAAAACAGAGGTAAGGTTAAGCAGCGTACCAGAGATCATACGTCAGGAAGAGATGGAGACAGAACTTGCCTTTGGGTCAAGTTCCATTGCATAATTTGAAAGGCGTCAATAATCATTTTTTAACAACTTACTACATTTTTGAAACCTGGTAATAGAACCTAATGAGTGCTGAGTGAATTACCTACCATATAGGCTGGAATAATTCTAAATTACTGTATATAGAACCACATCTAATACAACTTGGGTTTCACAATAGATAATCTATACATCTAAACCTCACGAACTATCTTACCACTGCTTGGCAAACCAGGAGTATAGTGTCTAGAAATGAATAAATAGTATTATCACTTTAGTACTAAAAGGTATCTGCCTCTACTTAAGTTCATTAGCCAAAGGATCAGAAGCCATTACTCATTTTTTAATAACTGTCTTCATAATTAACAGCTTATATAACAGTAATATAGGTGAAAATATGTAAAATGCTTTTTACAAGCATAAATAAAATTAGTTTATTTTACAAATGTTGTCCTTTGAATATAAAATAGTCTAAAATTATAGAGTTGACAAAGATGAACATATGACTGAGTTTTAGGTGTCAATGCTCCCTTTCTTTTCTATATGTGGGATTAATATTCAGAGAGCTCAACTGACATTGCCTATTGATTACAGAAATTATGAAGATGAAGCAGAATTTTCCTGGATATACTTAATGCTCTGGAAAGAATGCTAATGATAGTTAAAACATTTGATCCTGAATTGAATGTATGTATCTCTCTATTCACTTGACTGTTTTAAGTAGGATTTAAAACTCTTTGGTGAAATTATTCAAAAATTTCTCAGTTGCAGATTACTTGGCATTGGCTATTACACTGCCTGTCTTATGTAAACATTATTCTTAAGACCATACCAGGACGTTAGTCCCTGGGGGATGTGGAGCGCTGGCAGCAAGCCACGGAGCTGTGGGATGGGTTCGCCCTGAGGGCAGTGAACAAGCGCGTGCAGCAGGGGGGTAGCGCGGCAGCTGCGGGAACTCCCAGCCATCCAGCCCCAGCTAGTAGCAGTCAGCAAAACCAAACCTGCAGACATGGGGATCGAGGCCTACAGTCACCAGCAGCGCACTTTCAGGGAGAGCTATGTTCAGGAACTGCTTGAAAAAGCATCAAATCCTAAAATTCTGTCTTCATGTCCTGAGATCAAATGGCACTTCATTGGCCATCTACAGAAACAAAATGTCAGCAGATTGATGGCTGTCCCCACTCTCTTCATGCTGGAAACAGTGGATTCTGTGAAGCTGGCAGACAAAGTGAGCAGTGCGTGGCAGGAAAAAGGTTCTCCCGAAAGGTAAAAGGTTATGGACCAGATTAACACCAGCGGAGAGGAGAGCAAACGTGGCCTGCCCCCATGGTGGCCGTGGTGGAACACATAAACACCAAGTGCCCCAGCCCGGAGTTCGTGGTACTGATGACCCTCGGGGGCTTTGGGCATGATCTTGGTCAAGGACCAGACCCAGACTTCCAGGTGTTACTGCCCCTCTGGGAGGAGCTGTGCAGGAAACCGAGCATCCCTACCAACCGGGTGGAGCTGAACACGGGCCTGTCCGTGGACTTCCAACACACGATTCAAGTGGGATCTGCGAATGTCCGAATAGGAAGCACCATTCCTGGAGAGTGAGATTACTTCAAAAAAGCTGCCCTGGACAAGCTTGCAGCAGAGCTGAAGGCTCCGGCGGCAGAGGTGGCCCAGGCACATTGAGCAGCGGCCCAGCTCAAGGGCCGGGTCCAGGAAGACAAACTATGCACTCACCTGGGCTTTCACTTTCACATCCTCTACGTCACAGCACGACCACGCCCTCCTCAGGACCTGGAGAAGGCACGCCTACGATTATGTGTGTTGATGGAAACCATCTGACTTAGTGTCTGACACAGGAAGCTCACTTCAAGCAGTGACTTTGGATTAGATTCGAGGAATCCAGACTTTTCTGCAGAACAGGTGCCTGGGCACTAGCCAGGACTTGAGTTCAGGCTTGAACGTTGCCCAGCAGCACCAACTAACCCATGAATGCCTTTCCCAGGTTAAAACTTGGTGACTGATGCCTATAATCTCCAAAGTCAGAGCGATTCCAACTTGTCATCCACTTCAATAGAAAATTCCCTGTTACCAACTCCGTACAAACCCACTGAGTAGCCGTCTCTGCTGCTCTGGAGCAGTGTGGTTTCTGCCCCCGTCTCCACCCCACCCAGTAAACGTTGGTCTCCACTCTGGCATGGCAGTACCGGTAACTTCGGGACCTGGCTCGAGTGAGTTCGCCAAACCCACATTGTGTCTGATGAGAGCTGTGTCCTTGGCCATCGTGTGGTGCTGACCCCGAAAATTACCGGGCAACTAACAGCAGCGGTCCTTGGGCCTTTCTAACATCCTCCTCCAGGGACAGGACTTTGAGCTTTTGCCCCAGGCCCTATGGTGATGAGAATCAAATGATATGATTCTTCTGCCACCATAGTTCCCGTTATGATGATTACTTATCTCATAGCTCCCCAGAAATGAAAGATCCCCTCAAAGCCGGTTCAGGCTCATGGTTTCAACAAGGCCTGGTTTTGAGTTTCCTGTTCCTGGGAGCACTTTTTAGGCATACTAATAGCCTCCCCTCCCAACCATGTTTATAAGGCAGAATTTTGCAAGTCTTGACATTAATAGAGTAGCTAGCTCTTCGAAACTCGGAAAGCACAATTCTCGGATAGTCACGAAGGACGACTGTAGTCTGGGTCGTTGTTTGTTTTCCAGGTGGGTTTTTCATATTTATTCAAGCCCCACTCTTTAATTTTATGAAACAACTCCCATGAAGCTGCTGCCGAAATGTAACTTTGTAAAACTTAAACCATTACGATTCCTGTACTATTTCACTCAAAGCTATAGTGTGATATTTCAGAGTCTATTAAATAAAAATGTGAGTTTGAAAACAAACCAACGAACCACACCAATGACTTTCAGGAGCCTGAACTGAAGTGTTGATTCGAGATAGAACTGGCCTTAATAACCAATAGAAAAGGCCACTGTGAACATGTGACTAAGTGGCAAATGGATAGCTCACTTGTTCCACTTTCTCAGAACTTCCAATATTTAGAGCATCATTGAGCATTTCAGTAAAAAAAAAAAAAAAATACAGTCATCTGGTACCGAAATTAGTGCATAAAACCATAATTTTATATCCTAGGGATCTTCTGCATCATAGCGTTTTTCTAATAAGCTTCATTAATATTTGGCAGTATGTCTTTTATTTAAATGACTTGATGACAGTTTCAAAGGCAAGAACACTGTAGATAGCACTTTATTTTATGCCCATAGTTGGAATGTGGACAAGAAACCAGTGTCAACTAGTGAAGCAGTAGCCAAGTTAAAATGGATTTAAATTGGAGAAACAATGAGCTTATCAAAGTGCTGTTATTTTAAATGCCACCCAGTAGGAAAAGTAGACAATGCAACCCACATTCTACCATGAGAAATACTTTGCTTGAGTTCATCATTAACATTACTGATGATTAGAGGGAGAGAAGGGTTTGGATGAGGAAATAAAAGAAAATCTGACTTGGGCTTGCTTGCCCTTAGAGAGGCCTGCTAATTGGCCTTTCAATTAACTAAGGAGAAGCCTTTCAAGTCTTTGGTAGCAGTGAAGTGGAACTATATTAGCACATCCAGTTCCTCTTCCTTCTTTTTAACAACTTTATTGCAGTATAATTGCTTTACAATAGTGTGTTAGTTTCTGCTGTATAACAAAGTGAATCAGCTATACATATACATACATGCCCATATCTCCTCCCTCTTGCGTCTCCCTCCCACCCTCCCTATCCCACCCCTCAAGGTGGACACAAAGCACCGAGCTGATCTTCCTGTGCTATGCAGCTGCTTCCCACTAGCTATCTATTTTACATTTGGTAGTGTATATATGTCCATGCCACTCTCTCACTTTGTCCCAGCTTACTTTCCCCCTCCCCGTGTCCTCAAGTCCACTCTCTACATCTGCATCTTTATTCCTGTCCTGCCCCTAGTTTCCTCAGAAACTTTTTTTTAGATTCCACATATATGTGTTAGCATACGGTATTTGTTTTTCTCTTTCTGACTGACTTCACTCTGTATGACAGTCTCTAGGGCCATCCTCCTCACTACAGATAACTCAATTTTGTTTCTTTTTATGGCTGAGTAATATTCCATTGTATATGTGTGCCACATCTTCTTTATCCATTCATCTGACGATGGACACTTAGGTTGCTTCCATGTCCTGGCTATTGTAAATAGAGCTGCAATGAACATTGGGGTACATGACTCTTTTTGAGTTATGGCTTTCTCAGGGTATATGCCCAGTAGTGGGACTGCTGGGTCGTATGGTAGTTCTATTTTTAGTTTTTTAAGGAACCTCCATACTGTTCTCCATAGTGGCTGTATCAACTTACATTCCTACCAACAGTGCAAGACGGTTCCCTTTTCTCCACATCCTCTCCAGCATTTATTGTTTGTAGATTTTTTGATGATGGCCATTCTGACCGGTTTGAGGTGATACCTCATTGTAGTTTTGATTTTTATATTTGTAATGTAGTCTGATTTGCATTTCCCTAATGATTAGTGATGTTGAGCATCCTTTCATATATTTGTTGGCAACCTGTATATCTTCTTTGGAGAAATGTCTGTTTAGGTCTTCTGCCCATTTTTGGATTGAATTGTTTGTTTTTTTCTGATACTGAGCTGCATGAGCTGCTTGTATATTTTGGAGATTAATCCTTTGTCAGTTGCTTCATTTGCAAATATTTTCTCCCATTCTGAGGGTTGTCTTTTCATCTGGTTTACGGTTTCCTTTGCTGTGCAAAAACTTTTAAGTTTCATTAGGTCCCATTTGTTTATTTTTGGTTTTATTTGCATTTCTCCAGGAAGTGGGTCAAAAAGGATCTTGCTGTGATTTATGTCATAGAGTGTTCTGCCTATGTTTTCCTCTAAGAGTTTTATAGTGTCTGGCCTTACATTTAGGTCTTTAATCCATTTTGAGTTTATTTTTGTGTATGGTGTTAGGGAGTGTTCTAATTTAATTCTTTTACATGTAGCTGTCCAGTTTTCCCAGCACCACTGATTTAAGAGGCTGTCTTTTCTCCATTGTATATTCTTGCCTCCTTTATCAAAGATAAGGTGACCATAAGTGCATGCAGTTATCTCTGGGCTTTCTATCCTGTTCCATTGATCTATATTTCTGTTTTTGTGCCAGTACCATACTGTCTTGATTACTGTAGTTTTGTATTATAGTCCGAAGTCAGGGAGCCTGATTCCTCCAGCTCCGTTTTTCTTTCTCAAGATTGCTTTGGCTATTCGGGTCATTTGTGTTTCCATACAAATTGTGAATTTTTTTGTTTCCACTTCCTCTTTGTTCAACAGATATACACGGTCTTCTCTTTGTTACCACATCAGTCCATTTGCAATAGGTATTTTCACACTTTCTGATTCAGTTTGTCCAAAATGTGATTTTTCTGCCTGAATTGTCAGTCCTCTGAAAAGCCAGGTCATTTAAGGTGATGGGTGGTAAGCAAAAGTTAAGCCATATTGTTTTTTGATACCAACAAATATTGGTTCTTTCTTTATATTAACATTTATTTGTAAACAATCAGCAATGTATTGCAGATTCAAAGCAGTGTTTTAGCCTAAAGGTCACGATTCTCTTAGTTTTGAAATAACAGCATTACCAATCTGGAATGCTTAAAAATAGAGGGGGTGGGGGAGGAAACCATGGACTGAATGACAAAGAAAAGGATCCGGTCACTCTCCCATGTATACAGTGCCATGGATAATGCAAAGGGGACACCATTTAGATGGATTCCCTTTGCCATGATTCCTCCCTGTAAAGGAGGTTGGCGCTTATAGTTACTCTGCTATTCAGAAAAGGAGTTTCAAATTCTGTGATGCTGACCAACATCTAGGGATCTTGAGTTACTTTGTAAACTACCATAGAACATAATAGCAGTTTTGACTGGATAAGGTAAATCATGAAGTAGCTCACTTCCTTCAACAGATACTTATTTATCTCACTGTTTACTGAGCACCTTGCACATATGATTAGCCACCAGGCTACACACGGTGCTCTACCCTGGAGACTCAAAGTCATGCTCACTGTCCCATGGAGCTTTCTGTTCAACAGTGATGACAATACAAAGAATCATCAGAAAAAGGCAAAATGGCGTTTAGCTGATGGCCGACCAGGCAGGGTTTCATTAAAACAGTATTATTGGAGTTGTGTCTTAAAGGATAGTCTTTTAAAAAGCAGAGATACATTCTAGATGGAGGACATAAACAAGACAAGAAAAGCTAAAAAGCATGGAGCATGTTAAAGGATTGTGAATAGCCGGTTTTGTCTATAGTGCATGACAATTCATTCAATAAATATATACTGAATCTGTACTATGAACAAGGTTCAGTCTTGGACTCTTGGGATAAAGCAGTTAAAAACAAAACGTTGGATCATGCACTAATGGAGCCAACATTCTGAAGGAGAGAGATAAGCAATAGAAAAAAAAATAGATCTATAATATAATGCAAGTAGTGAGAAGTGCTGCCCTTTTCAAGCTACCTTGTTCTCCTTACTGATGTTCTCCTGGAACTCATCAAGCAAGATCTTGCTTCAGGGCTTTGCATTTGCCATTCTCTATATCCAGAACACTCATTTTCAACACATTCACAGGCTATCTTCCCTCACCTCCTTCAGACCTCTATTCAAATAGCCCTCTCTCAGCGAAGACTTTCTTATTAAGCAGTAAGCACCACTCTGCCCCAACACATCCTATCTCGCTTCCCTGCTTTGATTTTCACCATACAACCTATTTTCATCTGGCATGCTGTTTAATTTGTTTATTGACTCTCTCCACACTGGAAAGTAAGCTCCATGAAAGAAAGGGATTTTTGCCTATTTTGTTTAGTGTTATACTCTCAGCATCTAGGACAGTACCTAGCACATTCAAAAGATATTTGCAGTATGAAAAAATATAATGAAAAATAAATTAGGGTTAAGGTGGTTAAGTGAATGATGTGCTGCTCTTTTATGGGGAGGCTGGGGAAGACCTCTCTAAGGAAGTGGCATCTGAATAAAAACCTGAATAAAAGGAAGGAGCAACTCACATAACTGTCTGAGAAAAGAGTTTCCCAAGCAGAGGGAACAGCAGGGGCAAAGGCAGGAGCATCCTGGCTGGAGCAGAAGAAGCTAAAGAGGAGAGTGATAGAATATGTCAAAAAGATAGCATGAGTCCCGCTAAGGATCTGGATTTTATTCTGAATGAAAAGGGAAGCTACAGAGGGTTTGGTTTTGTTTTTAGCAGAGTGGTGACACAATTTGACTGACTTCTATAAAACATCACCAGGCTCCAGTGTGGAGAATAGACAATAGCAAAGCAGGAAGAGATAGACAGGTAGGAAGGCAACACCAAGTAGTTTAGACTGGTGTGAGAGCAGTGGAGATGTACATTCCGGATGGCTTTTGAAAGTAGAGTTAACAGGATTTGCTAATGGAATAGATGGATGTGGTAAAAAGAGACCAAGGAGGAATTCAAGGAGTTGTCATCAACTGAGATGGGGCAGACTATGAAAGGAGCAAGTTGGGCAAAGGGAGGAGTGTTAGAAATGGAGAGTTAGTTTTGAAGCTCATACATTTGAAATGCCTTTTAAATTTCCAAGTGGAGATATATTGAGTAGACAGTGGGATTTTTAGTCTGAATCTCAAGAGAAAGGTCACAGCTAGAAATATAAATTTGAATTTATCAGTGTATAGGTGGTATTTAAAACCATGGAAGAAGATCAGATCATCAAGAGGATTAGTGTGATTTAGACTAAAAGCCACTAACATTTGCATGATGTTTTACCATTTACCAAGCAATTCCACATCAGCTGGAAAATTGCAGGAGTTAAGATTACAAATCTAAGATGGGCTTGAAAAGTGACTGAAAGGCTAAGAGTAATATGAGAGAGAATGCTGACTGCACAGTGCTTTACAGATGATTGAATTTGGAGGATGAGGTTGTTAAAGACAGCCCCAGTTCCTTCATTTGAAGGGACTATAAATATGGGGAGGTGGAGAGGGGTCATGAAGAGGGATGATGATAGCTATTATTTTGAACACGGTGAGTTTCTGGTGCTTTAACACTATCCAGGTGACGTAGGAGGAGGAGGGTGCTCTTTGCCAAAGTCAAGCCCTATTTATCCTCAAAAGTCAGTTCAAACATTACTTCCGGGCTTCCCTGGTGGCGCAGTGGTTGAGAGTCCGCCTGCCAATGCAGGGGACACGGGTTCGTGCCCCGGTAGGGGAGGATCCCACATGCCGCGGAGCGGCTGGGCGTGTGAGCCATGGCCGCTGAGCCTGCGCGTCCGGAGCCTGTGCTCCGCAATGGGAGAGGCCACAACAGTGAGAGGCCTGCGTACCACAAAACAACAACAACAACAACAACAAAAACCATTACTTCCGCCAGAAAGTCTTCTCCTCCCAGTCTCCTTGGTCTGAGTCAGGGTTTTTCCTTTCTCATCGCCAACTCCACACACTTAGGATTGCCTGCTTATTTGTCTGTGTCCCACTGAGTTCCTTAAAGAGAGGGATTTTATCTTTCATGCTTGTGACCTCAGCACATTGGACAGTGCCTGAGATGGATGGATGGATGGATGGATGGATGGATGGATGGATGGATGGATAGCAGCAATGAGAACCCAACTGAAGCTGTTTACATTAGTTTACAGTAAAGACAACCAGTGTGGTTTTGTGGAGCTCAGAATGGAGAGGGCAGAAAGTACACTAAAAGTCAACTACAGCTTGATCTCAAATAGCATCTGTTCTGTATGAAGTATTTTTCAGGTCACCTGGCCACCAGATTGAGACATAAAAATATGAAATATTCATCACACTGAAAGACTTGGTGACCAAATCAAGTTCCCTAGATGTTTGGGGATGAAATTAAGTATATTAAAAACTGCTCTCTGAAAACTTTTCCTCTGTTTTAAGAATGGGATGAAGGCATTTACTAGAAAAATGAGAACTTTTGCATAGACTACTATGTTCAGCATCTGGATATAAAGTGGAAGACAGCTATGCTCACCACTGTACCACCAACACAGAGCTGAAGTTAATGCCTTAATGACTTGAACCCTGGACCATCACATTTAAAATGACTGATCCTCTATTTACTAAGCTACTCAGAACAGATGTGTTGTTTAAGGGTATGAACTTGCAATGATTAGTAAGTAAATCCTTGAGATCTAATGCAAGTATAGTGAATATAGACAGAAACATTGTATGATATTATCAAACTTTCCAAGAGACTAATTCCTACCTTACAAGAATTAATGAGAATTAATACATATAAAGTGATTAGTCCAGTGCCTGACACAATAAATTTTAGTTATCATCATCATCATCTTTGGTTATTTGTGATAAGCACACTTCCCAACTGAGATCAGGCAAAAACCCATTCAAAAAGCAGGAAGTTGGGCTTCCCTGGTGACGCAGTCGTTGAGAGTCCGCCTGCCTATGCAGGGGACACGGGTTTGTGCCCCGGTCCGGGAAGATCCCACGTGCCGTGGAGCGGCTGGGCCCGTGAGCCATGGCCGCTGAGTCTGTGTGTCCGGAGCCTGTGCTCCGCAACGGGAGAGGCCACAACAGTGAGAGGCCCGCGCAAAAAAAAAAAAAAAAAAGCAGGAAGTTAAATTTTGTTATTCTTTTCCAAGTGACTTTAGATAATATGCTTTTAGTGAAGAAAACCTGTAAATGCATAGCAGAACAGATAGAAGGTTTGTAAGGCAGTTACTCCCAGGTTTGTGACATTTCCATGTAAAATATCTTTGCCATGTTCCCTGGGGAATTAATTCTTCTCTTGATGCTAAATCACAGCTCTGTATCCACTATGGTTTAAATGTGGAAAGTATAGAAAATAGCTTATTCATATCAACTTCCCCCTCCCCCATTTTTGATGTTTTTGATCAGTATTGATTTTCTACCTATGAATAAGCTTCATATTAATTACCTGTGCCACCACAGACTGTAAAGGACATCTCCTAAGCTCTCTCGTTACACATATAAAAATTCATAGATAGGTACAACATGAAATTTCACATTATTTATGGTGTTACGTTCAGCCATTTTTTCAATCAGAAGTCCCTAAACTTTTTGATCCTTGATTGTCTTTGGCAGTACGTATAGTGAAGCCTGTAGATCCTTCTCGGAATAATATTTCTAAATGCGTAAAATAAAATATGAAACTATCTGTGATTTTTATGGGTAACAGAGTCATAGCGTCTGCTATGCTACTGTTGTTTGTTGCAAACATGTATTATTGAAGGAAATGCTATATTTCTGTTAGAAATAGCTGAAAATAAAGATGAATTTTTTTTCTCGTCCAAGTCCAAAGACCACTCTGATAAAGATCCCTGATGTAAAAGAAAAATTTGTCACTATGTGATGAATATACTAAAGCGCAAAGTTGCTACCCTGTTTGATTAAATACTGTTGTTTTTATGTACCTTTGAATTGTATTAAATTTATTTTTGCTGTTTAAAATACTACACCCACGTTATAGAAAAATAAGAAAACAGAATTAGAGGAATCACCTATAATATGCCCACCTTTCATATTCCCTGCTAGCATTTTCATGTGCTTCTTTCCAGTTATATTGTAACTGCCATCATCGTATTATGTATGTAATTTTGTATCCACTTAAAACTAAACATTGTATCATGAGCATTTTCCATGTTGTCCTACAATGTTTACAGCCACAGTTTTCATGATTATGTGATATTTCTTATCTTACTTAGCCATACCGTTCCTACTAAATAGCAACATTTTTTGCTACTATGAATAACATTGTTTCATAAGGGGTGCTACTGTGATAAATTTAACTACTTCGTTAAGTGAGCAACCGATTAGAAGTTATGATATGTATTAAGGGTTTAGAACTTACCATACACTATTTTACTTTAATCATCACAGTGAGCCTTCTCTTTTTTGTTCATAAGCTTTTTATTATTATTATTACTGTGACACAGTTTTAGATTTACAGAAAAATTGTGGAGATAGTTCCCATATACCCCACACTGAATTTTCCTTGCTGTTAACATCTTATTGTTAGTATGGCACATTTGCTACGTTTTATAAGCCAATAGTGATACAGTATTATTAAGTAAAGTCTATACTTTATTCACATTCCCTTAGTTTTCACCTCATGGTTTGTTTTGTTTTCTCCTGTCCCAGGAAAGGAATGCCCTGGGTGGTATCCAGGATGCCACATCACCTTTAGTCATCGTGCCAGGCCCCCTTAGGCTCCTCTTGGCTGTGGTAGTTTTTAGACTTTCCTTATTTTTGAGGATCTTGACAGTTTTGAGGAATACGGGTCAGGTATTGTGTAGAATGTTCCTCAGTTGGGATTCGTCTGAGCTTTTTCTCATGGTTTTACTGGGGTTATGGATTTTCTTGAGAAAGACCACAGAAGTAAAACACCATTCTTATCATATCATATCAAAAGCAGATACTATCAGCGTGACATCACTTGTTGACATGAATCTTTATCACCTGGCTAATGTCTTGTTTGTCAGACTTCTCCGCCATAAAAGTATTATTACCCCTTCTTTTCATCCTGCAGTCTTGCGAAAGAACTCATTTTGGGCACTGCACACTACCAAATGGAGTCACGCTCTGCCACCTTACACAGCCACATACGTTATTTGTAATTCTTCTGCATAGGAGATCTGTCACAAGCCTCCTTTAATGGATGAGAAAACTAAGATTGAGAGAGATTAGGGAAGTAGCCCAAGCTGCCTAGCCTTCCATGCCTATAACTGCTAGAGCTTACTTCCTCTCCTCCGCGGCACTGGTGTACTCCTTACCTAAATCTGCCTCTCTGTGCTGTGCCACGTGAGCCCTTCCCAAGCTCACTGGGCTGTTTGTGGCGGCTTAGCAGCAACTCCTATATTGGCCCATTTGGGGAGGTAGGTGTTCATTCTACAAATGGCATGTGTTCATTTGCAAATACCAACTTCCCTCTGATGTCTAAGCAAGTATTTCCAAAACCACCAGAAGTCACTCAATTTGGGAGAAGAAAGAGACAGACAAAAAAGACTGAAATGCTTCCTGCTTTGATAAATGCTATTCTGCGTATCTCAATTTATTGATTGAAAAAATATTTGTATGCAAAACACTATTCTAGGCATAAAGCATACCCCAGTAAATTAAATTAAGTCCCTGCTTCATGGAATATTTTAGTGAGAAAGTGAGAATATAAGGAAATATAAGGAAATATAAGCGGCGGTAGCAGTGGTAAAAGCAGCAGGAGGACCGGCCGCCCCATAGACCGCCCCCTGCGCACCACCGCGCCGCTTCCTCTGCTGGGGTGCTCCTCCGGCCTGACTTCCCCTTTCTCCCATCTTTCCCGGCACCGCGGGAAAAACAGCGCAGGGCAGAGCAGGCAGGGAGGGCAGCCGCAGCCCGGACACAGGAGCCTCCCAGTCAGTTCAAGACCCGACATGAGGGAAAAGGGCCGTAGGAAGAAGGGCAGGACCTGGGCGGAGGCCGCCAAGACGGTCTTAGAAAAACATCCCAATACACCCATGAGTCATAAAGAAATTCTTCAAGTTATCCAGAGAGAAGGACTAAAAGAAATCAGACTCATTATCAAAATCCTATCAGTGAGTGACAAGTGAACACAGCTCAGGGCTCCCACTGATTCTGCATGAAGAAATGGAACTTCCCCTCTTGCATGCCTGAATGCAAAGCTGCACACGAACTCCCGAGGTGAAGAGCGCATCTTCTCTAAGGTTCCAGGTAGAATGGGAGTGTATACTTTGAAGGAAGGTGTGCCGGATGGGGTGAAAGAGCTATCAGAAGGTTCAGAAGAAAGCAGTGACGGTCAGTCAGATTCCCAGAGTTCTGAGAACAGCAGCAGCAGCAGCAGTGACGGTGGCAGCAACAAGGAGGGAAAAAAGAGCAGGTGGAAAAGGGAAGTATCGTCTAGACTGTCACAACCATCCTCTCCTCAGTCAGGCTCCCCATCACCCACCATTCCAGCAGGTAAAGTCATTTCTCTGTCACAGGAGCACAGCAAGAAGGCACTAAAGCAGGCTCTAAAACAGCAACAGCAGAAGAAACAGCGGCAGCAGCAATGCAGGCCAAACACGTCCATCTCCTCCAACCAGCACCGCTCTCTGAAGACTGTCAAAGCAGCCAGTGACTCTGTACCTGCCAAACCTGCGATATGGGAAGGAAAGCAGTCTGACGGACAGTCAAGCAGCCCTCAGAACTCCAACTCTAGCTTTTCTCCTTCAGTTAAAGTGGAAAATCCTTTGCTAGGCCTGGGAAAGAAGTCATTCCAGAGGTCTGACAGGCTTCACACAAGGCAAATGAAGAGGACTAAATGTGCCGAAATTGACGTTGAGACACCAGACTCCATTCTGGTTAATACAAACCTACGAGCACTAATCCACAAACACACCTTTGCAGTCCTTCCTGGAGATTGCCAACAGCGACTGCTTCTACTGCTTCCAGAGGTGGATCGACAGGTTGGTCCAGATGGTCTGATGAAGTTAAATGGCTCAGCCCTTAGTAATGAGTTCTTCACTTCAGCAGCCCAAGGCTGGAAGGAAAGACTTTCAGAAGGTGAGTGTACACCTGAGATGCAGGTGAGAATTCGACAAGAGATCGAGAAGGAGAAAAATGTAGAGCCTTGGAAAGAACAGTTCTTTGAAAGCTACTATGGTAAGAGTTCTGGCCTGAGCCTTGAAGATTCAAAGCAATTGACAGCTTCACCCAACGATCCCAAAGTAAAGAAAACCCCAGCTGAGCAACCAAAAGCCATGCTTCCTTCAGAGGCCTCTCCTGTCAGTACAGTCTCAGTAATTCCCCAGTTACTGTCTAAAGAAGAAGTACTACAGCTGCCATCACCAGTCAGGAAAGAAGAGCATGAAAGCCAAGATAAGATGCAGCCAAAGTCCAAATCCCCAGAGCCCCTGCTTTCCTCAGCTCCCAGTACAGACGAGCTTAGCAGCGTCCCTCCCATCAAGTGCCCAAAGGATGAGGCTCTCTTGGAGCAAAAGCCCGTTGCCTCTGCTGAACAGAAGTCTGAGAAAGAGAATCATCTCACTACAACTTCAAGTTATAACAGAAATGAAAGCCAAGAAGCTTTAGTTACATCCCTGAGCAAACCCAAGAGCCCTGGGGTAGAAACAATAGTAGTGAAGCCCATAGTAGAAGCAGGTCTACGGGAGACCACTGTGAAAGAGCCTCCATCAGCTCTGGCTGATCACAGCCCAGAAAACCTCAAGAGGAAACCTTCTGTCACCCAAGAAGAGGCCCCTACAAGCTGGGAGAAGAGACCACGTGTCACTGAGGATCGCCAGCACCAGCAGCCATTTCCAGTCTCCCCACAGCCCTTTCTCAGTAGAGGGGACAGGTTCCAGGTGCGGAAAGTACCACCTCTCAAGGTAAGAGAGCGGGAAGAATTGAAAAAGAAAGATGGTCTGAACACTAAGTGTTGGGGTGTACCTACTAATTTTTAAATAGTTGTATTTCTTAATGCAGAAGCAGTTGTGTATATTTGATATGCATGTAACTGTGGTCATACATGAGTAAAATTATTAAGAAACAGGCATTTAGAACTGCATCCTTATATGTATACATATAGCTGATTCACTTTGTTCTACAGCAGAAACTAAGACAGCATTGTAAAGCATTATATAATTATATAATGTAAAGCAATTATATTCCAATTAAAAAATCATAAATAAAAAAAATAGTATATCAGTCAGAAGCGCTGTGAAGACAAATAAAGCAGAATTAGGGAATAGAACACTCAAGGAAGGGCTGAGGTCAGGACATTTCAACAGAGACCTCAATGAAATGAGGCAAGGCATACCAGGCAGAAGGAACAGAAACCTCTAAGGGCCTCAGCATGCACTGTGCTCGGTCTGTTGAGGAAGAGCAAGGAGGCCAGTGTAGCTGGGGGACATAAGTTAGGGTTATGGGGTTGGGGAGAGAGCAGAGGCTGGACATGGAGGACCTTGTGGGCCACAGTAAAGCTCCTGGATTTTGTTCTAAACATGATGAATAACCGTTTAGCAGAAGAATAAAGTAATAAGATTTATATTTTTTAAACACTGATCTTCTGGCTCCTGTGTTGAGAAGAGACTGTCAGCAGAAAAGGGAGAAGCAGAGAGACCAGTTAGGATACTACTAGAGTAGTCCAGAAAAGAGATCATGATTCCTGGGACTAGTGTAGCAGCAGTGGTGGTGGTGAGAGGAGGGTAGGTTAAGTACATACTTTGGAGGTACCCATGACTGGATAGATTTTTGGACCTTGAGAGTGAGAAAGGAGGAGCGATCAAAGATGGCTCTGAAGTTTTTGTCCTGGATGGTGGTTTCAATTACTGAGAATTGAAGACTCAGGGATAAGCAGTTTTATCCATATTAAGTTTGAGATGACTTATGGGACCTTCTGGTATTGAGTAAATAATTGAGCCTGAAGTTTTTAGGAGGGATTGTGCCTGGAGTTATAGATTTGGGAGAGAGTAATTGACATATGGGTGATGTTGAAATACATGAGATTGGATGAGATCATCCATGAAATAAGCATAACAGAGAAGAGAAACAGTCGCAGAAAAAGGATACAGATGAGGACACTAGAAGGAACAATCAGTAAGACTGAAAACCAGGAGAATGTGGTGTCCTGGAAACCAAGTGAAGGAATTTCTTGAGGGAGATAGTGATCAACCATGTGACATGATGCTAAAGAAGTTGAATAAGACCTCACACCTTCAGTGGTCATGTGAGATTCTCTTAACTTGGATAGAGGCTATCTTGCCTTCAACGGGTGAATACTGACACCAAATTTATAGCTTTCTTCCCTACATTGGCCTAAGAGACAAATAGAGGCACATATAGGGATGTATTCACATAGTCTAGTCGATCTTATGATTATAGTCAAAGTACACAAGGACTTACAGATCAAAAGTGGAAGCAGCTGGGAAAAGAAATAACAAAATCAGATTTATCAACATGATCTTTCTGATACTTTCTCTAACCAGCAGCATGGATACCATCCCTGAGCAATTGTTGCATTATTAAATAGCATGATCAACTGTACTTACATAAATATTAAAGTATTGTACAAAAACTAAAAGTCATAGAGAGGGAATAGAGAGGTATAGGTAGAAAGGCAAAGTAACATGAGGGTTATTATTTTATCTTTGACAAAAGATATTCAACAGATAAAATGGGTGATTGCCTTCTTTAAAAATAATAGTGTATTCTATTCTAATGAGCTAGAATAGTTGAAAATACATATATCCCATGCAGAAATATTATCCCAGAGCCTTGTTTACTATAATGCAGTATTTGGAACAAAATATCCATTCATTGGTCTCAGTAATTAAAGTACCAAAAGAACTTCATTAAATTCAATTCAACCTTTTAAGTTTGATTACCATATAACCAAAGAGTGTAAGTTCCTTAATCAGAGGAACCATGCCTTATACTCCTTCTAATGCTTAGCATGGTACTGAGCACATAATAGAGGCTCAATAAATACATATTGGTTGGTTGGTTAGTTGGTTAATTGGTTGATTGGTTGGTTGGTTGTTTGGTGGGCTGCCTGCTTGGTTTGTTAGCTGATTGATGGCATTGTGGCAAGATTTCAGTGCACACTACGTTAAAAAGAGAAAGACTGTATTTGCTAAGTGTTTCCAAACTTGTCCTAAGATCTTATGCCTTAGGCAAAAAGTATTTCCAAATGTGAAGTTTATTCATCCAACAAACATTATTGGTTCCTTATAGTATTAGACTCTGATATGAAAATGAATATGAAACACAGTACAGAATTAACAACTTTGGAGTTCCTAGGCATTGAAAAGATTATGGCCCTCATATGGAAATCAAAGTACAAATCATGCTAAATAATGAAACTAGGATGAGAACACCTGACAATGTTCCTATTTTTTCCTTGATGACGATTTTGATGCCCCCCTCCTTTCTTAGAATATATTAAAAATAAAATTCTTTCTCTTAAAATTCTATCCCCAAGGTACTATGCTTGTTCTATTGGTTAATTAAGCAATAATTGCACAGAATCTTCGCCCCTGGAAGCTCACAGTCTAGTGAGGGAAACACAAGTGTTAAAGTACAGTGTGGTAAGAATGATGCATAATTGAAATATTTACAACACACTAATAAAACATAGAGAAAATGACAAATATTGCCAGAGAATTAAAACATGGAACCTGGGAAAAGAGAAAGCATTAAAAAGAGAGATGCGTGTATTATCACAAAGAACTTAAACAGTACATAATTAATTTTGAATTAACATTATTCTGTTTATATTGATGTTTAATGGGAAAATATGAATAGTGGATTAAATTTGGAGCAAGGCATGATTTTATTATTTAAACATTATTTTTCGTGTAGCCTGTTATTACATTGTAATGTTAAATTTATGTACTGAATTTGCCTGTCTCATGGTAGAAGGATTCCCACTGAAATTATCCATCTCATGAAATGAACAAAGCATTGTTGGATTTACAGTCCTGGCACTGTTTCCTCTTCTGTTTATTTAGTGGCTTCATTTATTTAGGACAATAAACCCCCACTGAAAATTGAGCCACTTGGATTTATTCTGCACATTTATTTTAAGGAAAGGAAGATGGTATTTATAGTAGTTTCTTCTCTTTCTTGTATCTAAATGATAATTTGGATACCTTTGTTAAGTCTAGAGCACATCCTGATAGCAAGATGTTTTATACAACTCACCTCAAATCTGCAAACTGTGAAAATACTGTAGATTACTGATGCTTTTTTGATGCTGAATCTATCAAAATTGTCAATTAGTAGTCACTCTACTTAAGATAGATTAGCTTCTATGTTATGTAACAAAACATAACAGTCACGCATGCACACACACACACACACACAACATTCTCTGTAAAAAATAAAATAACACTTTTAAATGATTGCTGTGAAACCAAAATTACTATTCTAACCTGTATGATTAATAGGAAGAAACTATATAGCTGTAGTCTACATTACAATCCTGCCTTATAGGCTTAGGAAATATATTGGTGAAAGTTCATTCAGGTTACTTTTGAGAACTACTTTAATTTGTTACTAGTCATTTATGCAGGTTCCCTTTATGACTTAGAAATACAAATTTTTGAAAGCTAAAACTTCTCATTGCTGTTTTAACCACGCCCTGTCATGCTGCCTGTAAAATACGGTAGGCTTGACCTCAAGTCTTAGAGATTGTCTGTTCCAGCCCCTTCATCCTTCCTTGGTCTACTTGATATGCTTCTCCTCCATTAGACCCAATATTTCTACTAGGTGCTGACTAGACACTCCACCTTGCAAACACCGTACATTCATCCTGCCCCTCTCCACAACTTCTCTGCTTCCTGAATTCTCAGTCTAGCCTAATAGCATGATTGTGGACCCCATTTCTCAAACTAGAACCTAAACATTGGTTCCCAAAACTTCTCCTTCTGTCTTAACTCCATATTCAATAAGCTTTGACAATTCCTCTTCAGAAAACTGCTCCTTTCTTAGCTTGGTTCAGGACCTCATTGTCTGTTACCTCAGTCAATGCACTAGCAATTCTAAGCTGCAGTCACACCCTAACTTTACTTGCAGACTTATCTTTAAAAAAAAGCTGATCATGCCACTTCCCTCATATAGATCTCTCAGGATTTATAAAACAGACAAAACAATTCCTTAGCTTGGAATACAGTATCTTGCACTCTAAAGTCCCAGTGTACCGTTGCAGCCTTATATGGCAGTAATTTCATTCCACCTACATTGAACTCTCTCAGCTTCCCTTTCACGAAACCTGTCTACTTGGGTATAAAACCCACATGAGCTCCGATGTTCATGAATTGTGCTTGCTCCTTTCATTTTTATAAAATTTTTATTTCTTTCACTTTTATAAAATTCATGTATTTATTTTTGGCTGTGTTGGGTCTTCGTTGCTGTACGTGGGCTTTCTCTAGTTGCGGCGAGCAGAGGCTTCTCTTCATTGCGGTGGCTTCTCTTGTTGCGGAGCACGGACTGTAGGTGCCTGGGCTTCAGTAGTTGTGGTGCAGGGGCTTAGCGGCTCCGTGGCATGTGGGATCTTCCCAGACCAGGGCTCGAACCCACGTCCCCTGCGTTGGCAGGTGGATTGTTAACCACTGCACCGCCAGGGTAGTCTCCCTGCTACTTATTCTAAACCAGTTATGTCAACAATTTCATACTTTTCTTCATCACCAATTCCTGATTGCATTTCTTCCTGACCCCATGATTCTTATTCTAGTTCCCTCTTCATCTTCTTGCTCCTTTAGAACCAATTCTTGGTTCTTCTCCATCTCTGAGCTCTGGCTTCTCACCTTCCTCTTGGCCATTCCAGCATATAGCTTTCCTATAAATACTTCCCCTAGAACTCCCAGGATGCTTCACCTCAACACAGATTTTCATAATAGTCATCATCTCCTGATTTACACTAATCCTGCAAGTGAAACCCAGACCACGCCTTGACTTTGCACCAGGTAGAAAGAATGCCTCGCCTCGGAATTCCTTTCCCTCTGCCAGATTCTTTCTCATTAATGACACAAGCAACATGTCAGTTCTACTATGACACCTTCCCTGAATTCTTGAGATAGTAATTTGCGACCTTCCTTATATACTCCCAAGATATCTCATCATATATTCTATATAACACCTACCCTTTTGTATTGTAAAATAGCTGGCTCCCTAGTAGCTGTTAAACTTCTTGTGGACAAGGATACTATCTTAATGAAGCATGGATATTTCAAATCTCCCTTAAATCCTTTTAAAATATGAGAGGGAGGAAGAAAGAGGGAGAGAAAAAAAAATTGTATTCCTTTTAGTATACAGAGTGGCTTTCATTTTTCTTTTTTACCTTGACCACAATAAGCAATACATGTTACACCAAGAACTCAGTACACAGTCACACACATATGCAGACGTACATATACACACACACAAAAACTGATATAAAAAGTTTCAGAGTACTTAGTTTACTAATGCAGTGCACTATATTCCATTATTTTTAACATTCATGTTGACTACTAAATTGATTTTGAGAGCAACAGTGTATTGGAATTACTTAGGGGTCTTTTAAAAAAAATGGATCCATGCTTGAGTTCCAGCCCTAGAAATTCTGATTTAATTGTCATGAGTTGTGACCTGGACTTAGAAATTTTTAACAGCTGTCCAAGTATTTCTAATCTGCAAGCTAGGGAGTGGACTGCAGAACTGGAACCCTGCTACTCAGACTATGACCCATGAACCTGAGAGTTTGTCAGAAATGCAGAATCTTGGACTTCACTGATCAGATGTCCTGATCAGAAACTGCATTTTATCTTAAGTCTTATAAAAATTATTTTAAATAGTACTGTATATATTTAAGGTGTACAATATGATGTTCTGTAATATATATATAAACAATTCAAGTCATATATATAACTATATATATATGAATGGATTACTACAATCAAGCTAATTAACATATTCTCCCACATAGTAACCTTTTTTTTTTTTTTGGCTGCTTAGAATTTCCGGTATTTTTTAAAAGTACTTGAAATTTAAGGTCAGCATTTTACTAAAGTAAGGCTACTCTGGAGATGGAGCATATTTTAACAACAAAAACAACATACATTTGATTTGGCAGTGTGGCATAAAAGAAAAAAGCTTATTTAAGGTTCGATATAGTTTTGGCTGATAGTAATAATAGAATTTAAATTTTAAAAGGAGGTATTTTTGTCTTTAAAAAAATGCACCATTGGGGCTTCCCTGGTGGCGCAGTGGTTGGGAGTCCGCCTGCCGATGCAGGGGACACGGGTTCGTGCCCCGGTCCGGGAAGATCCCACATGCCGCGGAGCGGCTAGGCCCGTGAGCCATGGCCGCTGAGCCAGCGCGTCCGGAGCCTGTGCTCCGCAACGGGAGAGGCCACAACAGTGAGAGGCCCGCGTCCCACAAAAAAAAAAAAAAATGCACCATGTTCCCCACTTACTTTTAAATTGAGATAAAATTTATATAGAATGAAATGCACATAACTAGAATGTACAATTTGATCTGTTTAAAGAAATATACCCATATGAGGCCACCAAAGTCAAGATATTAAATATTTTCCTCCTCCCAGTGTTCTCGTGTCCCCGTATAAGCAATCTGCATCCCACATAGGCAAATCGTGCTCTTTGATCACCATAGATTAGATTTGCCTGGTCTGGAACTTCCCGTCAATGGAATCTAAATATATAAATGTATCTATATTGTTGTACATATCAGTAATTTATCATTTCATATTTCTGAATAATATTCCATCACATGACTGTGCCTCAATCTGTATATTATGAATATAGCTGTTATAAACATTCTTGTCCATGTACAAAAGAAAAGAACAAAAAAAGACACTGCATTTTAACAAGCTCTCCAAGTGATTTGTAAGCACATTAAAGTTTAGGAGGCAGTGTTCGGCTTAGAAGACAGGAAGTCACTTAAACATAACGGTTAGAAGTACAGGCTGTGGTGACCATGGGCAAGGTACTCACCTCTCCATGCTTCGGTTTCCCCATCTCCCAAACAAGCACATAACAGTATTATTTCCAGTAACAGTGACAGTATCCTCTCCATAGGGTTTCTGTGAGGATGAAATCAGATAATTTATATTAAAAATTCTTCACAAAGCCTGGCACATAGCTGGGCACATAATGTGAATAAAATAAGCATCATCTATTTGTATTATCCCCAGTGCCAGCAAAATGACTGGCAGATGGTATGCATTCAAAAGTTGTGCTCTTCACTTATGGAAATGGAGACTCAGAGAGGCAAAGTAATTCACTAAAGCTTTGTAACTTCTTGACCAAAAAGCTAGGAATACAAAGGAGTTCTAAGAATAGACCTGGATTTCTTTCGATACCTCATCCAGTCTGTCTGCCCCGTGGCTAACAGTTTCTAATTTATAAAGTTTCGGTACTTATTGGAGTGCAAGTTTCACTAAACATCTCTGTGTAGTTTCATGTACTGAAATAGTGGTTTCAGTGAGTTTATTTTGCCCTGGCTCATAAAAGCTATTTTGGAAATTATCAGAGTTACTTGCAGGCTATTAAGCCATTTAGAGGGTCCACAGCCAGTTGGGCAAAACATGTTTATCCTCTGGCATCTGCCCATATCTATCAGAATTTAAACTGTAAAGTGTGCTTTGTAAAATTGTAAATCATTTTAATCTTAGTGTGTATTTTCTACACTTATTTTTGGAGCGTAATTCAGAACATGATTTTGCCCAGAGAATTTCCTGGCCATTAGCTTAAGCAGTAACGGTTTTGCGGGGGAGGTAGGTCCCTTAATTAATGGACACACCAGTGGTTGATTCTGCTCCCATTTTCATGATGAGCTGCCAGATTTCTCCAGTGATAACCAGACCACAATTGGAGTGAAAGTAGAACTCATGTACTGAGCGAGTGATCTGCTCCATAGCTCAGGGAACTTTTTATTCCCTTTTGCCTGAAAAATCATGTTTGAATCAACTGGGGAAAGAATACATGAAGAGAATATTACTGCTTCAGAAGATCAGCCAGATACTGATAAACACATTTTATTGACTTCTGGCCAAATAAGCATGACCGGCTTCTCCAGACAGAAAACGAAGGATTCTCAGAAGATGAGCTGCACTTTGCTTGGCCCAATCAGGGACGGAGGGGAGCAGAGAGAAGGGGACACAGGAAGAAAGGTGTATTTGTCAAAAGTTCCCATGGATAGAGCAGCCTAGATTGGATAGCAGCTTAAGAATAAAACTGCACAGTTCTCTAATTATTTTAAAATAGAATTGGCTATTTTTCAGTTTTAAAATGTCAAAAGAGAACTAGAAATTGGCTCTTCAAAAGTACATTTAGTTGGCAAGAGAGTCCAGGCTGAATATCAGGCTTAAAACTGCAGCAGCCAGTGAATTATATCCTAAATTAAATGACCCTCAGGGCATCTTAGCTGCAGCTAGGACCTGAAGAAGAGAGAAGCCAGGTAGGAACCAATGAACCTAAACTGACAGGCATGAGCCAGCAGAAAGGAGCCTGACCCATGGTCCCTTGTGCAGATCCCTCTGAGTGGGGAGAAAGTCATAGTGTCTGTGTCTGTCTCTCTCTCTGTGTGTGTGTGTGTGTGTGTGTGTGTGTGTGTGTGTGTTTGCGCACATGCACTGGCTCGTGTGCGCGCCCGTACCCGTGTCCAGAGTGTTCCCTCCCATCGATGCTACAGTTATAGTTTAAGTGAATACAGACACAGTGCAGAAGAAATTCTTGCTCTATTGGTTCCAAGGGCAGGAGCTGTCATTAACTGAAAGAGACAGTGCTTAACTACTATCAATAAGGAGATTGAAAACTGAAAAGCCTAAGACTCACCTCACATAGGGCACATGAAGGAGTCATCAAACCCAACAGCAGTCCTTAAACACCAGCTGAAAAATGGTGAGTTTGCAGGCTTCAGAGTTGCTTCTGGGAGAGCTGACAATTTCAGCTGGAAGCAGAGTGCTCTCTAGGGTAGGGCAAAGTGTAGTAATGCCCAGGATAGTGTGGGAGATTTGGAAGAGCTCCATGATGCTGCAGGAGTAGGTAGTAGATGGTGATTTTGAGCAGCTATCTCCTTTGGGGAGAAGAAAATTCCTCCTTTAGTTAAACCCAAGGCTCATTGCTGTATGACCCACCCACAAATACCCCCTTCACAAAAACAAATTTGTGGGTACTGAGGGAGGTGGTGGTTAATGGTAGACACCAAATATGTATACATCTACTTTAAATCCAGGAAAGAATAGGAAAGAACCACTGAACTTCAGCTTTTCCAGTTTATAACATATTGTCTATAAGAGACGTGCAAAATGCAGGAATCTGTTTCAGATTTCCTAAGAGGATCATCCTACCTGAGTTCAAATATATCTGACGATGAGGAAGTGAAGGGCGAAAGGAAATGTGTATTTATTTAATGCTCACTAGGTGCCAACGTATAAAATGTTGTTTAATCCTCCTCAGAGTCCTATGAGATGTAGGTATTATTATCTCCATTTAAACAGGTTAGATTCGATTGAGACATTAAATAAGTTCCAAGGACACCCAGCAGTTAAGTGGTGGAACCAGTTATGTAGGACTCTTAATTCCATTCCTTAAAGCCTTGCCACACTGTGGACAGTCATGGACCACAATAATGGCATCTCTGGAGCTTGTTAGAAATAGAGAATCTCAAGTCCCACCCCAGACCGACTGGATCAAGAGTTGCTTTTTAACAGTTTTTAACAGGTGATTTATAGGCACATTAAAGTTGGGAAGCACTGCTCTAAAGCTCTGAAACCCATTGTCTTCCCACCGCTCCCTAAGTGAGATGGTTCGCCCCATTATGGCAGAGCCATAACTATTAAAGGGTCTTCCTTAACTTGAATCAAAGTCTCCTTCCTGGTAACCTATACCTGACATCCTTCAGGGAGTCAACAGGTGTCATTTTTTCGTATTTCATTTTCATTTTCTAAAATCTAAACTCAACTCTTAGCACCTATTAAATTTCATCTGCTGGTTTCAGTCTATTTTCAGTCTAAGATCCTTTTGAATCCTGATTCATTTCTCCCAGATTTATAATTTATATATCTAATGGGCATACTTTCTTGTTATTCATATGATCTATTGGTATTTTTTTAAATTCTGTATATACATACACATACATTAAATGCAATTACTCATAGAGTCCAATGGCATGGTGACATTAATCCATTTATGAATTTATGTGGGTTCTGCTATTCAAAAAACTATAAATGGTGGTTGCCAGGAACTGGGGGGAGGGTGAAAAGGGGAGGTATTAGAGCATACGAAGTTTCAGTTATACAAGATCAATAAATCCTAGAGATCTACTGTAGAGCATAGAGCCTATAGGTAACAATGCTATGTTGAATCCTTTAAAATTTACTAAAAGAGTAGAACTTATGGTAAATGTCCCTATCACAAAATAATAATAAATAATTTTCTGTACATAAGAATAGTAAATAAAGAGGAAACTTCTGGAGATGATGGATTTGGATTATGGCATAGTGATGATGGAGGTGATGGGTTCACAGGTGTACACATCTCCAAACTCATCAAGTTGTATACATTAAATATGTAAAGCTCTTTGTATGTCAATCATACCTCAGTAAAGTAGTTTAAGGAAAAACTATAAATTATCAGAGGTATTTTCCAGGTCATACTTCTCTAACTTACCTCCATCAAGAGTTTTTTGTTAAATGTCTTGCTAAACTCAAAATGCTCTATGTCTATGGAACTGTTCTAATAACCTTATAGCATAGAGGAAATAACGTTAACTAAGATTGATTTTTAGTCATCCCATGTTGGCTTCTAGTAATTATTCATTTCTTTTCAAAGTGCTCATGAATAACTTTTCTAACGCGGTTCTAAAAGGGTAACAAATGTTATTTACCTGTTCGCAGTTTCTAGAAACATTTTCTCCTTTTTAAAAATGGGCCACCTGCCTGGCTTTCATGTTCCAAGATTTCTTCCATTCATTCTCATTTCTTAAAGAATTCGCACTGTGAGTTCTTTCAAGAGTTTAAACCTGGAATACTTGGAATCAGAAGATGTGGGTCTGGTACAGGCTTAATTGCTTAAACAACAGGCTTAATTGTTTGAGCAACAATCACTTCATCTTTTCTATACAATAGACACAGTCATCTTCCCGATAAGAGCTGGCATGTGGGAAAGTATTATATAAACTATGAATTGTGTATAGTACTATTGATAGTATTTGAAAAACTTTAGAATATAATCAGTATCCTAGAAATGTAAAACTCATTTCGTGGTTGATACTCTCTTACTTTAATATACCCTGTCCTAGTTCTGATACCACCTGGAGTCTTTATGCCAAATTCTTTCCAGAGGCCAATGAAGCAATGCTACTTATCTTGCCATGACCTTCCTTTACGACAAAGGTTGGCAAACTATGACACATGGACAAATTTGGTCCACTGCCTGTTTTTGTAAATAAAGTTTTATTGGAACAGTCAAACACATTCCTTTCCACGTTGTCTATAACTAGTTTTGTGCTAGAGTGGCAGAGCTGAGTAGTTGCTACAGAGACATATAGCCCATTAAACAAAAGATACTGTCTGGCCACTTCCAGAAAAAGTTTGCTGACCCCTGCCTTAGACTATAAGCTTTAGAAAAGGGAGACTGTGGATATATAATTATTATATAATTATATATAATAATTCCTACTTCAGCTCTGTGCTTGATTAGGTAGGAAATAAATTCATTTTTAAATAATTCCTTTAACAGAATTTTGTGACCTAAATGAAATCTTATTCTAAAACGGTGCAAAAGGATTTGATAAAGCTGGATTAGGATATTTAGCTAGAAAATCCGTGTTGATCTAATTTTGAACCGTGTTCAAAAAAAAAACAAAAAAAGGCGAATCCATAATGCTTCTGTTTGATTTTCAACCTTAATAAGTCCCAGATATTAAACAAAAATGTATCTTTTATGATTTCATGCTCATGTCAAACTGAGCATCAAATCCCATTGCCTGGCAAAGTACATATTAGTGGAAATAATGTAGCAGGTTAGGCTGAATCCCAGCTTTAACGTAAGATATGCTCTGGATTTTCTTTTAAAATAATTTTTCTAGCCAATGTGTTTTCATAATATTTGAAGATTCTAAAATTTAAGTACAGAGAAAAAGTTATCCGAAATTAAGAGTCTCGAGAGTCAAAGTCTGAAACCACTTTGTTTTCTGGGCCTTTTTCAATAAAGAATTTCAGGACAAAGTACATGTTATTCTGTACGACAGTCTGTTAATTGTTTCCAAGAGAATAATAACAAGCTGTCCTTGAAAAGAATGGCTGGCAGTGGAATTAGTTCTAGAGACTTTCAGATAGCATTTGCCAAGAAGCAAGGTCAGTCCGATAATATGTCAAACACATCCTTTATAACCTGAAGAAATAAAATATACCTATAAATTATGAAGTGCTTGGTGGCTGAGTGGCCTGACCACTGTTTTTAAATGTTCTCATTAGCATTTAATGTCTATAATAAATGACTAAATTTTGTGCTTCTCTGAAAGGATATTTTAAAATTCATGAAAGCAATACCCTCCAGATTGCATGGGAGCGAACAGCTATGAAATTCTTCTGTAGAATCATGAACTAGCTTGAGTTGTACTCAGATAACCAATTAAATCATGTCTCAGAGTCTTCTGTAGAATATGTGACTATTCCAAAGTGGTTATTGCTATAATTTGTAGTATCTGTAATTGGCCTAAAAACAATAAATCTGTTCCAGCAGAGTAACCCCAAAGACCTCAGTTAAAGTGAACATAAATAGAGGAAATTGATGAAAAATATACCCTTTTCTGAATGCTAAAACTGAAGAATAATTATTTTTTACCTTTCACCTAAAAATAACCAGGTGCTTAACCCAGCATTAAATAAATGTCTCAATGCCACAGTGCAATACATGTTTAACATTTAACAGATGAGTAAACTAAGATTGTATCTAAAACAGAGAACAAGAGAAGAATTTAAATACAAATACACACACACAGTATACAGCATGGTGTGTCACTTGCCTACAGAGCAGTAGACTTAGGCATACTAGTTTGTCTACTCGGGGTGGCTTAAAACAGCCCCTGGGGAAATGTTTTTAGACTATATCTAATCGAAATTATTCAGACTTAAGCTGTATCTCTGTGTGTTTAACTGAGAGATCTGATGCCACAATGTGAGTCAATAGGAGATATAACCCCAGGACTAATGAATTGTGATTAAAATCAAAAAATGTGATTTTATGCAAGATTTATGCTGCATTAAATAAGTAAAGGAGGGAAAATTTGTGTGAAACCACCTCCCCTGTCACATATTCCCTGCCCCAGTCACTGACCACCACTCTAATCTTCATTTTCCTTCAATAAGTTTAATAAATGAATTTAAATAGATAGCACTGTGTAGTGTCAGAAATAGGAGATCAGAACTACTCTTTTCAGTTAAGTTTGAGCTTTGATCTCTATATCAGTGTTCTCCAGAGAAACGGAACTGGTAGGAATTCGCTTACGAAAATCTTGGTGCCTCACAAATTGGAAATCCTTAGGGCAGTCGGGCAGGCTTCAGACTCTGGGACAGGAGCTGATTCTTCAGTCTTGAGACAGAATGTTTTTTCCCTCAGGGAAACCTCAGTTTTGCTCATAAAGCTTTTCAGTTGATTGGATGATGTCCACCCAAATTATCAAGGATTGTCTCCTTAAAGTCAGCTGATTATAGATGTTAACCACATCTACAAAATCAATGCCAAGATTAGTGTTTAACTGAATAACTGAGTACGATAGCCTAGCCAAGTTGAAACAAAGCTATCATAGTCTCCTTATGAAAAGAAAAAAATCTTCCACATCTGTTTGAGTAGTAATCTCTTCTTTAGTTTGTATTCCTTAAGAGAGTTTATAAAAATCATGTAGATCCAGATATACAAAACCCAAGATGAGGAGTTTGGACAATTATTGAATGACACAATATTTGAATGACAAGCTTTGCTTGTCTGAATTAGTGGGGCAGACAACCTCAGTGCACTAGACATCGTTTCTCTGCTAGTCCCAAACCTGGCCTTGAGGAACAGCAGTGCCATGAAACCACCAGCTAATTAATGGCATTCTGTGTGATGACAGCATGGAAAACTGAGAAATCTTTTTTTTTTTTTTTTTTTTTTTTTTTTTTTTTTTTGCGGTACGCGGGCCTCTCACTGTTGTGGCCTCTCCCGTTGCGGAGCACAGGCTCCGGACGCGCAGGCTCAGCGACCATGGCTCACGGGCCCAGCCGCTCCGCGGTATGTGGGATCTTCCCGGACCGGGGCACGAACCCGTGTCCCCTGCATCGGCAGGCGGACTCTCAACCATTGCGCCACCGGGGAAGCCCCTGAGAAATCTTTAAATGCAAGATTTTCGGGGGGGGAGGCTATAATTTCCCATCACTGCCCTGCTCCCCAAGATAACCATCTCTCACCCTACTTTGCTGAGATAATGAATCAAGTTTCCTCATAAATGAAGGTGAAGGTAAAATTTTATTATTGCTTGCACTCTACTTTTTTTTCCCCTCTAGAGTCAGAAAAAAAGAGGATATTCTTTCTTCACTCTGAAGCTAACATTCTACCTAAACTTTCAAATTCACATCCTCTGATCCTTATCTAATATCTTAAGTTTCTCTTTCCCACTTTTTCCTCCTCTTTTCTCTGCCAGATGCTTTCTCCTTTTAGTTACTTTTCTATGTATTTCCTGCCTTTCCCTACCAGACTTCTTAGTAGTAGGTAGGCAACCACTGCATCCATTTTCCCAGCACTCCCTCTCTCTCCAATTTCCTATACTATTATTTCTACCCTCAGTAGCCTACTGAAACAAAACTTGGAAATGTCTTTAGGGTTCGCCCACTTGGTGAAATCAATGGCCACTTCCCACTCTCCTTCTCTCCTTCACTGGCTTCTGTTCCCTGGGAGTACCCCTCCCTAGCTAACACCCATTTCCCAAAACGTTTTGCACCTTTGGACAGCTCTTCTTTGGCTAGCTCATGCTTTCTTAAAATGTTGCCTGGCTACTAATTTTTGCATTCAACAAATATTCTTGAGCTCTTACTCTGTGCCATTACTGTACTGGGTGCCAACTAGGTAAATGAGAAATAAGGATAGCTATCTTCTGCATAAGAAAAGGGGTAAACATTTTCTGTTTTTTAATGTTGTTTTGCATTGTGTTTTTAAGAGCACGGGTTATTTTTAATATTTCACAGAAATACTGAGAAGGAATCATGTACTTATCCATGGTAAATATATGCTAGTTTTCTTTGCTAGTTTGAGATATAGTTCATAATATTTTAAGGTTAGGGACTATGTCTTACTCATCTTTGGATCTTCTGAGGCCTTTCCAGAGCACATGATAGGGACCCCATAAATATCTATTAAATGGATATTAAAACAACAGAATTATTGTATGGTGCGTCAAAATACATCAACCTAATGGGGGTTACACTGGTTGATTCATGCTGATTAAAAACTCTAAGTAGTTAAATTCATGAAAATAGAACTAATTAATTACTCCTTAATAAAAACTTGAGGTTGAAAACTCATTTTAACTAGAAAATCCATAGAGAAATAAGAAAAGAATCTGAGAGTGAAAGCTTAGGACCTAGGCCTCTATAGTAATTACTCCAAACTTAGTATCTCTAGCCCCTTACCTCTGTGTCTGCATGTGCCCCTCCCCCTTTCACTAGAATTTACCAAGAATAAATCAATATTTATCTTCTCTCCTACAGTAAATCTTTACCCACACCAATAACATGATCATTTTCACATATTACGAGGTTAACATGTTTCTCAATATTGAAAATAAAGACATTATTGTATATTTTGTATACATAGGCTATACAAGATAGGTCATAATTATAGTTATCTTTTGCATGTATTGATTCAGTCAATCACAGTAAAGTTACTATCAAGATTAATAAGTATTAGTGTGTTTTTTCTGATTTAAAAAAAGAAAAGTTCATGAGAAAAATTTGGCTGAACAAAGAAAAATATTTAAATTAAGTGAAATAGATGCTGAAGTTTATTTCAGTATTCCCTTTGTCTTTGCAAAAAACACAAAACTCTGCCTCTTAGCTCTAATCCTTTCTTCACAAAACAGGTAGATGCCTTGTCATATTTAAAATGATAATTGCATGTTTAGTAGGTGAATAAATTTAAGAACCTGCAATCAAACCTATAGGGAAAGAGAAATGGAACTAAGACAAAAATTAGATAAAAACATTTCATGGTATAAAATATTTGATATAGTTTCAATTTCCTACCCTTTCAGAGCTAAGTCTAAATTTTAATTAATTTTTTTCCAATATACTGACTCAAGTATTTTATGCTGAAGGAATTATTGAAAAATTGGCTAGCAAACTTTTGATGTAGTAATAAATATTTATGATCTGATGACTGTATTTTTATATTATTCATTGGCTAAATCCTTAGATCTCTTGCTTCCATAGGCCAGTAATTAGGGATGTGAAGTGTGACATTATGCTGTCTGTGCCAGTTTCATGAGTAGAATTCATAATGGAATGGGTAACAGTCACATCATTGATTATTGTTTATGTAGAAAAGTTAGCGTGTCTGTGTAACGAATATTGGAAATAGAGCATACCAAAAAAAAAAAAAAGATACTACATAGCTGTTTCAAATGTTCTAGACATTCTAAGGAAACTGATTCCTTTACAGTCAGCTAATGAGCTAATCGGCCTTCCATATTTGGGTCCATTAAAATTATCCACCCTGATTTCAGTTAAATGGGATCCACAATCCTCTTCCTAGTAGTTCTTCTGCCTTCTAGAATTCATGCAAACCAAACTTTCAAAGCGTAAGCATCTTATAAAATACCTTAAAATAATTTTTATTGTTTTCTTTCTTGGACTTATTAGATGTTTATGACCTCAAAGTTGCATCCCCAGTGATCTTCTTTGGTAGCTTATCATTTTGTCTTTGTTTTTATTTGCTCCCTTTAACACTTAGGTAAGCTGACGAGCCTACTTAAATATAGGTAATTCTGTCACTGGGTGATTTGTGAGTAAAAACAAGGCTTACATCACGATAAAATATCATGTATGTTTCCATTATGCCAAAATATCTATTCAATTCAGGTAGTCAAAAATGTGAAGTGAGGGCTTCCCTGGTGGCGCAGTGGTTGAGAGTCCGCCTGCCGATGTAGGGGACATGGGTTCGTGCCCCGGTCCGGGAAGATCCCACATACCGCGGAGCAGCTGGGCCCGTGAGCCATGGCCGCTGAGCCTGCGCGTCTGGAGCCTGTGCTCCGCAACGGGAGAGGCCACAACAGTGAGAGGCCTGCGTACCGCAAAAAAAAAAAAAAAGTGAAGTGAGGGTAAACAGAATTTCAAATGATTAACTGTACTCTGTGTCTTAAGAAGTGCCAAGTAAATAGATGAAATGAATCATGGAATTTCATAAAGTTATACAACGAAACATCCATGTAGTTAGAAGACAATCCTAAAAGTAACCCCAAACACACTAGAGATAAGGCAGCTCTGCCACTTTGCAAATGTGAGACTTGGCTTCTCTAAGCCATGATCACTTCTATAAAATGGGACAGTATATTCTCCATCAGGTTCTTTCAAGGATTAAAGAGATTAAATCTCTGAAGTGCTTGGCAGAGTTCTTGGCATACAGTTTTACCATTCGTAGCTCATAAATAATAGCTATTGTTATTAGCCAATTTGGTCCTCGACCTGTGACATCCAACACTGTTTGTATTCAGTAGAAAAGATTTAATAGACTTTTGCATTATCTAAACCAGAAAAAATCAAGAGACTATGAAAAACTTTCAATTGATTAACCTGGAACTATATCGATATGATTCTTACATTTTACTGTGATCTGCAGGAACTTGAAAAAATAAAGTGCTAATACTATAATTATAAAATTCTTACTTGATTTACTTTTATTTATTTTTTAACATCTTTATTAGAGTATAATTGCTTTACAATAGTGTGTTAGCTTCTGCTTTATAACAAAGTGAATCAGCTATACATATACATATATACCCATATCCCCTCCCTCTTGCGTCTCCCTCCCACCCTCCCTATCCCACCCCTCTAGGTGGTCACAAAGCACCCAGCTGATCTCCCTGTGCTATGCGGCTGCTTCCCACTAGCTATCTATTTCACACTTGGTATTATATATAAGTACATGCCACTCTCTCACTTCATCCCAGCTTCCCCTTCTCCCTCTCCGTGTCCTCAACTCCATTCTCTACATCTGCGTCTTTATTCCTGTCCTGCCCCTAGGTTCTTCAGAACCTTTTTTTTTTTTTTTTTAGATTCCATATATATGTGTTAGCATACGGTATTTATTTTTCTCTTTCTGACTTACTTCACTCTGTATGACAGTCTCTAGCTCCATCCATCTCACTACAGATAACTCAGTTTCATTTCTTTTTATGGCTGAGTAATATTCCTTTGTATATATGTGCCACATCTTCTTTATCCATTCATCTGTCGATGGACACTTAGGTTGCTTCCATGTCCTGGCTATTGTAAATAGAGCTGCAATGAACATTGTGGTACATGACTCTTTTTGAATTATGGTTTTCTCAAGGTATATGCCCATTAGTGGGATTGCTGGGTCATATGGTAGTTCTATTTTTAGGTTTTTCAGGAACCTCCATACTGTTCTCCGTAGTGGCTGTATGAATTTACATTCCCACCAACAGTGCAAGAGGGTTCCCTTTTCTCCACACCCTCTCCAGCATTTATTGTTTGTAGATTTTTTGATGATGGCCATTCTGACAGGTGTGAGGTGGTATCTCATGGTAGTTTTTTTTGTTTGTTGTTTTTTGTTTTTTTCTTTTTAAAGAAGATGTTGGGGATAGGAGTTTTTTAATTAATTTATTTATTTTTGATGTGTTGGGTCTTCGTTACTGTGCGAGGGCTTTCTCCAGTTGTGGCAAACGGGGTCCACTCTTCATCGTGGTGCATGGGCCTCTCACTATCGAGGCCTCTCTCGTTGCGGAGCACAGGCTCCAGACGTGCAGGCTCAGTAGTTGTGGTTCACGGGCCTAGTTGCTCCGCAGCATGTGGGATCCTCCTAGACCAGGGCTCGAACCTGTGTCCCCTGCATTGGCAGGCAGATTATCAACCATTGCGCCACCAGGGAAGCCCTCATTGTAGATTTGATTTACATTTCCCTAATGATTAGGGATGTTGAGCATCCTTCCATATGTTTGTTGGCAGTCTGTATATCTTCTTTGGAGAAATGTCTATTTAGGTCTTCTTCCCATTTCTGAATTGAGTTGTTTGTGTTTTTTTGATATTGAGCTGCATGAGCTGCTTGTAAATTTTGGAGATTAATCCTCTGTCAGTTGCTTGATTTGCAAATATTTTCTCCCATTCTGAGAGTTGTCTTTTTGTCTTGTTTATGCTTTCCTTTGCTGTGCAAAAGCTTTTAAGTTTCATTAGGTCCAATTTGTCTATTTTTGGTTTTATTTCTATTTCTCTAGGAGGTGGGTCTAGGATCTTGCTATGATTTATGTCATAGAGTGTTCTGCCTTTGTGTTCCTCTATGAGTTTTATAGTGTCTGGCCTTACATTTAGGTCTTTAATCCATTTTGAGTTTATTTTTGTGTATGGTGTTAGGGAGTGTTCTAATTTCATTCTTTTACATGTAGCTGTCCAGTTTTCCCAGCGCCAATTATTGAAGAGGCCGTTTTTTCTTCATTTTATATTCTTGCCTCCTTTACCAAAAATAAGGTGACCATATATGCATGGGTTTATCTCTGGGCTTCCTATCCTGTTCCATTGATCTATATTTCTGTTTTTGTGCCAGTACCATGCTGCCTTGATTACTGTGGCTTTGTAGTATAGTCTGAAGTCTAGGAGCCTAATTTCTCCACCTCCATTTTTCTTTATCAACATTGCTTTGGCTATTTAGGGTCTTTTGTGATTCCATACAAATTGTGAATTTTTTTCCTCCAGTTCTGTGAAAATGCCATTGGTACTTTGATAGAGATTGCGTTGAATGTGTAGATTGGTTTGGATAGTACAGTCATTTTCACAATGTTGATTCTTCCAATCCAAGAACATGGTATGTCTCTCCATCTGTTTGTATCATCTTTAATTTCTTTCATCAGTGTCTTATAGTTTTCTGCATATAGGTCTTTTGTCTCCTTGGGTAGGTTTATTCCTAGGTATTTTATTCTTTTTCTTGCAGTAGTAAATGGGAGTGTTCCCTTAATTTCTCTTTCAGATTTTTCTTCATTAGTATATAGGAATGCAAGAGATTTCTGTGCATTAATTTTGTATCCTGCTACTTTACCAAATTCATTGATTAGCTCTAGTAGTTTTCTGGTAGCATTTTTAGGATTCTCTATGTATAGTATCATGTCATCTGCAAACAGTGACAGCTTTACTTCTTCTTTTCCGATTTGGATTCTTTTTATTTCTTTTTCTTCTCTGATTGCTGTGGCTAAAACTTCCAAAGCTATGTTGAATAGTAGTGGTGAGAGTGCACAACCTTGTCTTCTTCCTGATCTAGTGGAAATGGTTTCAGGTTTTCACCATTGACAACGATGTTGACTGTGAGTTTGTCATATATGGCCTTTATTATGTTGAGGTAAGTTCCCTCTATGCCTACTTTCTGCAGGGTTTTTATCATAAATCGGTGTTGAATTTTGTCGAAAGTTTTTTCTGCATCTATTGAGATGATCATATGGTTTTTCTCCTTCAATTTGTGAATATGGTTTATCACATTGATTGACTTGTGTATATTGAAGAATCCTTGATTCCTGGGATAAACCCCTTTTGATCATGGTGAATGATCCTTTTAATGTGCTGCTGGATTCTGTTTGCTAGGATTTTGTTAAGATTTTTATATCTATGCTCATCAGTGATATTGGCCTGTAGTTTTCTGTTTTTGTGACATCTTAGTCTGGTTTGGTATCAGGGTGATGGTGGCCTCGTAGAATGAGTTTGGGAGTGTTCCTACCTCTGCTATATTTTAGAAGAGTTTGAGAAGGATGGGTGTTAGCTCTTCTCTAAATGTTTGATAGAATTTGCCTGTGAAGCCATCTGGGCCTGGGCTTTTGTTGGAAGATTTTTAATCACAGTCTCAATTTCAGTGCTTGTTATTGGTCTGTTTATATTTTCTGTTTCTTCCTGGTTGAGTCTCGGAAGGTTGTGCTTTTCTAAGAATTTGTCCATTTCCTCCAGGGTGTCTAATTTATTGGCATAGAGCTGCTTGTAGTAATCGCTCATAATCCTTTGTATTTCTCCAGTGTCAGTTGTTACTTCTCCTTATTCATTTCTAATTCTATTGATTTGAGTCTTCTCTATTTTTTCTTGATGAGTCTGGCTAATGGTTTATCAATTTTGTTTAGCTTCTCAAAGAACCAGCTTCTAGTTTTATTGATCTTTGCTATCGATTCCTTCATTTCTTTTTCATTTATTTCTGCTTTAATCTTTATGATTTCTTTGCTTCTACTAACTTTGGGCTTATTTTATTCTTCTTTCTCTGATTGCTTTAGGTGTAAGGTTAGGTTGTTTATTTGAGATGTTTCTTGTTTCTTGAGGTAGGATTGTATTGCTATAATCTTCACTCTTAGAACTGCTTTTGCTGCATCCCATAGGTTTTGAGTTATCATGTTTTCAATGTTATTTGTTTCTAGGTATTTTTTGATTTCCTCTTTGATTTCCTCCGTGTTTTCTTGGTTATTTAGTAGCATATGGTTTAGCCTCCATGTGTTTGTATTTTTTACAGAGTTTTTGCTGTAATTGATATCTAATCTCATAGCATTGTGGTCAGAAAAGATACTTGATATGGTTTCACTTTTCTTAAATTTACTAAGGCTTAATTTGTGACCCAAGATATGATCTATCTTGGAGAATGTTCCATGAACACTTGAGAAGAAAGTGTATTCTGTTGTGTTTGGATGGAATATACTATAAATATCAATTAAGTCCATTTTGTTTAATGTATAATTTAAAGCTTGTGTTTCCTTATTTATTTTCATTTTGGATGATCTGTCCATTGGTGAAAGTGGCATGTTAAAGTCCCCTACTATGATTGTGTTACTGTTGATTTCCCCTTTTATGACTGTTAGCATTTCCCTTATGTATTGAGGTGCTCCTGTGTTGGGTGCATAAATATTTACAATTGTTATATCTTCTTCTTGGATTGATCCTTTGATCATTATGTAGTGTCCTTCTTTGTCTCTTGTAATAGTCTTTATTTTAAAGTCATTTTGTCTGATATGAGAATTGCTACTCCAGCTCTCTTTTGATTTCTATTTGCATGAATCTCTTTTTCCATCCTCTCGCTTTCAGTCTGTATGTGTTCCTAGGTCTGAAGAGGGTCTCTTGTAGACATCATATATATGGGTCTTGTTTTTGTATCCATTCAGCCAGTCTATGTCTCTTCGTGGGAGCGTTTAGTCCATTTACATTTAAGATAATTATCAACATGTATCTCCCTATTATCATTTTCTTAATTGTTTTGGGTTTGTTTTTGTATGTCTTTTCCTTCTCTTGTGTTTCCTGCCTACAGAATTTCCTTTAGCATTTGTTGTAAAGCTGGTTTGGTGGTGCTGAATTCTCTTAGCTTTTGCTTGTCTGTAAAGGTTTTAATTTCTCCGTTGAATCTGAATGAGATCCTTGCTGTGTAGAGTAATCTTGGTTGTAGATTTTTCCGTTTCATCACTTTAAATATGTCTTGCCACTCCCTTCTGGCTTACAGAGTTTCTGCTGAAAGATCAACTGTTAACCTTATGGGCATTCCCTTGTATGTTATTTGTTGTTTTTCTCTTGCTGCTGTTAATATTTTTCTTTGTATTTAATTTTTGATAGTTTGATTAATATGTGTCTTGGTGTGTTTGTCCTTGGATTTATCCTGTATGGGACTCTCTGTGCTTCCTGGACTTGATTGCCTCTTTCCTTTCCCATATTAGGGAAGTTTTCAACTATAATCTCTTCAAATATTTTCTCAGCCCCTTTCTTTTTCTCTTCTTCTTCTGGGACCTCTATAATTCGAATGTTGGTGTGTTTAATGTTGTCCCAGAGAGCTCTAAGATCGTCCTCAATTCTTTTCATTCTTTTTGCTTTATTCTGCTCTGAGGTAGTTATTTCCACTATTTCATCTTCCAGGTCACTTATCCGTTCTTCTGCCACAGTTATTCTGCTCTTGATTCCTTTTAGCGAATTTTAAATTTCATTTATTGTGTTGTTCATCATTGTTTATTTGCTCTTTTAATTCTTCTAGGTCTTGTTAAATGTTTCTTGTATTTTCTCCATTCTATTTCCAAGATTTTGGATCATGTTTACTATCATTACTCTGAATTCTTTTTCAGGTAGACTATTTCCTCTTCATTTGTTAGGTCTGGTGGGTTTTTACCTTGCTGCTTCATCTGTTGTGTGTTTCTCTGTCTTCTCATTTTGCTTAACTTACTGTGTTTGGGGTCTCCCTTTCTCAGGCTGCAGGTTTATAGTTCTTGTTTTTGCTTTCTGCCCCCAGTGGCTAAGGTTGGTTCAGTGGGTTCTGTAGGCTTCATGGTGGAGGGGAGTAGTGCCTGTGTTCTGTTGGATGAGTCTGCATCTTGTCTTTCTGGTGAGCAAGACTGCATCCGGTGGTGTGTTTTGAGGTGTCCGTGAGTTTATTATGATTTTAGGCAGCCTCTCTGCTAATGGGTGAGGTTGTGTTCCTGTCTTGCTAGTTGTTTGTAATAGGATGTCCAGCACTGTGGCTTGCTGGTCTTTGAGTGGAGCTAGGTCTTAGTGTTGAGATGGAGATCTCTGGGAGAGCTTTCACCGTTTGATATTACGTGGAGCTGGGAGGTCTCTGTTGGACCAATGTCCTGAACTCGGTTCTCCCACCTCAGAGGCACAGGCCTGACACCTGGCCGGAGCACCAAGACCCTGTCAGCCACACGGCCTGCTCTTGCAAGGCCACGAGCTGGGCAGGCTGTGCAGGCCGCACGCGCGTTCACGGGCCGGTACATGAGGGCGGCTGTGCCTAGATTTACTTTTAAAAAGCAAGGAATTTTCATTGTTTCTGACTCTGTCATTACCTATATTTGATTGGAATGCAAAATGTATTGTAACCCGTAAACGAGCAAATTAACATATAAACATATAGATCTATTTGCATGTATATTTATGTAGATATATATTCTCTAGTGGTAGTGGAGGAGAAGACAATTTAAAATCTTTGATGATGATTCTCTGGTAACATATTGCAGTCGACTTCAGTATGGTATAATAATTGTAACATTGGGAACAGCAGGAGATACGATTGTTTTCTCTGTGCCATTTTTCTGTTGTATCTGAGAATAGAATAATCTCCCATTGTGTGCAGGGAAATTGCTGCTTATCTTCCTGAAACTCCTAGACTAGTAACATTATTCATCCCCAAAAGCATCAATGTACAGTGTTGAGCATGGAGAGGGTAGTGGCAAAGTATGTGCCCTGAGGAGAAAGTTCTCGGTGTCTGATATTATAAGGTGTCATATGATCTCCCTTTATCTGCGCATAAATCAAAGACATAATAACTATCTTTCTCTAGATTCCAAAATTTCAGTGCAGCCAAGACAAAATTTTTTCTTTCCCTTTGCCATGTGTTTTGTGGGATTTTTAATTGGCAGTATTTGGTGTATTTGGCCCAATGAGCAGACTGATTTCTTGATACTTGTATAAAATATTGCTCTTTCAGAAACTGAAGTTGGAAATAAAAGTGGCCAAGTTTGAATGATCAAAGTCTGTCAGTGAAGATTCACATCTGCCAAGCCTGTTTCCCTCTTAACAAGTTAGAAGGGCTCTCTCTTCAAACCTTGGACCAGTGTGTATGCAATACTCAGACACATTTTTTTTTAACATCTTTATTGGCGTATAATTGCTATACAATAGTGAGTTAGTTTCTGCCGTACAACAAAGTGAATCAGCTATACATATACACATATCCCCGTATCTGCTCCCTCTTGCATCTCCCTCCCACCCTCCCTATCCCACCCCTCTAGGTGGTCACAGAGCACCTAGCTGATCTCCCTGTGCTATGCGGCAGCTTCCCACTAGCTGTCTATTTTACATTTGGTAGTGTATATATGTCCATGCCACTCTCTCACTTCGTCCCAGCTTACCCTTCCCCACCCCCCGTGTCCTCAAGTCCGTTGTCTACATCTGTGAACAGACACGTTTTTAGCACAGCACATTTGTTCTTTCTGCCAGCCATTTGATGAAACTCAGCGACTTAAGGCTGCACCAGTTCAGAAATCCATATGGAAGAAATATCCTGGCAGCGTTCATTTCAGCAAGGCAGCAGGGGCTCTGTAATTTTTCACACAAAGGGGGTGAAGGAGTAGATCAACATAACCTGATATGTTATACTACCAGGTAAGGATTGTTGATTGGCTTGCAGTAGAAGCACTAGCCAGAACACTTTCCAGAAATACCACATAGGGTGACAGCCATCCAGGGTTGAGAGCTTCCTTCACCAACGAGCCCCAACAAAAGACATCCCCCCATCCCTAGTCTGGATACTCAAGACCAGCACCCAGCTCACATTGAAGCAAATAGTATATATTTTTCAAAAACAATTCAAGGAAACAACTTCACAGAATGTTATCTGGAGCCTTGAAAAAGAGAGGTTTTTCCCCCCCTTTTATATATCGATTTCACATTATCAAAAGCTAGGGCTTCCCTGGTGGCGCAGTGGTTGAGAGTCCGCCTGCCGATGCAGGGGACACGGGTTCGTGCCCCGTTCCGGGAGGATCCCATGTGCCGCGGAGCGGCTGGGCCCTTGAGCCATGGCCACTGAGCCTGCGCGTCTGGACCCTGTGCTCGGCAACGGGAGAGGCCGCAACAGTGAGAGGCCCGCATACCGCAAAAAAAAAAAACAACTAAATTCTTCTTTCCTCTGACCAAAAACACTGCTTCTACCTGTCTTAAAAGTGCATGTAGATTGTCGATCAGGTAGCAAACACACACACAGAGTTACACACACTTTCACACATTTGGCAGGAGGCTGCTGTCTGAAATGAAGTGGATGCTCCAGTCCTTTTCATCTCTCTCTCCTTGTTATTCATTTTTCTTGCTCAGTCAGAATGACTGGCAACTGACAGTTTCAGGTAGAGTAGAATAAACTGTTGGAAAGCATACCCATGATCAGTTTCCAGCTGCACCCCAGCCAGCTGTCCCCCATCATTTCAGAGGAGGTTTTATGGCCCACTCCATACACTGTTGGAGTTACTTAAGAAGATGGCACTGGGTCATACCACATTGGCCCCGAAGAGTCATTTATGCAAAAAAGAATCATTCTTGGGACTTCCCTGGTGGTCCTGTGGTTAAGAATCCGCCTTCCAATGCAGGGGACATGGGTTCAATCCCTGGCTGGGGAACCAAGATCCCACATGCCACAGGGCAACTAAGTCCGTGTGCCACAAGTAGAGAGAAACCCGCGCACGCAACGAAGAGCCCACGCACCTCAACGAAAGATCCCATGTGCCACAACTAAGACCTGACACAGCCAAAATAAATAAATAAATAAATAAATAAATAAATAAAAAGAATCATTCTTCTTCAGGAATACAGGTAATGCTTTTTGAAAATAAACGTGCACATTACTTACTGTCCATGTAAAATGATGAGTCTTTCCCATAAGGTACTTTTGTAGCTCAGGTTTTCATGTGGAGTTGTATGTGGTTGAGCAGATTTCTGTGATGCATCTGCCCACATGTGTGTCCGTACACACAGGAAAACTCTAGAATAAATTTTTGTCTTGCTCTCATAAACTTTCATGTCCTGCCAGGGTTTTTTAATTGTTTTTATTTTCTTCTAGTGGAGTCGTAAGATCTCTTTAATTTTTTTTAACATCTTTATTGGAGTATAATTGCTTGACAATGGTGTATTCATTTCTGCTTTATAACAAAGTGAATCAGCTATACATATACATATATCCCCATATCCCGTCCCTCTTGCATCTCCTTCCTAACCTACCTATCCCTCCCCTCTAGGTGGTCACAAAGCACTGAGCTGATCTCCCTGTGCTATGTGGCTGCTTCCCACTAGCTATCTATTTTACACTTGGTAGTGTATATATATCCATGCCACTCTCTCACTTCGTCCCAGCTTACCCTTCCCCTTCCCCGTGTCCTCAAGTCCATTCTCTATGTCTGCGTGTTTATTCCTGTCCTGTCCCTAAGTTCTTCAGAACCATTTTTTTTTTTAAGATTCTATATATATGTGTTAGCATACGGTATTTGTTTTTCTCTTTCTGACTGACTTCACCCTGTATGACAGTGTCTACGTCCATCCATCTCACTACATATAACTGAATTTCATTTCTTTTTATGACTGAGTAATATTCCATTGTATATAAGTGCCACATCTTCTTTATCCATTCATCTGTCTCTGGACACTTAGGTTACTTCCATGTCCTGGCTGTTGTAAATAGAGCTACAATGAACATTGTGTAACATGACTTTTTTTTTTTTCCATTTATTTTAAAACACTTTAATGTCTTGCATTTAAATTTTCATTTCTCTGCTAGATTTACATAAAGCACTATTTAATTAATTACCTAATTTATAAATGGTAACTATTTTAGACTGTTACTGGTATGTAAAAATGCAATTCCTTTTGTTTCATTTTTTTTATGTCTGACATTCTTATAAACTCTCTAATTCTAATATTTCTGTAACTTAAGAATTTTTTTTAATATCTTTATTGGAGTAAAATTGCTTTGAGTCTTTTTGAATTATGGTTTTCTCAGGGTATATGCCCAGTAGTGGGATTGCTGGGTCATATGGTAGTTCCATTTTTAGTTTTTTAAGTAACCTCCGTACTGTTCTCCATAGTGGCTGTATCAATTTACATTCCCACCAACAGTGCAAGAGGGTTCCCTTTTCTCCACACCCTCTCGAGCATTTATTGTTTGTAGATTTTTTTAGGATGGCCATTCTGACCCGTGTGAGGTGATACTTCACTGTAGTTTTCATTTGCATTTCTCTAATGATTAGTGATGTTGAGATCCTTTCATGTGTTTGTTGGCAGTCTGTATATCTTCTTTGGAGAAATGTTGATTTAGGTCTTCTGCCCATTTTTGGTTTGGGTTGTTTGTTTTTCTGGTATTGAGTTGCATGAGCTGCTTGTAAATTTTGGAGGTAAATCCTATATCAGTTGCTTCATTTGCAAATATTTTCTCCCATTCTGAGTGTTGTCTTTTCGTCTTATTTATTTATGGTTTCCTTCGCTGTGCAAAAGCTTTTAAGTTGCATTAGGTCCCATTTGTTTATTTTTGTTTTTATTTCCATTTCTCTAGGAGGTGGGTCAAAAAGTATCTTGCTGTGATTTATGTCATGGAGGGTTCTGCCTATGTGTTCCTCTGTGAGTTTTATAGTGCCTGGCCTTACATTTAGATCTTTAATTCATTTTTAGTTTATTTTTTTCTGTGGTGATAGCGAGTGTTCTAATTTCATTCTTTTACATGTAGCTGTCCAGTCTTTCCAACACCACTTATTGAAGAGACTGTCTTTTCTCCATTGTATATTCTTGCCTCCATTATCAAATATAAGGTAATAATATGTCTGTGGGTTTAACTCTGGGCTTTCTATCCTGTTCCATTGATCTATATTTCTGTTTTTGTGCCAGTACCATACTGTCTTGATTACTGTAGCTTTGTAGTATAGTCTGAAGTCAGGGATCCTGATTCCTCCAGCTCTGTTTTTCTTTCTCAAGATTGCTTTGGCTATTTGGGGTCTTTTGTATTTCCATACAGATTGTGAAATTTTTGTTCTAATTCTGTGAAAAATGCCATTGGTAGTTTCATAGGGATTGCATTGAATCTGTGGATTGGTTTGGGTAGTATAGTCATTTTCACAATATTGATTCTTCCAATCCAAGAACATGGAATATCTCTCCATCTGTTTGTATCATCTTTAATTTCTTTCATCAGCATCTTATAGTCTTCTACATACAGGTCTTTTGTCTCCTTGGGTAGGTTTATTCCTAGGTATTTTATTCTTTTTCTTGCAGTGGTAAATGGGAGTGTTCCCTTAATTTCTCTTTCAGATTTTTCATCATTAGTGTATAGGCATGCAAGAGATTTCTGTGCATTAATTTTGTATCCTGCTACTTTACCAAATTCATTGATTAGCTCTAGTAGTTTTCTGGTAGCATCTTTAGGACTCTCTATGTATAGTATCATGTCATCTGCAAACAGTGACAGCTTTACTTCTTTTCCAATTAGGATTCCTTTTATTGCTTTTTCTTCTCTGATTGCTGTGGCTAAAACTTCCAAAACTATGTTGAATAGTAATAGTGAGAGTGGGCAACCTTGTCTTCTTCCTGATCTAGTGGAAATGGTTTGAGTTCTTCACTATTGAAAATGATGTTGGCTGTGGGTTTCTCATATATGACCGTTATTTTGTTGAGGTAAGTTCCCTCTATGCCTACTTTCTGGAGGGTTTTTATCATAAATGGGTGTTGAATTTTTTTGAAAGCTTTTTCTGCATCTGTTGAGATGATCATATGGTTTTTCTCCTTCAATTTGTGAATATGGTTTATCACACTGATTGATTTGCATTTATGGAAGATTCCTTGATTCCTGGATTAAACCCCACTTGTCATGGTGTATGATCCTTTAAATGTGCTGTTGGATTCTGTTTGCTAGTATTTTGTTGAGGATTTTGCATCTATGTTCATCAGTGATTTTGGTCTGTAGTTTTCTTATTTTGTGACATCTTTGTCTGGTTTTGGTATCAGGGTGATGGCGGCCTCATAGAATGAGTTTGCAAGTGTTCCTCCCTCTGCTGTGTTTTGGAAGAGTTTGAGAATTATAGGTGTTAGCTCTTCTCTAAGTGTTTGATAGAATTATCCAGTGAAGCCATCTGGTCCTGGGCTTTGTTCATTGGAAGATTTTTAATCACAGTTTCAATTTCAGTGCTTGTGATTAGTCTGTTTATATTTTCTATTTCTTCCTGGTTCAGTCTCGGAAGGTTGTGCTTTTCTAAGAATCTTTCCATTTCTTCCATGTTGTCCATTTTATTGGCATATAGTTGCTTGTAGTAATCTCTCATAATCCCTGTATTTCTCCAATGTCAGTTGTTACTTCTCCTTTTTCATTTCTAATCTGTTGATTTGAGTCTTCTCCCTTTTTTTCTTGATGAGTCTGGCTAATGGTTTATCACTTTTGTTTATCTTCTCAAAGAACCAGCTTTTAGTTTTATTGATCTTTGCTATCGTTTCCTTCATTTCTTTTTCATTTATTTCTGCTCTGATCTTTATGATTTCTTTCCTTCTGCTAACATTGGGGTTTCTTTGTTTTTCTTTCTCTAATTGCTTTAGGTGTAAGGTTAGGTTGTTTATTTGAGATGTTTCTTTTTTCTTGAGGTAGGATTGTATTGCTATAAACTTTGCTCTTAACTGCTTTTGCTGCATCCCATAGATTTTGGGTCGTCATGTTTTCATTGTTATTTGTTTCTAGGAATTTTTTGATTTACTCTTTGTTTTCTTCAGTGATCGCTAGGTTATTTATCAGCGTGTTGCTTAGACTCCATGAGTTTATGTTTTTTACAGTTTTTTCCTGTAATTGATATCTAGTCTCCTAACTTTGTGCTCGGAAAAGATACTTAATATGATTTCAGTTTTCTTAAATTTACCAAGGCTTGATTTGTGACCCCAGACATAATCTATCCTGGGGAATGTTTCATGAGCACTTGAGAAGAAAGTGTATTCTGTTGTGTTTGGATGGAATGTCCTATAAGTATCAGTTATGTCCCTCTTGTTTAATGTATCATTTAAAGCTTGTTTTGCATTATTTATTTTTGTTTTGGATGATCTGTCCACTGGTGAAAGTGGCATGTTAAAGTCCCCTACTATGATTGTGTTACTGTTGATCTCCCCTTTTATGGCTGTTAGCATTTGCCTTATGTATTGAGGTGCTCCTCTTTTGGGTGCATAAATATTTACAATTGTAATATCTTCTTCTTGGATTGATCCTTTGATCATTATGTAGTGTCCTTCTTTGTCTCTTATAATAGTGTTTATTTTAGAGTCTATTTTGTCTGATATGAGAATTGCTAGTCCATCTTTCTTTTGATTTCCATTGGCATGGAATATCTTTTTCCATTCTCTCACTTTCAGTCTGTATGTGTCCCTAGGTCTGAAGTGGGTCTCTTGTAGACAGCATATATATATGGGTCTTGTTTTTGTATCCATTCAGCCAGTCTATGTCTTTTTGTGGGAGCGTTTAATCCATTTACATTTAAGGTAATTATCAACATGTATGTTCCTATTACCATTTTCTTAATTGTTTGATGTTTGTTATTGTCGGTCTTTTCCTTCTCTTGTGTTTCCTGCCTAGAGAAGTTCCCTTAGCATTTGTTTTAAAGCTGGTTTGTTGGTGCTGAATTCTCTTAGCTTTTGCTTGTCTGTAAATGTTTTAATTTCTCCGTTGAATCTGAATGAGATCCTTGCTGGGTAGAGTAATCTTTGCTGTAGGTTTTTCCGTTTCATCACTTTAAATATGTCCTGCCACTCCTTTCTGGCTTGCAGAGGTTCTGCTGAAAGATCAACTGTTAACCTTATGCGCATTCCCTTGTATGTTATTTGTTGTTTTTCTCTTGCTGCTTTTAATATTTTTTCTTTGTATTTAATTTTTGATAGTTTGATTAATATGTGTCTTGGTGTGTTTGTCCTTGGATTTATCCTGTATGGGACTCTGTGCTTCCTGGACTTGATTGCCTCTTTCCTTTCCCATATTAGGGAAGTTTTCAACTCTAATCTCCTCAAATGTTTTCTCAGTTCCTTTTTTTTCTCTTCTTCTGGGACCCCTATAATTTGAATGTTGGTGTGTTTAATGTTATCCAGAGGTCTGTGAGACTGTTCTCAATTATTTTCATTCTTTTTTCTTTATTCTGCTCCGAGGTAGTTATTTCCACTATATTACCTTCCATGTCCCTTTCCATTCTTCTGCCTCTGTTATTCTGCTATTGATTCCTTCTAGAGAAGTTTTAATTTTATTTATTGTGTTGTTCATCATTGTTTCTTTGCTCTTTAGTTCTTCTAGTTCCGTGTTAAATGTTTCTTGTATTTTCTCCATTCTATTTCCAAGATTTTGGATCATCTTTACCATCATTACTCTGAATTCTTTTTCAGGTAGACTGACTATTTCCTCTTCATTTGTTTCGTCTGGTGGCTTTTTACCTTGCTGCTTCATCTGTTGTTTGTTTCTCTGTCTTCTCATTTTGCTTAACGTACTGTGTTTGGGGTCTCCTTTTCTCAGGCTGCAGGTTTATAGTTCCCATTGTTTTTGGTGTCTGCCCCAGTGGGTAAGGTTGATTCAATGGGTTTGTAGGCCTGCTGGTGGTGGGTACTAGTGCCTGTGTTCTGGTGGATGAGTCTGGATCTTGTCTTTCTGGAGGGCAGGACCACATCCGGTGGTGTGTTTTGGAGTGTCTGTGACGTTCTTCTGATTTTAGGCAGCCTCTCTGCTAATGGGTGGAGTTCTGTTCCTTTCTTGCTAGTTGTTTGGGTGTCCAGCACTGTAGCTTGCTGGTCGTTGAGTGGAGCTGGGTCTTAGCATTGAGATGGAGATCTCTGGTAGAGCTTTTGCCATTTGATATTACTTGGGACCAGGAGGTCTTTGGTGGACCAAAGTTATCTTTAGATGCAGGAACCTATTTTCATTTTATAGGGTCCCTCTGATAATATATTTGTCTCTTTTTCTTGTCTTTGTTTAAAAGTCATTGCATTCTTTTAGGAAAATAGATTCACTGAACATTTTATGATATTGAATTCCTAACGTGAGGAAGCTATTTAGAAAGCCTCTGCTCTTTGGAGTTTTGCAAAGAAAAAAAGAAACAAAAACAGTCTTTTGTACTTTTTTTTGTGGCTTTACTTATAGTTTTTTTTTTACTTATAGTTTTAATCTGAAGTGTTGTTTCATCTCTGCCAGATCAGCAAATAATCAGTGTCTTTAGATTCTCTTAGAATGTATTTCTTTCTTCCTCCTTTCCAACAAAGTAAAATGCAAGTATTTAAATATATCTTACCACTCAGTGCCAAACACAAAAGAAATGTAAATATATCGTCAGCCTAATTCACATCTGCCAGAGTAATTGTCGGATGCATGCTGATTAAACATAATTTTTTTTTTAACCAAGCTTTTAATTAGGCATCTGCACCAGGTCACACAGATGAAATTATAAAATATGATTAAGAAGGCTTTCAGTCTTTTGAGAAACACGGAGCCATGCCAACGTCTTGGTATCCTTTTGCCTATAGATAAGAGTGTTAGAATCACTGGCTGTTTGTCAGAAATCAAGGAACCTTGGGGTAAGCCCCCAAAGGCCTGTCACTTGTCTGTTTAACAGCACCAGTGAAATTTCCCAATGCCTTATATGAGTGCAGTAGAAGGGCTTTCCACATTCTCTTCAGAAGGAACTTTTAAAGCTGCACCTTTGAAACTACCTTTTCTGATTTTCCATGCATGGAAAGAAACTAGACCAAGGAAAGTTAAATTTCTTGCCCCAAATCACATAGCTATTGATATAATTTATAATATAGCTTATGATGGTTACAGAGTTCTGTGGGTTACAGTGCCCTGTCACCTCTCTGCGTCAGCATCCTCAAAGCCTTCTTCCAAACAGCTCATTTTGGAGCACTGCAGAAAGTGGACTGGGATATTACAGTTGATTCCCCAGTTTGCAATTATTTGCTTCACTGCTTCCCTCTATTAACTTGAGTAATCAAAAGAATATTGCATTTCATCTCTCAATTTTCATATTCAGGAATTAAGGGTATTTTACCCAGCATGTCAGTTGGTACGATTGGAGGGACACAAAAGTGTCCCCGGGCTTCCCTGGTGGCGCAGTGGTTGAGAGTCCGCCTGCCGATGCAGGGGACACGGGTTCGTGCCCCGGTAGGGGAAGATCCCACATGCCGCGGAGCGGCTGGTCCCGTGAGCCATGGCCGCTGAGCCTGCGCGTCCGGAGCCTGTGCTCCGCAATGGGAGAGGCCGCAACAGTGAGAGGCCCGCGTACCAAAAAAAAAAAAAAAAAAAAAAAGTGTCCCCAAGTAAAAATATGTCCTGGTCTGTTTGAAATTCTTAACATTTGTGTTAAAGCTTGGGTTCAATTCCTAAATCTTACCTAATTACCAGGATTCAGTTCTCCTAGGCTCAGTTTCCACATGTATAAAATACAGGTAACAATGGTAATAACCTCAAATGGATTTCTGAAGGATCAGGTAAAATAGAATTTGTTAAATGCCAGATAAATATTAAATGTATTAAAATGGTAGCCACTATGGTCAGAGAAGCTCTAGGTGAGGTTAATGTGGTTAGAAAGGTAGAAGAATTAAGATGTCAGGAAGAGTAACACACAGGAAGAGGTCACTAACTCTCAACAATAAATGGTGGTCAGAAAGATGATCCAAAAAGTGAAGTTGGTCTCACAGGGTAACTAGGAGTTTGTTAGTGGAGACAAAGCATGGGAAGAGTGAGAGGATGGAATGATGTAGCATGTGTAGGACACAGCTCTGAGCTTGGCCCAACTAAAGCACAGAGTAGGTTGGAAAGAGGCAAGAAATGGTGAAAATGTAGACTGAGAGCCTTCTATGCTGAGCTAGAGAACTTGGACTCTATTCTCTTTTTATGAGCAGGCACTGAAAGATATTAAGTAGAAAGGACATCAGAGAGTATGGTATGAAAAATGAGTTGATAGAGAGGCAGGTGGAAGGCAGTGCCCAGTGCTTTAAAGTCCCTGAAACGAATGCCTGTGACCTGCAGAATAGTAACATTCTCCTGGTTCCTGAGACGATCCTGACCAGAAGAGGGGGCTTAATAACAACTCCATGTAATCCTAGTCAATATGGGGTGAAATTAGGTAACCCCATAATCCCACAGACTCATTGAGTCATTCCATATGCTAGGCTTCCCTCTCCTCCTTCCCTAGTCTCTCCTGCTATGACATCAGGAAGACCAGCTAAGGGACTGTTCCAGGAGTTCATACAATGGGTAAGTTCCCAACCTAGGGTGGTGGAACAATTGCAGACATAGCTAAGAGGTAGAATCCAAGGACCTTAGTGTTAGAATTTCAGAGTGAAGAAAATGTCTTAGAAATCATCTGGTTCAATCTTCTCTATTTATGCTATGGTGCCTGACTCATGGTAGTAAATCTTTGCTGAATAAATTAGTAAACAAATGAGAGATAAGACCCAGAGAATGACACCACTAATTATTGGCATACCTGGCATAAACTTTCGGCCGTAAGCATAAACCTTCTGACTCCTAAATCAGTGCTCTCTCCATTATGCCACACTTGGTTTTATAATGTAAAAAAAAAAAAGAAAGAAAGAGGATTAAAACATCTTATTTTAGTGCTACAGATCAATTCAACTCATTTTCATTCACAATGTCATTTATAATGTAGCACATAAGAATTAACCTAAAATTCTCCTGATGAAGGCTTTTGTCCTGCCTTCTATACCTTCCATAACCTAAGTATTTGCTTTTGCATTTCTGCAAAATTTGTTGGTGTCTGCAGTAATGCTCTTTGCAAGACAGATGTTTAAAGTCAATAGAATGATGGTAAGTTCCAGAACCTCCAAGATGGAATCTTCTCCAATTGATGGCTGTTTTAATAACTTTCACTCTGAAGAGGCCATTTGGGAATTTTAGAAACTGCTTTAAATTATTCCAAAAGACTGATGCTTCCACTTTTATGAGAATGGAAATTGAGGAAATAGTGATTTTTAGCAAAAGAAATTAGATTTAGGCATAAGGAAAAACTTTGGGGCAATAAGAAGCATTGAACCCTGTAACAAATTCATCAGGAAAACTGAGAAAGCAAGGCAAAAGCCCCTGTATCTGGGGGATACTTGTCATCAGACCTTTCTCACTTTGTGACATAGTTGAGAAAATGCCAAGACCCTCACGTGTGGATGCTCTACATTCCATCCACCACCACCCCCGACAGCCCCTGCCACACAGTTCACCCATCCTCTGTCCTGATCCCTCCACCCTAGCCACATTGTTACTTCTATTCCAGAAGGGAATGAGGAGTCTGAGGATACTTTCATGAGGCACTAGTCTTCCTTGTTGGGAAACAGTGTATTCAGCTACAAGGATGAACATTATCTGTCCTCTCAAATTTCTGCAAGCAAACTGCCAAATAATTTAATAAAATTCAGCAGTTTCTTTTTTTAAAACTGAGCTACTTATTCTTTCTCCTTCTTAGGATATTCTTGCTTTCCACTCTTTATCAGTCATTTGTTAAAAATTTTTAATATGTATATTTATATATCATGATAGCTGAGCATTTTCACAGACATCTCTTTCCTATAAGGTAGATAGAACAGCTATTGTTAGCCCATTTTATAGATGATGAAACTGGTGAATGACTTTCTCAAAGAACAACCCAAGGAGACCCAGCTTTAATTTTATTTGTCTATCTGACATACCACAGTGCTTCACTTTGGGGAATACATTTTATCAAGAACAGTTATTTTCAATTTAATAGAAGTGATGAGTGGCACATGCCCAAAAGTACATGTCAAAATTTATTATGTTTTGGGGGGTTATAGAATAGAGGGAAAATGAATATTCAATATTATAATAAAATTGCCTGTTATAATAAAATCATATATTGTTATTATAAAAAACACAAACTAACACAAGCTTCAGAAAGAAGAAAGGGCAGTCAAATTGTATTAGCTGGAGAGGAAACTCAAAAAATAGTAATTTTTCAATGTAAAATACATGTAATTGGTGGGATGGGAGTAGTCAGTGAGATTTTTTTTTTTCTTTTAACAAAAATCTATATGACTTGACAAAAACAAGTTAGAAACACAGCAGTGAATTTAGCTGTGAAATCCAATCCAGTTTTTATTTTCCTAAGTCTTTCTATCCTTTATTTAATGAGAATTTATCCTAAATACCTAAAAAGTTCTCAGCATAGTAATGATACTCTATATTTTACGGAAAAAACTTGGAACAGGTAGAAAACTCTCACAAAGGAATAAAGTTTGAGGTGAGTCTGTAGTCGCAAACGTGAGACAGGAGCAATCTGTGTAGGAATAATGGAAGGTATCTTTGAAGAGGTCAGGAAAGAAAGGAATTATCTGGAATGAAGTTATACATAGAAAAGACGTGCACTTGAGGGTAGAGGAACAGCAGGATTCAAATAAAAAGGCAAGTTATCAAGTTATGAATTATGAACAGTAAAGATACCAGCTTCCCAAGAAAGGTAACTTATTGGGGGGGTGAATACAAACACAAGTTGGAAAGGCTAGTGGTAAAGAGTGTTAAGCAGTAGGTCTGAAGATTGAGTGGCTTGAAGTTAATAGGAGGAGACAGTAGGATCAGAATGGAGTGTGAAGTGAACTATTCTAGTCTGGTCCAAGGTGGTGGGTAAGGAAGGTAGACAGCAGGTGGCAAGTGAGAGCAGCTGAAAAGGAAGATTGTATAGCCTCAGTGACTCAAAGAAGGTGGGAGCAGAGGAAAGAGGTCTAAAAATAACTCCATTTTAAGCAATCAGTGCTTTACTAAAGAGTGCCCTATTTTATCCAAAATGATGAAGTACCCAAGAGGTATCCAATATTGTATTTTGATTTCCATGACTAAGAAAGAAACCAATTACCTTAGAACATTTTCTCATACAGGCCAGCAGTTTACACTTCCTGCTTCATCAGCCTCACTCTCCTTCACTTGCACTTTGAAATCCCATAACTGGGAATCAGGTCATAATGAGATCAGCCCTGTTGGGGACACCAAGCTCATGAGTCACACCAAATTTGACCAATAGACCTGAAGGCAATAGCCCTAAAACCATCTGGCCTCAATATGTCCTAAAGTGAATGGCCATATAGGAAACAATGTAACCTTGCAGGCAATATGGCGATGAAAATGTGTGCTAGGCTCTCAAAAGAAATGCAGCCTCTTATTTTTATGGAGAACCTTTCTTTGGTAAAATTAAAAGTGTTTTCATAAGGATGATCTCATTCTCACAGTAGCCCTGTGAAAGAGGAAATGGAGGAGATATTTTAATTCTCATTTTATAAAAGAATAAATTGAGAGATGGAGACATCAAGTGACTCTTTTTCCATTCTCCCGTTTAAGTAGGCCAACAGGGTTAGACCTGGAGCCGGTTTTCCTAACGACGTCCGTTTCTGTGCTCATGAGCCCAGTCTACCTCAGGACTTGGCGTGGCACCATCAGAAGGCACATACCAGGTGGCTCATATTTTTACTTCACAACATGTAAATGACATTCATACAGCATGGTCTATAAATATCCTACCCAATGAGTTCTCCCTCTGAATAAGCGAATGTTTGCTTACGTCTCCATCTACGATAGTTTTGGCATAATACAGTGTCTAGGCATCCATTTCCTTTTTTTAAAAAAAATAAATTTATGTATTTTTTTTTTAAATTTTTGGCTGCGTTGGGTCTTCGTTGCTGCGCACGGGCTTTCTCTAGTTGCAGCGAGCAGGGGCTACTCTCCGTTGCGGTACACAGGCTTCTTGTTGTCACGGCTTCTCTTGTTGCAGAGCGTGGGCTCTAGAGCACAGGCTCAGTAGTTGTGGCGCACGGGCTTAGTTGCTCCGCAGCATGTGGGATCTTCCTGGGCCAGGGATCGAACCCGTGTCCCCTGAATTGGTAGGTGGATTCTTAACCACTATACCACCAGGGAAGCCCTAGGCATCCATTTACTTTTAAAGTGAGCAGTTAAGTAGTGTCAAGTTGTTAGATAGTTCTGTCCTGTGATAACTGGCCCCTCATCTTTTACATTCAGAAACCTTCTGAGTAGCTCCACAAAGGTATTATTGCAGGGTCCTTTATCACTTGCTTGCTTGATGACTTGAAAAATTGCTCTGAGTGGAAAATATCCATAAATTTTAGAAGGCAGTCTTACTAAGAACCACAAATAGTTCTTATTCTGTTTCTAAATAGCAAGATCACATTAAAACTCACTTTAATAGATAATATTAATCACTATAATTCAAATAACTACTCTTTAGACCTGGCAGGGAACTGTGAGAGCTTTGAACTTAGTTCTTTTTTCCTGTGAATTTCTGGCATAGCAGAAGGAAGAATAAAGCATGCTTGGGGGCTGGGGAGTTTGTTAACTGTGATTAAAGTTAGGGAGAGCTATAGAGGAGAATGGCATTTGTTACTTTCCTGCCTTTCACTTGCCCACTCAGGAACTCATATTCATCCTTAATTATGACTGTGGTGGGAATATCTTGGTGGGACTGTCCTGATTTTATAGACGGATATAACCAAGGACAGATAATAATTAGTGAAATAGCAATTATCCTTCGCATAACAATTTACAGCTTACAGACACTTTCACCTGTGTGATCTCATTTGCTATTTCCTGTAGCACACTAAGTTGCTATTATTATTGTTCCTCATTACTTCTGAAGAATCTGAGTCACAGAGGATTTAAATTAGTTTTGAAAGTCACACAGCTAGTAAGTGATGGAGCTGGGAATCAGTCCAAAGACGTTTGGTTCCCTATTCCATGTAATGTCTACTATACCATGCAGCCTCCCAAACCTACAGAGGGTGTTGGATCGAGAATGGAGGTGGGCAGAAAAATAGTCAATGTGTTTAAAAACAGAAGACTAACCTAATAGGAAAAACGGGGAAAGGAGAGTTACTAAAGAGAAAACCCAAATGGCCAATAAACATATGAAAAGATGCTCACCCTTACTAGCAGAGTGGGAAATGCAAATTAAAACCATGATCACACCCATTAGATTATTGAAAATTAAAAGTCTGAGAATGGCAAGCATTGTGTCAGATGGGGAGCAATGAAAATTCTGATACCCTACCGAGGGGAGTGAAAACCGATTTGACCAATTTTGTCAGCCATTTCCCGTTTCTAACAAAGTTGAAGACACAACTGGCCTGTGTCCAGCAATTCTACCCCGAGGTAGATACCTCACAAAAACTCTCCCATATGTGCATAAGGGCCATGGAAAGAGGTTCATAGCAGAGTTATCTTTAATAGCCCAAAATTCACAAGAACCCCAGTGTCCACTAACAAAAGAATGGATAAATATTAATAAATAATGATGTAGTCATCCAACAGATATTATATTGCAATGAAAGTTAATGAACTAGAGGTAAATGTATCAAAAGAGATAAGTATCATAAATACATTTGGAGAGATTACAGAAGATTAATATGTATACCATTTACAAAAGGTTTAAAATATGCAAAAACATTTTAAGAGATATTATTTAGTGGTTAAACTGTGTAGGGTTTATGTGTACCTAGATATGTCATAAAAATGTAAAGTACATGTGATTAACAAACCTCAAATGCGGGACAATGGTTACCTTTGGAAAGGGCAGTAAAGGAGGGCAAGTGGGAGAGGATGCTACCCAGGGGGCTTCAACTGATATAAGCAATGTTCTAATCATTAAGCTGGATGGTAGTACACAAGTATTTATAGTCTTTCAACCTTTCAGTGTATAAATATATATAGTAACTTTAAAAATAGAAGGGGCAAGGAGGAGAAGAAAAAAAGTTTGTCTGGATCAGATACTTCTCTGGGACTCTGGCATGACCTTAACCAGTTAAAAATGATGCCAAAACATTCCCAACTGCCACGGTCTGTTGAGAAGTCACTGTAGCAGAGTGGATGCCCATCCCAATTCAGTCCTGAGTCATGGCCCAGTGTCCCAGACATTACACCAGCACCCTCTCTGAAAGACATAATTGAAGAGTGATTCCACCTGACCAATCACATAGTCTGTGACATTTTCCAGAATGAGACCTAACCTGGATCACTGAAAATGTTATTTTGTTTTGTTTCATTTTGTTTGTTTGTTTTTGCTTTTCTGTCTATATCTTTAGCACTTTCAAGCAGTTCTCTAGCATTTGGGAAGAGTGTTAGCTGAGAGTATGTAGTTAAGGGCATTTTACTCAGCAATGTTCTATTCATAGAATTATTTATTTTTAAAGTGTATTTAGTGGAGAAATCATTTTGTATCAGACAACTAAGAGAAGCCAAAAAAGTATTTAACTCTGAAAATTCAACTCTGTTTTTCATTTTTGATGTTTGCAATTTTGATGGGCAATGATGTCTCAGAATGAAATCCCTAGCCATTTACACTACCCATTTCAGAAGTATCCTGATAGACTGATAACTGTTGAATTACTCATTTGACAATCTGTGAAAACATGTCTTTTAATCTCTCATATACTCTTCAGCATAGTCAGGCACAATCTCAATTTGCAAGTTCAATTCTCAAATATTATGGGTTTTGAGGGTAAAAATATCAATCCATGATAGAGCAGTGCTCCGAAAATAAAACTGTTATTCATACATAATTGAATTTTTTAAACAACATCTCAAACAAACATGTTTTCCCTGCATTTTAAGAAGGAAATATTGTCTTTCTGGATATATTTTATAATGAATAATTTGCCTTCAGGACATTTTTAATAACATAAAGTTAACTTCTGATCAGTGGGCTTCTGTAACTCTGTGATTAAATTCATTGGGGAGAAAGGACAAATGCCTTTTTTGAAAAGATCTGCAGAAATATCACTTTATCTAAGATGAGAGGATGTCTTTGGAAGCTTCCTCTTTGAAAGCTAGGGTCTCACATCCCCTTCCTCCTATTTTAGCAACAATAATATTGATAATGGTCCACGTTTATTGAGCACTCACCATATGGCAGGCATTGTGCCAAGCCCTTTTCCTGCATCATCTCATTTCACCCTCACAGCAGCTTTACAAATGAGGAACTGTGGCTCAAAGCAGGTAAGTCACTTGCCCAGTCGCACAGATCTGCTAAGTAGTAGAGCCAGGATATGGACCCAGATCGCTGATCCCTTAATCTGTCCTCTTGATCTTTACTTGTGTAGACGTGGAACCTTTGCAATTACACTTTGCTATAGAGAGATAAAATAAAATGGGCAAAATATTTTCCTCTTCCATAAAAAGGAAAAAAAAAGACAGTTGACTCAGACAAGTGAGAGCAAAAAACCCATATACTGGGCTTTGTCCTTCATCCAAAACTTATGACTACCACTTCTCAATAATTTGAAAATTCTATTAACTGATTTGCCCTGAAGATGAAAAAGAAGCATAGAATGTGTGCTTTTTCAAGGTACAAATTCTTGTAAACTTTTCTTTCTGAATATGGAGTTGTTTCTGAACTTCAGGAATAACCAAATAGCTTTTTTTTTCAGCATTTAATCACTATATTTGTTGGCAGACCTGTTGTAACCTTGAGTCACCTACAGGGAATTTAAATACTATTCTAATTGATCTTCTCACTGCTTACTGAGAAACACAGCACCGTCTTTCACTAGTCTCATAAATAATTCCATTTCTCCATGTCAGCGTTAATTGAACTTACCTCATGTTGTCAATCTCTTTCTTTTTTTCCCTTGCAGGTGATGTCATTGTCTATATTAATGAAGTTTGTGTCCTTGGACACACTCATGCAGATGTAGTCAAACTTTTCCAGTCTGTTCCTATTGGTCAGAGTGTCAACTTAGTGTTGTGTCGTGGCTACCCTTTGCCCTTTGATCCTGAAGATCCTGCTAACAGCATGGTGCCACCCCTTGCAATAATGGAGAGGCCACCTCCAGTGATGGTCAATGGAAGACATAACTATGAAACATATTTGGAATACATTTCTCGGACCTCACAGTCGGTTCCAGATATAACAGATCGGCCGCCTCATACTTTGCACTCAATGCCAGCTGATGGTCAGCTAGATAGCACGTATCCACCACCTGTCCATGACGACAATGTATCTATGGCTTCATCTGGGGCCACCCAAGCTGAACTTATGACCTTAACCATTGTGAAAGGTGCCCAGGGCTTTGGCTTCACCATTGCAGACAGTCCTACAGGACAGCGGGTGAAACAAATACTTGACATTCAGGGATGCCCTGGCCTGTGTGAAGGCGACATCATTGTTGAGATCAACCAGCAGAATGTACAGAACCTGAGCCATACGGAAGTAGTGGATATACTTAAGGACTGTCCCATTGGAAGCGAGACTTCTTTGATTATCCATCGAGGAGGTAAGATAAACACTGGCTCAGCAATCAGTATGCAGGTGAAGTAGTAGAACCTTTACAATAGTATCGAAAAAATGGAAGTTTCTCTGGAGTTGAATGAAATGGCACTTTTAAAATTTTTATTTTTATTTTTTTAACTTTATTGAGTATAGTTGATTTACAAACGTGTTGATTTCTGCTATACAGTAAAGTGATTCAGATATGTGTGTGTGTGTGTGTGTGTGTGTGTGTATTCTTTTTCACATTCTTTTCCATTATGGTTTATCACAGGATATTGAATATAGTTCCTGTGCTATACAGTGGGACCTTGTTGTTTTTCCATTCTATATATAGTAGTTTGTGTCTGCTAATCCCAAACTCCCAATCCATCCCTCCCCTACCTCCCCTCCCCCTTGGCAACCACAAGTCTGTGAAATCATACTTTAAAAAATGAAGGTAAAAGAGTAAATAAGAAAGAAAAACATGAGTCCAGGAAGCTGTGCTTTTTAATTTTGAGAATGTATCTTTTCCTATATTATATTAAGCACAATAAAAATAGTGTTTTCAGTCTTACAAATATATATTGCTGTGGGGAATTCCCTGGCGGTCCAGTGGTTAGGACTCTGAGAAAAAAAAAAAAAATATATATATATATATGGCTATGAACTGAGAGGGTAAAGGTTGAATTCCCGAGTATAAGTGGGTTGTATTCCAAAAGTTCATTAATGTTTCAGTTGTGGAGGCTTCAAACTGGTTTCCATTGACTTAATTAAGAAAGCTGATTTTTCCCAAGGAAGTGATACTCTGAGCTGTGCATAGGTTTGCAGGCTAGCATGTGGAAGCTGGTTCAACTCCTTCCAAGCTCAAGTAGTCTTGATAATCCCCATAAGGACCAATGGGAGCTGTGTCTCCATAGAAAAATCATTTCAGAGTTGTAAATAGCGTTGCTCAGGACACTTCAATTACTACAGGGATGCTCCATCAGTCATTACCCATAGGGCTTCCCTGATGGCGCAGTGGTTGAGAATCCGCCTGCCAATGCAGGGGACACGGGTTTGAGCCCTGGTCTGGGAAGATCCCACATGCCGCGGAGCAACTAGGCCCGTGAGCCACAACTACTGAGCCTGCACGTCTGGAGCTTGTGCTCTGCAACAAGAGAGCCCGCGACAATGAGAGGCCCGTGCACCGTGATGAAGAGTGGCCCCCACTCGCCGCAACTAGAGAAAGCCCTCGTGCAGAAACGAAGACCCAACACAGCCAAAAATAAATAAAGAAAATTTAAAAAAAAGAAAATAAACTTGTTTAAAATATATATATATTAAAAATATAATAATAATCACCCATAGTGCCTTCTGTGCCCTGGGAAGAAAGCTATGGAACAGGCTTGGGGCTGAAGTTCTGGGCTGGGTGTTCCAGGTGAAGTATGGAACTGAGAGCAGTGAGGACTGTGGTAGGAGCTCTGAGCCCTGGAGGTGTTTCTTCCCTTCCACCTGCTCTTTGGGGAAGGGAATGGGGCTGAGCAGAGACTACCTCCTTCATTTCTTTCCTGCTCTGCTCTTGATTATCAGTGAAACTAGGGAGAGAAAGGAGGGAAGCGTCACAGATAGAGAGGATACTTGAAAACAGGGTATAAATGAAAGGGCTCAGGCTAAGTCCTGGTTTTCTGCTTACCAGTTTGGGGACTTAAGACACTTAGTCCATGAGCTTCAGATATCTCATCTGTTATATTGGGATGATAATACTACCTAACCTGATGGAATGTTCTTAGTATAATGGGCCGCATAGGTGCTCATTAAATGTCTGTTGAGTGTAGATTAGCACCAAAGCTACGGCAGGGATGCGTCAGAAGGAGCAGTACTGCGAGGAACTTGTGCGTGAAGAGCACACGTGTGGCAAACATATGTGATTGTCTATTCAAAGAACTCAAAACAGGGTGAAAGCCCTGTCAGTTTGAAATGCAAGTGAAAGCAGTCAAAGCTGAAAGAAGCACCTTTTATGATGTATTTGGCTCTCTCTGCGGGTGTTTTCCCTTCAAGGAAGTATTTACATTATTGATTTTTGTGTGAAAATGGACACCAAATACTAGGCATTTATGAGCAACACTATACAAAGTACTATGTTCCTATCTTAAAAATAAAAATTAATATGATAGCAGAAGTCTTAAATGTGACCTTCAAGCATTATTACAAAACAGCACTTGAATCTTGATAATTAAATATTGACAGTGTATTTTAATTTCACCCATTGCTTAAGATTAAAACAAATATCCTTAATTAAATAGCCATATCTTCTTCCCCTTTTTTTTTTTTTTTTTTTTGTGGTACGCGGGCCTCTCACTGTTGTGGCCTCTCCCGTTGTGGAGCACAGGCTCCAGACGCGCAGGCTCAGCGGCCATGGCTCACGGGCCCAGCCGCTCTGCGGCATGTGGGATCTTCCCGGACCGGGGCACGAACCCGTGTCCCCTGCATCGGCAGGCGGACTCTCAACCACTGCGCCACCAGGGAGGCCCCTGCCATATCTTCTTAATGTGCAACTGAAAATCAAATCTTTGGAACAGGTTCTTGATATTAAATGGAATAACTGAAAATCACTTTGCAGTATCCACTGTATGATTCATAGAAACAAGTTTGGGCACTTTTTATATATAGTACCTTTTTTAAAGGCATGATGTAGCAGAAAAAAGTATTCTGAAATCGTTTTTTCATATATATATATATATGTATAATATGTATTTATATTATTGCCATTTGTACCTTTCCTGAAAACATTTCTGTCTGCCTGCTATCAGCTAGATTACCCTGTTCTTGCTTCTTTTCCCTCCACTCTCTCCCACCCCCATTTAATCCCCAAGTATTCAAAGCTTTTTTGTTGTTCGTTTGTTTATTTTTACTGAGGTATAGTTGATTTACAATATTGTGTTAGTTTCAGGTGTACAGCATAGTGATTCAGTATTTTTGCAGACAGATATAGAAATCAAATATTCAAAGTTTTGGTTGCATTTTGTTTGTGTTTGGGGACAAGGAATTTGTTTGTATTTTGTGGCCAGTGTAGAATTGCAGAATGTAGTACCCTGTAATGCTTAAAGTATTTCTAGTCAAATCCTCTTATGTTTTCCCAGATCCCCACAATTTGTAGTCAGCTCTCTGAAATTAATAGGAACTAACACCATGTTTTTGTGATGAAATTCACCTTATCTTATTATAGGCTACTTCTAAGTGCTTATGGCCTCACTCAGATAAGCATAAATCTTCAAGAGCAAATTCATACACCCGGATCTTTGTGTCTGGATTATGGTTGTTTTAAATTATTTACTAGGATTTTTTTTTTATTTATAAAGTGATTATGTGGTTTAATTTTTTCAGACAAATAGTGTCAGAAGGTATACAATGAAAAGTAATTATCTCTCCTTTCCCAGGATTCCAGTCCTTTTCCTAGAGGCAAACATATTGTTTGTATACATTTCTAGAAATTTTGTAGCCTTCACTAGCATGTATATATGTAGTATGTTTAACATAAATGGAATGATATTATACATACACATCTTGCTCTGAATATCTTGGTTATTAGGGTGTGTTTTATCCTTTAAGAAACATCGTTGTGGTATTATTTACATACCATAGAATTCACCAATTATAATTATATACTTCAATAAGTTTTGCTAAAATGATATAGTTATGCAGCAATCACCATAATCCTTAGAACATCCATCATCCCAATGCCTTTAGCCCCCAGATAATCACTAACATGCTTTCTGGATAGTTTTGCCTTTCTAGAAATTTTTGTAAGTGGAATCATACAGTATGTAGTGTTTTACTGAACATAATGCTGTTGAGATCTACCCATGTAGGTGCTTGTATGAGTAGTTTGTTTCATTTTATTGCTGAGTAGTATTCCATTGTATGGGTACCACATTTTTTTTTTTTTTTTACTCCGTTTACCAGTGCATGGACATTTGAGTTGTTTCCAGGTTTTGGCATTTAAAAATAATGTTGCTGTGAACATTTGGATATAAGTGTTTGTGTGTGCATACATTTTCACTTTTCTTGAGTAGATAGGAGTGTAGTGGTACAGTTGGGTTATATGATAAGTGCATAGTTAAATTGTTCAGAAGTAGCTAGAATGTTTTCCAAAATGGCTATACCATTTTACATTCCCACTAGCGATGTGTGAGGTTTCCAGTTTCTGCCCATTGTTGCCCATACTTGGTATAGCTAGTCGTTTTGATTATAGCCATTTTAGCGCCTGTATAATGATGCCTTTTTGTGGTTTTAATTTACATTTCTCTAATTTTTTCATGTGTTTACCATGGCATGTATTCATATGTTTATTAACGTTAATTATCTTCTTTGGTGACATGCCTACTCAATATTTTGCCCATTTGTATATTTATTAAGCTGTTTGTCGTCTTCCTATTAAATTGTAAAAGTCCTTTTTACATTCTGATTACAAGTCTTTTAAAAGATAAATGACTTGCAATTATTTTCTCCCAGTCTGTGGCTTGTCTTTTCATTTTCTTAATGCTTCCTTTTGAAGCACAAAAGTTCTTAATTTTGATGAAGTCCAATTTATCAGTATTTTCTTATATGAATCATTCTTTTGTGTTAGATCTAAGAAGTCTTTCCCTAATCCAAGATGACAGTTTTTCCTGCTTTCTTCTAGAAGTTCTATAGTTTTATCTCCGATATTTAGACCTATAAACTATTTCAAGATCATTTTTGAACATAGTGTAAGGTAAGGATCTAAGTGCATTTGGTTGCATTTGGACATCCAATTTTTCTAGCACTATTTGTTTAAAAAAAAAATCCTTTCCGCTTGGATTGCCTTGGCAATTTGTCAAAACCGAATTTGCATAAATGTGAAGGTTTATTTCTAGACTCTATTCTCTTCCATTGACCTATATGTCTGTCCTCATTGTCATACCACACTCTCTAAATTAGCTTTATATTAAGTCTTGAAATCAAGTAGTATGAATCCTCCAACTTTTGTCTCCTTTTTCAAAATTATTTTGGTTATTCTAGGTCCTTTGCATTTCCGTATAAATTTTAGGATCAACTTTTAAATTATATTTTTAAGTAAAAGCCCTGCTGAGATTCTGATGTTGCATTCAATCTATAGAAAAATTTTTGGAGAATTGCCAACTTGAATCTCTCCATTTATAAATATGGTATATTTCTTCTTTGGTGACATGCCTACTCAATATTTTGCCCATTTATATATTTATTAAGCTGTTTGTTGTCTTCTTATTAAGTTGTAAAAGTCCTTTTTACATTCTGATTACAAGTCTCTTAGAAGATAAATGATTTGCAAATATTTTTTTGAATCTCCTTTAATTTCTCTCAGCAATGGTTTGTAGTTCTTAATGTAGAAATCTTGTACTTCTTCTGTTAAACTTATTTCTAGCGATTTTATTCTTTTTGATAATATTGTGAATGTGAATGGAACATTGTCCATTTTCAGATTGTCATTTTCAGATTGTTTATTGCTAATATATAGAAATACATATGATTTTTGGTTTTGATCTTGTACACTGTAACCCTGTTACACTCAGTTCTGGGGGCTTTTTCTTTTTTTGTAAATTCCATCACATTTTCTACATAGACTATTATGTCATCTAGTAGTAGAGCTTTATTTCTTTCTTTCCAAGCTGTATGTCTTTGATTCCTTTTCTGTGCTTTATTACACTAGCTGGAACCTACAGTATGATGTCAAATAGAAATAATTATGAGGGGACACCCTTGCCTTATTGCCAATTTTAGTGGGAAGGTATTAGCCTTTAACCATTAAGTATGATTTTTTTGATGTAATTTTTTTTTTTTTTTTTTTTTGCGGCACGCGGCCTCTCATTGTTGTGCCCTGGCCTCTCCCGCTGCGGAGCACAGGCTCCGGAAGCGCAGGCTCAGCGGCCGTGGCTCACGGGCCCAGCCGCTCCGCGGCACGTGGGATCTTCCCGGACCGGGGTACGAACCCCTGTCCCCTGCATCGGCAGGCGGACTCCCAACCACTGCGCCACCAGTGAAGCCCCTGATGTAATTTTTATATGCTGTATGATCAGGCCACTCAAGATGGCTGTTCTCTTGCTCTCTGCATCCCTTGCTCAACCAGTGCCTGCTTCACCTAAACCCTACACACATGACTGACCTTCCCATGTACTTGCCCCAGGCGCCAGCTGGTGATTGTTCTTATCAAAGGGGTGGTGAGGGGCGTGCCCCTTGCTGGTTTCCCTGGTAACTAATGAGCCCACCTGACATCAATTCCCCTATAACTGGTACCTCCCCTTCCCCCTGACCCTGTGAGTGAAGAAGGCCGTTGAGGTGTTGCTTCAGGGCCCTACTTCTGAGTGTAAGTTCCCCCATCCATTAAACCGTTGATGTCTCTGTTGCGGACTCCGGGCTCTTTCTTCAGTCTTAAAGCTGGGCAAGCGCACGCCTTGCAGGCTTGCGGGTACAGCCCAACAATTGGCAGAGCCAGCCAGGAGACTGAGGAAACTCCCGGGAGCGCCGAGACGTAGGGAAATGCAGAATGGGGGATGGAAAGTTGCGGGAGTAGTCCTGAGGTGGCCGTCCACTAACATGCAGGGCCCAGAAGTTCCAGGGGTGAGCCCGAAACTTGGGGAAATCCTGGGGTGGCTATCTACTAATATATGGGGTCTTATGGTGGCTGTCCTTGATGAATGGGGGCTGCCAAGAGATCTAGAGAACAGTGGCCTCTAATGCCTCTGCTGTTGTATCAAAGTGAGCCTTTTGTAATTGGTTAAGCTAGCTTTCTAGAAGGAATTTCTCTTTTGTATTTCTCTGGTGCCTTTGAGATGCAGATGATACACCTTGCCTCTCTGGAACTTTAATCTTCTGTGATCTCTAAGAGTAAAGGAGAAAAAAGAGCTTTTAGTTAAACTCTATAGAAATAATTACGTTTTGGGAATATCTATCTAAAATAGTCTCTCCAGATTTTGGTAACTTGAAACTAAAGTTGAAAGAAGAGAATTCAAGGGTCATTTCAAATAGGATAAAATATCGGAACATTAAACGCTGAGCAGGTCTGTTTACTACCTTTACCTGCTTAGGAGAGGAAGACTAATGCACGAAATTTTCCAGTCAGAAATGCACAGTTACTTGCTTCTTGCTTTTTGCCAGAGATGAAGGTTTTTACGGGTTAAGAGTATAATCAGTCACAATTCTAGTTATTGTAAACAAGTTTCTTTATTGAGTACATTGTAATCAGGTGCTTAATCAGGTGTCTTTTTTTTTTTTTTTTTTTTTTTTTTTTTTTTTTTGGTAAGCGGGCCTCTCACTATTGTGGCCTCTCCCGTTGCGGAGCGGAGGCTCAGCGGCCGTGGCTCACGGGCCCAGCCGCTCCGCGGCATGTGGGATCTTCCCGGACCGGGGCACGAACCAGTGTCCCCTGCATCGGCAGGCGGACTCTCAACCACTGCGCCACCAGGGAAGCCCCAGGTGTCTTTTTAAGTCTTTTGTCTTTTATAGACAGTTATTGTTTTACTGTGATGCTTTTGCAAAAGTGCCTCATCTTCAAGAAGATTCATAGGAAGGACCTTTTGTCAATAACAGGTCCGTGGTAAATTTCAGATTATATTGCTGAACTGGGTAAGAACTTAAAGAATCCTAATGGAAGACCTGATGGCTTCATGAAAAGTTAAACAAAAGGATTGGTCACTGAGTGAACTGGTGAATATGGTTGTAATTTTTATGGGTTTTGTCTGGAATGTTACTGGTTTTGATCTGTGTTTTCCAGATATAGGGAAGCCCTTCCCCTCAAGTTGGTTATGATTTATAGCAATTTGGTAAACTACACCTGTGGGTAGAATTGAAGCATTTTCCTTTTCTCTCTGCCTGGTCCCTCCAGAACCCAGAGACTCTTGGGTTCTGAGCAGCCTTATCAGGAAAATGGAAAAGACTGTCTCCTGACATGTGCAGGAATCTCAATATTCTGGGGACTTCTAGAAGAGAAAAATCCACCAAGGCAGAGCCTGATAGCAGGGCTTTGGCATGGCTTTCCTGGCCTTGAGGGACCTTTGGGGAATTCAATCTGAGCTCCTGAGCCCCCCTCAGCCAGTTTGGAAGAGCCTATGAGGTCGATGGACCAAACTTGTTTTGCAGACGAATTAGTCTTGATTTGGCTGTGTTTGGTGGATATGAGGCTAATTTTAGAGAAAACAATATTATGTTTCAATGGATATTAAATTCTAGTTCTTTTATTTATTTATTTTTTTTTGCTGTACGCGGGCCTCTCACTGTTGTGGCCTCTCCCGTTGTGGAGCACAGGCTCTGGACGCGCAGGCTCAGCGGCCATGGTTCACGGGCCCAGCCGCTCCGCGGCATGTGGGATCTTCCCGGACTGGGGCACGAACCCGTGTCCCCTGCATCGGCAGGCGGACTCCCAACCACTGCGCCACCAGGGAAGCCCTAAATTCCAGTTCTTTTGATTGAGGTCTCTATTTATGAATGTTATTGCGCTAGCCATACTTTTGCTCTGATGTTCTGGATGGAAAGAAAAGTATCTAGTGAAATTGTCTCAGAGTATAACTACTCATGAAGTGTGACACTGCTTGCTTTAAGTCTGTTGCTAAAAGCACATGTTCAGTGCTTGTGTGACAGTTGGGTATAAGTGATAAAATGTATAGCCTATTAAGTGTTTCCCCATCAACATCCCTCTGAGGCTTTTCACGTGATCTGATTAGTGCTCCCCCAACTCGAATGACTAGGCCAATATAAAGGAGGCCTGGCATCTAGGGACATGATCTGCGCCTGGGGTAGGAGCTAGTGCCCAGCAGCGAGGGAAGGATATTTTGTTCATCAGTACTTTCTATTGAAAGATTTGCAGTCGAAAGGGGAAATGATGGAAAAATCTGCACACATTGAAGTATGGGGAAGTCCAAAGGCTTATACATGGTTTAACATAAATTTTACCGACCAGAGTAGCCTGTTTTGTGGTGCTTCAGATAGGCATTGTACATCTGCTTTGGCCATTGAGGAAGGGAATGCATTTGAAAGTCAAAATGAAATAGCTGTTGTTCAGATATCCAAGGTAAAACTAGGTGGCCATTGTATACGTGGTATTACTGAAAACTCGAGTTTTTTGAACTGTATTGCAGACCAGGACAAAAACCACAGGCGGGTGTGGTATTACCTCAGATGGAGTTTCTGCTTGTCTTTTGCTTAATGGTTATGATCTGCTCTGTGTTGCGCCTATTAGATGTCTTACATTTCGTCCCTAGCCTGAGCGAAGGAAATTTATTCAAGGACTGAGTAACAACACTAGCCTCACTGCAAAAATGAGTCTGTTAATTGCTGGGTCTACGGTGCGATCCCATTGTTGTACTCCTCTAGACTTCCATGAAAAATTGACCCGGCTATTCTGACTATGGCAATGGGGCAAAAGACTCACCATCTTCCAGTCCCACATGCCCATACATCAGAAGGACCCCTGACAGTAAACACTCCCGTTCAACTGGCTGTGCATGAGCACCACTGGGCTATGTTGTGTGGAATGGAATAGACTGGCTTCTGGACACGCAAGTCCAACTAGTGGGATTAACTGTCTTTTGTTTGGAAAGACCTAATGGGTCCACTCCTAAAGGCACCCTACATATAACATGGGGTGGCAGACCTCTACTGTGACTGCTGACTCCTGGCTAGGCCACCAGAATGTTCGTTTTAAAGCCGAGCCTACCCGTCCCTGTGCGGGGTGGCTCTGGGTTTGTGAAAACCAGGGGTGGCCTTACCTTCCTGATAACTGGACAGGGCACTGCTGCTATTGACTCCCTTTACATTGACCCATTAAGCACTTGGCTCCAAAGTTTGCCAACATCCTGGCAAATGACTGTTCACTGTTCTGAGCATAGTAGGTGGCTTACTCTTGAGCCTCTCTGGCTGCTGTTGTCTGTATTGTATTTGTGGTATCTGGTTGCAGTGCCCCCTATATATGTGACCCAAGGGATATCTCAGAAGAAGGGCGGACCAAGATTGTAAGGGTCGTGCCGGGTATGTAGGGGTGGAGTGTATGTTCAGGCCACTCAAGATGTCTGGTCTCTTGCTCTCTGGACATTCCCTGCCTGGCCAGTGCCTGCTTCACCTAAACCCTACACACATGACTGACCTTCCTATGTACTTGCCCCAGGCCCCAGCTGGTGACTGTTCTTATCAAAGGGGTGCTGAGGGGCGTGCCCCTCTGCTGGTTTCCCTGGTAACTAATGAGCCCACCTGACATCAATTCCCCTATAACTGGTAATCTCCCCTTCTCTCCACCACCCAAGCAAAGACCCCACTGCATCCTGCCTACCACCCGCTGCACACGGTGGGGTGTCACTCCAGAACCTTGCTTCAGACGGGTACGCTCCCCAGTCCGTTAAACCATTGATGTCTCTGTTCCTGACTCCAGTCTGTTTCTTAGGTTATAAAGCTGGACAGGCACTGGCCTTGTAGGCCTGTGGGGTGCAGCCCAACATATGCCTTTTATCAGGTTAAGAAAATTCCCACCTTCTACTCTTAAATTGTTGAGAATCTTAATAATCAATATGTCTTGGCTTTCATCAAATTTTTTTCTGCAACTATTGAGATGATCATTTAGTGTTGTCCTTCATTAATATAGTGCTTTACATGATTTTTAAATATTAAACTACTTTTGCATTCCTGGGATAACCCCACTTGGTCATGGTGTAGAATTCTTTTTGTATGTTGCTAGATTCTCTTTGCTTATATTTTGTTAAGACTTTGGACCTGTTGGCGGAGGTGTTCTATAATTTTCTTTTCGTGTAGTCTGTCTGGCTTTTTTGTCAGGATAACATTGGCCTCTCCCTCTCACTCTATTTTCTGAGTTTGTGTAAGATTGATATTATTTCCCCCTTAAAAGTTTTGATAGAATTCACCAATGAAGACATCTAAGCTGGGTTTTTACTCATAGAGTGATTTTTAGTTACTAATTAAATTTATTTTCTTGATTTAGGTCTATTCTAATTTTCTGTTTCTTGAATCAGTTTTGGTGTTTTATGTATATCTAGGAATTTTTACAATTCATCTAGATTGTCAAATTTGTTAGAATAAGGTTTTTAACAAAATTTTATAAAATTCCTTTTTAAGAGCCAACTTTTGGCTTCATTGTGTTTCTGTTTTCTATTTCAATTATTTCTACTTTGATCTTTGTAATTTCCTCTCCTCTACTTATTTTGTGTTTGAGTTACATTGCCTTTTCTGTCATCCTGAGGTGAAAGCTTAGAGTAATGACTCTAGGTCTCTCTAATAAAAGCATTTAAAGCTATAAATTTCACTGTAAGCAATTCATTAGCTGAATTCCATAAATTTTTATATTGTGTGTTTTCTTTTTTATTCAGCTCAAGATATCGTCTTATTTCTGTTGTGGTTTCTTTTTTAACCCATAGGTTACTTAGAAATGAGTTGTTTATTTTTCAAACATGTGGGATTTCCCAGTACTTTTCTGTTGATTTCTAATAATTTTTCCTTGGAGGAGAACGTATTTCGTGTGATTTCAGTCCTTTTAAATGTGTCAAGACTTGTATTATGGCCCAGTGCCTTGCTTTTTTTAACTTAACAGTTTATCTTAGAGGGCTTTATATATTCAGAAATATACGTCATTATTTTTAATAGCTTATTTAATCATAACTAATGGATATTTTAGTTGCTTTCATTTTTAATCTATTAAAAAGTGAAGTATCTGCACAAGAGAGTAAATCTATATTATAGATTCATTCCTTATTTCAACAAATACTTCTTTTTTAAATTTTTAATTAATTAATTAATTATTTTTTTTTTGGCTGCATCAGGTCTTTTTTGCTGCCCGTGGACTTTTCTCTAGTTGCAGAGAGCGGGGGCTACTCTTTGTTGCGGTGCGCAGGCTTTTCATTGCGGGGGCTTCTCTTGTTGCAGAGCATGGGCTCTAGGCATGTGGGCTTCAGTAGTTGTGGCACATGGGCTCAGTAGTTGCAGCTCGTGGGCTCTAGAGCGCAGGCTCAGTAGTTGTGGCACAAGGACTTAGTTGCTCCACAGCATGTGGAATCTTCCTGGACCAGGGCTCAGACCCATGTCCCCTGTACTGGCAGGCTGATTCTTAACCACATTCTTAACCACCAGGGAGGTCCTCAACAAACATTTCTTGAGCGCCTACTATGTACTAGGCATTTTTTTGGCACTGGAGGTAAAGCAATAAACAAAATAAAGTACATGCTTTTTCCCATGGAGTTGACATTCCTTTGGAGGGTGACAAAATAATAAATGCCGACATAAATATGTCCTTTGTGTATTTGTCACTTATCTCCTTATCCCCATGGAGTTTTATTCTTGAATATTAATTTTATCACCAGCTACTTTACTGGGTTATCTTAATGTTTCTTATATTTTATTCAGTTTGTTTCATAGGATATGGGGGCATATAATCATACCACCTACAAATTACAGTCACTTTGCCTTCTCCCTTCCTATTTGCATACCTCTGATTTGTCTTATTTAATACATTTGACTGTTATATCTTCAATATTGTTGATTAATAGTGGGGATTATAGAAATTCCTATCTTATTCCTGGCTTAAATGAAAACTGTCTCATTTTATACAAACACAGTACTGACTTTTATTTATCATGTTAAGGAAGTACCCTTCAATTCCTATTTTATTAAGAATCTTTATCAAAAATGGGTAATGAATTTTATCAAAAGCCAAAAAGGCATCTACGGAGATGATCATTATTTTCTCCTTTGATTTATCACTGTAATAAATCACATTAAGAGTTTTATTGTTATTGAACTATCCTTTCATTCCTGGAATAAACTATATTATGCTTATAAGGTGTCCCTAGTTTCTATTTGTTTATATATAATTTTGCATCAACATCAATAAATGAGATTGGTCCCAAGTTTTCTTTTTTGGATCTTGTTTTGTTCTGATTTGCTCAAAGTTATGCTGATGTCATAAAAGCAATCAGTAGCTTTGCTTCTCTCTCTGCTCTAAACGATTTAAGTAACGTTGAAGTTGTCTATTCCTTGAGGTTATGATATAATACACCTTGGAAATTATCTAGTTCTAGTGGGTTTGGTTTGGTAAGGGGAGGGATAACCTTTTACAACTTTCTCAATTTCTTCCATAGTAACTCATCTTCTTAGAGTTTCTGTCTTGGCTGGACTTGGTTTTTATAATTTATTTTATAGCCTACAAAATTGTCTCTTTTATTCATGTTTTCAAATGTATTTAAATAGAATTGAATCAAGTATCCTCTCATTTTCTTCTTCCATTTTTCCCTTGATCTAAGAATATCTCTATTATTCTCATGTCTTATAGGTGCTGTTTTCTTGATTAGGTTGGCTAATAGTTCTCCTGTTTCAGTGGTTCAAGAAACATATTAGTTTATTTATAAATAATTTGTTGGCCGATGCTCCGTCTACTATGGAATAGGGAATCATTATACTTTCTACCCAAGGAGGCTGTTATTTGATGTCTGGAATAAAGCAACTCCAGCGTGACTACTAATCAATCCTTGTCATGTATTGTACTATTATTTATATTAAAATGCAACAAAGTTCCCTACTTAATTTGTGAACCTCCCATAAATTACAGTTGATTAATACTTGAAGTTTTTTCTTCTTATTTCTAGAAAACATGATACCAAAAGTTTTCACTAGATCAGAATATTCCCTTCTCATGCTGACAATATAATAATAAATAGTATCAGTAATGCACATCTTCTCTTTGTTTTACATTCAAATAGAATTCAGAGTATTCGAGAAGCAGCATAGACTATATCAGAACTTTGTTTCAGGGCAAAGCATAAAAGTCATGGACACAGAGAATTATGTCTATGTAGAGGACTCCTGTTTCAAAAGTTCAAAAAGCATGTTATTAAAAATATTGTATAACGAGTTTTAAACTGCACAGAGAAAATGTTAAAAGCAAAGCTATAAGAAGTATTGACATTTTTAATAATGCTAACAGTTTTTTCTAAAAAAAAATTTGTTTGGTTTAGAAGTAGTTTTAAATTCACATAAAAATTCTGAGTGTAGAATACAGAACATTGAATACCACTTACCCACATCGCTATTAACATTCTGCCCCATTTGCTGAGTGTATGTGTGTATGTGTGTGCATTGGTGAATGTGCGTTTCTGAACCATTTAAGACTAAGTTGCAAATATCATGCCCCTTTACCCCAAATATTTTGGTGTTTATTTCGTGTCACTACTTGTTTGGAGAAATATGTAAGCAGCTAGTTAGTTAAAGTTATAAAAGATACTTTCAGAGAAGCACTTAGAACCACCACCACAACAAAATACTTAAGAGGTCATCAAAAGAGATTTTATCTAAAATAAGAGAGAGTCAATACTCACCAATGATAAGGATCTGTTACAGGAATATTTCTGAGAGAGAGAAAAGCACTGGTTATTTGAAAATAGTGTTATCCAGAGATTAGGTGAAAATCAAAGTGGATATTCCACAATCAATATCATGTAATCTAACGTTCCACTTGATATCAGCAGAAAACAGTATATATGGGACTTCACTGGTGGCACAGTGGTTAAGAATCCACCTGCCAATGCAAGGGGCATGGGTTCCTGGAACAGGTTCCGGGAATATCCCACATGCCACGGAACAACTAAGCCCGTGCACCACAACTACTGAGCCTGTGCTCTAGAGCCTACAAGCCACAACTACTGAAGCCTGCACGCCTAGAACCTGTGCTCTGCAACGAGAAGCCACTGCAGTGAGAAGCCTGCACACCGCAACAAAGAGTAGTCCCCGCTCTCTGCAACTAGAGAAAGCCTACATGCAGCAGCAAAGACCCAACACAGCCAAAAATAAACAAAATAAAAAATTAATAAATTTTTCAGAACACAATGATAAAAAATATATTAGAAAAAACAACAACAGTATATACGACACAGCAAACAGAAAACAAATCCACACCATGAGGTGTGAATGACCATGGCTTACTGGCTGCCTTATTAACAAATATGCCTTGGGTCTCAGAAGCTTAGCACAATGAAAGTCTGTTTCTCACTTATGATTTCCAGTGCATATGTTCCTGGATCGCAGGTTTCCTGGGCAACTCTCCTCCACATAGTGGCTCATGGAACCAGGCTTCTCCCTGGTAGATCTCCATGCCCTAAGGCCAAGCTTGAAGTCCCCAGCTGGGTCCTCTATTAACCAGCTGGCAGATAAAGTGCAAACAAAAGGATAGAGGATCATGCAAGAGGCTATGGGGCCAGCCCCGGGAGGTGTATTTATCACTTCCTCCTACAGTTAGTTGGCCAGAACTCAGTTTCAGGCCCCATTAATTGTAAGAGGCTGGGACATGTTGTATTCTTGTGTGTCCAGAAATAAGGGAATGGTTTGGGGTCACACATATAGTAGATACTCTGCCCTTGATATTTCTAATATGTTGTCTGCACCTTGATGTGCACATCAGGGACATATAACTACCGATTACGTGAAAGTGTGAGATGAAATCTTTTTTGTAACATGATATTGTAATACGACTCATTTCAGGCTTTTGAGGTACATTCAACTACTGTTATATGTTTTAAAGTTCACAGGGTCTCCTCACATTTCCCTCCTCAACCCAGTTTTCATGGGTAAAGAAACTAGTGTTAAGTAATTGGCCCAAGTTCAATGAATGTGTGTGTAGACAGAAGGATGGACAATTTATGGTCCCCAGATATAAGAAATATGAATAAACATCAATGACAAGATACCTCATCATAATGTGAGAAGTGTCATGCATGTCACAAGCTATACACCAAACAAGGACATTGTTGCACAGATGACCCTTAGTGTGAGAGAGACAGGATGGTGGGAATACTTGTAGAGTTGTCACACCACTTTGAAGCAGCAAAAACAGAACTCAAATCTGTGTCTTCCGACTACAGTATCGGTGAGTTTTACATTATGCCAGTTTCCCCCAACTTTATGCAAAGAAAATTTTGATGGCTTTTGCTTAGATATGCAGGATTTATTTATTCACTTAATAAGTATTTGTTGAGGACCTACTGTGTGCCTAGCACTGGTCTAGGTGCTAGAAATATGTCAGTAATGCAAACACAGTCCCTGCCTCAAGAAGCTTATCTCCTAGCGGGAAAATTAGGTAATACACAAAGATATATATGTTAGGGATAAGAATGAAGAAAAACTGAGAAAGCAGAGTAAAAGCAAGGAGAATGATAGTCAAGGAGGACAGTTTCTTTTAGAAAGAGTAGTCAGGGAAAGACATCTGTGCGAGGATCTAAAGAAAGCAAGGGAGCCAGCCTGTGTGGCTCTCCAGGGAAGAGCATTTTAGGCAGAGGGAAGGGTCTGAGGCAGGACTGTGTTGGATGTGGACCAGCAACAGCAAGGAAGCTCCTGTGGCTGAGACTGCGTGGGGAAGAGATGTGATAGTAGATGAGGTCAGGCAGATTGTTAGGGCTGTAGGGAGGCAGATAATGTAGAGTCTCACGCAGCCATGGGCCATAGAAAGGACTTCAGATTCTACTTTTGAGGGATATGGGAAGCCTGTGGAGTGTTTGAGCAGAGGAGTGATGTGATATAAGATTTTAAGAGACTCGCTGTGGTGGCTGTGTTGAGAATAAACTGTGGGTAGACAGGGATGGAAGCAGGCAGACAAGTGTGTTGGCTTTCACAGCAATCCAAGTGAGAGATGAAGAGATTGGAGAAGGATGGTAGGAGTGGGGGCAATAAGAAAGGATTCTGAATATATCTCAAAGGAAAAGCCATAGGGTTTGCTGATGGATGGGGTGTGGGGTATTCAAGAAAGGAATCGAAGGCTGTAAAGTTTTGCCCCAAACAACTGGAAGAAAAGAGTCGCCGTTTACTGAGGAGTATGATGGATGGAAATACTCATGGGGGGCTTCAGGGGAAGTCAAGAGTCCAGTCTGGGACATGCCAAGCTTGGGATGCCTTTTAGCTTTCCAAGTGGTGATGGCTGGCTTGTGGAGGGTATTTAAAGATGGAGAGTGAATGAAAACACCTAGGGAATGAGCATAAGGAAAGAAGAGAAACGTTCTGAGGACTGAGGCCTGGGACGCTCCAACTTTAGAGTCATGAAGAGGAGTGAGCAGCAAAAGGCTAAAGCGTGCCTTACGAGAAGTCTTAGAAAGGAAGATGTTTCAGGATGGAAGGTGTGAGTAGTTGTGTCAGCGCTGGGTAAGATGGGGCTGAGAATTTAACACTGGATTTGGCAACAGGATCAGATGTTTGGGGCCCACATGACCTTTCACGTGAACTGGAGAAAACACTGTAAAAAGTTTTTTGATGTGACTTAACTGGGGAGAAGTCAGCATCAGCGTTTTGGTCACTTGAAAACAAAGCCTCTTTCATATTTGAACCTGTAGAGTGCGTTTATTTGCGTGTACTGTGATATTATACATATTCCAAAGAAGGAAAGTGTACTTTCTCCTTTCATAATTACCCTAGATTATCTTTATTTTCTGCCTTTCAACTCCTATGAGATCAACTTCTTATCACCAAAAGAACTAGCATTCCTATTTGCTCTGTGTCGAAGCTACTTCTGTGGTAGGTTCCAAAAGGAGGGGCAGTTATACTTCTTAATATTTTAGACCTCATTTCATTTAGGGCTTATGAAGGGGGCAGTGGCATTCATTGTATCCAGGAGATTCGTGGAGACAATTGACTTTTTCGACTTGTCATCATAAAAGTTCAAGTGCTATAAAAATACAAGTTTAAAAACTGCAGACTCTCTTTCATCCAAAAAATACCCCACTGTACCCTAACCCACACACACTTTCATACACATCAGTTAAATAGTCAACTTAAAATATCGATTTGTTTTATTTAAAAATATATCTGGGGCTTCCCTGGTGGTGCAGTTGTTGAGAGTCCGCCTGCCGATGCAGGGGACACGGGTTCGTGCCCAGGTCCGGGAAGATCCCACATGCCACGGAGCGGCTGGGCCTGTGAGCCATGGCCTCTGAGCCTGCGTGTCCGGAGCCTGTGCTCCACAACGGGAGAGGCCACAACAGTGAGAGGCCTGTGTACCACACACACACACACACACACACAAATATATATATATATATATATATATATATATATATATATATATATATATATATCTGTTGGTCATTTCTAAATATAAATGGAAGAATGGCAGAAGTTTATAGATGGTGAATCCAATCTACATGTGACAAGATATAACTTAGTTATTGTGATTTGGTATCTACCTTTTATTTGCCCTATTTACTAATTTGAGGATGCCTACATGCACAAAAAGGGTGTATTAAGATTTATATTCCCACATTCACCAGTATAAATATAAATAATTGCTCTAATGGAGATTTACAGAAATGCCAAATCAGAGAAACTACTGATTTTTAAAATACTAGCCAGTTTCCCTCAAATGCAAGGACTGTGTCTTATTTCTTACTTTTTCCTCAGAGCTTGGCAGGTATATTCATTAAATTAATTTGTTCTGTTATGACATTAGGAGGAGAAGGACAGTCATAAAACAAAATTAGGAACATGCATGTGTGAGTCAAATAATGCACCTGAGTGTACAAAACTGGACAAAACTTTTTCTCCTGTCTAGGATTTTTTTTTTTGAATTTATTTATGGTACATTGGGTCTTCGTTGCTGCGCACGGGCTTTCTCTAGTTGTGGCGAGCGGGGGGCTACTCTTCTTTGTGGCACGCGGGTTTCTCATTGCGGTGGCTTCTCTTGTCGTGGAGCACAGGCTCTAGAAGCGCGGGCTTCAGTAGTTGTGTCTCGTGAGCTCTAGAGCGCAGGCTCAGTAGTTTTGGCGCACGGGCTTAGTTGCTCTGCGGCATGTGGGATCTTCGTGGATCATGGCTCAAACCCGTGTCCCCTGCGTTGGCAGGCGGGTTCTTAACCCCAGCACCACGAGGGAAGTGCCTGTCTAGGCTTTTAAAGCAACGTTAACATCCCTCTTTTCTCTTTGCTCACATACCAAACCTTTGCCTAAATGTCTTTCTTCCTCTTTATTCATTTCACAAGTGTCACAGTTGCTGTTCTAAATATGGGGACATCCCGTAAACAAAATAAGCCCGTGTTCTTAAGGAGCTTACTTTAAATCTAATGGGTAGCAACAGATGAATCCTATAAATTAACCCACTAACTGCGTGAGTTATATGGCTGTAAAACCTGTCATACTACATCTTCACTCAGAAGAAACATACAGGCTTCCTGGCATTAGATGATGAGAAGCTCATGTAACTAGAATCAGCATACCAGGTTTCTGGTATTATCTGTGCTACTAATTCACATGGCTACTTTAAATGTGTCACTTAAGTTCTCTGGCCACCAGTTCCCTGCTTATAAATTGAAAATCTGTAATATCCATATCATCTCAGAAACTCTACAGTTCTCAGTGTTTCTGAATCATGGGCTTATTTGGCTGTAATCGTGCATTCATTAGTTGGGGACCCCAGGAGAAAGGAGCTTTAAAGAGTAGTTTGTTTTTCATGTGATATCTGTAAATACATTTCCTGCCCCCTTCTAATCCACTGTGGTAATTTCCTTGAGCTCACAGACTAAAAGTTTGCTACCCTCATACAAAATTTGGCAGTAGCAGAATGTGGGATTTTGAGAAATGTCAGAGGAAAGAAGGAAAAAGTGAGCATGGTTATAGCCAACAATTCTGAAGCTACAGAAGGTTGATAACATTTACTGTGATGTAAAATATGTTCAATCAGTTCATGCAAATTATTTTTATGTGGGAGGAGAGAATATTAGGGTCTTTTCATTAAGACTTTTTAAAAAAGTTATAAACTCAATTCTAAAAATGACCAGTATACAATAAACTTACCAAGTTTCAAATTGCCCTGATTCTATAAATCTTAAAATTTAGTAACCAAAACACACACACACACACACATTCCTCACTATTTGCCACTATAGTGTAATAAATCATATATAGGAAGTTATGCTGATCATGTCAAAAATGTGCTCTGTCCCTAGAGTACTAGTTGCTTATGCATGAGAGCAGAAAGTTAAGCAAACTGAGTGCAATTAAAGTTCTGTGCAAGAGAATTCCGGTGTAAACTTAGAAAATCTTGTCGTGAAGACTGCTGAATCACAGCACCTGCATGTAGGCTCTTACTTGTTGAATAAATGAATGTAATCACCTACAGCATTACCCTGCTATAAAACATTATAAAGTCATGTTCATTTTTTCATATTTCAGAATATGAATGTAGACTTTTAATGAATATAAATTCTATCAAAAGAGCAAAGGAGGGCTTCCCTGGTGGCGCAGTGGCTGAGAGTCCGCCTGCCGATGCGGGGGACACGGGTTCGTGCCCTGGTCTGGGGAGATCCCACATGCCGCGGAGCGGCCGGACCCGTGAGCCATGGCCGCTGAGCCTGTGCATCCGGAGCTTGTGCTGCGCAACGGGAGAGGCCACAACAGTGACAGGCCCGCATACCACAAAAAAAAAAAAATTAAAAAAGAGCAAAGGAAAATAATTGCAGTTATTATACCATATTAATGGGAATTATGCTAATTGCCCTAAAATTTAAAGAAAATGTATTGTTTTGCTTCTCCTTCCAATTAACATTATTTCACAATGTGTGGTACATTTATGCAGAATTTTGTAGTGCATTAGATAAATCAGTTTTACATTTCCAGTGGAGTGGGCTTTAATGAGCATTATAATACATGTCAGTTCAGAAACAGTTTTATGTTACAAAGCATCTTCTACTGGTAGACTGGGAAAAGTTGCACCAGAGAGGCACTTCCACTTAAAATATGGAATAAAATTTAGTGAGGGAAGCATAGATGAATCCATTTCAGCTAAATGGCTATAAATTTAGGATGAATATTACATTTTAGCTATATATATTTTTCATATGTTAAAAAACTACCCAGACCACATATGCCAACAATCTAAAGTGAGTTTTGGGGCCTACTAAATCCCACATGGAATACCTTGCCTCTTGGCATATAAATCCCCACTCCTATATAAAGAAAATCCAGCGAAAATGAAAACATTCATACTATTAAGTACATTCATTAGATCGATATTTAGCTGAAGCTAACCTAACATCCATCATCCCAAGTGCTTGTAGATAAGTTCCTCTCTCTCAGGCCTGAGAATCTAGCTTATATAGGCCCATCCTTTCTTCTTCACCTCTGGATTCAAAGGAAAACTTGTAGGTCCTCTATTCAAAGGCACCAACTTCACCTTGCTCTTGAAGGAAGCCACTGCTGTCCACTCAGCGAACTGCTTCATTCATATCCTTTATCATGGACAGTGTAACTTCTTTTCTTTGGGCACTTTACCCTTAACCTATATACCTGCTGGAATTTAGCCCATACTTGAAGAACCTTTTCTTTTTTTCTTTTTTTTTTTTAACATCTTTATTGGAGTATAATTGCTTTACAATGTTGTGTTAGTTTCTGCTGTATAACAAAGTGAATCAGCTGTACGTATACATACATCCCCGTATCCCCTCCCTCTTAAGTCTCCCTCCCACCCTCCCTATCCCACACCTCTAGGTGGTCACAAAGCACCGAGCTGATCTTCCTGTGCTATGCAGCTGTTTCCCACTAGCTATCTATTTTACATTTGGTGGTGTATATATGTCCATGCCACTCTCTCACTTTGTCCCAGCTTACCCTTCCCCCTCCCCGTGTCCTCAAGTCCATCCTCTACATCTGCGTCTTTATTCCTGTCCTGCCCCTAGGTTCTTCAGAACCTTTTTTTTTTTAGATTCCATATATATGTGTTAGCATATGGTATTTATTTTTCTCTTTCTGACTTACTTCACTCTGTATGACAGTCTCTAGGTCCATCCACCTCACTACAAATAACGCAGTTTCATTTCTTTTTATGGCTTAGTAATAACCCATTGTATATATGTGACACATCTTCTTTATCCATTCATCTGTCTCTGGACACTTAGGGTTGCTTCGATGTCCTGGCTATTGTAAATAGAGCTGCAATGAACATTGTGGTACATGACTCTTTCTGAATTATGGTTTTCTCAGGGTATATGCCCAGTAGTGGGATTGCTGGGTTGTATGGTGGTTCTGTTTTTAGTTTTTTAAGGAACCTCCATACTGTTCTCTGTAGTGGCTGTATCAACTTACATTCCCACCAACAGTGCAAGAGGGTTCCCTTTTCTGCACACCCTCTCCAGCATTTATTGTTTGTAGATTTTTTGATGATGGCCATTCTGACTGGTGTGAGGTGGTACATCGTTGTAGTTTTGATGTGCATTTCTCTAATGTTTAGTGATGTTGAGCATCCTTTCATGTGTTTGTTGGCAATCTGTATATCTTCTTTGGAGAAATGTCTATTTAGATCTTCTGCCCATTTTTGGATTGGGTTGTTTGTTTTTTTTGATATTGAGCTGCATGAGCTGCTTGTATATTTTGGAGATTAATCCTTTGTCAGTTGCTTCATTTGCAAGTATTTTCTCCCATAAAGAACCTTTTCTTAATTCTACATTACCCTTCAGCCATGGCTCTCTCTTTTCTTTCATTCTGAGATAATTTTCTTGAGATACCATCCAAGTATGTGTCTACATATATCCCACCTTATTCCATAAATCATTTAAGACCATTATTCTTGGAGGAATCGGCCTTACTTAACATCTGTGCTTTCTCACCTTCCCTGAACCTCTTGACCTACTGCTTTCTGGCTTCCGTCCCCATCATGCTACCGAAAATGCTCTCATGTTCACAGTGGCTTCCTATTTGTCAGATGAATACTTCTCATTTCTTCCAGAATCTCTCCCCCCTCCCCCAAGCTTCCAGGGCACCATTCTCTTCTAGCTGTCTTCCAATTCTTTGTTTCTTCTCAGACTCCTTTAATGAATCCTGTTTCTTTGTCCATCCCTCAAAAACTGAGATTTCCCAGATTTTGTGGCTTTTAACTCTTTTATAACTCTATAGCCTCAAAACTACCAGAGCCACCTACATGATCTTAATTGACTTTTATGGTTTTATGTCCCCTCTTAATGCCCTCCTGTGCTTCTCCATGACCTCTAGAGAACCAAGACCAATTCTTTATCTTATATACAAATCCTTCATCATTTGGTCCATACCAGCCTCTTTAGCTTCATGTCAGATTCTTCATTGCACAAATAGCATCTACCATGTTTCAGGCGCCATTTGAAATTCTATCATACAGCACTGTACAAAACAGATTTGAAATCCCTGCCTTCATGGAATTTATATTCTCCTAGCAACATGAAACTATTGTTTTATACTTCATGGTCATAGGAAATAATTTTTTCCTACATGAAAGATCCCTTCTCTTTTATGTTTTTTTTTTCAAACTCCTATTTACCCTTGAGAGTTCAGATCACATGTTACTTCTTCCAGGATGACTCTCCAGCCTCCTACATTTCCCCAGGAAACCCTATAAATACAGCAGGTCAAGATTTTCTGTTAAGTCATGGCATTGGAGTTGCCATTATCCCTCTTAGGAATTTATCAGGAGAATCCCAAAAAGACACATTGTACCTTCCAGGTTGAAAGATGCTGTGCCCTTTAACCAATTATAAGTGGACTGCTAGCTAGTCCACCAGGTGGTCAGCTGATCTCTGTTAAGCGTCCATGAATCATTTTCCTGGCATAGTCAAGAGGACAATTTATTGCTCCAGACAGCCTTGCTCACATATATGGTGCAAAATGAGTAAATTTAGTATACTATTCTTATGGATTAAAACTCTGCTGTTAGCCTAATTATAATACGATTCTAAATATAGATACAAGTCCAGCAACACAATCATACTTTAACTTCTATTTTTTTCATAAACTAAGGATCACCCTTTTAACAGAAGATACAGGCAATATGACATTACTTCCACATGTACATCTATTAGCATTTAGCTAATAGAGTTTAGCTATTCAGCAAATACGTTCTTGTCAGAAAAGTCTATTAAGTTCATGAGTTTGCTCACCAGTTTTGTTTGAAGCTACATACTTCCCAATAGTATACCTTAATAATACACGATTTCTTGTTCCCTCCTTTTCTCCTATGCGGATTTCCTCTTGTGGATCACCTTCCAACAAAGGTTGAAGTCTGTCTTATCCGCTCCTGTCTCCAGGGGTGTATTTGTACAGGGTCATTTTCAGGTTATATTATGAAAAAAAAGGCCTCAGGATCAGAGTTTGAAATAAAACTCATTTTAAATTTTATTTATAAGACCCGCATTGCAGGCTCAAAGAAAGCAAGTACTTGTCAGTCAATAGCTGGACTTGCATCACAGTTGTTCTCAACATAATCCGAATTATAGGCTTTCCCCAGCCTAAGGACCCTTTGAAGAATTGTTCTGTGTTCAACAAAGGGGAAAGGATCAAGGATGCCTCAGGGCAGTGGAAGGAAGGAGGACTTCGTCATCCTCAGTTAACAACTTGAGGAAGGCTATTAGAAGAGAGAGCCAGTAACATGCAGTGGAAGAAGTCACCATATTCAGTAAACCTTTAAGGATGCATAAAAGTGTTACAGTGATTGTCTGATGGAATAAGACATTAAGAATTTGGGACTTCTCTGGAGATCCAGTGGTTGGGACTTCGCCTTCCAATGCAGGGGGTGTGGGTTCGATCCCTGGTTGGGGAGCTAGGATCCCACATGCCTTGTGGCCAAGAAGCCAAAACATGAAGCAGAAGCAATATTGTAACAAATTCAATAAGGACTTTGAAAATGGTCCACATCAAAAAAAAAAAAAAAGTCATTAAAAAAAGGACATTAAGTATCTGTTTCTTAGTTTTAATTTTAACCTCAAGAATACATGACTTGAATTTCTGTTTGTTATTAAGGCTACTTTTCTTCATTAGTTGTCATAACAACTGGGCCCTTACTGGCATTTAGCACCCAGAGGCCAGGAATGCTAAAACATACTGCTTTGAAGGATAGGCACACATGTCCAAAAGTCTCATCCAAAGTTCCAAGTAGTAGTATCTCCTTTGAAGAATATCCCAACTCCCATAACCAGGGCTCTTCTCTGCCCTTGTTGCCTTGGTTCTCTTCTGTTCTGCCGCTGGCCGAGCTTGCTGCCTTCTCAGGTAACCTGAGAGCATTACCTTGCTCCTCAGAAGGTGGATGAGGACCGCCATCCTCGTTACCTCTGAGACCAGGGAATTTTGCATCCCACCTCAAACCTACTGACTGATTTTCTGCATTTTAATAATATCTCCCAGGTGATTCATATTCAAATTAAAGTTTGCATCCTCAAATACAGAGGTCTGTGGAATGGTTGCTCCTGGCCTGGTGACAGAATCTCCTAATTTAATGGAAGAGATTTACACCAAATTAATAAAGACCTCCCCTGAGGCTCCTAAGAGAGCTTACTTCAACAAATGTCTCTGAACTGCGGGAGTTTATGAAAATCGGTTAATGACCCTTGTGAAGCACGTGTCTTGACACACTGAAAGACTGTCTGGGGAAAGCGCAGAAGGAAATGGTGAGCAGGTATACTTCTGAGACAGCCAGGCATGGAGAAGCAAAGTCATGCTTGAGGGTTCTCACACAAACCAAGAGATGCCTAGCATCTGTGCTGGCATCAGGAGGGGCCAGGGCCCTCCCAATTGCTCCTCTGTTTTACCCAAGCTGCCCCTGAAAGTCTCAATGAATAAGACCCTTTTTGGTATTTTTTGCTTGAGAACCTAGGATTTAAATTTACTCCAGAAGTTTGGGAAATTATTGATTAAAAACAGTAATTCGATTGGTAGATGAAAAATGTGAAGTTTAGTTCACATATGTAACATAAAAATTGTTTATAAGTTGCGTATTTGTTAAAAAAAAGTACTAGCAAAAGAAACTCGTATCCACCTCTTGTAAAATGCTTAAACAACATTAACTCTAACAGAGAAATAAAACCTTGTTCCTCAAGGCAGTGATCAGAAATTGTGCTTATCACTCCTGCCCTTTGAAAATCTTATGTTATGCTGTGAAATGGCTCTACATACCATATATAGTTAGACTTTAAATTGTCATCGTTATATCAAAAGAGTAGCATGGTACTGTTAACTCCAAAATGTCTGAAAGTGCTTTAATTCAAAACAGCACTCTCAACTGTTAGGGAGAACTTAGCCGCTCTACCTTGTCAGGCCTGAGAAGATGTGCACAGTGTTTGGTCTCATTCGTCCCAGTGCTGTTTCACTGAACCAAACTTAAAGGCATTCGTCAACTTGGGAAATTAATAAGGACCAGAAGAAAAGTATGTGTTGATTCAAGTGTATGCAGTTTACAAGCAGTTAATTTAGGCACGTGAAATACAGCCAGGTGCGAATAATGGTTTTTCTGTGGATCGCCAATCCCTGTTCACTAGGTATTGATGGATCCCTCAGCTCAGAATGGTGGGTCTCCTCTAAATCTGGGTCTGGAATCTCAGCTTTCTTTTGATGTCCTGTCCACTTCTCTCAGAATCCAGGCACCCTCTCTAAAGAAGACTGCAGTGTGGCCCCTGTGGATGTCCCTCTCTTTGGGTCGAGTTCTTATAAGAGGTTTATTCCCAAGGACCCTGCTTTGTCATTGTCTCTTCCTATTAGGAACCTGGCTCACTGGTTCTCAAACAAACATATAAAAGGAAAAAACATCGTACCACTCATTGGCAGGGTGATCTGGAGCTGTCCTAGCAGAACACTAGGGTTACCTCCTCCTGACCTAGCACAAGGCCACACCAGAGCACTGGTCTCTTTGACAGGTGGCTCAGCCATTGGTCCACAGTCTGCACAGAGCCCCGCCTCCAGTTTCTTCCCCAGCTAGAGTGAAGGAAACCCCACCAAAGCCTGGTTTCCTTTCAGTGCAATGGTGTTGGGAGGTAACCCAGTATAGCTGTTAGGAACACAGGCCCTGAGCTCAAATGTGGGTCTTACCTTGACTTGTGTGATCTTGGACATGTTCCTTTAAGATCTCCAAAGCTTGGTTTTCTCACCTGTAAAATGTAGCAACTCGTGTGTTTGTTGTGAGGATTAAACAAGAAAATCCCCATAAAGCACTTGTCACACACAGTGCCTGACACAGAAGACCTAGTCGCTAAATATTGGCCAGTGTTGGAAGTTAGAGTCGAGCCCCTATTTGTTCCCCTGTTCCACTCCTTTCCTTTAGAATTTGGAGATAATTTGCAAAATACAGGTGACGGTGGTCTGTATGATAGATCAGAAACTACCAGACATATTCTTCTCGGAAGGGTCATGTTCTAGCCTCAATTGATTGGCCCTGGCAAAGGTCCCTTACGGGCACAGCATTCTAGGTGGTTCTTCTTCCTAGAAGATGCTTTTTTATAATCCAGTGTATTAAGTGAGTTTATACAGAGCCTTGAGAAATACATTATATCTACCCTTCAGAACTGGTTGCTTATAAAGAAATAAATCATTTCTCCTGAATTTGCCACAAATAACAAAGGCCTCAGCTACAGAGGCTTTCATTTGGGGCATAGAGATTGTTTTCTTTTTACATTTTAATATTGTACACATTATATGTAATAAGGAGTGTGAGTTTCTTTTGTTCCTCATGAATACACTTCTGTTTTTACTGAGTTCAAGTTAAAGATTTGTACACCTACTGATATTCTGAATAGCATGTATTTTAAATGCAAACCCTCAGAATCCCCAGGTTTTAAATTTTCTGCGTCTGAAAATATTCTAAAATGCTGATTAAAAGCATTGAGTCTCTGTTGTTGATGTTCTCCCCTTTGGCTGAAAGTCTTATAAAATCGATTCCTAAGGATCCTGTTCTGCCATTGCCCCTTCCTGTTAGAACTTTGCTCACTGGCTCCCCAGTTCTAACTCAAAAAACTAAAACAGCCATTCTGGAGGTGGCAATTCACAGCTCTTTGTTAGTATCCTTAACGTGCTCAGAAATTCTGCTTCACTGGGTCCAGAATTTGTATTGTCTGTGAACTCCGGGCCCAAGGTGATTCTGATGCAGGTGGTCTAAGAAGCGCAACTGTAGAAACAAAGATCTAGGCCAGGAGTCAGCAAACTATGACCCACCAGCCAAATTCGGCCCACCATCTGCTTTTGTATCCCTCTTGAGCTAAGAATAGCTTTTGAATTTTTTCCAGCTTTATTGAGGTATAATTTCCATATAACATTGTGTGACTTTAAGATGTACAACATTGTGATTTTATATAGGTATATATTGCAAAGCGATCACTACAGTAAGTTTCGTTAAATCCAGTTTTTGCATTTTTAAATGTTAAAAAATGTCAAAATAAGAATACTATTTTTGACAGGTGAAAATTATAGGCAGTTCAAATTTCAACGTCCATAAAATTTTGTTGGAACATAGACACACTCATTTGTTTATGTACTGTCTATTACCACTTTCCTGCTAAGGTGGCAGAGTTGAGTCGTAGCAACAAAGACCACATAGCCTGCAAAGCCTGAAATATTTATTACCTGGCCATTTGGCCCTTTACCAACCAAGTTGGCCAGCCTCTGATCTAGGTATTCTCAGTGACTAGTGATGCTGCTTCTTAAGGATTTTTAAAAGCACCTGAGTAAGGGCTTCCCTGGTGGCACAGTGGTTGAGAGTCCGCCTGCTGATGCAGCGGACACAGGTTCCTGCCCCGGTCCGGGAAGATTCCACATGCTGCGGAGCGGCTGGGCCCATGAGCCATGGCCGCTGAGCCTGCGCGTCCGGACCCTGTGCTCTACAACAGGAGAGACCACAACAGTGAGAGGTCCGCGTACCGCAAAAAAAAAAAAAGGACCTAAGTAAGAAGTTGTTGCAGTGCTTCTTTGGCACACCTTCCATAGGGAGCAGTGGGGCAGGGGAGTGCCAAGTGAGAGGTGGAGGGAGGATTAGTCGGGCTTTGCACATCACATGAAAGAGAAAATGGTATCTACCTGTGAAGACTACCTCATTTCATTCACTAAGGAGATGGACTTAATACACACAAAGCAACCAAGAAATAATAGAAGAGAGTGTATATTTACTTAAAACATACATCCTGTGATACAAATAAAAGCAAGAGGATTTCAGGAGAAGAAGTACCTGAAGGTGGATAAGGATTTAAGGTTAAAAGGATGGCGAAAGGGGAAAGGGACTTCGCACACTGAATAGCTTTGTGAGCCATGAGACCTTAGAGATGAGAAAGCCTGCGGCCACTTGGAGAGATTTTTTGGGATCAGCCCAGCTCCAGTGAAAGTTCATGCTGGGAAGTAATGGGAGATAATGTTGGGTCAGTGAAGTAGAGACAAAGCCTGTAGGGCCTTACTGATCCAGCAAGAGAGTCAAGACTTGCTCTGATGGGAAATGATGAGTAAATGAAGATGCTTCATCAGGGAATTACGTGATGAACATGTGTTAGGAAAATGGCTCTGGCGACAATGTGGAATTAGATTTAGAAAAAAGAAAAAAGTAGCTAAGAAGTCTTTTTTTAGTTTTAAATGAATATTCAGAGAGTTATGCTTTTATAGCTCTTTTTACACCAACTCTACAAGAAAAGAATAAGAACACCGAAACTGTGCAGAGAGGTGGAAGCCTTAAATAGACTTATGCCCTAAACTTTTCTTAAAGATCTTTAAAGTCTCTCTTTTTAATAATACTGTCCCACAAAATATCTATGATCAAACTAAAGTCTGACTTTAAAACCCATGCATTTGACCATCCCTCTCCAGGCCCTGCAATTATTGGCATTTGCATCTCCTTATTTACAGACGACTCAGTTCTCTCATCCTACAGCCTTGTTGTATAAACATCCAGTGAAATTCCTGTTCTGATAAAAGTCTCATCCTGACTGTACATTTAGTTAAGACTTTTTCCCTTGAGAAGCCTTTCGTATGTTTGTAAACCTCACAGAGGAAGACACACAAGCTTTTTTTTTTTTTTAATTGTTTTACCTGGCAGGAAAAGGTAGTTACCTCTAAAGTTTATAATGGCAGCTAGTCAAAGGCAGAATGTGCTATTACACAGTAGTTTAACAGGGGAAGTATAATTTCAGTGGTGGGAGACATTCATGTAGGCAGAAGCAATTACCCAAATTGGACTTTGGCCAGAATATCTGAATTAACTGAAAAAGCTCTCATTCCCTGGCAGTGGCATCGGATCACTAATGAGCATGGATGTGAAGTTCCAGCTTTAAGTTGGTAAAAGGCTCAGGTATAAAGTTTAAATACAGACAGCAATGCCTTGTATTTTGTCTATAACCAATGAATTTACCTACCATACCAAAGTCTCTTGAGAGAAGTTCTTGCTACCCCTTCTTCTTCTTTTTTTTTTTTTTTAAATACATAGTACACTTCCTCTTGTTGTTCTCTGACAGTTAAACTCAATGCCTGGGGCCAGGAAGGACCTCGACACTGGACAATGCTAGGGGGCACCGTTCACATAGAATCTATGTCCTAGACCTGTGGGTGCTACTCCAAGAGTAGCCCATGGGTCAGTATCATCCAGAAACTGTTGTCACCAGTGCTCAAAAAAAGATGTAAGAAACCGAAAGTAAGCATTTAAAACTTTTATAGCAAACTAACTCAAGTCATTTTATGTCTGTTGAAGCAATTTGTTTTTAATTGGGGCTTGTATTTTTTTATTTTAATTTTCTAGTCATGTTTTCAAGTGTTCGCTTTTGGTGGAGTAGACGCTTCTTTTTAATGGTCATTTGTCAGAGATATTTGAGAAGCGCTGTCTTAGGTGAACGGTGCCCCCGGGATTTGTGCAGTGTGGCTGCAGGTGCGGAAACCAAGATCTGCCGTTGGACATTCAAAGAACTAAAAACAATTTAATTTCCCTAGAAATATTTTAATCACGTGGAGGGGAGGTGGACTCTGATAAAATGAAGCCCTTGCCCAGAATGCTTTGTAGATCAGGGTGTTTGGGAAGAAATTAGCCTCTCTCTGGCCAGCGTTCATCAAATATGATTTGGTTTTGAAGCGATCTTACCCCAGCCAATTGGTCAGGCTGGTTCACTTTAGGAATTATGCCCTAAAGTAACTCTTACTTCTAAAACTCTGAGGGGCAGAGAGATGAACACTTGGAGCCAGATACATAGTAAGCGCTCAAAAACTGTTTTTTAGGGCTTCCCTGGTGGTGCAGTGGTTGAGAGTCCGCCTGCCGATGCAGGAGGGGACACGGGTTCGTGCCCCGGTCTGGGAAGATCCCACATGCCGCGGAGCGGCTGGGCCCGTGAGCCATGGCCGCTGAGCCTGTGCATCCGGGAAAAAAAAAAAAAAAGAAAAAAAAAACTGTTTTTTAGTAAGAATTATTTTTATAAATGCTGAGACAAGTTGTGTGGAAAGGGCCTTTATCAGACAGCTATCTAGATTGAGTCTGCTGATCGTAAACAGAGGCATAGTGGTCCTAGCAATGGACTGACAGACAAGCCTCCTGGTGTGGGTAAATGAAAAGTTGAAATCTCAGAAAATAGCGGGGAAAGAATTCAAGCTGGAGGTCTGCCGCAACCTGACAACCGGTTTCTGGGTGAGTAGTCAGGATTGAGTCTTAGAGTAGTAGTAGAGCATCCCAAAAAGGACTCCAGGGAAGCCGTGCTCAGAAGTACAAGCTGGCCGGTCATTTGTTTCCAGGACATCTGCTGGGCCTGGGCCAGCTGAGCTGGTTCTGAGTGAATTAGAAGTGAGCAGAGAAGAAGGAGAGAAGGAGCCAGGCCCAGGGGCTTTTTACCCAGCTGGAGATAACAGACGAGGATCTGGGCAATGTATGGGCAGGACTGGCAGGTGTGGTGACTTGAACCTCAGTCACAGGCAGACAGCTAGTAAATTTCCAGAAACTTACTCACCAAGAGGCTTTGACTCTTTGGAATTGAGACTTTTGAAATAAGGCAAAAGTAGGAAAACTATGCAATTATTTACTGGTACACTTCCACCCAAAAAAACATACTGGATTAAATAAAGCCAAAAAGAGCTTTCATGGCTCTTTCTGTAAAATGTAAAGGATTATGAAGAATAATGAGTGGAGATCTCTCTCTGTAGTCCACACAGCATAATAGCTCACCTGAGAAGTCATCTCTGGGTGAAAACTTTCCTTTTAACGATTTTAAGGAAACAGTATTTCTTTTGCTCCTGCATAAACTACACTGTTCATTGCTCCTATACGCCACCCCACCCCCAGGTGAAGCAGATCAGTCCAAAACCATAAACATACCAACTGAACAAACTCTTCTATTTCACCATGAAATCTGTGTACTCTTTCTTCTGCAGTAATTGAGAATGAAAGTGTTCCTGTAACATTGCCTTTGACTCAGGCAATCTGGGGCTTTACATGAGTTTAATCCAAGGGATGGTAAACGTACGGAGGGCAATTGCTTTTGCTCATCAGTTGTACCAAGTCTTTGTCAGCCTAAAAGACGTGGGGGCAATTTTGTTTTATTTATTTACTTAGTTTTATTTATTTATTTGGCTGCAGTGGGTCTTAGTTGCAGCACACAGGATCTTCATTGTGGCATGCGGGATCTTTCATTGCAGCGCCCAGGCTTCTCTATTTGCAGCACGTGGGCTTCTCTCTAGTTGTGGCACGTGGGCTCAGCACTTGCAGCATGTGGGCTCTCTAGTTGTGGCACATGGACTCTCTAGTTGTGGCACGCAGGCTTAGTTGCCCTGCGGCATGTGGGATCTTAGTTCCCCAACCAGGGATCAAACCCACATCTACTGCTTTGGAAGGTGGATTCTTAACCACTAGACCACCAGGGAAGTCCACAGTTTTGTTTTAAAATAGTGTCCTAAATGCTTGGAAAAATAAGTGGCTCTGATAAGAACAGACTTAATAATGATGACACATAAAACAGTGATATACTCATCCAGTCCCTTCCCAGTTATGGATTCAAAAATGCACAAGTACTGTGCTAGGTTCCTACTGGCTTTTATACCATAAATTTATCTGTTCTCATCATAATGCAGAAAATAAGAAAGAAGGGTAATATAGAATACTAGCCATAAATCATAAAAAAAGAGAGACTTGTGGCATTAACACTCAATGGTTTTGGTGAAGTAAATTATCTCATTGGGTCCTTATCAGTATTTTAATGGTGGTCTTTGATAATTTAGCATATTTATTAATATTTTGTTTTAAAATTATTAGTTAAGATTTCTTTAAACTATTTGAGAGTATACGCTTTAAATTCTCTGTTAATATTTTTTCAAAGTCTCAGAACTTTTGAAAGTTACCCTCTAAATTGGATGTGGTACCACCATTTATAACTTCCTTCTTTATAAGTACTTTCAGAAAAGAGTTCCTATTTCCAGAAATTTCAAAGCCGATTCTTTTAAAAAACACATCTCTGAATGGCTCTCCAGACTTACAGGTCGAGTATGTGAGCATTTTTTTTTCTTTTCCTTTTTTTTCAGTACAGAAGGCTCTTTTTTTTTTTTTTTTTTTACATCTTTATTGGAGTATAATTGCTTTACAATGTTGTTAGTTTCTGCTGTATAACAAAGTGAATCAGCTATATGTATACATATATCCCCCATCCCCTCCCTCTTGCATCTCCCTATCCCACCCCTCTAGGTGGTCACAAAGTACTGAGCTGATCTCCCTGTGCTATGCAGCTGCTTCCCACTAGCTATCTATTTTACATTTGGTAGTGTATATGTCAGTGCCACTCTCTCACTTTGTCCCAGCTTACACTTCCCACTCCCTGTGTCTTCACGTCCATTCTCTATGTCTGTGTCTTTATTCCTGTCTTGCCCCTAGGTTCATCAGAACCTGTTTTTTTTTTTTTTTAGATTCCATATATATGTGTTAGCATACGGTATTTGTTTTTCTCTTTCTGACTTACTTCACTCTGTATGACAGTCTCTAGGTCCATCCACCTCACTACAAATAACTCAATTTCATTTATTTTTATGGCTGAGTAATATTCCATTGTATATATGTGACACATCTTCTTTATCCGTTCGTTGTACAGAAGACTCTTGAAAGTGGAGAGCATTTTACCTAAAGGTGAAATAACAAATGGTCTAGGGAACAGAGTGAGAAAACATACATGTTTTTCTAATGTTCCGAAAGGAAGAATGATATAATGAAAAAAATACAGGCTGAGGACTCATAAGTCCTAAAAAAATGAAGCCCCCAGCTGTGGCAGCTGCTCACCCAGAGACACTGTGGAACAGGCAAAGAAGGCGAGGCCCATCTACTTCACCTCCTTGACTCTCCAGGCAGTGATTAGGTTACTGACGATCTGCAAAAATATCGACATTTGTGTTGTTCATGATCATGTTTCACAGGCTTTGTTCTTGTCTGATTGTTTTCTGATTATTTCTTCAGTCCAGGGTAAGAATATGATCTGTGCACTCAAAAGACTTACATTATTGTATTCTAGTCAGCACAGAATAGACTGTGGTACCTGACAGACACAGTGCTCTGATTTCATCATACCCTCTGTACTGCCTAGAAGGAAACCTATGAGTCCTTTCTCTGAGTTTGAATGACAGCCTTGATATGGTCTTTCTTATGTCCTTGTTCAAAAGAAGGAACGATTAGAGAGGGCAAGAATAGAGGAAAGGAGTGAATATTTAGAGGTCATTTACAGTAGTGTAGGCAAGAAGTTATGAGGCTTTGGAGTTCTGAATCCAATAGTAGGAGCGAGGATGGAAAGAAGACATGAGTACAGGAGATACCAGGGATATGGAACCTTCGGGACTGATGGAATGTGAAGGAGGGAGGAGAAGCCTAATTTGGGATGAGCCCAAGGTTTCCAGCTTAGACAACCGGGTGATTGCTCCTGCCTTTTATAGATTCAGGGTCTGTTGAAGGTAAAGGAAGCTTTAGAGGGAAGAGACTGCATGTTTGGTTGTAGCCCTATAGAATGGTCAGTGCAGATAGAGACGGACATGTGGGCTTGGCCTCTGGGGAAGGATGGGCTGATTTAGAAATCGTAAAGAGTAGGAGAAGCCCTGTGGGTAAATAAGCTCACCTCAAGGGAGTGTGTCAGTGAGAGGAGAAAAGGGGGTGAGGACACAGGAAGCGGGTGTAGGAGATTCAGCAACATCACCTGTTACCTTGTCTTAGCGAGTAAGCTGTCTAGACCGACAATGCTGGGCCTGCAGGTTTCGTCTGATGACTATTGGTTTAATGGTGAATAAGTAAATGAACGAGTGAGTGAGCCGTTGAGTGAGAAACAAGGGACACATGGGGCTGAGGAGTGTTGATAGTAGAGGTCAGGATGAGAAAGACAACACTACAAATTATTCTCAGGCAGACAGAAACTAAAGCCATGAGCGTGAAGGAGAGCCCAAGGGAACAAGTGTAAAGTGAGAAAATAAGGACCTAGGAGTGAACCCTGATCTCATTAAAAAGGTTAGACGCTGCAGGTTCTCCACACTCCTCTGTAGGACATCAGTCATCGTTAGAGCGGCCCGTCAGCAGGAGCAGTGGCTGAAGTCACAGTTTGACTTTCATCCACACGAAAGGAGGCTGATGTTCTAGTTCCCCTTCGTGTGGGAGGCGGATGAGGACAGAGGAGGCGTGAAATGTCGGCTGTGATGAAGTACCAGATTCTGCAGGAGCGCCTCGTACAATAAAGCGTGGTTCTCCACTGGTTAATTCCAGTAGAACAAAATCTAGATGCAGCCTATCCAGTCACCCCTGAAGCAGAATCCGAGGTGAGCGTCAGCCCACCGCACTACTGCGTCTTCAGAAAGCAAATCAGACCCACCTGAGTTCCTAGGTGGGGCCGGTGACACAAACGTGCTTTATCTGTCATATGCAGGTGACAGAAAGTGGCTCACACTCTTTCAAACCCTGTGTATCTTTAGGTAGTGAGGTCGTTAGAAACCTGGAAGCTTCCATCTTTTGTAGGTATCTGTTTTTAAAGTGACTTAAAGATAATGGGAAATTACTCAAAAATAAGCTGACAACTGAATGGAATTCTATTCAACCGAAAAGTATTTATCGTGGGAGCACTAAGAATTAATTCTTAAAAATAAAGGTAGTTTTGGCAGTGCAAAATGTGGCCCCTGTCTTCACTCATTTCCTTAAGATTAAAATCAAAGCAAATCATGGGGTTATTTAGCTTAGAGGTCAACTATTGAGAGGAGAGTTTAAGAGCTGATTTACCCCCTTCTCGGAAAGATCTGTGTCACTTCTGCAGCTCAGGCACATCTAGCGGTTAAGTCGTCAGCTCTGTGATGATTCGGTGAGACACACTCTGTCCACATCTGGGAAATGAGAAATCAGGTGGCTGGAAAGTCCCCTCTGGCTCCAACATGCTATCAACTTATAATACAGGTGTCAGGGCCCAAGCATGGCAACTGCTGACAGCGCGAAAGTCTTCCTTTCATTCTGTCATCTCTGAAATAGGATGATAACTTTATAGAGTTGTGAAGGGCTTTGTTCTCTGCCCAGCACATCTAGCTTCTTCAGTTCCAGATATCTTTGTCTCTCCTGCCCTTACCAGTTATCCCAACCTACCCATGTGGGACTTCACAGGGTCTCTAATTGAGTTAACTTTCTTTCCTAAGCAGAACGGCACCTTGGGGGTGATGCCCCTTCTGGTGGTGTCTCTAAGGCGCAAAGAAATACATACTAGGTCATGATGTACCTAGTAACTCTTCCTCCATTCCTATAGCCCCCAGTGTCATGCGTCCTCAGGTGGTCACTGCTGCTGGTCGTTTCTGTCCCATTTGACTGTAAAACCAATAAGTAATGCCCAAATAGATATTGCAAGTCTACTTGCTGATCTAGAAGATCTTAGGACAAGATCCTAGCAATTAACTAGTCTACTGATTGCATAATAATCTGTCACTGTGCTATGACAGACTGTTGGAAAAAACTCTAGGCTTGGAGTCAGGATGTGGGTGAGTCTTGGTTCTGCCACCTCCCTCTTGCATGCCTGTAGGCAGGACACCATCAGAACGTGTGTCGTCTGTACGATGCTCGTAATCATTCCTTCCTGTCTTCTTCACAGGGATTTCATAAGGAATATATGACAATATACCCCAAACTACCATTTAAATGATAAACTGCTAAAGAAATAAGATTTTTCTCAGAAATTAAATTTTTTTAGTATTAGTAAAAATGCACTTTGACATTTTTTTTTAACATCTTTATTGGAGTATAATTGCTTTACAATGGTATGTTAGTTTCAGCTTCACAACAAAATGAATCAGTTATATATATACGTATATTCCCATATCTCTTCCCGCTTGCGTCTCCCTCCCTCCCACCCTCCCTATCCCACCCCTCCAGGCGGTCACAAAGCACCGAGCTGATCTCCCTGTGCTATGCGGCTGCTTCCCACTAGCTAACTACCTTACTTTTGGTAGTGTATATATGTCCATGCCTCTTTATCGCTTTGTCACCGTTTACCCTTCCCCCTCCCCATAGCCTCAAGTCCATTCTCTAGTAAGTCTGTGTGTTTATTCCTGTTTCACCCCTAGGTTTTTCATGACATTTTTTTTTTAAATTCCATATATATGTGTTAGCATACAGTATTTGTCTCTCTCTTTCTGACTTACTTCACTCTGTATGACAGACTCTAGGTCTATCCACCTCATTACAAATAGCTCAATTTCGTCTCTTTTTATGGCTGAGTAATATTCCATTGTATATATGTGCCACATCTTCTTTATCCATTCATCCGATGATGGACACTTAGGTTGTTTCCATCTCTGGGCTATTGTAAATAGAGCTGCAATGAACATTTTGGTACATGACTCTTTTTGAATTATGGTTTTCTCAGGGTATATGCCCAGTAGTGGGATTGCTGGGTCATATGGTAGTTCTATTTGTAGCTTTTTAAGGAACCTCCATACTGTTCTCCACAGTGGCTGTATCAATTTACATTCCCACCAACAGTGTAAGAGGGTTCCCTTTTCTCCACACCCTCTCCAGCATTTATTGTTTCTAGATTTTTTGATGATGGCCATTCTGACCGGTGTGAGATGATATCTTATTGTAGTTTTGATTTGCATTTCTCTAATGATTAATGATGTTGAGCATTCTTTCATGTGTTTGTTGGCACTCTGTATATCTTCTTTGAAGAAATGTCTATTTAGGTCTTCTACCCAGTTTGGATTTTTTAAAATTACTTCACCAACTATTTAGTGACCACCTGCTATATGCTAGGTACTGTACTAGGAACTGGAGAATCAAGAAGGAACAAAAATACAGATACGACCCCTGCCGTCAGGGGAATTTTAAACGCCTGGGGGTTTAAACGCTTCAGTTATCACAAGAAGCTATATTCTTACCCATTAGTGATCTTGGCCGTGGAAATGGGAGGAAAGAGGAGTGTGGAGAGGTTCATGGAGCTGAGAGCCTCTCATCACGGGACGTGGCTTAGAGAGGTCCAGGATGCCTTGCCTAAGAAGGGACCCTGGAAACAAGATCTAAACAATAAACAGGGGTAAACCAAGTGCTGAGGGTAGGGAAGCAGGTTCAAATACCTCATGGTGAGAGGGAGCCTGGACGGTCTGAGGGACTAAAAGAAGGTCTCTGACACTAAAGTAGAGAAAGCAAAGCAGGTGAGAGTCCAGAGCAAGGCAAGTCTAGAAAGATGGTTGCGAAACAGACAGGCTCTATACTTGATTTTCACTTTGTTCTTTCCAGCTCCAGCAAGTTGATTACAGAGTTTTAAGTATAGGAGCAACATGATAGGATTTAGGCTCTGAAAAAGATAACTGTGACTACATTGTGTGTAACGGAACCAAGTGAAAGGAGATTGGCAGCAGTGACTTAATGGTAGTTTGGACTCAGATGCATCATCGGAGGTGAGAATTGAGGAATATTTAGGAATAACCACAGGACTTGAAATCAAGTTGAATTGCAGTGGTGTAAGTTGAGATGTATTTAATATTATACTTATTCTTTGAATCAACAGTTCGAATCATGTCCCAGGGTAAATGGTGATATTTTCCTCATCAAGACATTATGACAGATGAATTACACTTTTTTCCCCACTTGATGTAATGACTATTTTCCTCCAAGGCTTTTTTTTTTTCCGGTTTTATTGAGGTATAATTGACAAATGAAATTATATGTCATGGTGATTTGATATTGTGAAAAGGTTTCTCACATCTAGTTAATTAACACATCCATAGTTGTTAACACTGTACTGTGTAATGAAATTTGCTCAGAGGACTTAAATATTCTCACCAACACCCCCCAAATTACACTTGTCTGAACATTGACACTATGACCAAGCACTGACGCTATTGACCACTGTTTGCCTTTGATCCCTTTTGTATTTTACAGTTAATACTATGACTATTTCATTTTTTATGTATCAGTGAGAAAAATTAGCATGTTTACTTGAAATATGTAGCAGAATGACAAAGCTAATGCCTATAACTGCTGTGCCTTTGAAGTTTATCCCAGTCTTATTCATAATGTTAATTGGAGAATTCTCCCATTAACCAAAGGCAGTCCACGTGCTGTGCATTTTGAAAGGGCAAATCTGTGAAAGAATTGTACTTCATTTAGGAAATCTCGTTCAGCGCTGATATTAATAAAAATAGTCTCCACTGTAAAGCAGGGTGGCAAATACATGGCCCACAGGCTCACATGCCACCCCTCCATCCTCCCATTTCCATGTCTGGGATGCTCATTGATAAAGGTTTGATTTCCTACTGAGGCTGTTGAGAATCCTCCTCAGCCCAACTCTGTAGGCAGCCAGTTGATCAGAGCTGGCTTGAGAGTTGGAACTCATTTGTCATCCCCATGTTAACGCTATGTAAATCCTCTGTTCCCCCAAAAATAATTAGTCTAAGGGCATATTTATTTAGGTTTTCCTGCCACCACAGATAAGGTTCTCCAGTTTTCGTTAACAAGATCTGCTGTTCCTTGTCTTAGCTCACCTGAGCTCACAGGCAGTTGTGGATGTTTCCAGTCAACTGACAGTCCTGCCTCAAGCACCGGCATCTCTTATTCTCTGCTGCAGAAATTTCTGTGGCACTACAGGTGCTTCCTCAGCCTTAAGCAGGGACAACCCACAAAAGTGGGAAAGTTAACACTGGGAAAGCAATACTCAGTGAGGAGCAATCCCTTTCCCCAGTGGGAGAGGAGAGTCAGAACATGAAGGCCCTGACCTCGCCATTCCACAGGAGGAAAGTTCTGATGTGTGCTCCCCGAGGCTTCTCAGAAGATCCACATGGGCAGTCCCAGGTGCTCACAGTGATTATCCGCTCCGTAGTATTTCACTTCCCTGATTCACTTTCCTCATTCTTCATTTCTGCTTCCTACGGTCTCCCGAGTCCTCATGCCAGGGTCTGCTTTTGGAAAAACCCGAACTAAAATGGCATCTTTTGCCTTCACGTTATGTAAAACATTGATTCACAAACTGCAGTCAATGAAGTCCCTCTATGCAAAGTCCCACAGGAGAACCTGGGGGATAAGAATGGCGTGGAAAAGAATTCTTTTCCGGAGCCTCTAGAGGCGAATCCATTTCTTTGCCTTTTCCAGTTTCTGGAACTAGCCACAACTTGTGGCCTTTTTCCTCCATTTTCAAAGCCAGCAATGGCAAGTTGCCATCTCTATCTGCAGCCAGGAAACGTTCTCCACTTTTAAGAATTTATGTGGTTGAATTGGGCCCACCTGGATGATCTCAAATGCTATCCTTATCTCAAGATCCTTAACGTCAAACACATCTGCAAAATCCCTCTAGCCATGTGAGGTAATACATGTACTGTTTTTGCAGATTAGAGACCTCTTTAGGAGGCCACTATTCTACCTACAACATCAAACATATGCTGTTTCTGAAAAATTTGAGTACATATACTAACAGAGAACCAAGGTTCAAAACTGCAAAATGGGGAAATAATAGTATAAAAGGAATTATGGGAGGAGGAATCAATATGGTGGAAGAGAAGGACATGTAACTAACCTCCTCCCACAAATACATCAAAAATACATCTACATGTGGAACAGTTCTCACAGAATATCTTACTGAACGCTGGCAAAAGGAAATGGTGAGCATTAAAACCAGGTTAGTTGGTTAATCTGAGTAATTATTGTATAAATAGTTACAGGAAAATGCAAAGTTAGAAACAATTCATTTTTAAAATTATGATATAATCCTTGTAAACTGGGAGTACAGTTGTTAGTGGATCAAAGAGACTGTTGAGTGAGATTAAAGTGGGCTACCTTACTCCTCTAACCAGGATAGAAGGAACTTAATGGAAGATCCTAATGGGATGAAAATAATTATTTGCTTTGTTTAGCAAAGCAAAGCAAATCAAAACAAGCTGTACTTCATATAGCAAAAGGGAGCTTAAAAGAACTTAAAGGACATCTTAGACCTTAAAACGAAGCCTAAAACAGAAAAAATAAATATAAATTTTAAAAAACCTACAACAACTAAGAGAAGAAAATAAATGCATCTGTTGTGACAATAAATTGTTGAATACCTTTCTGAAAAGGCAGACTTCTATTTTGTAGAAAAAGAATTCAAAATGCATCATAGCCATTAAATGGAAGAGTGTACCATTTTATTTATTTATTTATTTTAAATTTTATTTTTTTATACAGCAGGTTATTAGTTACCCATTTTATGCATATTAGTGTATACATGTCAATCCCAATCTCCCAGTTCATCACACCACGACCACCCCCCAGCCACTTCCCACCCTTGGTGTCCATATGTTTGTTCTCTACATCTGTTCTGTACATCTGTGTCTCTATTTCTGCCCTGCAAACTGGTGTGTCTGTACCATTTTTCTAGGTTCCACATATATGCATTAATATATGATATTTGTTTTTCTCTTTCTGACTTACTTCACTCTGTGTGACAGTCTCTAGATCCATCCACGTCTCTACAAATGACCCAATTTCGTTCCTTTTTATGGCTGAGTAATATTCCATTGTATATATGTACCACATCTTCTTTATCCATTCAACTGTCAATGGGCATTTAGGTTGCTTCCATGTCCTGGCTATTCGTATATAGTCCTGCAATGAACATGGGGGTGCACGTGTCTTTTTGAATTATGGTTTTCTCTGGGTATATGCCCAGTAGTGGGATTGCTGGGTCATATGGTAATTCTATTTTTAGTTGTTTATGGAACCTCCATACTGTTCTCCGTAGTGGCTGTATCAATTTACATTCCCACCAACAGTGCAAGAGCGTTCCCTTTTCTCCACAGCATTTGTTGTTTGTAGATTTTCTGATGATGCCCATTCTAACTAGTGTGAGGTGATACCTCCTTGTAGTTTTGATTTTCATTTCTCTAATAACTGGTGATGTTGAGCAGCTTTTCATGTGCTTCTTGGCCATCTGTATGTCTTTTTGAAGAAGTGCCTATTTAGGTCTTCTGCCCATGTTTTGATTGGGTTGTTTGTTTGGGTTGTTTGTTTTTTTTAATATTGAGCTGTGTGAGCTATTTATATATTTTGGAGATTAATCCTTTGTCCATTGATTCATTACCGAATATTTTCTGCCATTCTGAGTGTTGTCTTTTTGTCTTGTTTATGGTTTCCTTTGCTGTGCAAAAGCTTTTAAGTTTCATTCGGTCCCATTTGTTTATTTTTGGTTTTACTTCCATTACTCTAGGAGGTGGATCAAAAATGATCTTGCTGTGATTTATGTCAAAGAGTATTCTTTCTATGTTTTCCTCTAAGAGTTTTAGAATGTCCAGTCTTACAATTAGCTCTCGAATCCATTTTGAGTTTATTTTTGTGTATGGTGTTAGGGAGTGTTCTAATTTCATTCTTTTATATGTAGCTGTCCAGTTTTCCCAGTACTACTTATTTAAGAGACTGTCTTTTCTCCATTGTGTATCCTTGCCTCCTTTGTCATAGATTAGCTGACTATAGGTGCATGGGTTTATCTCTGGGCTTTCTATCCTGTTCCATTGATCTATATTTCTGTTTTGTGCCAGTACCATACTGTCTTGATTACTGTAGCTTTGTAGTATAGTCTGAAGTCAGGGAGTCTGATTCCTCCAGCTCTGTTTTTTCCCTCAAGACTGCTTTGGCTATTCAGGATCTTTTGTGTCTCCATACAAATTTTAAGATTTTTTGTTCTAGTTCTGTAAAAAAAAAATGTTGTTGGTAATTTGATAGGGATTGCATTGAATCTGTAGATTGCTTTCGGTAGTATAGTCATTTTTAGAATATTGATTCTTCCAATCCAAGAACATGGTATATCTCTCCATCTGTTTGTATCATCTTCAGTTTCTTTCATCAGTGTCATAGTTTTCTGCATACAGGTTTTTTTGTCTCCCTAGGTAAGTTTATTCCTAGGTATTTTATTCTTTTTCTTGCAGTGGTAAATGGGAATGTTTCCTTAGTTTCTCCTTCAGATTTTTCATCATTAGTGTATACGAATGCAAGAGATTTCTGTGCATCAATTTTGTATCCTGCAACTTTACCAAATTCATTGATTAGCTCTGGCAGTTTTCTGGTGGCATCTTTAGGATCCTCTATGTATAGTATCATGTCATCTGCAAACAGTGACAGTTTTACTTCTTTTCCAACTTGTATTCCTTTTATTTCTTTTTCTTTTCTGATTGCCGTGGCTAGGACTTCCGAAACTATGTTGAATGATAGTGGCGAGAGTGGACATCCTTGTCTTCTTCCTGATCTTAGAGGAAATGTTTTCAGTTTTTCACCATTGAGAATGATGTTTGCTGTGGGTTTGTCATATAGGCCTTTATTATTTTGAGATAGGCTCCCTCTATGCCAAATTTCTGGTGAGCTTTTATCATAAATGAGAGTTGAATTTTGTCAGAAGCTTTTTCTGCATCTATTGAGATGATCATATGGTTTTTCTCTTTCAATTTGTTAATATGGTGTATCACACTGATTGATTTGTGTATATTGAAGAATACTTGCATTCCTGGGATAAATCCCATTTGATCATGGTGTATGATCCTTTTAATGTGTTGCTGGATTCTGTTTGCTAGTATTTTGTTGAGGATTGTTGCATCTGTATTCATCATTGATATTGGTCTGTAATTTTCTTTTTTTGTAGTATCTTTGTCTGGTTTTGGTATCAGGGTGATGGTGGCATCATAGAATGAGTTAGGGAGTGTTCCTCCCTCTGCAATTTTTGGAAGAGTTTGAGAAGGATGGGTGTTAGCTCTTCTCTAAATGTTTGATAGAATTCACCTGTGAAGCCATCTGGTCCTGGACTTTTTTTTGTTGGAAGATTTTTAATCACAGTTTCAATTTCATTACTTGTGATTGGTCTGTTCATATTTTCTATTTCTTCCTGGTTCAGTCTTGGAAGGTTATACGTTTCTAAGAATTTGTCCATTTTTTCCAGGTTGTCCATTTTTTTGGCATAGAGTTGCTTGTAGTAGTCTCGTAGGATGCTTTGTATTTCTGCGGTGTCTGTTGTAACTTCTCCTTTTTCATTTCTAATTTTATGGATTTGAGTCCTCTCCCTCTTTTTCTTGATGAGTCTGGCTAATGGTTTATCAATTTTGTTTATCTTCTCAAAGAACAGCTTTTAGTTTTATTGTTTTTTTGTTTTTTTTTTTTTTTTCGGTACGCAGGCCTCTCACTGCTGTGGCCTCTCCCACTGCAGAGCACAGGCTCCGGACGTGCAGGCCCAGCAGCCATGGCTCACGGGCCCAGCCGCTCCGCGGCATGTGGGATCCTCCCGGACGGGGGCACGAACCCACGTCCCCTGCATCGGCAGGCGGACTTTCAACCACTGCGCCACCAGGGAAGCCCAGTTTTATTGATATTTGCTGTTGTTTTCTTTGTTTCTATTTCATTTGTTTCTGCTCTGATCATTACGATTTCTTTCCTTCTACTACCTTTGGGTTTTGTTTGTTCTTCTTTCTCTAGTTCCTTTAGGTGTAAGGTTAGATTGTTATTTGAGATTTTTCTTGTTTCTTGAGATAGGCTTGTATTGCTATAAACTTCCCACTTAGCACTGCTTTTGCTGCATCCCATAGGTTTTGGATTGTCATGTTTTCACTGTAGTTTGTCTCTAAGTATTATTTGATTTCCACTTTGATTTCTTCAGGGATCTCTTGGTTATTTAGTAACGTATTGTTTAGCCTCCATGTATTTGTATTTTTTTACAGATTTTTTCCTCTAATTGAAATCTAGTCTCATAGCGTTGTGGTTGGAAAAGATACTTGATACGATTTCAATTTTCTTAAATTTACCAAGCCTTGATTTGTGACCCAAGATGTGATCTATCCTGGAGAATGTTCTCTGCACACTTGGGAAGAAAGTGTAATCTGCTGTTTTTGGATGGAATGCCCTGTAAATATCAATTAAATCTATCTGGTCTATTGTGTCATTTAAATCTTGTGTTTCCTTATTACTTTTCTGTTTGGATGATCTCTCCATTGGTGTAAGTGAGATGTTAAAGTCCCCCACTATTATTGTGTTACTGTCGATTTCCTCTTTTATAGCTGTTAGCAGTTGCCTTATGTTTTAAGGTGCTCCTATGCTGTGTGCATATATATTTATAATTGTTATGTCTTCTTCTTGGATTGATCCCTTGATCATTATGTAGTGTCCTTCCTTGTCTCTTGTAATATTCTTTATTTTAAAGTCTATTTTATCTGATATGAGTATTGCTCCTCCAGCTTTCTTTTGATTTCCATTTTCATGGAATATCTTTTTCCATCCCCTCACTTTCAGTCTTTACGTGTCTGAAGTGGGTCTCTTGTAGACTGCATATATACGGGTCTTGTTTTTATATCCATTCAGCGAGCCTGTGTCTTTTGGCTGGAGCATTTAATCCATTCACGTTTAAGGTAATTATCGATATTTATGTTCCTATGACCGTTTTCTTAATTGGTATGGATTTGTTTTTGTAGGTCCTTTTCTTCTCTTGTGTTTACCACTTAGAGAAGTTCCTTTAGGATTTATTGTAGAAGTGGTTTGGTGGTGCTGAATTCTCTTAGCTTATGCTTGTCTGTAAAGCTTTTGATTTTTCCGTTGATTCTGAATAAGTTCCTTGCTGGGTAGAGTAATCTTTGTTGTAGTTTCTTCCCTTTCATCACTTTATATATGTCATGCAACTCCCTTCTGGCTTGTAGAGTTTCTGCTCACAAATCAGCTGTTAACCTTATGGGAGTTCCCTTGTATGTTATTTGTCGTTTTTCCCTTGTTGCTTTCAGTAATTTTTCTTTGTCTTGAATTTTTGTCAGTTTGATTACTATGTGTCTTGATGTGTTTCTCCTTGGGTTTATCCTGCCTGGGACTCCCTATGCTTCCTGGACTTGGGTGGCTATTTCCTTTCCCATGTTAGGAAAGTTTTTGACTATAATCTCTTCAACTATTTTCTCGGTTCTTTTCTCTCTCTCTTCTCCTTCTGGGACCCCTATAATGCAAATGTTATTGCGTTTAATGTTGTCCCAGAGGTCTCTTAGGCTGTCTTCATTTCTTTTCGTTCTCTTTTCTTTATTCTCTTCCGCAGCAGTGAATTCCACCATTCTGTCTTCCAGGTTACTTTTCCGTTCTTCTGCCTCACTTATTCTGCTATTGATTCCTTCTAGTGTAGTTTTCATTTCACGTATTGTATTGTTCATCTCTGTTTGTTTGTTCTTTAATTCTTCTAGATGTTTGTTAAACATTTCTTGCATCTTCTAGATCTTTGCCTCCATTCTTTTTCCAAGGTCCTGGATCATCTTCACTATCATTATTCTGAATTCTTTTTCTGGAAGGTTGCCTATCTCCCTTCATTAAGATGTTTTTCTGGGGTTTTATCTTGTTCCTTCATCTGGTCATCGCTCTCTGCCTTTTCATCCTGTCTGGCTTTCTATGTATGTGGTTTTTGTTCCACAGTCTGCAGGATTGTAGTTCTTCTTGCTTCTGCTGTCTGCCCTCTCCAGTGTGCCATTTTAAATTGTTGAAATGTAAAGTGCATTTTTATTTAGTTCCCCCTGCAATGATCCATATTATTGTCTTTACTTTGTTACAGATAAGGAATCTGAGCCTTAGATCAGGGAATGGCCACCCAGGCATGAGCCTCAGAGTAAATCCAGAGTCTCACTCAGAGCCTGGGAGTTAGTCCTGGTGTACACGCCCTCCCAAGTATGTGTGAGGTGATGTAACCAGTGGCAGGTGGAGCTGGGACTAGAGCTCAAGTCAGTTTTACCTCGTATCCTGTGTGCACGACCTTTCTACTAATACTGTCTCAGAAGTTATTTTTCTGTTTGCATCTTTGTCTCATCCCTCTGAACCAAACATTTTGACACAGGTTTTTTTTGTTCTCTCCTCCAGTTTCCCTGCATACCCTGAGCCCCTACAAACCCCCACTGATTTTGCCACTTTCACCCACTATGAGTAAATTCTTCTACTCAGTCCCATCCCTGCCGCATGGTGTAGACCCTGAAGGTTTCCCGCATAGACCTGCTCCAGCCTCTTGATAAGGACTTGGATGCTGTTTCTCTCTTAATTAAGGTTAATTGCTCCCCTTTGCACTCTAGATCCCATCTCTCATCTCATCATGAAATAATTCCACCAATTATCCCCTTTTCTCCTGAATCTTCAGACTCTGTTCAGGTACCTTCTCATCTGAATGTATGCTTCTCCTGAAAGAAATCTTCCCTTCATGGGCAACCTTATTACCTCATAGCCACTTCTCAGTTTCACTTCCTCACCTTCCATTCATTCAGACCCCCTGAAATCTGATTTCTGTCTCTGTCCTAACAATCAGCTGCTTCCACTGAGGCCACCTGTGACACTCATGTTTCACAAACCACTTAAAGCCTTGTTTTATGAGTATTTCTGTTGACTACTTCTTGAAACCTTCTGTTTACTTGGCTCCCAGACATTCATTCATTCTGCATACCCTGAGGAGTTCTCTTCCCATGCTACGCAAATTTGGTATATCGTTTTAAGTTTTACCTGACATATCTCTAATCACGACACTCCTACTGAGCACCGGAAAAGAGAGCAAACTACTACATGTCTTCACCTGAACCCAAATGAACTTTGGTTCAAACTTCGAAATGTATTTCAGCTACATACAAACCCAAACTCCCAAACTCCCAAACTCCCAAACCAAGCAAACCCAAACTCATTTTGCCCATTACCCAACTTTCTAGACTCCATTCAAAGAAACCTCTTTCCTATATTTCATACCTTAGCTAATGACACCATCATCCATATCGTTTCCCAAGTCAGAAGTCTTCATGGATTTCATCTTCTCCTTTATACCACTCCTCCACCCCCAGCAAATCACCATGCCTCATCAGTCTCCTTAGTATCTTGTGACTCTGTTTCATGCTGCCCTCCTCACTCTTCACTTCTATTATTAATTCATCACATATGTCTATTGAAGTATCTACTGTGTGTCAGGCATTGTGCTACATACTGGGAATACATTGTGAACAAAATAGATATGATTTCTCCCCTAATGGAATTAATACTTTAGTTGGGGAGATGGGCATTAAACTAATCTCACAAATACAATTACATAAATATGATTTCATAAATATATTTATAAATAAATAGTGATGAGTGCCATATAAAGTAAAAATAGAGGATGCAATGAAAAATTATAGTGGAGAACTTCAATTTAAAATGAAAGGTCAGGGCCATCTTTCCTGAGGAGGTAGTGTTTAAGCTGACACATAAAGAAGGAGTCAGAGATAGTTTGGTGAAGGGTTAAAAAGGGGAGGTAGGTAGTTATACAGCAGAAACTAACACAACATGTAAAGCAATTATACTCCAATAAAGATGTTAAAAAAAATAAAATGACTGAATTTAAAAAAAAGGGTAGGTAAACAGAGGAGCTTGTGCAAAGGCCCTGTGGTTAGAAAAGCCTGGTTTATTCAAGGAAGTTCAGTGAGTGAAGGGCAATAACCCATGAGGTGTCTGGGGAGTAAGTAGGGACAAAGTTATATAAAGCCTTGGAGGTTTTGTGCTTTATCACAAATGTGTGGGAATCCATTGAAGGATTTTAAGCGTGATCAGATTCTGTGGCATCCGCAAATTTGCTCTTGCTTCAGTTGAAGTAAGAGATGATGGTGAGTGTGGATTATGATGGTGTCTGTGGAGATGGAGAGAAGTGGATTTGCAATAGATTTTGGAGGTAGAGTAGACAGAATTTGGTGATAAGGAAGCGAGGCAGAGAGAGAGAGGTTAAGAATGACTTTCAGGTTCCTGTTTTTAAAACTTGGAAAGGCAAGTGAAATTTTCCAAAATAGGGAACACACGAGAAGAGATGTGGGAGGGAAGGCCAAAGCTTCCATTTTGCTCTGTTGAATCTGTGGTGCTTGTGAGACACACACGACTCAATAAATATTTATTTAATATTGATGTAATTTAATGATTAGATTTAAGATGTTTAATCTCAAATTACTTAAAGATGTTTCTAGATTGGTTTCTCAAAAAAAAAAAAACAATGCTATGCGTTTGTTATTGTAAAAAAAAATTACTCTCAGAATTGGGCTTTTCTATTTGCAGGACTGATATCCTTCCGCATTTCCTTTGCCAACTGTTTATAGCGCACCATAGGCACAGAGTGGTTTCTCTCTTCAGTGCCCTTGGTCTTGTTCAGAACGTGAAGAAAAAGCCCTTTGTAGTTGCTAATATGTTCAGCAAGCCTCACCTCACTCTGAGTTTTAACCTCCCTGACACAGTTCTTCCTCTTCCAGTCTGTTCCTTTATTCCCATTCAAGGGTATCTACCTGGGCTGCTTTATTTTGAACATATCATTTATGTAACTGAGTTTATCAGAAGACAGCATGTGCAGGCTTATCCTTTCTAAACACTCATTGGGATTACTTGAAATGGTCGGATCGCTCTCTCCATAAAGAACAAAGCCTTGGGGGGAAACGGCCATTTGAAAACAGCTTTATAGTGTTTATAAGAAAAACACTTTTATTCAAAAGATGCATAAAGGACCATCTTTAAAACATTGCAGAGAAAGCCTCAGCTCTGCACATAAAAAGAGACTCTGTAGGCCAAAGATGGCCACTAATTTGAAATTTTCTTTGCAAATTGAATATTTTGCTTGGCTGAAACATGGTGATGTGAGGTTAGGGTACCACCAGCAGTATCTTTAATGGGAAGGCCGTTTCTTAGCCTAGGTCAGTTTCATTAAGAAAAATTGCCCTTTTACTGATTCGAAATAGCTTAAACAAATTATCTAAAGGAACTGTAGGGTTTAACTCATTTGATGAATTTTAATAAGAAATACGTGATCAGTCAAAAACCGGGAAAAAAGTGAATAACACTGAACTAGTTTTAATGGAAATTAGCTCATTACCCTCCTGGCTTACATTTACCAAAGGCTGAATTTCTGATGGAAAAGTTGCCAGGCTGTGGGGAAATGGGAGGATCTTTAAATTAAAGATCAACTTTATTAGTGGTATTTTTCTCCCTTAATTTAGCCTTAACTGGAGATTTTTAAAACCCTGGGGCTTTTCCCATCTTTGGGAAACTTTAAAAAAAAGAGTTCCTCTATTGGAAGTGTTTCTCACTGTCCCTGAAATATTTTCAGGATGTAGTAGGAACATGAATCCCCTTTATTGCTTACAATCCTTTATAAGAAAGAATAACTTAAGAGGTGAAAGGGTCTGTGGGAGTGTCCAAGTGAGTTTCCTGTCCTCCAGCAGGATGCCACAGGGACTGTGGAAAAAAAATTTTCTTTCTTACTTTCTCTCTTTATTTTCCCTCACATTCATGTGATATGTGTATACTTTTGTTCTCCGTTTCTTTTTCCTCCTTTTTTTATTGCTTTTTTATTTTTTAAATTGTGATAAAACATACATAACATAAAATTTGCCATATTAACCATATTTAAGTGAACAGTTCAGTAGTGTTAAGTACATTCACATTGTTGTGTCTTGTTTTTCAAACAAAATAGAACAACGCTTTTAATAACCCAGGTCATGAACATCTTCACTGAAACAGGTTCCTACTCTTTTTTTGTTGCTTAAAGAAAGAGAGAAATAGAAAGTGTTTCCTCTGCATCTCTGTCATGTGTAGTAACTGTAGAATTTTCTATAAAATACGTGAAACTAATGATAGTTTTCAAAGTCAGAGTCATATGTTGTAGCAAGTACTTCAGTTGAAGAAGAAACCATTTCACATTCTGCAAATGGTAGTTCATTCAGTATATCGAACGGAATACAGAGGCATATTGAAAGATTTAGTCCTGTTTGGGGAAATTACTAGAAATCCCAAAAAGTTGCCCTGACGTTATTCCAAATTGAAGATATCATGTTGGGATTCTCTGTTAAGTTGTTCTTTATTGTATTTTGATCGCTTATTCGAAGTGGGGTGGTTTTAAGAAAGTTTGTCATCTTGTGATGGGCCCTGTGAATAATGATTTTAAAAAACAAACAAAAAAAAGACTCTTACCAAACAACTCAGAAATGCAAATGTAACTCACAAATGACTCTCCCTTCAGAGCTGCGGTGACTATATTGATGTTCTTTCATTTTGGGTATCATGTGTCAGGAGAAGTAGGTTCTGAAAAAAGCCACTTTTGTGGAACTTTCCCCTTGGGACAAGGCAGTGTTGCTAGCCAGTCATCACACAATTTGAAACGGTCCTTTGTGACACCGACATTGTCCCCACAGAGTTTGCATCACGTGAGGTGAGACCTCAGTCAAACATTGTTACTAATGAACAGGTGACCAACACAATCCCATGATATGCATAGAATGTTCTCAGGTTTCTCCCAAAGCAAGATTCCTAGCAAGAAAACATTGGAGGGGGTGCAAGAATAGGAAATTCTAAATTTTTTTTGGTTTGTACTTAACTGAATGGATATTACCTACAGCAGACATTACTATTGTGTTTTTATTTTTAACTCGTTACCCAGGTCATATATAAAGTGTTCCCTATACAGGGTGTTCAGATTTAGCAAAAATAAAAATACAGACTTCCCAGTTAAATTGAATTGCAGATAAACAAATAATTGTTAATATAAGTATGTCCTATGCAATGTATGTCGCATGCAGTCAGTATACAGGACATACTACAAAATCATTCATTGCTTATCTGAAATTCAAATTTAACTGAGCATATTATATTTTATCTGGTAACCATATTCCTGTAATTTATTAAAAATTGTTAGTTGACATATAGAATTTAATTTAAACTTCAGTATGAAGTTGGTGTTGTCTTCTCTGCTCTTGCACTTGCAGGCACCAGAATTTCTTCTCTAAGCTATTTGCACTGTTTCTGTTTCTCTGTCCATCTCCTTGTGCTTTTACATGAGGAATTAAAAATATATTTTAGTTTTATTTCTTGTTCTAAAGAAGACAGATTTTAGAGATCTAATTCAGTTTTGTGCTTCATATTAAATGCATCAAAATTTCCTTACTGGCTGCATCTAACTTTTCCCATTTTTTTCTCTTCCCTTTTAAAAATGTCCCTGCTCATGTTTCAGTTAGCTTAAAACTGTATCTTGAGGTCTTTCACTTTTGTTGTCTCAGAGTTAGGGTTAAATAAATGTTTGCATTTGTACACACACACACACACACAAGCACACTTCAATAAATGAGCAGTATGGAAAACAGAGGTCAAGTCATTATAAAGAAATTTTAATTCCATAAGAGAAATGTAATATTCCGCTTTCTGTAGAAGTAGGTGAAATAAAGGCCAGAAATAAACTAAAATATAAAGGAAGCTTTATTAGCATTTTAAAGAAAAAGCTCTTATTTATGAACTTGACTTTGTAAAAAGGACTATCAGCTCTGAAAGGCTTAAGAAAAAGTTATCTATATCCCTATTCTTATGCCCCTGTGAACGTAGGTGGTGAGACACCTAAAAGTATAGTCTCAACACACCAAGCCTGTCTTCTGTGATCTGGGTCAAACCAGAATGATTTCAGAAAAAGAAAAATTACAGAAATAAGGATTTAAATGTTTTTATTTTGTTTTAGGTGTTTTTTTTATGTTAATTGGAATAGACTAGATTTCTTAGAGGGGTAAACCCTACAAAAGGTTACCATACATTTATAATATATAATAATTTGACCCACACTATTATAGTGTTTATGTAGCTCTTCCAATGAAGTTGACCAGAAAACTGGAGATTAATCAGATAGAAAACTTGACCTTACCAATTAACTGAGCCAAATTTGGTATACCCAAAATAGATGTTTTCTATTCATCTTCATTTCAATGTTTATAGCATGATTGATAATTTGCCAGAGAAGCTCTGTCATATAAGTTATTTATTTTTAAGGAAATCTATTCTGATACTGTTTCTACTACCTAAAATTACTTACTCTGAGGCAAGCAGCTTCTTTTGGACAATGACTCAGAAAGGGCAACTGTTGCTTCAGAGACCAAAGCCTCCTAGGCACAGCTCATCATTAGACGTATTACGGAAACTGCCATAATGGGCGCAGTGAAGAAGTCCTGGGGTGTGCCAGTGGTCTGAGGTCAGAGTGAGTCAAACAGCCTCAAAAGAAGGGGAAGCCAAAGTGCCTGTGATGATAGGTGGTCAAATTAAACGGTCCTCTCTTCTTGTCTGATCTTGACTAATGTCCCTTTTATGCCATTTTAGTTCTGACACCATCACTACTGAGAGGTCTGATGATTATACATTTTCTATAGGAGGAATAATCATCTTTTAAGATAATGCCCCATGTGGAGATGAGAGCTCCATAAAAAGGAACCATTTTCAATACATCTGTAAGTCTAAGAAACTCCCAGCACCTAACAGATGTAAGGCAGCACATATTCAAAATCCGTTCTGGCACTGCGAGAAGAAGAAAGTGGAGGAACACAGAGAGAGTAGAGGAAATAATTGAATGTTTTGACATTGTGAGAATGTGTAAATGACATCTTTTCTCAAAAGAACTGTGCCGGCAATTCCATAAAACAGCAAATAAATTTTATCCTTCAGTGAAAATAATTATTAATTGGCCAATAGGTCACAGTGCTTTTCACTTTTCTAATTAGTGGTCAAATTGTTTTCATTGGCATTTTACAGAGTGAGTCAAAGAGAGAAATGTATTTATCTGTAGTTTTACTCTCAGCTGTTATGCAAAAGGATGTGATTAAATCCTTGTAATTAAATTATAATCAAACCACACATTGAACAGAATTGTTTTAATAGTTGGAAAGAGATACAAGAACATACATACAGCGTGTGTGAGAAAGTGAGCTAGTTCTACCCATCTCCTTTAGTAAGATAGTTGTTATACTTAGGCATTAAATTTAGCTCTGTGTTTCAAGGAAAGCTGAGGAACATAATGGATTTACATACTTCCGCTCTTTTCATAAAATGCAGCATCAGCTCTTCACAACGTTGCGCTGAGATGCAGTTAGTATTTACACCATAACTGAGCTTTAACTTCTAGATAATTGTGCCTAGATTCTTCAGATATTTCCTATAAATGGGAATAGTTGAAAAACATAATCCATTTTGTACCAGTCCCAGTTTTGTAAAGGTTGTAAACATTATGTGGCATATTTTCAACATTCCATTTTTTATTAGGCATTTTATCAGACACCACCTAACATGAACATGAGTGAAATCGTTGAAAGAGGGACAAGGTGATGTGAAAAGAAAGTAATTTTGTTTTGTATGCTAGATCATGCTTTGGCTTGCTAGGGTCAGTATATGATAAAATAATAACAATAAAGGGGAAAAAAGGAAAAAGGAATGAATCTGTACTTTTAATTATCTTAAAGGTCGTTCGGATCACAACAGAGTCGGTCCCATTGTCGCACCATTTGTGATAATTGAAAGAGCTCAATAAGCTGAAAAAAGCCTGGCCTTGATGATACATTAGTCAGTCAATTAACAAACATTTTGAGCTGCTTTTTCATGAAAAACATTGGGCTAACACTAGGGTAGAGGGATAATAAAATAGATATCTGCTCTAGAGAAGATCTCAGTGGGAGAAAAGGCCCATAAGCAATTGTAATAGAATCTAATTCATAATATATGTATATACATTATTTTTAAATTTAGGACTAATGAAGGCTTGTTGATTGATTTTTAACCACACAAAGCAGGTACATAAAGCAGAATTATTTCTTATACTAAGCAAAGGTATTAACCTTTAAATATCTAAATTTCTATCTGTATTCTTTCTCCCTCTCCCTCTCCCTCTCCCACTAAGGCTGCGCCGCACAAATCCCTAAGGATGACTCAGTCTTAGCGCTTGTAAAGTGACTGATCGTTTGCCGCACAGTTATTCACTGTCACTGGGCTTCAGAATCTTCAGGGCAAATAGGGAAGTATTCCTAGAATCATTAATATAATTCCAATAAAATTATTTGGTCCCCCTTGAAAAAAACTATGCAGCCAGGCAGAATTTGTTGTTGTTATTTGCTATTAACCGATTTAAAATAACTTGCAGTTATCTAAATATCATGCCACCCGTAAGTGGTAGTGGGATATATTTTCAAAGTTCAAATATTGTTTTCTTTATTACAGGTTTCTTTTCTCCATGGAAAACTCCAAAGCCTGTAAGTTGAAATTATTCTACTTCTTTACTGCTAGTTATTATTACAATTCCATTAAGTAAGATTTGAATTGGGTGACCTCAAAATCTCTTCCTCCTCTGAGATTTGTGATGTCAAAAGAGCAAATCCTCTGTGTAAGAATAACTTGTCTTACTTTCCTATAAAGACAATTCTGTCTGTTTTTTAATATTTTTACAAAATGAGCATCAACACTCTTCAGTATGGTGTACTGAAAATACTTTAGAAAACTTTGTTTTACCCCTGTCAGAAATACTATCGTTTTTATCACATTGAATTTTTAAAAACAGTACAAATTATAAGCCCAGAGGTCTTGACCTGCAAGTTAAGTCTGGTCCACAAGAAATTTACCTGTATATATATATTTGTGTATTTATATTTACTTTTTAATGTATACAGAGCTAAATATGTGTGTGTGTGTGTGTGTGTGTGTGTGTGAAAAAAATGTTTTTTTCCTACCAAACCTGACAATCACTCAAAGTGGTGCTTCTGAATCTTCAGAAACCGGTGAACTCTGCCATCACCTAATCTCTCTGGGCCTAGTTTCTTTATGAATTGTCCTGAAATTTTGATGCTAAGGTACCAGAAGGCTGGTATTTTAATAATCTTTTTGTGAGGCAAGTTTAGCCAAGTTGCCTTCCCAGCTAGAGATGATCTTTACTTGCCGTTAGATTGAAACTAGTAATTATCCAAGTCCCAAGACCTGGGACTGGTTTTCTGGGATCCCATTCTATAGTGTGTTACAATAGTCGACCCTAACTGGAATGGCTAAAACTCATGACTGGAAGAGAGCTTAGCAAAGTGATTCAAGTAACAACAAAAACAAAACAAAACAAAAATCTCAGGGGATCACATCTTCCACCTACTTTTCATTCCTCTCAGAGTAAGCAGCTCAGACAGCAGTGGCCCCTGGTTTGGCCAGTGAGTAGGGAATTCTTGGGTTAATTGCTTCCCTTTTTTCTTTTACTGAGGGAATATTTAACTGCTTGATTTTCTCATTTTAGAAATGGAGATATAATTTTGCATACTTTTCAAGTGCAATAACTGGCTTAATTAAATAACATGGCTTTAAAATTATTTGAAGACAAGTGAAAATAAAATATTATTGAGCCCTGGAATATGCCTGAGCTCCAGGTTCCTCTCAAAGACAGATGAGGAAACCGGAGCTGGTGATGAGCAGCTGAGCTGTCAGAACATTCCAACCAAGCATGTCCTCATTTAGCATTCGGCTCATCTGGTCCACAGAGAATATCAGATGGGAAAACTGGTCTCACTTGGGCCTAGTTAAACCACTTAGTGATGCATGTGATTTTGAAAGAGGTATTTAAAATGAAATTTGTTTTATTTTGACCAAACTCTAAATAATTCCTTCCTTTCACCATCAGAGTTAAATCTGTGCTCTGTGGTTACACACATCTTTATCTAATTTAACAAGGAATCTTGCAACCTCATCCTGGTGCTACAATTATGCAATCTAGTGATTTCCTTATAGGCACCACATTTACACAAATGATACCATTTGGCATAATTACAGCATTTGCTGTCATTACAGTAATTACATCCGTACTCAATAATTCCAAAAAAAGGTTTTATGAACTTAATTTACAATTAATCCTGAACCTATACATCCCTACAAAAGCCAAGGCTTGGAGTTCCAGGTCCTAGGCTAAGTGAAGATAGACGACTGTCAATTTAACATCCTCCATGTATCCACCAGAAACTCTTCAGACTCGGGACTGTGATGACAGGCAGTGTGGTATAATGGTTTAGGGTGCAGGTTCTGAAGGCTTACTGCCTACAGTCAAACTGTGCTGCTTCTCCTTACTAGCTATCGTACCTTCCACTAGCTACTTAAGCTTTCAGTATTTCAAGTTCATCTATAAAATGGGGATGATAATAATACTCCTCTCATATGGTTACTCTGAAGAGTCTGTGGCTTAGTCCATGTAACGTGCTTAAAGCAGAGCCTCTACATGCTCAAAAATATAAACTATTGTCATCCTAGAAAGCAGACCCTCCATGCATAAACCCTTAATAAATTAATCACCCTATGAAATGAAGGTAGTTTGCAAAACTATTCACTTCAACAAATATATATATAAACACATACCCGCTGTATTTGGATTTATACACTCTCTCCTCTGAAAGAGGATTGATGACATCCTTAGTCAGGATAAGGAAATGTTACCTTGAGTGAGGTCTCTCCTTCTCCCAGTCTTGTGTCACTTCCTGACACTGTTCCGTCCTACTGATCCACACCTTAAGCTAATCCACATCAAGATAGTCACTTCTGGGGCTTCCCTGGTGGCGCAGTGGTTGAGAGTCGCCTGCCAATGCAGGGGACGTGGGTTCGTGCCCCGGTCCGGGAGGATCCCACATGCCGCGGAGCGGCTGGGCCCGTGAGCCATGGCCGCTGAGCCTGCGCGTCCGGAGCCTGTCCTCCGCAACGGGAGAGGCCACAGCAGTGAGAGGCCCGCATACCGCAAAAAAAAAAAAAAAAAAAAAGAAAAGAAAAGATAGTCACTTCTGTTTAGCAAGTAATACATTAATTATAGTGGGTTCTCAGTCTCTCCATCTGGAAGGAATCCAAGTTCATTCTTCAAGTACTGAATCAAGCCAAAAGCCTTCATCTCCCAGCCCTGCCCTAAAATCCTGAGGAGGTGTGTTTAGGCTACCCCAGCTTCTACAGGAAGCAAACAGTTTGTAGAGTTTTCACGGGGAGGACAACTTGCCTTGTTCACAAGCCCTCTGTTCCCAGTGTGCATCCTAGAATCAGAAGGTGGAGTGAAAAAACTAATATTAACCACACCATGATCAGGTTTTTCTGTTTTACTCTTTGATATCCCGTTGTGGACTGTATGTCCACCCTGTCCACTGATACTTCAGTGACTATCCTTTCATACAGTTAGACATTCACTCATTCGTCAAGGCCAACAGAGATACAAGGCTCCTGCCATATAAAGAAAATGATTTTGTTTTCATGTTTCTTACTCTAGTTAGGTGTTTATAAATATTAGCCTAGGTAAGGACACCACTGGGACTGGACAAGATTCAATCAGAAGCCTTGTTGAGAGGCAAACGCCAGCAGGAAACACAGTTCTCTAGAGGTCAAGGCCAGGAAGACTCTAGGTGGCGTAAGGGGATGGGATCAGAATCTAGGTGGTTCACGAAGATTGAGAGGAACAAGTGAGCACAAGGTGTCCGGCTAGAAAGCAAAAGTGCAAAGACCAAGCTATCTAAGAAAGTAGGGAGAAGTCAACAAAGGGCACCTTTCAAAAGATGTTGTCAGATCAGCACACCAGTCCCAGAAAGCAGAGGGTGCCCCCTGATCCCAGGGCAAGGGGTTTGCTCCATGGTCTTCTGTGTTGGAATAACTAACTCAATTAGGGGGCGGGGGTGTGAAGGACTACAAGTCTGCCTTTTCGGTATTTCACGGGCGCTGTGATTTTCTGCTCTACAGTCTTACAAATCCCTGACAGAGTGACTTGAGGGTTTATGCATGTCACAGCAAGACATTGTGAATGCTCTACTAAGCCTGAACTGGAATCAGTGAATTTCTCCATCTCTGCTGTAGACATTGTAGAATTTGTCAATCTGCCGCAGAAACTTTCCCAAACAGTGCCCAAAGCGTTATTTATTTTGTAGTTTTCAGAATGTTTTTTAGAATACTAATATTTCACCTGAACCATGTTTGCTCCAGTGACTGCACGTGGACAGTGCATATACCAGCAAGACTTATGGAGGAATCAGATAACCCTCTGTGGAAGATGGGAGAAAGAAATAGACATTTGCTGAAGCCCTATGACAAGTGGGATACTACAGCGATTCAGACCATACTTCTAATTTATTTACTTTTTAGAATTTAGTATCTTATGTTTGGAAACAGAAGGGAGAAAGTCATAGCCAGAATGTACCCACATGGTGCCTAAAGTCAGTTAAAGTGAAAAATAAAAAAATATGCCTTTAGCCACAATGTGGGTCTTCCTGTCATAGCAGAGGCACAGAGAATGGATGATCAAAGGAACCCACCATGGCTTCGTAGGCAAATTTTGCTTTCAAATGAATTATGAAGCGCATATTTAAAGATTTTTACTAAACGGGAGCAAAAGGGTCACTGAGCAGAAAATTAGCCAGAACCCTAAATAAATTTACCGGTTATTCCCCTCAATGTATTATTATTGCAAACAGCACTCCCATTATAGTTATAGATTGGTTTCTGACCCAGGGTCTGCCACTGACAGCTGCTGGACCTCTCTATGTTCCTAGAGATTATGTTTAATATTAGGGGTTTTCCATCTTTGTTAGCTACAGAACCTTTGTTCAAACGAAAGCTTGGTCAGTAGCCCATATAGAAAACAAATTAAAATGAAGCCAGTTGTCTTAGTTTCTTCCAATAGTTATAATAAAATACCATAGACTGGTGGCTTATACGAAACAGAAATTTATTTCTCATAGTTCTGGAGTCTGGAAGTCCAAGATCAAGGTACCAGAAGATTCAGTTTCTGGTGAGAGCCCACTTCCCAAATGTCCATCTTTTTGCTGTAACCTCACCTGGCAGAAGGGACTACAGAGCTCTCTGGGGTCTCCTTTATAAGGGGACTAATTCCATTCATGAGGGCTGTCGCCTCATGGCCTAATTATCTCCCCCAAAGCTCCACGTTCTAGTAATATTACCTTGGGTGTTAGATTGTCAACATAGGAATTTTGAGGGACCTCAAACATTCCGACTGTAGCACCAGTCTTATTGAGAGAAGGGTCAATGACCCATTTCTTTCCCAGTTTGCTGGCTTACCTGACCCCTGCCACAGTCCCAAGTACATAAGTGGGTCACAGGGACCTTTGTGTTACACAAGGACACAGTACATAGTACCTCAAATCCTCTCTACCTTTAAAACATTGTCACTGATAGGTGACAGCTGGCTTTGGAGCCCTGACCAAAATGTAGCCATCATGAAAACAGAAGCAGGACAGTGCAGTAGGGGCCCGAAAGTTATAATCCTGTCAAGCTCAAAATAGTGTGTATCAAAACTGGTTTTAAAGAAAGAACAAGTGACCATATGTTACTGATGATTTCATTCAGTCACTAAATTTACATTTTCTGAGCACTTGCTATATATTGGTAATACAACAGTGGGAGAGACTGCATCCCCTGCAGTCTCTGTCCCCAACATAATCTATTTGCAGAGACAAAGGTAGACTCGCAATTACGGTTGAGTGTGAGGGGTAGGTAGAGGGTGCTGTGGGAGCACCCAGAAGGGACAAGTAACCAGATCAGGAATGGTCAGCAAAGGCCTTCTAGAGCAGGTGTCTCATCTGAATCTAGTATCCAGGTAGAATGAGGATGGGAGATGGAAGAGTGGAAAAATGGGTAAACTTTGCAGGCAGAAAGAGAAAGTATGCAAGGGTTCAGAGGCTGGAGAGAACCTGATGGATTACAGGGAATGAGAGGAGAGACCGTCAGTGGATACAAGAGAGAGAATCAGGACCTGGGCCCTCAGGAGCCACTGTGTCCCACTAGAGAGCGGCCTGAGGACCACGCTGAGCCAGTGCAGAATTTTAGACAAGAGGGTACCCTAATATCATCCTGCACACAACAGGTTTAGTCAAAGCAGAAAAGCTGAAGTTGAGTTTGAATGAGCAATCAGCTGATTATTGAAGCTGGCTGTGCAAACAGGTGATCTCGGTGAACGCGGCTTTCTCCTTGATAAAAAGGAATGAGTCCCTGCTCTACCTCACGGGGCTATAGTGAGGATCAAAGAAGGTAATGTATATGAAAGAGCGTAGTATTCTACAGACCATTAATAAATTATGATGGTAGCAGCAGCAGCATTTTGGAGAAGAAACCGCCAGATCAGCAGTAAATGAGGCTTCGTAGAAGATTTTGAACAATTCAAAAATCCCAAAGGGTTGTATAATTAGTTATAAACTGTGAGGAAAGTGATTGAATGTTCAAGTGTAGGAGGTGGTTCGGATGTGCATAGGTATGAGATGGATGCATGCAGACTACTTCATCTTCTTCTTCAGTAAAAATGGTGTAATGAATTGGGGCCATCTTAGACAAGGAACAATACCATACAGTCATAAGCACTGACAGATAAATTATCTTGAGATACATATTGTCTTTATTTTATAGGGAGAAAAAACAGACTCTGACAGATTAAGTGATTTGCTGGAAATTACTAGCTAGTAGGTGACAAGGTTATAAAAGTTTACATTCAAAAGTCAGGCAACACATATATTTATAACCATCTGTGCTGCTTTATTATATAGAAATAGAATCTCTCAAGGCACTTATACCAAAGTTTTGAATGTTTTGTGAAAGAAAAGTCTACGGGGCAAGAAAGTCAAACTTAAAGGTGAGGGCTGTGGTATGCGACAAGGGAAACAGCAAGAAAGAGTTCATTGTCAGTCATTTTCTCTGTTCTCTTTCACTTTCCAGATAACAGACCGATGGGAGAATCAAGGCAGTCCTCAAACGAGTCTATCTGCTCCGGCCATACCGCAGAACCTGCCCTTCCCACCCGCCCTTCACAGGAGTTCATTTCCTGACTCAACAGAGGCCTTTGACCCAAGGAAGCCTGACCCATATGAGCTCTACGAGAAATCTAGAGCCATTTATGAAAGTAGGCGTAAGTGAAAGCCACAAAAAACAAGGGTGTATTAATAACAGCTGAAGCCCTGACAGGAGATATATTGAGGCTGAAATGATCTGGCGTGGTGATTTTATATTCTGAGCTTCAAAATGTATCTCAAAAGTAAAGCCAGCTGATCGAAACTTTTCTTTCAAAAAGAAAGAAAAAAGCCTGTCAACTCAGAAAAAGCTTATATCTTTTGGTTTTAAATTTTGTTTCCTACTTTATTCCCCCTAAGCCCCTGAGAAAAATCAGGAATGTATTTGGGGGGCCAGGGGTGGGTCATAGGGGAAGAGGTTGCTAGTTTTATTTAAGCCACCAGATAATAAGAAGAAATGGTTGGGATTTTTATGTTTAATCTGATCTTGAATCTGAAGCCTAGATTTCCTTAGAGCCATGAATGTAGTCATTGAAGATTTTAGGAATGTGAGTAAAATGTTAGCCAAGTCCTTCCAACTCATAATGGTGAAAGTAATGGTTCCGAAAGCAGCACAGAGCAGGCACCAATCACTTCTACCTGAAATTCCACTTCTTGTTTAATGCACTGGGGCCCATTTGAAAGTTAACTCGTCAAATATCGTGTAGGCACTTGTCATCCTATTTGAAGTTCTTCTAAAATTATTTCATTGCGCTTTATAAATGTTAGAAAACAGAGCTTTTTATTATTGCATATACATTCATTGTGCCTCTTTCCACCATCTCACAGGTCATCTCTTTTGAATGTTAGAGGACAGGAATCCAAACGGCATGAATGTACAATATATGAGGAAAATACACAGTACAATATGAACTTGAGTAATGGATTGAAAAAATTAGCCTAGTGAGAAGGGTTTGGTTCCGGGCGCTCCCATTTACGGTCTGCTGATTTCCTTTGTTTTGGTGTTCCGCCAGTGTCTTCTTTCCAACTTTATCATCTGAAGCATGAATAGCAAGTTTTAAGTTGTGTGTTATCTCAGAGGATCTCAAATCTGCTTACTCTTTGATGAGCCCAGGGGCTGAGAATTACACCCCCAGCTGGTAAGGGGAAAAGTAGACATATCCCTTTGCCCATCCTCTACAACTCTCTGTAAAAGTAATTTTGGTTGATAAACTTGTTAGGACAGCAGGCCATTGAGAAATCATCTTTATCAAAATAAACCTCCACCACCCCGCCCCTCTGCCACTTTATAAAAATAATTGGCTATGTCAGGCCTGCTGTATTTGATTCTTCTCCTTCTGGCAGAACGACTGAAATGTCTTTAAAGGGCTGTACAGTTAGAATGTTTTTGCTGTGATAGAATTAGAACGAAGTAGGCATTTTTCACTGTATAATACAGGGTATGAATTCAGGGTATTAATGGTCATTATACTGAAAAAACTTGACAAGATTTCAGCACGGTTCTTAATACCTTTTCTGCTTCGATAACCAAGTATTTATTGAATACCCACTTGGCCCTCAGTACCATGGGAAGATACCAAAGTTGAGTAAAATGTCCTGCTCTCACGAATTTAACTGGGAGACAAGAAGAATAAATATAAACAAGTAGAGATCAGGATACAGGTGAAGTTCTAACTCAGAAGGTGGAATATATCATCCTCCTGTCCTTGGCTTGTTGAATTTTGTGGTTACCTGTAGGGAGCGTCAAGAGATGCTTCCTCCTGTTTTTGTCCCTTCATTAGTCATTTGTTCCCATCCTTTTGCTGTTTCCTGACCAATGCAAGGCTTTATTATTCAGGACAAAGGCAATGTTGGTATTTATTCCGTCTTTTCTCTATGGTGTCTGATGCTGTTGTGTCCTCAGTTTGTGAGCAGGAATTGTGCATGACCTTCTTTTCAACCCTAAACGAATTCCGATTTCTTTAGCCAGCCCCTGCAATGCTCCTTCTCTTCATTGCCCTTCCGCTCCTCACCTGTAACAAACCTAGCAAACCAATCTGCCTTAACCTCCCACGACTTTCTTTATCAGTCCTCCTCTGGGAGCTCTGTACCCCCTTTGCTTTGCGTCCTAAGCCACTTGAACAACAAAATCCTGACTGCCCGCGGAGCCCTGCATGTGCTCTGCGGCTGCCTCTCTCATCTCACAACCCCCCGCCCCTACTTCTTGCTTTCTCAGCTCTCTCTAATGTTTCTAAGGTCACGAAAATGTTTTCAGGGTCACGACTCTTAGGAGCCAAAAGAGGGCAAGCTCATTTCCTTTCCCATCCTTCTCTTTCTATCCTGTTATTTCATGACACTAAATGGAGTGTGAATGAAACACAGAAGTCATGTCAAGGTAAGAAAAACTCTGCCCTGAAGACAAGGAAGCCAAAAAAACACGGCACCGCTTTCTCTAATCTCTGGATAGCTAATCGGTTCAGTCTGTTTTTCTCAGTTTCACGTGCCAGGGTCTTGATAGAACAGAACAGACCTTTGCCCTCTATATACAACCTGTTTCCAAGTGTGGAAAAAGTTTCATTCTCTCATTTAAAGTTTCAGAGCAATGCTCAAAAAGAATGTTTTGTGATGAATGGAGGGAAAGCTCAATCTATTTCTCATCATCTTCAGATAGGGTTTTCTTTTAATGACCGTGAAATGCATGCATGTAAACAAAAGACCCATATTTGAAATTTTGTGAACCACTCTATTCTTATTCTTTTGAATTACATGCATAACATTTAGCTTTGGCTCTATTTATTCTGTGTCCCCAAACTTTTTCCTTGGAGAAAAAATAGTGGGACCACAGAAAGTACGGAAGGGAATCCTAACCAAAGCTGTCTAAACCAAGTCCTTCGACATTTTCCCTGACCTGTAGTGATCTCATGGTATCCTCCTTTACAGCTAGGTCTAATGCTGAACAGAATTTTTGCATCCACGTTCAAAACTGGGTTGCAGTAACCAAATAAAAGAATGTACCTCCACCCACAAGCTTCTGCTATACAGAGCTACAGAATGTTTGTTATATCCAGGCTGTCAAGAAGTATTTGGATTCAAATCACTAGTCCCCTGCAAATGATGGAAATTTATCAAATGATGTAAATGATGCTGTGCCTCATTTGGCTCGTAATTAGATTATGCTGACATTTTAATACGCATGTACAGGACATCTTAATAAAGATGTATTCCTGAAAAAAAGATGCTGTGATTTTAAACAAAGACAACTGTAGGATACTAGAACCACAGGAAACAGAACATGGCAAGTACAAGCTTACGAGGGGAAGGCTAGAAACACCTCCTGTCTTCATAAGATCTTCTTATGATGACATGGGACTTGAGAGGAAGAAGATTCTTCCACCCAGCAGGCAAGGCAATGCCTCTGACTTCAGAGCATCAGGCAGAGTGCCCAGAAGTGGCGTCTTCAGGCTCCACATCAATTAACAAGAATGTATGAAACAGTATGTGTCTAGACTCTGCTGCGCGCTCCACAAGAGAAAAATCATGAGGCATAATCTCTGCTCACATGAAGCTTACAGTGAAACTGGGGACAAAAAACCTAGGAAAGCAATTCCTGAATGACATTGTATTATATAACAGAGCAAATAATATCAGTATTTTAACAAGCAAAATGTGCAGTAAATATAGACAATAGTTTAAATATAATTAGACAATTAGACCCATAGTTTCTCGTTCCATGTGCAAAATTGATATTTATTCAGGAGAATGTCTTGTGTTAAATATCTTTTTTTTTTTTTTTTCTGTACGCGGGCCTCTCACTGCTGCGGCCTCTCCCATTGCGGAGCACAGGCTCCGGACGCGCAAGCCCAGCGGCCACGGCTCACGGGCCCAGCCGCTCCGCGGCATGCGGGATCCTCCCGGACCGGGGCACGAACCCGTGTCCCCTGCATTGGCAGGTGGACTCTCAACCACTGCGCCACCAGGGAAGCCCTTAAATATCTTTTAATTATCAAAAATCTCATTAGTTCTTATTGGAGAGCTCCACGCAAAAAGAAAGTTTTTCCAGATTAACTTCATTCCACCTAAGCTTAAAGCTTGTATACATAATAGAAGAACCATGCCTAAATAGTCCACAAAGAAATTTTGACCAGTGGCGTTTCTGGGTTTCCATGTTAGTTATTCAACTAACATGACCCTATTATCATTACCAGCAATTTCCAGAAAATAGCAAAAATCTACCCACCCTCATCGCTATCCAGTACTTTTAGATAAATCTCACTTTCCTTTGTGTAATAGCCTCTGTTGATAATTGACTTCTTGCTGTTTCCGTTACATGGATTTTTTAAAATTGAAAGCAGAGAAAAATACCCACATTTGTGTAATGAGATAAGCCATGGTATTTTTTTTTTTTTTTTGCGGTACGCGGGCCTCTCACTGCTGTGGCCTCTCCTGTTATGGAGCCCAGCCGCTCCGCGGCGTGTGGGATCTTCCCGGACCAGGGCGCGAACCCATGTCCCCTGCATCAGCAGGTGGACTCTCAACCACTGCGCCACCAGGGAAGCCCAAGCCATGGTATTTTTTATTCCTCCTTTTCCCATAAATCTCATGCAAGAAAGACTAATTTTCTTTGCAGTTACAAGAGGAAAGGCTTGAATTGTCTGGGTTTGTATGCTAACATTTTAACTGTTGGGCTCCGTACACCATTTCTAACACTGGGGGGAAAAGACTATTTCTAAAGGCCCTCACTGCTTTCCGTCCTCCTATCTCCTCCTGCCATTCTTTCTCTATATGTGATTGCATCATTGCTTCATCCACATATGTCTGATATGATAGGAAACATTTTATAGTGGCCTACTTACCCGTAAGACTACTTATTGCCAGTTTGCCTGAGACAGTCCTGCTCTGCATTGTCCTGGCATAATTACTAGCTCCCCTTTCACGCTCCAGACTGTCCTCATTTGATATGACTTCCGTTTACTACGTAGTCTGTTAAAGAGATAGACATCGTTACTGTCCAAGAAAAGCATACATCTAAATTTGAATACAAATTTTAAAGCCTACTCAGATAAATAATTTCTTTCAAGCTAATTTGTTTGGCTCCCTGAGTTTTTGTCCGTACATGTTTTATCCCTAATTTCAGGTAAAGATGTATGTGGTAACTTGTTTTGGTAGCCAAACACCCAGTGAGCTCCTTCCATACCCAGAAAACCATACAGATGTGCAAGTCTAGAGCATGGCAAACTAAGTAGAAAATGTATGGCAGTGAGGCCTTACTCATTTAAGTGAAGAGAAATTCTTATTCTTATCACAGAGAACAAATCAGATTCATCACAATAATCACAGGACCAAAAGGGAGTTAATTTTGTCTGTCCTTCTGCTCCTAAGGAAGACTGTACGCACATAACTGCGGAAAAAATGGCTATCCTGGCTCCTCTTTTTAATGCCAAACAGGCAATACAAAGTGTTTCCCAGAGAAAATGAGTATGGCTTACTTTGGAATCTTACAAAATAAAGTTTTGATCATGCTAAGGAACTTGATCATTTAGGAATGAGGGCCGTGTCCTGCTGCTTCACTTTTCTTTAAGTCAGACTTATTCTAAAGTTTTATCTTGTCACCTCAGCTCATGGGGCCATTTCTTGGGCATACTCCCCACTGCAGCCTCAGAAGCTGGAGCAGACAAGCTGATGAAAACCAAAAGAGACAGAGAAGAAAAATCCTTGTTCCCTGAAACTCTTCCCTAATGATTCTGTCCCTTGGTATGAACCCAAGTTGAATTATGACTGAGGTTGTCCAAACTTTTTTTTCTTCACATTGAACCTTGGTTATTATGAATAAACAATTTATGAAGTACAACATGTCCAAACTCCTTTGCAGTAAGACATCACTCAAATGTAGATCATAAAAGTGTCAGGGATCCATATGGCATAATGTGCCTTCTGGTAGGACCTCTTTAGAACAGAAATTCCTCTGGAATTTCTTCAAAATGAGCTCACACAATCAGTCTTTCTTTTGAGAAATTAGGAAGCATTAACCCATAATAAGCAATGAGTATTGTACCAAAGGTGGTAATCAAGAGTAACCACAGGCCAGTTAAAGAGCATAATGGAGGAACAAGACTGTTTTTAATCCTATATTTGAAATGAAATTATAAGTGATAGCTGATCAGAAATGGACCATTGTGTTTGTCACGTCTGTGGCCTTTATCCTGCGCTTTTGTTGTTCATTGTGGAATTCTTTCATTGTTCGGTATTGTAATGTGCATATAATTCATAACTTATCCCAAATGGGTGGTGGTATTTCTAAACCATCTGTTTTTTCTGCTGCTCTTTCCTTGTTATTAGTGAGCAAGAGTTGTAGTTTGCACTGTCTCCCATCCTAACGGCAGAGCTATTTGGGAAGCTGGGGTGGTGTAAAAATACCGTACACTGCAGCACAGCGCTCGAGGCTCTAAATGGAGACTGGTGGTGGGAACCATAACACATATGGTAGATGCACTGGGCTCAGAACCAGAGCTGTGAAGCTTCTGTTCGAGCCTTCCTTTCTCCATTCTCCTTTGCCCTTGTGGTTAAATACTCAATACAGTCAAGCTGGAAACATCAATAGGTTTAGGGAAGGTTTTGATCAATTCATGGCTGCGCAGCTATTCAGTGATCATGAAAGGCTGCCTTGGCTTCTAGGAGAACATCTACACATCTGAACGCTGCTAGATCAAGCCCTGGCCAAATGTGCTTGGACACTGTTGGAGTCCAGTGGCCTGTGGGTGGCCCAGTACTACCCGCAGATGTTCTCTGGAGCACTATTTTATTTTAGTGAAAAATCAAAATAAGATGATATGTAAATGTTAAGACATTTTTATCAGTGACTTTAATATCAAAATCATAAAAAGACCAGAAAATTTTAATAACATTATCAGTTAAAATGTCCTCAACTGTACTATGAAGGTTAATTTCCTGTACCTTGTTCAGGAAAACCGTTATTGCTGTCTTGAGTATAATTTATGTTATGGTTTGATCTGTGAAAAAAAAATTGCCTTTCAGTCAGAGTTTCTGATACATCACATTATGCGTCACTTTGCAGTTATAGTATCTTGAAAAAGAGATCAGTAGGTCCAGTTAAGTTTGTTTGCCATTTTTCAAATGTAAATTTTAATTTGGAAATCTAATTTCAAAAATAGTATTTTTGAGGGCTTCCCTGGTGGCGCAGTGGTTGAGAGTCCGCCTGCCGATGCAGGGGACACGGGTTCGTGCCCCGGTCCGGGAAGATCCCACATGCCACGGAGCGCCTGGGCCCGTGAGCCATGGCCGCTGAGCCTACGCGTCCGGAGCCTGTGCTCCGCAACGGGAGAGGCCACAACAGTGAGAGGCCCGCATACTACAAAAAAAAAAAAGAAGTATTTTTGAGTAGCTTTGTAAATAACTAGGGTATTATATTTCTAGTAGTTCATTTTAGTAGAGAAAGAAATCGCTAAGTAATAAAGATAGTGGGGCTTCCCTGGTGGCACAGTGGTTGAGAGTCCGCCTGCCGATGCAGGGGACACGGGTTCGTGCCCCGGTCCAGGAAGATCCCACGTGCCGTGGAGTGGCTGGGCCAGTGAGCCATGACCGCTGAGCCTGCGCGTCCAGAGCCTGTACTCCACAACGGGAGAGGCCACAGCAGTGAGAGGCCCGCGTACCGCAAAAAAAAAAATAAATAAATAAATAAATAAAGATAGTGAAATAAAAGTTAGGTTGGAGACACGTTTTTCCCATGTATTTTAGAAATTAGATTCAATCCGATAGCTTATAAATTTATTTCATTCAGTAGTTTAAAACTTAATGCTCCGGGAATCAGACAGGGGATAAAACGGGGTGGAAATGTGAGAAGTAAACTCTAAAATCAGTCCTTGATTGAAAGTTATTTAGTTTGTCAAAGCATTTTGGTGGTAGCACAAGTTGACAGTGTAACCCAGAGTACTTCCATGAATAAAAATGAGGCCATCGGGGCTGCAGTAAACTGAGTCTAATTGCTGATGGCAAGTAGGTCCTAGTGAGATTATGATCATGTAAAGTGTCACCTTTACAACTAATGGAAATGTTTAGAAGGGAGCAATCTTCCATCCCTGTTACAGCTCCATCTTTATGATGAAACGATATTTCTCAATTCATAATCCTAAGCAGTCACAGTAAACATGGAGGTTCTTAAAAAAAATAACAATTCTGCTGGAAAACTAATTTACTGTGAAAAGACAGATCGCCTGGAAGGGAGTCTCATTCTCCTCATGAGTGAGGCTAGCTGTGCAGGATACCCTGGGGAACAGCCTCATTATCGCCCTCAAGAGGCTTCTATTTCATTTTTTGTGTTGAATAGTATAGAACTCTTTATTCAAAGCAAACAAAGCTCAGTAAGAAAGCAATCAGAATTTGGTCTTCTTTTAAGTTTTTAAGTTTAATGATAAAATACCCATTATTTTCTTAGTACTTCATACATATATTATGGAATATGTATAGTATTTTACACTCACGTCCGTAAACTTTTATGTTATTTGTAGCATAGATGACATCATAGTTCTCATGAAGGATCCCTGTTGCTAATATAGACCAATTTTACTCAACTACTTATACATAACTTCAACTATCCAAATAATTGTAAGTGTCAAAATATTTGGACTGGTGTACGTAAATCAACATAATCATTGATTGAAGTTTTCACTTTTCAGTGTTTGGTGGCACAATATCCTAACATGATTTCAAAGACCTTTATTTATTGTGTGTATATTTGGGGCTCTGGATTGACTTTACTTTCAAATAAGCATTCTTATAATGAGAATCAGAGCTTAATGTTTGGAAATAATGATCTCTTTTTCCATTCTGATCTACAAGAATTCAGATATTTGCCTGCATGTGAAAGAAATACATTTACAGACATATTCATGTACATAAAACCAGGTAAATCTGTCCACTAACTTCCATAGATTTTAGAGAAAAAACAAATCATTAAACGCGAGAACAAGAATGGGAGCGAGTTCTAATTGAAACCAAACAAAAGTAAAGATGAATTTTAAAATGCCGTAAACGAATTTCAATTTTAATTCCCCATTTTCCCATCCAGAACAAGTGCCACCAAGGACCAGTTTTCGAATGGATTCCTCTGGCAAGTATTCTTCAGTACTCACAGTCCTGTGAATGCAACGTCTTCCATTCTGTGTAACAAATCATTCTTCTGGGTAGCGTCAGTTAATTAGTATATAATCACCATGTTAATTTCACTCACCCCGCACAAGCACATATTTAAGGTAGAGGGCAAGGCTCACCACGTTTGGCCTGATGGCTGCCAAGGAAACAGACAAGCAAAAGACAAAGGAAAATAGTCATATTCATTAAGTTCTTTCATAAAATGCTTTAGTAAAAGATTAGATTGAAAGCCAGGTAGCAAAGAAAGCCACCAGATTGACTAAATCCACACTAGCCAATACAGAAGTTTCTAGACACATGTGGCTATTAGGCGCTTGAAATGTGGCCACTCTGAATTTGGATGTGCTGTAAGACGTGCGTAAATCCACACCAGATTTCAAAAGCTTAGTACAAAAAAAAAAGAGAAATGTATAATATCTCATTAATTATTTTTTAATATTGATTAATGCTTAAATAATATAATTTTGGATATATTAGGTTAAATGTATATTATTAAAATTGATTGTACCTATTTCTTTTTGCTTTTTAAAATGTGGTCAATAGAAATGTTTAAATCACCAGTGTAACTTCCATTTTGTTTATTTTGGACAGCACTGGACTAGATAAATAGAAATAAGAAGCTAGAGTATCTCAAGAGATTTGAAATTTAGACATTTCCGAGGACTTATTAAAAATATTGCTAATGTAGAATGAAATTCTTTTCACATCAAGTAAATACCTGTATCAATTTAATTTTTTTAAACCATGCCAATTATAAAGTGCTACATTTCAATAGTATTTTAAGTTAGAATAGCGTAGTTTCAAGTTTAAGAGTTTTTAGCTATAATAAATTAATTTACTTAAAAGAAAAATTTTGACCTAATTATTCTGAAAATAGTTATTAATTTGGTTTGGACTGAAATATTTAATGTTATGGAAATGAAGGAGGTAAAGGAATATTCATATTTTCTTACTCTTAGGAAGTGCTTTGAACAGCAGGTTAGACCACTGGATGGAAAGTGAGAACACTGAAACAATTGTAGAAAAGAACGTTTCATAACAATAGTACTGTTTCAGGTCTGTGGGCTCACAGCACACATCTCTAGAGTGTTTCCATGACGACAGCTCATTATCCATCTCAGCATGTTCTAACACCCCTTGGAGAATATATGTGCTTGAGATCATTTCATTCTGTAAGTTTCCATGTCATTTTTTTTGGATATGTAGAAAATACGGGAGATGCTGCTTAGCATTGTGTCCCCAAATAATGCCTAAAGTATTTGTTTAGCTTGGTCTGAAAATGTTTAAAGCATTATTATTCTTAGTATATAAGAATATATGACTGTAAACTCCTTGTAATTTTGAAGAATATCCTATAACCAGAGGAAAACTGAGGCCTAGTGATTACAGCTGCAAAATGAAAGCAGGATTTAATTTGAATTCTAAACCTCAGCTTCCTGGCCACAGCAAGCACATTTCTTGAAAATTTCAGCTTCTGAAGGTACTTTATTTAAAAACAAAAGAAGAAAGAGAAGAACTCCTCAAGAGCTTACATTACCTTGATATATGCGCAAAATGATATTTTTACATTTCAAGAAATATACATTACTTGAAAGAGAAAAGTTATAATGTAGTTTGAGTGTATTATACTACTATGCAATCCAGATTTTCAGGAAAAGAACAATCCAAATATTTTGTTCAGTGTCCACACAAGTTAGGAAACTATTTTGGAAAATTATGACTCCATCCAAAATACGTAGAACTCCTATACTATTTCTCATATTTATAAAATGTTCCTTATCAAATTATGTGTCATGATTTTGAATCGGATAAATTTATCATAATTACAAGGTATTTGACTAACTTTAGCTGCAGAAGGTGCTTAGGTACAGAGGTAAAATTGACGGTAGGAAGTCCTAATGTAATTATGAAGCTAAGTGAAAACTCAGTAGAAGAATAACGCTGTGGTTTATTAGGTACACTAGATTGGCGAGTATGTTAAAACAAATTCAAGAAACATTTAAGCAACTCCTACACGCTGTGCATATGGAATATTATAGATAGACAAAGATAATTATGCCATCACCAAGGGAGAATGTTAATAAGAGCAATGAATCCATAGTCAGGACCTTTGAATGAACAATCCCACCCAAAGACAAGAAAACTAGGGTGTGGCGTATCACGGAAACCAAGAGTAGAAATCCCTTCTGGAAGGAGACCTTTTCTTGTTAGAAACAATAGAAATCAGGGGTCATAAAGGGTGTGTCGACAGTATCAAATGAGACACAGAAATCAATCACAATGAGAATCACAAGAAAAAGCACAAGAAAAACAATCACAAGAAAAAAATGGCCATTGGATTTGGTCATTAGGATGTCATCAAAGACCTTAAAGAGAGCAATTCAGTAATGCCAAGAGAACAGAAAGCAGACCGTCAGGAGTAAGTCAGACATGAGAGAGAGTGAAGGCTTCCGTAGAGACCACTCTTTCAAGAGAGAAGTGGATGGGGAGAGCAAGGGAGTATTTCAGATGGGAAAATCTGAGTTTATTTGAAAGCTTTGGCTATTTGAAGAGAACCAAACAGAGAGTGGGAGACGGCTTCTACTATGGCTAAAACATGTCTGGCCACATTCATATTACCAAAGGTATAAAGAGAAAAAAGTAGAGAGAAGGGATTATTTTAAGACAAGAATGTGTTAGTTATTTACCTGGTAATGTTAGATTTGATCAATAAAAACTACTTAATTCCTGTTTAATTCATTTTGTATCTAGAGTGCATTGGAAATCCAGATGCCAGGGACGTGGTTTTTTTTTTTTTGGCAGGGACATATTTAATAACCACCTTTGATTCTTGATTCCTTCCTCGTACTGTCTTTTCTAGATCGCTTTCCAAGGAAAAGCCAAAAATTTAATACTTTTTCAAGAGGACAAATTGAATGAATTCATTATCTGTGTCAAAATGTGATAATAAGCCTGTGGTGCTTATGTTTAATTAAAACATGAAAGGGGATTCAAGTACCAAAATTTAATTGACGTGTTTACAGCAGCATTCCATGTGCCAAATTAATCCATAAAAATGCCATTCTTTGCATTTTTGAAGCTTGAATCCATTCACAAAATTAATCAGTTGTGTTCAGTCACCCATCCTTTTTCCTGAAGCGGTGCACAGAACCGTGTCTTTCAAAAGCTAGACCAAGGGTACGTATAGCATGTGAAGTCTTCCTGGCGTCTTAGTACAAAATAAGAATCAGCTTTTGAAATTCTGCTTTTCTTTATTATGACGGAGGTTACCCTGCCACCTGGATGTAGCTTTTTCAATATTATTGAGAGCCCAGGATTAATCAGGACTTGTAAATTCCATTTCTGTAGCTTGCCACCGTGGTCATGGGAAGTCCCATCTGGGACGAGGATCTTAAGATGCATTATTTCATAATTCCTGAGGATCCTAGGACCCAGCTTCTAAGGAACAAGCAACACTGGCCATGGCTAACCATTGAACACCAACGTCCAAAGAGTTTTCTGACTCTCTTAGTCCATTTCTTCACAATGGCTGCCTCATCTTGAGTTGCACCAAGAAATGCCTGAGAGCACCCCTCACAGTTCTGCGAAAAGGAAAAAGAAGAAGAAAAAGAAAAAAAGAGCACAGATACAGACTGAACACAAAGACAGAAGAAAAAAAAAAGGGATGTTGGTAGGGGCATGATTGAGTGACATCCAGAGTGACTCAGGTCCCACTAGGTGTCCCCCAGACCCCTTCATCTAACAGCCTGCCAGGTGCATGGTTTGCAAACCAACTGGAGAGAGGGGTGAGGATTGTTAAATTCTATAACAGTGGGGTGAAGAGTTGCCCTTGAATTTCTTTGCTTTAAGTCCTTGCATTGACAGGGGAAGAGATAAAGCATGATAACAATCATTTTAAGTATGTCATCAGACCAGAAGAGCAGCTAAAGGAGAGTATCAGAAACATTGTAATCTTTCAAGAGAGCTAACAAAGCAGGAAGGGAGAAAAGTAATGTTTCCAGCTATGTGCATATAGTGTTAGTTATTTTCTAAAGCCAGACTCATATGGATGGGCGAAGGGAGGGAGAAACAAAGGAAAAATTCTCTTTCTGAAAGCTCTTATTTTCCTTAAGCAATAACAAAAAAAAAGAAAAAGAAAAAAATAAACTGCCTTAAGGCACAGTCCATCATTCAAACTTTTTTTTCCAGTTGGCTATTTCTCTTAAGTTTCCACGCCCTGCAGCCTCTGAGTCTGTGTTCAGAATTAACAAAGAAATAAAAAGTAAATTACATCTGCAGGCACACTTCTCTAACGGGTCTCTTTTTGCCTCTCTACGGGCACATGTGCCATGAAGCTGGCCGTCTTGGCCTGGAAGAACGGAGGGTGAAGATGACGTGGTTGGCATATATCACCCTATATTTGAAATCAGAGTGGTCAGAGCAGTAGTCAGGGGATCGGAATGTCACCAAAATGCACACAAAGAATGGGGGGGGGGGATATATTCCCTGCTTACATCTTAAGAGTTCTTCAGAGTTAAATAAAATTAACTAGCAAACATAGATCTATATTTTTCTCCTAAATATAAAGGAGTCCTGAGTCATTCATTAAGGAAAAGCTTTCCAATTCTCCCCAGAATCACAGCATCCTCTGACACAACAGCTCCCTTGTACCTTGGCACATCTCAAAAATGCCATTACTGGGATTGTTATGATTTCAGCATTTCCTCGGGGGAAAGTTTTCCTTAGCAAATAAAATGGATCACACGGTAAAGTCCTTGTAGAGCTCCTCATGCAATATGGATTGGTGCTGAAGCCACTGGAGGAACAATTTCTCACTTACCATACTCAGCAGCAATGCGAAAATGAGACTATCTACAAGTAAATGGAAGGTTCTGGTTAAACATACGCTAGCTGTATCATTTTGAATGTCGAAAGTATATCGTGCTCTCTTTGTGATTTTTACGTATATATGGTCTCGAGTCCTCTAAGCTTAAAGGAACCTAGAGAAGAGATTGATGGGAGCAGCCATATAACCAAGTTTTAGAGGTTTGAACGGCGACTGGGTATTATCTGTCGCCCTCCCCTCTCCCCTCGCCTTTCTGCCTGTGTTGGGAGAAATACAGGTACCTGCCATGACTCTGTAGGGCTGCTCCACTTGCCTCCAGAGTCCTGAAGGTTTAGCACACACCCCAATATGTGATTTCATATATAATGTTGTAGACCTCGGAATAAACTGAGTTCAAAAGTCAGTTGAGACTTGTAGAGTGTAGGGCAAAGTTTTCATTCTCCTTTTACCACTCAACTCTAACAAAGTGTTTAAGAGGAACTGAATTTTTCTAAGTTGTCGTACCTTTAAAATATGAATGATTATACAATTCATAAAGGATGACTAATGGATGTGGAAATCCAGTTGGTTATTCTTCGAGTTTTATATTCGTCACTGAATGGGAAAGACTTTGGTTATACATGCATCTGGTCCTAAAAGGGCACGAAAGTCATAGAGTCTTGGACGATGTGACTTGGACATATATACATATGTACTTATATGGCTGATTCAGCTTTTTTTTTTCCTTGAGAACACTAGACACACAATCAGCTTATGCCTACATTTCAGAAGTGAGTGACTTGCCTTTCACATATCACTGGAAATGCTTTGCTCAGGTTGGAGGGCACAAAGGCAAGCCCTGCTCTGTTGTGCTCTGTTTACTGCATCACTTCAGCAGCTCCACTTACTGTAGAGTCTGGAAAAGATTTGCGTGGCCATCACTTATTGAGTGTCTCTCTCAACTATGGCTATTACTGTATACCCAGATGGCTCAGACATAAGCTTCCTGTCTCATGAGGATTCTCCTCTGAAATCCCATCCCAATTTCCAAAACCATCCTGCTTAAGCAAGGAGAATTTAACTTAATACTTGCATCTATCAGTTCTAATACCTCCTTTAAACCATTAAGGCCCAAAGATCACTAAATACTTC